>NC_091768.1:20547035-21797035 GCF_029378745.1 Bos indicus | reverse complement strand
GTTCAGTTTTAAGCCTAAAAGGAAAATGAAATGACAGGGGGAAGGAAGGCTCCCAGAGGAAAAGCTGCAGAGAGCAGCCACAGGAGTGGCTGTGAACCGAGGCTCTGCCACTTCTGTCAGTTCCTTAACCTTCCTCTGCCTCATCTCCCCCATCTGGAAAACGGGGATGTGATATGTAGAGCTCTGATATGTGGAGAAAGTTTAAAAGAAATGGTGTCTATAAGATACTGAGCATAGTGTCTGGCACATTATAACCAACTCAGTAACATTAAGTACTCTCCAGGCCAAAATGGAATTTTTTATTTTGCTAAGTCCAGATAGACTGTCACTTTTAAATCCAGGTTAACTAGCCATAAGTGTTTCTTTTTTTAGCTTTCCTTTAAGAACTACAGATACAGACATATAGCATTATATTGCCATAGATCTTCCTCCCCTTTAAGATGAGAAAAAGTAAATTATTTACCAAAAAGCTACAGAAATTAAAGCCTGTTTAAAGCCTCGTATACAGACATGTATATGGCAACTCTGCACCTAAATTTAATCCAAGGGTAACTGTGTTGAGAGGTGATCTTGGCAATGAACATGTTTGGAGAGTAGGGACTTTCTCATTTGATAATTAGTTTGGTTTCTAGGGAAAAAGAAATACTTGCAATTGCAAAATTTGCAATTTCATGTAAGGATGAACCGTTTCTTTTCCAGAATGTAAATATTATCTCAGTTTGAAGACAGGGAGAAGAGGGACAAAGAACAACGAACAACAGACACTTTCATTCAACAATATGTATAAAGTGGCCACTATGAATCAGGCCCATATGAATCCAGTCAAATACTATGCAGTGTTGCCAAAAGTAAGAGATCCCAGATGTAATAGCGCAGGAGGTGGCAGGTGTGGATTATTGGGATTAGGAAGGGTGCTAGCAAGGGAGAACCCAGATGCGGAGGCCTAACACTTTGTTAGAGGGTCAGGGAAGTGTCAGCCACAAAGTCCTGGAGACTTGGGAGAAGGCATCTTGCCCCACTGCCCCTGGGACTCACCCTTCTCCAGCATAGGATCTAATGCACTGCAGGCTCTCTGGCAGCTGGCCTCAGGCTCCACCTCTGCCTCTCAGCCATGCTCTCCACTCTTGGGAAAGGTCATGAGAGCAGCCAGGCAGAAAAGAGCAGCCTCTGCCAGGGAGAAGGTGCCCACCTAGAGAACCAGGCTGCAGTATCCCTTGTCAGCCTGGTGTAAATTGAGACTGGGCCCTTGTGTTAGGAATCACATGGACAACTTGCCAAAATGTAGATTCCTTTAGCCCCACAGGCCAAAATCTTTAAGATTTCCTGAAGCCCAGGTAGCCAAGGGCTGAGAGACTCTAATGCTTTCTTTTTTCTTCCCCACTTTTTTTGGGAGAAGGGTTAAAGTATAAAATAATGGCAGTGGGGCTAAACCTATTTTTTTTTTTTTTTTTAGTGCAGTGTACCCAATACTGGGCTTCTCAGCTGGCTCAGACAGTAAAGAATCCACCTGCAATGCCGGAGACCCAGGTTCGAGCCCTGGGTCCAGAAGATCCCCTGGAGAAGGGAATGACTACCCACTCCAGTAGTCTTGAGTGGAGAATTCCATGGACAGAGGAGCCTGGCAGGCTATAGTACATGGTGTTGCAGTCAGACGTGACTGAGTGACTTTCATTTTCACCTACTACATAATCTACTCCATTGCTTTTGTTTTCAGGGGCAGAATTCATACTAGTCTTGAACATGTGTTTCATTATAGAAAAGGCCTTTTCTTTTTCGTTCAAATCCAGAGGTTCAAAGTACCAGGGGGTACTGGTAGGCTACATATATCCTATTTCTGAAAACTATGGCTAAATAGCACTCCCCAGAGAAATGAGTGGAGAAGGCAATAGCCCCCCATTCCAGTACTCTTGCCTGGAAAATCCCATGGACAGAGGAGCCTGGTAGGCTGCAGTCCATGGGGTCGCTAAGAGTCAGACACGACTGAGCGACTGCACTTTCACTTTTCACTTTCATGTATTGGAGAAGGAAATGGCAACCCACTCCAGTGTTCTTACTTGGAGAATCCCAGGGACATGGAAAATCCCATGGACAAAGGAGCCTGGTGGGCTGCTGTCTATAGGGTTGCACAGAGTCAGACACACTGAAGCGACTTAGCAGCAGCAGCAGAGAAATGGGTTGGTTTCGAGGCCTGAACTCACCACTGATTAGCTATGAAATTTGGGCAAATCTATACCTCACAATTCTTGTTTCCAAATCCCTGTGATAGAGGATATCTTCTCAAGTGAAGATTAAACGAGGTGTTAAGTGTAAAGAGCTAAGGAGAGTATTGCCCGGAGGTTCTCAGTAAGTTCCTAGAACCAATCTGGTTTGTATCGAGATGTACCACCAATCTCATTTCTTACAGTGGCGGTCTATAAGGCCTTGCTCAAACTCCAATTCTCTTACATTCTTCCCTTTTGCTGGCAGTGCTTTTCTCCTTTCCCAACTACCAAGGCAAGTCCACTTTTCAAGATCCGATCAAAAGGACGCCGCTCCTCTCGTCTCCCCCAGCTCCGCTCGTCCCAGTTAGTCCACCATTGTGTGTGTGAGTACTATGTCGCTTCAGTCGTGTCCGGCTGTTTCTGACCCCGTGGATTGTAGCCCACCAGGCTCCTCTGTCCATGGGGTTCTCCAGGCAAGAGTGCTGGAGTGAGTTTTCACGCCCTCCTCCAGGGGATCTTCCCGACCCAGGGATGGAACCCGCGTCTCTCATGTCTCCTGAATCGGCGGGCGGATTCTTATCCACTGTGCCACCAGGGAAGTCCAAGTCCACCACTGCTCTATGTCAAATCACACCTTTCTCACAACACACGCGCAGTTATGCACAGGTGACTAGATCCATGAGTGTGCATCTGGGGAAGCGATGGGCCCGTGAGAATCGTGTGGCTGGTTGTTCCGCGGTCCCTTCCCGGACTCCCGCACCTCGCGAGGCCGGCGCTGAGGAGTAATGGCTTCCGTCTGCGGTCCCGCTGGTTCCTCCGCTTTGAGAGCAGCGCCGCAGGGCACCGGCAGGGGGCGGCGTTGCCACGCAGCTGGAGGCTCGGCGGGTGACCGTCCCCCCTAACTCTCCAGCACCCCCCTCAAGGCACTCAGCTTCGGTGACGAGGCCGGGGCTCCCCCTGTTCGGAGGGGGGGTCGTGTTCCCTCGCAGGCAGGGCGGCCGGGGTCGTGCGGGGCCACAGGCGGGGGTTTCCAAGCTTCCCAGGCGCCCCCCACCCCAGGAGCCCGCAGCCTCCACGAGAAGGAAAGTTACTCTTTTAAGTTTGAAAAGAGGCATCGAGCAGCCAGACTTGACTGTCCGAAGAGGGGGGCGCTTTCCAGCAAAGACCGGGGTGGGCTGGGCGGGGGGCGCGTGTGAGCGCGAGGGCGCGCGGAGATAACACCACGCTCCTTTCGCGCCGTTGAGGCGACTGAAGTTGAGGGGCTGCGAGAGGAACGTTTGTGTCCTTTAAACTCGTACTTTTCGCGGGTCGTGAAATACCAGCTCGTTTCACACCGACATTAGCACACTCACTTGAAAAAGGAAAACCTTATGCGCCCCGGGAACGAACGCGCTTCTCCGCCTAAGGTCTCAGCGAGAGAACGCGCCGCCGGAGCGTCCTGCCCGGCTCGGCAGCCCTTCGCGCGCTCCCCGCGCGCCGCACTCCGGGCCCGCCGGGTCCTCAGCCGCTGGCGGCGCGCCCTTCCGGCTGTCAGGCCCGCCGGGGCGCCCGCTCGGAGACGCGCGCTAGCCCCACGCCGCGCCCCCGGCCCGCTCGCGCGCGCGGGAGACGGGCGCACGCTCGGCCCCGCCCCCGCGCTCCGCGGGCTCACGCCGAGCTCCCCGCGCCGCCTGAGGTCTGGAGAATCGAAACCCGGGGGAGCTCGCCCTTCCCCTCGCGCGCGCCGCCTGACCGGCAAGGGGAAGTGGGCGCCTTAGTTCTCGCCGAGGCCGGGTTTATTAACGGAGTAAATGGTCTAGCTTGACACCACACATTGTCTAATAAAACGATGGTCGGGGGTTGGGGGAGTCGAAAGAACCTCTGGAGCCCCGTCCACATGCCATAATGACGCGCCAGAAAAGGCGAGAATTTTATGTTTGGGAAGTTTCTGCAGTTGCGCGAATTTCGCCGGGCTCTGGTTGTGCGGGCGACTTAGAACTCTTGAGGCATCGGAAATGTTTCTTCGTTGGAGGGGAAAAAATAAAAAATAAAAAGAGGGGCTTTGTGTGTGTGTGTGGGGGGGAAATCCATACGTCAAATATAAGTACAAGCACACGAGTGCACACTCACAACCGCCGCCGGCCTCGCACTCCGGGACCGGCCGCCGCAGCCTTTCAGCTCCGCGGGGCTCTGGCAGCCGGGCGGGCGGGCGGGGGCGGTGCCCTATGCAGATGAGGAGGGTGTGGCGATTCGTGCGGCGCAGGGCCCCGGAAGCGCCCAGAGGACCTCGTATAAAAAAAGTACTGAGGCCGTTTCTCCCGCACAACTGCTAAAGCTCCAGAGACAGGAACGTGTGCGGCGGCGGCGGCGGCGGCGGCGGCGGCAGCAGGAGCCGCCACCTCCGGGACCACCGCGACTCAGGCGGCGCGGGCGGGGGCGAGGGGCGGGAGTGGCCGGCGCGGGCGGCGGGGGTCTAGGAAGGACTCGAGTCGCTTGCCGCGGCCGGGAGCGCACTCGCTGCTCGCGAAGAGTTGTCTCGCAGTTCCTCGCTCGCCGCGCTCCTAGAAGGGGCGGCCGCCTCCAGGTGACACAGACGGGACTCCCGCTTGCGCTTTTCCAGATGCATCAGAGATACTTTTGGTGCGGGGCTGCTCTTGCGGGGCGCGGCGCGCGGCTGGGGAACCGCGGGGGCCTGGGGAGGGAGCGTCTCTGGGGTGTCCCCCTAGGCGAGGCGGGGGGATTCAAGCGGGGAAAGGGGGCGCGTTCCTGCCTTCGCGGCCCCCCCCTCCCCCGTCCGCCCGGCCGCTTCTCAGCGTCCTCAGCGCGCTCCTTCCCCCACTTCCCCCCCCGTTCTCTCTTAGGACCGACCAGGGCCAAGTGGCGTTCGGCGGGCACTTCATGGCGGAAGGCGAAGAGTACTTTGCCATGGCCGAGGACGAGCTGGCCGGCGGCCCCTACATCCCCCTGGGCGGCGATCTGAGCGGCGGCGACTGCGGCGGCGGCGGCGGCGGCGGGTTTGCCGGGCACTGCTTGGAATACTGCGAGAGCCCCACCGCGCACTGCAACGTGCTGAACTGGGAGCAAGTGCAGCGGCTGGACGGCATCCTGAGCGAGACCATCCCGATCCACGGGCGCGGCAACTTCCCCACGCTCGAGCTGCAGCCCAGCCTGATCGTGAAGGTGGTGCGGCGGCGGCTGGCCGAGAAGCGCATCGGCGTCCGCGACGTGCGCCTCAACGGCTCGGCCGCCAGCCACGTCCTGCACCAGGACAGCGGCCTGGGCTACAAAGACCTGGACCTGATCTTCTGCGCCGACCTGCGTGGGGAAGAGGAGTTTCAGACTGTGAAGGACGTCGTGCTGGACTGCCTGTTGGACTTCTTACCCGAAGGGGTGAACAAGGAGAAGATCACACCACTCACGCTCAAGGTAAATCACCTCCCCCCACCCCCGCCACCCCAGAGGGGCCCGGGGCCCCCGCGGCGGGCCGGGCGCGAGTGCTGCACGGCTGACACCCGGGGCTCGGGTCGGCCACCTGGACCCGTGTGCGCGCCCTGGCTAATTTTGCTTTTCAGTTATCTTATTTTTTTTTCTGAGTTCACGAAGGTGCGTGGACTTGTGTCTGAGTGTTTTCGTTGACTTGCTGCTTCAGCGCCCCGCGCCTTCTGCTTCCTCATCTGCCCTGCCCTCTCTTCCTTCTCCTTATTTTTTAACTCTTGGCTTTCCTTGCTTGAGTCCTGTCCGGAGTTCATTCGTACATTCTGATAAGTAGAAGAGTGAAATGTTGTCCATCTTTTTTTTTTTTTTTTTTTGAGTCATTGGATGTTTGAGTCTCCTGCAGCCTGCAGCAGAGGCGAGTCAATGGGCTTATTATTGTGTTGGAAAAAGTGACTAATTTCCTAGCTGCTTTCTGCTGACTCCAGGCATTAAGATTAAATACGGCTTTTCTCCTGGTTGGTTGTTGGGTTCGGGATATAATGGGTCCCCTCCTCCCCACTTTGGCTCAAAGCTCGTCAAAATGATCTGAGGAACCAGACTCCCAGAATGTCTTAATTTAGTTCATATTTGATTTTAACTACAGAATCCCTGCGGGGACCCACAAGATACTGATCCTATCAGTTGCCTGGCGGGTGGAGGGGAAACTAGGTGACTAAGGACAGGATGAGAGGCAGACTGACTTTTTACTGTAGGCCCTTCTGTCTTTTGAATATTGCAGCTATATTGTGTGAATCTTGTACCTGTAAGAGCATTCTCAAAAAATAACATTTCAAAAGTCAGACATGACAACAGAACCGCTTAGTACTGTGCTATGTCTGCCAAAAGCCTCAAACTATTACTTCTAGTCTCTTTCCCAGACAGCAGAACCACTCGTTAAATGTATTTTTTGTTGTTGTTGTTTTCAGAAGACTGTTTAATGTTTAAACCTGTAGGTAGTGTTTTGCTGAAACTTGACAAAACAAAAGGGGAGGAGCAAAATAATTCTCAGCTGTGATGAGGATGTATTTATTATTTTTTTCTAGGTTTGCTCATCTTCTTGTTTTGTCTTTTAAATTGTAGGAAGCTTATGTGCAGAAAATGGTTAAAGTGTGCAATGACTCTGACCGATGGAGTCTTATATCCCTGTCAAACAACAGTGGCAAAAATGTGGAACTGAAATTTGTGGATTCCCTCCGGAGGCAGTTTGAATTTAGTGTAGATTCTTTTCAAATCAAATTAGACTCTCTTCTCCTCTTTTACGAGTGTTCAGAGAACCCGATGACTGAAACGTTTCACCCCACAATAATCGGGGAGAGCGTCTATGGCGATTTCCATGAAGCCTTTGATCACCTTTGTAACAAGATCATTGCCACGAGGAACCCGGAGGAAATCAGAGGGGGAGGCCTGTTAAAGTACTGCAACCTCTTAGTGAGGGGCTTTAGGCCCGCCTCTGATGAAATCAAGACCCTTCAGAGGTATATGTGTTCCAGGTTTTTCATCGACTTCTCAGACATTGGAGAGCAGCAGAGAAAACTGGAGTCCTATTTGCAGAACCACTTCGTGGGCTTGGAAGACCGCAAGTATGACTATCTCATGACCCTTCATGGAGTGGTGAATGAGAGTACCGTGTGTCTGATGGGACATGAAAGAAGACAGACTTTAAACCTGATCACAATGCTGGCTATCCGGGTGCTAGCTGACCAGAATGTCATCCCTAACGTGGCCAATGTCACTTGCTATTACCAGCCGGCCCCCTATGTAGCAGATGCCAACTTTAGCAATTACTACATTGCACAGGTCCAGCCAGTGTTCACATGCCAGCAACAGACATACTCCACTTGGCTACCCTGCAATTAAGAATCATTTAAAAATGTCCTGTGGGGAAGCCATTTCAGACAAGATAGGAAAAAAAAGAGAAAGAGAGAGAGAAAAGAAAAATAAAAAGAAAAAGGTTGAGTGATCCAGCCCTTATTAGGGATATGTTTTGTGCAATGATGACCTGCTCCTGGTTTTAAACTTGGCAAAGCTTTGTGGATCTTTTCATAGGTATGGGGGCACGATCTCAAAATAACCCACCCACCACTACCAACCCTCCCGCCTGATTCTCCTACCCAATTGGATTCTTTCCTGAAACAAAAGAGACCTGTCATTAAAAGCAACCAGGTTCTCCTAAAATAACTAGAGACAGAGGAAAAAAAAAGCTTGATGACAATATGGGTTTGCAGTACCTGCTCCCATAGCTTTGCCATAGGAAAAAAAGACAAGTGGATAGTTTCTTATAAGATGGAATTCATGAAAGGGAATATACAGAGATTAAAAAAAGGTCTCCCTCCAACTTAATTATCAATTCAGGAGTTCAGATAGTAACAATGGTACAGAAAGAAGGGGTACACCAACATTGGGATTGCTGAGGCTTGTAGTGAATACTATCTGTGGAACTCTCCCATTGCGCTAATAGAAATGGCTTGCTCCAAGTGAACAGTAGTAGGTTGGTGCAGTTCTCATAACAAACAGCAGAACTTATGATGACACAATCCATTATTTCCAGCTGCGTGCATAGCTCACATTTTTTAAAATGTGAAAATGCAAGCAAAAACAGCTGTAGCAAAGAAAGTATGCTCAAGGACCAAAGATTTACCAGATAAAAATACCCAAGTAGAAGAGAGATAGTAGAATATATAAAGAGTTACTATATTTGTTACACACCAATATACATCAAAGTGCCTGTTGCCTTCTGAAAATTTGAAGTGGAAAAATTTTATGGTTTAATGACTTATTTTATCAGGGACTCAAGAAGAAAATAAAACAACACATAAGCTTGTGAATGGTGGAGGAGATGCCCTATTTTTTTCTTGACAAATACTTGTATAAAGTTAACATTGTTGGTGTGATGTTATCCTAGGTACATGTGTATGTGTGTGTATATTATGTGTATATATATACATATTTGTGATATGTGTATATACACACAGTTCATTGACTATGGTCTAGAATAATGTAGCAAATAGGAAATGTTTAAATACTGTGTGCTTTTATGTTTTCAACAGGATGACCTGAGACGTGGGCATATTGCAGTGATGAATTAAATCCCACATCTAAAAAACTTAAAGTGAATGAAGGAGGAAAACAATTAATATATTTGATAGATTGAGCAGAGATTATACCTTTTTAGTGAGTGTTTTTGTTTTTGTTTTCTTTTTATTTTGTGAGCCATAGAATTCCACAAATGGGAGAATATTTGTTTGGCAGAGCACTCTTTTTTTTATACTGAACTGCCATTTTGACAGTTTGAACCCTTTTAGTTTTTGTAATACTTGCAATACCTCCATGATGTATAATCCAGTGGATCATGGATCAGTGATAGTCTGTTTAAATCCCTGACTGCTCAAAAGAATTTCTGGTGATCTGAACACTACTTATTAATATTTAAATGAATTTTTAAATGAGTGCATTATGCATTCCAGGACCACTAGAGTTTAGTAAATGTGAAATGACCCTTTTTAAAGAGTATTTGCACAATTGCTTAAAATTTATATATGAGATATATATTATATATAAAATTTTATAAATTCATGCCAACATGAAACATCTTCGATCTGGTTGTCACACTGCATTTAAATATTTAGTACTGTACTTCAAATTCACTCACTTTGCATCGAATCAGTTCCAACTTTATTTTCTGTCTCAAGAGACCAGTTACACCTTTGTGAAATGAACTGGCGTTACTATTTCAGTTCAGTGACAGCTAATCTTGAACCCATCCCTTCTCCCAGCCTTTAATTTCTTTGGACACTGGTCTCTGAAAATGCATTTGTTGAAAACAAAAGTTAACATCCGAAAACCTTCCCTCTTGTCTTGTGAGGCAGCCACATCATCCCTTACCAACCCTAGTGGATGACTGCTTACTATGTGCAGCCCTCTGAAGAATCAACTGATTGTTGTCATCCATTAGAGAAGGATTGGGGAAGAAAATAGCATCATCCTATTGGCAGTGTAATCTGTTTGTTATCTGGGCATCCCTCAGATGCTCATTGTTAGTTTAATCCATCCAACTACCTTTCTTGCGCATCTTTCTTTGAAGCCTTAACCGGAACTTGATGGGTTTGCTGGAGTAGCCTCCCTGTGAACTCTGTCCCAGCTGTAACAGCTACTGCACTGCCACTCGCTGTTTTGTAGGGAACTTTTTCTTCTCCCATGCTGGCTCCGACTCGCTCACTCCAGCCCTGGGTTTTGAGAAATTCATTGCTAATTCCCAGGAAATGTTCCATTTGCAGATTAAGCCTGATACTAAATGGTCAGAAACCCAGAGCTCCATCCTCCTTACCTGTTTGGACATTCCCTAAGATTAAAGCTAAGGGAACACTCGGGAATGGAGGAGGAGCGTCTGGGCATCTGCCTTGTTCCTTCTTATCCTAACTCTTGATGGATGAGTCGTTCACTATTTCACAAAGAATCTGGAGGTCTCCGGCTCTGCCAGAGCAACGATCCGCTGTTATTTTATGGCACAGATTCTTGTATGGAGGGGCCTTCTTTGAAAAATACACTTTTCATTTGTTTTCTGATATTTATGTTCTTTTCTTGCTTACTCCAGGGCTGGTAGTATAGTTGGAAATGCCAGCACCTGGCTTTCAGTTAGAACAGGCTGTACTCAAGACAACCTTCGGCATTTACTTTGATTGATATAATTTATTTCCCTTTTGTATGTACTATAGTCTTGTGCATATGTAGTTGAACAAACGGTGGAATATATGTCTATCTTTGTGGATGTGTGGCCTAAACATTTGAATGTCTGGTGAGAGAGAGCCATGTGTCATAAGTCAGAAGAAAGGACAGCTCTCAACTCCTGATTAGTGTCTGTGATTTGCTTACCTTTGTGTTTATCTGGTCGAGTGCGCTGTTACTTTAAAGCAGGAAGAAGTTTTTTTTTTTTTTTTTTCCTCTGCTGGAGGTTCTTCTCACCTGTCCAGCCTGGCACATCAGGGAACACTTCACCCATGACAGTGCCCTTTTAACAAGTTGACTTTGTTTGCAGTAAAGTCTCATTGCCTCAAGATGTCTTACATCAAGATGGACTTTTCCTTTCCAGAAACGGGATCAAATATTTGCTCACTCTTGGTATTGGGTGGACTGTTTTAATGAGGCTCCAGCATTGCAAGGATGGAAGGTCTGTAAGCCAAGCCAAGGAGGAAACGCCAAGAAGAGTGAACATACTGTTCGTTTTTGCCACCCCTTTCTGTTTGCTTATTGTAGGTTGCCTTACTGCGTGTAAAGTTGTTTTCAGTGCAATGCTTGCCAAATAAATATTGTGAACTATTTTGTAAATGAAATGTATTATGTTAAAAGCTGTCAGCAGTTCAGAAATAAGCTTTTTTGTTGTTTGAAGACAACATGTGTTAGATGACGCCAAAAGCCAAAAAAAGTAATTTCATATATAGTACCTGTTTGAATATAATCTTTCTTTATGATCTCTCATAGCATAGCCTTTTTAGTGCTAAGAAAGAATCTCTATGTAATATTTTGTCATAATAATGGCTTGCTAACAAAGTACATGGTCAAAGTACAGAGTTGGAAGATGGCAAGTAACTTGGTGAGAATGGCTGCAAATCCTTGCAGAATAGAGGAGTCTCTGCCCGCTGGCTGTCTCTTCGACCTCTCTACAACCATCACCTGCTCTGAGACGTCCTGTTTGCAGCAAGCTGCTTCTGGGGTCACTCTTTTGGAATACTTTCACTTTAGACTGTGTCACAGGCAGAAAAGGAGTTGATGGAGAATGGACTCTTTAAAAACTGACATGTTTGAATCAACGCTAGAGGGAACAGATTGTGAATTTTGTTTACAGCATCCAATATTTGGATTTTTTTTTTGTAAATAAAAAGAAGTTATTTTTTTCTATTGATTTGTGTGTTGTCTTCCGTGTCTGTGCTGTCTAAAGACCATATCCTCCGAGTCCAGCTGTGTCCATGAGAAAAGATGGGGCAGTGTTTGGAGAAGACCCACCTTTATCAACTTCTGATTGGAGTACAAGTCACTAAAATGCCCAGCTTACAGCCAGCCCAACTCTTGACTGGCTCGGTCAGCTCCATTAGAATCTAGATAATGAGTACTGACATTTTGAATCTGGTTATGAGCTTAGCCGTGTTAAGTGCCGCAGGCAGAGCTGTCTTCCAGGATCAGTAGAGGCTCCTGATTCTGGACTGTAGGGCTGCTGTAGCCCTGAGGGGGCTTTGGTTCTCGGGAGTAGCCCAAGTGCTGTGATGAGGTCATCACCGGTTTTATGTGTGTCATCTAAGGCTCTATAGTGTTACTCAGAGTGTTCACCTTGGGAGGAAGGGAGGACCTTTTGAAAGTCACTAATTGGAAGGAAGAGTGATCATAGGATCTAATTTGTGCTTTATTTGTGTGCATGTACCGAGTGCAAAGACATTGCTCTTTGACAAGCATTTCATGTAATCTCACCTGTTCAGATTGCCAGGGAGCAGCCATTTATTTTTTCTATGTGTTTCTTTGGAGACTTTCTCACTACTAGTAGTATGAGAGTTTGGTAAGCCTCAGCTAATATAGGACATCCTTGTGGTTTATAAAACCATTGAAAGTTCTGATGTTGGACAGAATGCATGCTTGACACTGTATCTAAGAAAGAGCCATTCCTGGTATTCAAAGCCAGTTTCCCTCACATACACATTATAAAAATACTAGGTGGTTATTGGGTTTGGTAGTGGTATTTGTGTGTCATTCTCTTCTTCCTTTGTTGCAACCTCTTCATTTTTTTTTACAACCATCCCTTGCATGTCTGTGGTCATCACAAGACTCCTTTTTAAGCAAGGGTTGAATAAGGACAGTATATATTAAGCTCCTACTTAAAGGGTAGCCTTAGGTATACCCTACTATTTCTAGTTGAACTACCAGACTGCACCTAGCTAAGCCTGGAGAGAAGTAACGCACTCTTCTTTTCTTTGGGAATAATCTTAACTTGCATGCAATAGTTTCTTTGAGAAGAAAAAAGACAAAAAATTAATACCCAGAAAGCAAAAACAAGGAAATCAAAATCATAGTTTTAGAATATTAAGTAGAATATAACTGTTAAAATCATTAAATACCTCAGAAATTAAGCCGTAATTTCCTTCTTAGAACTAAGTTTAAAATAAAAATATGAATGTCCTGCAGTCTAATAGCAAATACAGTCAAGTGGGAGAGGGGGAGAAAAATGATTTAAATTGACAATGGCTTTCACCCAGCAACACCCAGGTCTTGATTTCTAGTGCTGTGCTCCCAAAAAAGGAACCAGGTCTCCTTTGACAAATGGCTGGATCAAGGGCTGGGACAGGGAATACTTCGGAGGAATCTGGAACATCTTGTTTCAGAAAGATAAGATGTGCTAAAAAAGGAAAAACAGCAACAACAAAAAACAGGGATGAAGGGCATGTCAAAAGGACACAGGGGCCATCTGAGAGAACTCCAATGGCCATAACTAGAACAATTTGAGCAAAAAAAAAAAAATAGTAGTATTTGATTCTAACCTAAAATATAAAATGTCTGTGAGTCCACCACATGGATAGAAATAGATGGTTACATAAATAAATGGAAGCAAAAAAAATAAATTTCCCATGCAGAATTCCAAATAATCCGTGTAGATACTGCTTACTCCAGGAGGTAGAGCTTAACTCCTAGCCTGTTAAGCATGAGCTGGGTGTGATGACTTATTTCTAAAGTGCATTGTATGGAAAAAAGTGAATAAAGAATACTTTTACCACTGGAGAGACCGGACAGACCTTCTAAGCCGGGTGATCATGGTCCCCATCATTAGTGATAAATCATGACGATAACAAACACCTTTGGTTATGAGATGGTGAAAATGGTACTTTACCTCCACAATCTTCCTCTCCAAAGCTGTAATGTCTAATTGTGAGAAGAGAAAAAGACAAATTTGAATTGAGGAGTATACAATAAAGTATCAGACTAGTATTCCTTAAATCATCAAAACATAGAAAAATCTGAAAACGGCTACAGGGAAGAGGAGCCTAAGGAGACATGACAACTGATTGTCCTCCAGTGTCTTGGATGGGATCTGGGAAAGAAAATGACGTGAGGTAAAATCTCAGGGAATCTGAATAAAGTGCCGTGTTATTGAAATAATATTTCCATCTCAGTTCATTAGTTAATGACAAATGTCCCATGCTACTGTAGGACATTACTGGTGGGGAAAGTGGATTTAGGGTATATGGAAATTCTCTGTACTCTCTTCACAATTTTTCTTTAAATATAAAACTATTCTCAAATAAAGTTTTTACTGAAAAATGAAGACTGATCCTTCTTTGCTATTTCTAGGGAAGTGAATCTATTTGTAGAAACAGTAATGCATAGTGAGTTTAATTTTTTAATGTCTACCATACTTAAGTGTTGGAGAAGGCAATGGCATCCCACTCCAGTACTCTTGCCTGGAAAATCCCGTGGACGGAGGAGCCTGGTAGGCTGCAGTCCATGGGGTCGCTAAGTGGGACACGACTGAGCGACTTCACTTTCACTTTTCGCTTTCATGCCTTGGAGAAGGAAATGGCAACCCACTCCAGGGTTCTTGCCTGGAGAATCCTAGGGATAGGGGAGCTTGATGGGTTTCTGTCTATGGGGTCTCACAGAGTCGGATATGACTGAAGTGACTTAGCAGCAGCATACTTAAGTGTTAGGAGAGCATATGAAGGAATGGAAATAAAATGTGTTTTATTCACACACATCATAAAAATTGTATCTACAAGTTTTGAAGAAAAGGAAGTGGATTGAAGAGAGTTGAGTTATAGGCAAGTCTTTTTCTGTAGAACAGCAGGAAGAATTTATATTACCTTAGAGCGTTAAGGCAAGGGAACACTAACTGTAACTACAAACCATTATGTAGATATTTTTAAATATGGAGACTAAAATGAGCAGGGAATGAAAATTTCACCACCCTAATATACAGAAAACCCGGGGAAGTTGTTTAGAAACTCTTTGCAAGGGAGTAAATGATTTTTTCTAAATGCTAGGGGATGCTAATAGTTGGTGGAGTGTTGAAATGAATTATTATTTAATATAAATAACCACTTTCACCATTTACCTGCTTACCTAAGCTCTTTCAGCAGATCAGGTTTTCTTAAAGTGAAGGGACAGCTGTTCTTGTATTTACTTTCTTAGCTCAATCACTGGCATTAAAAATCGTTGAAAAATGCTGTTTTCAAAAATAGATGCCCTTAGTAATTTTTAAAAGCAGCCATTCCAGCGTTGCAGTTTATGAAGTTAGGACGAGGCCTGTGCTTTCTGCCGAGGGACATGGAGCGCCCCAACGGCAGGAATTTATGAGTGTGGGGCTAAGTTATTTCTAACCTCCATAATGGAAAGTTCCCTTCAGAATCCCCTTCAGAAACTATTGATTTTCCAGCACAGTGTGTACTTATCAGTAATGCCAAGATTTTGTGGCATCATCTGGCCATGTCATTAGAAAACGGCTGAAACCCTATTCTTTCTATTTTTTCTTCTTCTAGCAAAATTCAACGTAAGGAGCTACACTAGGCACTATGGATATCGCCATCCTATGCACTAATTCTGAATTGCATAAGGTCTGGAGTATCTTCCTATAGACCTCTTCAAATAAGGTAAAGACGATCATGCTTCATATGTTCTTGATTTTAATAGGGAATGTAAAGAAGTATTAAAATATCTGCATTTTGGAGTCTGATTGTCAGAGAAGAGAAACAAATTCAGTCAAGTTCAAGGCCTAATGTCTGAATTAGAGTTGCCAGATTTTGTAAATAAAAATACACAATGCCCAGTTAAATTTGAAATTCAGAGATGCCATGATTGTTTTAAAAGGGTAAGTTTGTCCCATGCAATATTTTGGACATACTTATACTAAAAATTATCTGTATTTATCTGAGATGCAAATTGAATTGGGAGTCCTGCATTTTAACAGGCAAGCCTAAAACCTAGGTTGGCTGAAAACGTTTCCTAGTATACAGCTAGAGTCCAGAACACTTTATAACTTGTTAATATCTAACTTCAGGTACCATGAAATGCTGTATTCACAGAGAGCAGCCCTGTGGCAGCAAACCCTTTGAAACATGGTTCATTCATTAAATATTTGCTGAATGCTTTTTACGTGTTCAGCCTTGTGTTAGACTCTGAGACCCAAAAGAAGGGGAAGGCCTGGTCCATTGACCTTTAGAAGCTTGGTTCCACTTACAAGCAGAACTTAGTTGCTGAAATTTAATTTTTCAGCTACCCTGGGGTTAATTACTCATGAGGCTTAGCTCTGCATGGGGTACTATAAAGAGCCCTGTAGACTAATGGGGAATCTGGATGAGGGTAATAGCCCTTGAAATGTGCCTTCCTGGGAGCTTTCAGGAGCAGATCTCCCCACAGGTAGCCCCCTGTGTGGACAGGCACTGGCCATTTGCTCGTTTGGCAGGAAGGATAAAGATAGATATTTTGCAGTTTCTGCTGAGGGAAGCAAAAATCCCCCCCCACCCCGCCGAGCTGCTGGACGTTTGCATTCTCTTTTTCAAAACCACTGCAAAAATCTTTAGGGCTTAACTAGAATGCACCTTGAAATTTTATTGCCCTATAATTCTGTTTGCTGCAGCACATTAAAATTCCCTTGAATGTTTCTTATGTAACCACTTCTGGTTAACTGTCATCTTGAAGTTATTACAACTTAGTCTTTGCTGCTTTTTTTTTTTCCCGTTTTTCCCAGAGCTGTGAAAGTTCTTTTCTCAGAGGCTTCAAATGCACCAGGCACCCCAGACCTTACCCGGTCCCAGTTTGTGTGGAGCTGGGTGTGTTGTCAGTCTGGGTATTTGTTTTGTCAGGGTAGAGATCTTATTTAAGGAGCATTTTTTAAACTGTCATTGGTGACTTATGTTCTCCTCCGGCCTGCACTGAGTAGGACAAATCCACAGCTTTCACCATCATCCAAACAGTTAATAAATACTTTCTTATCCCCTTGGCTTGATACTCTGTGAAGAATTACAAGGATTATTTGAAGCTGGCTCCTTCTCACTTGTGGTCTTAATTGAAAAGTGAAACAGGGATATGCACAAACAAATAAAACACGAAACTGCAGTGAAATTAAGAAATTTGCCAGAATAATGAGTGGCCAAGCTCGTTCCCTCTTTAGAGCATCTGCTGTTTGTTCCAGCTCCACAGAAAGTTCTTTCTCCAGATTTTTGTATCTCTTGTGCCCTCACTTTATTATTATTATCATTATTACCATCATCAGTTATTGTTATTGAAATATTACTTTCTCAGAGAGATTCTCCTATTTAGAGTTTCCCTCCAGCATTTTTACCAAGTTACTCTAAGCCTTTATCCTAATTTTAGATGCATATTATCAGTGTATCTGTCCCTACCTGAAATTATATTATAAATGGATTTATTTCTTAATTTATGACTTATTTATCACCATAGAATTAAGTTCCATAAAGGCACTAACTTTATGTACTTTGCCACCATGTTCTTAAAGTCCAAAAGAACAGCTGCTATGTAGGAAGTGCTTGCTATATTTTGGTGGGTGAATGAATGAATGAATCCCATTTGGCTCAGGATGAGAGGTGTGGCAGAATATCTATTTGGGAGGGTGTTAAAAAAGATATAAGAAGAGTGAAGAGTAACGGAATCCTTTTAAAATAATAATGGGATCTCAGAGAATGTGTCTGATCATGGAAAGGGCCCAGAAGAGACCCAGGTGGAGAAATTCCAGTCTTGAGGCAAGAATGGAGCCCCAGACAATAGAAGAGAGATGAACTCTTCTCTCTTAGAAGAAGAGAAGTGGTGTTTGGGGCAGGAGTCTTCATGCCTCTTCTTGGTTCCTGAGCTCGAGCAGCTGAGAATAGTGGGCCAGTTTGTACAGGTAGCCTTTGTGTGGCCTGGTGCTCAGAACAAGGGTGATGGATAGTTCATCTTCTAGTGCCCACAGGTGTGTTCTATCTGTTCCAAACCAGACCTCACCTGGCAGCCTGTTAAACTGAGGACTTCAGTTGCCCTGCGCAGTGACTAGAGTCTCTTATTCATCACCTGTTCCATCTCTTAGAACCAAGGAATCCCTGAGAGAAGTTTTCTGGCAGAGTACAGAGACTGAGGTGTGTCTCCTATTTTAAGTTAAGGGTAGGGGCTGTTCGGGAGGAATTTACTTTGCTATTTGAAGGCAGATATATAAAGGACAGTTTGTTCATCAGCCCTTTCAGCTGATGAGACGGTTGGCGTTTCCACGGGCATCCTATCTGGTCAAACCTCATGGAACAAACAGTCCTGTCCTGGGCATTATACCTGCCGTGACTATTTGCTGTTGATGTTTCATGAGTGTCCCAGTTGCAGAATGCTGTAGTGCCTGTTCTGGTGTTGCGTGTGTGTGTGTGGTCAGTTGCTCAGTCATGTCTGAATCTTTGTGACTCTGTGGATTGTAGCCCTCCCGGCTCCTCTGTCCATGGGATTCCCCAGGCAAAAATACTGGAGTGGGTTGCCATTTCCTCCTCCAGGGGATCTTCCTGACCCAAGGATCAAAGTTTTGTCTCTTGTGTCTTCTGCATTGCAGGCGGGTTCTTTACTGCTGAGACACCAGGGATTCCCATGCTGTGGTGCTGGCTAATGGTCACAATTAGATGCTGTTTAGATGCTGTTCTATAAGTGCCAAAGAAATTGAATCCCCGACTTCAAGAAATCATTCAAAAATTAGTTTCAGACTTTCATTATTGCCACTTGTATTTATGCAAACTAACTTGAACTTTCTGGATATTGTCCTAAGTCCCAAACCACTTAAGCCATGGTGATTCTCATCAGAAGGGATGTCAGGACGGAAACTGGTTGAGATAAGCGAAACAAGCATGATACTTTTCATAAATAGTACTGAGCATTTCGGGCTTCTCCAGTGGCTCAGCAGTAAAGAATCTGCCTGCAATGTAGGAGATGCAGGTTTGATCCTGGAGTCAGAAAGAGCCCCTGGAGGAGGGCATGGCAACCCACACCAGTATTCTTGCCTGGAGAATATTATGGGCAGAGAAGCCTGGCAGGCTACAGTCCCTACGGTCGCAAAGAGTCGGGCTCAACTGAAGTGATTGAGCATGTGCGCACACACTGAGCATTTCATGTACAGCTCCATTGTAAAGCAGGTATGTGTGGGGCTTCTGAATCAACTCAAGGTACTGAGAGTCAGCAGGGGAGATAAAGGATGGGTATGTAAAGAGAGAGTTTTTCCTTATTTCCATGAGAGGACAGTAGTTGACAGTATGTGCTTACCAGAATTCTTACTCCGCAGGAAGTCTTTCTTCCCTGGGCCTGTATCATGTGGTCTTTCCAGGCCACCTGGAGGGAGGACCTGATGTTTGCTGAGTTCTTCCTCTGGGTCAGGATGCTTAGCACTTGATGTATACTGTTCATCATCTTGTTAACAGCTAGTAGCGCCATTCTTTCCCCCACTTTACTGAGCAGGAAATGGAATTTAGGAGGGATAGAGTTCTAGCTCTCCAGCTGCTACTGCTGCTGCTGCTGCTGCTAAGTCACTTCATTCGTGTCCAACTCTGTATGACCCCATAGGTGGCAGCCCACCAGGCTCCCCCGTCCCTGGGATTCTCCAGGCAAGAACATTGGAGTGGGTTGCCATTTCCTTCTCCAATGCATGAAAGTGAAAAGTGAAAGTGAAGTCGCTCAGTCATGTCCGACTCTTAGCGACCCCATGGACTGTAGCCCACCAGGCTCCTCCGTCCATGGGATTCTCCAGGCAAGAGTACTGGAGTAGGGTGCCATCGCCTTCTCCAGCTCTCCAGCTCTCCAGCTGGATGCGGGTTAAAAAAAAAAAAAAAAAAAAGGGAGGATTCCAGGGTGAGTCTTGAACTTCACCGTTCTTTGCTATGTCCTAACCTCTCCACCCCCTCCCACACCTCACCCCTGGCTGTGGATGGTTAGTGCTGCTTTCTCTCCATCCTCTGAACTTAAGAGCAGAAGAGAGGCTACACAGCTCAGCCCAAAGGAGGTAGTGTGAACCCTAAGAAAAAGAGTGGTTCTATGATTCAAGTCCCCAAGGCAGGCTTTACAGACAGTGTATGATATCAGTAGTGTGCATTTGATTTGATAAAATAATTATATTTTACATTTAATCACCAAAGTAATCCTGAGGATTAGATTAAAAGGATATTATGATCATCTCACTTTTAAGGTTAAAAAAAAAAATGAGACTTAAGGAGACAGAGCTTGTGATAAGACATAAAGGCCTTTAGAATTTGTTCAGTGTTCAGAGGGAGATTCTATTTCTGTCTGAGACACACAAGGCAAATTGGTATCCAGGTCCTTCTACATCCCCTCTATCAACCATCTATCCAGATGGCAGGTGCATCATAGCAATACAGCAGGTAAAAGGTCCAGGAAGAGTATCTGAGCTTTTCTTACATGATGAGATCACATAAATTGCCTATTGTGAGTGGATTACCTGACAAAAATTAAGCTTAATTTAAATTTTTAGTGGGCACTCAGAATTCAGTAAGCAACTTCAATGCTGTCAAAGCTGTTTTCTGTATGTCCTATTACAGAGAATGAGGCACTTAATCTTTAAAAAGTGATCAATTAGTCTGACTTACGTCACATCTTACTGACAATGCCTGCTACCAGCTGGCTGCTTCTGAATCTGTTTTTCTTCTTCTTCTTATTTGGGAGAAAATGTTTGAAAGGAAAGGTAAAGAAAGTCTGAATACATTTCTATAACTCTTGAAATGTTCATTAGTCTTCTTGTGCTGAAGGCTGATCACACCTGTTTACTTCTGCCGCCTGAAAGGTTCCTTAGCTTTTTTCTCCTAGCCTGCAATGTCTGCTTAATGATGTCACAAACCTTTCTCAATACACAATGTCAACAAGATTCTTTGTCTCTTGGTAGATAGTTGAGGGTGATTGGGAGTGGAGGGCAAGGCCAGGGCTGAGGGCCTGGATTCTAGTCCTGTACCAGCACCAGTTGAAGTGTTTCTAAGATGGTGCTTAAGGAAACCCATTCATGTGATTTTCATTTAGTCAGCCTTGAGTGATGCAAGAGCATCTGCAATTTTTTTAAAATGGTATTTATTTAGTTTTGGCTGTGCTGGGTCTTGTTTGCGGCGAGCAGGCTTTTTTCTCGAGTTGCAGCGAGCAGGGGGTTACTCTCTAGTTGCCGTGCACAGGCTTCTCACTGCGGTGCCTTCTCTGGTTGCAGAGCACAGGCTCTAGGCTGTGCAGGCGTCAGCAGTAGCACAGGCTACACTAAAGTGCAGGTTCAGTAGGCCCTCTGTCTCCACTTCGGTCAGCCTTTTCCGAGATTTTGTAAGTACCCTCTTTCTGCATTTAAACTTTTGGTGAGCCATCTAGAGCAGTTTCTCTTTCCTGTAATGCAACCAGAAACACTCATTGCAAAGTAGGCTTTGTGGGAGCCTGATGCATGGAGCCTCATGCTCTGATCTTAGTATCCATCCATCATTAGCCTGGGAGTGGGAAGGGCCAGCCCTGCCCCAAGGCTGCAGGGCTGCAAGGGCACAAAATACAGTGCCAAACTTTCAAGCTTGAAATCTGGTCCCACCGCTTACAACTTTTTTAACTTTAAACAAGGTAACCCTTTTGGATTTTTGTTTCCTTACTGTAAAAAGAGACTGTGTGCTGTGTGCTAAGTCGCTTCGGTCCTGTCCGACTCTTTGTGACCCTATGGACTGTAGCCTGCCAGCCTCCTCTGTCCATGGGATTCTCTAGGCAAGAATACTGGAGTGGGTTGCCATGTTCTCTTCCAGGGGATCTTCCTGACCCAGGCACTGAACCTGCATCTCTTACATCTTCTGCTTTGGTGGTCGGGTTCTTTACCACTAGCGCCACCTGAGCAACCCAAAAAATGGACTGGTAGATGGCTCAGACTGTAAAGAATCTGCCTGCAGTGTGGGAGACCTGGGTTTGATCTCTGGGTTGGGAAGATCCCCTGGAAACCCACACCAGTATTCTTGCCTGGAGAATCCCCATGGACAGAGGAGCCTGGCAGGTTACAGTCCATGGGCTCGCAGAGTCAGACATGACTGAATGACTAAGCACAGCACCATAAGTAATTCTAAGTGACTTAGGTCATTGCTATACAGATATAATTAGGTGGGTATAGCATTGCTTTTAACAGCTGTGCTTATGCTTAGTCTCTCAGTCATGTCTGACTCTTTGCGACCCCATGGACTGTAGCTCACCAGGCTCCTCTGTCCATGGGGATTCTCTAGGCAAGAATACTGGAGTGGGTTACCATACCCAGTATGTTTTAAATCTGAAGGTTTTAAGCACTGGAGCTTCCCAGGTAGCTCAAGTGGTCAAGAATTTGCCTGCCCATGCAGGAGCGGCAGGAGAGACAGGATTGATCCCTGGGTCAGGAAGATCCCCTGGAGGAGGAAATGGCAACTCACTCCAATATTCTTGCCTGGAGAATCCCATGGACAGAGGAGCCTGGTGGGCTACAGTCCACGGGGTTGCAACAGAGTCAGGCACAGCTGAAGCGACTGGGCAGGCACATGCTTCAAGTAACATGTGTTGTACCTCGTCACCAAGACTAGACTGAACCTGCCCAAAGGGTTCCAGACACTGGGAGCTGTTTGCTCACCACTGCACCCCCTCTTGCTAACAGAGCTTGATGAGTGTTTATGAAATGGATAAATAGATACCAGGCAGCTTATATGCAGACTATGAGTTGCAGGTGAGGAAGTAAGAATAGACCAATGTTTGGTTTCACTCATGAGTGGCCAACACTCTGCTCTCTGGGGTGGGTGGAAAGTGTTTAAGAGACTCATTGATTAACTCCTGCCCCCTTTTGGTTGGTGACCTAATCAAGTGTTTGGGAGTTGTCAGTGCATTTTCTCCAGTAGATGTTTGAAGCACTCAATATATACTTTTCTTACCAAATCTTATTGATGCCATGAAGATCTGGTTGTTAGGAACCTGTGGCAGATGTATGAATATTATCTGGTTTTCTCACTTGTCTGTCTTGTAAAGTACAGTTACCCATGTATTAGGGTCTCCCCTGGACTTTGTTATAAGTACCTACTTTTCTTGTATGTCCCTATTTCTAACCAGCTCTGTGGGTGATTCTGAGGCACAAAGAAGTGTGAGAACCACTGGCCTGGTGGCTGTACACATTTTGCCTCCTAAGAAAATGTTTTTGCATGACCATCTTGCATGTTACACTTGTGTAACAAACAACATATTATATATATTTTTAATTTGCATTACATGAGAGCATTTAATTTGCATTACACAAGAACATTAAATGAGCATTAAATGTGCATTAATTTGCATTATACGAGAGCGTTAAAGGAGTATAAATGTGCTGTATGACTCCCAGTTTACAAAAGAGGAAAATGATGAAGTCCATCTTCTTTCTCTAAAATACACTGGTATTTCTGTTGTGCATCTTGTGCATGTAGTTTTGGTACAGCCTTTGTCATTAATTAGTTTTGTTATTTGCTTCTCTACACATCAGCTGCTCCACTTACAAATAACTTGAAGGTGGTCTGGAGTGAAGCAGTGGGGAAAGGGGAGCCTGAGATTAGATGGGGAATGGGCTAGTTTTTTAATTGTTCTTGACTGAAAGAATACCACTGACAGGCAGGACACAGCTTTTTGACTCATTTCTCAAGTTAAAAAAATGCAAATTCTTCCTTTTTCTATGACAACAAGAACAACAAAAACCTATGTCAACCGATGGTTGACATTTATCGAGCGCTCATTTCAGGGCAGCTGTGGTGCTGAGAGCTTTACATTCTTTGTTGACTCCTCATAACAACCTCATGAGTCAGACATCATCATTGGTGCTGTTTGCAGAATTTGAAACTGATGCTTAAAGAAGCTCAGTAGTTGCCTAAAGATACAGTCTAAGTGGGAGAGCAGTGGGCTCTCTCCAGAGGATTTAACCACCAAGGTGGTTTGTAAGGCCCTGATCCTTGACCAAAGCAGGATGCCTCCAGGAGGCGTCACTGAGTACAAGCAACTGGGTGAATCTCATTATGGGGCTTCCTGGGACCTATGTAGGGCTTCCCTGGTGGCTCAGATGGTCAGGAGTCTACTCGCACTTCAGGAGATCCAGGTTCAGTCACTGGGTTGAAAAGATCCCCTGGAGAAGGAAATGGCAACCCACTCCAGTACTCTTGCCTAGAAAATCCCGTGGACGGAGGAGCCTGGAAGGCTACAGTCCATGGGGTGGCAAAGAGTTGGACACGACTAAGCGACTTCAGTTTCTTTGGGGCCTATGTGAATTTATTAAGAAGAGAAAGGCTTCATGAATTGCTGTATTTTAACTGATATTTTAGGCAAATTTCTTGCATAGCTGAGACCAGAATTGAGAGAATTTTACCTAAAATTTCCAAAGCTTCCTTCTATTCCAAAAGTCCCCATAGTTTCCTAAATGAAAGGAAAAAAAAAAAAAAAAAAAAAGGTTAAGTAAATAACATACTTCCTCAAACTTTAGCCTTTTTAATCTGTTCCTGACTAGTAGGCTGTCTAATCACCCGGAACTTTAGAGCTATTATCTAAACAATCCACATTCTGACTCCAGTAGTTTTCAAAGTTGGGAGAGTATGATAACCTTTTGATTCAGGAAGGAAATCTTAGAATTTCTATTTTTAACTGATCCTTCAGAAAGTTTATTTTCACACATAAGACATAATGTAGTCATATGTATGTTAAATCAATGACTAAATAAACAAATGTTTATTATGTGTATTCAAAAATGTTGGAGACAACCAATTTAGTCATTATTCTTTTCTATTTTTTTAATTTTTTATTTTATATTGGAGTATCAGGTGTGACTGAGCAACTAATGCACACATACATAGTTGATTTACAATATTGTGTTAGTTTCAGGTATACAGCAAAGTGATCCCATTATACATATAATATATATCTATTCTTTTTCAGATTCTTTTCCCATTGATTATTATAGACTATTGAATAGAATTCCCTGTGCTATACAGTAGGTCCTTGTTGATTATCTATTTTATATATAGTAGGGTCTGTATGTCGATTCGAAACTCCTAATTTATCCCCTACCCCCACCACCTTTCCTCTGCATGAAGCTGGTTTTCTCTGTGGATAGAAGTACAGTCTGTGTTCCACTTATCTATTGCTAGCTAACAAACTACCCCCCAAACTGGTAGTTTAAAATGATATTAATATTTACATTTCTCACAAAGCTGATGTTTGGGCAGGGCTCAGTGGTACCGGCTTGTGTCTGCTCCATCAGGATGGCTTGCAAGCTGGGCTGGAGGCTGTGCACTTACAGGCCTGGCCACTGATACTGCCTGGGGTCTGAGAAGACTCAAACACTTGCAGACAAAAACAACTGGGGCTTCTTGGTTCCTCTCTGTTTTCCTCATTGGTCTCTCCATGTGACCTCTCCAGTGTGGCAACTTCAGCTTATCTGGACTTTTGACAGAGCCACTCATGGTGCCCACAGGGCGTGTCCCAAGGGAGAGAGCCGGGAGGGAGCCCAGTGACCTTTTCTAACCTAGCCTCTAAAGTCCTGAAGTCATCCAGGGTCACTTCTGCCACACTTTACTTTTTAGGAGTAACTTTTGGGAATCAGACTTCATTTTTTGATGGGCGGAGTGTCAAAAGCTTTATAAACTTCTACACTTTCCTTAACTTGATGGGGATGGTGAAAGACCAGTAAGGTGAATGGATATCATCTAATGAAATATGGACATTAAGCTGCAGCCTGTATGTGAACCAGAGGGGCTGAGTTGAGTGGATTCCAGACTGAGTGGATTCAACCCACCTGTCCCGGTTGCCTTCCTGCATCTCTACCTCAGCGCCCGCATAGGCCCTGGGAAACTCCACCAGGCTTCTAGCCTGGTCCAGAAGTATTTGAAAAGGCATTTGGAGGTGGGGATAGAAAAAATATCAAGAACAGACTAGATGACACCCCATGAAGGGGAAAGAAGACGGGATTCCATTTTTCTATTCAGGTAGGTCTGAGAGAAGGGGTTGAGGGTCCTCCCGCCAAACTATCATGCATGTCAAAATGTCATCACTGATCTGTGTGTTGTTAAAAAAAAATGCATATTCCTTCCTTCAAAAGGTCATGTCAGTCATAGGTATGTATGCCTATAAAAAATATGTATGTATGTGTGCCTGCTCAGTTGTGTCCAGCTCTTTGCCACCCCATGGACTCCTCTGTCCACCCACCAGGATCCTCTGTCCATGGGATTTCCCAGACTGGAATACTGGAGTGGGTTGCCATTTCCTCTTTCAGGGATGCAGTCTTTATTTCCTGTGTCTCTTGTTTTGGCAGGCAGATTCTTTACTACTGAAGCACCTGGGAAGCCAAAAAATTTGTATACTTTCTATCAAAAGGTTATTTCAGTAACAGATGTGTGTTCTAATGAAACTGTGTACTTTTGCTATAAGCATTTCCTATCTGTAGGTTAGTT
Organism: Bos indicus; assembly: GCF_029378745.1. Taxonomy (NCBI): domain Eukaryota; kingdom Metazoa; phylum Chordata; class Mammalia; order Artiodactyla; family Bovidae; genus Bos; species Bos indicus. The sequence continues at coordinate 21,770,964 of NC_091768.1, read as the reverse complement.
GATATTACTGAAACAAAAGTATAGCCAATGAACATTTAAAGTCACTTTCTTTTCTGCTCTTCACAACCCTTCTTTTTTTTTCCCTCCTATTATTAATGTCTTTTTTTTTTAATGTGGTATATCTGTTACAATTGATGAGTCAGTTTCAATACATTGTTTTTATACTTTGTATTGTCTTGACAAATGTATAATGATACGTAATGTAGTATCATACAGAAGTGTTATTGCCTTAAAAATGTCCTGTGTTCCATCTGTTCATGGCTTCATTACCCTCAAACCTCTGACAACCAGTGATCTTTTTGCCATCTCCATAATATTGCCTTTTCCAGAATGTCACATGTTTGGAATCATATGGAAGTAGCTTTTTTAGACTATCTTCATTCACTTATCTATATGCATTTAAGCTTATTCCATGTCTTTTCGTGGCTTGATAGCTCATTGCGTTTTATCACTGAATAATATTCTATTGTACACATACACTGGTTTGGTTATTCATTCACCCATTTGTGAATCTTGGTTGCTTCCAATTTTTGGCAATTATGAATAAGCTACTATAAACATTTGTGGACAGGTTTTTCTATGGACATAAACTTTCAACTCATTTAGGTACATGCCAAGGAGTGCTATTGCTTGATTATATAAAAAGGGTATTTTCAGTTTTGTAAGAAACTGTCAAAATGTTTTCCAAAGTGGTTGTGCCATTTTGCATTCCCACCAGCAATGAATGAGAATTCCTATTTCTCAACATTCTCAACCAGCATTTGGTGTTCTCAGTGTTTTGGATTTCAGTCATTATAACAGTTATATAGTGCTATTTCATTATTTTAATTGAAGTCCCCTAAGGATATATGATGTAAGTATATTTGTGTTTGCTTCTTTGCCACCTGTACATCTTCTTTGGTGAGGTTCCCAACACTTCTGATAAAATAAATTTATAACAAGTATTTGAGTAAAATCTCTTTTCTATAAATAATAAAACACTATAAAAGAATTCCTTCTTGATAACCTACTCCATTGAGGTGACTGAGGTTAAGTGCTTTGATTTGTGTAATTTTCATTTAATTCTTAATTTCTAAGAATATGTTTGTTCCTGAAATTATGCTAAATTCTGGGCTAAAGTCTAATAATGGCTTACTTTCACTTTGGATTAAGTAGCTTAAAAGAAGGCATAGAAGAATGAAGAAATTTGGAAGTTGTTCAAAGGAAAGTCTTAAAGATGATTAAAGAGTTGAGACATAAGACCCAAGAAAGTATAATTTATTGAGATTATTCAACTTTTTCTTGATGTTTGCTTATTAGATTTTTATTCACTTATTTTTTAATTAGAGGATAATTGGCTTACAATATTGTGTAGGTTTCTGCCATACATCAGCCATAGGTATACATATGTCACCTCCCTCTAGAACCTCCGTCCCACTGCCCGCCCCATCTCATTTCTCTAGGTTGTCACAGAGTACTGGGTTTGAGCTCCCTGAATCATATAGCAAATTCCCACTGGCTATCTATTTTACATATGGTAATGTATATGTTTCAGTACTGCACTCTCAATTCATTCCACCCTCTCCTTCCCCCACTGTGTCCATAAGTCTGATCTCTATATCTGTATCTCCATTGCTGCCCTGCAAATAGGTTCATCATGTGAAGACTTAATTTTGGGGGGGGGGGGCTTCAAAATCACTGCAGATGGTGACTGCAGCCATTAAATTAAAAGATGCTTGTTCCTTGGAAGAAAAGTTATGAACAACCTAGATAGCATATTAAAAAGCAGAGACATTACTTTGCCAACAAAGGTCCATCTAGTCAAGCTATGGTTTTTCCAGTAGTCATGTATGGATGTGAGAGTTGGACTCTAAAGAAAGCTAAGCGCTGAAGAATTGATGCTTTTGAACTGTGGTATCGGAGAAGACTCTTGAGAGTCCCTTGGACTGCAAGGAGATCCAACCAGTGAATCCTAAAGGAAATCAGTCCTGAATATTCATTGGAAGGACTGATGTTGAAGCTGAAACTCCACTACTCTGGCCACCTAATGTGAAGAACTGACTCATTAGAAAAGACTCTGCTGCTGGAAAAGATTGAAGCAGGAGAAGAAGACAACAGAGGATGAGATGGTTAGATGGCATCACTGACTCAATGGACATGAGTTTGAGGAGGCGACAGGAGTTGGTGATAGACAGGAAAGCCTGGTGTGCTGCAGTCCATGGGGTTACAAAGAGTCAGACATGACTGAGCAACTGAACTGACTGACTGAACTGAAATAGGTTCATCAGTATGATCTTTCTAGTTTCCATATAATTTCTGACTTTTTAAACTCTTTATAATAGGCTCTAAGTTCATCTACCTCATTAGAACTGACTCAAATGTATTTCTTTTTATGGGTAGTATTGCACTGTATATATGTACAACTTCTTTATCCATTCATCTGTTGATGGACGCCTGGGTTGCTTCCATGTTATAACTATTGTAAATATTGCTGCAATGAGCATTGGGGTACATGTGTCTTTTTCAATTATGATTTCTTCATGGTATATGCCCAGTAGTGGGATTGTTGGGTCATGTGGTAGTTTTATTCCTGTTTTTTTAAGGAATAAATAAAAGGGATCCAGATTGAAAAAGTATTAATACTCTTACTGTTGCATATGGCATGATATTCTATGTAGAAAACCTTAAAGAAAGATGCAACCAGAAAATTGCTAGAGCTAATCAATGAATATAGTAAATTCATAGGATATAAAATTAATACACAGAAATCCCTAGCATTCCTATACACTGAAAAATCAGACAGAGAAATTAAGAAAATAATCCCATTCACCATTGCAGCAAAAAGAATAAAATACCAAGGAATAATACTACCTAAAGATACAGAAGACCTGTATGCAAAAATTTATAAGACACTGATGAAAGAAATCAAAGGTGACACAAACAGATGGAGAGATATACCATGTTCTTGGAATGGAAGAATCAATACTATGAAAATTACTCTTCTGTCCAAAGCAATCTATTGATTCAGTGCAATCTTTATTAAACTATAAATGGTATTTTTCACAGAACTAGAACAAATAATGTCACAATTTGTATGAAAACACAAAATACCCTGAATGGCCAAAGCAATCTTGAGAAAGAAGAATGGAGCTTATCCATTCTTAACCAGAAAGCAACTTTCCTGACTTCAGGCTATACCACAAAGCTACAGTCGTCAAGACAGTATGGTACTGGCACAGAAACAGAAATATAAACCAATGGAACAAGATAGAAAGCTCAGAGATAAAATCCATGCACGTATGGGCAGTTTATCACTGATAAAGGAGGCAATAACATACAATGGAGAAAAGACAATGTCTTCATTGAATGATGCTGGGAGAATTGGACAGCTATAATGTAAAACAATGAACTTAGAACACTTCCTAACATGATATACAAAGATAAACTTAAAATGGAGGAAAGACCTAACTGTAAGACCAGAAACTATAAATCTCTTAGAGGAAAACATAGGCAGAACACTCTTTGACATAAAGCACAGCAAGATTCTCTATTACCCACTTTCTAGATTAATGGAAATAAAAAATAAACAAATGAGACCTAATTAAACTTAAAAACTTTTATACAGCAAAGGAAACTATAACTAAGGTGAAAAGACAGAGTTGGGAGAAAATAATAGCACGTGAAACAACTGATAAATGACTGATCTCCAAAATATATAAGCAGCTCATGCAGCTCAACACCAGATGGTCAATACTGAAATCAGATTTATTATATTCTTTGCAGCCGAAGATGGAGAAACTCTATACAGTCAACAAAACAAGACTTAGTTTTGACTGTGGCTTAGATCATGAGCTCCTAATTGCAAAATTCAGGCTTAAATTGAAGACAGTAGGGAAGCCACAGTGTCATTTAGGTATGGCCTAAATCAAATCCCTTATGATTATACAATGGAGGTAATGAAAAGATTCAAGGGATTAGATCTGGTAGACAGAGTGACTGAAGAACTATGGACAGAGGTTCGTAATGTTGTAGAGGAGGTGGTGACCAAAACTATCCCCAAGAAAAAGAAATGCAAGAAGTCAAAGTAGTTGTCTGAAGAGGTCTTATGAATGACTGAGAAGAGAAGCAAAAGGCAAAGGAGAAAGGGAAAGATATACACAACTGAATGCAGAATTCTGGAAAATAGCAAGGAGATAAGATAACCTTCTTAAGTGAATAATGCAAAGAAATAAAGGAAAACAATAGAATGGAAAAGACTATACATCTCTTCAAGAAAATTGCAAATAGCAAGGGAACATTTCATGCAAAGTTGGGCACAATAAAGGACAGAAACAGCAAGAACCTAACAGAGTCAGAAGATATCAAGAAAGAGGTGGCAAGAATACACAGAAGAACTATACAAGAAAGGTCTTAATGACTTGGATAAACAAAATGGTGTGGTCATTCATCTAGAGCCAGATATCCTGGAGTGTGAAGTCAAGTGGGCATTACTACTAACAAAATTAGTGGAGGTGATGAAATTCCAGTGGAGCTATTTCAGATCCTAAAAGATGATGCTCTTAGAGTGTTTCACTCAATATGTCAGCATATTTGAAAAACTGAAGAGTGGCCACAGGACTGGAAAAGGTTAATTTTCATTCCAATCTCAAAGAAAATCAATGCCAAAGAATGTTCAAACTACTGTATAATTGCACTCATTTCACATGCTAGCAGGGTAATGCTCAAAATCCTTCCTTCAAGCTAGGCTTTAGCAGTATGTGAACAGAGAACTTCCAGATGTACAAGCTGGATTTAGAAAAGGCAAAGGAACCAAAGATCAAATTGCCAACATCTGTCGAATCATAGAAAAAGCAAGGGATTCCTAAAAACCCATCTACTTCTGCTTCATGACTACACTAAAGCCTTTGACTATGAGGATCACAAGAAACTATAGAAAATTCTTAAAGAGATGGGAATACCAGCCCACCTCACCTGCCTCTTGAGAAATCTGTATGCAGGTGAGGAAGCAACAGTTAGAACCAGACATGGAATAATGAAATGGTTCGAAACTGGGAAAGGAGGACTACAAGGCTGTATATTGTCACCCTGCTTATTTAACTTCTATGCAGAGTCAGTTCAGTTCAGTCACTCAGTTGTGTCCGACTCTGTGACCCCATGGACTGCAGCACACCAGGCCTGTCTGTCCCTCACCAACTCCTGGAGTTTACTCAAACTCATGTCCATCAAGTTGGTGATGCCATCCAACCATCTCATCCTCTGTCATCCCCTTCTCATCCTGCCTTCAATCTTCCCCAGTATCAAGGTCTTTTCCAGTGACTCAGTTCTTTGCATCAGGTGGCCGAAGTATTGGAGTTTCAGCTTCAGCATCAGTCCTTCCAGTGAATATTCAGGATTGATTTCCTTTAGGATGGACTGGATCTCCTTGCAGTCCAAGGGACTCTCAAGAATCTCTCCAACACCACAGTTCAAAAGCATCATTTCTGTAGTGTTCAGCTTTCTTTATAGCCCAACTCTCACATCTGTACATGGCTACTAGAAAAACCATAGCTTGGACTGATGGCAAAGTAATGCAGGGTACATCATGCAAAATGCCAGATTGGATGAATCACTAGCTAAAATCAAGATTGCAGGGAGAAAATTCAGTCACCTCAGATATGCAGATGATACCACTCTAATGGCAGAAAGTGAAGAGGAACTGAAGAGCCTATTTATGAAGATGAAAGAGGAGAGGAAAAAAGCTGGTTTAAAACTCAACATTCAAAAAACTAAGATCATGGCATCTTGTTCCATCACTTCATGGCAAATAACTGGAAAAAAGTAGAAACAGTGGCAGATTTTATTTTCTTGTGCTCAAAAATCACTGTGGATTTTTTAAAAAATATAAATTTTCATTAAAAAGCAGAGACATCACTTTGCTGACAAAGGTCTGTATTTTCAAAACTTTTTTTTATTTTTATAATAGTCATGTACAGATATGTGTTTGACTATAAAGAAGGCTAAGCACCAAAGAATTGATGCTTTTGAATTGTGGTGCTGGAGAAGACTCTTGAAAGTCCCTTGGACAGCATGTAGATCAAACCAGTCAACCCTAAAGGAAATCAACCCTGAATATTCATTGGAAGGACTGATGCTGAAGCTCAAGCTCCAGTACTTTGGCCACCTAATGCAAAGAGTTGACTCACTGGAAAAGACCTTGGTGCTGGGAAAGATTAAAGGCAGGAAGAGAAGAGGGCAACAGAGGATGAGATGGTTGGATGGTGTCACCGATTCAATGGACATGAATCTGAGCAAACTCTGGGAGATGATGAAGGACAGGGAAGCCTGGCTTGCTGCAGTCCATGGGGTCACAACGAGTTGGACATGACGTAATAACTGAACAACAGCAGCATGCAGCTCAATACCAGAAAAAAAAAAAAAAAAAAACAACAACCCGATCAAAATGTGGCCGGAAAGCCTAAGCCGACATTTCTCCAAAGAAGACATACAGGTGGCCAACAAACACATCAAAAGATGCTCCACATCTCTCATTATTAGAGAAATGTTATTCAAAACTGCCATGAGGTAATCTCTTCACATTGGTCAGAATGGCCATCATCAAAAAATCTTCAAACAATAAATTCTGGAGAGAGTGTGGAGTAAAGGGAACCCTCTTGCGTTTGTGGGAATATAAACTGCTACAGCCCCTCTGGAGAATGGTATAGAGATTATTCAACTTTGACAATCGGTGTTTGAAGGGAAGACTCACTCTGATTTATGCTGACCAGAACCCTCCCCTGTGGCTCACTCTATACACTAAACAATCACTATGCCAAGTGATGCCATAATTGAAATTCTGAGTTAGTGAAAATGTCTGTAATGGTTTTGATTCTATTTCTGCCCTGGCCACCAAGTTTAAACTTCACTAAATGTAATTTTAGTGCTTTCTAATACTTTGGATATGGGTAATCCATAGGACCCTTATTCTCAGACCAAGCCAGAAAACAGAGGTTTTTATTTATTTATTTATATTTTAACAGGAATTTTACATCCTGTTAAAATTCTTTAACAGGAAGGTGCCTTGCTGTTCATCTCCATCCTATTGAGTAGGGAGCTTAATTTTGGTTAGTTTTAGTGGAAAAAACAGTCTCAAAAAGTCAAATTTATAATTAATAATTACAGGCTAGTTGTTAAATAATTTTCTTTAGTCATGTTAATTGATTTTTCTCTCCCTAGAATGACAAATATTATGGTACCTTAAGATGCTGAAGATAGAAGTGCTATGTGTATTTCTTTGGAATCTACAATCTATGAATTTTCTCTTTTTTAAAAGTTGTTTTTTCATTGATCTTAAGGATTTTTCAGTATTCTACTATAGAATTAAAACTCCTGTGTGGTTTATATGCGTAAAAGACAAATTTAGTACTGTTCTGTTTGAAGAGAATTTGTTACATAATTATGTTTCCTAATTACTACATTAGGAAACATTCTCTTAGGGACTTTTTCCGGTAATTGATCAGTTCAGTATTTATTTTGATAAAGGTAACTGTTACATCAGTGCTTGACCTGTGTTGTGTAACACACATTTTTGCCCTAGATAAATTTTATCTCTGTTGTCAATGCATTGCACACAGAAAAGACCATAGACCCTCCTTTTCTTCTTGTAAATCAGTTCACTTTTGTGTATTTCTGATTGTATTTTTAAATTGATTCAACAGTGGGAGAAATTTTTAATTGGATTTTAAGACTATTCCATCTAACTATGGTAGAAAGGCATTTACGTATGGTATCTTGAGTTTATCTTCTAGGTCCAGATTTTGTAATTCTTAGAGTGTTACAGTCTGATAAATTTGATACCTTTACATCCCTCAGAATGCCCTACAAGTAGATGTAAGGGTTATTCTCAGTACAAATGTTGGATGTTTGTAATTTCTTCACTGGGATGCATTTAAAAGGAAATATACCAGTACCTAATGCAGGCACCTTAGCAGTTTATAAGCTACTGTAAAAAAAATGTGGAGATTTCACAAACCATGAATACATATGTCATGTTCCTCGAATGCTTAGCTAAGAGTTTTTTTTTTTAGTTCACTATATAAAACTTGTTTCCTTTTATTTGTTTTCAGTTCCTTTTAAAATTATTTGGGTTGAATTCATTAATGATTAGTGTCCTCTTTTTTATAGACTGTCATGGTCATGGGGTATCCTAAGTTTGGTAAACATTTAAACTAGGATGCCAAGTAGAACAATTGGCATTGCCAGTCAACTGGAAGTCAATGGGAGATTCCTTTGATAGTGCTTCCGTAGGAACCTTCTTTCCTCCCGTCCTCAGTACTGTGGAATTCAAGCCAGAAGGGTCCTCAACTGTCAGGAAGAAAAAGATCATAGCACCTGGGATGGGCATAGGTCACCCTTATGATTCCATGAAGCGCATTGCTCCATTTCAGGCTCTGCTTCCTTTGGGATGCATAATGAACTCAGTGACATTCTTTACCTGACTTTTGGCTGCAGACTTGTAAGATGAGAGCACGAAGGCTTTCACTCTTAGGATAAAAGACTGATGGAAGTACAGGTTGCTTTGTGAAACCAATCTCAGTTGTAGGCTGAAGGTAGCTTATTTGTGAAATGTTAAAATTACATAGAATAACGTTTGCACTTTCCCTAGCTAATTATTATTTTTTTAAATGTCTGTCCTTTCTCTTTCCTGTTTCTTTTCGTTTTCCCTGAGTGTTGTTCTGGTTTTGTTTTTTTAAATAGACTGACCTTTTTGGTGATGGGAGTTGTTTGAGTTGAACTAGACCCTTTAAAAGACTGGTAAGTCCTCTCAAACAAAACAAACACACAGAAAATCAAAATATGTAGAAAGAAAAATAAAGCTATTCTGTTATTCTTGGGCCTCAGAATTGTGCTCATAAAAGCTTAAGGCAAAGTGAAGGATGAAATCCAGATGAAGTGGTGCTAATGGAACACTTGCTTTCTGCTTTAAGAATTTATTTGAAACATTACGAGTGCACTGAACTTAAAATTTGGTTCTAGGAAAGCTGTCATTGAATAAAGTTCTGCTTTGACATCTTTTTGCAAAATGAGGAATTCTTTCAGAGGGTAGGGATCATCTTTAGTAGATCTCTTTACAGCTTAACCTATCTTCCTTTTAATCTCTTTGAGCATCAACTTTATAATCTATAAAGATAGAAATACTAATTTATCCCTGTGAGGGTGGTCTGGAAAATTAAAAGAAAATTAGTGTAAGCTTGCTTTTTGAGTAGTAAAAAGTCTATATAAATGTTTAGAGGCTTGTGTTTCAGACTGGCACCTGTGATATATTAATTAGCCTTTAATATGTTACTATCACATTATTTAATTTTCACAAAGGGAATGTCAGAAAAATTGGTGTCTAGTACTGCCTTGTGGCTGAATTCCAGAGTGTGACTTTGTGAAGATCATTAACTCCTTGGAACATCAGTTTCTCATTCATCTATTCTTTCATTGTGTACTGAACGCCAGATAGTGAAAGGCCGAGGTGGAGCTCATGGAACTTGAGGTCCACCCCACACAGAATGCATATATATATATATATGTATGTATATATGTGTATGTATGTATATATGTGTATGTATATATTATGGGCTTTCCTGGTGGCTCAGTTGGTAAAGAATCTGCCTGCAAATGCAAGAGACCACCTGCAGTGCAGACCTGGCTTCCATCCCTGGGTCAGGAAGATCCCCTGGAAAAGGAAGTGGTGACCCATACCAGTATTCTTACCTCGAAAATCCCATGGACAGAGAAGCCTGGTGGGCTACAGTCCATGCGGTTGCAAAGTCGGACATGGCTTAGTGACTAGACCACCATAGGGGGTGTCAGAAGGTGGCAAGTAGTGGTCTGCGAAAAGCAAAGGGATGAGGAATGCAGAGAGTAGATTTTTGTTTTCTACTTTTATTGAGGGTAGCCAGAGAAAGGCCTCATTGAGCAGCTATCTTTTGAGGAGAGACCTAAAAATGACCAGAATAGAGGCAGGTAGGGATGAGTGGGTAGAGGAATGCAGATACCCCACAATAGAAGTGTGTCGTGGCAAGGAGGCCAATGTGGCTGCAGATAAGTCAGTGCAAGAATGAGCAGAAGATAAGGCCAGAGGTTGGAGAGAGGAGGACAGACAGCATAGGGCCTCATAGGCCATTTTCTGAGTGAGGAAAAGGAACACTAGAGGATTCTATATGAGTTAGAGTTTAATAGGGTGTTTTGTCTGGAGAATATAAACACAGGGGTCAGGCTTTATCCTCTAAAATCTCTTGTAGTCTAGGTCCAAGATCCTATGATGCTGGATGGTTTCTCTCCCAATTCTCCCACTCTTATTCCAGGAAGAGTAAAAGCTTGTTCAAGCTCTTCTTGGCCCACTGGTGGGACCAGCTGTTTGGCAGACTTTAGGAGTTAGTTCTCCATCAATGTGGGTCAGTAGCATCAGTTGAACCTTCTCCTTCCCATGGCTTTCTAAAAATAATTTAAAAGAAGTTTTACTGTTTCAGAAGTACTAAAGAATTGATAAGATAAAAGTGTGCGTGTGTGTGTATCATGTCTTTTTGACCTCAGCACAAGTGAAAAGCCCAGGGCAAACCCGCTTATGAATATCTAGGAAGACTTCCTCCCAACTTTCCAATTCTTTACTGATCCTTGGAAGACTGCCCTCTGAGTGTTCATATGAGCCTCTCGCCTTACCAATAGGTAAAAGAATTTGTCTCAATGTGGTACAATCACAGGGGATTTCAGGGCCAGGAATATGCTATTTACTAAATTTCATAGGACTTATAAATTCTTTAAAAGCATTGAAAAAAGAAATTATAGTCTAGCACTAAAATTATTTGCCACCCTAGTTTGATCAATTTATTTTTGTATTTGAATTATTTAAATCCACAAATACAGTGTTATTTGAGCAATAAATATTTTATGTGTGTGATGACTTGGAGTACACCAAGCTTTTGGGAGGATAGCATCTAGTATGAAGTGAAGCAGCCATTGTTCTGTACATTCAAATGGTGGCTGATGATATTGATTCAAAAAAAAAGAATAAGATAATCTTTCCTTTTCTTTTTAAACATTGTAATTCAATCAAAGCTTCCTTATTGAAATGTGAAATTTCTATATTTATCAAGTCCACTAAGTTGGGTAGAGAAATAGAAACAATACCTCAAATTCCCTTACGTTCTCTGAGAGACAGAGAGAGAAAATGAGAGAGGGAAACAGAGAGACAGAAAGACAGACAGACAGAGGAAGAGATCAGTGTTTTCTGCAGTGAATTTTTGTGCTTAGAAAAGAAAACATTAACCAAAAGTATCAATGTCATAAAAAAAGACGTGGGTGGAAGTTACCAAAGGGCATTTGGATTCTCTGTAAAAGGCCTTGAAATTCCCAAGAACTAAGTTTAATAAAGGAAAAATAATCTCATATTGAACTTCATTAAATTGATTTGGCGGATATTCACAGTGCAGCTTGCGCACATGTGTAAGATGGTTTCCCAGCATCACAATGGATTGAAAAGGATGTATACGTTGGTATTAAGGTGTAAGACACAGCAAAAGCTAATTGTGATAGAGCAAGAGGTTCTATTAGAAATGACATTGTTGGGATGGGGTGAAAGGTGGGAGGAAAGTTCAAGAGGGAGGCAGAAACCAACATATAGGCATACCTATGGCCGAGTCATGTTGATATATGGCAGAAACCAACACAATATTGTAAAGCAATTATCTTCCAATAAAAAATAAACACATTTAAAGTTTTTTAAAATGACATTGTTCATGAAATATGAGGGAGTACCATGGACCTCTGACTAAAAACAGACTGTCCTTAGGCTGCTGTCTTGGAGAGATGAGGAATATGGGACTGCTATGTATTATAAACATATTCATAATATTATTTCCCAGGTTTACTTCTGAGTTGCTCACTTTGAGAAGTTGCTTATATATGATTAATAGGAAGATTATATATGAGTAATAGTAGTAATCATTACTACACATGGTTAATACTAACCAGACTATTGAGAAGAAACATGAGTAAAAGTGTTGATCAAGTAGTTGGCTTTCTTGATCCTTTATACATTTTTAATTTCCTTATACTCAGTCAATTAGTGATTTTGAAACTCTTTAGACAAGTGTTCTCTGATGCAAAATCACTTGCACAAAAAGTTAGGAGCTCCCAGAGTTCTGAGCCTGATTGGTGGATGTCATGTCCACAGCCATTGTGCCACCATCTATTACCAGCAAAGTCAGCAAGAGATCTAGCTGGCTTTGATTGAGAAGTTTTTAGGCGGATTGTCTTGGTTTTGAAAATCATCTCTTTTGATAACAATAGCAAGTATTAAGACTTACATAGTGCTGTGATATGCCAGACATTATTTGAATGCATTTAATCCTCACTTTGACCCTATCTGATGTGTATCAGTTAGCTTTCTATGTGTAAGAAACCACCTTAAAATATAGTGGCTTCAGCCATATCATTTAATATTACTAGTCTGTGTGTCATCTGGGTGGTTCTGATCTGGGCCAGACTAGTATGTCAACAAAGGTCCATATAGTCAAAGCTATGGCTTTTCCAGTAGTCATGTATGGATATGAGAGTTTGACCATAAAGAAGGCTGAGTGCTGAAGAACTGATGCTTTTGAACTGTGATGTTGGAGAAGACTCTTGAGAGTCTCTTGGACTGCAAGGAGATCCAACCAGTCAATCCTAAAGGATACCAATCCTGAATATTCATTGGAAGGACTGATGCTGAAACTGAAGCTCCAATACTTTGGTCACCTGATGTGAAGAATTGATTCATTAGAAAAGACCCTGATGCTGGGAAAGATTGAAGGCAGGAGGAGAAGGGGACGACAGAGGATAAGATGGTTGGATGGCATCATCGACTTAATGGACATGAGTTTGAGCAAGCTCTAGGAAATGGTAAAGGACAGGGAATCCCCGTGTGCTGTAGTCCATGGGGATCACAAAGAATTGGACATGACTGAGTAACTGAACTCTACCAATAACAAGTATGTCTTCTGGCAGCTGGGGGTCAAGGAGGGAGTCATATCATCTCAGCTGAGCTCTGTTCTGGAGTCTCATTTGGGACCACTGGCCTGACCTACCAGGCCTAGTTCATGTGACTGCTCATCACTCAGTAGCATCCTGTTTACAAGGAGCATGCAGGGGCCTGGGACAGAGTGGAGGAGAGCAAGGTTCCTTGAGACCTTGTCTTGGAGCTGATCCAGTCTCACTTCTGGGGAATTCTGTTGGCCAAAAGAGTCAGAAGGCCAACAACCTATAGTCAAAGGGAGAGGAAAGAGAGTACACTTTTTGATGGGGAGAGAAAGAATAGATATTGGGATGAGTCAAGGACTCGTTTCTCCCATCTCCCACAAGTAGACACAGCTATTTCCATTCGACAGGTGAGAGAGCTGAGATACACACTTTCCATGACACAAGGTTAGTGGTATGTAAGTGTCCAAGTCAACATTCCGACATAGGGGGTCTGACTCCAGAATCCATGGTCTTAACCTACATGCTGCATATTTCCTTGTCCTTTCCTAGATGTCATTGCTGCATGTGTCATGGATCATGGGAAATCATGCTTGTTGCCTTCTTTCTTGGAGAGGACCTCTCAGTCCCATGGCACCATCCATCTGCCTCATCCCCTTAACCCAATGCTTGCAATAAGTGATACTTCTCTCCCTTTTAGTATTTCCTCCTGGTTTTAACTCTTATCTCAAAGAGAAAAATCACCAGGTTTTTATAAATGGATTTTAGCAAAGTATTCATGGTAGTGTGTCTTTGTCATTTAGAATACCAATAGACAAGGGTAAGCACTGTTTCTATACACTTTTGTTTAAGATTTTGTTTTTAACAAATTGCAAAATATTTTTAAAAAATTCGAAAATGAGCTCTTTCTTTTATTACTTTGTACATTCCACAAGGTAGGGACCTTGACTCCATGCTACAGTTATTTCACCAGCGGGTAGCAAATGATGTGTTTGGTATGTACGAATTAAATAGAAGAAGGAAGGAAGTCAAAATACAAACCATCATTAGTACTTGATTTTATCAAGTGTATTATACTCTTTACTTTTCAAAATAATTGTCTGTGTTTTTGTTTGTTCAGTGTCAGTTTCTTTTCCTTATTATACTTTATGTATGTAAATATAAACAAATTTATAAATATAAATATATATCCATGTATATAAGTATATATACTTAAATAAATATATACTTTAGGTATATAAATACATTTATAAATATATATACATTTATAAATATTTATATATGTATGATACCATAGTACTATATCCAGATTTTAAAGAAATCCTTTGCTAATTTGGAATTAAATATATTTATATATAAATTTATAAATATACTCCAAATTATGCATAATAATTCAAATATTATAAATAATATAAACATATAAATATATAAATATAAAACATTTATATTATAAAGATATAAATATTTTGTTTATAAAGTTATATATGTTTATATGTGATATTTATAAATTCAAAATTAGCAAAGGATTTCTTTGAAATCTAGATATAGTATTATGGTATCACAAATATATGTATTTATAAATTTAGTTATACTTTCATATCTAAAGTATGTATTTAAATATATATATACTTAAACAAGCATATATTTATAAAATTATTTATATTTACATACATAAAGTGTAACAGGGAAAATAAAATGGCATTGAACAAACAAAATCACAGAAAGTTATTTTGAAAAGTAAAGAGTATAACATGTTTGATAAATTTATGGGGTTTTCAGTTGGGTCAGTGGTATAGAATTCACCTGCGAATAGAGAAGACACAAGAGATGTGTTCCATTCCTGGAATACAGGGGTTGAGAAGAGCCCCTGGAGAAGGAAATGGCAACCCACTCCAGTATTCTTACCTGGAAAATTCCATGGACACAGGAGCCTGGTGGGCTATAGTCCATGGGGTCACAAAGAGTCGGACAAAACTGAGCATGCACACATACATTTATAAATACATACATACATACATACACATATATATGTATTTGTGTATGGTTCCATAATATTGTATCCAGATTTTAAAGAAATCCTTTGCTTAAGTTTGAATTCTCTTTCTCTGTAATTTTATATTATGACTTTCTGGATCTGAATGTATAGTTGCAACTCTAGTGCTTGCATTAAAGCTTTTAAGACTAAGGAAACTTCCCACCCACATGGGCTATTGCAAAGATGGACGTCACCACCTACCCCTCCCACTGTTCTGCTGCTCTTTTGAAATCTAATCCTTGGGCTCGACCTAGGGCTATGCTTTCATTAGAACCCATGCAAATATGAGTGTTGAAAACTCCCTGAAGTTCTTTATTGGAAACTCTTCTCAGTTACCTGCTGAGTTGTTTGTGGTGCTTTTCTCGCTTTACCAATGGGAACTGAGACACAGATGAGGTAGGCAGCTTGTCAAATATAAAATCAAGGCCAAGGGATTGGGTAGCCAAGATAAGAACTGAAGGAACCTCATTGTATAGGCCTTTGTTCAAGAGACTAAGAAATGTAGTTTGTAAGGAAAGAATAATTGGGAGAACAAACACAGCCTCTCTTAACCATGAATTGTGTGTACGTGTGAAGATTTTTGATTAGAACATACTAAAAGGTTGATGTGTAGTTAGTTTGCAGAATTGATAGTGGATCCACATGATTATTAATAGGAGAAACATTTTATGATTCATTTCATAAGCATGTATGATTGTTCTCCAGAAACAGAGCTTATGTCTAGAAGGCAAAGAGCCAGATGAACTTAAATTGATTTCTTCCCCCAGAGATTAGAACACAAGTCACCAGAATGTATGAGAAGGGTCCCACGTGAGAAAGCCGCTGAACAATGAGTTCTTCCTTTGTGATAAGCCCTATGTTAACCCCAGAGTCTGTCCATATCCAGCAACTGGTCTCAGAATGTTTTCTATGAATATATTTTATTATAATGACATTTCTTATTATGAGGATTACGAGGTTTCATCAAACAAGAAGTGGGATTTACTTCTGAGTATTACTGGCACAAAAGTCTATGGTCTTTCTGACATAACAAACCACTTTCTTTTTGGAACATTATTTTAATTATAGTTTTAAATAATTAAATCCCCTGGAGAAGGAAATGACAATTTTCCAGTATTCTTGCCTAAGAAATCCCGTGGACAGAGGAGTCTGGCAAGCTATACAATCCATAGGGTCCCAAGAGTTGGACACGACTTAGTGACTAAACCACTACCACCACCCACCATGAATTCATACAATTGGTTGTGTATTTTGCCAATTTCTTTATCTGTGTCCACAGTAAGGAAAGGAACTGCTTCTGTGTGAGATCCCAGACTTTTACTATCCTTTCTCTGGATACTTCACCATTGTAGCTCAGGGCTGGGAGGGAAGGACTTACCCTCGATGCACTGGAGGCCCAGATGAGAGAAGATGAGGTGTGTGCTTGGAGAAAGTGGCAAAAAGCACACTGGATGTAAAAGACTTCTGTGAAACACTTAACTGATTTGCAATTATTTCTTTCTTTTCAATCAGAATTCTGAACAACACAGTAGAAAAGACCTAATAAGAGGGAGTGGCCTGTGCCCAAGGAGCTAGCTGACTGCTGCTAACACAGAAAATGAATTAAATGTAAACACAATGATGACACACACACGTCTGTGATAGCCTATTGTATAGCACTATATGGGTGACAAAGACTTTCATCTTGTTTAGCAGGGGAGCTGCTGCTGCTAAGTTGCTTCCGTCGTGTCCGACTCTGTGTGACCCCATAGATGGCAGCCCACCAGGCTCTCCTGTCCCTGGGATTCTCTAGGCAAGAACACTGAGTGGGTTGCCATTTCCTTCTCCAATGCATGAAACTGAGAAGTGAAAGTGAAGTGGCTCAGTCGTGTCTGACTCGTAGTGACCCCGTGGACTGCAGCCCACCAGGCTCCTCCATCCGTGGGATTTTCCAGGCAAGAGTACTGGAGTGGGTTGCGATTGCCTTCTCCGTAGCAGGGGAGAGTAATCTATAAATCAGCCGTTCTCTTTGTCATTTTCAATTTGTAATTATCCAACTGCCTGAACGAGAGGCACAATAATTAGTGTAGTCTTTCCAAGATGTATAAAAAGAACTGCCTGGAGCCATTATTAAAAACATAGATTCCCACCTTTGCTGATGAGTGAGAGCCCCCAGGGAAGTGCCCTGAAAATATTTTTAATAAGTTTGAAGGTGGTGTGCTTTAGCTGATAGAGTACTAGTATTAGTCGCTCAGTAGTATCCAACTCTTTGTGTCCCCATGGACTGTAGCCACCAGGCTCCTCTGTCCATGGGATTCTCAAGGCAAGATTCCTGGAGTGGGTTGCCATTTCCTTCATCAGGGGATCTTCCCGACCCAGGGACTGAACCCAGCTGATAGATAGGAGAACTTAAACAGAGTTCAACTCTGTGATTGATTTACTATGTTGAAATGAAGAGCTATTTTCTTCATTTAAGTATCAGTTTCCTCCTCTGCAAAATCAGGATGATGGTAGTCTCTCCCTGTGGGTTTTATTGTGAATACCGACATGTGTGCAAAATACCGATCATAGCGCTTGACTCAAGTGCTCAATGAGCTGCTTCCATTTTTGCTGGCATTATTGTCATTATTCAAGGAGTGTGATGTTTGTGACTCAGCCAAGTCGAGGAAATCGTGCATAGAAATGATAAAGGGAGTGATCCTAGGGAAAAGGATGAAGGAAAAGGATCTCCAACAGGTTGGATGAGGACTGTGACATTCTGGGCTAGAGTCAGTGGAGAAAATGGAATTGAACAGAGTTCCTAGGGTGACCGAGGGCATACAGTTTTATTCATATCCACGCTCCAAGTATTTGCCTGTCTTCCCCCTCTGGGAGGGAATCAGGTGCTTGGCTTGTTTGCCTTGATACAGAAGCATTTTTGGAAGACCTAGGACATGATATAAGTTTAATTGCTCAGGCTCGATAAAGGACAGAAATGGTATGGACCTAACAGAAGCAGAAGATATTAAGAAGAGATGGCAAGAATACACAGAAGAACTGTACAAAAAAGATCTTCATGACCCAGATAATCACGATGGTGTGATCACTCACCTAGAGCCAGACGAAAGTCAAGTGGGCCTTAGAAAGCATCACTACGAACAAAACTAGTGGAGGTGATAGAATTCCAGTCGAGCTATTTCAAATCCTGAAAGATGATGCTGTGAAAGTGCTGCACTCAATATGTCAGCAAATTTGGAAAACTCAGCAGTGGCCACAGGACTGGAAAATGTCAGTTTTCATTCCAATCCCAAAGAAAGGCAATGCCAAAGAATGCTCAAACTACTGCACAATTGCACTCATCTCACACGCTAGTAAAGTAATGCTCAAAATTCTCCAAGCCAGGCTTCAGCAATACATGAACCATGAACTTCCAGATGTTCAGGGTGGTTTTAGAAAAGGCAAAGGAACCGGGATCAAATTGCCAACATCTGCTGGATCATGGAAAAAGCAAGAGAGTTCCAGAAAAACATCTATTTCTGCTTTATTGACTGTGCCAAAGCTTTTGACTGTGTGGATCACAAGAAACTGTGGAAAATTCTTCAAGAGATGGGAATACCAGACCACCTCACCTGCCTCTTGAGAAATCTGTATGCAGGTCAGGAAGCAACAGTTAGAACTGGACATGGAATAACAGACTGGAACCATCCAAATAGGAAAAGGAGTCCGTCAAAGCTGTATTTTGTCACCCTGCTTATTTAACTTATATGCAGAGTACGTCATGAGAAACGCTGGACTGGAAGAAGCACAAGCCGGAATCAAGATTGCTGGGAGAAATATCAATAACCTCAGATATGCAGATGACACCACCCTTATGGCAGAAAATGAAGAGGAACTGAAAAGCCTCTTGATGAAAGTGAAAGTGGAGAGTGAAAAAGTTGGCTTAAAGCTCAACATTCAGAAAACGAAGATCATGGCATCTGGTCCCAACACTTCATGGCAAATAGATGGGGAAACACTGGAAACAGTGTCAGACTTTATTTTTGGGGGGCTCCAAAATCACTGCAGATGGTGATTGCAGCCATGAAATTAAAAGACACTTACTCCTTGGAAGGAAAATTATGACCAACCTAGATAGCATATTGAAAAGCACAGACATTACTTTGCAACAAAGGTCCGTCTAGTCAAGGCTATGGTTTTTCCAGTGGTCATGTATGGATGTGAGAGTTGGACTGTGAAGAAAGCTGATCGCCAAAGAATTGATGCTTTTGAACTGTGGTGTTGGAGAAGACTCTTGAAAGTCCCTTGGACTGCAAGGAGATCCAACCAGTCCATTCTGAAGGAGATCAGCCCTGGGATTTCTTTGGAGGGAATGATGCTGAAGCGGAAACTCCAGTATTTTGGCCACCTCATGCAAAGAGTTGACTCATTGGAAAAGACTCTGATGCTGGGAGGGATTGGGGGCAGGAGGAGAAGGGGACAACAGAGGATGAGATGGCTGGATGGCATCACTGACTTGATGGATGTGAGTCTGAGTGAACTCCTGGAGTTGGTGATGGACAGGGAGGCCTAACGTGCTGTGATTCATGGGGTCGCAAAGAGTTGGACAGGACTGAGTGACTGAGCTGAACTGAGCTGAATATTATTTTAGGGACTTCCAGGGTGGTACAGTGGTGAAGAATCTGCCTGCCAGTGCAGGAGATACAGGTTTGATCCCTAGGTCGGGAAGATCCCCTGGAGAAAGAAACAGCAGCCCACTCCAAAATATTTTTGTTGAGAAAATTCCATGGACAGAGAAGCCTCGAGGACCACATGTGTCACAAAGAGTCAGACATGACTGAGCACACAATATTATTTTACTTTGTTATATTTCTTTTGGCTCATTCTGATAAGAGGATATTACCTTGCATAACCAGGTCTATCAGAGATACAAATTCATAGAGTTCTCATAACAACGAATTCATTTATTCATTCATTCAAAACCCATTTGTTGAGCACCTGCTGTGTGCCTTTTAAGCACAAAGGACACATCAGTGACTAGCAGAGGGAAACACTCCTGCCCATGCAGAGTTTATGCTCTTGTGTATGTAACAGGGTGGGAGACACTAAAAAAAAAAAAGAAGAAGAAAACTATGTGATGACAAAGAGAAATAAAAGTCAGGAAGGAAGACAAGGAGTAGAGGCAGGGTGTGAATGTGTGTGTATATTGTGTGCACATGCTTGCATGCAGAGTGAGGCCACATCACATGAGGCCTCAATAAAGACTTTGGCTTTAAGCGCTATGGGAAGTTTCTAAAAGGTTTTGAACAAACAACATTTTAAAAGGATCTCTCTGGCTTCTGGACAGTACATTCCAGAGAGGCAATGGAACTCGGAAGTGTGCTATTAAAATAAACTAAGAGAGAGGTGGTAGCTGCCTGGGCCAGGGTGGTGGCAGTGGAGATAGTGACGAGGGGTCAGATGCTGGATATATTAGGACGGTGGAGCCAAGAGCACTTCTCCTGGATTAAATGTGAGGAAGGAGAAAAGGCAAGGAGTCAAGAAGGACTCAAATGAAATGTTGGAATTACTATCCCCTGGGATGAGATTGCCGTAGAGGACTGCATGGCAACCCATTACAGAATTCTTGCCTGGAGAATCCCATGGACAGAGGAGCCTGGAAAGCTACAGTCCATAGGGTCGCAGAGTCAGACACGACTGAAGTGAATTAGCATGCCTGGACGGGATGAGGTACTGTCCCAGGTGGCACTAGTGGTAAAGATCCCATGGACAGGGGAGCCTGGTGGGCTACAGTACATGGGGTCACAAAGAGTTGGACATGACTGTAGTGACTTAGCATGCACCCAGGGGATGAAATACAGTGTAGGGGAGCAAGTTTTTACAGGTAGATAAGGACTTAAATTTTAGGCACATGAAGTCAGAGATACCAAGAAGCAGCCATCTGGATGGAAAAGATCTGGATCTCAAGGAAGGAATTTGGGTCAGAAACATGGATTTGGAGTTATAAGCCTATACATGACATATGAGGCCCAAACTAAATGGCATTACCAATGGAAGGTCCAGAAGACTGGCTCAAAGGCAAGATCTGGGGATGTGCAAACTGTAAGTGGTCAGGGAGATGCTGCTGCTGCTAAGTCGCTTCAGTTGTATCTGACTCTGTGCAACCCCATAGACAGCAGCCCACCAGGCTCCCCCATCCCTGGGATGTTCCAGGCAAGAATACTGGAGTGGGTTGCCATTTCCTTCTCCAATTCATGAAAGTGAAAAGTGAAAGTGAAGTCACTCAGTTGTGTCCGACTCATAGCGACCCCAGGGACTGTAGCCCATCAGGCTCCTCCATCCGTGGGATTTTCCAGGCAAGAGTACTGGAGCGGGGTGCCATTGCCTTCTCCATCAGGGAGATGAAGAGAAGCTAAATCAGAAGATGGACAGAGCGGCCAGTGACTGACCATGGCCGCAGACCAGGAGTGTGTGTCCTGTAGGTCAAAGGAGACATGGTTTCAGGGGAGGGAGTGACCAATTTTGTCAGATGTGACCAATTCAGAAGACATAATGGAAAAAAAAAAAAAAGGAAGACATAATGGATGCAGTTTCAATCCTTGGGTCAGAAAGATCCCCTGGAGGAGGGGATGGCAACCCACTCCAGTATTCTTGCCTGGGAAATCCCATGGACAGGGGAGCTTGGTGAGCTACAGTCTATGGGGTTGCAAAGAGTTGGACGTGACTGTAGCGACTTAGCATGCACCCAGGGGATAGATAAACTATACGGGAGACCAAGATGAGCTCATTAAGACCAAATTGAGCATTTGAATTCACCACTGGATTGAGCAGAGTAACAGTTATCTGATTCTGTGACAGCAATTTCAGTGGAGTATCGGGGAAGGCAATGGCACCCTACTCCAGTACTCTTGCCTGGAAGATCCCATGGATGGAGGAGCCTGGTGGGCTGCAGTCCATGGGGTCGCTAAGAGTTGGACACTGAGCGGTTTCACTTTTACTTCTCACTTTCATGCATTGGAGAAGGAAATGGCAACCCACTCCAGTGTTCTTGCCTGGAGAATCCCAGGGATGGGGGAGCCTGGTGGGCTGCCGTCTATGGGTCGCACAGAGTCGGACACAACTGAAGCGACTTAGCAGCAGCAGCAGTGGTGTGGTAACTGGATGAGGCTAGATTCAGGAAAGAATGAAAGGAATTAGAGAGAGAGAAAAGGTAAATCTCAGGGGAAGAGCTTGGCTAAAAACAGGAACTTAGAAATAGGCAGGAGCTGTGTAGGAAGTAAGAGTTGTAGCTTTAAGATGAAGAGTAACAACGATGTGTTTGTAAGCTGCAGGGAGTGATCCCTGAGGCAGGGAAATTAATGACACAGAACACAGAGAGAAGTTCTCAGAAGTGTTGTGCCACTTCCCTCCCGCCTAAATATGCTCAAACCACTGTCATATTCTTCTCCAGTTTCTGTTTCTATGCCCCAGGTGACAAAGCAAGGCCTAAGGCCTTAGACAAACCAGGGCACTTATGACTTTCTTAAGCCCCTGGGATCCTCAGTACAGCTAGCCATGTACAGAGTTTCATTTTGACTTTTGCTTTTGAAAAGGAAGGAAGGAAGCAAGGAAAGGAGGAAAGGAAGGAGGGAGAAGGGAAGGAGGGAAGGGGAGATAAATCATATTATATATATATATTTGACAAGTGGCTTTTTTAAAAAAAAACCTGCTTCCTTCTTTAATCTCTTAAATTTTATAACAACCCTTGGAGATGGGTATTATTTCCTTTTTTCAGATGGTAAAGTGAGTTCATTAGTGATTAAATAACATCTTTAAGATCTCAGAACTCATAATAGGCTCATTCAATTCAAACTCAAATCTATCAGACCCCAAAATATAATTTCACAGACTTCTCTGGCATAGGAAACTCACGGTAGGTTTGTGGTTGAACTCAACCTTGGAAACACAGATTGCGGCCCTCTCTCTTTTTGCTTACATGATTTCATCACTCTGTTAGCAGAGCCATCTTCAGTTGTGTGATTATTAAACATCCCATCTTCCCTCTAGTGAAAGCATTTTGTTTCAGAAGCAAATTTATTTTGCTATAAAGGTGACCGTCTCAATTAGTGAAAAAGAGGCTCTCCTACATAGAACACCATCTACACATATCCTGCATTTATTGGACATCTAGAAATAAGCTTTTCCTAAGAAACAGAAAGTGAAAGTGAAAGTAACTCAGTTGTGTCTGAGTCTTTGCCACCCCATGGACTGTGCAGTCCATGGAATTCTCCAGGCCAGAATCCTGGAGTGGATAGCCTTTCCCTTCTCCGGGGGATCTTCCCAACCCAGAGATCGAACCCAGGTCTTCCGCATTGCAAGAGGATTCTTTACCAGCTGAGCCACAAGGGAAGCCCAAGAATACCAGAGACACAGAAGGACTTGTATGATTTTACCCTTAAGGGGAGGTTAGCAGAAGTGTATCATTCTGCCCAAACACTGTGAATATGATTGGAATAGAAATGGTAACTGACAGCTGCTGACAGTGGGCTCCTGAAACCAGCAAAACCTGAGTTTATTTTTGTGTGTCCTCTTAGGCAATTCAGCCCCAGGTCTCTTGGCTTCCTTCCTGTTGGGATATATTGCTTCTTCTTACCAGTCTGCAAACTATCAGAAGAGAGAATTTCTCTATTGCTGTGTTTGGTGCCTTGAAACTCTAAGCTTCTTAGAGAAATGTTGATTCTCCTTTCTCAGGGAGCGCTCTGAGAAATATTGATAGTTCCACCAACTTCTTCCTGGAGGAGGAAGTCTTTTAGCGTATCCCTTGCAACAAAACTGAGATGTGCCAAAATGGTTTGGCTGAGTAAGTTGGTAGGGACAGACATGTCTTGACAGTTAAACAGGTGAGTCAAGTACCAATTCTTCACAAGTGGTGCATGATAGAAAAGAATGGTTGGAAGAATTAGGCAACTGGTGAGTCCTTTGGAACATACATGATTTTTTACATTCAAATAGAGTCGTGTTAGGGATGCTGTCTTTGGAAAATTAAAAAAAAAAAAAAGGTACTCAACAAATGTTTCATGAATACCTACCAGCTATAGAATACAATTGGAGAATATACTGGAGAAGGAAATGGCAACCCACTCTAGTACTCTTGCCTAGAGAATTCCGTGGACAGAGGAGCCTGGTGGGCTGCTGTCCATGGGGTCGCACAGAGTCAGACAGGACTGAAGCGACTTAGCATAGCATTAGCATAGAATACAAAGTAGTTAGATGAATTTTCTTTTAGAATGCCCAGCCTAGGGACTTCCCTGGTGGCCCAGTGGTTAAGACTTGCCTTCCCACAAAGGGGTTGTAGTTTCAATCACTGGTTGGGTAGTTAAGATACCATATGCCTCATAGACAAAAAAGCAAAATGTAAACCAGAAGCAATATTGTAACAAATTCAATAAAGACTTTAAAAATGGTCCACAGTAAAAAAAAAAAAAAAAAAGAAAAGAAAAACGTCAAAAAAAAAAGACAAAAGGGATGATAGAATTAAAATATGTCATAAACATTGTTAATCAAATATACCAAGATAAAAGTTAAAAAATAAAGTACTAGTGCAGACAAAAGAGGGAAAATTTTAAAATGCCATAAATACTCAACTATTTTATTAAAAAATAAAAAGAATGCCCAGCCTAATGGAGGAGATTGATAATTGGGTGAAAACATAAAAGAACATTAATTCCTACCATGAGACTTAACTAAATGATTATCTCCACCAGTTCCACCCCCCCAAATCAGGGATGTTCCTGCTTAACAATTTCCCAGCCAACATGATGAAATATGTTATCGTGGAGAAAAGGGAAAATAAAATCATATTTCTACTTTCTTTTGCCAAAATGGAAATCAGATTATGAATTCAGCAAAATGAAACACAAAGTTGAAAGTTATCATAGCTAATCCATAGGTCAGTGACCAAGAGAACAGTAGTAGAATAAAGAATATGGGGACTTCCACGGTGGTCCAGTGGTTTAGAGTTTGCCTTCCAGTGGAGGAGGTGTAGGTTCATTCTCTGGTTGGAGAGCTAAGATCCCACATACCTCATGGACAAAAAACCAAAACATAAAACAGAAGCAATATTGTAACAAATTCAATAAAGACTTTAAAAATTATCCACATCAAAAAAAAATCTTTTAATAAATAAGGAATGTGAAGAGAATATGCAAAAGTTGAAATAAGTCATCTTATTTATAAGGCATTTGTATAAAATCTGAATATAAAGTGTTTACTGAAAGACAGAAAAAAATCTTTACAATTGAAAATCAGCTCCATAACCCAATTTTTAAAAGTTTTTTCTTTCCCTCAGTTTTTTTTCCTTCCATTCTCTCTCTGGGGTTTGGTAAAGAGGTCATCCAAGATATGCGGTTTTCTTCTCCGGTTTATTTCCTTGTTTGGAGATGTTCATGACAAGGTTTTTTTGGGTAGTATTCACATATTCATAAGCTACTAATCTTTCCTGTGTGATATCCTCTTCAAGGAATTCGATATATTTTTATAAGGGTTAAAAAACAATTGTCCCTAGACACTTGAGAGATATATAGTAAAAAAAAAAACTGGAATTATTAAGAAAATAATTAATGACTGTTTCATCTGAGTTTCCCTAGTATTTTAATTAAAAAATGTATTACATGTAGTTTATGGTTACACAACCGTGGGCCTGGTTACTCTGTCTTACTTATCAACAAGTTCCTATTGTTCGAAGTGACCTTTAATTTCTCTTGATACTTATTTTAAACTAAAACTTCCTCTTTCATATTCGTAAGGAAGGATTATATAAATGTCACCTATTTAGCAGCACTAATATTACTTTTTTTATTTTTTAATGCTGCTTTTGGATGCTTAGTTGCTAGTATTTTACAAGCTGAAGGCTGCTCTTGTGCAATTGTTTTTACCTGTTAAGTCACTGTTTCCACATTAATAATAGGGTAAGATATCAGGCTTCAGTTTAGATTAGGACAGTACCTAATGTCTTTTCCACATTTACTTCAAGCCAGGAGAAGACTTCCTCTCTTGTTTTCATGGGAATTTTATGAATTCGAATATGTATTTTTTCCAGCTGTAGTATTTTAATTGCAATTGGAAATTACCAGTTGAGATATCATTTTTCTTAAGAAAAATTTCCTAATACTAAATCCTAGCAGTTAAAGCTGACTTTAACTACTCAAGTGGCATGATTTCCTTATGCTTGCCTTAGAATTTTTTGATCTTTCCTTCAGTTTTTTCATTGATACTTCTAGGTCAATGAGACATTAAATTATATTTTTCTCCTATAAGCCACCTTTTCATAAGTGGAATTTTCTTCTTTTGGTATGAGTGTGATGTATCCCCAGGACTTCTCTGATGGCTCAGCTGGTTAAGAATCTGCCTGCAATGCAGGAGACTCAGGTTTGATCCCTGGGTCAGGAAGATCTCCTGGAGGAAGAAATGGCAACCCATTCCGGTATTCTTGCCTGGAGAATCCCATGGACAGAGGAGACTGGCTGGCTACAGTCCATGAAGTCACAAAGAATTGGACATGACTGAGCATGCACATTGACTATTGTCTGTGATATATCCCTTGAATAGGTGATTAAGATAAATATAAGCTTTCTTGGTTAATATTGCTGAAATGAACCCATTTGATCTGAATCCTATTTTTGATTACAAGTGAGGCTTCTTGATTGCACACGTTTATGTCAGTCAGTTCAGTTCAGTCACTCAGTCGTGTCCGACTCTTTGCAACCCCATGAATTGCAGCACGCCAGGCCTCCCTATCCATCACCAACTCCTGGAGTTCACTCAGACTCATGTCCATCGAGTCCGTAATGCCATCCAACCATCTCATCCTCTGTCGTCCCCTTCTCCTCCTGCCCCCAATCCCTCCCAGCATCAGAGTCTTTTCCAATGAGTCAACTCTTCGCATGAGGTGGCCAAAGTACTGGAGTTTCAGCTTTAGCATCATTCCTTCCAAAGAACACCTAGGACTGATCTCCTTTAGAATGGACTGGCCGGATCTCCTTGCAGTCCCAGGGACTCTCAAGAGTCGTCTCCAACACCACAGTTCAAAAGCATTAATTCTTTGGCGCTCAGCTTTCTTCACAGTCCAACTCTCACATCCATACATGACCACTGGAAAAACCATAGCCTTAACTAGATGGACCTTTGTTGGCAAAGTAATGTCTCTGCTTTTGAGTATGCTATCTAGGTTGGTCATAACTTTCCTTCCAAGGAGTAAGCATCTTTTAATTTCATGGCTGCAATCATCATCTGCTGTGATTTTTTAGCCCCCCAAAATAAAGTCTGACACTGTTTCCAGTGTTTCCCCATCTATTTGCCATGAAGTGTTGGGACCAGATGCCATGATCTTCGTTTTCTCAATGTTGAGCTTTAAGCCAACTTTTTTACTCTCCTCTTTCACTTTCATCAAGAGGCTTTTTAGTTCCTCTTCACTTTCTGCCATAAGGGTGGTGTCATCTGCATATCTGAGGTTCTCCCAGCAATCTTGATTCCAGCTTGTGCTTCTTCCAGCCCAGCGTTTCTCATGACGTACTCTGCATATAAGTTAAATAAGCAGGGTGACAATATACAGCTTTGACGGACTCCTTTTCCTATTTGGAACTAGTCTGTTGTTCCATGTCCAGTTCTAACTTTTGCTTCCTGACCTGCATATAGGTTTCTCAAGAGGCAGGTCAGGTGGTCTGGTATTCCCATCTCTTGAATTTTCCACAGTTTCTTGTGATCCACACAGTCAAAGGCTTTGGCATAGTCAGTAAAGCAGAAATAGATGTTTTTCTGGAACTCTCTTGCTTTTTCCATGATCCAGCAGATGTTGGCCCAAAGAAAAGTTCATGGTGGTGATCAATTATAGCAGCGAGTCTTAGTCTTTGATTATTTTCAGTTAAATTATTTCCCATTATGTGTTTAATAGACTAGCTCAAACAGACATTCAGGGCCTTAGCCTTCCACTTATGGAAGGTTGTGGTGCTCACATGGCACTGTATAGAGTCATTACAAAAGACTTTTTCCTGCAGAGCACCTCTTTGTTGTTGTTGAGGAATCTCCTGTTGCTTCCAAGAAAAGATGGTGGTGTTTGTTTGTTTGTTTGTTTGTTTGTTTGTTTTAGTGGGGAGCCTGAGCAGGTGGGAGTTGGGATATTTGCGTCGGCTAATTAGTTCAGGGAATCACTCTATTAGCTAAGTTCAGGCTCTTCACCTGTAAAGAGTGAGGCAGGATGAAAAGTGAGACAAGCTGGGAGCTGTGACTCTGCTGCAAGTGCTTGTGCCTGGACAAAAGTCTCCTCGAGCCATAGAATACAAAGAAGCTATATGATACCAAAAATAATTGCATGCACTGTGCATTGCATAGTTGGGGCAAATTATGAACAAGATGCAAAAGAGACCAAAAACCCAACTGCTTCTAAAGTGTCAGGAACAGAAGCAGGGTACTACTGCTCATGCTCTCTGCATATGGCACCACCAAGGGGGTGGGCAGACCATCCAAGCCACCTATCTGCCTCAACTCCTGGACCTGCCCTCACCTTCACTCCCTTTAAGGGAATGGCTTGGCAACCTCCCAGGGAGCAAGTGAGAGAGGAAACCTGTTCCTTGTTTTGTTCCCTCATGCTGCAGCAGAGACCCCAATAAAATGTTGCCTGAATCTGGTCTGGCCTCTTATCAATTTCTACTGACTAAAGTGTCTATGAACCTAGGCTGGTATCAAGAGGATCCTGAAGTTCTTTCTAGCTTAGAAATTAACTTATTTTCTCTAATTTTACCTACAGGTTACCATTCCCCCCCCCCCCGAATTTGTAGTTGATGAAATCCTTTAAAGCAGCCTGTAGAAACTAGGAGAGATAAAGTATCTACTGCCCCAGAGAGCCAAATTTTGAAACCATACTCATTCTGAGTATTTTCTGCTTTGAAAGAACATGCTGAGTAGGTCTGCAGGCAGCTATTAGATTGTAAGGCAAGCTGCAGGAGTTAATGATGGTGTTCTCACCAAAAGCCTAGAAAAGAGTTGACTTCGTGAATATATGACAGTAGCAATTCAATTGTACCACAAAGGAAGTTACATTTAGCATCTGTAAGCTAAAATCTTGGCATCTGATCTCACTGGGAAACAGGATTGGGAAACAGAGAGACTTCACTCTTAAAGTGAAGTCGCTCAGTCATGTCCGACTCTTTGCGACCCCGTGGACTGTAGCCTACCAGGCTCCTCTGTCCATGGGGTTTTCCAGGCAAGAATACTGGAGTGGGTTGCCATTTCTGATCTCATTACTTCATGGCAAATAGAAACAGTGACAGATTTTATTTTCTTGGGCTCCAAAATCACTACAGACGGTAACTGCAGCCATAAAATTAAAAGACACTTGCTCCTTGAAAGAAAAACTATGGTAAACCTAGACAGTGTATTAAGAAGCAGAGATGTCACTTTGCCAGCAAAGATCTGTATAGTCAAAGCTATGGTTTTTCCAGTAATCATGTATGGATGTGAGAGTTGGACCATAAAGAAGGCTGAGTGCCAAAGAATTGATGCTTTTGACTTGTGGTACTGGAGAAGATTCTTGAGAGTCCCTTGGACAGAAAGAAGATCAAACCAGTCAATCCTAAAGGAGATCAACCTTGTATATTCTTTGGACGGACTGATGCTGAAGCTGAAGCTCAAATACTTTGGCCACCTGATGTGAAGAGCCAACTCACTGAAGGTCCTGATGCTGGGAAAGATTGAAGGCAAAAGGAGAAGAGGGCGGCAGAGGATGAGATGGTTGGATGGCATCACCAATTCAGTGGACTTGAGTTTGAGCAAAGTTTAGGAAATAGTGAAGGACAGGGAAGCCTGGCATGCTGCAGTCTGTGGGGTTGCAAAGAGCTGAACATGACTTAGCAACTGGACAACAACAACATATTACGATTAAAAGCTGACTAGAAATTGAATTTTATTGTCTCATCACTTTAAAATATTGTTTGTTTCCCCCATCATGTCTGCTTACTTCAAATTTCAAAGTAAGGTTGATAGACTTTTCTATGAGCAGTTTTCAGTTATGTTGCCCAGGCCATTCAGTTTTATTTAACAAAGCAAACGGTTAATAGTATCACACATAGAATGGGTCGCTATTAACCATGCTTTTTTCATTTAAATAAAGAGCCACTGATGATGATGATCCTAAAGGGAAACTGGCAGTGACACAGAAAGAAAAGCCACCCAAGTGTCAATTCTGGGAGGTATAGATGTCACTATTCATTCTAAAGTAGAATTTCTCTGTCTTCTTCAGGAGACATCAGATGCATTTACTTCTTTCCTTGTATGTCATGGAAACAGTGAACTTTTTTCTTATCCATATTTCTTAGTACATGGGCCACTTTTAATGATGATCAATTTTGCTTACTGGTCCATAGTGCTTGTAAAATACTATTTTTCTTAATGGAGCTATCTAAGGATATGAGGGAGAAACATGGAAAACATTTAAATGCTGAGAAATACCAGTACCTAATTCTAAAATCTGACCTTAGGCGAATAACACAGTGAATGGAGATAATCTTTGTTTCACAAAATACATTTTAAATACAAAATGAAAACGGAAGGAGTATGAAACTAAGAGCAGTCATAAGAGAAAATTACATGATTCAGTTATATAATATGTGGTTGTATTTGATCATTTTGTGCTTCTGCTTACATATCTGAGATTAATGAAATTAATGAACTGGCTTCTCTATTATGACAATTAGAAGAAAGGCACTCACTAACTTTGCATTTAGAAGTATTATTCTCATTATATTATTTAGAAGTATTATTCTCATTATATTCTGGAAGTGGTTTCAGAAATATTTTACCATGAAGCTATTAGTGTATCAAAAGTTACCAAGATGACTTTAAGTAAGGGAAAATGTACTCTTCTACAATTTAAATTTTATCTTTGACTTTCTATTATCCGTATATCCATCCCTTTTCCTTCAGATGAATCTGAAACATTGGATATAAAAAGAATATATTTTTAAGCTCATCTCATAGAATTTCGGAAAAGACAGAAATGCTGCTTTACCTTCCAATGTTAATTATTAATAACAGTGGTATCTGATTATTAATCATCTCATGTACTAATAGTGAGGTCATTTTAAAATGTCATCTTGTGGGAAATCTAGTCCAAAATGAAAGTAAGAGTTTTAAGTCCCAGTTCAGTGGTAAGTATGTGCTCTACTACTGGTTTAGTTGGAGAGTTCAGACCTTCTCTTTAGGCTGCCCTTGGGCTTACATCTCCTGTTAATGCATCTTCTGAGAATCTGCTTGTGTCATTTCTGCTTCAGACATTATCATTAAGGATAAAACGTTTCAAGTCTGAAATTACAGGTGATTATGTTCATACAGTTGGAAGAATAGTAGATTAATCTAAAAAACAGCACATTTTGTATGTATGCATTGACTCCCATTTCCATAGTGAAAGGATTTTTATGCTGCTAGGATGTCATGTTACTGTCGTCAGACTCTAGTTCACCCATTGATAATGACAATTGCATTGATTGCTTCAGCATCAGCTGGCCTTCTATGAATAAAGAGCTTCACATAGCAGACTTCATTCAAAAAATCAGACCTAGATTTGCTGATACTTCTCTTTCAGTCCCCAAAGTCTCTATACATTTTTAAACTGAAATGTTATCTTGAGATAGAAATTTTCTTGAGATTGAGAAATGGAGGCTTGCTCTATATGTTTAAATAGTTTTTTTTAGACTTCATGATTCTTTACGTAGACATTTATTGTTATTTTTATGTGTTACTTAAGCAGCTTATGATTGAGAGTATTGCTTCTCCTACTCCAAGTTTAAGACCTGTCTTCTCCCCAGGAGTTTACCTGTTTCTCTTTCTCTCCAGCCCACTCCTCTGCTACGTTTAGGTATTTCTCACTTTAGGAAGTTAATCATGAAATCTGTTAATTTAAATTGAACTAAGCCATATGATCTCCACATTGATATGAAAAAGTAATAAAAGGTTAGGCATCACAGCACCAAGTCAATAAAAGGGTGAAAGAGTGAGCTTCCCAACAAGTGAGGCTATGGAATAAGGCCAATGTGGATTTGATTGAGTTGCAAATTTGTCACTTTCTAGTTGTGTGATTTGATCAAGGTATTTCATTTCTTCAAGTCCATTTCTCACATTCATGAAAGGTGTTGATAATGCTTCCTTCATAGCAGTTTTATGATGAACAAATAAGATATTTTAAAAAGGAACTTATTATAGTATATTATTATTATTTTATCATTACACTGAGTCAGTGAAAAATGACTCAAACTAGAGATTACACCCCACTCCAGTACTGCTGCCTGGAAAATCTCATGGGCGGGGGAGCCTGGTAGGCTGCAGTCCATGGGGTCGCTAAGAGTCGGACACGACTGAGCAACTTCATTTTCACTTTTCACTTCATGCATTGGAGAAGGAAATGGCAACCCACGCCAGTGTTTTTGCATGGAGAATCCCAGGGACGGGGGAGCCTGGTGGGCTTCCGTCTATGGGGTCGCACAGAGTCGGACACGACTGAAGTGACTTAGCAGTAGCAGAGATTACTAGACTTAGTTTATGAACGTGATGACCTAAGAGAAAGAAAACTTATTTTCCTGACATAGACAGTAAGAGACAAAGTCAAATATATGAAACCACTGTCGTCAAATATCGAGCTATAAGCAGTGTAAGACTGTGATTCCTAAGAGCAGAGAGACAAATGAAATGAATTCAAACACATAACCCCTCTGGCTTTCTGACTCAAAGCATATTTTGGAATGTGGTATAGGGAGGACTGTCTTCTATCTTTAGCAAAGTAGGTTATTCTTCATGAGTTGAAGAGACTGAAATCAGAATTCAGTGAGGCCATGTTACCTGGAAATTGTAAAGTGGAGTTCTGGAAAGGAATGAGGTAAGCAAAAAAAAAAAAATCTGCATAGGGGTTCATTTGAGCCTTTGCTGAATCTTAATATGTGCATGTATGTGGTGAAACTCTAAAAGGCAGGGCAGAGAACCATAAAGATGTATGCTGAACACAGAATAGGGAACTTTTTGAGTGCTTGTCAGTTGGAGTGGAGAGTCTTTGTTGATCACACACATTATAGACAACTTAGAAAGGCCATGCCTTTATAGTAGGACTAAACTTCATCTTAAGAATAAAGATTATTCTTAACCTACTCTAACAAAGAATAAAAATAAGTCTTAAATGATCAAGTAATCCAAAAATAACTAAATTACTTGCTAAAACAAATGTCAATATTGTTTAAAAGAGACAACTAAATCCAGATATTCCTTGTCATTACTTAAAATATCCAGCATCCAATCAAAAGCTACTCTATGTGGCAAGAACTAGAATAGAGTAATTGATAACCAGGAAACAGAACCAGGAACTATAGAGATGATAATATACAAGGACTTCTAAATGGGCCCTGTTAATAGTTCAGAAATTTAATGAAAAACATGAATGTAATGGCAACAGATGTAGAAAAGAAAAACAAGACAAAAATGGAATGAAAGACTTGATAGTGAAAAAAATACAGTACTTGAAATGAGAAATATATGAGAGGTTATTAGAAATTATGAAGGAAAGCATCTTAGATGAAAGACAAAGGGAAAAAGACTTAAATGAAAGATAGAGGGAGACTCCACCAGAAAATTACTAGAACTAATCAATAAATATAGTAAAGTTGCAGGATATAAAAACAACACACAGAAATCCCTTGCATTACTATACACTAATAATGAGAAAATAGAAAGAGAAATTAAGGAAACAATTCCATTCACCATTGTAAAGAAAAGAATAAAATACTTAGGAATATATCTACCTAAAGAAACTAAAGACCTATGTATAGAAAACTATAAAACACTGGTGAACTAAATCAAAGAGGACACTAATAGATGGAGAAATATACCATGTTCATGGATTGGAAGAATCAATATAGTGAAAATGAGTATACTACCCAAAGCAATTTATAGATTCAGTGCAATCCCTATCAAGCTACCAACAGTATTCTTCACAGAGCTAGAACAAATAATTTCACAATTTGTATGGAAATACAAAAAAACCTCGAATAGCCAAAGCTATCTTCAGAAAGAAGAATGGAATTGGAGGAATCAACCTGCCTGACTTCAGGCTCTACTACAAAGCCACAGTTATCAAGACAGTATGGTACTGGCACAAAGACAGAAATATAGATCAATGGAACAAAATAGAAAGCCCAGAAATAAATCCACGCACGTATGGACACCTTATCTTTGACAAAGGAGGCAAGAATATACAATGGATTAAAGGCAATCTCTTTAACAAGTGGTGCTGGGAAAACTGGTCAACCACTTGTAAAAGAATGAAACTAGAGCACTTTCTAACATCATACACAAAAATAAACTCAAAATGGATTAAAGATCTAAACATAAGAC
The DNA here is from genome assembly GCF_029378745.1 of Bos indicus. Lineage (NCBI taxonomy): Eukaryota > Metazoa > Chordata > Mammalia > Artiodactyla > Bovidae > Bos > Bos indicus. Next base: position 21,736,610 of record NC_091768.1, on the reverse strand, counting down.
CAGAAACTATAAAACTCCTAGAGGAGAACATAGGCAAAACACTCTCCGACATACATCACAGCAGGATCCTCTATGACCCACCTCCCAGAATATTGGAAATAAAAGCAAAAATAAACAAATGGGACCTAATTAAACTTAAAAGCTTCTGCACAACAAAGGAAACTATAAGCAAGGTGAAAAGACAGCCTTCAGAATGGGAGAAAATAATAGCAAATGAAGCAACAGACAAACAACTAATCTCAAAAACATACAAGCAACTCCTACAGCTCAATTCCAGAAAAATAAATGACCCAATTAAAAAATGGGCCAAAAAACTAAACAGACATTTCTCCAAAGAAGACATACAGATGGCTAATAAACACATGAAAAGATGCTCAACATCACTCATTATCAGAGAAATGCAAATCAAAACCACAGTTAGGTACCATTTCACGCCAGTCAGAATGGCTGCGATCCAAAAGTCTACAAGCAATAAATGCTGGAGAGGGTGTGGAGAAAAGGGAACCCTCTTACACTGTTGGTGGAAATGCAAACTAGTACAGCCACTATGGAGAACAGTGTGGAGATTCTTTAAAAAACTGGAAATAGAATTGCCTTATGATCCAGCAATCCCACTGCTGAGCATACACACTGAGGAAACCAGAAGGGAAAGAGAAACGTGTACCCCAATGTTCATCACAGCACTGTTTATAATAGCCAGGACATGGAAGCAACCTAGATGTCCATCAGCAGATGAATGGATAAGAAAGCTGTGAAGCTGTGGTACATATACACAATGGAGTATTACTCAGCCATTAAAAAGAATACATTTGAATCAGTTCTAATGAGGTGGATGAAACTGGAGCCTATTATACAGAGTGAAGTAAGTCAGAAAGAAAAACACCAATACAGTATACTAATGCATATATATGGAATATAGAAAGATGGTAACAATAACCCTGTATATGAGACAGCAACAGAGACACTGATGTATACAACAGTCTTTTGGACTCCGTGGGAGAGGGAGAGGGTGGGATGATGTGGGAGAATGGCATTGAAATATGTATAATATCATATATGAAATGAGTCACCAGTCCAGGTTTGATGCACGATACTGGATGCTTGGGGCTGGTGCACTGGGACGACCCAGAGGGATGGTATGGGGAGGGAGGATGGAGGAGGGTTCAGGATGGGGAACACATGTATACCTGTGGCAGATTCATTTTGATATATGGCAAAACCAATACAATATTGTAAAGTTAAATAAAATAAAATTAAAAAAAAAGAACCTATCAGAGAAAAATAATACAGGAGGAAAAAGGATGATCTCAGACTTTATTTTCAGAAGATGATGGAGAAACAACTCTATCAGAGAAAAAGCCCAATAAAGATATCATTTAAACATGGAGATGGAATTTTTCAGACACACTGAAGCTAGTGGATTTCATTGCAGGCACACCAACACTACAACAAATGTGACAGGAAGTTCTTCAGATGGAAGGAAAGGGATACAAGATGGAAACTTGCATCTACATGAGTTCATTTCAGTTGCTTAGTGGTGTCTGACTCTTTGTGACCCCGTGAACTGCAGCACGCCAGGTCTCCCTGTCCATCACCAACTCCCGGAGTTTACCCAAACTCATGTCCAGTGAATCGGTGATGCCATCCAACCATCTTATCCTCTGTTGTCCCCTTCTCCTCCTGCCCTCAATCTTTCCCAGAATCAGGGTCTTTTCCAATGAGTCAGTTCTTTGCATCAGGTGGCCAAAGTGTTGGAATTTCAGCTTCAACATCAGTCCTTCCAATGAACACCCAGGACTGATCTCCTTTAGGATGGACTGGTTGGATCTCCTTGTAGTACAAGGGACTCTCAAGAGTCTTCTCCAACACCTGAGTTCAAAAGCATCAGTTCTTCGGTGCTCAGCTTTCTTTATAGTCCAAATCTCACATCCATACATGACCACTGGAAAAACCATAGCCTTGACTAGACGAACCTTTGTTGGCAAAGTAATGTCTCTGCTTTTGAATATGCTGTCTAGGTTGGTCATAACTTTCCTTCCAAGGAATAAGTGTCTTTTAATTTCATGGCTGCAATCACCATCTGCACTGGTTTTGGAGCCCCCCAAAATAAAGTCAGCCACTGTTTCCACTGTTACCCCATTTATTGTCCATGAAGTGATGGGACCGGATGCCATGATCTTCATTTTCTCAATGTTGAGCTTTAAGCCAACTTTTTCGCTCTCCACTTTCACTTTCATCAAGAGGCTTTTTAGTTCTTCTTCACTTTCTGCCATAAGGGTGGTGTCATCTGCGTATCTGAGGTTATTGATATTTCTCCCAGCAATCTTGATTCCAGCTTCTGCTTCTTCCAGCCCAGCGTTTCTCATGATGTACTCTGTATAGAAGTTAAATAAGCAGGGTGACAATATACAGCCTTGATGTACTCCTTTCCGTATTTGGAAGCAGTCTGTTGTTCCATGTCCAGTTCTAACTGTTGCTTCCTGACCTGCATATAGGTTTCTCAAGAGGCAGATCAGGTGATCTGGTATTCCCATCTCTTCAGAATTTTCAGCAGTTTCTTGTGATCCACACAGTAAAAGGCTTTGGCATAGTCAATAAAGCAGAAATAGATGTTTTTCTGGAACTCTCTTGCTTTTTCAATGATCCAGCAGATGTTGGCAATTTGATCTCTGGTTCTTCTGCCTTTTCTAAAACCAGCTTGATTGTCAGGAAGTTCACGGTTCATGTATTGCTGAAGCCTGGCTTAGAGAATTTTGAGCATTACTTTACTAGCGTGTGAGATGAGTGCAATTGTGCAGTAGTTTGAGCATTCTTTGGCATTGCCTTTGGAATTGGAATGAAAACTGACCTTTTCCAGTCCTTGGCCACTGCTGAGTTTTCCAAATTTGCTGACATATTGAGTGCAGCACTTTCATCTACATAAAAGAATGAAGAGCCAGAAATATTAAATATGTAATAGGACAGATTTTTTCCAATTTAAAACATTTCTTTAGAACATAATGGTCTATTTAATAACAATTTATATAAGTGTATTGTGAGATTTTTAACACATATAGACATAAAATGTATGTTAATAATAGCACAAAGAACAGAAGTTAAAGTGGAAGCACTGTTGTTCAGTTGCTCAGTTATGTCTGAGTCTGTGACCCTGTGGACTGCAGCACACCAGGCTTCCCTGTTCTTCACCATCTCCTGGAGCTGCACAAACTCATGTCCATCGAGTCAGTGATGCCATCCAACCATCTCATCCTCTGTCATCCCCTTCTCCTCTTGCCTTCAATCTTTCCCAGCATCAGGGGCTTTTCCAATGAGTCAACTTTTCACATTATGTGGCCAATTATTGGAGCTTCAGCTTCAGCATCAGTCCTTCCAATGAAGATTCAGGATTGGTATCCTTCAGGATTGACTCGTTTGATCTCCTTGCAGTCCAAGGGACTCAAGAGTCTTCTCTAACACCACAGTTCAAAACCATCAATTCTTTGGTATTCAGCCTTCTTTATGGGCCAAGTATCACATCCACACATGACTATTGGAAAAACCATAGTTTTGACTAGACAGACCTTTGTTGGCAAAGTAATGTCTCTGCTTTTCAATATGCTGTCTAGGTTGGTCATAGCTTTTCTTCCAAGGAGCAAGTGTCTTTTAATTTCATGGCTACAGTCACCATCTGCAGTGATTTTGGAGCCCAAGAAAATAAAGTCTGTCACTGTTACCACTGTTTTCGCATCTATTTGCCATGAAGTGATGGGACTGGATGCTATGATCTTAGTTTTCTGAATGTTGAGTTTTAAGCCAACTTTTTCACTCTCTTCTTTCACTTTCATCAAGAGGCTGTTTAATTCCTCTTTGCTTTCTGCCATAAGGGTGGTGTCATCTGCATCTTTGAGGTTATTGATATTTCTCCTGGAAATCTTGATTTCAGCTTGTGCTTCATCCAGTAAGGCATTTCTCATGATATACTCTGTATATACATTAATTAAGCAGGGTGACAATATACAGCCTTGACTTCTTTCTCTATATGGAACCAGCCTGTTGTTCCATGTCCAGTTCTAACTGTTGCTTCTTGACCTGCATACAGATTTCTCATGAGGCAGGTAAGGTAGTCTGGCATTCCCATCTCTGAAGAATTTCTCACAGTTTGCTGTGATCTACACAGTCAGAGGCTTTGGTGTAGTCAATAAAGCAACAATAGATGTTTTTCTGGAACTTTCTTGTTTTTTTGATGATCCAACAGGTTTTGGCAATTTGATCTCTGGTTCTTCTGCCTTTTATAAATCCAGCTTGAACACCTGGAAGTTCATGGTTCATGTACTGTTGAGGCCTGGCTTGGAGAATTTTGATCATTTTGTTGCTTGCGTGTGAGATGAGTGTAATTGTTTGGTAGTTTGAACATTCTTTAGTATTGCCTTTCTTTGGGATTGGATTGAAAATGGAATCACAGGCATAAAGGTATAAAACTTCATAGAGGAAAATCCTTATAAAGCTAGGACTGGTAAAGATTTCATGCATTAAATATTTAAAAGGATGAGCCATAAAAATAATTGGTAAATTGGACTTCATCAGCATTATAAACTTGTGTTCTTTCTAAATAAAATAAGGCAAGTCACAGACTAGATGAAAATATTAAAAAAACATATTTGATAAAATTTGTACCTGTGATTATATAAAGAACTGCTACAGCTCAGTAGTAAGAAAACTATATCTCAATTAAAAGTGACAAAAGATTTAGACAAACATTTTAGGGAAGAAGAAATAATCAACTGGCACTGGAAAAGTCATTGAGAAAATACAAATGAAGAGTCACAGTGAGAGGAATTGGAGGAATCAACCTTCCTGACTTCAGACTATATTACAAACCTAGAGTAATCAAGACAGTATGGTACTGGCACAAAAACAAATATAAATCAGTGGAGTGAGATTGAAAGCCCAGAGATAAATCCACACATCTATAGGCACCTTATCTTTGACAACAAAGGCAAGAATATATAATGAAGGAAAGACAATCTCCTTAGTAAGTGGTGCTGGGAAAACTAGACAGCTATGTGTACCAGAATGACATTAGAACACTTCCTAATACCATACACAAAAATAATCTCAAAATGGATGAAAGACATAAATGCAAGGCCAGAGACTATAAAACTCTTAAAGGAAAACATCAGCAATATACTCTTTGACATAAATCCCAGCAAGATCCTCTTTGACCCACCTCCTAGAGTAATGGAAATAAAAACAAAAATAAACTAGTGGGACCTAATTAAACTTAAAAGCTTTTGCACAGCAAAGGAAACTACAAACAAGATGAAAAGACCACCCTCAGAATGGGAGAAAATAATTTTAGTTAAAGCAACTGACAAAGAATTAATCTCCAAAATATACAAGCAGCTCACACAGCTCATATCAGAAAAACAAACAACCCAATCAAAATATGGGTGGAAGACCTAAGTAGACATTTCTCCAAAGAAGACATACAGATGGCCAACAAACACATGAAATGACGCTCAACATTGCTCATTATTAGGGAAATGCAAGTCAAAACTATGATGAGATATCACCTCACACTGGTCAGGATGGCCATCATCAAAATATCTATAAACAATGAGTGCTGGATAGAATGTGGAGGAAAGCTAACTCTCTGGCACTGTTAGTGGAAATGTAAATTGATTCAGCCACTATGGTGAACAGTATGGACAGTCCTTAAAAAAACTAGGAATAAAACTACTATATGACTCAAGAATCCCACTACTGGGCAGATACCCTGAGAAAACCATAGTTCAAAAAGACACCTGCACCCCAATGTTTGTGCAGCACTATTTGCAGTAGCCAGCACATGGAAGCAACCTATATGTCCATTGACAGATGAATGGATAAGGAAGTTATGATACATATATACAATGGAGTTTTACTCAGCCATTAAAAGGAACAAAATTGAGTTAGTTGTACTGAGGTGGATGAACCTAGCCAGAGTCTGTTATACAGAGTGAAGTAAGTCAGAAAGAGAAAAATAAAATTATATATTAGTGCACATATATGGTATCTGTAGAAATGGTGCTGATGGACCTATTTGCAGGGCAGGAATAGAGATGCAGACATAGAGGATGGTCTTATGGATACAGCCAGAGAAGCGGAGAGTGTGATGAATTTAGAGAGTACCATTGCCATATAAGACTTCCCTGGTTACAAAAAAAAAAAAAAAAGACGTCCCTGGTGGCTCAGACAGTAAAGCGTCTGTCTACAATGTGGGAGACCTGGGTTCAATCCCTGGGTTGGGAAGATCCCCTGGAGTAGGAAATAGCAATCCACACCAGGACTATTGCCTGGAAAATCCCACAGACAGAGGATACTGGTAGCTACAGCCCATGGGGTCACAAAGAGTTGGACACAACTGAGCGACTTCACTTCACTATTGCCATATAAACAGTACCACGTGTAAAACAGACAGCTAGTGGGAAGCTGTTGAGTAACACAGGGACATCAGCTCAGGGCTCTGTGATGACCTAGAGAGTGGGATGGTGAAGAGGTGGGAGGGAAACTCAAGAGGGAAGGGATATATGTATACTTGTGGCTGATTCACACTGTTGTACAGCAGACACTAACACAACATTGTAAAGCAGTTGTCCTTAGATGCAAAATAAAAATTACAATTAAAACATCACAATAAGATACCACCTCATACCCACTAGAATAATTACAATTAAAAAGATCAACACCACCGCCAAGTGTTGATGAGGAGATGGAGCAGCTAGAAGTCTCATGCATTGCTGGTGGGGATACAAAAATGTAATAGCCTCTTTGGAAAATAGTTTAGCTGTTTCCTATATCATTGAACATATATTCAGCATGCAGTTCAGCAAGTCTACTCAATATTTGCCCTTCAGGAATTGAGATTATGTGTCCACACAAATGCCTTTAAATAAGTGTTAATAGCATCTTTATTCATAATAGCACCATACTGGGAACTATGTCTCAGAAACCAGTGAAAGGATAAACAAATAGTTTTATATCTTATGATGGAAGATTATTCATCAATAGAGAAAAAGAAACTACTGATGGACGCGATATCATTGATGAATCTCAAAGGCATAATACTAAGCAAAATAAGCCAAGTACAAAGCAGAACTTACTTATTTATGTGAAAATGTAGAAGAAACACATGTAATCTAGAGAGACAGAAGCAGAGTGGTGGCAGCCTGATGCTGGGAGCAATGAGGCTGATTGCAATGAAGCGCCAGCATGCTTTGTGGGGGTGTGTGGAAATGTTCTTGATTATAGCCTAATATTGATTATAGCCTAATATTTGTTTTACAAGTGTATACATTTATCAAAACTCTTAAGACTATCATGTATTTCTCTTTCTCTGAGTATTTTTTACTGTATGCAAGTTCAGTTCAGTTCAGTCGCTCAGTCATGTTTGACTCTTCGTGACTCCATGAATCGCAGCACGCCAGGCCTCCCTGTCCATCACCAACTCCTGGAGTTCACTCAGACTCACGTCCATCGAGTCAGTGATGCCATAAAGCCATCTCATCCTCTGTCGTGCCCTTCTCCTCCTGCCCCCAATCCCTCCCAGCATCAGAGTCTTTTCCAGTGAGTCAACTCTTCACATTAGGTGGCCAAAGTACTGGAGTTTCAGCTTCAGCATCATTCCCTCCAAAGAAATCCCAGGGCTGATCTCCTTCAAAATGCACTGGTTGGATCTCCTTGTAGTCCAGGGGACTTTCAAGAGTCTTCTCCAACACCACAGTTCAAAAACATCATTTCTTTGGCGCTCAGCCTTCTTCACAGTCCAACTCTCACATCCATACATGACCACGGGAAAAACCATAGCCTTGACTAGCCGGACGTTTGTTGGCAAAGTAATGTCTCTGCTTTTGAATATGCTATCTAGGTTGGTCATAACTTTCCTTCCAAGGAGTAAGGTTCGTGACATTATATGCAAATTACCCCTCAATAAAATTGATTATAAAAATGGGCTTATGAGTAATTGACTAACTTTAATTTCCAAGCTAAGTTTTTTGCATTAATAAAAGTAGTGTGTCTCTGGAATCTTAAAAGCTATTTGCATATGCTTTCATTTAACCCTTGTAATAAGCCAGAAATGTATATTTTATTTTATTTATTAATAAATACTTGCTTAGGATAAATAGATTACTCAAATTCTTTTTTTTTCTTCTAAATTCTCAGATATATTAAGGTTTGAAATTTAAGTCTTCCATCTTTTTTGTTTTTTCTATTCTTGTAAGTGGCAGCCCTCTGAAAGAAAGAGCAAGGGACACTATGATCTAACGTTAAAGCTCATTCCCATCCTTCCTGGAGAGGAGCCTATAAGCTTTGAGGGCTTTGCTACCTCTAATTTTAGATAAGCAGACTAAGAGAGAGGTACAACAGAGTAGAAATATGAGTCAGTAATATAGTAGGGAAAGAACTCAAAGGAAGGCCTTTGAGATGGCTCCTCAAATTAAGATGCTGTGATTTAAGAAATCACTGATTATTAATATTCATGCTTAGGACTGAACTTAATTAAGATCTCAAGTAACTTTTACTTGGGAAGTCAAACAGAGAAGAAGAATTTCAGAAATGCATTTCTTTAATTGAAGACAAAGTGACATTAATCCTCTAAGCGATTTTAGCTATGAGCTTAGTTGATGCTTGATTTATTTTCCTGTTTAAATAAACTTGGATAAGCAGTTGGATCAAAAGAAAAAGTACGGCATTATAGCTTATTTGTAAAAATCCCAGAAATTATTATAAACTGACTCTGTTCCTAACTTTTACCAGATTAGCAGTGATGAGATTCTGGGCTTTCTGTCTGCCACCTATTTACCGATCTTATCTACCTATCTTATTTAGTCCCAAGAACTCAGTAGTATACATATGATTATCCTGAATTTAAAAATGAGGTTTAATATAAATACACTTACTAATTATTTGTATTTCCCAGTTTTCTGTAGTGAACCCCTGCTGACTGTAGAATAAAGAGAAATGTGCTTATTTACTGTGTGTGTGCTTAGTCGCTCAGTTGTGTCCGACTCTTTGCGACCCCATGGACTGTAGCCTGCCAGACTCCCCTGTCTATGGAATTCTCCAGGCAAGAATACTGGAGTGGGTTGCCATGCCCTTCTCAAGGGGATCTTTCTGATCCAGGGAAGTATGTACTATAAATTGAATTAAATTTGTTTAAAAATTTTTTATGAAAATTTTAAGGAGTGGTTTCTAATACTTGGCAAAAATTTAATGCTTCCTGTTTCACTTCAGAAGAGGGAATAACTTTAATCAAGTTGATTGCAAAACAACTTTCTAGAAATAGAATTCTATTTGTCCCTTCATGTTTTAATATTAAATTAGAATATGTTTTGCAAAATGTTTTAGGTTATGGAAAAGTAACAATAGTATTCTGAAATTCTAACTTTGGAGACCTTATGTTTTAAAAATGAAAAATGATAGAATAATATACTGTTAGTAGATAAGGGAGGGTTCAGTATTGTGAAGAACAGTGCTAGGATTTAAAAAAAAGGTTAAATTTTGCAAAGTCTCACGAAAGGGGTCAAACATTTCCATTCCGTCATACCACCTGCACAATATTAATAAAATAAGTATTTTCAGCATGGGGTTGTGATGTCCCTGGTTTGTTTACTTGCCCACAGTAGCGTAAATATTTAAAAGTACAACAAATGGTGATTAGGGAACAAAAAGCACAGCATCTAAATAGCTAGTCTGCTTATTTCTATCTGCCCCCATCCTGTCCTTCGTCCAGTAAACTGTGACAAAGGAGTCCGCAAATCTGGTTACATGGATCTGTTCTCATCACTCAGGGTTCTGCCATCTCACAGCAATAAATAGCTTGACCTCCACTGAAGTAAGGAGCAATACATTTTCTGATTATTTATACTTTGAAGTTTGCTGTAATGAACACCCCCTGATTTATATAATAAAAAAGTTCAATGTAGTTATTTATTTTCTACTGTGAATGGAGTTTGATTTATTGAAACAAATTTAAATTTTAAAAAGGAATGGCATCAACAATTCAAGCTGCTACAGTAAATGAACTGATTGAAGGTGTCCTTGGTACAATCAGAACCTTAAATTATATCCTGGGCAGGTAGGATGGTTGTGGGGAGTTTACTGACTAAAACTCTTCCTGAGAGTCTCGGAAAAATTGGATCCCTTTTCTTCAAAAGTGGTTAAATCTGTTCCACGGTACATTCAGTAACTATTAATACCTACCTCACCCACCTGTGTTAGTAAGATAAATATTGACTTTGAAACACAATAGGTTAGATGATTTCCAGTTTGCTTTTTGAAGTTTGTAAAATATTCTTCATTCGAACAAGTTCCTGAAAAAATGTTGAACACATTCCCTCCACTGAAAAACATCGCTTAGCACTAACTTTAGAAGTTAGCTTCCCTGCTTGCCCCAGCTCAGCCACATTATCTTCAGGCACATCGATTATTTCTGAATACTAATTTGATGAACACCATTTTAGAAGTGTAGAGTCAAGTAAAGGTTTTTCCCAAACATCTGGTCCTGCCACCTCATGGGATTCTTTCTCATGCAATTATATAAGGTGATTCAGGCAGACATTTGAGTGGGAATGCCGTTTTCACCAGGGTTTTCAACATTCTTGAAGGTTAAATAAATCTCAGGAAATTTGTGCTTGACGCATCCAATCTCCTTGCTGTAGTTTGCAATGACCAGGGCCAATGTCTGTCTTTTCCAACAGGCCAGGGGGAGCTTAGCGATGATTAGCCAGATGTATAGAATGTAAAATTTAATGCTGGGCTTAGTCCTTACAAGCTGAGGAGTTATATAATTACTTGAGGTAAAGAAGAGATAATAGCTTTCTGGAAGTTTCTCTACCTCCAAAGGAAGCCTCAGGCAGCAAATCTTGTAATTTTATAATTAAATTATTCATTTGATCTTCACACCAAAAGACTAGGGTTTCTTCAATGTGGAGGAAATTAAATTAACTAAACCATAATTCAAATAAATATAACCTCAGTTTATCTCTTTCTTTTGCTCTCTTCCCCCCTCCTTCCCTTCCTGCTGCCTTCCATTCTTTCTTTTTTTTTCTTATGAAATACTTGAATAAAGAGAAAGAACAGACTGATAGTGTCAAGGACTTAAATATAAAAATAATGATAATAATTTCCATTCAACATCCTGTGGTTAGTAGAGTCTCTGGCAAAGCCTGTTTACCTGGGCTTTCTTCAATACTGTCCCAGGAAAAAGCAATTTTAAAATGAAAGCTATAGGTCTGGTGGGGTCTAGGAGCACACAGATTTTTTGATCATCACAAAGTATTCAAGCGGCAGACCAGAATTTCATTACTGGAGCATTTAAAAAAATAAGTTTTTAACTGTTATTCACATCAGATTGCCTCTTATGTTGATCTTTAGAGAGAAATAACATATCTTCTTGGAAAAAGAAAGCCCACTGGTTTAAGGGAAAAATGCTCTTTTTTAGAGTGCAAATGACATTTTCTTCTGGTAGGAGAGAGAATTGTGCTTTATATTTATCTGATTTTTAGCTTATATTTAATGTTCCTAAGTCAAGCTGTTTCAACAGTGTTGTCAAGAACATGATGGATTTAATTACTAATACTATTTGATTTGTTGGGGGGCTGTATATAGAATAGTGACCCAAGAGGAACTGGAAGTGTGGCATTGGGTTGTTGGTGACTGCTGGGGCTGGGCGTTGAGGGGCTGCTAGATTAGGAATTCTTCAGATGAGAATGCTGTTAGACCTCAGGAGAGCTTACTGCCAAAGGAAATCAGACAAAAACAAAGTGGATAGTTGAACATGGTGCTTTGCGGAAGAGGTCATCCACTATTAAGGGGGCTGCCAAAGAAGCCAGCCTTGCTATCTAGTGAAAGTGCAAGTCACTCAGTTGTGTCCGGCTCTTGTGACCCCATGGACTGTAGTCCACCAGGCTCCTCTGTCCATGGAATTTTCCAAGCAAGGATACTGGAGTGGGTTGCCATTTCCTTCAGGGGATCTTCCCGACCCAGGAATCAAAACTGCGTCTTTTGCACAGGCAGGAGGATTCTTTACCAGTGTGCCACCTGGGAAACACATATAGAAATGTATAGTATCAGGGAAAAACACTACAATGGCTTAAACTGAGGGAAGTAATTGGAAGAAATAAATTCTTAATTTCTGTAAAAAATTACTTTTATGGCAATAAAAATCCTCTGTCCTATTACAACCATTGTTATTATTTTCCCTGTGTAGTATATGTTTGCATTTTATACAAATGATATTGTGTCTCCTGTTTTAATTTTACATGTGAAATACCTGTGATAGTATCTATATTTATGTATTTGTCAGTGTATTTATCATCTGTTTACTCAGCTGATTATAATCTATCAATAATTTTCTATTATTTATTAATAATCTCTGAGCTTAGCTTTCTAGCACTATAGAAATTATTTACTAGAGTTTCAGTTCCTAGTTCTTAATGACTTCTTAGATTTTTTTTTGTTGTTATAGACTTTGAAGACAGCGATAGTAAATGTATTTGTTTGTGCATGGTCTTTATAACCATTATTTACTTTATATAAATCTGAAAGGATCCTCCCAAAATGTACTTCCCTATTCTTCTATTATTGAATGTAAAGTTATATGTAAATATTCACTATTTTAACTAACTCTGTAATATACAGCTTTATAATTTTCTTTATAATTTGGATTCTTTCTTTGGGAGAGATTCATAAAGGTGAAATGAATTGCTATAAAAATTTTTAAGAATCTTTATAATACATAGTGCCAAATTAAGAAAGAAAACAAATGTATTTTTGTATTTATTGAACTAAATCAAAAACACTGTTTATCTGTGCTTCAATCTTCACATCCAAAAATTTCTCAATGTATATGCTACAGCTAAAGGAACTTCACAGCCATATATTTAGTGTTAAAGAATGGTTTCTTCTACTGCCACTCAGAAATGCATAGAATATGATGGCTTATTCCAAATTAAGTAGTCAAAATCATATTTGATTAATAAAGATATAAAGACAAAAAATTTTTGTACCAAAACTTTTTGAGTGTACTAAAAAAATTACAGTCAACATCCCTAATAAACACAGATGCAAAAACTTCAACAAAATAGTAGCAAACCAGTTGAACAATATATTAATAGGATTGTACACCATGACCAGGTGGTATTTATCCCAAGATGCAAAGCTGGTTCAATACATACATATCAATTTACACACCACATTAATGAGATAAAAGATAATCATATGATCATCTCAATAGATGGGCTTCTGTTAGTGGTAAAGAACCTGCCTGCCAATGCAGGAGATGCAACAGATGCAGGTTCAGTCCCTGGGTCAGAAAGGCCCCCTGGAGGAGGGCATGGCAACCCACTCCAGTATTCTTGCCTCGAGAATCCCATGGGCAGAGGAGCCTGGTGGGGTACCGTCCATAGGGTTGCAAAGAGTCAGACACAACTGAAGCGACTTAACACACACACACATCTCAGTAGATGCAGAGAAAGAATTTGACAAAATCCAAGCTCCATTGATGATAAAAGCTCTCAGAGTAGGTATTGAGGGAATACATACCTCATCATATTAATAGTAACTATGTTGCACACCTGAAACTAACATTGTATATCAACTAAACTTCAGTAAAAAAAAAAAAAAAATCTGTTGGAAACAAGCTCCTCTTTGGAAAACACCAGCACTTGATTTTGCTAAACAAAGCAGTATCAGTTCCGTTCAGTTCAGTCGCTCAGTCGTGTCCGACTCTTTGCGACCCCATGAATCACAGCACGCCAGGCCTCCCTGTCCATCACCAACTCCCGGAGTTCACTCAGACTCAGGTCCATCGAGTCGGTGATGCCATCCAGCCATCTCATCCTCTGTTGTCCCCTTCTCCTCCTGCCTCCAATCCCTCCCAGCATCAGAGTCTTTTCCAGTGAGTCAACTCTTCACATGAGGTGGCCAAAGTACTGGAGTTTCAGCTTTAGCATCATTCCTTCCAAAGAAATCCCAGGGCTGATCTCCTTCAGAATGGACTGGTTGGATCTCCTTGCAGTCTAAGGGACTCTCAAGAGTCTTCTCCAACACCACAGTTCAAAAAGCAGTATAAAATGAAACAAATACCTCCCTCCCCTCCTTTCTGTTCCTAAATAGATTATACTTATATATGTATATATAAAATAGTTTTCTTTGTGACAAGAGATATCCATGTTGTAAATTTGGGCTCATTAAATTATTTTGAAACTGAATATTAGTACTTAAAATTTATTTAAATTCTGTCATATATAAGGCACAACAAGCAATATAAAATAAGTTGCATTAATGAAAATAGATTGTAATTTCAAGAGTAAATGTTAGGATGATATTAAATTATAATTATAAAAGGAAGTAGATGATATATGTCAATATGAACATATTAAATTATATTAAAGGTATAAAGTATATTTAAAGCACATTTAAATTTGCTATACCAAAGTATATTTACAAAACTTTAATTGGGTGTTTTAATAGTTCATCAACTTATGATACAGAATGAACTTTTGTATGTTTTGGAATTGCAGGTAGTGATTTCTTCAAGAGAGTTTTGATTAACATTCCTAAGAAAAGTAAGCTTGGTCTCTCTCCTAGAACTCGGATAAAGGTGGTATTTGATTCCTAGTCTATGGAATGCATGGTAGGAATCTTGCCAAGTATCTTACAAACTTAGCTCTAGGTTATGTATAGAGAAAACAGTAATTGGTAATAAGAAGTTATACTGCCTTCCAATCTGGCACTGAATTTCCTGGGTAAAAATATTCAGGTGTGTGTGTCCAGAACTATAATCCTTACTCATTCTATCTTTAGGCTGGAGGTGGTTGCTTAGTTGCACAAATCCCTATGTAATTAATCATTTGCAAGATTAGTGCTGCCTTGTTCCATCTTAGCATGGGCATAATTCCTTGAAAATTGCACATTTTTGAGATTAGTTAGACCTGTACAGTGCTGTCTAATTCAGTAGCCACCAGCTACACATAGCTATTTATATTTAAATCTGAATGAATTAAAATGAAATAGAAAATTCAGTTGCTTGGTCTCACTAGACACATTTGCTGATAGATGCTTGTGGTTACAGCTACTGTACTGGACAGTGCCGTGCAGGTCTGGAGCTGTGGGACCTTTTCATCATAGCAGTGAGCTAAACAAGACAAAATATTTTATAAAATAACCACTTTATAATTAGAATCCTATATCTTGTTTGGTTTCTTAGATAAAAAAGTAATGAGTAGTGGTAAACCATCAAAACTGTAAATAAAATTTAAATGTATGTTACTGAATAACCTCAGATATGCAGATGACACCACCCTTATGGCAGAAAGTGAAGAGGAACTCAAAAGCCTCTTGATGAAAGTGAAAGAGGAGAGTGAAAAAGTTGGCTTAAAGCTCAACATTCAGAAAACGATCATGGCATCTGGTCCCATCACCTCATGGGAAATAGATGGGGAAACAGTGGAAACAGTGTCAGACTTTATTTTTGGGGGCTCCAAAATCACTGCAAATGGTGACTGCAGCCATGAAATTAAAAGATGCTTACTCCTTGGAAGGAAAATTATGACCAACCTAGAAAGCATATTCCAAAACAGAGACATTACTTTGCCAACAAAGGTCCGTCTAGTCAAGGCTATGGTTTTTCCTGAGGTCATGTATGGATGTGAGAGTTGGACTATGAAGAAGGCTAAGCACTGAAGAATTGATGCTTTTGAACTGTGGTGTTGGAGAAGACTCTTGAGAGTCCCTTGGACTGCAAGGAGATCCAACCAGTCCATTCTGAAGGAGATCAGCCCTGGGATTTCTTTGGAAGGAATGATGCTAAAGTTGAAACTCCAGTACTTTGGCCACCTCATGCGAAGAGTTGAGTCACTGGAAAAGACTCTGATGCTGGGAGGGATTGGGGGCAGGAGGAGAAGGGGACGACAGAGGCTGAGATGGCTGGATGGCATCACGGACTTGATGGACGTGAGTCTGAGTGAACTCCGGGAGTAGGTGATGGACAGGTTGGCCTGACATGCTGCGATTCATGGGGTCGCAAAGAGTCAGACATGACTGAGCGACTGAACTGAACTGAACCCTAAAGCATGAAATTTCATTTGTTTAATGTGGCATATTTGGGTTTCATATTACAATAAAGACACCTTTTCTATAGATTGGAAAAGCAATCCCCAAAGGAAAGGTTAAAAAAATTATTTTTCTATTTATTTATTTTTGGCTGCACCAGGTGTTAGTTGTATCATGTGGGATTTTCATGGGTCATGGGCTGCAGAGTGCGTGGATGCTATAGTTGAACTGTCCAGGCCTAGTTGCCCCATGGCATGTGGGATCTTAGTTCTCAGACCTGGAGTCCAACCCACATCCCCTGCATTGGCAGGTGGATTCTTAACCACTGGGCCACCAGGGAAGTCCCCTGAAAGGAAACTTGATGATGTTTCCAAGTTGCACATCTGCAGCTGCAGCTAACGCTCATGTAGCTGAGGACAGAGCAACTTCAAATTATCTGTCCAGTGCATTTTTTGTCATCTTAAAATTGTAGTGGTTTTTTTTTTCCTTCTTCATTTGTTCAAAAGACATTGCAGAAGTAGGACAGAAAATACAGTTTTCTACTTGAATAATAATAATCATATTTTTGTTTTCCTTTACCCAGAGTTTTGGGACTAGCTGTTAATTAGATGTTAATTTTTATATTACAGAGAGGTATTTTTCCATGTAAGAGATTATTCAAACTATGACATATTGAGACTTTACCTGGATCATCCCTTTAAATTTCAAAAGGTGTACAGAAAATTCTTAAAAAGATGGGACCACCTTACCTGCCTCCTGAGAAACCTGTATGCAGGTCAAGAAGCAACAGTTAGAACAGGTCATAGAATAATGGAGTAGTTCAAAATTAGGAAAGAGGTATGTCAAGGCTGTATATTGTCACCCTGCTTATTTAAGTTCTAAGCAGAGTACATGATGCGAAATGCCAGGCTGGATGAAGCACAAACTGGAATCAAGATTGCTGGGAGAAATATCAATAACCTCAGATATGCAGATGACACCAGCCTTATGGCAGAAAACAAAGAACTGAAGAGCCTCTGATGAAAATGAAAGAGGAGAGTGACAAAGTTGGCTTTAAAACTCAACATTCAGAAAACTAAGATCATGGCATATGGTCCCATCACTTGATGGCAAATAGATGGGGAAACAGTGGAAACAGTGACAGACTTTATTTTTAGGAGCTTCAGAATTGGTGCTTTTGAACTGTGGTGTTGGAGAAGACTCTTCAGAGTCCCTTGCACTGCAAGGAGATCAAACCAGTCTATCCTAAAGGATCAGATCAGATCAGTTGCTCAGTTGTGTCCAACTCTTTGCGACCCCATGAATCGCAGCACTCCAGGCCTCCCTGTCCATCACCTACTCCCGGAGTTCACTCAGACTCAGGTCCATCGAGTCGGTGATGCCATCCAGCCATCTCAGCCTCTGTCGTCCCCTTCTCCTCCTGCCCCCAATCCCTCCCAGCATCAGAATCTTTTCCAGTGAGTCAACGCTTCGCATGAGGTGGCCAAAGTACTGGAGTTTCAGCTTTAGCATCATTCCTTCCAAAGAAATCCCAGGGCTGATCTCCTTCAGAATGGACTGGTTGGATCTCCTTGCAGTCCAAGGGACTCTCAAGAGTCTTCTCCAACACCACAGTTCAAAAGCATCAATTCTTCGGCACTCAGCCTTCTTCACAGTCCAACTCTCACATCCATACATGACCTCAGGAAAAACAATAACCTTGACTAGATGAACCTTTGTTGGCAAAGTAATGTCTCTGCTTTTGAATATGCTATCTAGGTTGGTCATAACTTTCCTTCCAAGCAGTAAGCGTCTTTTAATTTCATGGCTGCAGTCACCATTTGCAGTGATTTTGGAGCCCCCCAAAATAAAGTCTGACACTGTTTCCACTGTTTCCCCATCTATTTCCCATGAAGTGATGGGACCGGATGCCATGATCTTAGTTTTCTGAATGTTGAGCTTTAAGCCAACTTTTTCACTTTCCACTTTCACTTTCATCAAGAGGCTTTTGAATTCCTCTTCACTTTCTGCCATAAGGGTGGTGTCATCTGCATATCTGAGGTTATTGATATTTCTCCCGGCAATCTTGATTCCAGCTTGTGTTTCTTCCAGTCCAGTGTTTCTCATGATGTACTTTGCATATAAGTTAAATAAACAGGGTGACAATATACAGCCTTGACGTACTCCTTTTCCTATTTGGAACCAGTCTGTTGTTCCATGTCCAGTTCTAACTGTTGCTTCCTGACCTGCATACAAATTTCTCAAGAGGCAGATCAGGTGGTCTGGTATTCACATCTCTTTCAGAATTTTCCACAGTTTATTGTAAAGGAAATCAACCCTAAATATTCATCGGAAGGATTGATGCTAAAGCTGAAGCACCAATAATTTGGCCACAAGAGCTGACTCATTAGAAAAGACCCTGATGTTGGGGAAGATTGAAGGCAGGAGGAAAAGGGGATGACAGAGAATGAGATGGTTGGATGGCATCACTGACCCAATGGATGTGAGTTTGAGCAAGCTCTGTGAGATAGTGAAGCAAAGAGTCAGACATGACTGAATGACTGAACAATACAGAAAAAAAAAAAAAAGGAGAATGTCAACTCAGTTAAGAATAACATGTTTTTAATGTATCTTGAATATTACTTCATAACATTTAAAAATGGATATAAACATGAAAGATGTAATATTTTGGAAGACAACATGCAAAAATATCTTTGTTACAGTTGGGATAGGGAAATATTTCTAGCTCTAAGGAAAAATCTTGGTAAATTATATAATATAGAACTTAAGGACTTATCTTTATAAAAATACCATGAAGAGGGTGCGAAGGCATGCAGAATGGAATAAAATAAAGACACAGCATGGGAAAAGGTGTTTGTAATACATATAATGGACAAAGGATTTGTTACTAGAATATAGAACTCCCCCAAGACAATAAGAAAAAAAATCAGAAACCCTGATAGAAAACAGGCAAAAGTTATCAATAAAACTCTTCAAAAAGAGGCTGCCCAGTACATACTAATATCTAGGAAAAGTTTGTCAGCTTTATTAATCATCAGTGAAATACAAATTATAATGTTATCTTATGACACACCTGTCAAAATGGCCATGATGAGAAACTGAAAATACCAGCACTCAGACCCTGCTTCTTGGTGTGTAAATTTGATCAAACCTGTTGGAAAACTATTTGGCATTAAAACTGAGCATATGTGTATTCTGACACCACTAGATCCACTCCTAGGTTTATATCCAGCAGAAATATATACAAATGTGCACCAAAAGGTGTGTACCAAAGGACATACAGAAGAACATTCGTAGCAACATTATTCACAGGCACACCAAGCTGACAGTCTAAGTGGTCCTCAAGGGTAAAAAGAATTCCTCTTGTTCTGTTTCTACAGAGGAATGCTAAACAGGAATGAGAATTAATGAACTCTAAAATATGCAACAACATAAAGTACATCTCATAACTAAGTAAAAGAAACAGGACATGTTCAGGTACATCATTTATGAATCCACTTATATAAAATTCAGAAATCATGTAAACTAATCAATGATATTGGCTAAATCAGGATGGTGGTTTCTCTTGAAGGAATGGGGTGGGGGTGGTGATTACATGGTATGTTCACTTTGTATATATTATGGTTCCAATGAGCACTTCTCTGTGGGTATGTAATTTTTCAACAAATTCAGTTCAATACAACATTGAGAAAACAAGTAACGGGTCATCAGTTTATGACTTTGCCACAGATGAAATATGCACCTGGGCCTTTGGCAAAGATTCTGTGTTGCTAAGTGCATCAAGAAAGATTTGAATAGAAAGCCTGGTTATTAATATGTACTTTTCTCTTGTGCAAAGAGAGCCATAGAAAATAAGAACACCTCCCATAAATCTGCATAAAAAACTTCCTGGGATCAAAGAAAACACTAAGGAAAACCTAATTGGTTCTATCTGTGACTCCCTCAGCAGGGTTTTTGTTTTCTGAGCCCTGCTAGAAGCTCATAGAAAATCTTCTGATTGTCTCAAACCCAGAGCAAGGCTCTGTGATGCCACTGAAATAAACAGCAGGAGTGGAAGAGGCAAGATGGACCTGACTTATGTGACAAATGCTTTCTGTAATCACATATTGACCTCAGTGACCTCTGAGGGCTGCCAGAATGATGGCCTGAGAAGGCCCCAGTGCATCGGCTTACTCATGATACACCAGTGTCAGTTCAGAGAACTCAGAGTGGTGGTCCAGAACGTGCTCAGATCACCATGGGCCTCTTTCCAGTGAAATGTCAGGCTGCATGTGCCTCGGTATTTTGTACTTATACACATGTATTCATTATTTGTTAGTTTATTCAACAGATGCGGGGGTCTATATTGTGCAAGTCATTTATCGAGAAAGCAAAATGGAACCTAATGCCACTGTTGGAAATGAACTCTATTTTCAGTTGTCTTGGGATGCATGTCATGCTACCAATATTCTTCTTCTCCCGTGCCAAAAATCTGCAAGTGAAAAATTGTATGCTCAATTAAGCCCAGAAAACCAGACTAGAGCTCCCAGACTGTACTGCTCATAGTCTGTATACTTTGTGCCAAGACAAGTTAAGTTCATTACCTTCTAGGACATTTCTAAGTATTAATATACACAAGTAAAAACAAACACTGCTTAATATTCTCTGAAATTAGCTGCAGGGCATTTACCATAGGAAATCTTCCTCCTGAAAGATATTAGGAAGGAGAAAAAGTACTTTTCAAGGAGAATTTTATTTTGAAGAAGCAAGTTGCAAAAGAGTTTAAGAAGAATCACTAAGGTGAATGAGAAAAGTATTTGAAATAATTCCAAATATAGGAACAGAGTGCTTTTTATTACTTGCCAAAAGAAAGATTATTTTTTTGTTTGATGGACTCGACTCATTAATATCTACTTACATAGGTGATGAAGTTGTTGGGTGAGAAACTCCCAGCTTTTGGAGAGAGAAATGTAATAATTCATTGCATGCATCTGTCCATGAGGTGGGGGTCCATGAAAAAGAAATTCCAGCCTTTAGCCACATTTCATCTATGAATATCAAGCAGGAGTCCTACATTAATCCATATTCGTTGAAAACACTTGTACCTTTTACACTCTGCTTATTCATGCCACTGGATTAACTAAGTACATAAGCTGCTGCTTTCAGCTCTGGTTCTCCTGTTTTCTGCTGGTAAAGGTCAAACTGACTCATACACGCAACCTTTTGTTTATATCTCAGAGGTAGCTGACCCCATTGCACCTGCTTTTGAATATCTGGCAAGAGACAGGCTTGCAAATGAATATAGCTCTTTCAAGAAGTTGCTTATTTTCAAATGAAATTAGCATTTCCATAGGTGCCAAACCAGTGGTGGAGGAGAATGGGGACCTCTGTGTGAATGAAGACAGGTATACAGTGGAATCGTGGCAGCATCGGCATATTCACCTCAACCTACGAATGTGCCTCTAAATGATTGCTGAATGAATGAATGAAGAAATGAACCAAATAGTTTCCTTTACCCCGTTTTACCTAGTTGCTAATGTTTTATTCTCTGTATAGAGACTGTGTCAGGGAGTAAATATGATTTCAGCACTTCTTTCTTCTCCATATTACCTGTCCTTCCCCAAGTATCCACCATACGTGTTACCTGGACTGAAATCCTTATTATCACAGTGCCTATATTCAACCATTAGAATTCTCTTCCCTTTAAATAAACCAGTGCTCACAACTTCCAGAGGACTTAAAAGGAATCAAGAGGATAAGCTGGAGGGTATTGAGAATTAATTGGGGCTGGGAAAGGTCACTGCAGGCAATATCAAGAAGTTGGATTTCATTCTGGAATCTAGTGGAGAACCAGTGGAAGTCTGGGGCAAGAGAATACCATGGACAAATGTGAGTTAGAAAGATGTTTTGGTGGTTATGCATAGAACTGACGAGAGACTAGAGATGGGATGTTTAATTCAGAGGCCAGTCCTACTAGTACAGGGCAAAGGTAGTCATTAGTCAATAGTCGTCCTAATGGCTTAGCCATTAGGATGGTGGTTTCCCCTCTGGTGTTAGTGACTGGTGGAGAGCATGAGAGGTGTTCTAGGGTATCAGTGAGATTTTGCTTCTGATCTTGGTGCTAGATATTTGTAGAAATGCATCAGGCTCTTCATTTTGTGCATCTTTCTGTATATAGGTTACAGGTATATGTGTATTTTCTGTATTTATGTTATATATATGTATATACATTTTTTCCCATATATATGTTACAGATCAATAAAAAGTATAAAAGAAAGAAAATGATGTGTGAATCAAGGTAGTGGGAGTAAATAAAGAGGAAGTAATTTCTAGAGATAGGCACAAAGATATGCACAATGACCAAAAGAGGAATAAAGGGAAGGAGAGAATAAAAGATGACTTTGGGATATTTATTGTTAGAAAGAATGAAAAAAAAAAGTGTTAGTCACTCAGTTTTGTCTGATTCTTTGTGACCCTATGGACTGTAGCCAATCAGCCTCCTCTGTCTATGGAATTCTTCAGGCATGACTACTGGAGTGGGTAGCCATTCCCTTCTCCAGGGGAATCTTCCCAACCCAGGGATAGAACCCAAGTCTCCCACACTGCAGGCAGACTCTTTACCAACTGAGCCCTATTGTTAGAAAATGGAAGATGGTTAGTCCTTCTAAAGACTTGGGAACCTCACCAGGAATAACTTTTTTTGGAGAGTAAATGATGAATTAGTTCAGCTTTGGATATTTGAGATGTTCATGAGCTATTTGGGAATGACTATGCAATAAGCAAATATGAATACTCTTCAGAGCCAGATGGGAGTTAAAAATAGGAGTTTATTACAAGTTATACAGAAAAGAAATCGCACCCCACTCCAGAATTCTTGCTTGGGAAATCCCATGGACAGAGGAGCCTCACAGGCTACAGTCCATGGGGTCGTAAAGAGTCAGACACAACTGAGTGACCGACCACACACATACAGACAGAAGGGGAAAAAAAGCATGTGGTTGAAACAGTAGAAATATAGGAGTCCCTAAAAAAGTAAAGGAAAATGATAATTGCATACTGAATTTTAGAAAATTCTATCTATTTCAAAATTTTGCCTATGTCAGCCTAGTCCATGACATGGTAATTTTGACATGAAATGCAATTTCCAAATTGTCTTCAATTAAAATAATTTTTTTAATAATGTAAGAAATTCATGCAATAAAACGAACATTTTACATGAGATGACAGAAGACCAAAGTAGCAGAGTTGTTTCCATAATATCTAAAAACGGTTTTATGATTATATATTTTTTGCTTATAGACATATATATGTTTAAACATTTATTTAAAAAATTTTAAAAAACCAAACCAAATGAGATTAGTAATCTCTGGACATGCCAGATGAACCTCATCATTTGAACCATCTTATGTTCATTTTATCAAGATGTACACTTTTAAGTAAGGTAAAATATAGGCATATCCTCAATGCACATTTTATAAAGAGTATAAATATTGGGAACATTATTACTGTCCAATAATTCAATTGGAAAGTATATTATATTTAAAAACAGCCTCAGAGAGGCTACCAAAAAAAGTTCAGGTGGTAAGCTTTTACTTTTGGATTTAGTCCCATTTGAAATGGTTTAATCAGTTTGTTAATTGAAAGAGGCCTTAGAAAAAATTAATAGAAAAGTTATAAAGAGAAAATACATTCTTAAAAGAAATTCTAAATAACCCAAAACTGTTCTAAAAGGTTTCTGTTATCAGTATGAATTTTCTGGAAATGTTTGCTATTGTGCAATATACATGAATTTTCTCTGTGAACACTGTAAATTTAGTCCTTCAGTCATGAGTTCTTTTGGACTGATGAATGTGCTGGGATGGCCCCATTTAAAACCATGTGACACTTAGGCTGACAGGAGTTTGCTCTAGCTGTTACATGCTAGAGACCAGCGACAAGCACCTACTTTAGCAGAGTGTCCTTGAGACAGTAAATCTTCTATCCGCATCTAAATAGCCCAGGTGGGAAGGCTGTTTTCTTGTGCCAATTCTGCCCTAGTCGAGAAGGCTGGTTCATTGGATTTTGTGTGTTTGAAGTGTGGAGAATATTTTGAGTGCAAAGTAACTTCTGAGATTTGTAACAAAAAGATGTGTTTGGATTATAGAATCTTGGAGACAAGATTTCTTTTAAATTCCTTAATGCCACCTAATACAATATTCTATATGTTCCATGAAAGACATGTTCATTGCTTATTATAAAAAGAAAGAAAAAGGAAAGGTGACTGCTATTTTCAGTATTTCACTTAATACTTAAGAATGATACACTTACATCTTTAATTCATCCAACACATACAGTTTTACCTTTGAAACTAGGGAACTAGAAAATTATATCGGATGCACCAAGGTATAGTAATCATCAATCTAGGATCAATATATATGATGACTATAGAAGGCAAATTGAGACTTCCCTGTTTCTTAGGTAAAATGATTTTTATGTTAGATAAGATGATGGTATGCATTTCTTTTATGGTCCATCTCTTGCAATACCTAACAGTCAGCTAAGGTGCTGAAATATATCACCAATATGAAATGTCCAGGGTAGAATTCTCATATATGACAAGAATATCCTAATTTCTTTCCCCATCCGTCCTGGGCTTGTCCGCATTTTTCTAAAACCCTCAGTACAATGAACACATTCATTACCGCCCCGCTTTGTTCCTGAGGCAATTGATGGACTCTACTCCAGGCAATGATGATTCAAGATGTTGGAGGGAGCAAGGCCAGGACTGTCACTAGCCATGCCTTTCAAAATGTTCCAATCACATATTAATTCTTTTCCAAATAGATGCCGGACAAATCCATTTTGACCCAGAACCAGAAGGATGAAGCCAAATCTAGAATCATCCATGTTGGCTAAGGTCGCATCCCTGGCAAATACATTTTTCAAAATTTCGTTGTGTAAGGAATTAAGCCCAATTCCTTTCCACATGGGGAAAAGCCAAAAACAAAAGCTGATGATTGTAAAAGTGAGACCAAAGAGCCACAGGACATATTTATTTTGGAAAGAAACTTGAAAGACTAAGAAGTTAAACCATAAAACATTTTACACTGGTTTAGATTAAACCAACAGTTTAAAAGATAAATATTTTGCATTTTTAAATGCAGATGTCCAAGATAAAAGTAGCTGTTGTGCAAAGAAAGCTCATGATTAATGTGGAAAAGCCTCCCTAAATAGTTCCTGAGGTATATGCAAAATGGGAAGCAGTGTCATTTTATAGATTTTTAAAAAGTGTTTTTCAAAGGAAATTAATTTTCAAAATTACATATATATATATATATGTAGCTTGAAGGGAGCTTGCAGAGTAGGGAACAAGGAAATAAGTAGCCTGACCTTGACTGACTCTCCCTCTGATGTGCTGAGGCTGCAACCTTGACTGAGCTGAAATCTAACTTAGAAGCAGCAGGGGGCTGGAGGTGTAGTGAGGGGATGGGGGTGGTGGGGTGTTGATGTCCTTCCCTGCAGAGCATTCGCCAAGGCAGTGAGCAGGTGGAGAAGGTTAGGGAGTGACTGTGAGGGGAAAATTGAAGACACCTGGGCCAGACCACTAGCCAGTGATTAGATGAAACAAAAAGATCCTGCCCTCCATTCTCAGGGATCCATGAACCACCGCAAAGGCTAAGACATTTTTGTTTTTCCCTTGTGCCCTAAATAAACTGGCTTATTTCTAGTTATTCTGTCCTGATTTCATTCATAAAGTAACCCTGTATGAATTTGAAGGTAATCCTGATTTTTCCTTTCTTTTTTTTTTTTTTTTTTGCAGTTTGAGCTAAAGTTATACTTAGGGCGATTCTTATCTTTGCCCTCTGGACCCTCATTAAAAAAATTCTTTATTTCTTAAGGACACTGTTTAGTATTGCCACATACTTTAATTGTTACTGTGTTTGCACACACACATCTCTGTATGTGTATATGCATGTGTGTGTATATATTATCTGAATTCTAACACATGTCTGCAATATATGTATATGTCTTTGCAAGAAAGTTTTTCTTATCAAGGCCATTTGGTTTTTTCTTACTTTATTTTTTATTGAATTATAATTGATTTACAATGTTTTGTTAGTTTTAGTTGTACAGCAGTGATTCAGGTATACTATCTATCTATCTATCTATCTATATATATATACACACATATACACACACATACACATGTATATAGTCTTTTTCAGAGTCTTTTCCCATAGGTTATTATAATATTCTAGAACTATAATCAATATAATAATAATATAGTGCTATACTCAACCGACTCGATGGACGTGAGTCTCAGTGAACTCCGGGAGTTGGTGATGGACAGGGAGGCCTGGCGTGCTGCAATGCATGGGGTCGCAAAGAGTTGGACACGACTGAGCGACTGATCTGATCTGATACTCAATATAAAAATATACTTATTATCATTGATTATTATCATTATATTGAGCATAGTTAGTTCCCTGTGCTACACTGGGGGTCCTTGCAGGTTATCTATGTTATGTATAGTACTGTGTAATATTAATACCAAAGTCCTAATCTATCCATTGCCCATGCTTTCTACTTTGGTAACCATAGTTCGCTTTCTATATATGTAGATTTATTTTTGTTTTGTAAATAAATTCATTTGTATCATTTTTTTTAGATTCCACATGTAAGTGATATCATATGATCAAAGCCATTTTGAATTATAATTTGAGTATTAACAGGCTGACTAGTTAAGTAACGCTTGTAAATTTGAAAGCATATGCCTCTTTCATTCTCTGGGTTATCAAATAGATGTTAAAAAACAACAGTCTCAGGGATGACTGATGAGCTTTTAGGTGATACTGTACAATGTCTAACTCTTTGTTAGATATAATATTGAAGCTGTATCAAAATTAGAATGGTCAAGAGTATCTCATCCTAAGTGGCTGAGACATGTATTCCTTGTTCATTCTTGGCTACCTACTTCATGACTACCATAGCACAATATGTTCTTCTCTTCACAGTGTCATAGTGTTAAGAGAATTCTCTAGGACGGACCCACTCCTAAGACCACGTTTGTCAACCCTTTGGCTAAAGTACAGACTCAACTCTTATCAGTTCTCACATGACTCAAAAGTTGTGTAACAGACACTTGGATCCCTTTGACCAGCTCTTTTCTCCTAGCTTTTGTGTACATTGCTGCTGTGTGCTTACATCTGTGATCTTCACAGGTTTGCTTTTGGATGTTGGCATCTTCTTGCCCATAAGGAGAGCCAGAAGCCTGGGGATTTTAGTAGAATATTAGTAAAACAGGATTACCACATAACTCAAACATGTGTAATAAGTCGATGTGATATTTTCTGTGTGAAACAGGTGAAGAGCCTGGGACCTAGCACATAACATTATCATTATATTTAGTACTTATGACATATAGGGTTTTGTGCATGAAACGAAAACATATTATGTATTTTAAGCAGATTTAAATAGAGTGAATTTTAATAATGGGAGTTGTTGGAAGGGCTGGAAATCAGATGTTCACATAGTACTGTGAGATTCATACGCCAGGAGGAAGCTGGGGAATCAGAAGGTTGACATTGAAAAAAGTGAGCTTGAGATTAGCCCGCAGCTGCAATCTTAGGAGCAGGAAGGAAGGATTGAGCAACTGCCTGAATACTATATGGGAAACACAGCTGCCTCAGTGGCTAAAGTCTCTCAATACCCATCAGATTTGTGATTGTATGCTGGAATCTCTATAAATATTCCTGGCAGCAGGAAACAGCCAAAAACATTATGAAGATGGCCTCCACCTCGTTTGTGCATTTCAGATATCTTATAACTGCTTCTAACTGGGAGACCAGAGTCCTAGTGGCAAGAAAGTCTGAGAAGTAGAGTTTTAAGCTTTCCAGTTATTGCAGCACTAAACAACATGCTTAAAGGAGGTGGGAATAACTGCTGAGTGCTAATCTGGGCCATTACGTTCCCAAGGAGCGTGCTTCACCGTGACGACGGTGGCCAGGCACTGCCAGTTGACTGTATTGCTCACAATACCAATTAAAGATCACCTAGAATCAAGTGTTCAAGTGTCACATTTTAAAATACATGTTGAAAAAAATAGTGTGTGCTCCCGGGTAGCCATTAAAATGGTAAGAGGTCTTAAAACCACATCAAAACAAGAAAGGGCCAGAAATGGGAATGAAAATAGCAGTCTGCAAACCTCTGAGGAGGCAGGTATAGACGTGCTGTGAGTTTCACTGTGTGGCAGAAGGAAGATAAATAAAGACACGTTAAGAAGCAGCTTTCGGGTTGGGTTTTTTATTTGAAGTTTCACTAAGTTTCTTTCAGATCTAAGATTCTATGGTTCTAGATATTTGGAGATAGATTGAGTGTCCCTTAGTACTTTTTGAAGGCAAAAAATAAGTATGATTTTCACAGCTCTTTCATTTTGATTATTTTTTTAACATTCTTCTATCTTAAAAGGAGTGTGTAACATTTTCATCTCTTTTATTACCTCTGTTCTTTTTACTTTATTCAAAAATTTAGTTCTCATTACATGTACTTAAATAATAGCTTTGTATCATATAAAATTTCAAGAGAAATATGCTCTGAAATTACAAGGGATTATTCACTAATATTTTAGTGGTTTTTGAAAATGCTTCATTGTTAAGAAACGAATATTCCAGGCAAAGTTGGAAAAAAAGAAGTGAAGGCATAGATGGGTAGTTTGGGCAATGGAGAATCAGAATGAATTCTAACAGGAAAAAATTCAAAGTATATTAATAATTTGAAAAATAATAGTCCACAACTCAAGTATTTTATGGGCAGAAGAAATCTAGACTCCTGAATTGCCAAAAGAGACACAGATGAAACCAGAGAGCAAATGATTTTGCCATATGTGCTGTCAATAAATTAAGACTGATGTAACTTTGGCCTGTTAAGGAAGAATCCTCATGGACCAGGGTGGAGGTAGTTTTACAGTTTTAGCAGTGAAGTAGTCAGCTCTGGGCAACTGAATTCTAGAGTTAAATGACAGAGGAGTACAGAGATTCAAGGAAACCATTAGATAAAAATAATGAAGAGACCTGAATATGGAAACACAGGAATGATAAAGAAATTGTGCACTCAGTGAAAGAAAATAATATTTTAAAGATGTGGACAAATACCATAAATAAAATTCCTTAAATTAAAATTCATTTCAGGTAACTAATCAATCTGGGAAACTGTAGTAGAGCATGTATAAATGAACACTTTGATATGAAAACTCTTGGGTTGGGCAGTAACTGAAAAATACTTCTCATCCTTTAAGGGAGAAATAGGAAAATAAATCTTCATCCCAAGCCAATAATTGCCTAAATCAGCAATATATTCCCAATCTCATACTTTAATGTACTTTATAAAAACAATACTAAAAATGGCTTAAGAATGTGTATGCAAAATCAAACAAAATATAAATAAAATGATTAGCACATAGACAAGTGAAGTTGCTCAGTCGTGTCCGACTCTTTGCGACCCCATGGACTGTAGCCTACCAGGCTCCTTCATCCATGGAATTTTCCAGGCAAGAACACTGGAGTGGGTTGCCATTTCCTTCTCCAGAGGATCTTCCTGACCCAGGGATCGAATCTGGGTCTCCTGCATTGCAGGCAGACACTTACCATCTGAGCCACCAGAGAAGACCTTGGACAAAGAGATATTTAAATATAGTAGTTCTAATGGGTTATCTATGTGATGTAAATAGAATATTCTTCCCATGAAAACTCAGGGTACTTTTCACAGTACACTTTAGCTCCATTTCTTTTTTTTCTTTGTTTTTTTTTTTTTAATTTTATTTTATTTTTAAACTTTACAAATTGTATTAGTTTTGCCAAATATCAAAATGAATCTGCCACAGGTATACAGGTATACATGTGTTCCCCAACCTGAACCCTCCTCCCTCCTCCCTCCCCATACCATCCCTCTGGGTTGTCCCAGTGCACTAGCCCCAAGCATCCAGTATTGTGCATCAAACCTGGACTGGCAACTCGTTTCATACATGACATTATACATGTTTCAATGCCATTTTCCCAAATCTTCCCACCCTCTCCCTCTGCAACAGAGTCCATAAGACTGTTCTATACATCAGTGTCTCTTTTGCTGTCTCGTACACAGGGTTATTGTTACCATCTTTCTAAATTCCATATATATGCGTTAGTATACTATATTGGTGTTTTTCTTTCTGGCTTACTTCACTCTGTATAATAGGTTCCAGTTTCATCCACCTCATTAGAACTGATTCAAATGTATTCCATTTCTTTAATTGACAGAGTTCATCAATTGTGCAATGTTTTTCCCAAGTAGCAGTTTTTTATATGTTGAGCTGAGCCTGCTTGTGTTATCCTGAAAGTAATTAGCTCAACTACTTACCCTGAGGCTGTGTCTCTTCTTGATGGCAAAACATTAGAAAAACAGTTGAATGTTATGACCAGTCAACCAATTTGTTTTCCTACACAATAGTTGCTCAAACAGACATTGATGGGGACAGGTGGAAAAAAAGGTCTCCATTAATCCAGAGGTTATCAGCTTGTTGCTGTGACTTTGGAATATGATGTTTTCCTTGCGGGGGAAGCAGAGGAAACCTGCACTTGCTGACGCTGGCTAGTGCAGTGATCAATAACCGTGCAAACACGTCCCTCTGCACCCATTCCGCACTATGTGTCAGGCACTCTGTGTATATACGTGTCTCTATATATGCTATACATACCTCATCAATCTTCTCAGCCTTCTGATGTAGTTGATGTTATTTTATCATCTCCATTACACAGTTAGTGAACTTGACTGTGCACTAAACATAGTATTCAAACCCAGCCTCTTAACCATCAGCTAAACTCTACTGCTTCTATTACTTGGTGTGGGAAACAGATCAAGTAGCACCATCACTTTATTATTCTGAACAGAAAAATTTGCTTATGTTTAAAATGGAGAAGGGAGTTAATGTCTTCGGGCTTTGTTTAGGGTTTTGAGGAGGGGGACTAAGGAAGCAGATCTAGATGGAATGCTGTCAGAGAGAGGGGCAATTGTATAGATGATCTTACTTGCAAAACAGAAATAGAGACACAGACAGAGAAGAGGCATGTAGACACCAAAGGGGAAAGGGGAGGTAGGATGTACTGGGAGCTTGGGATTGACATATATACACTGCTGATACTGTGTATAAAATAGAGAATTAGTGAGAGCCTACTGTATAGCCCAGGGAATTCTACTCAATGCTACGTAGTGACCTAAATGGGAAGGAAATCCAAAAAGGAGGGGGGTGTGTGTATACATACAGCTGATTCACTTTGCTGTACAGCAGAAACTAGCACAACGTTGTAAAGCAAGCATACTCCAATAAAAAATGATTTAAAAGAAAGAAAGAGGGGGAATTGCATGATTGGACATTCCAATAAATCTTGCCTGTGTCAAGAGAAAACTGGGACAAAGATAAAGTTAGAATTTCTAGAGAATTAGGAGTCACTCATTTGGGCCAGGAGAAGAGGTATTTGTATTTTGTGGATGCCACAATGAACTTGTTATATTTTCCTAGATAAAATGTTGAATTAGCCTTGCTTCTTATTTTATCATGGTTTCAGAGTAACCTTGTCTGAAGTTGGTATTCTGCTTATGTCCAATAGGACATAATAACATGGCCTAGCTGTGAGTGCCAGGCCAACTTCTTTCTGAATGTCAGAGGTTGCTTTATTATTCCATCTTGATTTCTTCAATAACTGCACACACCTGGTACCCCTTCTCTCTCTACCTGCTGGAGGAGCCAAGCAGCCTATGCTTGGGAGACAAATTCATGCAGAATTGAGCTCAGGCATTTCATCGAAGTCCATCAGCATTGCTTTTTCCTACTTGGAGGGAAGAACAATCATATTTTATAAAATGATAGTAATTTATAGTTTAAATTGAGTTTAGTTACATTTAAAAAATCATTTGCATTGAGTTTATTTTGTTTTCCTAGGAATAAGTCCCTCTATGGGGTTTTGATTTTCTGATCGTGTTTGTATTGTCCTCTAGTGAAGTTTGTTTTTTAGTACCTAATGCATGCATGCGTTCTAAGTTGCTTCAGTTGTGTCTGAGTCTTTGTGACTCTACAGACGCTATGAATCCTCTGTTCATGGGATTCTTCAGGCAAGAATACTGGATTGGGTTCCCATGCCCTTCCCCAGGGGAATCTTCCCAACCCAGGGATCGAACCTTCCTCTCTGAAGTCTCCTGCATTGGCAGGCAGATTCTTTACCACTAGTGCCACCTGGGAAGCCCTGCTGTCTAATGTCTTGTCTGTCTGTCTGTCTTGAATGGTGTTTGTCTAGGAGAGGATAGGCCTATAAATTTGTTCTCAAGTCAACCTGGGGTTGACATGTTCAGATTTCTTTTCAGCATCCTTTGGACAAACTTGGTTCAGGTTACCACTTCAAAACCTTAAAAGGATTTCTTCCTCAATCTTGTTTTTGTGTTTCTGAATAACTTTTGTTATTGAGAATAAGTTTTGTTTTAGTTTCATCTGCCCGGAATCAGGAGGTTTTATCTGGTCCCTGATAGGTGATGGTTGATCACTGACCAAGTTCCATTCAAACACCTGTCTCCCAGACACTTTGTGAGCTCATGACATCTTTTCAATCTAAAACTATTCCTCTTCCAGGACATACACCTGCTTCCTTTATGTTTTCTCACTATAGAACTTTTGTGCGTACTTTCCTCTCAGAATTCCACCAAAGACAATTTGGAATTTCACCAAAGATAGTGCTCACCCTGGGGATTTTTTGATCTAGACAAAATTGTTCATTTGGGAGGCAACTTAAACTGAAAAGAAACAAAAATTTGACTCTCCAGTGGTCTATTTTATTTAGTTGGTATGGAGAGGTTTCTAAATACAACCTGGATTAAAAAAAATGCCCCCTTAGAGATTCATTAACAAAAACTGATGCAAAATGTGAGCATGGTAACTCTTCTTGTGAACCCATTCCACTGCTTCCCTTCTATATCTCACTCTTCCCCTTACATTCTTTGCCTTAACCCCCAGACTCTTGTTCAGGATTTTCAGAGTGATGACCCCAAATTTCATGTCAGAATAGTTGGATGAAGAGATTGCACTGTTCTGGAAAATATTCTTCCGTTTAGACATCGACGTCTTTTTTGATTTCCTCTTCATGGGCATACAGTGTTAGTCTCTCAATCATGTCCAACTCTTTGAGACCCCCACAGACTATAGCCCGCCAAGCTTCTCTGTCCATGGAATCCTCCAGGCAAGAATACTGGAGTGGGTTGACATTTCTTTCTCCATGGGGTCTCCCCAACTCAAGGATTGAACACATTGCAGGCAGATTCTTTACCACCTGAGCCACCAGAGAAGACTCTCTTCATGGGCATACAGGAAAGCTACATATTCCAGCTTCTTGGGAAGTTGTGTTAGACTTGTACGACTGTTTTGGCCAAAGGAGTGCCACTTCCAGGCACTTCCAGGCAGGGCTATAAAACCCCCTGCATAATTATTCCACACTCACATTTTCTTTGGCAACCTTGATAACTACCTTTTTAAGATGGCAATGTCACAAAATGGAAGAAGCTTAGATCCTGAGTCATCTGCTTGGAAGAAATCCACCAGGAGAGACATCAGACCAAAAAGTAGGTGAGAAACACATTGTTATTGTGTTAAGGCGCAAAGACTTGGGGGTTGTTTGTTTAAGCAGCTAATGTTATTCTTCCTCATTGATGCAGTGGTCACATAATAACTCTCTGTCCCCGTTTTGTTTTGGACAGAATGGTTAATGATTATGAGATAGAAAAAGATACTTGAGAAAATAAAACATAATTTATTTAGAGAAACAGATTATCTAGAAATCTAATTAGCTCAGTTAATATTTTTAAACTTAAAGTTTGATACACTGATAAAGTTTTTTAAAGCAGATGAAAATTGGTCAATTGATATTTTAGGATGAATAAAGGAAATTGTTTGAAAGAAGGCTAATTGGCTTTCATAGATATTTCAAGTGGCCTCATTCGTTTAACAAACATCAATTTGACACCTGCTATGTGACATGAGCTTTCCTTAGAACTGGGAAGACAGCAACATAAGAAAGAGATAGGAGATTGTATTCTAATGGAGAAGGAAAAACCAATGCATGAATGAATAATTATGGAATTTACATTTTAGAAGGTGATAAGATTTAGGGTGAGAAATAAACAGAGAAGGTGCTAGGGGGCTCAGGGGAGAACTGTCTTTTAGATAGGGTGGTCAGGGAAACACTCAGAGGAGGCAGTTTATGAGCAGAGACTTCATAGGGGTGGGGGAGAAAGCCTGAAGAGAGCCTGATTCCAGATGCCAGACTTGGGAGGATGCCACGTGTGCTAGAGGAATAGCAGGAGAAAACTGTAGCTGGAAAAGAGCAAAGATGGGGGACTCTAGGAAATGAGGTCAGATAAATGATGCAATTCAGATCCTGACCAACCTTATAGATTACTGGGCGACATTTGTTTTTTGCTTTGTGGGTCAAAAAGTCACTGGAGGGTTTTTAGCATGAGGCATTCTCTGATGTGCATTTTAACACAACCACTCTGGCTGCTAGGTTGAGTTTAAACTATAGTGGGCAAGAAGGAAGGGGAGACACCGGTGAGGAGACTGTAACTGGAATTTGGATGAGAAATGGCAGGTGCTTGGGCCAGGGAGGTAGTGGTGAGGGAAGTCAGAAGATCTCGCGCATGTTTCTCAGTAGATTCAGAAGATTTGCTTTTGATTAAATGTGATGTGTGAAAAGAAGAGAGAGGAATCAAGAACAACTCTGAATGGAAGGATGGATTTGCCTTGAGCTTAGAAGGCTAAGACTATGGGAGAGGAGGTTTTGGGGGGAAGTAAGAACAAAATTTCAGCTTTTGTCTTGTTAATTGCTGAGATACCTCTTAGACTCCCCGTATTCAAGACATCACTCACAATGTGACTTCACTAATGTCATATCTTGAACAGTTTGCTGTTTGCTTACTGTGTTTTTCTTTCAAAGTGATTGTGATGTCCTTGAAAACAGGGATGATATTTTAGTTTCGCTGTTTATCTTCCACAGTGTCAAGTACAATTTTGAAACCCATAGTGCCTCTGTAAGTCTGCTGATTTAATATGTTAAAAATCAGATGAATGTATAATAAATCAGACATGTGAATTATCTCATGTAGGCTCTCTTTAAAAATTCCGTTCAGTATTGTTTATGTGTTAGTAGGCGCATGTGCCTCAGTATTCAAAGAACACAAGGGAAAAAAGGCTTTGGCAGAGAGAAGAGAAAAGCTCTCTAGCAATTAAATCCTGCATGGAAAATGTTACCAGAAGTGATTCCTTTATGATACACACATTTACAGGAAGAATCTCATTTGTATTTAGTCTGTGTTTCAGCTCATTCACAATGAGAGCACATGTCTTAGGAGCTGTAGCCAGGAAATATGCCAGAGACCCAGAGACTGAGCCCAGTTAGGTGGACCCTGGCAGGCAGGCACATAAGAGCAATCTTTCTTGCATCTTGCAAAACTGATGA
The DNA here is from genome assembly GCF_029378745.1 of Bos indicus. NCBI lineage: Eukaryota > Metazoa > Chordata > Mammalia > Artiodactyla > Bovidae > Bos > Bos indicus. The sequence goes on along the minus strand of NC_091768.1, from coordinate 21,701,052 downwards.
TGGGATTTTATTACCATGCCAAGAGTTCAAAACCAAATTATGATGAATCTAAATGACTTAAGTAAATGGCTATTTATTTTTAAAAAAATCTCTCATACATGTTTTGAAAAGTGAGAATTTATTTTATTATTTTCTTGTTACCTTTGAATAGAGTATTCAGCAAATTAACTTGATTCGGGAATAACATAATCTGTGACCTTGTGAACCTAAATATAAACATCCTCAGTGGAGGCCAAATTAAACTGCTTTCAATTTGCCTTACTCTCTGTTAGTAATTACTGGACACAATAGGTACTTGGATATGTACTGGTTGAATTAGTTTGGTATAAAATGAAAAAAAATATATAGGGCAGTGAGATTGTGAGTTTCACTTTTCCATGAGTCAGTGTAACTCAGAACACTCAGATAAATTTGAAAAAAGTGACACAAAAGGAAGATTTCATAAGATCTTCTTATGGAACATTGGAAAAAAGTACATATGGTATTGCTAAGTAAAAATATATCAAATCTTAGCTAGAAGACACTAACTGTGTTGAAATGGTTGTTGCTATTCATCGTTGTTTAGTCACTAAGATATGTCTGACTCCTTGGGGACCCCAGGGACTTCAGTCCACTCAGCTGCAGCTCCTCTGTACATGGGATTTCCCAGGCAAGAATATGGAGTGGGTTTGCCATTTCCTTCTCCAGGGGATCTTCCCAACCCAGGGATCGAACCCATGTTTCTTGCACTGGCAGGCAGATTCTTTACCACTGAGAAGATTGGAAAGCCCATGTTCAAATGGTGCATTTTCTCAATAGTCTGTTAATTCAATTTCAGGTATGTAGGTTCATGCTGAGATCAGAGTTGAATCCAACACTATGATCTTGTCTTAGATACACCAAGAGATTCCTCATGTTGCTATATGTCTCTTCAAACAGAATATATGACTAAGCACTGATATAAAGGCATATGTTAATTCTTTCCTTCATTAATGATGTTATGCAAAGTTCTCATGCATGTGGAAAGGGTAAAATTTTTCCTCCCCTCTGTACATTATTCCCTTAGTTGTACAGTTTGATTTATTTTAAGATTAGCTGGCTTTGCCAGTTTAAGATTAATTATAAAAAAATGATAATTAAGCAAGCTTTTGTTGTGGCTTGACTTTTTATTTCTTGGGAGGAATGATTATTGTTTGGTATGACTGTTTTACAGTAGAATGAAGAATTCATTCAGGGTCCTGGGTTTGAGGGTAGGGGTAGGATAGGAGGTGGGGCCCATCTTCTGATGCTTTGCTGTCTAGAGTCAGTTCTAAGAAAAAACCTCTCTGAGAAGTTAATATGCACAGAACTACCTTTCTATACTAGATTCAGCTGAATTTTGTGGCCTTTGTGCTAATAAAATAAAGGTTGGGGAAAGGATAAAAGTCCTGTAAAAGCAATTACAATCAAAATGAGTCATAGTGCTAAAAGGCGAATTTGCTTATCGACATTTACAGTGCGTACGTCATTCCAGTGATTCTTAATTAACAGTATCACCATGGTTTTCTGTTACCATCACAAGGCTGTTATACTTATGTAAGAGAATATTTTTATTTTAAATTGTACTTGTGAGTTGATAAAAGAAGGCTAAAACTTTTTGAAAAAGAAACTTCATATTATAGTATCATTTTTTTTAATGGAACTTAAATAGTCTCTAAAATGTGATTGTAAAGAATTGTGTCCAATTGCATATTACAATCTTTGCACATGCATAACTGTGCCTAGCTGCTTGGCTGAGGCCAAAAATATTCACTTTCTGTGTCTACATTTTGGTTATTAAATCCAACTTAATCTCCTAATATAAAAGACTTTTTTTAGGAGACAAATGTCCAAGTAGCTAATAAATGTTATACCTTTCCATATTGGCTTAGCAATAAACAGACAGGGAATAAGCAGGATTTCAATATAAATCCTTCACTGAAGCGATTATTATTTTGAGCTTATCATATCAGAAATGCAGCTATTAAACTCCAGAAGAGCAGATCAGTATTAGGAATGCAAAATAAACAACAGTACATCACTCCTGACATCTATAATTATTTATAATTCTCCTAAATCCACCCCCCCATTATTAGCCAAGCTTAGGTTAAAACCCTTAAGCATTTATTTGATATTAGTTGAGATCATGTTAAGACTTATTTGCTAGAGAACAAAGTGTCTCCCTTTGCAGTGGAACTCTGATGAGGTCTTTACCCTGGTGACTTTTGGGATAGTTGAACCCAGTGGGTCTACTCTTTCGTTTGCATGAGGAAGATAACCTAGCCCTTTGACTACACCACCCATTTGTCTCTAGAGTTTAAAGGCATAGGTCCCTAGATCTCAATTTCTGTGGAAGGAAATTATACTGGTTCAGGCGCCCATTTCAAAAACAGTATGGAAAGAATCTGTACTACTGCAAAATAATACTTCTTGGGGGAAAGTCTGTTGGGTTTAAAACAACTATTTTGATAAGCTGAATGAGGAGAATGGTACCACACCAAAGAGATGCCTAAATGAAATTAGTGGTGTTTTCTTAGGAGTCTTTACATAGTCACATTTCTCTGATACCTTCTGATGAATGCTGTCTTGATGCAAGAATTGTCATCATTATTTCTTCAGCTTTTTTCTTTTTGCCTTGTGTGAGGTGAGTGGAACATAAAAGAGTGTGGAAGGCAGAATTGAATTGTTTGGCAAAGTTGCAGACAGAGCAGACAGAGAGGTTGAGTGTCACTGCTATTAAAGCAACGGAGTCTGGAGAAGAACAGGAATTTAGGGTGGTTTGCCATGCAATGTACTATATATAAATCCCCTCTTTCATTCCTGCTCTGACATCTTTAGCAAACTTAAAACTTCCCAGTAATACTGCATGTGATTGGGCTTCTCCAGACAGAAGTTGAGAGTACAAGAGAACTGACTTAAGCGTTACACCAGGGAGGAAAATCTTTTGGCAAAATCAAATGAGGAGTAAAGCAAACTGACGAGTAACTAGAGTCTATTTTTATTTGTCATGCAATTACAGTTGGAGACCCAAGCCAAAATATATTGCTTCCCTAGTTCCTCTGGAAGAATGACTCCCAACAGTGAATATGGAGTTCCCCTTTAGGAAATTATATGACAGACTCTGTCTGGATATATCCAGAAAATTCTGCTCCAGTCTTTTAGTATGAGCATTTTCCTGGGACTGATGAGGCATAGTGATGGCAGGAGACACATGTGGACAGTTTCTAAGATGAAGGAAGCAAATCTAGACCTGTTGTCTGAGAAAAATACTTGAACTAGGAAAACTTCAAGCTAGTTTTGGGGAAAAAGGGTCACGTACAGCGCTTGTAAAGTTCTTCCCCTAGAATGGACCTGAAGAATCAATGGGGATTCTTGACCAAGACCATGTATTTTCACATTTAAACCCAAAGTGATACATGTGAAATGGTACTCAATTTTGAATTCTTAATTATCTGAGCCAGTCCCAGGCCATCAGAATAAACTGCTGGCCACTTTAGTTTCTCAAATGCTTTGTTCACAACCACATGCAGGCTTCATCTTGCCTTCTGTTAGAATTTAACCCTGACATGGTTTTCCTAGTTCCTCCTGTTTTTGTGTGGATGGTTCAATGATGCTGTGACTAATGCTTTAGTGACGTTTCAGTTTTTCCTTTCAGTGGAAATATAAGTGTCTATCCACCTGCCAATGCAGGAGATGTGGGAAATGTGGGTTTGATCCCTGAGTTGGGAAGATCTCTTAGGGTAGTAAATGGCAACCCACTCCAGTATTCTTGCTTGGAAAATGCCATGTATAGAGCCTGTCATGCATCAGTCCATGGCATCACAAAGTGTCCGACATGACTGAGTGACTGAGCACACATGCGTACCACATCCTCTTTATACATTTATCTGTAGGTGGACATTTAGGTTGCTTCCATGCCTTGGCCATTGTGAGTAGTGCTTCTATAAATATTGGGGTGCATGTGACAAAAGATATTTTAAGTGGTAAAGCCTCCCAAGAGGGAGCATATCCTTTCAGAAATGCTGCTTTCTATGTCCATAATCCTATTGGAAGAACAGTGATTTAGTGTAACTCAGCCTGCACAGGGGAGAAGGCGATGGTACCCCACTCCAGTGCTCCTGCCTGGAGAATCCCATGGACAGAGGAGCCTGGTGGGCTGCAGTCCATGGGGTTGCTGAGGGTCAGACACGACTGAGTGACTTCACTTTCACTTTTCACTTTCACGCATTGGAGAAGGAAATGGCAACCCACTCCAGTGTTCTTGCCTGGAGAATCCCAGGGACGGGGGAGCCTGGTGGGCTGCCGTCTATGGGGTCACACAGAGTCGGACACGACTGAAGTGACTTAACAGCAGCAGCAGCAGCCTGCACAGGACTGGTTTGTCAGACTTTCATTACCAATGTTCTGTTGACCTCTATGGCAAGAGCTTTCCACTTGCAAATTATGGCAGCCTTTCCATTAGAGATTTCTCTTTTTTTTAACTCCCATTATACATACATCAATACAGTCCTACTGACTAGGTAACTTTCATTAGCTATTTAATGGTGAAATATTAAAATTGACCTCAATCAAGAATTGACCTTTAATCAATCAAGAATACCTTTAAAAGACTTCACTGAGAATTCTCCATAGAAATAAATTCCATATTATATTGTCCAAGAAATTTCCAAAGTGGTAGGTATTCATTGCCTTCACTAGACTTATAATTTAAGCCATTAAATTCTCTAAAATGTCCAATGGTACTAGTAAGAATTTTTTAAAAATACTGTCATGAATTTATCAAAAGTATGCACTCTAGAGGGGGTTCCCAGCTGGCACTAGTGGTAAAGAATCTGCCTGCCAATGTAGGAGATGCAAGAGATGCAGGTTGGATCCCTGAGTTGGGAAGATCCCCTGGAGTAAGAAATGGCAATCTACTCCAGTATCCTTGCCTGAAACATTCCATGGACAGAGGAGCCTAGCAGGCTATAGTCCACAGGGTCGTGAAGGGTTGGACACAACTGAGCAACTGAGCACTCACACTTGGGGCCTTCTATAAGAGATCATATCATGAAATAGCTTGAAGACATACTGATTAGGTTTCTCTTGATTGCTTTCAACATGGAATAATGACTTTGGTGTATGAGTTCTGGGGATTCATCTCATGCTATACTCTTTGCTCTTGACCAGAGAATTTATTTTCAGCAGAGTCAGCCTAAGTTTCACATAGAAACTCCAAGTCTGCTTATCAGGGTGCACCTGCTTGTCAGTTTAGGTTGAACTTGTAATTATACTTGTGTGTATGCTCAGTTACTAAGTCATGTCCAACTCTTTGCAACCCCATGAACTGTAGCCTGCCAGGCTCCTTTGTCCATGGGATTCTCCAGGTAAGAATACTAGAGTGAGTTTTCGTTTTCTTCTCCAGGGGATCTTCTTGACCAAGGGATCAAACCCACATCTCCTGTTTTGGCAGGCAAGTTCTTTACCAGTGAGCCACCTGCAAAGCCCAACTTGTAACTTACTACCTCCCCCTATTTTTTTCAATAGGCTGCTATTCTGGTCATCAGAAGATGTTGAGATAATAGAAAATTGGCAGGGGGTAAGCAAAAGTCCAACAATATTTATTAACTGAGATGAGGACTAGTCTGAAGCAATTCTCTTTTCCCTTTAATCCCATTATTTATAATTATGAACTCAAAAGGAACATGACAACACAAATAATATGATATTCGTATTGAACTATATGTTAACTCTAGTTATCAATAGCTTCAGTTCATCTGATAGAAATATATTTCTTGTGTGAGGTATTGGCATAGAGAGGAAATACTGAAGAACTAGAATATGCAGTTTCTTTCTCTCATATGGCTGAGGCTATAAAATCTCATTTGATAATAATGTATTTAATGAGAGGACACAAGTCAAATAATGTAAATCGTTATTTAGTCATGTATGACTAAGTCATGTATGACTCTTTTGCAACTCCATGGACCTGTAGCCTGCCAGGCTCCTCTGTCCATGGGATTTCCTAGGCAAGAATACTGGAGTTGGTTGCCATTTCCTTCCCCAGGGGATCTTCTCAACCCGGGGATCAAACCCTCATATCCTGCCTTGGCAGCCAGAACTTTACCACTGAGCCACCAGAGAAGCCCACATAATATACATTATTAGGCACCAATTTATCAGAGTAACTCCTGGATGTACAAGAAAAGCTTTATATTATTACTATATGGATGGAAGAAACACATTTCAGAAACATTAAGGATTAATTGATTATATGTAGATGCTTGTAATGCAGTATCCAATACGACAGAGATCTTGTTCAAAGAACTCACACCTGTGTGGGGATATTGATCTCACCCCGACTAAATAGTCTGGGAAGGTGAGAAGCCTTAGCCATCCATTTCTTCAACTCGCTGGAATAAAATCTGGCATTGCAACCCTTAAAAAAAAATACCTATGATCATATTTTCTTTTTGGAGTTGGTTAGAAAAACATATAAATCAGACACCTGAAGTATGCACACAGAATTCTTGAGGCTGTAAAAACAGGGATTTTCCTTAGTTTGCATCTAATAAAATAGAAAAGTTACCCACTTGACAGAAAATGGGCTTCCTGGAGGCTCTCAGAAAGCCAAGCTCTGCCGTGCACAGTGCTGTACATTCAGAGAACAGCGCTGTGTTGACACGTTGCAATAAATGGGGCTCCGCTGTTGCCACTATCCACTAAAGGAAGCATTTCAAAGATCCATTTTCCAGGGCTAAGATTTTAATGGCTTTTCTTAGTTCTGGTGGTTCACTCTAGCGAAGAACAGATAGCTCTTGGCAGTACATCTGGAAGGATCATCCGTGGACATCTGAGTGCCATTGTGGGGCTTCCAAGGAAGAGTGCAAAGTGTTCTTTATTCAGTCTCAAAGCTGCCACATTGGTTGCAAGGTGGAGATTCTTAATCCTTTTTCATGATGAAGATCATCCTCTATCTTTGTGCTTTTTTTTGCTTTGTCCCAGTTCATACTCTTTAAGGAAGGCTCTCTTGGAACTCGAGATCTCTATGTTGATAATAATAGAGCATTTTTGCCTCAAGGTAGGTGTGAAGAGAGATAAAGATAAGGAGCACATCTAAGCCATTTTAGTTTTAACCTATTTCATGAAGTTTTCCACCCCCCCCACCCCTACACACACACACACTCAATTTTTTTTACAGGGATTTAGCTGTGCTTCCTCTCAGGCAATGGCACCCCACTCCAGTACTCTTGCCTGGAAAATCCCATGGATGGAGGAGCCTGGAAGGCTGCAGTCCATGCGGTCTCTGAGGGTCGGACGCGACTGAGTGACTTCACTTTCACTTTTCACTTTTCATGCATTGGAGAAGGAACTGGCAACCCACTCCAGTATTTGTGCCTGGAGAATCCCAGGGATGGGGGAGCCCATAGATGGGCTGCCATCTATGGGGTTGCACAGAGTCGGACACGACTGAAGTGACTTAGCAGCAGCGGCAGCAGCTGTGCTTCTGATAGAGCACAACTTGCTAAGAAAATGGAAAGAACATCAGAGAAAGACAGGACAGATTTAGTCCTCAAACAAATAAGCAGAAAATGTGTGAAGCGCTTTGACAACAATGTAACAAAAATTATGAATACATACATGTTTCTAGCATTTCATTCCCCCCTCACCTGCCATCTGGTTCTACTTAACCTCTGAGGGTATGTGCTGGGGGAGTGTTTTATGCTATCATGATGCATAATCGGGAAGAAATGGGAGGAAAGAATGAGACTGGAGTAGAAGAGCTAGGGTATCTTTAAGTACAAACACTGGGAAGCTCTTTGGTGTGAGGGAAGCAAATTGAAGGGAGAAGGACTTCGTGTAACATTATTGTGGTCTACAGAATCAAACAGAATCTCTGTTTGAGTTAGAGAGTTGCACGTGAAAACCTGGAGTAACTTTGGAAGAGATATTTGTCTTCTGGACTGGATTTTCTCAACAACGGTGTCATGCCAAGAAGCTGCATCATGTGAATAACCACTTGCTAAGTCATCTATTTAAAGATAACTTTACTTAGTTTAGTATATTTTCTGTGTATTTCACCTCATAAAGTTTTACTTATGTTTTTGTGGCATGTCTTAGATGGACCCCTTAGAAACAAAGCCTGTCCAAGAGTTGAGTCCACTTGGTTTATGGGAGGAGTGATCTTCAGAAAAAAAACTCTCTAAGAGGGAGTGAAGGAGTAAGGGAGGACAAAGAGGCAAGTGAAGATGTGATTGCAGGTCAAGTCCAGCCTTGGTCTGAGGCCTGGGGGGGCAGTATTAGACTGCCTAGACTCCTAGACTGCACTAGGGAGTAGATCTTTGTACCATAACCATTCAGTAATGGGGGAGCTAAAAACAAAATTATCCAAGACACTTAGTAAAGATGATAATAATTTGTGCTCAGTTGTGTCTGACTCTTTGCAAACCCAGGGACTATAGCCCACCAGGCTCCTCTCTCCATGAATTTTCCAGGCAAGAATACTGGAGTGGGTTGCCGTTTCCTTCTCCAGGGGATCTTTCTGACCCAGGGATTGAACTCAAGTCTCCTGCATTGGCAGGCAGATTCTTTACCGCTAAAACCACCTGGTAAAGATGATAAGGCAGACTTTGTTCATGGAAGATTATCACAATGGGGTTTTGTAGTAGGGAAAAGAGATAGGACTCAATGTTGACTCCACCAAGGACAAGTGGAAAATTATAACCCAAGGAGCAGGGTCTGTGAGTGAAAACTTACTAGGGAATGAGGTTTTTTTTTTGATAGATGTACTTAACACAATTCTTGCTGAAGGCAGGCCAGGGTGATAAGGTAATATCAAGGGTAGAGGATGAGAAATGTCATCAGATAGGGGTGGTCAGTTACCAAGGTTGGAGGATTATCGCCAAACAGACTAAGCTGGGTTCTTACTCCCACAGCCAGACTGGGATGCCCAGAGTCCAGCTAGCAGAGCGGAGAAGCCTGAGGAAGCTTTACTCAAGGAGGAGAGCGCTTGTCAGGTGGTTCAGATCCCTTCTGGGTGAGGTGGCTTCCACCAGTTTGGGGCGGTTTTCTGAAGGAGGGCAATATCTCCGAGCTGTTAGCATTCACCGCAGCGAGGGGATGCGTAGAAGCACAGGTTGGTACAGGTGATCTGGTGCTATACAGTAGCAGGATTTGCGTTTATAAGAGCTGGCACAGAGTCGGATCTGCGCAAGGCAGATGAAGTTGGCATCTATACTGGGCAACTTAAAGAAGTATCATCTTTTCTTGTCAGTCAGACCACATGACATCTGGACTCCTTAACAGGGATCTTCAAGGGTTGTGCCAAGGTCTCCAGCCTCATTTAAGGACACTGTATTCCTCACATTTTGTCTTTATCATATACCACTCTTCTCTTATTCCCTAAACCCACCCTCCCTTCTCTCATCCATACCCTACTCTCTCCTTCCTCACTGGTACCTTCATTTGACTATTTCCTACCATGCTTCTTGGGCTTCCCTTGTGGCTCAGCTGGTAAAGAATCCACCTGCAATGTGGAAGATCTGGGTTTGATCCCTGGGTTGGGAAGATCCCCTGGAGAAGGGAAAGGCTACCCACTCCAGTATTCTGGCCTGAAGAATTCCATGGACTATACAGTGCCCGGGGTCGCAAAGAGTCGGACACAACTGAGCTACTTTCACTTTCATCATGCTTCTTGCCATAACTTAGACATCACTCCCTCCCGGAGGCTTTTCTTAGCACCCAGACTTAGACCTCCCCTTCCAGCCACCTAAGTCACCTAGTAGTGCCTTTTATAGTACTTTCCAGAATACATTTTTTTAAATTGGAGGATAATTGCTTAACAATCTTGTATTGGTTTTCTGCTGTACAACAACAGAAATCTGTACAACAATACAAATTTGTACAACAACACAAATCATCCATAAGTGTATATATCCACATATATATATATATATATGTATGTATACACTCCCCCCTCTTGAGCCTCCCTCTCACCCCCCGACCCATCTCATCCCTCTAGGTCATCACTGAACACTGGGCTGGGCTCCCTATGTTATATAACAGCTTCCCATTAGCTCTCTGTTTTACACACGATAGTGTATGTATGTCAACGCTACTCTCTCAATCCATCCCACTCTAAAAGATCATGCCCTATGTCTGCATCTCTATTTCTGCCCTGTAAATAGATTCAGCAGTACCATTTTTCTAGATTGCATACATATATGTATACATATACATATACATACGCATATGGCATTTGTTTTTCTCTTTCTGACTTCACTCTGCGTAGCAAGCTCTATGTTTAATCCACCTCATTAGAACTGACTCAAATTCATTCCTTTTTATGGCTGAGCAATATTCCATTGTATACATGTACCACACCTTCTTTATACATGAATCAGTTGATAGACATCTAGGTTGCTTCCATGTCCTGGCGATTGTAAATGCTGCTGCAATGAATGTTGGGGTACATGTGTCTTTTCGGATTATGGTTTTCTCAGGGTTTATGCTCTGTAATGGGATTGCTGAATCATATGGTAGTTTTATTCCTAGTTTTTAAAGGAATGTCCATACCATTCTCCATAGTGGCTGTATCAATTTACATTCCCAGAATGCATTTTAATTTCTGGTTGACTTCCTTATCCATGCATCCTTATAGACTATAAAGTCTATGAGGGCAGACCATAAAATTATGCTCATTATTATATTCTAGACTTGGCAAATAATAAGTACATGCATTATGAATGTCTGTATGAATATATTGTACAGAATAAATATATCTAAACTTTTCAATTTTAGGAGAATGAAAGTGTTATCTTTCTGTTCATATGTACAATATTACAAAACATAGATTAACTCACACAACTAAAAGAATACCTTCTAAGTCAAATGTAAGTTTTGACAGCATTAAGAAAGAGCTAGACAACGAATCCTGACGATTTGACCACAGATTTAGGGAAACAGTACATCTCCCACACAACAGTAAATCTATTTTTCTAATGTATATGGCTACTGTCATGCCTAATAACATGCACATTTGTATGAAAGCAAATCTGCCATCAAGGTGGTGTTTGTGCCTTTTACAAAAGGAAATTAAAAGTCCACACTATTGCTGGGGAGGGATAACTGAGGTCCACACAGTCTTTACCTTCAAAGAGAAGCGATTCAAGATAAGGCTGGGAACTGCTTGGCTAGAGCAGAACGACTCCATCAGGATGGGTCTGGATATGAGTACTGGTGCTATGTGATGAGGAAGGGCATGAACTTTAGAGTCGGAAAGGCTTTTGGTTTAGTGCCAGCTCTGATGCCAGGGTGACCTTACATGATACCATCACCATCCTCATTCTACAGGTTCATCATCTGTTAACAGCTGTTCTGGAAGGTCAGTGAGGTCATGCCTGTGATACGCTGAGCACCGTGCTTAATGCACAGTCAGAGCTCAACGGCCTTGGCTAGTTCACCAGAACACACTATGGTGGAGAAGCACGGGTGGGGTGTCATTGCTTAGCCTGATGAGTGTGAGATTCCTGGCCAGCTGCATGAGTGAAGGTGTCCTTAGGTAGAATGGTAAGGGGAGAACAATGCAGCACAGAATCCAGCCATCGTTCCATTGTGCTTAGTTCAGGCCTGCACACAGAGTGTAAGAGTGTAATAACCAATGCCACCTCTGTTGTGCATTTTCTACGTGTCAGGCACTCGAGTTTACACCATCTCTTGTTTTTACATTATGTGAAAAACATATACTATCGTTTCAATTTTATAGACACAAGAAAGACTCGGAGACAGCATATTTGCCCAAGTTACTATAACTGTGAAATGACAGAGCCAGGATTGGATCCAGATTTATTTAGCCGATGGCAAATGTTAAGGTTAATTTTAGAAAAAAATATATTTGAGGGAAAAATGAAACCCAGGATCCCGGTAGTGCATTTTCTTTTCCTCCTGCCAGGTTAGCAAGCCATTAACCAGCTCTCCAAACAAGTGCTTGACCTCCGTGACATAAAGATGGAATAGAGGCTGATTAGAATGTAACTAAGAAGTAATTTTGTTATGGTTTCCCTTGACCCTGGTCTCCAAGGTGACTCAAAGCCATATCTCGTTCCAGCTTCTCTAAGTGAAGGGGAATGATATGCTTTGGGTTCCTTTTGATTTGTTCTCTTTTCCCTGTCATTTACCCTGCACCATCCACCCATTTACCAGGCATTCATTATCTTTAAACCATGCGCATGTGTGCTAAATCGCTTCAGTCTTGTCCGACTCTTTGTGATACTATGGACTGTAGCCTGCTAGGCTCCTTTTTCCATGGGGATTCTCCAAGAGTACTAGAGTGGGTTGCTATGCCCTCCTCCAGGGGATCTTCCCGACCCAGGGATCGAACCCACGTCTCTTATGTCTCCTGCATTGGCAGGTGGATTCTTTACCACTAGCGCCATGTGGGAATCCCCCTTACAACCACAGAAATATGAAGCATTAGTCACTCAGTCATGTCCAACTCTTTTGCAACCCGTTGGACTGTAGCCTGCCAGGCTCCTCTGTCCATGGGATTGCCCAGGCAAGAATACTAGAGTAGGTTGCCATTTCCTTCCCCAGGGGATCTTCCTGACCCAGGGATTGAAGCCAGGTCTCCTACATTGCAGGCAGATTCTTTATTGTCTGAGCTACCACAGGTGTCTATAAATTGGAAGCACCAATTTAAAAATATTTTTTCTGACTCTTCATTTAATACATTTTACAAATGATAAAGATGTTCTCTGCACAAGTCACTGCTGTAATGACTTATTTGTGATATCAAAGTAGTAATCTTTAATGCTTAATAATCTTATATTCATTCCATTTTCCCCTTGATGTATATTGCTGTTTGACCACACTTTGTGATGTGGAACGTCAGAAAATGGGGTATTTGGCATTAATCATTTTCAGTAGGAATCTGTATTAGTCTTTAATTTTCTATCATAATATAAATTTTCTGATAAAACTCATGTTGTAAAGTGTTCTGACATAATTGTCTTATAATCAGGACAGCTCTTATTACTTTTTTTAGAGACCAACAGAGCATCAAAAAATCATTGTGTTAGAGGGGATGCTAATAATTATAAAATCTAGTTTCTGAAAGTGTGTTCCAGTGTTCAAGGTTCTCACTATCTCACCTTCTCTGTAAAACAATGACATAATGTTTGCATGCTTAAGTGAACTATGGAAATAGTGATTTAAGAGGAATTACAAATGTTTCTTGTAAGTATCTGCTTGGCTAATCCACCCTGCCTCTGTAACAGGGAACACAGGGTACAGGATTTCTCAAGTTCATCGTATTACCATCCCCTCATCCCACTCCACTCCCACCCATCTTTCATGGAGCATCTCCTGTGGCCCGTGTGCCTCAGAATACACCGATCTATTCAAATATTTGTCTGCAGATTAGGAAACTAAGCCCCAGGGAAGTTAATTATCACCCACTGTGAAACCGTGGGTGTCTCCACGTATTCTTTACTTTTGTTGTTGAAATCTATTCACCTGTCATTTAGGCCATAGCAGTCAGACTAGAGAGGGCTTACCCTGCAGGCGACAGAAACTTCGGTGAAATCAAGTAATACCCTGTAAGATCAAGGTAGAATTGTTTCTGAAAAAAGACATGCATTACAGAAACTAAATCAGAACAGGAGCTTTACATTTCTACTTTAAAATGAATGATGGTTTTTGGTAATGGAATTTGACCCAGCTTCTTAGTTCAGAAAATTTTTTTCCCTAATAAAAGTATTTTATAATCACTGAAAGAACCAGTGGGCTTTTGGTGTCCAGCATAAATCTGATTTTTGAGATAATTGAAATAGTTGAACACATTGAAATGTTCTAAGTGATCTAGTTGGGATTAGTTTACGAACAAATAGAAAGCAAGTCACATTTCCAGATTGTATTAATGTGACACTAATTCTTGTAAGTTTTCTTTTTATTTATGGAAGGAGAATCAAGTGATTTTTACTACCTAGTTTATTTTGAAATAGAATTGATACACTGTTAACAGCATGTAACCAGTTTTGGTAAAGTTCTTGTTTTGGTGTAGTATAATGAGGCAATATAGGAAAGAAGGGTAAGGTTAAATTGAGAAACTAATTAACAATTGTCTTTTTTCAGCATGTAATCAGATAGAAGGAATAGCTGGCAGTCTGGGGTACTCTTAGCACTGATCATAATGTCCTTAGAGGTGTATGAAACAGCAGTGAAGGAATTTCACTTTTGGCTTTGGTGATAATTATGAAAAGTCTGTAAGCTTATTATTGTTATTTTTTAATCTCTGCAGGTCGTCCTTCCCCACTCCACCTCCATATTTTTTCCTTTCTTCTTAGCTTCCTTTAAGTATAACTTACTAAATTCTACTTGGGTAGATGCTAAGGAGTGGAATAAAATGTTGTTATCATTCTTCTCTTTATTTAGCCATCTAATCAAATCATTGGTCATAATGATATTTTATATTTTTACTGAATTTTGTGATTATATAGTACTTATACAAGCATCTTTATTTAATTATTGCAAAAATGCATCAAGAAGCCAGAGTAAATGTTGCTAATTGTCTTTACAGATGACAAACATGTGGATTAGGGAGATCAAATGATTTGTCCAGTTCATAGCTAAAGAGCAACAGACTGGAGTCAAAGCCAGGTATGATTTTTATTAAAAAAATTTTTTTCTCCACTGCAAAATGAATTAATATATATTATAAGATGAATAAATAAATATATATATAAAGAAGAATATAAGAAAAAAATCACTTATTTATCCAACATTAAAAAATAATTATTATTATATTTCAGTATTTGTCTGTTCAGTTTTTAAAATATATGGGTTTTTAAAAGGTAATTTTGGTCAAATTGCATATATGCCTACATTTAAATGTTCTTCTGATACCTGGAGTAACAGGCAAGTTTTGCCTTGGAGTACAAAATGAAGCAGGGCAAAGGCTAAAAGAGTTTTGCAAACAGAATGTACTGGTCATAGCAAACACCCTCTTCCAACAACACAAGAGACAACTCTACACATGAACATCACCAGATGGTCAATACCGAAATCAGATTGATTATATACTTTGCAGCTGAAGATGGAGAAACTCTATACAGTCAGCAAAAACAAGACTGGGCTCAGATCAGATCATGAACTCCTTATTTCAAAATTCAGACATAAATTGAAGAATGTAGGGAAAACCACTAGACCATTTAGGTATGACCAAAATCAAATCCCTTATGATTATACAGTAGAAATGACAAATAGATTCAAGGGATTATATCTGATAGACAGAGTGCCTGAAGAACTATGAACAGAGGTTCATAACATTGTATAGGAGGTAGTGATCAAAACCATCTCCAAGAAAAAGAAAGGCAAAAAAAGCAAATGGTTGTCTGAGGAGGCCTTACAAATAACTGAGAAAAGAAGAGAAGCAAAAGACAAAAAAGTAAAGTAAAGATATAACCATCTGAATGCAGAGTTCCAAAGAATAGCAAGGAGAGATAAGAAAGCCTTCCTCAGTGATCAATGCAAAGAAATAGATGAAAACAATGGAATGAGAAAGACTAGAGATCTCTTCAAGAAAATAAGAGATACCAAGGGAACATTTTATGCAAAGATGGGCACATAAAGGACAGAAATGGTATGGACCTAACAGAAGCAGAAGATATTAAGAAGAAGTGGCAAGAATACACAGAAGAACTATACAAAAAAGATCTTCACAACCCAGATAATCACAGCAATGTGATCATTCACCTAGAGCCAGACATCTTGGAGTGCAAAATCAAATGGGCCTTAGGAAACATAACTACAACAAAGCTAGTAGAGGTGATGGAATTCCAGGTGAGCTATTTCAAGTCCTAACAAATGGTGGTGTTAAAATGCTGCATTCAGTATGCCAGCAGAGAAGGCAATGGCACCCCACTCCAGTACTCTTGCCTGGAAAATCCCATGGATGGAGGAGCCTGGTAGGCTTCAGTCCATGGGGTCGCGTGAAGTAGGATACGACTGAGCGACTTCACTTTCACTTTTCACTTTCATGCACTGGAGAAGGAAATGGCAACCCACTCCAGTGTTCTTGCCTGGAGAATCCCAGGGACAGTGGAGCCTGGTGGGCTGCCGTCTATGGAGTCGCACAGTGTGGATACAATTGAAGTGACTTAGCAGCAGCAGCAGCAATATGCCAGCAAATTTGGAAAACTCAGCAGTGGCCATAACACTGGAAAAGGTCAGTTTTCATTCCAATTCCCCCCCAAAAAAAAGCAGTGCTAAAGAATGTTCAAACTACCGCACAATTGCGCTCATTTCACATGCTAGCAAAGTAATGCTTAAAATTCTCCAATCTTCAAAAGTACATGAACTCAGAACTTCCAGATGTTCAAGCTGGATTTAGAAAAGGCAGAGAAACCAGAGATTGAATTGCCAGGATCCATTTGATCATTGAAAAAGCTAGAGAATTCCAGAAGAACATCTACTTCTGCTTCATGGACTATGCTAAAGTCTTTGACTGTGTGGATCACAACAAACTGTTGAAAATTCTGAAAGAGATGGGAATACCAGACCATCTCATCTGCCTCCTGAGAAACCTGTATGGAGGTCAAGAAGCAACAGTTAGAACAGGACATAGGGCAATGGATTGGTTCAAAATTGGCAAAGGAGTACATCAAGGCTGTATATTGTCACCCTGTTTATTTAACTTATATGCAGAGCCTGTTCAGTTCATTCGCTCAGTTGTGTCCACCTCTTTTGCAACCCCATGGACTGTGGCACTATATGCAAAGTACATCATGCAAAATGCTGGACTGGATGAAGCACAAGCTGGAATCAAGATTACCAGGAGAAAGATCAACAACCCCAACTATGTAGATAACACCACACTAAAGACAGAAAGTGAAGAGGACCTAAAGAGCCTCTTGATGAAGGTGAAAGAGGAGAGTGAAAAAGCTGACTTAAAACTCAGAATTCACGAAATGAAAATCGTGGCATCTGGTTCCATCACTTTATGCCAAATAGATGGGGAAACAATGGTAACAGTGACAGACTATTGTCTTGAGCTCCAAAATCACTGCAGATGGTGACTGCAGCCATGAAATTAAAAGATGCTTGCTCCTTGGAAGAAAAGCTATGACAAACCTAGACAGCATATTAAAAAGGACAGACATTGCCAACAAAGGTTCATATAGTCAAAGGTATGGTTTTTCCAGGAGTCATGTATGGATGTGAGAGCTGAACCATAAAGAAGACAGACAGCTGAAGAATGCTTTTGAACTGTGGTGTTGGAGAAGACTCTTGAGAGTCCTTTGACTGCTAGGAGATAAAACCAGTCTATTCTAAAGGAAATCAGTCCTGAATATTCATTGGAAGGACTGATGCTTAAGCTGAAGCTCCAATAATTTGTTCATCTGATGCGAAGAACTGACTAATTGGAAAAGAGTCTGATGCTGGGAAAGATTGAAGGTAGGAGGGGAAGGGGACGACAGAAGATGAGATGGTTGGGTGGCATCATTGACTCAAAGGACATGAGGTTGAGTAAGCTCAGAGATGTTGAAAGACAGGGAGGCCTGGCATTCTGCAGTTCATGGGGTCACAAGGAGTCGGACATGATTGAGCGACTGAACAGCAGCAAGTTTTTTTCTAGTCGACCTTTTTATATACATATTTTAAATGTTATAAAATATTTTTACTTGACCCTTTTCAAAATATAAAAGTTAAACTTACTAATTTTAACAAGTTAATCTACCTAAGAATCAATCATCTTCCACTCCTGACATTCTAGGAGCCCAATTGGGCTTGATACCCTTACATATCAGCTAATGTAGAATAAACTATTTCTTCCTAATTTTATATATATAAGTTTATAATCATATATATATATATATATATATAAACTGTGTCTTACAATATATAAATGAGATCTTAACATATGTATCATATATGTAATATATGGGGTTGTTTCTCATGTAATATTTCTTCTTAGAGTTGCTGTCTCTGACCCCTTCTTTTATCATCTTTCCTCACTGTGAAAATATCCATATGGGATTCATGTGGAGTAACAACATTTGTTAAAGACATGAATGTTTGAAAGTAGAGAAATGTAAAAACAAATTATGATACCTTCAACATGTCAAACAAGTTTTATAGCATTTTTTTTAGTTGGAAGGATAATTGCTTCATAATGTGTTGTTTTCTGCCATGCAATAATGTGAATCAGTCATAATTATATATATATATAAATATGTATATACCTATTTCCCTGGTGGCTCAGATGGTAAAGCATCTGTCTACAATGTGAGAGACCTGGGTTCGATCCCTGGGTTGGGAAGATTCCCTGGAGAAGGAAATGGCAACCCACTCCAGTACTCTTGCCTTGAAAATCCCATGGACGGAGGAGCTTGGTGCAGGCTACTATCCATGGGGTCACAAAGAGTCGGGCACGACTGAGCGACTTCACTTTCACTTTCTCTCTTGTACATCCCTCTCCTCTCCCATCCCACCACCAAAAGTCATCACAGGGCACCAGGCTGGTCTCCCTGTGTTATATAGCAGCTTCCCACCAGTTATGTATTTTATATATGATAATGTACACATGTCAATGATACTTTCTCAATTTGTCCTACCCTCTCCCGCCATGGTATCCACAAGTCACTTGCCATGTCTGTGTCTTGGGGAGGGAATGGAATTTTAAAGCTTTCAAAGGTGTTTATGATGAGTATGCTCTACTATTAGGCAATACTTAAAAGTATGTAAAACATTCAAAAAACACATTGGAAAAGAAATACACCAGAATATTGATGGCACTTTTCTCTAGGTGACATTTTAAAATCCAATGCAAAGTTTTTATTATTTTAAATAACTCAAATGATTAATAATAAAGAGATGAGTTGTGGGGTAGAGATGGGATTCTTATCTGCCTTTTTGCCCTTGATCTTTTCCTTGATTCTCCTGATCAGTGAAGTTTCTTGTCTTTTGAACAACCCTTTCCTGGTCAGTGGTGATAGTTCTGATGTGAATTATGAGCCAATTTACTCTTTCTCTTATAGAATCCTCAAAGTTTACTCTTTCCCTTTAGTGGGCTGTTTATCAACAGGTTAAGATGACTACATTTTGATAGATTGGTTTTCTAAACCCAGGTTTGATTAAATGGACTCATAGAATATAAAAAAAAAAAAGTAAAGAACAGACTTTTGGACTCTGTGGGAGAAGGTGAGGGTGGGATGATTTGACAGAATAGCATTGAAACATGTATATTATCACATGTGAAACAGATCGCCAGTCCAGGTTTTATGCATGAGACAGGGTGTTCAGGGCTGGTGCACTGGGATGACCCTGAGGGATGGGATAGGGAGGGAGGTGGGAGGGGGGTCCAGGATGAGGGAAACATGTACACCATGGCTGATTTATGTCAGTGTATGGCAAAAACCACTACAATATTGTAAAGTAATTAGCCTCAAATTAAAATAAAATTTAAAAAAATGAAAAATAAAAAGAAATATCACCCCCTCTAATAGAAGTACTCTTCTTTGAAAATGTTGATGTATTCCACTCAAATTCAAAAACAAAAGTTGTTTGCTTTCTTCATATTCTAGGTTACCATATAACAGACACACTGATAATATTGAACTAGATTCTTATTAGTGAGTCATTTGGTCAATTAGGAATACAGCTGTGGGGCATTGAATTAAGAAAAAACACATATAGAAAATCACTCAAATTTTTAGACTTTCCTTAAAACCTTTGTGGTTGGTGGTAAATTGCATGACACTTTAGGAGGGCTTTTAGGAGCTTGAGATATATGACTTAGCATAAGGGATCTTTTCCTCAAATCAGGACATATCTCGTAACAGTACAAAAATGAATGCTTGGTCCAGTTTATTTTTAAAATTTCTCCATTTCTCTATAATGCATAGAGTATATTGAAAGCATTTTGTATCTCTTTTTTTTTTTTTGTGAGATGTGCATCTTCTTGACCACAATTTGTCACCAAGGCAACCAAACCTTTGCTTAATGTCCCGTACTTCAGTAAAATAAAATGCATGCCATTTTAAATACAGTTTTTTGAAAAGTAGAAATGGTTTGATATTTTACTTGTAATGAAAATGAAACTGTTTATTACTCTATTTCCCACTAAATCACATCTTTCTAAGTATTGAGAGGGATCCTTCTCAGAAAGATGATTGTTTCAGGTCCAAGGAGCCATTCTTTTGCCTCTAGATCTTGACACATTAACAATTATTATCAGATTTTGGTTTTGGTCTCCATCCATCTATGTGATTTGAACTTCCTTAATCCTATTGGAAACACAAGTGAGTTTAAATAAAATATTCAATATGACTAGGAAAGTGAAGCTATCAGTAAAAAAAAATGAGCCTGTAGAGACAATCAGATGGACCATCCAGGCTGTGTACAGTTTTGATTCTTTCCCAGTGATTTCAGTGTCCCTCTGGATTATCAAAATTAATATTGATGTTTGCTTCAGATTTGAAGACCATGTTAGATATGTGTAATTTCTCAACATTCAGCTTCTCCATGGTTCCATTACCTGCTTTTTTTTTTGGTAAAGTATTTGATTTGTTGCCTCTTTTTTTCCATGGATGACATTTGTGATCTGGAATAACTTTTCTGACTTATTCAAAGCCTTCAGTATGAGTCTACTTTCATTTCAGACCAAGTTAGTTAGTTCTGTTTTCAACTACCAACAGTATAGTGTATTTTCTGGTTGGTTCATTCCTTCAAAAGAATCTTTAGGTCTAGGAAAATGAGGAAGAAAGAAGTCGGGTCAGTCAGTCAGTCAGTTCAGTCGCTGTCATGTCCAACTCTGCGACCCCGTGGACTGCAGCACGCCAGGCCTCCCTGTCCATCACCAACTCCCGGAGTTTACGCAGACTCATGTCCATTGAGTCGAAAGTTGGGGGCAGAGATCAACTATCTTCTGGGGCTCTAAAGCAGAGAATCAAACACACGGACTTCCTTATTAATTTCTCAAAAGGAAGTGAGCCACTTAGTCAGGAAGCAGGAGCGTAAGAACTTTGTAAGACTGTTATTTGTTAGTTCCTGTTATCCCAAACTGAGTGACATTTAAGAGCTTAAAGACATAGAATGGATGAGCTGATCTCCAGAACCTGCGAGGCTGGGGGTGATTTGGGAAAGAATGGTGAAGGGGAGAAATCATCCAACTTATCAGCAGTTTAAGGGAGATGGAAACAATTTTCCAAAAACCGGATGAGTGAATGGCAGTATTGAAGGAGAGCTCTTTGGATTCCTGAAGTCTGTACTGTGAAAGAAAGGATGTCAATGGGGATGAACCTGAGCTTGAGATGGGCCAGCACTAACAATGGCAATGCCTGAATGATCTTGGCATTCAACCTCCTTTAGTCAACTTTCCTCGGCTGATCTTGGCTTTCTCAAATGCTTCCCTTCCAGGATAAATGCGTCAAGATTTTCCTACTTGCTCCTTTGACGTCATGGGATGTTGGGATGGAGAGATGGAAGTCACAGTCCTTTATATATGAGGCAGGATGTGGAGGTCATAGGGGTGACCTCTGTGAGCTTTAGTGTTTTTTTAATATATGAGGAGTAAATAATAGTATCTGTCTAGTAGAGTATGTCAGCAATCAAATTTGATAATTGCTGGTTCTACTTTGATGGTTGCTTACCTTTTTATTTACATTTCTTGTTTTCTTATTTGGTTTGTGATATTCTTAAATATCAAGATCATGTCTTAAACTTTTTTATATCTCAGATGCCTTGTATTAAGCACTCTGGACTCTGGGACTCAGTAAATGGCTTTTTATGAACGCAGTATGCCCTTGACTGAAAACAGTAAAAAGTTATGGAGCATCTACTATATGCTAGAACTTATCTATATTAACAAAGTAATTGCACTAAGATGCTGAGGACAATTGATTATCACCGTTTATAGATGAGGAAACTGAGGCCCAGAGCTGAGGTAACTTGACCAAATGGTCCATGTGGTGGTGGGCTCCAAAAACCACTCACTATGCTCTATTGAGAATGACCTGACATCCCTCACTGATTTCATAAGTCAGGGAAAGAAGAGGAAATATCAGTGCCGGTAAACACGGGCAAGTGGCCACCACTGCTTCTGAGACTGAAGTGATTTTCTTATTGTTTCATGCCCAACAGCAGAGCATGTTCTTCTTTTTCTAGGAAAGCACTAGAAATCATCTGACAGTGCAGATTCAGGAGCAAGAAGGGTAGGTCTGTTGCTGCTGCTCTAGCAGTTAACTCTTACTTTTTTTTTTCTCTCTCTCTTCACTGAGCAGTTTCCCCAGAGAAACTTTCTTGCTCTGCACACCTCAACAGTAGGGACAAGAACAATGACAGCAGTATCACACTCAGATTAAAAATCTAGATTAATTGGTATGCTGCTGCTAAGTTGCTTCAGTTGTGTCCAACTCTGTGCCACCCCAGAGAGGGCAGCCCACCAGGCTCCCCCATTCCTGGGATTCTCCAGGCAAGAACACTGGAGTGGGTTGCCATTTCCTTCTCCAATGCATGAAAGTGAAAAGTGAAAGTGAAGTCTCTCAGTCGTGTCCGACTCTTAGTGACCCCATGGACTGCAGCCCACCAGGCTCTTCTGTCCATGGGATTTTCCAGGCAAGAGTACTGGAGTATGCTATCATTGTTCAACTCATGAATTTTCAGATGGAGGGAGCTGTCATCATGTTCATAAATAGTCATCATGTTCATAAACATGTTATTTAAAGTGGTGTCTTTTTCCTCAGAAGACCTTTAGGCTAATGGGAGGAACGTGAACTGTAGGGAGGGACACATCTGCGTTCAAGCCTAGTTGCACCATGGATTAGCTGCATGAATTTGGTCAAGTCCCTTATTTCACTGAGCCTCAGGGGATAATAAGCCATGACCTTCAGGGCTCTTATGAATATGATGTTTTGAATTTCAAATAGGTTATATCTACAGGGAGAATTACTCAGCTGCTCACAAGTGATCTTTGCTTGCCTTACCTATATGGCTGTTCGTGGTGACCCAGACTCACAGAATCATTGCACAATTACGTATTTCCTTTTGCCTTCACAAATCTGAGCATAAGTTTTTTTGGGGGTTCTTAGAAAATCCAAATGCAACAATAGTTCCTTATTTGGGGCACTGAAAGACAGCACTTCAGCTGCTCTAAGAAATCTATGCATGTCCTATTCTACGAATTATCACAATTTTCTTCTATGTTGCAGAATAGAAAAACATGGTTATGTTGATTCAATGGCTTAATAAGAAGTTGAGTTCTAATGAGCACTGTGAATTGAAGCATACTCTGTAGTATCCAACATGCCAGTGTAAATGTTAGCAGATCAACGAAGTTATAGCAATGTTTTCTTTCCTGGTATTAATGAGTTCCATACAGGTAGTGTGCACGGTGTATACTTACAGGTGTTCAACCATTCTTGTTTCCTGGGATATAGGACTGTTGGTGCTAAAACTAGGATAATCCTTGACAAATGAACACAAGTCAGTCACCTTACATATAAGGCTGAGAGGGATCTGTGTTTATATCAGTTACACGAATTTATCTTCTGATATATTCATTAACATGTCAAACAGCCACTTTTGCTTCATTGCTCCTAAATGAAATGACTGTGAATTTTATTTTCAACTTAAATTTCTAGATTTTACATTGTTTTGAAGCTTGTATTAAGGTAGGTATGAGACGCTATTAGTCTTTTATCAAAATTAGCTGGAGAAAAATTGTATGTTTCAGTGGTTTGTGACCTAACCAGAAGATAACTTTAAGATTTTATAATTGGTTTCCACCCCAGATCCTTCTGTATCCTGAAAATGGCCATCTTCATGTCTGGGCTCATCATATTACATATTATTGTATAATTTATAGCTAGAGTCCACTTTTTGCCAGGTTTTGAGCCATACATAGATTCTAGAAGAATTTTAGGAAAACTCATAAAACAAAAAACATAAAAAAACAAGGGAAATACCCTCTAGAAAACTTTCACTACTTATCAAGAATAAGAGAAAACAGAAAATCTCAAAATGAGCAAAAGTAATTTTTGTTTTTTTCAGTGTAGAGTAGGTGATCCAATTCTCACGTGCGTGCACCTGTGTGTGATAACGTGTCTGACTCTTTGTGACCCTATGGGCTAGTCCCCTAGGCTCCTCTGTAATAAAAATGCACAAAGACTCAAAGATTGAGAGTTTGAAATTGAAATGAGTTTATGTTCTTTTGGAGTGGGACTTTGATGCCTTTAATGCGTCTCTCCTGCTCCCTATATGTGTAGTTCCAATTTAACCTTCATTAGGGTTAAATTTAACCTTCATTAGGGGCTCAGTGGTAAATTTAACCTTCCCTGGTAGCTCAGTGGTAAAGAATCTGCCTGCCAATACATATTCAATTCTGTATTGAATTGAGGGAAAGCAGGTTCAGTTCCTTGGAGAAGGCAATAGCACCCCACTCCAGTACTCTTGCCTGGAAAATCCCATGGACAGAGGAGCCTGGTAGGCTGCAGTCCATGGGGTCGCTAAGAGTCGGACACGACTGGGTGACTTCACTTTCACTTTCCACTTTCATGCATTGGAGGAGGAAATGGCAACCCACTCCAGTATTCTTGCTTGGAGAATCCCAGGGATGGTGGGGCCTGGTGGGCTGCCGTCTATGGGGTCGCACAGAGTCTGACACGACTGAAGTGACTTAGCAGCAGTAGCAGGTTCAGTTCCTGAGTCAGGAAGATCCCTTAGAGAAGGAAAGGTCAACCAGCTCCAGTATTCTTGCCTGGGAAGTCTCATGGACAGAGGAACCTGGCAGGCTATAGGGCATGGGGTCACGAGAGTTGGAAACAAGCTGATGACTAAACAACCACCACTACCTTCATTATAATACCGCTTCTCTCTTTTGCTTACCAAAACTGGTTCTCAGAAACAACACAAAATTAATTTACACTGCTATGTAATAATGTAGAGTTTAAGTTATGATCTGTCCTCCAGAAATGCCATTTTAACATGAGTGAGAGTCGTAGTTTAAGAAACAGACCACTAACGGTAGAATTCCAGATACTAGGGATTCCAGACAGTGGGAGGACATTGGAGACCGTTGCTGTTACCTCTGAAATCATAGCATGGAATAATCATTTTCCTGAGGATAAATCTAAGTGGTGTTGCCCGGTCATGAAGAAAGGTCCATGTCTGAGCCCAGGTGTAACTTGAATTACTTATCAATTACTTATTAACTTTGTTTTTTCCCAGCAGTAATCATCTCAGAGTACATAAAGTGTATTGCCACGTTTGAATGCCTAGTGACTGGATTAATTTGTACGTTCTTTTTATTTTCCCAAATTGACTAAAATCAGAACACTATGGCTGAAATAAGAATCCATCACTGATACAACAAGAGTTGATGGTACCTGGGGTTGTGCCACTGACTAGCTTTAATTTAACTGAAGTGAGCTTTTCTTCTTTTCCAATGGGTCTTTGATGCCTTTAATGTGCCTCTTCTGCTCCCTACTAATTTAGTTAAGTTTAACAACCCCTAACCTTCATTAGGCGACCCACTCCAGTACTCTTGCCTGGAAAATCCCATGGGTGGAGGAGCCTGGTGGGCTGCAGTCCATGGGGTCGCTAAGAGTCGTACACGACTGAGCGACTTCATTTTCACTTTTCACTTTCATGCATTGGAGAAGGAAATGGCAACCCACTCCAGTGTTCTTGCCTGGAGAATCCCAGGGACGGGAGCCTCGTGGGCTGCCATCTATGGGGTTGTACAGAGTCGGACACGACTGAAGCGACTTAGCAGCAGCAGTAGCAGCAGCAGCAACCTTCATTATGGGCTTTCCCTGGTCACTCAGACAGTAAAGAATCTGCCTGCAATTCAGGAGACCTAGGTTCAGTCCTTGGATTGGGAAGATCTCCTGGAGAAAGGAGTGGCTACCCACTCCAGTATTCTTGCCTGCAGAATTCCAGGGACAGAGGAGCCTGGCTCACTGAGCTACAGTCTATGAGGTCACAGAGTTGAGTATAACTGAGTGACTAACACCTTCACTTTCTTTTTCAGCCTTCATTATAGTACAGCTGCTCTACTGCTTGCCAAATAGTTCTCAGAAACAACAACTCAATTGCATAAACCCCTTGCAGCCATGTGATAGCTCCTAATTCTTCCTTGTTGAGGACATCACAACTGTTATTTTGTTAGGCAATGTTGGCTCTTCAGCCCCCAAAGGGCATGGTTAGTGATCAGTCCAAGCCAGTCTTGGCAGTTCTATTCCGTTTTGCCCCTGATTGGTTTAAGGGTGGATATGACTCAGTTCTGGTTAATTGGATATAAAGAAAGCTTCCTGGGACACATTTTCTCCTATGTGAAAAAGAAGCAGAGCCTTAGAGAAGATTCTCGCCTTCCTTTCTCAAATGCTAATGGAGTGTGTGATGCTTCAGCTTCAGTAGACATCTTGACATCATGGTGATGTGCCCAATGACGAAAAATACAGTTCTCTGATGATGGTGGGACAGACAGCAACTCAGTTTGGTTCAGCAACTTCACAGCAGCAACTGTGAAGAATTGCATGTCTCCCTTGTGACTCAGCTGCTTAAGAATCCACCTGCAATGAAGGAGACCTAGGTTTGATCCTTGGGTTGGGAAGATCCCCCAGAGAAGGGAAAGGCAACCTACTGCAGTATTCTGGCCTGGAGAATTCCATGGACTGTATAGTCCATGGGGTTGCAAAGAGTTGGGCAGGACTGAGCTACTTTCACTTTCATTGCTTCCTTATTCTTTAAGGTAATTAAGTCTTTATTGTCTAAAATTTAGCCAAATGTTCTATAACTTGCAGCCAAAAGCCTCCCCAGGTGCTGCCATCTCATAATAATGAAATATTTTAATATGAACTGTAGGTATTTTAAAATATTATGTAAAATGTGAAAGTGCCTCTTTAAAGTGTATTATGGACTTTTCAGGTGGTACTAGTGGTAAAGAACCCACCTGCCAGTGCAGAAGATACAAGAGAGGAGGGTTCCATCCCTGTACTGGGTAGATCCCCTGGAGGAAGACACGGCAACCCACTTCAGTATTCTTGCCCAGAGAATCCCATGGACAGAGGAGCCTGGAGGGCTATAGTCCATAGGGTTGCAGAGAGTTGAACATAACTGAAGCAACTTAGCACAGCAGAAAGTATATTATGCTTATTTTTCTATTGTTTATATTAATATTTAAGGAAAATAATGCCACCTACATAATAACATAATTTCTTGATAAGTCCCTTGGTTTTCTCTTCCAATCAAATTGCTACCCCTCTTTCCTGTGATTAAGATCTAGAATTTCCACTTATAAGGCAATCCAGATATTTGGTATTTCTTATATTCAAGGTATATAATAGGCTGAAATGAGTAGTTTAGAATATACATAGCTTTATGGTGTCATGTCTCATCAACATTAACATATCTTTCCACTCACTTCCTTCTACATAAACACAGCAATTTAATAGCTGGCCTTTCATGTTTTCCCTGTTCATTTTTCCTGCAAACTTTAGTTCTGTCTTTTGTGTATACTTCCTTGTTTTTCTTATTGCCAGATGTCTTTGCTATTCAGGATTTTAGCTTAATTTGATTTTCACCTTTCACCTGATTTCACCTCTCCATCATGTACTTCTGCTTCCTATCTGCAGCCATTTCTGATACAGTTACCAAACCATCTATCTGTCTTCTTTACAACCCCAATGATTCAAATGGATCATGCCCTAATAACTGGAGTTCCAGTGTCATTTAGTATCATGAATGATTGCTGGAGATGTATTTTTTTTTTAATTTAACTATGCTGTTTTTTTTTTTTAACTGTCCTGCTTCTTATGTTTTGCATTTTTATTGGAGTCTAGTTGCTTTACAATGTTGTGTTAGTTTCTGCTGTACAGCAAAGTGAATCAGCTATATGTATACATGTATCCCCGCTTTCTTGAATTTCCTTCCCATTTAGGTCACCACAGAGCAGAGCAGAGTTCCAGTGCTATACAGTAGGTTCTCTCTAGTTACTTTATGTGTGTTTGTGTTAGTCACTCAGTCATGTCTGTCTCTTTGTGACCCCATGGGCTGTAGCCCGCCAGGCTCCTCTGTCCATGGAATTCTCCAGGCAAGAAAACTTGAATGGGTTGCCATTCGGTTTTTTAGGGATGTGCGGGATCCAGAGGTGGAACCCAGGTCTGCATTGCAGGCAGATTCTTTACTGCCTGAGATACCAGGGAAGTCCTATCTATTTTATGCTGCTGCTAAGTCGCTTCAGTCATGTCTGACTCTGTGCGACCCCATAGACAGCAGCCCACCAGGCTCTGCTGTCCCTGGGATTCTCAAGGCAAGAACACTGGAGTGGATTGCCATTTCCTTCTCCAGTGCATGAAAGTGAAAAGTGAAAGTGAAGTCACTCAGTCGTGTCTGACTCTTTGAGACCCCATGGACTGCAGCACACCAGGCTCCTCCGTCCATGGGATTTTCCAGGCAAGAGTACTTGAGTGGGGTGCCAGTGCCTTCTCTGCTATGTATTTTATACATAGTATCAATAGCGTATATATGTCAATCCCAATCTCCCCATCCATCCCACACCCCTCTTTACCCCTTCAGTGCCCATGCATTTGTTCTCTATATCCATGTCTCTATTTCTGCCTTCCATATGTACCTTTTTTTGGTTGTTGTTGTTAGATTCCACGTATACTGACTATACTTTTAAAGGCTTTGCTTGTTTGTCCTTAACTACCTGATGAGTGACAGGAGGCATTGGTGAAAAGCACAAGTAGTAGAATGAAACTTCAGTAGAATGTTTTCTTATGTATGTTTCCAAATGTTAGTTAACCTGTGAATGAAAAGATTCATAGTATCAAATAATGTAGCACTTTGAATTGAACTGAGAATTCTGTCTGAGTATAGCCTAAATTTCTGAAATCTCAGCCATCATGTTCAAATTAGTGACTCCTGGGTTGGCCTAATTGCTTAAAATCAATATTCTCCTAGGTGCGTTTCCTGCCTATTTTTTGAGGTGCCCCATGAAAGATCATTGTTGGAACTTTTACATTTCTGTACTTGTAAAGAAATATAGTTAAGTGATGTGAAGTGCTGTTCTGACGCTCCAAAGAGAATTAGCTAAAGGTTAAATCTTAATTGGGAAGTGAGAGGTGGGATAGGAATGGTGGGAAAAAAGAATATGAGCCTGGGATATCTCTCTGCCCCTTTCTTGCATTGCACTCTGTGTTTATCTTTGCTCAGAACTCAATTCTTAACTGAATGAATTGTTACAGTTACTTGTTAGGTTTAAGGAACCAACTAGAAACATCATGGAAAACCGAAGGAGCAAAAATAACTACTAAAGAACAAGTGGAGAAATAGCATTAGATAGAACCATGTCATTTGAGAAAAGTTAAAATCTAAAAGCAAACCCAAGAGGATTTTCTAACACAATGATAATAAAAGATAATTATATTCACCTGATATATTTCAACAAATCAGTTGTATATGTTTTTAAAAACCCTACACTTCTCACTGTGTGAAAAGTATTGATATATCCTAGGAAAAATTTATTTTGCTAAGGAACCATGGGAAATTGTAGCATAGGCCACATCATTTAAAATAGACTGCTGCCACTGCTGCTGCTAAGTCGCTTCAGTCGGTCCAACTCTGTGTGACCCCATAGATGGCAGCCCACCAGGTTCCCCCATTCCTGGGATTCTCCAGGCAAGAACACTGGAGTGGGTTGCATTTCCTTCTCCAGTGCATGAAAGTGAAGTCGCTCGTTGTGTCCGACTCTTCACGACCCCATGGACTGCAGCCCACCAGGCTCCTCCATCCATGGGATTTTCCAGGCAAGAGTACTGGAGTAGGTTGCCATTGCCTTCTCCGAAAATAGACTGCTAGCAAATGACAATATAAAGAGGAAAAAGATTAATTCCTGAATTTCAAGACATAAATCTTTTGTTCTTCCTATTTTATTTCACACTTGTAAGGAGTCCCTCAAAGATTCCCCTTCAAAGGAAACTTTGAGGTCTTTATTTTTCTCCCTATTGAATGGATGGGGATAAAATTGGTCTCTAGTGACCAGATAGGGATGGTTTAACAATCTAGGTGAAACTAATTTAGACATTATTGCTATGACCAGACTTCCCTCTCAGGAGAATAGTGAATTTGCATACTTGGGCAAAGTGTTTGTTGACTAATAAGATATAGACACTGATATAGACATATAGAGGTCAGGAGGCATCTTATATAGCAACAGAGAAAGCTGTTTACAAGTTTTCTCTGAATCTATTTTGATTTAAGAACCTACCTATGAAGTACAATGAACTATTATTTAGTACTAAAATGAAACGAGCTATCGATCCATGAAATGCACTTTAAATGTGTGCTTCTAAGCCAAAGAAACCAGTCTGAAAGGATATGTACTAAATTATTCCAAACTCTATGACGTTCTGGAAAAGAGAAAACTAGGAAAGCAGTCAAAAGATCAGTGATTGCCAGAGGTTTTGGAGGCATTAGGAATGTATAGGGAATTTTCAGGGAGGTAAAACATTCTACTTGATATTCTCATGGTCATGTTTTTCAAAACCCATAGAATATGCAATATTAGAGTGGATCCAAATGTAAACTATGTGTGTTGTGTGTTAGTTGCTCAGTCATGTCCAACTCTTTGCAACCCCATGGACTACAGCCCACCAGGCTCCTCTGTCCATGGAATTCTCCAGGCAAGAATACTGGAGTGGTTAGCCATGCCCTTCTCCAGGAGATCTTCCCGACCCAGGGATCAAAACCAAGTCTCCTGCATTGCAGGCAGACTCTTTACTGTCTGAGCCACCCTAATATAAACTATGGACTTTAGTTAATAACAGTTGCACTCATCTCACACGCTAGTGAAGTAATGCTCAAAATTCTCCAAGCCAGACTTCAGCAATACGTGAACTGTGAACTTCCAGATGTTCAAGCTGGTTTTAGAAAAGGCAGAGGAACCAGAGATCAAATTGCCAACATCCGCTGGATCATGGAAAAAGCAAGAGAGTTCCAGAAAAACATTTATTTCTGCTTTATTGACTATGCCAAAGCCTTTGACTGTGTGGATCACAAGAAACTGTGGAAAATTCTGAAAGAGATGGGAATACCAGACCACCTGACCTGCCTCTTGAGAAACCTGTATGCAGGTCAGGAAGCAACAGTTAGAACTGGACATGGAACGATAGACTGGTTCCACTTAGAAAAAGGAGTACGTCAAGGCTGTATATTGTCACCCTGCTTATTTAACTTATATGCAAAGTACATCATGAGAAACGCTGGGCTGGAAGAAGCACAAGCTGGAGTCAAGATTTCCGGGAGAAATATCAATAACCTCAGATATGCAGATGACACCACCCTTATGGCAGAAAGTGAGGAGGAACTGAAAAACCTCTTGATGAAAGGGAAAGTGGAGAGTGAAAAAGTTGGCTTAAAGCTCAACATTCAGAAAACAAAGATCATGGCATCCGGTCCCATCACTTCATGGGAAATAGATGGGGAAACAGTGGAAACAGTGTCAGATTTTATTCTTTTGGGCTCCAAAATCACTGCAAATGGTGATTGCAGCCATGAAATTAAAAGACACTTACTCCTTGGAAGGAAAGTTATGACCAACCTAGATAACATATTAAAAACAGAGACATTACTTTGCCAGCAAAGGTCTATCTAGTCAAGGCTATGGTTTTTCCAGTGGTCATGTATGAATGTGAGAGTTGTACTGTGAAGAAAGCTGATCGCTGAAGAATTGATGCTTTTGAACTGCGGTGTTAGAGAAGGCTCTTGAGAGTCCCTTGGACTGCAAGGAGGTCCAACCAGTTCATTCTTCAAAGGAGATCAGTCCTGGGTGTTCATTTGAAGGAATGATGCTAAAGCTGAAACTCCAATACTTTGGCCACCTGATGCAAAGAGTTGACTCATTGGAAAAGACCCTGATGCTGGGAGGGATTGGGGGCAGGAGGAGAAGGGGACGACAGAAGATGAGATGGCTGGATGGCATCACTGACTCGATGCACATGAGTTTGAGTAAATTCCAGGAGTTGGTGATGAACAGGGAGGCCTGGCGTGCTGCAATTCATGGGGTTGCAAAGAGTTGGACACGACTGAGTGACTGAACTGAACTGAACTGAATGTATCAGTATTGATATTGGCTCATCAGTTATAATAAGTGTACCACACCAATGCAAGAGGTTAATAAGAGGGGGAACCTGTTGGAGTGCCATGGGTATATGGGAACTCTCTGGACTTTCTGGGTACATTTCTATAAATCTAAGACTACTCGAAAATTAAAGTCTATTAACTAAAAATATTATAATAATATTTGTAATAAAACAAAAAGATATGAAGAAGCTGATATATTCAAATGTCAGGACAAAGTGCATTCTTATTAGCTATAAATCTCCTGATAGGATCAGCTTAAACCTTATCACTAATAATGTATTTATAAGAAATATCTTGGCAGGAGATGAACAAAATAGGGCTCAAGGAGAATTATGGGGATAAATTAAGAAGTGAACATATTTTAGCGAGAAAATAAGGGCTTCCCAGGTGGCACAGTGATAAACAACCAACCTGCCAATGCAGGAGATACAAGAGATATGGGTTTGATCCCTGGGTCAGAAAGATACCCTGGAGTAGGAAATGGCTACCCACTCCAGTATTCTTGCCTGGAAATTTCCATGGACAGAGGAGTCTGGCAGGCTATAGTCCATGGAGTCGGACTGAGCAACTGAGCATGCACACACACACACACACAGACACACACTGAAGTAAATCCTCCCAAAGTTTTGCATTAGAGACATTTTAAGGAATGCTTCTTCTTTGCATTTGAATGACAGTAAATAATTGTTTAATTATAAAGACAAAGTTTAGAAGGGACCATGAGGAAAAAGCATAGTTAAAGCATAGGAGGAGAATTGGTAAAGAACAATTTTGTTCTAAAAAAAAAAATTACCTCTTTCAGTATTGTGTTTTGACATCACTTATTATTTTTCCCTGATTTTAGAAGTTATTTATACTCATAGTGGAAAAATTGGAAAATTTGGAGGAAAAAATTATAGAAAACATTTATCTCATATGATCATTTCACACAAATATATTCAGTATCTACATTTTGGTTGGAGAAGGGCATGGCAACCCATTCCAGTATTCTTGACTGGGAAATCTCATGGGCAGAGGAGGCTGGTTGGCTACAGTCCATAGAGTCACAAAGACTTGGACATGACTAAGCAACTTGGCATCCCACATGGTATAATGTTCTCTCAAACTTCTTTTTCACATTTTTATTTATTCATTATATTTCCTCCCTGTTTAGAAAAATGTTTGACTATATTCCTGATTGACTTCCCTAGATCTACAATAATAACTTATTGCAAACTTGATGGCTTCAAACAACAGAAGTATCTACTCTCATGGTTCTGGAGGCGAGAAGCCTAGAATCCAGTTCTTGGCAGGCCTGTGCTTCCTGTGGAGCTCTAGAAAACAATCCTTCCTTGCCTCTTCCGGTTTCTGGTGGCTCCTGCCCTTTCTTTTCTGTGGCTTCATCAGTTCAGTCTCTGCCTGCGTTTTCATGTGGCTTCCTCCTCTTCTTCCTGTGTGTCTCTCTTCTGTGTGTGTGTGTCTCTCTCTCTTTTTTTTTTTTACTTTACAATATTGTATTGGTTTTGCCATACATCAACATGAATTCACCACGGGTGTACATGTGTTCCCAATCCTGAACCCCCTCTCCCACCTCCCTCCCCATACCATCCCTCTGGGTCATCCCAGTGCACCAGCCCCAAGCTTCCTGTATCCTGCATCAAACCTGGACTGCCGATTAGTTTCTTATATGATATTATACATGTTTCAATGCCATTCTCCCAAATCATCCCCCCCCCCTCCCTCTCCCACAGAGTCCAAAAGACTGTCCTATACATCAGTGTCTCTTTTGCTGTCTCGCATACAGGGTTATCATTACCATCTTTCTAAATTCCATATATATGCATTAGTATACTGTATTGGTGTTTTTCTTTCTGGCTTACTTCACTCTGTATAATCAGCTTCAGTTTCATCCACCTCATTAGAACTGATTCAAATGTATTCTTTTTAATGGCTGAGTAATACTCCATTGTGTATATGTACCACAGCTTTCTTATCCATTCATCTGCTGATGGACATCTAGGTTGTTTCCATGTCCTGGCTATTATAAATAGTGCTGCGATGAACATTGGGGGTACACGTGTCTCTTTCAATTCTGGTTTCCTCAGTATGTATGCCCAGCAGTGGGATTTCTGGGTTATAAGGCAGTTCTATTTCCAGTTTTTTATGGAATCTCCACACTGTTCTCCATAGTGGCTGTACTAGTTTGCATTCCCACCAACAGTATAAGAAGGTTCCCTTTTCTCCACACCCTCTCCAGCATTTATTTCTTGTAGACTTTTGGGTCACAGCCATTCTGACTGGCATGAAATGGTACCTCATTGTGGTTTTGATTTGCATTTCTCTGGTAATGAGTGATGTTGAGCATCTTTTCATGTGTTTGTTAGTCATCTGTATGTCTTTGGAGAAATGTCTATTTGGTTCTTTGGCCCATTTTTTTGATTGGGTCATTTATTTTTCTGGAATTGAGCTGTAGGAGTTGCTTGTATATTTTTGAGATTAGTTGTTTGTCAGTTGCTTCATTTGCTATTATTTTCTCCCATTCTGAAGGCTGTCTTTTCACCTTGCTTATAGTTTCCTTTGTTGTGCAGAAGCTTTTAATTTTAATTAGGTCCCATTTGTTTATTTTTGCTTTTATTTCCAATATTCTGGGAGGTGGGTCATAGAGGATCCCGCTGTGATTTATGTCAGAGAGTGTTTTGCCTATGTTCTCCTCTAGGAGTTTTATAGTTTCTGGTCTTATGTTTAGATCTTTAATCCATTTTGAGTTTATTTTTGTGTATGGTGTTAGAAAGTGTTCTAGTTTCATTGTTTTACAAGTGGTTGACCAGTTTTCCCAGCACCACTTGTTAAAGAGATTGTCTTTTCTCCATTGTATATTCTTGCTGCCTTTGTCTAAGATAAGGTGTCCATAGGTGTGTGGGTTTATCTCTGGGCTTTCTATTTTGTTCCATTGATCTATATTTCTGTCTTTGTGCCAGTACCATACTGTCTTGATGACTGTGGCTTTGTAGTAGAGTCTGAAGTCAGGCAGGTTGATTCCTCCAGTTCCATTCTTCTTTCTCATGATTGCTTTGGCTATTCGAGGTTTTTTGTATTTCCATACAAATTGTGAAATTATTTGTTCTAGCTCTGTGAAAAATACCGTTGGTAACTTGATAGGGATTGCATTGAAGCTATAGATTGCTTTGGGTAGTATACTCATTTTCACTATATTGATTCTTCCAATCCATGAACATGGTATATCTCTCCATCTATTAGTGTCCTCTTTGATTTCTTCCACCAGTGTTTTATAGTTTTCTATATATATATATAGGTCTTTAGTTTCTCTAGGTAGATATATTCCTAAGTATTTTATTCTTTTCATTGCAATGGTGAATGGGATTGTTTCCTTAATTTCTCTTTCTATTTTCTCATTATTAGTGTATAGGAATGCAAGGGATTTCTGTGTGTTGATTTTATATCCTGCAACTTTACTATATTCATTGATTAGCTCTAGTAATTTTCTGGTGGAGTCTTTAGGGTTTTCTATGTAGAGGATCATGTCATCTGCAAACAGTGAGAGTTTTACTTCTTCTTTTCCAATTTGGATTCCTTTTGTTTCTTTTTCTGCTCTGATTGCTGTGGCCAAAACTTCCAAAATTATGTTGAATAATAATGGTGAAAGCGGGCACCCTTGTCTTGTTCCTGACTTTAGGGGAAATGCTTTTAATTTTTCACCATTGAGGATAATGTTTGCTGTGGGTTTGTCATATATAGCTTTTATTATGTTGAGGTATGTTCCTTCTGTTCCTGCTTTCTGGAGAGTTTTTATCATAAATGGATGTTGAATTTTGTCAAAGGCTTTCTCTGCATCTATTGAGATAATCATATGGCTTTATTTTTCAATTTTTAATGTGGTGTATTACATTGATTGATTTGCGGATATTGAAGAATCCTTGCATCCCTGGGATAAAGCCCACTTGGTCATGGTGTATGATCTTTTTAATGTGTTGTTGGATTCTGATTGCTAGAATTTTGTTAAGGATTTTTGCATCTGTGTTCATCAGTGATATTGGCCTGTAGTTTTCTTTTTTTGTGGGATCTTTGTCAGGTTTTGGTATTAGGGTGATGGTGGCCTCATAGAATGAGTTTGGAAGTTTACCTTCCTCTGCAATTTTCTGGAAGAGTTTGAGTAGGATAGGTGTTAGCTCTTCTCTAAATTTGTGGTAGAATTCATCTGTGAAGCCATCTGCACCTGGGCTTTTGTTTGCTGGAAGATTTCTGATTACAGTTTCAATGTCCATACTTGTGATGGGTCTGTTAAGATTTTCTATTTCTTCCTGGTTCAGTTTTGGAAAGTTGTACTTTTCTAAGAATTTGTCCATTTCTTCCATGTTGTCCATTTTGTTGGCATATAATTGCTGATAGTAGTCTCTTATGATGCTTTGTATTTGTGTGTTGTCTCTTGTGGTCTCTCCATTTTAATTTCTAATTTTATTGATTTGATTTTTCTCCTTTGTTTCTTGATGAGTCTGGCTAATGGTTTGTCAATTTTATTTATCCTTCAAAGAACCAGTTTTTGGCTTTGTTGATTTTTCTTATAAAGACACTGGTCATTTAATTAGGGTCACCTGGAAGTCTGGAGTAATCTCATCTAGAGATCTTAAACTTACATCTGCAAAGATCCTTTTTTCCAAGTCAAGTCATATTCACAGGTTCTGAAGATTAGGATATGAGTATATATTTGGGAGCAGGGAGAGGCTGTTATTTAACATACTGTACCAGCTTTGATTTGAATTTTATTTTCCTTCTGTGTTAAGATTCTTGTGATAACACATCTCATTGGCTCAAGATTGCCCACTTTTTACTTTTTTTCATCTCTATAATTCACATGCATTTTACAAAGGATGAGATGGTTAGATAGCATCACCAACTCAATGGACATGAATTTGAGAAAACCTTGAGAGATAGTGGAGGATAGAGAAGCCTGGTACACTGCAGTCCATGAAGTTGCAAAGTATTAGACGTGACTTAACAACTGAACAACAACAACCACTGTATTTTATTTACCTATTCATATGTTGATGTACATTTAGCTTATTTTTATAGGTTGTCTTTTGTGAATAACAGTGCAATGAACATAGGAATGCAGGTGTCTCTCTGAGACCCTGATTTCAATTTATTTGGCTAAATATCAAGGAATGGATTATATGGTTGTTGTTGGATTATATGGTAGTTCCATTTTTAACTCCTTGAGAAACCTCCATATTATTTTCCATAATAAGCATACTGATTTATTTTCCCATCAGCAGTGTACCAGGGTTTCCTTTTCTCTAAAACCTTGCCAACACTTGTTATCTTTTGTTTTATTGATAATAAACAGGTGTGAGATGATATCTCATTTTGGTTTTGATTTATATTTCTCTGAAAGTTAGTGAAGTTGAGCCACCAGGCTCCTCTGTCCATGGAATTCTCCAGGCAAGAATACTGGAGTGGGTAACCATTCCCTTCTCCAGGGGATATTCCCGACCCAGGAATTGAACCTGAGTCTCTTGTATTGAAGGCAGATTCTTCAACGTCTGAGCCACTAGGGAAGCCCAGCTTTTCATATACTTGTTGTTAATTTGTAGATCTTGTCTGGAAAACTGTTTCTTCAAGTTCTTTGCCCATTTTTAAAATGTATTTTCCCCTGATTTTATTGAGAAATAATTGGCATACATCACTGTGTAAGTTTTTCCCACTTTAAAATCAGATTATGTGTTTCTGACATATCTTGCACATTACCTTTTTATCAAATAAATTGTTTGCAAATATTTTCTCCAATTCAGCATGTTTTTTGACATTTTCATGATTGTTTCCTTTGCTGTACAGAGCTTTTTAATTTGATGTTGTCCAACTTGTTTATTTTTACTTTTATTGTCTATGCTTTGGTGTAATACATATCCAAAAAGTCATTATCAAGACAAATGTAAAGGAGCTTTTCCCCAATGTTTCCTTTAAAAAATTTTAAAGTTTCAGGTCTTACATTTAAGTCTTTAAAACATTTTGAGTTGATTTTTGTGTATAGTGTAAGATAAGGGTTCAATTTCATTCTCTTGCATGTGAGTATTCAGTTTTTCCAGGACCATTTATTAAAGAGACTATCTTTCTCCTTTGTGTGTTCTTGGTACACTTGTAGAAGATTTAGTTGACTTTCTGTAGGTGGTTTTACATTTGGAATCTATTCTGTTCCATTGGTCTATATGTCTCTTTTTATGTCAGTACCATACTGTTTCAATCATTATAGCTTTGCAACATAATTTGAAACCAGGAAGTGAGATGCCTCTAGTTTTGTTCTTCTTGCTTTTCTTCTTTGGCTACTCATTTTTTTTTTTTTTTTTGTGCTGCTAAGTCACTTCAGTAGTGTCTGACTCTGGGCAACCCCATAGACGGCAGCCCACCAGGCTCCCCCCTCCTTGGGATTCTCCAGGCAAGAACACTGGAGTGGGTTGCCATTTCCTTCTCCAATACATGAAAGTGAAAAGTGAAAGTGAAGTTGCTCAGTCATGTCCGACCCTTAGTGACCCCATGAGCTGCAGCCTACCAGGCTCCTCCGCCATGGGATCTTC
This sequence comes from Bos indicus, assembly GCF_029378745.1. Classification (NCBI taxonomy): domain Eukaryota; kingdom Metazoa; phylum Chordata; class Mammalia; order Artiodactyla; family Bovidae; genus Bos; species Bos indicus. The sequence continues at coordinate 21,662,371 of NC_091768.1, read as the reverse complement.
CAGGCAAGAGTACTGGACTGTATTGCCATTTGTAGTTTCAAATAAATTTTATGATTGCTTTTTCTATTTGTGTGGAAAATTCCACTAGAATTTTGATAGGGATGGCATTAAGTCTGTAGAGTGCTTTGGATAGTATGGGCTGAATATCTTCAAGAAAAGTTCTTTCAATTTATACTCTTATCAACAATTTGAAAATGGTTTTTGAATATTGAGTATTTTTTAGTTGCCCAGTAAAAATAAACCAGGATTTTAACCTACATTTATTTGTTTGATTAGACTACTTGATAACCTCTTGTTTTTGTTATTTTATTTTTTTCCATTAAAAGATTAGTGGTTTTCTTTTAAATTTTTTATTAAGTATGATTTTCTGAATGTCTACCAAATGTTTTTCAGATACCAACCCCTGCAAAGTAAAAGCTATTTTCCTTAATTTCTTCATGAGGTAACTGATTTGTAGGAGTGGTTGATGTATTTTCTAAAAATATTAAGTTTATTAGTCTTTGAGAAATATTTTCTGGATTATTTCTAATTTGAGAATTGCCTTTTTTCCATTTGTTTATATTTCTTAGCATTCAAAAGTATTTTTGTTATTTTATTTGTTTAATGTGGTCACTGTTATTGAATTTTTTTCTATAAACATTTTGCTTTGGAAAGCATTTCTTTCTCCCAAAGATCTATTAAATATTTACTTCTATTTTTGTCATGCCTTTTTATAATTTGCATCTAATATATATATATATATATATATATATATATATATATATGTTAGTCCAGCATTTTGTTGTCATTCTTATTGAATCATCCTGAATTAGGACCTAACTGGAGTTTTCCAAAATCGCTGATTTGCCTAATACCTTTTAAAAGAGTATCTTTAATTTTTTGGCTTATGGTATTTCCTTCATGATGTATTGACTTTTATACATGCCAGGGCTTCCTGCAAAAATACTGCAGTTATTCTGTTTATCTTTGTGATATGCTTTTAGTGATACCATGTTGTTAATTACTATAGGTTTAAAAATGTATTTAGTATTTTTTAGAACAAATATCTCCAGAGCATTTTCTCCTTGTTTGTTCATTCCCACAATATTTCCCCTTCCCATCTAAGTTATTTTAAAATCAATTTGAGAGACTTCCCTGATGGTCCGGTGGATAAGACTCCGAGCTTCCAAGGCAGGGGACATGGGTTTGATCCCTGGTTGGGGAATTAGGATCCCACATGCTGGGCAGTGTGGTCAATAAATAAATAAAAGTGATTTGATAATGACTTAAGAGTATGATAAAGAAAATATATTCTTAATACTTTTCCTAGCCAAATGTACTGTCTATTATTTGATTCAAAATATTGTTTATTGAGTGTGTGTTATGTGCGAGTCATTGTTTTGGTCATTAGGGATACAAACTTGAGCAAGATGATTATTTTCCTGCCGTGTCAAATTACATTCTCATTAGGAAGAATTATAATAGATGTGTTAATAAATACATCTAGACTATAATGTCAGGCAGTGATAAGAGCTGTGAAGAAAAATAAAGGGCTAGAGAGTGAGTTGTTTTATAAAGAATGGCTGGGAAGGTCCTTTCTGAGGAGCTGACATCCGAGCCCATGGAGCCAGTGAGTGGCCTGAGGGAATCTGGAGGAAGCGCTTGACAGGCAGAGAGAATGGCCACTACAAGGACTGTGAGGAAGGATGGAGCATGGTGTGCCCAAAGTATGGCACTGCTGTTTGAGTGACTAGAGTGGAGGGGGCCCAAACAGAGTGGATAGCGTGGAAGGCTAGAGAGAGAAACGGGAAAGGAAAGTGAAGTTGCTCAGTCATGTCCGACTCTTTGTGACCCCATGGACTGTGGCCCACCAGGCTCCTCTGTCCATGGGATTCTCCAGGCAAGAATACTGGAGAGGGTTGCCACTTCCTTCTCTAGGGGATCTTCCTGACCCAGGGATCAAACTCGGGTCCCCCACATTTCATGCAGACGCTTTACCATCTGAGCCACCAGGGAAGCAGAGATAAATGGGACTAGGTATTTTATGGTTCCATAAGAGGGTTTCCCAGGTGGCCCTAAAAATCTACCAGGTGGCAGGTAAAAATCTTCCTGCCAATGCAGGAGACACAAGAGACTCAGGTTTGATCTCTGGGTTGGGAAGATCCCCTGGAGGAGAGCATGGCAACCCACTCCAGTATTCTTGCCTGGAAAATTCCATGGACAGAGGAGCCTGATGGACTACAGTCTGTGGGGTCACAGCAAACTGGATACAATTGAACACACATACATACAAAGACATGCATTATAAAAAAAGGAGTTTTGGTTTTATTTCAAATATAATGGATGGGAAGTCATTGGAGTATCTAGAATAGGGAATTAACATGATATAATTTGTGTCTTCTGGGTAGAGAAGAGAAAACCACTCAGAGCTGGCAGGAACTGTAGCTGGATTAGACGTGTGTGGAAGGAGATAGTGAGGTGGTAAGACAGAGCCCTGGGTGTTGAGCTGAGGGCCTGCACGGTGGCATGTTTACTGAGAAGACAAGACCCTGGGCAGAGTTTCAGTTGGCCATCCAAGTAGAGAGGTCGGGTACCTACCCTCTGGGTCAGAAACTCAGCAAATATTGGAACTAGAAATCTGAATTGGGATGTCATCACCTTATAGATAGATGGAATTTAAAAACAAGGGCTCCATGAGGCTAACCTGAGAATGAGCATAGATACAGCCTGGACCCTGGTGAAGAGAAGGAAGTAAAATGAAGCAAGAGAGGAAGACTCAAGACCAGCAAAGGGGAAGAGAGCCAGCAGGGAGAGAGGTGAGTGCCACAGTGTTGCCAGAAGGAGGGTGTGATCAATCGTGTAAATGTGGTCCGGAGGTCCCAGGAATGGATTTAACTAGGTTGCTTTCATTGGGGCTGAGCTAGAGAGAGAAAAACCTGCTTGGGAATGGATTCGAGAGAGAATGGTTGGAGGTAGTAGGAAGAGAGCAGATAGAATACTACTCACAGAAATTTGCTATGAGGAGGAGCAGAGAAGTGAGGCTGGAGATGCACTTAAGATCACATGTTGGGAGGAGAGGACTTTTTGATATGGGGCCTTTTATAGCTGATATACGAGATTAAAGTGCTGATGTCAGTGACCCAGGAAGGAAGAAGAAGCTCCTAGTGCAGGAGACGTGGGGGGATGCCTGCAGGAACCCTAACAGACAAGTGACTGGAATCTCTAGTACATACAGAAGGTTAGGCTTTGGGCAGGGGAACAGGTGTTTACCCACTTTTATTTAAGTGAAGTCATCTCCGTTTTAAGTGACTCTGATATGGAGTTTATTCAGGAGTCCACACTGTCCGTTATTGCTCATCCAGGTGTTTGTGATATTATGCAGGTTATTTAATCTGGGAATAAAAGAGACATGCATGAATTAGCAAACCTGCAAACTTTCTATGACAGATTTGTTTAAATGACTTTTTGGGAAAACTGAAAAAAAAAAAAAATCCTTCCAATCAGCCTCTTAATTGCAACTGGTTCCATCCAACTGAGCCCTGTAGGTGTGTGCTGACTCTTCAGTCCACATTTTCCCATATTCAGAGCAAATGTCCAGTTTATGATTATCCTCTACTTGAATGTGGGCTTCCCTGTGACTCAGCTGGTAAAGAATCCACCTGCAATGTGGGAGACCTGGGTTTGATCCTTTAGTCAGGAAGATCCCCTGGAGAAGGGAATGGCTACCCACTCCAGTATTCTGGCCTGGAAAATTCCATGGACTTTATCCATGGGGTCCCAAAGAGTTGGATACGACTGAGAGACTTTCACTCTACCTGAATGTGCTACTGGAATGTAGGGGGCACTCAAGAGGAAACAAACAACAGATGGTTACAGTTCGTGGAAAGCCTCAGGCTCAAGGGTCCTAACCTTTGGGGGCATCTGATCTGTATCCCTGAAAACCAGGCCCCAGGGGAGCACCACCCTTCAGCACATGCAGCACAGCTTTGACACCAGGGAGCGCCCAGACTTTTCTTCATTTTATTTAATGATTATATCATTTTTTTTCAGTTAATACTGTAACTCTGTATTTTTTTTTAAATTAACTTATTTTTTAAAATTTATTGACTATATTTTATTTTTTTAATTTTTAAAATATAAATTTATTTATTTTGATTGGAGGCTAATTACAATATTGTGGTGGTTTTTACCACACATCGACATGAATCAGCCACGGGTGTACATGTGTACCCCCATCCTAAACCCCCCTCCCACCTCCCTCCACACCCCATGGTTGTCCCAGAGCACCAGCTTAAATGTCCTGATTCATGCCTTGAACTTGCACTAGTCATCTATATATTCTTAAAAGGATTTCCTGGAGGCTCAGATGGTAAAGAATCTACCTGCTGTGCAGGATACCTGGGTTTGATCTCTGGGTCAGGAAGATCCCCTGGAGAAGGGACTGGCTACCCTCTCCAGTATTCTTGCCTGGAGAATCGCATGGGCAGAGGAGCCTGTTGGGCTAGAGTCCATGGGGTCACGAAGAGTCAGGCATGACTGAGTGACTGACACTTTCATATTCTTAAAAAATGATTGTTGCCAGGAATTTTATTACTTCTATAATAAAACATTTAATATATTCAATAATAACTAATATAACATGAGTACTTATATTAGCACTTCCAGTTTGTGGTAGACCTTGTCCTACATGGATTAAATTGGGGGTGGATGGGCACAGAATAGAGTCCTAATGAAATAGTGTCTTTGTTACTAAAGTTGATTGTCATGGGATGCAACACCAGGTAACCTGGCTGGAATCAGATCATGTGGGTCCTCTAGAATGATCATGAGAATTATTCTCAGAAATTTCATTAACGTGTTAATTTGCTTGCTGTGTCTCTCTGAAGCTCCCTAACATGTTTCTGATTTGTTAAAAGAAAGTTGAGGGGAAGTGATACTTCATGCACTTAAAAAAATTTTTTTTTATTGAACTTAGTTGATTTGCAATGTTCTGTTAGTACAGCAAAGTGACTCAGTGCGCATATATATATATATGTGTGTATATATATATATATATATATATATATTCTTTTACATTATAGGTTATTACAAGATACTGAATATAGTCCCTTATGCTTTGCAGTGGGTCCTTGTTGATTATCTATTTTATATATAATAGTATGCATATTTTAACCCCATACTTCTAATTTATCCCTCCTTCCCTTTCCCCTTTACTAAACTTTTCTATGTCTGTGAGTCTATTTCTGTTTTGTAGGTAAATTCATTTGTGTCATATTTTAGATTCCATATACAAGTGATATTATATGATATCTGTCTTTATATGTCTGATTTTCTTCACTTAGTATCATAATCTCTAGGCCCACTTGTGTTGCTACAAATGGCAATAGCTCATTCTTTTTTTATGGCTGAGTGTTATTCCATTTTATATATATACCACATCATCTTAATCTGTTCCTCTGTTGATGCACATTTAGGTTGCTTCCATTTCTTGGCTATTGAAAATAATGCTGCTCTGACCATTAGGGTGAATGTATCTTTTTGGATTAGTTTTCTCCAGATATATGCCTGAGAGTGGGATCACTTGATCATATAATAACTATATTTTTAGATTTTTAAGAAATTTTGATACTTTTCTCACTTTTTTAGATTCTTTTCCCATGTACGTCATTACAGAATACTGAGTAGATTTCCCTGTGCTGTACAGTAAGTCCTTGTTGATTCTCTGTTTTATATATAGTAGTGTGTATGTGTCAATCCTAATATCCCAATTTATCCCTCCTTGCCCTATCCTTTGGTAACCATAAGTCTGTTTTCTGCCTCTGTGACTCTTTTTAAGATGCTTTAAACATGGAGGTCATTGCAGAGTATTGATAGAGTTCCCTGTATTTTCCTCAGTGTGGCCCTCTTCTTGAAGCTGATGACTGCATCAGCAATAAGGGTCAGGCTAAGCCTCCAGTCGTTATCATGAGGATTGATGGCAAGTGTTAGAGGGGAAATTTAGCAAATCCCAAACTTTCAACCACTTCTTCTCTGTAAGAGTGGTCAGAATTGCTTCCTGATATGATGGCTATGACCATCTCAGGAGGCTCCTTATGAGAAATTCATTCCCTTGCTCCCAAACTGCACTGGGTCTCTTGAACAATGCCCAGAGGAGTCCAAGAATCTTCTGGGGATTCTCGGCTCCCACCACAGACAGCCACTGAGAAGCTGAAATCTATGTCTAAGAAAGACTCAAAATACCAGGAGAAAGTCATAGAAATGCACATTTCTTACAGGAAAATAAAAGCATCACAAGAGAAAAATTCAGACTTAAAATGAAGAAACTAGGGAAAACTACTAGATCATTTAGGTATGAACTAAATCAAATTTCTTAAAATTATACTGTGGAAGTGACAAATAGATTCAAGGGATTAGATCTGACAGACAGAGTGCCAAAAGAACTATGGACAGAAGTTCATAACATTATATGGGAGGCAGTGATCAAAACTACCCCCAAGAAGAAGAAATGCAAAAAGGCAAAATGATTGTCTAAGGAGGCCTTACAAATAGCTGAGAAAAGAAGAGAAGCAAAAGGCAAAGGAGAAAGGGAAAAATATACCCATCTGAATGCAGATTCCAAAAAAAAAAAAATAGCAAGGAGAGGTAAGAAAGCCTTTCTCAGTAATCAGTGCAAAGAAATAGAGGAAAACAATAGAATGGGAAAGACTAGAGATCTCTTCAAGATAATTAGATATACCAAGGGAACATTTCATGCAAAGATGGGCACAATAAAGGACAGAAATGGTATGGACCTAACAGAAGCAGAAGATATTAAGAAGTGGCAAGAACGCACAGAAGAACTATACAAAAAAGATTCTCAATGACCCAGATAACCATGATGGTGTGCTCACTCACCTAGAGCCAGACATCCTGGAGTGCAAAGTCAAGTGTGCCTTAGGAAGCAGCACTACAAACAAAGCTAGTGGAGATGATGAATTCCAGTTGAACTATTTCAAATCCTAAAAATGATGGTGTGAAAGTGCTGCACTCAATATGCCAGCAAATTAGAAAAACTCATCAGTGGCTGCAGGACTGAAAAAGTCAGTTTTCATTCCAATCCCAAAAAAGGGCACGCCAAAAAATGTTCAACCTGCCACACAATTGCACTCATCTCACAGGCTAGCTCAAAATTCTCCAAGCAAGGCTTCAACAGCATATGAACTGTGAACTTCTGCTTTATTGATTATGCTAAAGCCTTTGACTGTGTGGATCACAGCAAACTGTGGAAAATTCTTAAAAGAGATGGGGATACCAGACCACCTGACCTGTCTTTTGAGAAACCTGTATGCAGGTCAAGAAGTAACAGTTAGAACCGGACATGGAACAACAGACTGGTTCAAAATTGGGAAAGGAGTGCATCAAGACTGTACATTTTCATCCTGTTTATTTAACTTATATGCAGAGTACATCATGCAAAATGCCAGGCTGGATGAAACACAAGCTGGAAGATTGTGTTTCATCAAGATTATTGGGAGAAATATCAATAACCTCAGATATGCAGATGACACCACCATTATGGCAGAAAATGAAGAGGAACTAAAGAGCCTCTTGATGAAAGTGAAAGAGGAGAGTGAAGAAGTTGGCTTAAAACTCAACTTTCAAAAAATGAAGATCATGGCATCTTGCCCCATCACTTCATGGCAAATAGATGGAGAAACAATGGAAACACTGACAGACTTTATTTTGAGGGGCTCCAAAATCACTTTAGATGTTGACTGCAACCATGAAGTTAAAAGACACTCTCTTCTTGGAAGAAAAAGTATGACAAACCTGCCACTGCTGCTGCTAAGTCGCTTCAGTCGTGTCCGACTCTGTGGGACCCCATAGACGGCAGCCCACCAGGCTCCCCCGTCCCTGGGATTCTCCAGGCAAGAACACTGGAGTGGGTTGCCATTTCCTTCTCAAGTGCATGAAAGTGAAAAGTGAAAGTGAAGTCGACCTAGACAGCATATTAAAAAGCAAAGATATTACTTTAGTGACAAAGGTTGTATAGTCAAAGCTATGGATTTTCCAGTAGTCATGTATGGATGTGAGAGCTGGACCATAAGGACTGCTGAGCACTGAAAAACGGATGCTTTTGAAATGTAGTTTTGCAGAAGACTCTTGAGAGTCCCTTGGTCTTCAAGGAGATCAAACCAGTCAATCCTAAAGGAAATCAGTCCTGAATATTCATTGGAAGACTCATGCTGAAGCTTAAGCTCCAATTCTTTGGCCACTTGATGGGAAGAAATGACTCATTGGAAAAGACGCTGATGCTGGGAAAGATTAAAGGCAGAAGTCGAAGGGAACAACAGAGGATGAGATGGTTGGCTGGCATCACTGACTGGATGACATGAGTTTGAGCAAGCTCCAGGAGTTGGTGATGGGCAGAGAAGCCTGGTATGCTGCAGTCCATGGGGTCGCAAATAGTCAGACATGACTGAGTGACTGAACTTAAGATGTTAGAACCTCAGAATGACTTACAGCCTTTGTTATTAGCTGTTTTCCCCTGAGGACAACTGGGAAGTCCTGGGAATAGGTAGGGTGACCTTTTGTCTTGATACACCATGTCTCCTTCTTATTACTATCTTTAGTAGGAGATGGTGCTACTGTTTGGAGTTGTGGATCATGCTTGACCTTCGTGCTCAGTTGTATCCGACTCTTTGTGAACCCCCGAACTATAGCCTCCCAGACTCCTTGGTCTGGAATTTTCCAGGCAAGAATACTGGAATGGGTTGCCCTTTCTTCCTCCGGGGCATTTTCTGGACCCAGGGATTTTACCCGTGTCTCTTTTGTCTCCTGCATTGGCAGGTGGATTCTTCATCACTTGCACCACCTGGCAAGACCATACATTAGACAACTACTAGCCATTAAGTGCAGTATTAGAACTGGATTCCAATACCAAATGACTTATAGAAGTATTCAAACATATTTCCAAATATCAATAGAATTATCTGGCTAAAAGGCATTGTCTTATTGACCTGGTGTTAGGTAAGGAGAGCTAACATTTGCTAAGAAACTGCTGGTATTGTCCCTGAACTTCACATATGTTCTTTTATTTCATTCTCTCAATACTTTCTCCATACATGAGAATCCTCTGTCACATGCCAAGCCTTGTGTAGAGCCCTCAAGATATATCACTGAGCAAGGTGGACAAACTGCCTGCAGATTCAGAGCTTACAATCCATTGAAGTAAATAGAAATGATCAAATTAATAGTAGCCATTGATCGATTCTCAATTTACAGTAAGCATTTAGCTTATCACCACTTCAAAAATGAGGGGAGCAAGTCTTATGGTGTGAAGTATTAAGATTTGAACCTAGGTCTTGCTGTCCTTTCTGTGGACAGTTTGAATCTGACTTCTGCTAGTCAACGATTATGTAGTCCTAAGAAAGTGACTTCATCTCTCTGAGTTCCTGAGATGTTGAATGGCTACAGTAAGATTCCTCCAAGCATTTTCCATCTTCTACCTTACCTATTTTACCCTTATTTATTAAATGCTTCCCATCTTTCAAGTCTCAGTTTAATCATTGCTTCTCAAGAAAGACTTACCTGACTGGCCATTTCAGCCCCCAAGAATTATCTGAGTGAAGATGTTTCATGATGCCTTGTGGCATTCCCACATCATAGTACTAACTGCCTGCAATATACCTGCCTGTTTATTTTCCTTAAGGCAAAATAAAATAAAATAAAGTATATAGCCTGAGGGGTCAACTGTATTTCATCAAGCTCTCCTGCGGATAAGTAGTTACTGAATTCCCAAACTGGAAACCACCTTGATTCTGCCATATTTGTGAAGGTCTGTCTGATTCTGGGACTGGTAAAAAGGCCTTTGAGTGAAAGCTCAGTAAAGAAGTTATCCTGAAGCCAGAGTCGTGGCTAGAGAGGAAAGCGAGGCCAGGTTGCCAGCAACTGGGCAGGCAGGACTTTGCTGGGCAGTGCAAAGAGTCCTCCATCCCTGCCCAACACTCCTGGCACAGTCACCCAACACCTCAGTCCGCAGACTGATATATTTTTGATGAGGGAAAAGTTAGGGAAATCCTGGAGAGTCAAAACAGACAGAAGACACAGTTCTTCTATCCTGAATCAATGGGACTCTTTGGGCCAGTGCTTTGCCTTTCTGAAATCAAGGTCCAGTCTGGTGCAAATCAATATTTGCTGATGCATAATTTCAGGGAGCAAGCTTGTGTTTTCTATAGCAAGGTTGTCTTTTAATAAGATGACCAAGCACGACTTTATAAGGCAAACAAATGAAATAAAACCTTCCAGATGACTACTGGAAATGTTTCTTCTTCTTTTTTTTAAACTCCAATACAGACCTTTCAGTGAAATGGCCTGACAGTTTTATGCGTCCCTTCCTGTTTAGCATGGCAGTGAAGGATGGAATTTGGGCTTGTTCTGTCTGAATTCAGGCCCACTATGGCCTGTTGAAGTCACTTTCTCAAAATAAAGACAGTCTTAAATAATAAACTTTGTTCTTCTCTTCACCTGTGTTTTTTTTTTTTTTTTAATTTAGAGATTATAAAAATATAAAACCAATGGATTATAATTGCTATGCTGTCCAGAATATGAATTATCCTTGAAGTATGTATGAATGCACATAACCTATTGGAACTGGGACTGTATGGGGTGGGGTTGGTAGGGAGAGAAGTATAGAGTCTCCACGGGGAATTAGTGTCACTAAAGAATAAAGTTTTAAGATTCTTCCTTTTACTCAGCTAAATAGAAAATTAAATAAGATGTTCTAGACTGGACACAGCATGCCCTACATACAGGAAAGATCTAGGGTTTTTTGATGAATACTTACTGAAAGGATAGCTTTCCATCCATTTTTAAAAACAGACTGTATTTTTTTAGAGAAGTTTTAGGTTCTAAATTGAGCAGAAAGTACACAGAATTCTCATATACTTCCTACCTCACGTATGAATGGGCTCTCCCACTGTCGATTCTTCCACAAGAGTGGTGCACTTGTTACAGTCAGCGAACCCACACTGATGTGTCATAGTCACTGAAAGTCCATAATGTACATTAGGGTTCATTCTTGGTGGCATACATTCTATAGGTTTTGACAAATGTATTGACATCTTTTGGAAAAACCCAAATGAAGTTTTGGTCAACCCAGTATAAAGATGTGTACCCACCTTTGACTTTGCTCAAGGCCATTATCACACTCACAGTGGAAGGACAGAATGTTTCACTGGCCTAAAAACCCCCTGGACTTGCCCATTCATTCCTCCTTGCTCTCTGACTCCTGATCTTTTTTACTGTCTCCATGGTTTTCTAGAGCATCTTCTGGGCCTCCCGGGTGGTGCTAGTGATAAAGACCCTGCCTGCCAATGCGGGAGATGTGAGAATGTCTTATAGTTGGAGTTATACAGTGGGTAGTCTTTTCAGTGTAGCTTCTTTCTCCTAGTAAAGTGCATTTCATATACTTCCATTTAGTTTCTTGGCTTGATGGCTCATTTTTCTTTACCTCTGCATTCCTTTGTCTGGATGTACCAGTTGATCCATTCACCTACTGAAGGGCATCTTATTTGCTTCCCAATTTCAGCAATTCTGAAAAAAAAAAAGCTGCTATAAAACATCTGTGTGAAGGTTTTTATGTAGAAATAAATTTTCAATTTATTTGGCTAAGTACCAAAAGCACAGTTGCTGAGTCATATAATGAGTATGTTTAATTTTGTTTGAAAAACCACCAACTTGTCTTCCAATGCGGCTGTACCATTTTGCAGTCCCACCAGCAATGAATAGGAGTTCCTGTTGCTCCACATTGATGTCAGCATTTGATGCTGTTAGTGTTTTGGATTTTCACCGTTCTAACATTCAGAAAATGAAGATCATGGCATCTGGTCCCATCGCTTCATGGGAAATAGATGGGAAACAGTGGAAACAGTGTCAGACTTTATTTTTCTAGGCTCCAAAATCACTACAGATGGTGACTGCAGCCATGAAATTAAAAGACGCTTACTCCTTGGAAGGAAAGTTATGAGCAACCTAGATAGCATATTCAAAAGCAGAGACATTACTTTGCCAACAAAGGTTCGTCTAGTCAAGGCTATGGTTTTTCCTGTGGTTATGTATGGATGTGAGAGTTGGACTGTGAAGAAGGCTGAGCGCTGAAGAATTGATGCTTTTGAACTGTGGTGTTGGAGAAGACTCTTGAGAGTCCCTTGGACTGCAAGGAGATCCAACCAGTCCATTCTAAAGGAGATCAGCCCTGGGATTTCTTTGGAAGGAATGATGCTAAAGCTGAAACTCCAGTACTTTGGCCACCTCATGCGAAGGGTTGACTCACTGGAAAAGACCCTGATGCTGGGAGGGATTGGGGGCAAGAGGAGAAGGGGATGACAGAGGATGAGATGGCTGGATGGCATCGCTGACTCGATGGATGTGAGTCTGAGTGAACTCCGGGAGTTGGTGATGGACAGGGAGGCCTGGCGTGCTGCGATTCATGGGGTCGCAAAGAGTTGGACACGACTGAGCAACTGATCTGATCTGATCTGATCTGAATAGATAGGCAATTGTATCTCCTTGTTGGTGGTTTTTTTTCCATCCAATTTTGAGAGCTACCTCTTCAGTGTGGGAGGGAAGCATGGGATCCAGACACCAGGAGTAACTGAGATTAGAGAAGGGGGAGCTGGCTGTGATGTTGGAGGTGGAACAGTGGGCGGTCTCAGTACCCCTGGGCTTCCTGAGTATTTCCTAAAACACAGTCGAGAGCCTAGGGAACTAAAGGGAAGGTCAATTCCAAGTTATGGGAAGATTGGAAGAAACTATGAATACTTTATAATATACTCATTCCCTCAGCTTAATGAAGCTATGTGTGATTGAGTGTGTGAAACTTGATTGAGTGTGTGAAACGTGGTGTGCATATTAGTTTAGAATTAGCATATTCTGAGCACACATAAGCTTTTCACAGTTTCACAGTTGCAGTACCAGTGGACCTTTGCTCATGAAGATCTCAAACTATGTCTTCTGTCACCTTGGAGGTTGATTTTATCAGTAGGCATCTCAACTGAATCCTTGCTATACCATTCCAGTCATTAGGTACAATCAACTTAAGAGACTAAGGTCAGGGTCAGTCTATAAAATCAGTGTGCCCTTGTGTGTCTTTTCTACTTATCTTGAGGTGCAGAGTCCCTAGGCTGTCCTTCCACTGTGAGTGTGATAATGACCTTGAGCAAAGTCAATGTTAACAATAGAAAGAAAGAGGAATGAGTGGAAGGAAATCTCTCATTCATTCCCTGTCAACACTTCCTCTTTCCTCTGGGCCATTTTTCCCTTTAAGGAAGGCTACCCTTCAAGCAGCTAACAGTACATTCTTTTGTTCAGTCAAGTACTGTACAGGCTCAGCTTTGACAGCAAGCTCATTTGGCCTTACGCTATAGTGTGCTTTGAAATTTTGCAATCTCTGTTGCCTCCATACCCATTTATACATTTATGCAGACAGTCCTCACTTTGCAGGGTACCTTGTTACAGAGACTTGTGCATATTGAAATTTTGCCCTTGTTTCCATGTATCTGAGATTTGATCTAAGAGTTACATGCTTCTCTGGGAAAATTGCCATCATCAGGAATAGACTTTCTCACCTTCTCAGGTCTAAACTAACCCATACTTGCATCCATTTACCATTGAGGAAGTGTCTCTTCCTCAGTATCACCTGAACTCTCCATCCCACCTGAGAGGAAGAAAGAGTCACTATTTCAAAATATCCTTCATATAACACCTTCATTGATTTGCTACTTTTTATGCCCTGTACCTGTCACTTAGGACTTTACTTTCTTGGTTTTGAAACACTCTCCTGCTTTCCTTCTTTCCTCAGTTCATTATCGTTTCATAATCTTGACTGGCTCCTTCTCCAGTTGTCTCATTTGGAGCACCTCAAGATTTGTGTCATCTTTTCATCTCTCACCTTTGTCCCCGAGTGATCTCACCAGCTCCCAAGGGTGTGAGCTCTCTTGTTCTGACGAAGCCCACGTTTCCACTGGAGGCCACATCTCTCTCTTGAGCTCCGTGGTTTCACATCCCAGTGTCTTCTCATGTCTCCCCTTGGACGTGTCTTCAATTCTGCAACTTAACAGATCCAGAGTGGAATTCTGGGCTTTCTGCATTCCATGTTCATCTTCTCAAACTCCTATTCTTCTACTTTCATGTTAAAAGCACTGCACTTTAGCAAGTTATTCAAGCCAATATCTAAGAGTCCTTCCTTTCTGATAAACTAGAGATCATGTATATTAGTAAGCCTTATGGATGCTACTTTGAAAATATATCTGAGACTCTTCTTTATTTCATGTCCATGGCCACGTTCTTAGTCCAGGCCTCCCCTGTCTCTTGCTTCCATGAACAACATCAGCCTTTGACTGATTTCTCCACTTTCACTTCTGTGCCTCACCCTCTCCCCCTATAGCTGCCTCCTACCCCTCACTCCACACAGAGCAGCAAAGGGGAAATTCTCAGTGATAATCTGATCACATTCTTCCCTTGCTTTCAAAATCCTGCAACGTTTCCTTTATATTTAATGTAAAACTTAGTCTTTCTCCCATATCCTAGAATGTCCTCCATCATCGTGCTTAGCCCCTCAACCTTACTTCTTTTCACTCTTCCCTTCATCTGCTCAAACATCACTGCTGTTTGAGAAGGGAAGAGGGAAGATTTCTATTTTATAATAAATAATTGAGGCCCAATAATGAGTTTCACCCTCAGCTCTGCTTTATTCTCTGGAGCTATGATCTTTGCACTATTCCATTTGGTGTAATATAAGGCAAATACCAAACAACAACAACAAAACCCTCTGTGTGGTATAAAATCAGGAGTGTACTTAAGGAATTCATGTGATCAGACAAAGGAAAAACAGTTCTGAGTTCAGGGAAGTCTATCATTTACTCACTGTGGAACTTTTAGCACACTCTGAAACTCAGTTTCTTTATCTATAAAATGGGCATAATAAATTGACTTCATAGTGTGGGAGTAATGATTAAATGACAATGTTTTGGCATGCTTAGAATATCGTGGCACACAAAATCTGCTCATTTCCTCCCCCACTCTGATCCCTCCTGTTTTAAGAAACACTTTTATATGTGTTTGGGGTGGGCTGGCCATCATAAAATCTATGGCTGTCCTTGCACAGCAATAGTAGAGACAGTCCCTCCATTATGGCCGTGACCACCAGCCCCTTTCAGTGGGTGCCTGCTCTGTGCCAGATGTTGCAATGGGTGCTTTATATACTTCATTTCCTTTAGCCTCTCAACACCTGAATTCGGGTTTCCTGGAAACTTTGGGAAGGTATTTCTTCAAGAAAATATTTCCATAGTCAAGCACATTTCATAAATGTTGAAAATTACACACTCCTCATGGAAAGTTAGTTATAATATGTAACTTGAACTAGAAAATTAAAGATCTTGAGCAGTCTTGTATAAACATCATTTCATTAACTTACATATCACAGGGGGAATCATCCCTCCAAGACTGGTGTTTGTTTGTTTGATGTTTCTGCTTAGCAACTGCTTACATTCTGCAGGTCCAGTGTTTCTTGGGATACATAGTTTGTGCACTAGAGTTCGGTTAGTGCTGCTTAAGATCAAATGAACGTTTGGTAAAATTTTGCTTTCCAACTGACATTATGTTCTTTTCTGCTTTCATCGTTGGGTATTATTCACTCTTATCTTCTCCATTCATTTACAACTGTGATGGGTTTGTTTTCCTCTGCTATGAAATCTGTTTCTGCCTTCTCTCATCACTGATCAGTCTGCTACTCATTATAAAAGTCAGCATTTCTACAGACTGCGGAAGAAAAAAAATCTGATAGAGAGAGAGAGAGGGAGGAAGGGAGAGAGGAAGGGAGGGAGAAAGCTGGAAATAAAAAGAGAGAGAAAGGGAAAAGAGAGACAGGGAGACACATGGGGGAGAAAAAGGGAGGGGGGAAAAAGAGAAAGAGAGTGGGATTAGCCTGTGTAGAATTTTGGGGGATGCTTTGGGAGAAAATGACCTTTAAAAAGTCTAAATTATATTAAATTAAATAGATTTATTTTTTGTTAGAATTTTTAGCCATAGCAACAAGTGTGAAAATAACAATGATTTATAGAATAGTAATATTTTCTTCAAAACTTATTTTTTCTTATGATATTACTTAAAATTTTTTCAAAATCTGTTCAGTTTTATACAGGATCTAATCATGTCTCAAGGCAGGAAGGGAATAATAAAATAGCATAATTTTTAAGGTGCTTTTTAGGACATGGATTTTGTCCTATTTTTGTTTAAATAAAGCAAAACCATGGCAGCATCTGGCAAAGAATAAGTATTCAATAAATAAATGAATTTCTGCACCATAAAAATAGGGCCATAAATCCTAAAACCACAACTGACATAAATCTGCTGCCTAAATATCTTTAATATGCCCAGTTTGTCATCTTTTTTAGAACTGAACTTGGGGTTCTTTTAGGTACAGTTGTTACTATTAAGAGTGTCCAAAGGTAGTCATTTAAATTATTATGCTTTTTAGCTTTAAAAAAAAAGCATCATAACTTTGTTCTGATAATTTCTGGAAGGATGGTTATCATTCAGCTGGTTTAAATTACTATTACATTTGCACAGATATCAAGGTATTGTCTTAGTCCATCTAGGCTGTTATAAAAAAAAATACCATAGACTAGTTCTCTTAAACAATAAACATTGATTTCTCACAGTTCTGGAGGCTGGGAAGTCTAAGATCAAGGTTCCACGGGATTTGGTGTTAGATGAGGGTTGGCTTCATGCACTGTAGACTACCATCTTCTCATTGTAATCTCACCTGGTGGAAAGATAAACCTGCCAATCCCATAAGAGTCCACCTTCGTGAGCTAATCATCCCAAAAGACTCACCTCCTAATTCTATATAATTTGGGATTAGGATGCAACATATGAATTTGAAGGGGTATACAAATATTTAGTCCGTAGCAAGACTCTTGCTTTTGTTATCAAAGACACAACTCTCACATTTTCTCATGTTTTCTTAGGATTATTTACCATGTTCTTACCTTTTTAGTATATCTCTTCTCATAATTATGTAAGTGCTAAGATTCTTTTTGTCCATACTTCCCAGGAACCGGGCTTTCCGTATGGCTCAGCAGTAAAGAATCCACCTGCCAATGTAGAAGACGCAGGTTTGATCCCTGGGTTGGAAGGATCCTTTGGAGGAGGAAATGGCAACTCACTCCAGTACTCTTGCTGGGAAAATTCCATGGACAGAGGAGCCTGGCAGGCTACAGTCTATGCCAGGCTTCAAAGGGTTGCAAAGAGTCAGACACAACTCTGTGTGAGCAGCTGAGCATACACCCAGGACATATCAAAGAGAATGGCTGAATTAAGAACTTACCAGAAAATATATTCAATGAAGATCATTTAATAGTAAAAAAAAGAAAAGTATTAATTTAGTTACTTTCATGGTTACATGGTTACTTATATGCACAGTACGTGATATGTGGTCCACCTGGGCCGAAATATTCAACCACATCTGAGTAGTGACAGTTTTCTTCCTGAGATGAGGTTATTCTCTTTGGTATTGAACTTAGTTCAGGAATGAGGTGAGGAACTGGTTGTAGTAAACAAAATAATGTAACTGGGAATGCAAATTTTTTTCCAAGAGGGGGATATAAATACAAATATAAAAAGGCCAGGTGTAAAACTTTCTAGCTTGAAAATCTAATTAACAATTACAGGCCTCCTTCAGGAACTATGGGGGCAAAAGAAAGTGTGTTCAGATATGCTATATCTGCTTTGGTGGTAAAGCTGGCCAACCTCTGATAAGAATTGACATCTTCAGTTGGGTGCACTGGAAACTTCATCTAATGAGTGTCTGTGGCAGCAATGGGAGTTGTCTGTGTGTGTACATGTGTACTCTCCAGTATGTGATCCATGAAACTCAGCAAAATAAAATCCAAAAACTAAGTTTAAGAAGGGTATTTGGCAGGCAGTTTGCTATTGCATACAGAGGTGGCATTGACAAAATTCTTACTAGTCATTATAAGAGATCTGTATCATGCTTATAATTTTAGACTGAGCTGAAGAGTCACAGAGAGCCAGGGATGTTTAAGTCATCTGCTTCTAAGCACAAAGGGAGTGGAAACCTGGCCAGCTTTGGCCGCCGCTTCATTCATTGCCGAGGGTTTCTGTTAAAAGTCTTCTTTATGTTAAGCTGCTGTCTCTATCTCTCTCTCTGCAACTTTCATCACCCTCTGCCCTTTGGAGACACAAAGAACAAATTTAATTTCTCTTTTCTATGACAGCCAGCCGTTCAATTATTCATTCACTCATTCAACAGACCTTTATTGAGTCACAGCCATATGCAGGCACTGAGAACCAAAGGTCGAAAATACCAAACCATGTTTCCAAGAATGCCCCAGTCTGTGACATCTGATACTGCCTTTTGCAGTTTCTGCCCTACAGGGTAATTCCTCATGTGTTCCCATGCTAGGCTTCCTTGCTATTCCTCTCTTTTGAATGAGTTGATCAAAGATCTTCAAAGTGGGAGCGTGAGTGGGGATCAGCCAAAAATGATTCTATAGGAATTTCTTGACCAGAGCAAAGGGTGTGATATCTCTCCCTCAGGGAGCTCTGATGAGATGATGCAATCAAAGTCATCATCACATCACACATGACAGCAATGTTTTTTATTTTCCATTTATTGAATTAAATCCAAAATCATCATCCTGCCCCCAAGGTCCTGCCCAACCTAGGTGTATTATTTTATATTCTACTACTCCCCAGTGTGAACTTATGGTGTGTTTTCTTTCCTCTCTTTGCTAATTTGTTTCTCTTCCAAGAATACCCCTATGGTGGCTTGTTTCAAAGCTAAATGTTTAAAAAGGGTTGATGCTTTTCCTGTTGTTGTTCTTCCTGAAACCTTCTCAGGAATTTTCCTGAAGTTGTTCTCTGCCATGTGATAGGTCTAGAAGAGTGCCTGTTAATTAGTTGGAAGCCCACTGTGGACCAGACTTGGCAAGGTATTGAATAGTATCCATGTCATTGGAATATAACTCAGAGTTCACACTTATCATCAACTAATCCTCACAGTAACTGTCTGAGAAAAGAGACAACTGAAAAGTTTTACTAATACGGTCAATAAAACTGGGGTCCCCACTGCTTTCTTAACCTGTATCTGCTGATGCTTGTACTGCCTGAGTCTTATAGGTATTATTATACCGAGACACAAGAGACACAGGTTTGATCCCTGAGTCAGGAAGATCCCCTTGAAAAGGAAATGGCAACCCACTCCAGTATTCTTGCCTGGAAAACCTCATGAACAGAGGAGTCTAGTAGGATCAGTTCGAAGTGTTGCAAAGAGTTGGACACAACTGAACAACTAAGCACGTCATGTATGTTGCTAGAGAGGACTTTCCTGTTTTAACACCTGATTGCGAGTTCCTCTCAGAGAGGCAGCTCTCTCTATTTAGAAAAACATGCTAACTTTGCCTTAGGGGAAGATATGGAAGCATACTTGAGAAGCTAGTGAAATAAAGAAAAAAAGCTACTTAAAGAGGTTAAGGAGAACCGGGGCCTGAAGAGTGAGCAGAAGAAGGAAGAGAGAAGGATGGGGAGGCAGGAAATAATGGGCAAGTGGAGAAATGGAGGAAAGGGAGCAGAAAAAAATGGCTGAAGGACTTCTGAGCACAGGGATATCTTCAATTCCATGGCCAAGTTCTTTGCTGTTGGATCTTGTGGTCTGACACCCATTACCACAAACCTTCAGTGAAGTCTGCCGCCTCCAAATGCCTTGGTGTATGGATGTTTCAGGTGAAATCAAGTACCGGGAACTTTACTGACTGTCTTAACGGTGCAGGGCAGGATGGCTGCGAGATAAGAAAGTTCTGCAAAAAAACACCAGAATCAGAAGTTAGCCTTAGAATACACACCCCATGGAATTAGTCCCATTTTATAGGAACTCTCAAAGGACGGGAGCAACCCCAGCCAACATGTGGGTTACATTTACATTTCTGCCTGCCAACTAGACGTGAGGCAATTTGAGTGCAAAGGCTGTGGTTTCGATTTTGCAGTGCCTCATGCCTCGTGCTCAGATTTCCTCATTGCCTGTTTTATTTTTCAGTTTCAAGTTCCACACTCAGCAGCTTTTGAGCTGCTATTCAAATGTTTATCATTTCCAGGGAAATTTCTCATTTGGTCCATATCTGAAATTTAAGGTCACATTTTTGAGTATACTGTTTACACAAATATAGTATGTTTTTCATTAGTAACTGTGAAAAACACCCAAAGGTGCCATTTTCAATCAATTCTGATATTCTTGTTATTTTATGTCACTTAGGTTAGCATCAGTATTATTTCTCCTTGTTCAACCAACCACAGAATTCAGGCATATATTTTATATAGAGGCTAACCTGAAACTTCTTCCCATCTAGACTTTCTTAGAAGTTATATTAGTTGAGGAAAAACAGTAGCAATAAAAACCTACTTCCCAAATTGAGTGCTGAGTTAAGATATATATTGTAGGGTCACAATGCATAATTTCATGCTCTGTGATCTATTTCATTGTCAACCTGACTTTATTAAGTTTAAATTTGAGAATTAGTTGACTACCTACTTTCTGTAGTCATAAGAATGACTGTAGTACTCATGTGGACAATGTAAAAGTGGAATTAATTCATTTATTAAGGTCAGAGATTTTTACTTCAGTGTTTTAATAGATAAAATAAAATGTAGTAAAAGCACTGAATTGGTAAAACTTAAGGTAATCCAACTTTATCAACCCTTCTCACCAAGAAAGAATGACGAAATTTTCAATTCACGACTTCAAATCTATTTTCCATACGGAAATAATTTACATTTGTATCTGAATGAATCATTATTATATTTATATCCTACTTAGCAGAATACTGACTAGTGATCTGATGGTAAGAACAGTGGGCTATGAATCATGAACACTTAGGTCTGGATGTGACCCTGCCTCTAACCAGCTGAATGAATTTGAACACCTTTCTAGATCTTAAGTTTTCTAAATGAGAAGTGAGAAGGGGTTTTACAGTTTCTCTCAGCACTATTGACAGTTATAATTCTCAATAATAGTTCCTCATGGGAATTAAAGTTATTTTCCAAATTTAAAAACGCTTCATGGCAAGGATTCCACTTAAAGGAAATATTTCCGAGCATGCTGATAAAATATTGAAGGGCTAAGCCAAGAAGTTTTGCTGATTACAAAAGTAGACTTCACTAGTTCCAGTGGTATCTTATTTTCAGTGGGTCAAATGTATCACATATGCTGGAATTCCAATGCTTGTCTAATGGGCCCATAATCTGCTATGAAGGACATTTATATGTTCATTCATTTTGGTTGTTTTTATTTTACAATGAAAAACAAGATTGCAGTGCCAAAGAGGACCACAGAAAGGACAGGACAAAGCTTCCAGTCCAGCAAAGCCATCCATCTTTGTCTTCTGCTTCTGTCCTCAAACCCTCCTTCCTCTGTGTTCAGATTTTCTTTTTGGCACCTCAACCTTATTTATTCCCAAGTGCCTTATCCTTCTCTTTAGGGTTTAAAAAAATTGATCCAATTTCATCTTGTCTGGCCGACTTACCAGGAGAAGTTTTCCTAGAATAATTGCCTGGGAATTCACTTCATTGTGGTGTGATTTTTTCCTTCCGAAAAATCCCTTTAGAAGCTTCCACTGGGAGGAAGCCCATTTCTCAAAGACAAAGGATGGAAATAACCAGTGAGTGGATCTCCCAGAAGATCTGTGTCTTCCAAAAGACCAAGTAGATAAATTCTGAAGTTTAAGAAAGGAGGTGAAAGGATAAAGGGTTAGGAATGGAGACATTTTATCTTGAAATATATAATCTTGGATTTAAATAAAAATTTAGCCTGTGAAAAGCTTAAAATGATAGTTCAAAATGATGCATTTTGGCTTTCATAATGATTGCATCTTTGCTTTTCAAAATTTAGTGAAGTAATATATTTATATATAAAACTAACTTTGCTGTTAATATTTGGAGTAAGTCTGTAGGGCACTATTAGAACAACCATGCATTTTTACAAATTAGAGTTTAAGCATGGAAGGAAGTGATGAGAATACGGCCTTCATTATTATATATTCATTATGTGAGAGCCAGCTTCCAAGATAGCGTGAAAGATTTAATTTATATACCCCAGCTCCATTCTGACCAGTGGCTCACTGCATTCATTGTATACATCCAAGAAAGGAGAAGCAGTGCCAAAAATTTGACAATTAATAACTGAGATAATGGCTAATTTGAGGAACAAAGGTATTTTTATGCAGATCAAATTTTTGCATATATTACCTAATCACTTGCCTCCAACTTTCATTCTTTCTTGTTTGTGTGGACTTAGTCACTGATTTAACAATGTGTGCTCTTTTCTTCTTCTAACTGAAATATTTCCTTTCCAGAAACTTCAAGAAAATTTTCAGATATTCAAATAGTTCAGATTAGTACTTGAACATCTGTATCATTAGTACCTGAGCATTAGTACTTGAACCAGGTTAATTCTCGGGGCTCTTAAGGAAGCAGATGGATTTTTTGGTGGAAAAGAACATAATTTTTGGTTCACTGGAGGTCTGGGACTATTTTAAATCAGTTCTTGTGTTGCTTTGTTTCTTCCGAACCTGATAGCTGGATTAACAGGAAGCAGTATGAGACCAAACCAAAGTTATTTTTCATCTTTGGGTGGAGCTAATGTGCCCATATTATTCAAGTCAATTTAATTCAATGATATCTGTTGTCATGCAGTAGGTCATCTTTGTAGGCTATGAAGAAGAAACATATGTAAAGCAAAATAATTGTGGATTAGTCATAACTCCTTTGCAAATGTCAGAGACATAAAGTTTATGTCAAAGAAAAGTTTATTAGAAGGGTACTTGCTTCTTGAGCAATTAAAAGAAGTAATTATAGGAGAAGACTTAATAAGTTGTGAGATAGAGACACAACTGGATCATCTGAGCGTCAAGAGCAAGAAGAAGCAAGAACTTTACATTACCAGGACTTTTGTTACCCTTTCTTGTCTCTGCATCACTCTTTATCTTAGTCTTCCTTCTTTCAAAAGACCGGCCTAATCTACATGAAGTAGAAAATGGACATCAAAGCTTCCAAGTGTTCCTACCACTAGTGTAGACTCATTCTTTTTTTCTCAGTTGTAAGTCAGAAAAGCCTATACAAGAACTCTCAGTGTCCAATTGTGGATTATGTACCCTCTCTCTATGTATGGGATCCTATGTGAAGGTGGGAGCAGATGCTGAGTCTGCATCTGACTTTAGGGTGCTTAATTTTAGCAGCTTGTGTTTTAGTAGCCACATTAGGGTAGCTAACCAAGAGTTAGTCCTGTGGGAAAAATGGGCAATGGAAATCAGACACATAGTGAGAGGTTAGAAGAGCAGGAAAAAAAAATGCCTATTAAAAAAGAGCGATAACAAAGGAATTTAATAATCTAAGCCTGAGCACTGTTGGCAAAAGGTCTCCCTTTAGAAATGGTAAATTGGTCTACCCTGATACAGTTTCAGTGGTCAAATATATATATTTTTTCACAGTTTAGAAAACTCAGTCTAAGCAACCCAGCCTGAAACTGTCGTCTGGGTTTCTAGTGTCTTGGATATCTTGACAGAAGCAAGAGCGAATCTTCCCTTGATGGAAGCACAAGCCAGGTCTTGCAAGATTCCCACAGATAGGACACAGCTAAATATGAACTCATGATCCAAAACTACAAATCATCTGAGGAAACTGCCAAACAACAAAGTCAAAGAGAAGCTCTCAAAAGCAGTTAAAGAAAGATAATTAGCGTCACATCAAATTTCTCAGCAGCACTAATAAAGATAGAAGACATTAAAATGATATTGTAAAAAGTGCTGAGAGGAAATAAATGTCAACCCTTATTTGCATATCAGATTCAACCACAATTTAAAAGGAAAGAAGAAATTTATCTAAAAGGAAGTTATGATACTTGAAATGATAGACAAAAGGGCAAATCTAATTAAATGTATAAAACTAAAT
The DNA here is from genome assembly GCF_029378745.1 of Bos indicus. Classification (NCBI taxonomy): domain Eukaryota; kingdom Metazoa; phylum Chordata; class Mammalia; order Artiodactyla; family Bovidae; genus Bos; species Bos indicus. Next base: position 21,638,392 of record NC_091768.1, on the reverse strand, counting down.
TAATTAAGTAGTAACTATATGTGTTTACATATATATGCTTACACATACATAAAAAACAATAAAAGTCTCATGGGTGATAAAATAATTATTACATAATTAAAATGCTGGGCAGGGATAGCATAAATTTGGAGGAGAAAGACAAGATTGAAACATTCTAAAGCCCATTCGATACACGATACTGGATGCTTGGGGCTAGTGCACTGGGATGACCCAGAGGGATGGTATGGGGAGGGAGGAGGGAGGAGGGTTCAGGATGGGGAACACATGTATACCTGTGGCGGATTCATTTTGATATTTGGCAAAACTAATACAATTATGTAAAGTTTAAAAATAAAATAAAATTGAAAAAAAAAAAAGAACAAGGTAGAAATATAGATAAACATCACATTTATTTTAATTTGTCTTAAATATCAATATTAAGTACAAAAGGAATAGAAATAGAGTATTTAACAGAATAACAGAAATAGAGCATATCTTTCCTCTTCATTAGAGGAAACTTTAGAGGAATGCAGAAAAGAAGAAAGGGGCATAAATGAAATTGCTGTTGTTCAGTTGTGTCTCACTCTTTGTAACCCCCATGGACTTAGCCCACCAGGATCCTCTGTTCTCCACCATCTCCTGGAGTTTGCTCAAATTCATGTCCATTGAGTCGGTGATGCTATCTAATCATCTCATCCTCTGCTTCCCTCTTCTCCTCTGGCCTCCAGTCTTTCTCAGCATTGGGGTCTTTTTTGAATGAGTTGGTTCTTCTAGGCAAGTGTAAAATACAGTCATAATTCTAAAAATTAGTCTAATCCAAGAATATTAACAATCTTAAAAACATAAATATTGAATAAATTAAATATACTATTTAATTTAAATAATTTTCAAATTAGACAAAAATATATTTCTGCTATTATTTGTAAGTGTCATAAATAAAACATAGGTTATAGAAATACTAGCTATAAAGAATAGAAAAACATATAGCAATCAAGCAAATGCTTACCAAAGAGGCTCATGAAAGTGTGAAAGTGAAATTGTTAATTGCTCAGTCATGTCCAACTCTTTGTGATCCCATGGACTGTAGCTCACCAGGCTCCTCTTTCCATGGAATTATCAAGAATTCTGGAGTGGGTAGCCATTCCCTTGTCCATGGGATCTTCCCGACCCAGGGATTGAACCCGGATCTCCTGCACTGTAGGTGGATTCTTTACCTTCTGAGCCACTAATAAAGCCCAAAAAGCTCATATGGATCCCTTAATATTAAACAAAATAGGAAAGCAAAAGCATTATCAGAGCTACAAAATTTACAAGTGTTCTAATTTATCAGGAAGATAAAACAACCAAACTTGCATGTGCCTGGTAATATTAATCTCAAAGTGAAAATGAACAGAACTGGAATTAAAAAGGAATATTGGTAAATACACTCTTGTCATGGGAAATTGTAACACATCTCTCTAAGTAACTGATAGATTAGGAAGACTAAAAATTGGAAATAATACAGATGATTTCAATAATAATAATAAGCTTTCTTTAAAGTGCATTTATAGAACTCTGCATCCTTCAATTGAGCCATACTTTTTTCTTATGTATACATACAACAGTTATGAAAACTAGCCATATATTAAATTATAAAATAAGCCTCTGTCAAAGAAGAAATATGAACGTCCCAGTATTATACAAACTTGAAATGATATTCTTGTATATTTAAAACAAAAAATCCAATTCTAAATGCTTAATATAGAAAAATTTATAATAAAAACTAGAGAATACTAAGAAGCAAATGATAAATAAGTTATTTTTGGTAGATATCAAAACTTGTGGAATGCAGCTGGACTCTTGGTTAGAGGGAAACATATAGCTTTAGATGCTTACATGACAAAATGATAAAATTTAAGTCTTGAAAAGCTAAGGGTATGTCTCCGTAACTTGAAACAACAAAGTTAAAATGAACCTAAATCATTTTGCAGTCCTTTAAAAGATAGACAGGTATGGCTACAAGAGGAGAAGGAGGAGAGTTTTAAGAGAAAACAGAGTTTGTTTTACTCAGAGGTCCTAGAGACTGCACATGCAGGACCCCATGGAAAGACACCAAGATGGTCAGGAGGCAAGTGCCAGGGCAAGGTTTAGGCCACAGCCTTAACTGGGGGTTTTGTGGGAAAGGCAGGCCAGACAGGGTGAAGAGTTTAGGATTAGCCATTTGAATACTTTTGGAAGGGGTTTGGGCTCCTGAGAAATCTGTATGCAGGTCAAGAAGCAACAGTTAGATCTAGACATGGAAACACAGACTGGTTCCAAATCGGGAAAGGAGTATGTCAAGGCTGTATATTGTCACCCTGCTTATTTAACTTATATGTAGAATACATCATGCGAAATGCCAGGCTGCATGAAGCACAAGCTGGAATCAAGACTGCCGGGAGAAATATCAATAACCTCAGATATGCAGATGACACCACCCTTATGGCAGAAAGTGAAGAAGAACTAAAGAGCCTCTTGATGAAAGTGAAAGTGGAGAGTGAAGAAGTTGGCTTAAAACTCAACATTCAGAAAACGAAGATCATGGCATCTGGTCCCATCACTTCATGGCAAATAGATGGGGAAACAATGGAAACAGTGAGAGACTTTATTTTGGGGGGCTCCAAAATCACTGCAGATGGTGACTACAGCCATGAAATTAAAAGACGCTTACTCCTTGAAAGGAAAGTTATGATCAACCTAGACAACATATTAAAAAACAGAGACATTACTTTGCCAACAAAGGTCCATCTAGTCAAGGCTATGGTTTTTCCAGTGGTCATGTATGGATGTGAAAGTTGGACTATAAAGAAAACTGAGCACTGAAGAATTGATGCTTTTGAACTGTGGTGTAGAAGACTCTTGAGAGTCCCTTGGACTGCAAGAAGATGCAACCAGTCCATCCTACAGGAGATCAGTTCTGGGTGTTCATTGGAAGGACTGATGGTAAAGCTGAAACTCCAATACTTTGGCCACCTGATCCAAAGAGCTGACTCATTTGAAAAGACCATGATGCTGGGAAAGATTGAAGGTGGGAGGAGAAGGGGATGGCAGAGGATGAGATGGTTGGATGGCATCACCAACTCAACGGACATGAGTTTGAGTAAACTCGAGTTGGTGATGGACAGGGAGGCCTGGCAAGCTGCAGTCCATCGGGTCGCAGAGTGTTGGACACGACTGAGCGACTGAACTGACTGACTGAACTTGGTCTCCAGGAGTGGTTCCTTGTTGAGTTGAGTGGCTTCTGGACCTGGACGACAAAGGCAAAAGAATAATATGCTCTGGGGAATAAGAACCGGATGAAGAAGTGTGGCTCTATTGGTTAGTTTGCATATCAAGGTCATGCTCCTTCCTGGGTCCTTTGCTATCTTTAAGAATCAGCTAATCCATCATAAAAAATGTTTATAATATACAGTAGAAAGAAGGAAATAATAAGAATCAGGTGTTCACAAAATAGATGAAAAAATATACTAAAAAAGATCAACAAAGGAAACGTCAGTGTACTTGAAGAAACTAATAACACCAATTCAACAGAACTCTGACAGCTTTGATCAAGGCAAACACAATTAACAACATTTGGAATAAAGGGGAATAACTAAATATACTGGAGATGTTAGATAATATGCAACAAAAACCTTAAGGTTGAAAAATTTGAAAACTGAGATAAACAGATCATTTTTTCTTAAATATATCAAAATAGACTGAAGAATAAGCATAAAACTGAAGTAAACCTATCATAATTTGAAAAGATGGAATCGACACTTGACAGGTTTATGGGCTATCACTTATGGGATTGTTTTGGTTATTTGGGAGTAGATACATTTTTGCAGAGAACCAGCCCAAAGTGTGGTGGGGTCATGTATGGTTTATTAATTCTACTTTGGTTGGGGTGAGAGCTCAGACGAGATTAGTGAGATTTTATCTCACACAAGTGGGAAAAATAGAATTTGAATCTATATTGAAGGATTAAATATAGCCCACACTCTTGAGAGAAGATTTCTTCGTGCTACTAGTCTGTTGTTTTTCCTTGTAAGTCAAGGCTGTGTAGGTGATAAATACCACAGGATATTTTTTTTTTTTTTTAATAAATTTTTCTACCTCAAAGGAACCATGGATTAGGAAAAGACAGAAACTAACTCTCTGGATATATATAGTTTTTCTTGGCTAGGCTGCAGTTGACTTTCACTTTTTCTCCAAAGGGTTGGACTTATGTGGAAGGGGGAGTAGGAAAAGTCAATGTTCATACTTGCAGATTGTTTAAATTCCTCTTTCTCTGATTGGGTTTGTTCCTATTTTCTGCCTGTTTACTCCTAGTCTATTGATTCTTTAGAATTTCTAGGATCTTTTACATTAGAGATGTTAACCTTTTGACTGTCAGTTACATTGCATATATTTTTCCAGTCTGTCACTTGTAAACATTTGCCATAACATAAATTTATATTAAGTGTGTCAGTGTTTTCCCCTTTATAGGTTTGGGTTTTCTGTTTTAAAAACTTTTCCTTCATGAAAGGAACACAGTAACACAAGCACTGCCCTTAAAGTCCTCAAGAGTATTTTTGACAGTGAAAAAATTTTACACTCCTCCAGTATGGTGTACACATTGGAAGTTTCTGCTTTTCATGACTGAAGTTTCTGTTTGCCACAATGGGACTTGAATTGTTTTTACCCGAAATTAAGCTCACAATTTTCAGATTTGGTCTAGTGTCAAGGCAGGATATGTAAGAGACATACACAGGTTTGATCCCTGGGCGGGGAAGATCCTCTGGAGAAGGGAATGGCTATCCACTCCAGGATTCTCGCCTGGAGAATCCCATGGACAGAGGAGCCTGGTGGGCTACAGTCCATGGGGTCTCCAAGAGTCAGACATGACTTAAGTGACTTAGCACGCAGGCAAGATTTAAAGGGATGAGAGTCTGTTTCTGGAATGTTTTTTCCTTCTTTTTAAAAAATGTCACCGTGTAATACTGCTTCTTCTCCACTGACCTTATGGTACTAGTTTTCTCCTTGGCAATTTAGAAACGCTCCTGGGCAGAAAGCTGTAGGATTGTTTGTCTTCTTGAGTTGAAATAACAAGTGAAAGCTACAAAGTTTGGACTCATTTATACCTACAAGGCTTGCCTGCATTTATGGAGTCCATCTCATTTCAGTTTAAGGGCAACCCACTTGGAGGAAATGAGTCCAGACTTTGTAGCCTAAGAAAGTCAACTGAAGGGACATAGACTGTGGCCCAGCACCACTTTGCACTTACCAGCTGCCTCAAAGGTGGTCCTTTCTGATTGATAGGATTCTATGAAAATAAATTATCTGACTCTTCAAATTCTTTTTTTTTTCCCCATGGAATTTCTTTTGATTCTGAAATGCAAATTGGGTTTTACTTCACAAAATGTAACAGAAGAGCTAATTAAAACATTTCTGCCAATTCTCTTTAATTCCACAGCATAGCTTTTCAAATAATGCATTTAGTTCATATTTTGAAACTGTAACCACTTGAGGGATCTCAATTTTTTTTTGGTTAAAGTTTGTTTATACTCATTTCTTTCAATGTTTCAGGATAGTATGATATTTAACCAAAGGCAAAGAACATGAAGCTTAGAATTTTTTCCAAAGTTGGAATGAAAAGCAGGGAACTGTATTGAGTGGTGTTTTCACACTGTATGTCATATTCTTCACTTTATAGTTCTTGTGAACAAGAGCTTTACTAATCTGTCTGAACACTTTGTTTGACAAGAACCATAGTATGCTCTGTGATGGATGCGAGAGATCCAGTTGGACCTTGTGTCTCATTTGGATTTTGGTGTTTTCACAGCATGCTGTGAGGCTAAGTAGGATAGATAATTCTCAAAGCTATAGGATGATATGCAGTAATGCTTGGAGAGTCTTCTAGATTCTAATTATTAGACTATAATTTTATAGTCTATCTTCCTCTCTTGGAAGGTTATAGGTTGATTTTCATAGCAGAATTTGCTTTGTTAGAAATGGGAATCCTGATTTTTCACAAGGCCTCTTTCCTTCATGATAAAAGACTCCTTCTCACTGCTTTCCTTGAATCTGGGAATGGCAGAGCAACCTATTTAATCAATAAGAAATAAGCATAAATGTTGCCTGTAAATTCCTAGAAGTCTGGTTAAAGATAGGATTGGTTTTTTTCATGCCCCTTTCCTTTATATACTACCTGGAGAAAGGAGGATATGACTGGAGCTCTAGCATATTGCTTGAACTTTAAAAATGAAGACCATACTTTTAGTTGGAGCTGAGCAATTAAAGATGCTTTCATCTCTTATGTCTTTTATTGCATAAGAGATGAATAAACTTGTATTTTGTTTAAGCCAGTTTTTTTTTTCTCTTAAATATTCAGCCAAACATTCCTAACTATGTAGTAGGATTTGGTCCTAGTAATGGAATGCTGCAATAAAAAAAAAAAAAAGAAAGAAAGAAAGAAAAGAAAATGTAGCAATGGCATAGTAGAGGCGGTTGAGTAATAGATGGTGTAGATTCTGTACTCTAGAGAGCCATTGACCATTGTAATGTCATAGTAGAACATTGACAAACTATCCCATTGGAAGGCATACCACCTATGGACTGAAGTCAGACAAAAGGGGGAAAGTTCAACAAACTGAGAATGTGAGAAAGTCTTCTCTGCTACACAATGATTTTGGAGAAGACTTAAGATAGAGACATTGCAACTGAATTTAGATGAGTATTTCAAGCAGAAATAGACCTGCCGAAGATTTGCTTCTTTGCTGAAGAACTTCTCTACCTATGGTGCCAAACTGTCTCGATTGGGAGTCCCAGAATTTACACCCTTGCGGGGGTGAAAAAGCCAACTGCTCCTGTATCCAAACTTAAGCAGTAGTGACAAAACCGAAGTCTTAGCTGGTGGTAAGACTGTGGTCCCTCAAGGGTCCTTGCTTAACCAGAGAATTTAGTCCAGCCTTTGGACAATATTTGAATTAAAAGCATAGTGTGTATTCATTTAGTAAATAGTAAATGAGCTCCTATAATATTCTTGACTGCCATTGAAATAGAAATAAAAAAACAAGGTAAGTGGGAAGTGATAGAGTTCCATTCTCAATAGGATTGGTGGGATAGACCTCACTGAGAAGATGGCATTTACTTCAAGACTTGAAAGGGTTGAAGGAGTGAGCCCTATGGTTCTCTGGACAGAGTATTTTAGGGAGAGGCAGTGGCTAGTACGAAAGGTCCTGATTTGTACCAGGGCTCTGTAAAATGGTAGAGGTCAGTGTGATTAGAGCAAGCACAGAGAGTAAATGAGGTAGGGCAGACCCTCTATAACCTTGAAGACCACTATGATGATGTTGGCTTTTGCTCAGGTTGTGAGCCTTTGAAGATTTTTGAATGGAGGGGCAAACTGATCTTATATATGTTTCCAAAGTGGATCCTATTGCAGTTTTGAGAATAGTCAATAGAGGAGCAAGGGAAGTGAGATGAGTAGGGGACTACTGCAGTATCCAGAGGAAAGAGGATGGTAGTATGTCCCAGAGTGTACCTGCGAACGAGCCAAGAAGTGGTTGGAAGTTGCATGTATTTTGAAGGTAGAAACTCCAATACTTTGGCCACCTGATGCGAAGAGCTGACTCATCTGAAAAGACCCTAATGCTGGGAAAGATTGAGGGCAGGAGAAGGGGACGACAGAGGATGAGATGGTTGGATGGCATCACCGACTCAATGGACATGAGTTTGGGTAAACTCCAGGAGTTGGTAATGGACAGGGAGGACTGGCATGCTGCGGTTCATGGGGTCGCAAAGAGTCGGACACGACTGAGCAACTGAGCTGACCTGAGACCAACATGATTTTTTAGAATTTATCTCCCCTCCCAAACTTACTTTTCCCAGAAGACTTGAGGCAGTGGCTATTTATGTGACACTTTTAATTCATAGACTTTTAGTAAAGCAGATTGCCCTCCATCATGTGGGTGGATTTCATCCAATCAGTTGAAAGCTCTTGAGTGAGAGAGAATTCTGCAGCTGATGATTTTTGGACTTGAACTGCAGCTTTGGCTCATTCCTGAGTTGGCAGCCTGCTGGTCCACTCAGCAGACTTTGGACTGGTTAGCCTCTACAACCAACCTCCACAGCCTCTGTAAAATAAATCCACATATACATTCCTATTGTTTTTGTTTCTTTTGAGAACCATGCCTAATACAGGAGAATTATGCATTAGCATTGTGAGGAATTTAAAAAAATTTTTTTAAATGTTAGTTCATCCAAAACAACCTCATAGAAATATTTAGAGTAATGTCTGATAATGTATCTGGGCATCACAGCCCAGTCAAGTTGACACATAAAATTAATCATCACACCTCCTAAGTTCATGTATATACTTGTAATACTTTATGTCACTTTTCCTGATGATCTCAGGTGTAGATTCAAAATTCTTCTCAACATCGTGGCTTCAACAGACAAACTAAAGTTGACATAAGGATTGGAATGTATTTTCTATCTCTGATTTATAAACTAAAAAACAAATTCTTAGTTTGACAAGACCCCAAACTTCTATTTCCTTGCAACATTATCACCCTTTCTGCTTCTTAGGCTTTGCCTTCTCTGACTCTCTTACACACGCAGACACAGTGGCCTACTCTAGCCACACCTAATAATTCAGTTTTTAAACTAACCACAAACTTTTTTAAACTTTAATTTTTCTATTATTTATTTGTTATAACTACACAATGGACTTATATTGCTTATGTGACAAGAAAAATAGTTAATGAATACGAATATTGTGAAAGCAGAATCATTGAGGTAAAAAGATGAAAAAGTTTATAGGTCTAGTTCAATCCACACATTTTCAGATTCAAAAACAGAGGACCAGAGAGATAAGTGACTTGTTCAAACTCAGCTTGTTAGACGTGATCTTGGGACTATTGACCAAGTTTCTAGTTTCTTAGCCCTAAAGTACCTCTTTTACTATAGATTAACCACAGACTTTTAGATCTTTGCATTTGTGAATCACACATTCTTCTGGATTACTTTCCTTTTATTCACAAACTCTGTCAAGTCTCAAAAAAGATGTCCTAACACCCAAAAAAGATGTCCTTTATCATTATAGAGGAAAGTGAAAGTGAAAGTTGCTTATCCGTGTCTGACTCTTTCTGACCCCATGGACTACACAGTCCATGGAATACTCCATGCCAGAATACTGGAGTGGGTAGCCTTTCCCTTCTCCAGAGGATCTTCCCAACCAGGGATAGAACCCATGTCTCCCTCACTGCAGGCAGATTCTTTACCAGCTGAGCCACAAGGGAAGTCCAATATATCATTATAGGGGACTAGAATGCAAAAATAGGAAGTCAAGAAATACCTGGAGTAACAGGCAAAGTTGGCCTTGGAGTACAGAATGAAGCAAGGCAAAGGATAATAGAGTTTTGCCAAGAGAACTCACTGGTCATAGCATACACCCTTTTTTGACAACACAAGAGAAGACTCTACACATGGATATCACCAGATGGTCAATATCTAAATCAGATTGATTATGTTCTTTGCAGCCAATGATGGAGAAGCTCTATATAGTCAGCAAAAACAAGATGGGGAGCTGACTGTGGCTCAAATCATGAACTCCTTATTACCATATTCAGACTTAAATTGAAGAAAGTAGGTAAAACCACTAGACTATTCAGTTATGACCTAAATCAAATCCCTTACGGGATACAGAAGTGAGAAATGGATTCAAGGAATTAGATCTGATAGAGTGCCTGAAGGACTAAGGACGGTTCATGATATTGTACAGGAGGCAGGGATCAAGACCATCCCCAAGAAAAAGAAATGCAAAAAGGCAGAATGGTTGTCTGAGGAGGCCTTACAAATAGCTGTGAAAGAAGAGAAGTGAAAGGCAAAGGAGAAAAGGAAAGATATACCCATTTGAATGCAGAGTTCCAAAGGATAGCAAGGAGAGATAAAAAAGGTTTTCTCAGTGATCAATGCAAAGAAATAGAGGAAAATAATACAATGGTAAAGACTGGAGATCTCTTCAAGAAAACTAGAGATACCATGGGAACATTTCATGCAAATACGGGCACAATAAAGGACACAAAAATGGTATGGACCTAACAGAAGCAGAAGATAATGAGAAGAGGTGGCAAGAATACACATAAGAACTATACAAAAAGATCTTCACAACCCAGATAACCACAATGGTATGATCACTCACCTAGAGCCAGACATTCTGGAATGTGAAGTTAAGTGGGTCTTAGGAATCTAGTGGAGGTGATGGAATTCCAGTTGAGCTATTTCAAATCCTAAAAGCTGATGCTGTTAAAATGCTGCACTCAATATGCCAGCAAATTTGGAAAACTCAGCAGTGGCCACAGGACTGGAAAAGGTCAGTTTTCATTCCAATCCCAAAGAAAGGCAATGCCAAAGAATGCTCAAACTACCACACAGTTGCACTCATCTCACACGCTAGTAAATTAATGCTCAAAATTCTCCAGGCTTCAACAGTACGTGAACCGTGAACTTCCAGATGTTCAAGCTGGGTTTAGAAAAGGCAGAGGAACCAGAGATCAAATTTCCAACATCTGTTGGATCATCAAAAAAGCAAGAGAATTCCAGGAAAACATATACTTCTGCTTCATTGACTACACTAAAGCCTTTGACTGGGTGGATCACAGCAAACTGTGGAAAATTCTGAAAGAGATGGGAATACCAGACCACCTGACCTGTCTTTTGAGAAACCTGTACGCAGGTCAAGACTTAACAGTTAGAACCGAACATGGAACAACAGACTGGTTCAAAATTGGAAAAAGAGTACGTCAAGACTGTATATTTTCATCCTGTTTATTTAACTTATATGCAGAGTACATCATGCGAAATGCCAGGGTGGGTGAAGAACAAGCTGAAATCAAGGTTGCTGGGAGAAATATCAATAACCTCACATATGCAGATGAAACCACCCTTATGGCGGAAAGTGAAGAGGAACTACAGAGCCTCTTATTGAAGGTGAAAGAGGAGAGTGAAAAAGCTAGCTGAAAACTCAACATTCAAAAAACTTTAAGATCGTGGCATCTGGTCCCATCACTTCACAGCAAATAGTTGGGGAAACAACAGAAATGGTAACGAACTTTATTTCTTGGGCTTCAAAATTACTGCAGGTGGTGACTGTAGCCATGAAGTTAAAAGACGTTTGCTCCTTGTAATAAAAGCTATGACAGACTTAGACAGTGTATTAAGAAGCAGAGACATTATTTTCCTGACAAAAATACTTCTAGTCAAAGCTATGGTTTTTCCAGTAGTCAGGAATGGATGGAAGAGTTAGACCATAAAGAAGGCGGAGCACCAATGAACTGATGCCTTGGAACTGTGATATTGGAGAAGACTCTTGAGAGTCCCTTGGCCTGCAAGGAAATCAAACCTGAATATTCATTGGCAGTACTGATGTTGAAGCTGAAGCTCTAATACTTTGGCCACATGATGGGAAGAACTGACTTATTAGAAAATCCCGTGATGCTGGGAAAGATTGAAGGATGGAGACGAAAAAGATGAAAGAGGATGAGATGGTTGGATGGCTCTATGGACATAAGTTTGAGCAAGCTCCGGGATTTAATAATGGACAGGGAAGCTTGGCATGCCGCAGTCCATGTGATCACAAAGTGTTGGACATGACTGAGTGGCTGAACAACAACAACAAAGAGCTGAAACTGTAAAGCTCCAAGAATAAAACACAAGAGTTTAGCTTTTGGTGATAATGTTTTTTTTTTTTTTTGGATTTGATGTTAAAGAAAAAGGCAGCAAAAGAAAAAAATGGGCTACATCAAACTGAAAAGCTCCTCACATCAAAGAAGACAATTAACAAAATGAAAAGGCATCCTAGGTGATAGACAAAATATTTGCAAACCATGTATCTGATAAGGGTTCATATACAAAGTATATAAAGAACTTATGCAACTTAATTGCAAATAAAAACCAACCAGATGTAACAATGAGCAGAGGATTGGAATAGATATTTTTCCAAAAAAAGACATACCAATAGCCAACAGGTTTATGAGAGGGTGCTCAACATCACTCACTAATCATCTGGGAAATTCAATTTAAAACCATTATAAGATCTCATCTCACATCTATCAGAATGGCTGTTATCAAAAAACAGTGTTGGTAAAGATGGGGCTAAATGGGGAACTCTCATGGATTATTAGTGGGAATGTAAATTGATGCAGTTGTTATGGAAAACAGAATGGATATTCCTCAAAAACATTAAAAAATAGAACTGCCCAATAATCCAGTAATTCTGCTCCTGAGTATTTATCTGAAGAAAATGAAAACACTAACTAGAAACAATAAATGCACCTGTATGTTCAGTTCAGTTTAGTTCAGTCACTCAGTCGTGTCCGACTCCTTGCCACCCCATGAACTGCAGCATGCCAGGCCTCCCTGTCCATCACCAACTCCCGGAGTTCACTCAAATCCATGTCCATCGAGTAGGTGATGCCATCCAATCATCTCATCTTCTGTCATCCCCTTCTCCTCCTGCCCTCAATCTTTCCCAGCATCAGGGTCTTTTCAAATGAGTCAGCTGTTCGCATCAGGTGGCCAAAGTATTGGAGTTTCAGCTTCAGCATTAGTCCTTCCAATGAATACCCATGACTGATCTCCTTTAGGATGAACTGGTGGGATCTCCTTGCATTCTAAGGGACTCTCAAGAGTCTTCTCCAACACCACAGTTCAAAAGCATCAATTCTTCTGTGCTCAGCCTTCTTTACAGTCCAACTCTCACATCCATACATGACCACTGGAAACTAGACAGACCTTTGTTGGCAAAGTAATGTCTCTGCTTTTTAATATGCTATCTAGGTTGGTCATAACTTTACTTCCAAGGAGTAAGTGTCTTTTAATTTCATGGCTGCAATCCCCATCTGCAGTGATTTTGGAGCCCAGAAAAATAAAGTCAGCCACTGTTTCCACTGTTTCCCCTTTTATTCACCATGAAGTGATGGGACTGGATGCCATGATCTTAGTTTTCTGAATGTTGAGCTTTAAGCCAACTTTTTCACTCTTCTCTTTCACTTTCATCAAGAGGCTTTTCAGTTCTTCTTCACTTTCTGCCATAAGGGTGGTGTCATCTGCATATCTGAGGTTATTGATATTTCTCCTGGCAATCTTGATTCCAGCTTGTGTTTCTTCCAGCTCAGCGTTTTTCATGATGTACTCTGCATATAAGTTAAATAAGCAAGGTGACAATATACAGCCTTGATGTACTCCTTTTCCTATTTGGAACCAGTCTGCTATTCCATGTCCAGTTCTAACTGTTGCTTCCTGACCTGCATACAGGTTTCTCAAGAGGCAGGTCAGGTGATCTGGGATTCCCATCTCTTTCAGAAGTTTCCACAGTTTCTTGTGATCCACACAGTCAAAGGCTTTGGCATAGTCAATAAAGCAGAAATAGATGTTTTTCTGGAACTCTCTTGCTTTTTCCATGATCCAGCGGATGTTGGCAATTTGATCTCTGGTTCCTCTGCCTTTTCTAAAACCAGCTTGAACATCTGGAAGTTCATGGTTCACATATTGCTGAATCCTGTCTTGTAGAATTTTGAGCATTACTTTACTAGCGTGTGAGATGAGTGCAGTTGTGCAGTAGTTTGAGCATTCTGTGGCATTCCTCTCTTTGGGATTGGAATGAAAATTTACCTTTTCCAGTCCTGTGGCCACTTCTGAGTTTTCCAAATTTGCTGGCATATTGAGTGCAGCACTTTCACAGCATCATCTTTCAGGATGTATGTTCATTGCAGCATTATTTATGATAACCAAGATATGGAAATAACCTAAGTGCCCATCAGTAAGTGAATGGTTAAAAAAAGATGTGAGATATAGGCACACACACACGTACACATGCACACAATGGATTATTATTCAGCCTTCTCAGAGAATGACATCTTGCGATTTGTGACAACACTGATGGTTATAGAGGATGTTATGCTAAGTGAAACAGATCAGACTGAAAGAATGTAGTGTATGGTTTCACTTATATATGGAATCCAAAACAAAACAAACAAACATAACAAAACAAAACAGAGTCATAGATAAAGAGAAGAAACAGGTGGTTGCCGAAGGGAAGAAGAGTAGAGGGAGATAATACGTGAGGGAGATTTAAAGGTAACTTCCAGTTGTAAAATAAATGAGTCAGGGTATGAAAGGTATAGTGTAGGAATATAGTCAGTAACTATGTAGTGTAATTGTTTGGTGACATAATGTAACTAGGGGGCTTCCCAGGTAGCTCAGTGGTAAAGAATCTGCCTGCCAAGCAGGAGACTGGGGTTCAGTCCCTAGGCTGGGAAGATCCCCTGGAGAAGTAAATGGAAACCCGCTCCAGCATTCTTGCTTGGGAAACCTTATAGATAGAGGAGCCTGATGGACTGTAGTCCATGGGATTTCAATGAGTTGGACAGGACTTAGCAACTAAACAACAGCAACAACAATACTATAGCTAGACTTATTATGGTGGTCACTTTGAAATGAATAGAATATCCAATCACTATGTTATTTATCAAGAACTAATAATAACAGTGTTGAAAGTCAATTATATTTCAAAAAGTATGATTTTTGAAGTATATTCAAGAAGAAGAGATCAAATTCGTGGTTACCAGAGATGAGAGGTGTTGAAGGAGGGGGAAGCAGATGAAGGCAGTCAAGATTGTGTGTGTGTCAGTCATTCAGTTGTATCTGACTCTCTACGACCCCATGGACTGGAGCCCACCAAGCTCCTCTGTCTGTGGGATTCTCCAGGCAAGAATACTGGAGTGGGTTGCTGTGCCCTCTTCCAGGGGATCTTCTCGACACAGGGATTGAGCTCGGGTTCCCCACATTGCATGTGGATTCTTTACTGTCTAAACAAGTAGGGAGGCCCCAAACTTCCAGTTATAAGATAAATAAGCACTAGGGATGTAATGTGAAACATGAAAAATACAATTATCACTGCTCTAAGTTATATATAAAAGCTTGTAAGACAGTAGATCCTGAGTTCTCATCACAAGGACATTTTTTTTTCTATTTCCTTAATTTTGTATCTTCATGAGATGATGGATGTTAACTAAACTTATTGTGACAATAATTTCATGATGTATTTAAGTCAAATCATTATGCTATACACCTTAAACCTATACAAACCTGTCTGTCAATTACATCTAAATAAAACTGAAAGAAAAAAAATAAAATAAACTTCATTAAACTCTAAAAGGACCCCAGAACTACCATATTATGCGTATTTATCTGAAGGAAACAAAATCACTATTTTTAAAAAAGATACCTACATCCTCATAGTCATTGCATCATAATTTACAATAGTCGAGACAATGAAGCAACCTGTGTCCATTAGCAGATGACTAGAAAAAAAAAGATATGTTATATATATATATATATATATATATATATATATATACACACACACACAATGGCATATTATATATGTATATTTATATATACACACAATGGAGTACTGTTCAGCCATAAAAGAAGAAAACTTTGTCATTCATTATAGCATGGACGGACCTTGAAAACCTTATGTTTAAATGAAATATTTTAGACAGAGAAAGTTAAATACTGTACGATATCTCTTATATATGGAGTCTAAAAACAAAACGAAAGGCCAAAACAGAAAACTAAATCATTGATACATAGAACAGGGTGGTGGTTGCCAGAGTTCAGGGTAGTAGGTAGGTGAAATGAATGAAGGTGATCAAAAAGGACAGTCTTCCAGTTATAGAATGAGTTCTGGGGACATAATATACAGCATGTCGTCTTTTTTAAAAGAGTTTAAAATCCAAAACTATTGTGACTTAAAAATATTAGAATTTTTTGGGGGCTTCTCTTACAGAACAGAAATCCAGAGGAATGATTAGGAAGGATTACCTAGATGTGTGTCTAGAATTGTTATGGCAATTCCATAATGTCATCAACATCCAGTTTTCTTCATGTTCTCTACTCTGCCATTTGTAGGGTGTTGCCTTATCCTTATAGTCCAAGATGGTAACTGGGGCTCCAGCCGCGCCAACTGCATTCAAAGTTACCAGCAAAAGGAAGAGCGAATTAAGTACACACTTCCTAACTTTTAAAGGAATTTACCAAAGTCACACTTTTGCTCACAGTGAAAGAAAGTGAAAGTGAAGTTGCTCAGTAGTGCCTGACTCTTTGTGACCCTGTGGACTGTAGCCTACCAGGCTCTTCTGTCCATGGGATTCTCCAGGCTTTGGGTTGCTATTTCCTTCTCCAGGGGATCTTCCCGACCCAGGGATCGAACCCAGATCTCCCACATTGCAGGCAGATGCTTTAACCTCTGAGCCACCAGGGAAGCTCTTGCTTACAGTACTGCCTGAATTTAGTCATATAACTACCAGAAAAGTTGGGAAATGTAAGTTAGGTTTGAAGCAACATGGCCAGCTAAACTTGAGGTTTTGCTATTACAAAAGTACAAGAATAGATATTGAATGGCAACTGGAAGCTTTTAAATAAAAAAAATAAATAAAAGAGGGCTAAAGATGGATCCCTATATCATTTAAGTTGGTGAAGGAGACTTAAAATTAACCATCTGGGTAGGAGAAGAATGAAGCCAAGTTTCAAAGAGAGGTGGATAATATGTTGAAAATCAGAGAATTGTCTGTAAAGCACAGCAAATTAATTTGATTTATAGATGGCCACCAGTTACCATTCAAGTGTTCATTTCCATTAGCAGGTGCTTGTCAATGGAAAACCCACCAAATACTCCAAGGCCTGGGAGGCAGCCAAGGCAAAACTGACCAGTTACACTATACTCACATGGAGAATTTACATGGTCTGGATTCATTTTCTGTCTCTGCAATCTTCTGGGTTTGCAGTTGAAGCAAGGTAGAGGGATAGAGTTCAAAAAAGACCTTTATAGTTCTGATCAATTGATTTTTGACAAGAGTGCCAAGACAATTTGGCATGTTCTTTCAATCGTGGAAGAACATTCTTTTCAACAAATGGTACAGGAACAACTAGACATCAACATGCAAAAGAATAATTGGATACCAACTTCATGCCATATACAAAAACTAACTCAAAATGGATCAGAGACCTAAATACAAGTGTTAAGACTCTAATACTCTTACAGGAAAATGTAATAGTAAAATCTTCTTTATCCAAGATTAGACAGTGTTTTCTTAGATATGAGTTGAAGACATAAGCAATAAAACAAAAAATGATAAATTTTAAATCATCAAATTGTAATACTGTTATATTTCAAAAGATCCTGTCAAGAAAGTGAAAAGAGCACCTACAGAATGGGAGGCTGCTGCTGCTGCTAAGTCGCTTCAGTCGTGTCCAACTCTGTGCAACCCCATAGACGGCAGTCCACCAGGCTCCCCCGTCCCTGGGATTCTCCAGGCAAGAATACTGGAGTGGGTTGCCATTTCCTTCTCCAATGCATGAAAGTGAAAAGTGAAAGTGAAGTCACTCAGTCATGTCTGACTCTTAGCGACCCCAGGGACTGTAGCCTACCAGGCTCCTCTGTCCATGGGATTTTCCAGGCAAGAGTACTGGTGTGGGGTGCCATTGCCTTCTCCACAGAATGGGAGGAAACATTTGCAAATCATACATCTGGTAAGGGATTTGTATCTAGATAATGAACTCACAACTTAGTAAGTAAGTAAAAAGAAAAATAGTCAATTGAAAAATGGGTAAAGGAGTTGAATAGATACCTCTGAAAAGAAGATATACAAATGGCCAGTTAGCACATGAAGAGATACTCAAATGGGAAATCAAAACCACAACAAGAGACTACATCACATCCACTAGGATGGCTTTAACAGAATAGGACAATAATAAGTGTTGGCAAAGCTATGGGAAAATGGGGATTCTCATACATTGCTGTTGGGAATGTAAATGATTCCTTTGGGAAACAGTTTGGAAGTGTCTCAAAATAATCATGAAATTATCTTATGACCAAGCAATCCCAGTCCTAGGTATAAGCACAAGAGAAATAAAAACATGTATTCTTAGAAAAACGTGTAGATGGATGTTTGTAGCAGCATTATTCATAATAGCCAATTAGGAGAAACAACCCAAATATCTGCCATCTGATAATCAGATAAACAAAATGTGATATATCCATCCAAGAGGATGCTATTCAGCCATAAAAAGGAATGGAGTACTTATACATGCTACAAGATAAATGAACCTTGAAAACAGTAGGCAAAAGAAGCCCATCACAAAAGCCCATATATATGATTCCATTTACATAAAAGTCCAGAATAGGCAAATCCATAGGGACAGACAGTGGATCAGATTGTGGGAGCTATGGGGAGGGTAGAGTGAGAAATAACTGTTAACAAGTGTGGGGTTTCTTTTTGGGTGATAAACTTTTCTGTTATCATGGTTGCATTGTAAACAGTAAAAGGTGAATTTAATGGTAGGTGAAATATATCTCAATAATGCTGTTAAATAGAACAACAGGACCTATGGCTGATTCATGTTGATGTTTGACAGAAAACAACAAAATTCTGTAAAGCAATTATCCTTCCATTAAAAGATCAATAAATTAAGAAACACACACACAAAGCAGCACCAATACTGTCAAATATCGCAATATTTTATTTTAAAAAAGAAAAAGAACAACAGGGACTTCCCTGGTAGGGTCCAGTGGTTAGGACTCTGCACTTCCACTGCCCAGCACAAGGGTTCAATCCCTGGTGGGGAACTAAGATCCCACAAACTATGTTTACAGACAAATTAACAACAGCAACAACAAAAGACTACAACAATAAATATAGAGGGGTAGAGGGGTAGGGAGTCCAGACTGGGTTTATATGATTACCAGTGACTACATAGTCATGTATGGATGTGAGAGTTTGACTGTGAAGAAAGCTCAGTGCTGAAGAATTGATGCTTTTGAACTGTGGTGTTGGAGAAGACTCTTGAGAGTCCCTTGGACTGCAAGGAGATTCAACCAGTCCATTCTAAAGGAAATCAGTCCTGGATGTTCTTTGGAAGGAATGATGCTAAAGCTGAAACTCCAGTACTTTGGCCACCTCATGCAAAGAGTTGACTCATTGGAAAAGACTCTGATGCTGGGAGGGACTGGGGGCAGGAGGAGAAGGGGATGACAGAGGATGAGATGGCTGGATGGCATCACTGACTTGATGGACGTGAGTTTGAGTGAACTCCGGAAGATGGTGATGGACAGGGAGGCCTGGAGTGCTGCGATTCATGGGGCCGCGAAGGGTTGGACACGACTGAGTGACTGAACTGAACTGAACTGAACATAGTAATATAAGTGGTTCCAGTAGCACCAGAAAACATCAGTCCCTGTGCCTGCTGTTTAGGAGTTTCTGTGCTTGGACCTGTTTTGCATCCTGTCAGTGACCACAGACTTTCACCCACCATCAGCATGCTCACTATTGCACTTCAATCCCTGGCTCCCTCATTTCTCATTCCACGACCACATCTGACCACCTCTATCCAGCCATAGAATCTCTTCTTACCCGAACAGTGTCCTTCTTCAACTCTGCTTTCAGTTTTAACGTTTCCTTTCTGGTGGGGTTGGGGGTGGAGCTGAAGCAGGAACCATGTTATGTGAGCAGCAGGACTGAAGGGCTCTATGACCCTGATGGTCTCCACACATCCTAGAGGTTCTGATGCGTGCCTGTGTGTGCTCAGTACTGTCTGACTCTTTGTAACCTTAAGGTCTATAGCCCTTAGGGCTCCTCTGACTATGGAATTCTCTAGAGTGGGCTGACATCCCCTTTTCCAGGGCATCTTCATCACCCAGGGATTGAACCCATGTCTCCTGCATCTCCTGCATTGGCAGGTGGACTCTTTACCACTGTGCCACCTGGGAAGAGGTTCTGGATCCACCTCATAAAGGAAGAAGGCCTTGAACAAATCACTGAGCCCACTGACTAATGGAATTGAAATTGAAATCTCTTTGCAATTAATTTACAATTCCCTGGGCTTAAACAAACTGAAAATGGTTCTAACAAGGAATTAAGATAGAGACTCCATGAGCAAAACTCTCATTGTATTTATTATAATAACATGAGCTTGTTAAACGCTTATGTTACTAAGCCATGTTCTAATTGCTTTGTGTGTGACATTTAATCCACACTGCATCCTAATACAGGAGGTTATATTATTATTCTTACTTTAAAGATGAATAAAACTGAGACTGGGAGAGGTTGGATAATTCACTTGAAGTCGCCAGCTGAGGAATGACAGAGTACAGACACTCTCATGGAGTTTGCATTTCGTTTCTTTTCTTTTTATTTTTACATTTTAAAAATTTATTTATTTTTTAATTGGAGGATATTTGCTTTACGATATTATGTTGGTTTCTGCCATACAGCAACATGAATCAGCCATAGGTATACATGTGTCCCCCTCCTTCTTGAAGCTCCCTCCCATAGCCCTCTCCATCCCACCCCTCTAGGTTGTCACAGAGCACAGAGTTAGAGCTCCCTGCATCACACAGCAAATTCCCATTGGCTATCTATTTTACATATGGTAGTGTATGTTTCTGGAGAAGGCAATGGCAACCCATTCCAGTACTCTTGCCTGGAAAATCCCATGGACAGAGGAGCCTGGTAGGCTGCAGTCCATGGAGTCGCTAAGAGTCGGACATGACTGAGCGACTTCACTTTCACTTTTCACTTTCATGCATTGGAGAAGGAAATGGCAACCCACTCCAGTGTTCTTGCCTGGAGAATCCCAGAGACAGGGGAGCCTGGTAGGCTGCCGTCTATGGGGTCACACAGAGTCGGACACGACTGAAGCGACTTAGCAGCAGCAGCAGTAGCAGCAGGGTATGTCTCAATGCTACTCTCTCAGTTTGTCCCTCCCTCTCCTTCCCCTACTGTGCCCACAAGCTTGTTCTGTATGTCTGCATCTCCATTATGAAGTGAAGTGAAAGCCTCTCAGTCATGTCTGACTCTTTGTGACCCCATGGACTGTAGCCCACCAAGCTCCTCTGTCCATGGAATTCTCCAAGCAAGGGAGTGGGTACCCATTCCCTTCTCTAGGGTATCTTCCCAACCCAGTCGTTGAACCCAGGTCTCCCACATTGCAGGAGGATTCATTTTAGTCTGAACCTCCAGATAAGCCCAAGAATACCAGAGTGGGTAGCCTGTCTCTCTCCAGGGAATCTTCCCAACCCAGGGATTGAACCTGGTTTTCCTGCATTGCAGGCAGATTCTTTACCAGCTGAGCTACCAGGACCCCTTAGCAATGTGTCTCCATTGCTGCCCTGAAAATAGATATTTTGCATTTTTGTTCTCTTTACTATCTCTTCTGTTCTCTTGAGCCCATGCCTCACCTACATTTAGAATCTGCCCATTTATGTTTCCAGTATTAGTAGTAATAATTATCAGTATTATTGCAGCAAAATTTATCTTCTTATTAAGAGACAAACATATTTGTAGTCATTTTTAAACAATTTTACCCCAGAAATGGATAGTTAGGGAGTTTGGGATTGACATGTACACACTGCTATTTAAAATATTTAAATTAGATAGCACAATATATTTAAAATAGATAACCAACAAGGACTTACTGTATAGCACATGGAATTCTGCTCAGTGTTACGTGGCAGCCTGGATGGGAGGGAGTCTGGGGGAGACTGGGTACATGTGTATGTATGGTGGAGTCCCTTTGCTGTTCACCTGAATCCATTAAAACATTGTTAATAGGCTATATTCCAATACAAAATAAAAAGTTTAAAAAAGTTTCCCCCTAGACTTGATGTGGCACAGACCACTATACCCAAAGCAATTTCTCTTCCTTTGGACACACAGCTGAGTCTATTCCCTAGTCTGTCTGATATCAGATGTGGCCGTATGACTAAGTTCTGCTGAGAGGAATCTGGGTGCCAAAGCTGGCCTATTTAAAAGCTCCCATGTGCTTTTCTGTTCTCTTTTCCCTTCCCAGTGGACTGGGATGGCAACTGTCCAGGTGATCTTAATACCTACATTTGAGCTGAGAGCCAGGGGTCCTGAATGATTGTGTAGAGAAGTTACCTCACCCATCTAAAGAAACAGGACTGTAGCTGAAGCAAGAAATACAGGTCTATCTTGTTAAGTGACTGTAATGTTAGGGTCTATTTTTTTTTTTATGTAGCGTCACATTCTGACCAACATGTTGTTGTTCTTCTGCATGTTTAATTTTTAAGGAATGAGTGAATGAACAAATAAAAGGGAGGTGATCTGGAGGAGGTTAAGTAGGCATTTTTTGAGTCCTTAGTATTTTCTAGACTCTTACACAATATTTCAAATTCTTACAGCTCCTTGAAGTGAGTAATTGACACAAGGGCACATACAAAATCTATACATTCCACTACTCCAGGGTGTCTCAGAAGATAACTTATTTGTCTTCTCCAAATGTGAGTGAGTAGAAGAGGAAACATATGGAAGTCAAGTCACTATGGACCTGCCTCCACACAAGGATGGGTGGTTTGGTGAATGGTTTGTAGTTATAATATTTCTAAAAAAAGACTTTGAGACCATTTTTGTTATTGCACAAGGTTTATATCATTTATATCTTTCTCTTTTAATAGAAATAATTTTTTCTTCCTTCAGATATTGATCATCTTTTAAAATAATTTTATAGCTAATCAACCCTTTTTGGTTATTTGCTCAGTCATGTCTGACTCTTTTGAGACTCCTCAGACTGTAGCCCACGAGGCTCCTCTGTTCATAGCATTTCTCAGTCAAGAATACTGGAGTGGGTTGCCATTTTCTTCTCCAAATCAACTCTCCTCCAATATAAAATAAAAATTAAAAAAATTATAATATATTAAATCCAGACTTATCCTCATGATCAATTGACTTTTCTTTCTGTATCTCTCTCTTTTTAATCTGTATCTCTCTTTTTTTAATCCAAAGTAGTATTAATATACAATAACATTTTCTGGCAGATACACTGTGATCATTTAAGACATGAACTATAATAGTAATTAAGTAATGGACACAGTGTTTTTATACATAAAAACATTCACCTAAATAAAAGTTTTCCCAGTTGTTTTTTATGTCTTATTCAATATAATACAAACTATAAAGGTGAAAAGTTTAACACAGCATGTTTATATGGATTAAAAAAAAAACAAAAATTCATGTTGTAGTACTTATCTTTTTAGGAAAATGAATTTCTATACTTAAGGTAGCTGTGTGTTTAGTATTGTGTGACAGTAATTCATGTGAGTCAGGGTTCCTGTCTGAGCAGCTGGAAGAGGAGGAGCCATCCTTTCCAGAGACACAGTAGAAAATGAGTCTGTTCTTAATCTAAAGTGAAATGTTGGGGCTATGGTGACAAAATCTAAACTCCGTCCAATTTGGACATCACTTGGAGTTGATTTAAGCTTGTCACATGTAAACAGATTTCTTGTTTTAATTTCAAGCTGACAGCTACAGATGCTTTAAACACCACTTGTGCTATAAAATGGAGAACCTCCTTTTTTCCTTTATCCTCCCAATGAATGTAGATATTTGTCAGAAATTTGGACCCAAGGAACAGTATTCTTCAAGGCATCATCTAAATTCACTTAGCATAACATGTGAAATCTCTTATAACGTGTAAAAGTTTCCTTTATGTACAAAGCACTGGAGTTTTAAACAGCACCTGCATTCATGGTCAGAACTGTTATTCTCTTATTTTTGCCTTGCTCTCTGTGTACTTAAAGTTCTCATCCATAAATCATTTTTATAAAATGAATAAACAACTTCTTTCACTGATGAAGTACAAGCTGGCTGCACTAGTTACATTATAGCTAAGAATAACACAGTGATAGAGTCCTGCAGAAAGAAAATGAATGCTGTGCCTGAGAGGAAGGGAACTCATTAATGCAAAAGTCAAATTAGATTGGGAATGATGACAAAGACCAAAACTTAGTTTCAGTGAAGATTAAGCCTATTGACATTTTATTAATAATTCTTTAATAAAGCTACTGATGCATTTTTGTCAGGAATTTTAGACAGTGGCTGACTGTTAATGAACATGAAGCAAACTGCTTACGTGTCTGACAGGAGTTATCAAAGCCAGAGGAAACGATCTGATGAAAAGAGAATTGGAGATGCTCATTTTTACCCGATATTCCATGTGAGAAGAAATATGTTTTATAGAAATTAGCACAACACATCTCTTTAGTGCTTCGTAAACATCCTCTTTGTTGTGTATAATGAAGGAAATAGAGATTCGATCAACAGAATAAAGTAAAATGCAGAGTTCATGTATGCACTAAAATAGCCAAATAATTCAAAATCTCCCAATAAATGTCTATGTAGAAAGACTTATTTTTATCTATATAGGTGTTGTAAGTGACACAAAAACTAAATAAATGATCAGAGTGCAGCTGTCTTGAAGAACTTAAATCATTTTAGTAAGGTGAATAATTTTATTTAGACAAATTGGAAGTTTGATGTCGTGTAGGCCAGACATCAGGGCTTCCCTGGCGGCTGAATGATAAAGAATCCACCTGGCCAATACAGGAGACATGGGTTCGATCTCTGGGTTGGGAAGATCCCCTGGAGGAGGAAATGGCAACCCACTCTAGTATTCTTGCCTAGGAAATCCCATGGACAGAGGAGCCTGGTGGGCCGGGCTACAGTCCATGGGGTCACAAAGAGTCAAACATAATTGAGGGATTGAGCATGCACGCAGGCCAGACATCTGGTTTACTAGCTGAAAAACCACTGAAGTGCATATACTCAACTATGTTGTTCTGACTCATGGCAGAAGCCTAAACAGATGCTAATGGCTTATATTGTTTTAAGTTACGCTATGCATTCAACTTGCACTTGATTTAATGTAATTTTCAAACAAGATTAACTGTTATATATTATCCAATAATTTAAAATAAGATCTCTTAAATAATGAAGTCATCTCAGAAATCTAAAAAAGAATATGTTATCTCTTTTAACGCACCATAAAAGAGCCAAATTCTGACCTTCAGTGCTGTATATTGTTGAAACCTATAAAGAACAAAACTAAGTTAACAGTCTTCTAAAGTTGAAGATTTTACCTACACAATATAATTCACAGATTTACCATTTAAGATATTTGTACAGTCTCTGACCACAGAGCCGTCCAATTTTTTTTCTACTTGTGCACAATTTATGATCTGATAAAATTGAACTTATTGAAATCCCATGATCAATGTCAAAACCATTTATAAAACTTCCTTTTGTACAGAAACGCTTCCTGTTGTACCTCCTAATTCCACCCTAGAGATCCCTAGCCTCATGGTATGATTGTTGACTTTCCACTCTTCCCATCTCTGTGCTTTCCAAGCCGACCCAGCTGTGGTGAGCAGACTTTTTTCATAAAGCCTTTCCCTCTGAGATAAGACCCGCCTTCACATAATCTTAGCACATGCTTTCATTTCCTCTCGTGCCTGAATAATTTCAAATGCAGCCTTCCCAGTCTTCAAAGAGCTGTAAACATTTTTCCTAACACATTAAAGACTATTATCACACTTTTATTTTTGCTTGTATGAGAGAGAAATCCATTGCTGTGCTGCAATGAAGTCAGTCATTTTGCAGCTTTGGAAAATCTAGATGCTGAGAAATATCAACTTGGATGCCTTCCAAAAGCAAATTGTAGTGGGGAAATTAGAGTAATCAAATCTCACATTGGCACCCATCAACACTCTCACTAATAATTGAGTTTACAATTAGGAAAGCACTAGGCAATGAAAAGTTGGTCATGTTCTCAAACACAGCAGAGAAAAAGATGAAAGCCTAAGTCCAATCTTGAGAAAGGGATGTGGCAATGCGGTTGGCAGAAGGGTGACCTATTCAATCCTCATTCTCTGGTTTTTGCCTTCTTTATAACCTGTTCCCACTGACATTACCTAAATGCAGAGTTCCAAAGACCCATGTTTTCTAGTCTCCCCTCTCTTTCTGCCCTCTTCCTTCCCTGTCCTAGAAAAGTTGGGTATTTCTTGTTTGTTTCTGGAAAAACTATTATGTAATTGTGGTTAACAATTTCAGTTTCTGAGGGCAGTCACTTCCTGAGATTGACTATTCCCTGTCAGCTAGTCCTTCTGAATTGATTCAGAACCCACACAATACTTCTTCAGTATGCGAGTTCTTCACATTTTGGAAACATGTTTGCATGTTTCCTCCCAGCTCATCTACTCCAAAACCAATACCTCTAGTCCTAGAAAGCAATCCTCATATAAAGAAATCTCTCAGGCGAGCCTTATTCAGATAAGCCTTTTTTTTTTTTTTTTGGCTGAATGACTTGGCTACTTGGCTAATGTTCCTTTAAAGGATGGTGTATAGAACGAGATATAAAATTCCAATTATAACCAAATTTTATCTAGATATATACTGTTATTAGGGAAGTAGGAATATGCTAGCTTTTTCAGTATATATCTTGGACTTGTTAAATTTGGGGTCAAGTAAAATGTTCACATTTTTACGAATGAAAATTACCAGTATATATTACAAGAAAAATGTCAGGATTTTGCTTTGTTTTCTTTTCTTCCTGGCTGTATAAATGAATATGGAGGAACGTGGTGATAATTAAGAGCTTTAACACTAAACACCTAGAATCTTAACCAGAGCAGGTGAACAGATAAAAGAAACCCTGCTTATTATCAGGAAATAGATTGAAAGATATAGCATTCAGATCTCTATAAAATTAAACCAGAAATAAATATATATTGTACATTTATGAACTATTTTTGAAAGTATACACAATAGCTGGTACACCAGTTGCCACAAAGATACAAATATGAGGGAATGTTCGTGCACTGTTGGTGAGAAATATAAATTGATATAGCCAGTATGGAGATGCCTCAAAAATTAAACTACAATATGACTAAAATAAAACTACCATATGAATAAAATGAGCATATGGCCCAGCAACCCCACTACTGGGCATATACCCTGAGAAAATCACAATCCAAAAAGACACGTGTACCCCAGTGTTCGCTGCAGCACTGTCTGCAACAGGCAGTACATGGAAGCAACCAAGGTGTCCACTGCCAGATGAATGGATGAAGAAGCTGTGGGACATATGCACGATGAAACCTTACTCAGCCATAAAAAGGAGTGAATTTGAGTGTTGTGGTGATGTGGATGAAACTAGAGCCTGTTTTACGAGTTAAGTAAGTCAGAAAAAGAGAAACAAATATAGTATATTAAAGCATATACGTGGGATCTAGAAACACAGTACTCACGAACATATTTGCAGGGAAGGAATGGACACACAGACATACAGAATGGACTTGTGGACACAGCAGGGGAAGGAGACGGTGGGAAGAATTGAGAAAGTATCATTGATATATGTGTAAAATAGTATATGGGAAGCTACTATATAACACAAGGAGCCCAACCTGGTGCTCTATGATGACCTAAAGGGGCAGGATGGGGGTGGTGGTGGAGGGAGGCTCCAGAGGGAGAGAATATATATGTGTGTATAGTTATGACTGATTCGTGATGTTGTACAGCAGCATCAACACAACATTTTAAAGAAATTATCCTCCAATTAAAAATAAAAAGAAATTTCTTTAGAGGTTTATATAAAGGAGGTGAAATTGTTATAGAAAAATAAATAATAATTTCTACCCTTAAAAAAAGATATAACTGTCGCTTGCTAGAGGACAAAGTGAGAGGAATTTGCACTCTACTTGTTTGTATCTTAAAATTTGAACTGTGATTATATCACCTATTCAAAAAATAATTTTTTTAAAGGAAAAAATATATTTTTCCATACTTATTTTTGTATGGTCAGAATTTTTTTCTGGAAAGTTTCACAAAAGTGATTAACAAGTGTTATTTTGAAAGTGGGGGTATTTTGAATGCCCTAACTCTATTGTTTGAATTATTTGATAATAGGTGTGTATTCAAATGTTAGCAGGGATTTTCTGCCACATGTTTTTTATTCATTAAAGTTTTTCTTCTATTTAAAAAATAATTTCTCAGATAGTTGTTATAAGAGGAGGAAGATACATTGATGAATCAAAATTAAGGATGTCAATAAAATGAATTTGAAATGGCAATAATCTGAGATTCTTCACGAACATTGTTTCAAGAAACAGTCAGTTTTCTACATGAATGATTTTTTTCACTTTGCATTCTTTTCTGATGATTTAATTTTGTATTTTCCTTGTAATATATTTTCTGCTTTATTACTGATGACCAATGTTCTATGTTGCTCTGTCTCTACATTATTTTAACCAAAGTTAGACCATGGAGATAGGCAGAGTACATTGTCCAAAGGCAGTGAAAACATGATTTGTGTCTTCCAAATCTCCTAATAATACTTGGCACACAAAAGATCATTAATTAATACTTGTTGATTTGAAAACATAAAAAGAAAAGTGGACACTTGAATGCTTCTAAAGACATTCTTAAGTAGAACAGAGAGTTGATCTTTAGTAGCGGTGTGGCATTCATTGACCTGAAACATCTTCCAAATTTCACAAGTAATTGAGAGATTCTGTGGGTCGCAAAGAGTCGGACACGACTGAGCGACTGATCTGATCTGATCTGATGAGGATCTCAAACAAAAATTTTACCATCGGGGAAAATAAATCTTTGATAAGATCAACCCTTTTCTTTATCTTTCTGCTTTGAAGAAAATTGCACTGTATGGGTATCATCAGCTTTCTGGCAATGGAGATGGGGGAGAAGGCAGTGTAGACATGCATAGTGATGGGTCAGCAGAACATAAGTAAGTCCAAGTCGGTCATCAGAAGATATGAAAGGATGGGCATTTAGGTTCTTACTTAGGCAACTGAAGCCCTCATCTTGTTTTTTTTTCTCTAACCAGCAGTTCTATTATGAAAATAAACTAATATTTTGGATTGCCTAGAAAGATACTAGAAGGATTCATATAATCATATTGTTTCATAACGTATTTGTACTTTTAGATAATTTTTCCTATTTAATAACATATAAAACAATAAATTCACTTTTAAAAACCATTAAACATGAAGCAGATGTTGAAACATGCTCTAACCAAGCCTCTTCATTGAAAGATGCATGGTAAACCAGACTTCAAAATTTCAACAAATACTCCAACGTTGTCTTTATTTTCTGAGACACTATGAAAACTCTGTAGGGGGCATTCTCCCGTATAGTATGAGCAAAAATTCAACTAACACACTAAATTATAGCAGCTAACACAACTAAAAGTGACAGTGCCTTCTCCGATAAAGAAACAATAGTAGTAGCTGCTTTTAATTTGTCTTCACACTTTACACGAGAGGCAAATTACAGGTTAGGTTATGAAGGCTTGCTTTCAAAGTTCACCCATTAAGTATTAAGTGAAATAAATACTCAAAAAGTATTTATTTAAAGTCTGTGACGGGGACTCAA
Source organism: Bos indicus (assembly GCF_029378745.1). Lineage (NCBI taxonomy): Eukaryota > Metazoa > Chordata > Mammalia > Artiodactyla > Bovidae > Bos > Bos indicus. Next base: position 21,609,125 of record NC_091768.1, on the reverse strand, counting down.
ATGACAGTAAACATGACCCGTTTTCTCTTCGTTTACTTTGCAAAATCAGTGTTTTACTTTTTTTCCCCATAACTCCCCAGCTATTGTGTCTTTTTATCGTGGCCCAAGATTTCTTGAGATTAGCTAGAGTTATAGCCTTGATCATTACGTCTCTGGATTTTCTTTTCCAGGGGTTTGGTAAGATTTAGTATAAACTCAGATATGGTGAAGTTTTCCACTTAAATAGTAGTTGCTTTCACAAAGAGTCCTGCAGCAATTAATTTAATGCAACATCTTGAGATGTTTTAGAAATTTTTAGAAAATTTCAAAGATACAGGAATTTTCATGTGTTATCTATTGTCCATTGTTAATTGTTATTCACAAGGAAAATTTTCCGATAACTTAAAAGGCAACTTATTTTCTTTACATTATTGAGAGATCCATAGAGGAAGAGTACTGAGTTGCAGGTGTTCATTTCACGAAATTCTCATTACAGAGGGAACAAATAAAGGTCCAGATGAAATATGATTCTATTTCCCATCGAGTAACAAGCAGTTTGCTTCAGTTGAGTTTATATCTTTGAAACTATGTTGGCAGATCATGAGTTTTTTGGCAACATCAGTGAAAACAGACTGACATGGTTTTGGTTTACACCCCAAAGCTCATAAGCAAATTTTTTTGCCAGTGAGCTACTCATGGGAAGCACGTGAGCAGGTGAAAGTATGATTGCATGGTCACTTCTTCCGTTGCTCATAATTTATTTATTCCAAATGGTCCTTTGAACATCTGTTTTATGTTTGAAGTTTTTTAAGCCTTTTTTATTTTTACGTATTACTAAGTAGAACTAATCATCTAAATTACAAAAACATTATGAAATGATATGGCTTCACAAATCTTTCTAGTATCTCTCTCAACAACCAAAAATGTCAGTTTATTTTCATAATAGTACTGCTGGCTAGGGGAGAAAAAAGATGTCTTAAGAAGAATACTTCACTGAAATACTCATCTGTGCTAAATTATGCCTTCTGATGACTGCCTTAGACTGATTAAGTAGTGCTCTTCCAGCTGATCACTATGAAAATCTATACTCCTTTCTTCCCCACCTCTATTACCAGAAAGTTTTGCCACCTGGTTAATGCATTTTTCTTCAAAACAGATAAGCAGAGGTCAGGGAAGATATTTCATGGAAGATTTTTTTTTTTTTTTTTTTCTGGATGGAAAAACAGATCTTCATTGATTCTCTAAATTAGTCCTGAGATTTGGTGAGCTTGTTAGACCGACATCTCTTGATACCATACCACTTCTTAAAATCCACACTTTTTTGTTTGAGAATACCTTTTGGAACCATCTAAATGGCCTTTAAGTATTCAAATCAACAAATATTAATACATATCTTTTGCTTGCCAAGTACTTTCAGTTCAGCTCAGTTCAGCTCAGTCGCTCAGTCGTGTCCGACTCTTTGCGACCCCATGAATCGCAGCACGCCAGGCCTCCCTGTCCCTCACCAACTCCCGGAGTTCACTCAAACTCATGTGCATGGAGTGGGTGATGCCATCCAGCTATCTCATCCTCTGTCGTCCCCTTCTCCTGCTGCCCCGAATCCCTCCCAGCATCAGGGTCTTTTCCAATGAGTCAACTCTTTGCATGAGATGGCCAAAATATTGAAGTTTCAACTTCAGCATCAGTCCTTCCAATGAACACCCAGGACTGATCTCCTTTAGGATGGGCTGGTTGGATCTCCTTGCAGTCCAAGGGACTCTCAAGAGTCTTCTCCAACACCATAGTTCAAAAGCATCAATTCTTCAGCTCTCAGCTTTCTTCACAGTCCAACTCTCACATCCATACATGACCACTGGGAAAACCATAGCCTTGACTAGATGGACCTTTGTTGGCAAAGTAATGTCTCTTTCAAGTACTTTAGGGAGTTTCAAAGGCTATGAAAGGTCCTGTCACTACCTGTGATGGACATACGTTCAATGAATCATGCCCTTGTATAAACTCTTCCCCTTGATTTCCACCATAACTTGTGACTTACTTGCTTCTAGCCAATAGGATATGGCAATAGTGATGAGACATGATTCCCATGACTAGATTATGTGTGTGGCAAATGTGAAGGAGATTTTTCAGATACAGTTATAGTAGATTTTGTGTTAAGCACAATGGAGATTATTCCGGGTGGGCCTGATATCATCAGATGGAAGTCCTTAAAAGCTGGACTCTGCCAACTTGTGAGACTCTTGCTCAATGGCTTTGAAGAAGCAAGTTCCTGTCAGAAGAGTGCCTGTGAGAGGCCACATGCCAGAAACTGTGAACTACCCCAAGGAACCAAGGGTGACCTATGATTGACAGCAAGAAAACAGTAACGTCAGTCCTTTAACCACTAGGAACTGAGTTCTGGCAACAACCACATGAGCTTAGTAGAGGACCCTCATGTTCTAGAAAAGATCACAGCCTTGACTGTAGCTTTGGAAGACTCTGAACAGAAAACCTAGTTAAGCTGTGATTGGACTTCTGACTCCCGTCTGTCAAATAATGTTTTAGGTTTGTGATAATTTGTTATACAGCTGTAAAAAATGGAGAAGGAAATTACAACCCACTCCAGTACTCTTGCCTGGAAAATCCCATGGACGGAGGAGCCTGGTAGGCTGCACTCCACTGGGTTGCAAAGAGTCTGACACGACTGAGTGACTTCACATTCATTTTTCACTTTCCTGCATTGGAGAAGGAAATGGCAACCCACTCCAGTATTCTTGCCTGGAGAACCCCGGGGATGGGAGAGCCTGGTGGGCTGCCATCTATTGGGTTGCACAGAGTCGGACACGACTGAAGTGACTTAGCAGCAGCAGCAACTGTAAAAAAACTGATGCACTATCTATAGAACATTCTCTGAGGTATTGTTGTGGCCCCAACTTGGATTTAAAATAATGTAAATAAAAATAGAAAAAATTTGAGAGTAACACGGGTCATCTAATAAATTAGAAAATAGATCACATGCAAAATACCAAGTTAAATAATCTATTGTGTGTTTTTCAAATTCTGAAAATAAAAAAAAAAATTGGAATGAATGTATCACATGAGTACATGTTGAAAGCTGATTATTTTTTTAAGTAACTTTGTTTTATAAAGAACTTAAATTGACTGTTGATTCAACCTCATTTCATTAAGAGTTTCAATATGTCAAGCTGTCTTCTTGCCCTTACTGCTACTATCCTTGAAAGCATGAATTCTTTTAAACTTGAGCCAGAAAATATTGGAGATTTTTGTTTAATTCCTCAGTGCTTTTGGTATAGGCTCTTTGGAAAGCTAAAATATAATTCTTATAAGAGTTGTGCTTACTTACTGAACAATAGTCCTTTAGATGTGAGTTATTTTATGACTATACTGAATACAGACCATTTCATGGGAATCATCAGTATGTAATGGGGTAAAACTTGGAAAAATGCAAACTGCCTTTCGTAGCATTTATTTTATCCCTTTTGGGGGAAGTAAGAGCCTGATTATATCTAGGTAACCATAAAATTTATCTTCTAACAAGCATACGTTAAAATGAAAGGAGGAATTATTGAAAATGGGGTTGGGATAACAGGAGGGTACGCAAAACGTGTCTTGGTGAACCAGGCTTTTTTGTCACTTCTGTTGTAAAGCAATTCCAGGTAACAGACACAATGCTATCATGTTCATTTGAATTTCTTTGGGCTTTCTGACTGATACCAAATAAAAATAGAAACAAAAACACTTTAACCTAAAAGTTCATCACCGACATGGTGGACATGAGTTTGAGCAAGCTCTGGGAGTTGGTGATGGACAGGGAGGCCTGGTGTGCTGCAGTCCATGGCGTCACAGAGATTCAGACATGACTAAGCAACTGAACTGCACTGAACTGATATCATAGATTATTCTGAATCAATTTAAATTTTGACTGAGGTTACGAGTCTAATTTTAGGTGACTTGTTAGACAAGAATTGATAACACTGTATTGTATAACTGCTAAGAGAGTAGAATTTAAATATTCTGTCTTTCTCACACACCCAAAAGATAAATATGTGAGGTGATGAATATGTTAATTAAATTAACAGTCTATACATTTTCAAATCATTACATTGTACACCTTATATATCTTACAATTTTGTCAATTAAACTTAAAAACAAACAAAACAAAAAAACTCCCAAACTGTGGGCCCCATCTCTTACATAATCTGACGTTATTTCCCTTTTTTTCTTTGTTTGTTGCTATAAGCATGTTCTGTTTGGCTTATAGACAATTTCTCTTCCTTTTTTTTTTTTTTTTTTTTCTTTATTTCCTTCTATTTGAGAGGTAGTATAATGTAGAGATTAAAAGCACATGTGCTGGATTCTAACTGCCTTGGTTCAAATCTAGTTTCTACTGTTTGTGACCACTGACAACTTAATTCATCTTGTGTTTTAGTTTTCTCACTTGTAGATAGGAATAAAAATTGAGACTTAACCCCACTCCAGTACTCTTGCCTGGAAAATCCCATGGATGGAAGAGCCTGGTGGGCTTCAGTCCATGGGGTAGCTGAGGATCGGACACGACTGAGCGACTTCACTTGCACTTTTCACTTTCATGCATTGGAGAAGGAACTGGCAACCCACTCCAGTGTTCTTGCCTGGAGAATCCCAGGGATGGGGGAGCCTGGTGGGCTGCTGTATATGGGGTCACACAGAGTCGGACACGACTGAAGTGACTTAGCAGCAGCAGCAGCAGCAAGTATTTAACTCATGTATTGTTAGAGAATTTGGGGCACATAAGTAAGCACTTAATAAATATTAACTATTGTTATTATTTCACTCTTAATAAAGATCCCAGTGAATAGCTAATTCACTGGAATTTTTCAGTGTAAACATTTTTCCAAAACTATGAAAACACAAATTATATTCTATAACTAGGAAAATAAAATTAATGCTTCCTAAAAATCAGCTTGCTAACTTAAAAGGAAACCTGCTTGATTCTCAAGGAAATGATGTTAAAACAAAAGGACTATGGCAATGGAAAAATGTCTGCATGTTAAAGCCAAAACATACTTCCGTGACTTTGGTCTTTAGAGACTAAGATTCCAGCGGGATTAACTGACTGAAGTTCTAAGCATGCTTGATAGTTCTGAATCAAGTTCAAGTATTTACGTTTACAATCAGTGCCTTAGAATTAGATATGGTTTAATCTGACAATCAAGTTCATTGGATAAATCACTCCTCATTAGAATTAAAGTACTGTTCAGAGTATAGCATATGGTCTTTGGAAGGTGGACACATTTCCATGAAAGAGACTTCGAGTGACTGTATAGTAGGAATTTAATAAGTCTGGATAGGGAACATTAACTATGATTCATCTTGCTAATTTGGTACGTTAGCTCAAATTTGCCATTAAACTAAGCAAAGATCCAAGTTACTCAATTACCAAAGTATTCAGTTTTTTGTTTCCAGATTAAAAAAAAAAAAAAAAAAGCCAGGAAAAATGAAGGTGATTTTTTAGATGTGAGTTAAATTATCTCTCAATATTTTGGAAAGGTGAGTCATCTCTTGGATATATTGCTTTTGTCACATTAGTTGGTCTGGGAAAAAAAAAAAAAAAAACGATGATATAAAACAGAAGCACCGTAATCTTCAAAGAAGAAAAGTAAGTGAACAGATTCTTTCTCTTATTTTCTTCTTTCCTTTCCCTTCCTTTCCTTTCCTTTTGTCCATCTCATCCTCCCTCCTTTTTTGTATATCTACCTGCTTTCTTGCATTTGTTGGTAAAATTCAGTAAGTCCAAATATGAAGTTACTGCATAATATAAAAGAAAATAGGTTGAGAAATAAACGTTGGAGTCAATTTGTACATCAACATGACTGAGTGATCGAGAGAAATGAGGGATTTACATAATGCAAATCAAATAGGAAATAAGTCAAATAGGAAGTTCAGACCCTGATATTCCCTCTGTAGATGAGTTATGACCAACCTAGATAGCATATTCAAAAGCAGAGACATTACTTTGCCAACAAAGGTCCGTCTAGTCAAGGCTATGGTTTTTCCAGTGGTCATGTATGGATATGAGAGTTGGACTGTGAAGAAAGCTGAGAGCCGAAGAATTGATGCTTTTGAACTGTGGTGTTGGAGAAGACTCTTGAGAGTCCCTTGGACTGCAAGGAGATCTAACCAGTCCATTCTAAAGGAGATCAGTCCTGGGTGTTCTTTGGAAGGAATGATGCTAAAGCTGAAACTCCAGTACTTTGGCCACCTCATGCGAAGAGTTGACTCATTGGAAAAGACTCTGATGCTGGGAGGGATTGGGGGCAGGAGGAGAAGGGGACGACAGAGGATGAGATGGCTGGATGGCATCACTGACTCGATGGATGTGAGTCTGAGTGAACTCTGGGAGTTGGTGATGGACAGGGAGGACTGGCATGCTGCAGTTCATGGGATTGCAGAGAGTTGGACACAACTGAGCAACTGAACTGAACCAAACTGAACTTGCTCTTTTTTAAACATGAGTAATATAATCATAGACTTCATAAAAATTTAGATTTAATTCTCAAATTTATATATTTGTGAGGTTTTGCCTGAGATCTAAACTCATCTCTCTTTTCAGTTCAGTTCAGTTCAGTTCAGTCACTTAGTCATGTCTGACTCTTTGTGACCCCATGGACTGCAGCACACCAGGCTTCCCTGTCCATCACCAACTCCTGGAGCTTACTCAAACTCGTGTCCATCGAGTCTGTGATGCCTTCCAACCATCTCATCCTCTGTCATCCCCTTCTCCTCCTGCCTTCAATCTTTCCCAGTATCAGGATCTTTTGCAATGAGTCAGTTCTTCGCATCAGGTGGCCAAAGAAATGGAGCTTCAGCTTCACCATCAGTCCTTCCAATGAATATTCAGGACTGATTTCCTTCAGGATTGACTAGTTGATCTCCTTGCAGTCCAAGGCACTCTCAAGAGTCTTCTCCAACACCACAGTTCAAAAGCATCAGTTCTTCCCCACTCAGCTTTCTTTATAGTCCAACTCTCACATCCATACATGACTACTGGAAAAACCATAGCTTTGACTAGACAGACCTGTGTTGGCAAAGTAATATCTCTGCTTTTTAATATGCTGTCTAGGTTGGTCATAGCTTTTTTCCAAGGAGTAAGCGTGTTTTAATTTCGTGGCTGCCGTCACCATCTGCAGTAATTTTGGAGCCCAAGAAAATAAAGCCTCGTACTGTTTTCATTTTTTCCCCATCTATTTGCCATGGAGTGATGGGTCCAGATGCCATGATCTTAGTTTTTTCAGTGTTGAGTTTTAAGCCAGCTTTTTCACTCTCCTCATTCACTTTCATCAAGAGACTGTTAGTTCCTGTTCACTGTCTGCCATAAAGGCGGTGTCATCTGTGTATCTGAGGTTATTGATATTTCTCCCAGCAATCTTGATTCCAGCTTATGCTTCATCCAGCCTGGCATTTTCCATGATGTACTCTTCATTTAAGTTAAATGAGCAGGGTAGCAATATACATCCTTGACGTACTCCTTTCCCAATTTGGAACCAGTCCATTTTTTCATGTCCGGTTCTAACTGTTGCTTCTTGACCTGCATACAGATATCTCAAGAGGCAGGTAAGGTGGTCTGGTATTCCCACTTTTTAAAGAATTTTCCACAGTTTATTGTGATCCACAGAGTCAAAAGCTTTAGGATAGTCAGTGAAGCAGAATTAGATGTTTTTCTGGAATTCTCTTGCTTTTTCTATAATCCAAGGGATGTTGGCAATGATGTCCTGGTGTGCACAAGGTTTTGTTTGAGCCCTCCAAGCATCTCTGGAAGTTATGGGGTTTGAGTCTAAATGTGATTTTTCCCCTCCCACTGTCTTGTTGGGGCTTCTCCTTTGCCCTTGGACATGAAGTATCTTTTTTTGGTAGGATCCAACTTTCTCCTGTCTGACTCTTTGCGACCCCATGGATAGTAGCCTACCAAGCTCCGCTGTCCATGGGATTTTCCAGGCAAGAATACTGGAGTGGGCTGCCATTTCCTTATCCAGGGGATCTTCCCAACCCAGGGATCGAACCTGGGTCTCCTGCATTGCAGACAGATGTTTTACCAGCTGAGCCACCAGGGAAGCCCGCTTGTTCAACAGTGAGTTGCAAATTTGGAGTTCTTGTAGGAGAAGATGAGCACGCATCCTTCTACTCTGCCACCTTGGAATCCACCCATCTCTCTTTTGTGTAGTTTAAATTTTAAGTGTTAACTCACTTTGTTGTTTCTGATCTGATCATATCTCATCTGCCTTCTATATTGTCAACTATAGTCAGCTGTTTTCATTATCCCCTCTATAGCACACACCCACAGTTTTTCAACTGCTTGAACTTATTAGCAAGGTAACAGCTATAGCCATTACTATGAAAAAATTTAGAGTAGAGAAACTGATTTAACTTTACTTAATCCATGATTTTCTGATCACAGAATATTTTTTTTTTCATGGAACACATATTAACACTTGACCAGAGTAAAAACTGAAAAATTTACCATAGCCTGTAAGATCCTGTAGCAATTCAGTCTGACTCCTATTGTATTTCTGACCTCATCTCCTACAACTCTCTACCCTCACTCATACCTCTTTATCTGTATTGGCCTCCGTGTGTGTGTGTGTGTGTGTGTGTGTGTGTGTGTGTGTGTATATGTGTATGTATACGTGTGTGTGCTCAGTTACTCAGTCATGTCTGACTCTTTGTGACCTCATGGATTGTAACCCATCAGGCTCCTCTGTCCATGGGATTCTTCAGGCAAGAATACTGTAGTGGATTGCCATTTCCTCCTCCAGGAGATCTTCCCGACCCAGGGATTAAACCTGTGTCTCCTTCATCTCTTGGATTGGCAGGAGGATTCTTTACCACTGAGCTACCTGGGAAGCTCTATTGGCCTCTTTGCTGTGGACTACTTCTAGTTCATCTCAGAACTGTAGGTTTAGGCTTCTCCTGGGAGACCCTGGGGCAATAATCCCAAGGATGGACAGCTTTAGTGTTGGAAGTGAAAATGTTAGTCACTCAGTCATGTTGGACTCTTTGTGATCCCATGAATTGTAGCCTGCCAAGCTCCTCTGTCCATGGGATTCTCCCAGCAAGTATCCTGGACAGCTTTAACATCACTTCAAAAACTCGAGGCATACAAAACTGCCAGAATAGTATCTAACCTTAGTAAATTCTTTGTAACCCCTTTGGGAATTTATTTGCCAACAAACGTCAACTAACTGACTTTACAGACCATAATAATTTATTTCTTAAAGTAAGTCAAATATCCTTTGTCAAAATTTTCTAGATGCCATTATTTTTTAGATAAAGTGAATCTAAATATTTGTAGTAATAAAATGAAAAATTTAAAAAAATTTTATGATAAAGTCTTTTAACCTTTTCAGGTTAGAAATTTTTTCTTTTTAAAAAAAAAAAAAACTTTTTATTTCATATTGGGGTATAACTGATTTCCTGGAGAAAGGCATGGCAACCCACTCCAGTATTCTTGCCTGGAGTTTCCCCAAGGACAGAGAAGCCTGGTGGGCTGTAGTCCATGGGGTTGCAAAGAGCTGGACATGACTGGGTGACTAAGCATAGCACACGTAGCCTATTAGCAATGCTGTGATAGTTTCAGGTAAACAGCAAAGGTACTCAGCCATACATGTAGTGTAACCATTCTCCCCCAGACTCCCCTCCCAGCCAGGCTGCCACATGACATTGAGCAGAGTTCCATGTGCTAAACAGTCCGTTCTTTGGTTATTCAAGTTAAATTTTCTAATGAAGTCAATTACTATGGCATGGCCAGTGGAGAGAGAAAAATGGTTAGGAGTCTGACATTTGAATCCTGATTGCTATTCCTACATTTAGGTTCTGCCACTTACTCCTTATATGATTTTGGTCACATTACCTCTTTCCTCTCATGTGGAGGCCTGGAATGATTGAACTTTCCATTCCTGAGAGTGTTAGTTGTTCAGTCATGTCTGGCTCTTTTTGACCCCATGGACTGTAGCCCGCCAGGCTTCTCTGTTCATGGGATTTCCCAGGCAAGAATACTGGAATGGGTTGCCATTTCCTTCTCCATTTCCTTTCCTACTAGGTAGCTTGTAGCAGAAAAGACAGACTGGATCAGTACTCTTAAACTTTACCATGATTGAGAATTACCTAGATGCTAAAGTATGTCTGGCCCCAATCCCAAGGTTTCTGATTCAGTAGGTCTAGGATGAGACCCAATAATTTGCATTTCTAATAAGTTTCCAAAAGAATGCTTCTGATGCAAAGCTACCCTTTGAGAACCACTGGGCTAGAATATTCTGCGGTAACAAACAATCCCAAATCTCAGTGGCTAACAACAGAAGTGGTTTCTGGTGTATACTGCAGGAATAATGTAGTCTTCAGGGGCTTCGCTCATCATTGTCACTCAAGGACCCAGGCTCCTGGGGACTCTGTTGTCACCCAAGTTTCCATGGTCATCACAGAGGGAAAAGGAAACATGGTGAATCTTGAACTGGCTCTTAAAATTTCTGATTGGAAGTGATCACTCAACGTCAGCTTTTATTAGAAAGTTTACCAGAATTTCTCTTTCTGTTAATATTCACTGTCTAGGGATAGCTAACTTTTCAAGAAGGGTTTGACACTGAACTTTGAGATGTGTGGAGAGAAGTCAGAAGGGCGGGGAGGGAAGACTCTTCTCATCTTTGTGCTGACTTTGTGAAATAATATACTCTTTTCCTTATTTTTTTCCCCTCTATCACCCGAACTGCCTTTTGTTACTTTGGGCTCTTTCTCTATATACAAATCTTGCTTCTGGGAACCTTTCCAGCTTTAACTTCTGGATCCCATTTCTTCAATCTTGCTTGTCCTGTGGTTGACATAATAGCTCAGAATTATTGATCAGGGCTTTATTTTAAGTGTTTTACACGTAGCCTTCGCTTTAATCACTAAATCTCTTATCATCTGCATTTTATAAATAAGGAAACTGAGATCCAGAGGCCCCTCAACTTTAGTCTGATAGTTGTCTTCTGTTTTCTTGAACTTGAGGCTTTGGAACTTCTCTTACTTAGAGTCCCCCCTTAATCTGGTTTGTGGACTTCATGTGCTACAGGCGTGAGTTCACATAAGGCATGTCTCTATCGAACTTGATTTCTGGAAAGGAGGCACAGGCTCAGATGATGAAAATGTCTGCCCCCAGGCTTCCCTGGTGGCTCAGACAGTAAAGAATCTGCTTACAATGCAGGAGACCTGGGTTCTATCCCTGGGTAAGGAAAATCCCTTGGAGAAGGAAATGACTACCAACTCTAGTATTCTTGTCTGGAGGACCCCACAGACAGAAGAGCCTGATAGGCTATGATCCATGGGGTTGCAAAGAGTCGGACATGACTGAGTGACTAAACAGCACCCAACAACAAACCTGGTATCAACTCTCTACCCCATTATAGGAGGACACTTGATAACTCTAGACCTAATTCTTATTTGTAAAATGAGAACAATAGTAATGACCTCAAAGAAACCCATTTTTAAGTAAAGCATCATTTTTCTGTACTGCAAAGGCCTGCCAGAAAATCAAACAAGAGGTGGCTGGACCGGTAAGAGCTTATGCAACTGTAATTAATTAATGAGGTATGTGGGTCTGTTCGTTACAATTTTTTCAGTGTATTTGTGCTGCCAAAAGATGAGTTTAGTCTCCAGAGACCGGGATTAAGTAGCATGAAGAATTTGAAGTAATCTTTCTTTTCTAGCATGACTATTGTTTTTCATCTCTGTTCAAATAGCCAAGTTGATTTATTTCATAGTTCTAGGTTTGCTTGCACATTATTTGATTATATGTTTTTCAGTTTACAATTATATGCAATGGAATGAGTGTGCTTTAGTATTCTGTTAGGCATTACTATGGATACAAGAGAATTTAAAAGGCATAATCTCTGATGCACATGCTAATTGGGAAAAGTTAATACTCCAGAAACATCTCTAGAAAGATTCCAAATTATGTATTGGGTGAGACTTCCCAGGTGGCCCAGGGAAAAGGATCCACCTAACAATGTAGGAGACCCAAGAGATGCAGGTTCAATCCCTGGGTTGGGAAGATCCCCTGTAGTAGGAAATGGCAACCCACTCAAGTATTCTTGCCTGGAAAATTCCATGGACAGAGGAGGCTGGCCAGCTACCGTGCATGAGGTCACAAAGAGTCAGACATGACTGAGCACGCAAACAAGCAAGCAATGTATTGGGTAGGAGCTTACAGGAAAATCCAAATGAATGATTTGGCCAACCCAGTATTATACAGTATCAGATAGTGAAGTGTACACCTATAGTATATGGCTGGGGCTTTCCTTACTTAGATTTTGAGAGAAATTTATCACAGGAAGGCTCTACAGGGGACACTACATTATCTGGTAGATGGTATCTTGGAGTATATTTTTACAAGATACAGAAGGGGTGGAATTCTGTTATGTCACCCCTCAGACACATGCCAGGTGGGTCTTATCAGAAAACTGGATTAAGATAGGGAGGAGTTCCTAATTATCTGTTCCAGCAACTAAGCCTTCCAATGTTAAACAAAATTAAAAAAAAATACATCTCTTTTTCTAATTTATTCTCCCCAATGCTGTCAGAGTAATCTGTTAAAAATGCAAATCTGATCATATCAACTTCTGGTCTATGCTTTGGTTCTTGAAAGCTTCTTTCTTTCTTCTCTTCCTCTGTTCATTAAAAAAATCTACTGTGTATCTATGTGATATTAAGCACTTTGTTGAGTATCCAGGAAATAATGTAACAGGAGGGAGAGGCAGGGCAAAACTTTTGAAAGGCTGGCATAGCCCAAGGACACAACATAAACCGATTAGAATCAGATGGGACCATGATGGCAGATAAGATTAGAACTTGATCTTCAATCAGCAAGTGAAGTGACACACCCAGAGGTGCCATGACAGTTTCAAGGCACTGTCAAAAGACCAAGGAGTGGGTGGCAGCCCAAATCCTGGAAATCTCCACCCTTTCCCCAAAATAGTTGGAATAATAGTCCCACTCATTCAGTTCAGTTGCTCAGTCCTGTCCGACTATGACCCCATCAATCACAGCATGCCAGGCCTCCCTGTCCATCACCAACTCCCGGAGTTTACTCAAACTCACGTCCATTGAGTCGGTGATGCCATTCAGCCATCTCATCCTCTGTCGTCCCCTTCTCCTCCTGCCCCCAATCCCTCCCAGCATCAGGGTCTTTTCCAATGAGTCAACTCTTCACGTGAGGTGGCCAGAGTATTGGAGTTTCAGCTTTAGCATCAGTCCTTCCAAAGACTGATCTGCTTTAGAATGGACTGGTTGGACCTCCTTGCAGTCCAAGTGACTCTCAAGAGTCTTCTCCAACACCACAGTTCAAAAGCATCAATTCTTCGGCTTTCAGCTTTCTTCACAGTCCAACTCTCACATCCATACATGACCACTGGAAAAACCATAGCCTTGACTAGACTGACCTTGGTTGGCAAAGTAATATCTCTGCTTTTTAATCTGCTATCTAGGTTGGTCATAATTTTCCTTCCAAGGAGTAAGCGTCTTTTAATTTCTTGGCTGCAATCACCATCTGCAGTGATTTTGGAGCCCAATAAAATACAGTCTGACACTGTTTCTACTGTTTCCCCATCTATTTCCCATGAAGTGATGGGACCAGATGCCATGATCTTCGTTTTCTGAATGTTGAGCTTTAAGCAAACTTTTTCACTCTCCTCTTTCACTTGCATCAAGAGGCTTTTGAGTTCCTCTTCACTTTCTGCCATAAGGGTGGTGTCATCTGCATATCTGAGGTTTTTGATATTTCTCCCGGCAATCTTGATTCCAGTTTGTGCTTCTTCCAGCCCAGCGTTTCTCATGATGTACTCCGCAGATAAGTTAAATAAGCAGGGTGACAATATACAGCCTTGACGTACTCCTTTTCCTATTTGGAACCAGTCTCTTGTTCCATGTCCAGTTCTAACTGTTGCTTCCTGACCTGCATACAGGTTTCTCAAGAGGCAGGTGAGGTGGTCTGGTATTCCCATCTCTTTCAGAATTTTCCACAGTTTATTGTGATCCACACAGTTAAAGGCATTGGTGTAGTCAATAAAGCAGAAATAGATGTTTTTCTGGAACTCTCTTGCATTTTCCATGATCCAGCTCATTAGCATATGAAATTGCCCAGACTATAAAAACTAAACATACCACGTTTCCACACCACTAACCCCAGAGCCACAGCCTCTGCGATGGCCCACACTCTGTGTGTTGAGTGTGCTTCTCTCTCAATCTGAATAAGTCGACTTCCTATCTACCATCCCCAAGAAAAAGAAATGCAAAAAGGCAAAATGGCTGTCTGAAGAGGCCTTACAAATAGCTGAGAAAAGAAGAGAAGTGAAAGGCAAAGGAAAAAGGACTAGATATACCCATTTGAATGCAGAGTTCCAAAGAATAGCAAGGAGAAATAAGAAAGCCTTCCTCAGTGATGAATGCAAAGAAATAGAGGAAAATAATAGAATGGGAAAGACTAGAGATCTGTTTAAGAAAATTAAAGATATCAAGGGAAATTTTCATGCAAAGATGGGCACGATAAAGGACAGAAATGGTATGGACCTAATGGAAACAGAAGATATTAAGAAGAGGTGGCAAGAATACACAGAACTACACAAAAAAGATCTTAATTAATGACCCAGATAACCATGATGGTGTTATCATGCACCTAGGGCCAGACATCCTGGAATGTGAAGTCAAGTGGGCCTTAGGAAGGATCACTACAAACAAAGCTAGTGGAGGTGATGGAATTCCAGCTAAGCTATTTCAAATCCTAAAAGATGATGCTGTTAAAGTGCTATACTCAATATGCCAGCAAATTTGGAAAACTCGGCAGTGGCCACGGGACTGGAAAAGGTCAGTTTTCATTCCAATCCCAGAGAAAGACAATGCCAAAGAATGCTCAAACTACTGCACAATTGCACTCATCTCTCACACTAGTAAAGTAATGCTCAAAATTCTCCAAGCCAGGCTTCAATGGTACGTGAACCATGAATTTCCAGATGTTCAAACTGGATTTAAAAAAGGTAGAGGAACCAGAGATCAAATTCCCAACATCCATTGCATTATAGAAAAAGCTAAAGAGTTCCATAAAAACATCTACCTCTGCTTTATTGACTACGCCAAAGCCATTGACTGTGTGGATCACAGCAAACTGTGGAAAATTCTTCAAGAGATGGGAATATCAGACCACCTGTCTTCCCTCCTGAGAAATCTGTATGCAGGTCAAGAAGCAGCAGTTAGAACTGGACATGGAACAACAGACTGGTTCCAAATCAGGAAAGGAGTATATTGTCAAGGCTGTATATTGTCATCCTGCTTATTTAACTTATATACAGAGTATATTATGTGAAATGCCAGGTGGGATGAAGCACAAGCTGGAATCAAGATTGCTGAGAGAAATATCAGTAACCTCAGTTATGCAGATGACACCACCCTTATGGCAGAAATGAAGAACTAAAGAACCTCTTGATGAAAGTGAAAGAGGAGAGTGACAAAGTTGGCTTAAGGCTCAACATTCAGAAAACTAAGATCATGGCATCTGGTCCCATCACTTCATGGAAAATAGATGCAGAAACAATGGAAACAGTAAGAGGCTTTATTTTCCTGGGCTCCAAAATCACTGCAGATGGTGATGGCAGCCATGAAATTAAAAGACACTTGCTCCTTGTAAGGAATTCTATGACCAACCTAGACAGCATATTTAAAAGAAGAGATATTACTTTGCCCACAAAGGTCCATCTGGTCAAAGCTATGGTTTTTCCTGAAGTCATGTATGGATGTGGGAGTTGGACTATAAAGAACTCTGAACACCGAAGAATCGATACTTTCGAATTGTGGTGTTGGAGAAGACTCTTGAGAGTCCCTTGAACTGCAAGGAGATCCAACCATCCCATCCTAAATGAAATCAGTCCTGAATATTCACTGGAAGGACTGAAACTGAAACTCCAGTTCTTTGGCCACCTGATGTGAAAACTGACTCATTAGAAAAGACCCTGATGCTGGGACATTTGAAGGCAGGAGAGAAGGGGATGACAGAGGATGCAATGGTTAGATGGCATCACCATCTCAAAGGACATAAGTTTGAGTAAGCTGTGGGAGCTGGTGATAGTCAGGGAAGCCTGGCATGCTGCAGTCCATGGGGTCACAAAGAGTCAGACAGAACTGAGCGCCTGAACTGAACTGAACTGAACATATCATTTTGTCTCTTACTGAATTCTTTCTGTGATGAGACATCAAGAACCTGAACTTCATTAGGTTCTGAAGCCAAGGGCTCTGGCTGGGTTCAAGTCATAGCCATGTGGTTTCAAGTCCGAAGTAGGATTTTGTCTGCGTTTGAGTCCCAGCACATGGCTTCAAGTCCTAATCTGTGGTCAATGGTTTCAATAACATGTAATAAGAAATAGTGCTTGTTTGCCTTTAGGACTTTCTGTTCTATCTGTGAGGAAGCTGAGCAGACAAAAAGTTACAGTGTGGTATAATATAGAGAATTCACAGAGAAGGGGAGTCCCTCATACAGACTCAGTGTATCAGCAGAGGTTTTGCAGAGATTTTGATGCTTGGGTTAATTTGGAAGTACTAATGGGAGTTGGTGAGACTAAGGATGTGTATATAGAAGGTATAAGATGCTTCCGTAAGAGAGAGCAGCAAATTCTAAGCATCAGAGATAAGAGAGCAAATATGTAGTAAACAGTTAACATGGGTTCTAAAACAGGTAGAGACAAGAGCTGAAGCTGCATGATAAAGACCCTACATGTCTTGGAAAAGTTTTTGGAATTTACTCTAAAGGTATTAGGGGCTGCTTAAGGATTTTAAATACAGTATCATTGTGTTACTTTACATTTTTATATATACCCTAGTAAGCTAACAATTATTCTTTCTTCCTCTGGAGAATCTCTGCTTAATCCTTCTGGTGTTTTGTACTATAGGACCTTATCTCCCTGGCTGTGGATTTCTGGCTAAACTTCAGGTAGAGGCACTAATCAGGTTAGCTCCATCAGATATTGTGTCTTTTGAGTTGGATCTGAGGACCACCCAAAAGTAGAGATGGGAATCTTAACTTGGGATCCATGGAATTACATATTTTGTTAAGAGAATTTGGAAGCAGAGAGGTAAATATGGAGCAATTATCAAGAGAAAAGTTGAGGCTGGAGACAAAGTGAAACTCCTCTCCTGAAATTGTTGTTCAGTAGCTCAGTTGTGTCCATGTATTTGTGACCCCATGGACTCCTGCACACCAGGCTTTCTTGTCCTTCACTATCTCCAAGAGTTTGCTCAAACTCATGTCCATTGAGTTGGTGATGTTATCCAACCATCTTATCCTGTCTCCCCCTTTTCCTCCTGCCTTCGATCTTTCCCAGCATATTTCTAGTCTTAGCTCCTATCAAAACCTGAATTGTGTGAAATTGATGACCAGTCCAAGTTCGATGCATGAAACAGGGCACTCAAAGCCGGTGCACTGGGGCAACCCTGAGGGATGGGATGGGGAGGGAGGTGGGGGGGTTCATGGTGGGAGGACACATGTACACTCATGGCTGATTCATGTCAATGGGTGACAAAACCACTAAAATATTGTAAAGTCATTAGCCTCCAATTGAAAAAAAAAAAAAAACTTGAACGCTTTCTTAGTTTTGGGTCCTCTAGACAGCATGCATTCTTATCTCAGTTTGGATTCCTAGATGCAGACCTTAAGATATAGAGTCAGGAGACAAGTATTTTAGAAGCATTCCCAGAAAAATAAGAAAGTAGAATAAATGGGATCAGGGAACAAAAGGGGGTGCAGTGTGTAGACAAACCCAGTGGAGGGGGAACTCAGGCTCAACACCTCAGGGCAATCCTACAGGCAGTGGCAGTCGTTCCTCTGGGGTTTTCTCAGTCAAAGCTGCAGGGAGCCCCAGATGTTTCTACCCCTGTATCTGTCAGCCATTTGTTAAGAACTCAGTTGGGGCCTTCCTTGATGGTCCAGTGATTAAGACTCTGAGCTTCTAATCTGGGTTCCATCCCTGGTCAAGGAATTAAGATGCCACATGATATGGCCAAAAAAAAAAAAAAAAGAGGAAAAAGAAGAACCCTCCCTGAGAAGACCCCAGTGTTGAGAGAATTCTAGTTTTCTGTGCCTATAGCTGAGAGAAGCTTCTAGGTCTGGCTGTTGAGAGCAGAGGCCCACCAGGACCCCCCTGGTGGGTGACAGGTACTGATCCAAGGAGGTATGGGCAGGAGAACTGACGCTAGTGGCTATAATCCTTGAAGTTGATTTCTCTTTTACATTTTTTTCAGTGAGCCTAAGTTCATTTTATATAACCTTCAACCCAAAAATCTAAAATAGCACCATGGTCATTAGGCTGTATTTTACAGCAAGAATTCTAGCTACAGATAATAGACTAAGAGATGCAAAATTTTGAGATAAACCGGTTACAAACTGTTGAAATAATCCATTAGTCACTTTATTTTGCTTTATCTCATTTCATGTTCTTTATTCATTCAAAAATAGTTATTAAATGTCTGTGTTACCAATTGATGTGGATACAGCAATGATTAAGGTTGATAGATTCAGCAGTTCTTTTGTCTAATAAAGAAAATGAGACAAATTAACAGGAAATTATAATTGGGTGTGATAAGAAATGAGTGCTTGAGGGAAACATTTGAAGGCACTCAGTGGAAGGGAAATTTCCTTGGAGAAAGAGATGTGGAAACTGGACCCAAAGAGGGAAGAGATAATAATGGCCTAGAAAACCGTAATGTCAATGAGTAGAAGTGAATTTGTCTGGAAGTTATTTAAGAGGTAGAAGTAATAGGCCATGAAGTAATATTCATGAGCATGAAAGATTTTCTACTTGGTTGGCTAAAGATAACCATTAACTGGGGCAAAAAAAAATACAAAAAATGTAGATTTGGGAGTCAATACTGAAGTTTGTCTTGGCAACATTAAATGGGAAATATTATGACACATAAAAATGGACTTGTGATCTTTTTTGGAAGTCTAAGGCATAAGAATGGACGTCTTACAGAGAATTTTAAACTTAATGCCATGACCCGACTTTGAAGGAAAGTTTGATTAGAAAGACTGACATAACCAACAAATTTTATGAATTAACTGGACTTAATCCCAACACTTTTAGATTCTCCTTGACTTTCATTTCCCTTGGTTAGATTTATCTTTTAAAAGCCAAAGAGTCAGTTATGACTGTAATTTATTAGGAAAATTTCATGTGTCCTTTTTGCTTGCTGAAAGTTGTGTTTCTCAAGCCTTATTATCTGAATTTGCCTGTCTATATTGAGGGCAAAAGGAGAAGGGCGCAACAGAGGATGAGATGGTTGGATGGCATCACTGACTCAGTGGACATGAGTTTAAGCAGACTTTGGGAGATAGTAAAGGACAGGGAAGCCTGGTGTGCTGCAGTTCATGGGGTTGCAAAGAACTGGACACAGCTTAGCTACTAAACAACAATAATTTTGCTTAGCTATGTATCACCTATATCATCTTTAACAATAGTCTCTCCCCTCTCATTTCCATGCTATAATATCCATAAAACCATGTATTTAATGTGATAGTTATATTTTATAAAGCACAATGAAATAAATGCATAACTATCATATACCACTATTATTCACGTATAACATCACATATTTTCACACCAAGAGTGGTTTGTATATTATATTTTGGTAAATACTAGTTTAGATAATTAAACCTGTTAGAAGAGTGGACTCTGGGTCATCTCTAGATATGGTTTATCACACAGTTACTTTTCCAAAAGAAAAGGTAGGTTTTGCCGGTGGCTGAAATGTATGCGATAAGTCAGAGACTATGCCTTTTCCTTTTCTTTTTTTGAGATAGATTCAGAACCCACCTATCAAGGGTTGGTTCATGCTCCCTATTGGTAGGCTCATGCTCCCTTCAAGCCTGTAGGGAGGATCTTTCCAGGCCTCTTCTTAGCTTCCAATGGTGATCTTGGTGTCCTAGGCTTTGCAGAGTTTCTTTGGGGCTCGATTCACTGCTTTATTAAGGAAAAGAGGAAGCTGGAAACTTTTACAAGAGCATTCATCTCCCCCTATACACTATCTGTGAGTCTGAAGGGAAGAGAAGTTCAGTTTAGAGCTTTGTGTTTATTGGACCATATTCCTTAGATTGGCAATTTTATAAGAATCAAAGACCAGATGGTGTTATTAAAGAGAAATGAATGAACTAAAGCAAATAGACTTGAAGATGAAGCATATGAAAGAGTAAATAGTCCAAAGTAGGCAAGAATGAGGCCTTTCCTCTGAACAGAAATATCTAAAGCTGCTCACAAATGCCCTGGGTGACTGCAGTAACGAAAGTGACTTCTCCAGAAGGCATTTCTTAGACTTGAATTATGGGGATGAAATGCTTGACACATTTCTGAGGTTAGATAGGGCTTCAGGCAGCCTGTCTGCAGAAGGGAGCAAATACAGGGGCACTTTGTGATGACCTTAGTGCCATTGGCCCAGAGACCATATGGAGCAACGGGCCAGCAGCCTGACCGGTCCACCTGGCTTCAGAGCTTGCACAGGTATTTACCCGTGGCAGCACTGGTGTGTGCTAAGTCACTTCAGTCGTGTTCGACCCTTTGCAACTCTATGGCCTATAGCCCATCAGGCTCCTCTGTCCATGATCCCATGGACATGATTCTCCAGACAAGAACATTGGAGTGGGTTGCCATTTCCTCCTCCAGGGGATCTTCCTGACCCAGGATGGAATCTGAGTCTCTTATTTGGCAGGTGGATTCTTTACCACTAGTGCCACCTGGGAAACCTCACAGCACTGGTACCCAGGCCTTTTTATCCAGCTTACCTAAGTCCTGTTTGGAACAAGATTAGAAAATACATTTAATAAACAAAAGTGCTACTATTGATATTATCCTGTGACTCTATGCAGTCTCAAAGGCAACATCAAACAGTAACTAGGATATGACATGCTCTAGTTGTGAGGTTACTGAGTTTGTTTTGGTTTAGATTAACAGACTCTATTTAGAGGGAAAAAAAATGAGCAGGAAGTACAGAGAATCCCTCTACTCTCCCCATAGCTCTCCCTGTTATTAACATCGTACATTAGTGGGAGCACATTTGTTACAATTGATGAATCAGTAGTAATATATTGGGCTTCCTGGTGCTCAGATGATAAAGAATCTGCCTGAAATGCAAGAGACCGAGATTTGATCTGATCCCTGGGTTGGGAAGATCCCCTGGAGAAAGGAATGGCTACCCACTCCAATATTCTTTTCTGGAGAATTCCATGGACAGTGGAGCCTGGTGGACTGCATAGTTTATATTGGGATTCACTCTTTGTGTTTTATAGTTTGACAGGTTTTGATAATGTTATGTATCCATCATTACCATTATGCAAAATAGTTTTACTACTATAAAAATCTCCTGTGTTGTACCTATGCACCTTCCGTCTTTCCCCTGGTCTCTATAGTTTTGTTTTTTTCTAGAATGTCATATAGTTGGGTTCATATAGTATGTAGCCTTTTCATATGAACTTCTTTTACATAGCAATGTGCATTTCAGTTTCCTCCAAGTCTTTTCGTGACTTAATTGCTCATTTCTTTTTATCACTGAATACTATCTCATTGTCTGGATGTACCACAGGTTACTTATTGATTCATCTACTGAACGGTATCTTGATTGCTTCCAAGTTTAGGCGACTGTAAATAAAGCTTTTTATAAACAACCATGTGCAGGTTTTTGTGTGAACATGTTGTCCTTTTTCTTCAGTTTTACTGAGATTGTAATTGGCATATAGCATGTGTGTAAGTTTTAAGGGTGCTGCATAATA
The DNA here is from genome assembly GCF_029378745.1 of Bos indicus. Classification (NCBI taxonomy): domain Eukaryota; kingdom Metazoa; phylum Chordata; class Mammalia; order Artiodactyla; family Bovidae; genus Bos; species Bos indicus. The sequence continues at coordinate 21,587,347 of NC_091768.1, read as the reverse complement.
ACTTGACATACAAGACTGTGAAATGATTCCTGCAGTAAGTTTGGTTAGTAACCATCAGCTAATATTAATATTCATTTGCTTACTCCAGCATGACAGCTTGAGTATATGTAGTAAGGCAGCATTTAGCTTTGTAAGATGTACCAAACAGTCTTTCAAAGTGGCTGTATCACTTTAAGTTCATTTGTAAACTTCCTCGTTGGTCACCGCTGTCATCAGTGGTCATCACTTGACCATCACTTGGTCATCACTTGGTCATCACATCTCTCCTCATCCTTTCATTTGTTTGCTTGGTGACCAGGGCTCTCCATGTGACCTTCACCAAGCTGATCAGTACCCAGCACCCCACCCCAGCTCCTTTCCAAATGCACGTGTGGGTCTCATCTCTTTATATTTCTGATCTCAGCTAGGAAAACAAATAATAGCAATGAGCATTCAGGTAGCACTTACTATTTACAACAAACATTGATATAAAATTTTCCTTTTAATTTTCAAAACAAATCTCTAATAAGGGCTCATTTTCCCCAGTTTGAAGATGGGGAATCTAAGATGTAATTTAAATTCATATAACTAGTCAGTGGTAGAAAGGGACTGGACATTGCTCGACCTCTTAAAAATCTCTTCTCTAATAAAGAGTGTGGTTTAAATAAGCATATAAATAAATCAGATAATTCTTTCAGTTGAAATTGGAAGTTTTAATTGCTAACTTGGCTGACATCTTACTCCTCCAGAAAACACAGCCTTTTAAAAAGTTGTATTTCTAATGGCATAACCCAAAGGAACAAGTAATGCTGGTTATTTTACTCACTAAAGGATGCTTTACTGACAAAGTTGGTCAAATATGCAATCGGTCAAACTATCTGCCTTTTAAAAAAGGTTTTACTTCTCTCTTGATATAGCAAAGAAGTAGTAATGATCCTTTCTGAAATCAGAGAAAGTTGTTAAGGAAGAAATGGTCTGTAAGGAGTGAATAGACTTCCCAGCATTTTATAAGTTGTTTGCTGAGCTTTAAAAGGGAAATTTTTAAATGTAGAAGTTACTCTTGCACATAAAAATGCTATATAGATGTTTAAATAATTTTCTATTTATAATAAAAGCATGTACTAGAAGTAAAAACTGAAATTGAAGTCAATTTTTGAAACAGAAAAAGGTTACGAATCCTCTCATATAACTTGGCATTATGTTTTAATTAAATGTGTTCCATTAACATTCCCTGATCATTCCTCTTGTTTCCTTTGAATATCCCCCAGTCATCCAAGTGGTTTCTGGCCATTGTGTAGACCTCAATATATTACTCCCAAGGGATGCACTGTTTGGAAATTGTGAGCTGCATTCACCTGTCTTTCTAGGATCCCCGCATCCAACCCTATTCCTAAGGTAGCAGTGAAACGAGATATTCAGGATCTGTATTGGCTTCCTAAGCCAGTAAAACAAGGTTCCATATGCTGAGCGGCTTAAAACAACAGAAACTTATTGTCTCAGTTCCAGTGGCTAGAAGTCTGAAATCAAGGTGTTGGTAGGTTCATGCTTCATTCAAACCCAAAGGGTAGAATGCTTCCTTGCCTCTTCCTAGCTTCTGGTGGATTCCTGGTGATCTTTGGTGTTCCTTAGCTTGGAGCTGCACAGCTCTAATGTCTGCCTTTGTGCTCACATGATATTCTCCTTGTGGTGTCTCTCTGTCCTCACACAGTCATTTTTATATAAATACATCAGTCATATTGGATTGGGGGCCAGGCTACTCCTGTATGACCTCATGTTAACCAATTGTATCTATATCAACCTATTTCCAAATAAGGTCACATTCTGACATTCTGGATGTTAGGACTTCAACATATCTTTTGTGGGGGAGGGGGGGGAGTGTGAGAGATAATTTACTCTACAACAGCACACTCTTCTTTATTTCTGGGAACAGCAACTTTCTTCTGGGGAAAAAAACAAAAAACACTCTTAACCCATTTCAATTATCTAGTTCTAGTGAATGCATTCTGCTAGTTGACACAGAGGTTAGAATATAACTAAATCTACACCTTTCAAAGTCCTTTCTTAGGAAAAGAAAAAACTAGATTCAGCTTCTCTTGGTCATAATAGGCATCTGAAACATGGAACATGTTTCCAGACTCACAGAAGATATCAGTCTTGGAGAATTAAATGAACAAGCAGAGAATTGCAGAGATAAGAGAGCTCCTTTGGCTGCAAAGACATAAACTCTATTTTTGCAGTAGTTAGTTGGAGAAATTGGTTTTCTTTTATTTGCAAAACAAAATCAACATAACAATAAAAACCATAAAATCACCAAGGGACATCTACCTACTGGAGTTGGGTAGAAGTTGCCACCATGCCACTCTGAAGATCATCTTCACAATGCAGACTCAAGAAATTGTTCAAGGTAAAGTAGATCTCACATGGAATAAATCAAGCTGGTTTTCTGCGTTTATCCATAATTCAAAAATTTTGGACTCATAATGCTAGTGAGTCCAAAATTTAGGGATTTTAAGGGCTATGGTTTTTCCAGTAGTCATGTATGGATGTGAGAGTTGGACTGTGAAGAGAGCTGAGCACTGAAGAATTGATGCTTTTGAACTGTGATGTTGGAGAAGACTCTTGAGAGTTCCTTAGACTGCAAGGAGATCCAACCAGTCAATTCTAAAGGAGATCAGTCCTGGGTGTTCTTTGGAAGGAATGATGCTAAAGCTGAAACTCCAATACTTTGGCCACCTCATGCAAAGCGTTGACTCATTGGAAAAGACCCTGATGCTGGGAGGGATTGGGGGCAGGAGGAGAAGGGGATGACGAAGGATGAGATGGCTAGATGGCATCACCGACTCGGACATGAGTTTGAGTCACCTCTGGGAGTTGGTGATGGACAGGGAGTCCTGGCGTCCTGCAATTCATGGGGTTGCAAAGAGTTGGACACAACTGAGCAACTGAACTGAACTGAACTGAACTGAATTTTGATTCAGACACTGGGTCGCTGCATATATCAAGTCATTTACTTATTTGCCCTTGGCCTCCTATCTGTGTTGATACAATAGGAATGAATAGTAATTGCTGAATCTAGAGGTATGATTCAATTTGTGTTAAATATGTTTCAGAGTTAATGAAATTCTTTTTTTTTCTATAGTATTTTATACATATAACTTAAAATAGTATAGAAATTTTTAAAGAAGACATACCATTTAGATTTCTGTTTATATTTTAAAAGAATGTCAATTCAAAATTGTATGACTATGAGGACTGAAGAAAGTTATTAGAATGAAAAAAGTTTAATAATGAACTCATAAAATTTATTGTAGCTTGACATAGATTTTCTGTTTCTTTTAAAACATGTTTTGAGGCTATGTTATAAGAAGCATACATATTTAGAATTGTATCTTTCTGTTGCACAAGCACTTTTATCATTATAACTGGCTTTCTTTAATAATTCAATGTAATCTATAGCATAACCAGCAAAAGAAGAATCTAGTATAAATTAGTACCCTTAGCACTTCTTGAAAAATCTAATGATCTTACATCATTTAACTTAGTTTTTTGGAAGAATAAGGTACTAAGATGGCCATGTAAGCCCCTTTTATGATCCAGAAAAGCAATCTCAGTAGCATGAGATAAATCTTATTTCTATCAAAGAGAAGCATGATTGTTGAAATAAAAAGGAAAAGAAACTGTTTCCTATTACCTTGTTATTTATACAGTAGAGCATATTAATATACATTATATTGGATTGGCTATAAAATCCTTTAGAGTTTTTTTCTGTAAGTGCTGATAGAAAGACTGGATGAATTTTTTGGCCAACCCAATGCATATACATAATACATAAACATATAGACTTAATACATATACATATGTAATACACAATATTGTAAATAATAGGATAATAGGGAACAATGGCAAGCCACTCCAGTACTCTTACCTGGAAAATCCCATGGATGGAGAAGCCTGGTAGGCTGCAGTCCATGGGGTCACTACAAATCGGACGTGGCTGAGCGACTTCACTTTCATTTTTCACTTTCATGAAATGGAGAAGGAAATGGAAACCCACTCCAGTGTTCTTGCCTGGAGAATCCCAGGGATGGCAGAGCCTGGTGGGCTGCCGTCTCTGGGGTTGCACAGAGTCAGACACGACTGAAGCGACTTAGCAGCAGCAGCAGGGAACAAAATGTGGCATAATAGAAGTTACTTGATTAATCGAAAAAGAAGAGAGACAGGGAGAGAAAAGTTAATATAGATTAGGCAGGACATTAAAAAATAGTAATATTACAAATCTCAAATAGTTTCAGCAATAATATTGAAAAGAAATGAACTGAGTACTCCAAGTAGTAGACTACAAATGATAGTTATATGGCACTTATAAGATAGACAACTTAAACATGAGGATACAGAATGATAGAAAATAAAATGGAAGAAGAAATAGGCAATTGCTAATCAAAAGAACATGGAACAGCAGCCTGGTTCCAAATAGGAAAAGGAGTACGTCAAGGCTGCATATTGTCACCCTGCTTATTTAACTTATGTACAGAGTACATCTTGAAAAATGCTGGGCTGGAGGAAGCACAAGCTGGAATCGAGATTGCCGGGAGAAATATCAATAACCTCAGATATGCAGATGACACCACCCTTATGGCAGAAAGTGAAGAGGAACTAAAAAACCTCTTGATGAAAGTGAAAGAGGAGAGTGAAAAAGTTGGCTTAAAGCTCAACATTCAGAAAACGAAGATCATGGCATCTGGTCCCATCACTTCATGGGAAATAGATGGGGAAACAGTGGAAACAGTGTCAGACTTTATTTTTTTGGGCTCCAAAATCACTGCAGATGGTGACTGCAGCCATGAAATTAAAAGATGCTTACTCCTTGGAAGGAAAGTTATGACCAACCTAGATAGCAGATTAAAAAGCAGAGACATTACTTTGCCAACAAAGGTCCATCTAGTCAAGGCTATGGTTTTTCCAATGGTCATGTATGGATGTGAGAGTTGGAGTGTGAAGAAAGCTGAGTGCCAAAGAATTGATGCTTTTGAACTGTGGTGTTGGAAAAGACTCTTGAGAATCCCTTGGACTGCAAGGAGATCCAACTAGTCCATCCTAAAGGAGATCAGTCCTGGGTGTTCATTGGAAGGACTGATGCTGAAGCTGAATCGCCAATATTTTGGCCACCTGATGCAAAGAGCTGACTCATTGGAAAAGACCCTGATCCTGGGAGGGATTGGGGGCAGGAGGAGACTCAATGAATATGAGTTTGAGTAAACTCTGGGAGTTGGTGATGGACGGGGTGGCCTGGCTTGCTGCGATTCATGGATCGCAAAGAGTCAGACACGACTGAGTGATTGAACTGAACTGAACTGAACTGAATCAAAAGAAAGCTACTAATGCAGTCAATTATACTTAAGATATGAAGCATTATTATAAAAAGGCTTAGTTTCCATCAGAGAAGCATAATGCTTTTTTTAAAATTAATTTTTATTAGAGTTGCTTTACAATGTTGTGTTAATTTCTACTGTATAGACAAGTGAATCAGCTATATGAATCAATAAATCCCCTCTTTTTTTGGATTTCCTTCCGATTTAGGTTACCACAGAGTATTGAATGAGTTCCCTGTGCTATACAGATCAGTTCAGTTCAGTCACTCAGTCATGTCTGACTCTTTGCGACCCCATAAACCACAGCATGCCAGGCCTCCCTGTCCATCACCAACTCCCGGAGTTTACCCAAACTCATGTCCATTGAGTCGGTGATGCCATCCAACCATCTCATTCTCCGTCATCCCCTTCTCCTCCTGCCTTCAATCTTTCCCAATATTAGGGTCTTTTCAGATGAGTCAGCTCTTTACATCAGGTGGCCAAAGTATTGGAGTTTCAGCTTCAACATCAGTCCTTCCAATGAATATTCAGGACTGATCTCATTTAGGATGGACTGGTTGGATCTCCTAGCAGTCCAAGGGACTCTCAAGAGTCTTCTCCAACACCACAGTTCAAAAGCATCAATTCTTTGGCACTCAGCTTTCTTCACAGTCCAATTCTCACATCCATACATGACCACTGGAAAAATCATAGCCTTGACTAGATGGACCTTTGTTGGCAAAGTTAATGTCTCTGCTTTTAATATGCTGTCTAGGTTGGTCATAACTTTCCTTCCAAGGAGTAAGCGTCTTTTAATTTCATGGCTGCAGTCACCATCTGCAGTGATTTTGGAGCCCAAAAAATAAAGTCTGACACTGTTTTTCACTGCTCTACAGTAGGTTCTCATGAATGATCTATTTTATGCGTAGTAGAGTATGTGTGTCAATCCCAATCCCAATTCATCCCATCCCTCCTTCCCCTCCTGAGAAGCATAAAACTTTAAAGAGAATATGAGAAACTGAACTAAAATGAGGACTGGGTGAAGTGAAAAGTAGATATTAGACAATATATAAAAAAGTAGATAATCTATGTTAGGTAATAAAAATAATAATGGTAGAATTAAAGTTCATACTGGGTTAAAGTAAAGAATTTACTATAGTTTACTAAAGAATTAAAGAGCAAAACTGTGCAGAAAAAGAAATGAGTGAGATGGAGGACAGATTTTAAGTGTTCTCATAACTAAAAGGAAAGAGAAATGATATAATAAATAATGAGGGAGGGTAATGAATACAGGAGGCTTAATAACTATGTAACTTTTGAGTAACTTTCATTTCTGAAGTATAAATAAAAATGAAACAGAAGCAAAACAGATATTAAGAAAAATACTTTTGATCTGTGTTCCAAGTAAAATTACTGTAAAGGATCTAGTTCTAGAAGAAAACTGGCAACATTTTTTAAACTAAAGTTGGAACAATGTGTTCTAATTAGACTTAAGGTGAAACTTAAAAGCTCCCAGTGGGTTAGGCTATGTGCCTTCCCATTTATGTCTTTCTTTGAACATTTCTTTGCATAGTTAAGGCACTTCCAGGGATTTGTCAAGATAAGGAGATACTGTCATCCTTTCTATAAATAGAATCAGATGGCTGTTGGACAAAAGCAGGTAGAGAAGAGTCCAATGAATGTGTTATGTGACTAACTGTTCTCTTTAGAACACTGGAGCATGTTTCCCAGTCTCTTGTGGAGGCCACTGCTAGAAATTGTCCAGTCCACCAGGAGTTCTGTGTATGCCCAGCAGAGTTGTAAGAGCCCCATCATGGGATTCTGGAACACTTCACGCATGTCCCTCTTCACTACAGTATATGTTGTTTGTAGGAATCAGGACATGGATTTCTGGGATCAAAACACAGTTGAATTCCATCTCTACTGTTATAGTTTCATGGGATTCCAAATTCATGGCATCACATTTCTGTAGATTTCCAGCACTTTAAAGTGACTGAGTTTTAGCTTAAAAGGCACTGAGGTAAAAAGATACATTGTAGTTGTTAATTTTCTCCAGGACCTGGGCAATGACAACTGGGTGGCTTGAGTGCTATGAACAGAATTCCAGCTGTAAGTGACATCCCTGTGGTACAAATGAGTCATGGAGTTGAGAATTTCTAACTGAGCTAATCCAGTGGTAAACACTAGGGATAATCCATAGACATACAGAAGCACACTGAAAAATTTTGGATACACTTGGGGGGACAAGAATCCTGTGAAAGATTGTAACAATTGTGATCAAATATTTTGAGCATGGTGCCATTGAAATGGTGTTAATAGGACCACAGCTATAAGCATAAGGTGATAAAATCTCTTCTCAGATTACAGAAAGTTACAAGAAAAACAACAACAACAGAACAAACTTCTAGAAGCATCTAAGAAAGTGTATCAGTTAGGATCCAGTTGCAAGAAACGGAAACATCCTGGCTATGTTAAGTAAAAGAGAATGTAGTAGAAGAATTATTGTTAGAAGGTCTTTAGGGAGTCTCTTGGTTGGCCTTTTAAGTTAAAAACTCCCTGAACGACATCACTGAACTGGCCAGAAATGGAGCTAATACCCACATCTTAATTAGGAAGGGGAAGAATCAGTTGGTCACCATTTGAAATCTTCTAGACTTAAAGAAGGGCTTCCCAGTGGCTCACTGGTAACGGATTCTCCTGCCATGCCGAAGACGTAGGAGACGCCACAGATTTGATTCCTGGAAGACCCCCGGAAGAGGGCATGGTAACCCACTCCAGTATTTTTACCTTGGAGAATCCCACGGGCAGATGAGCCTGGCAGGCTATATAGTTCATCAGGTTGCATGGAGTCAGACACAACTGAAGCAATTGAGCATGCGTGCACACAGACTTCAAGAAAAACAATTATCGTATGATCTCACTTATATCTGAAATCTAATAAAACAAAACAAAACAATAATAACAACAAAAAAAATGAAAACATGCTCATAGATACAGATAACAAATGGGTGGTTGCTAGAAGGGAGGTGGATGGAGGAATAAATAGGTGAAGGAGACTGAGAAGTATAAATAAATTATAGAAATAAGTCACAGTGATGTAACATATAGCATAAGGAATATGGACAGAAATATTGCAATAACTAACTTTGTATGGAGACAAATGGTTACTAGACTTACCACATCATTTAAAAATGTATATAAATGTCAGATCCCTATGTAGTAAACCTGAAACTAACATACAATTACATTTCAATTAAAAAATAGCATACTGCTGTAATTTCAATGAAGGACTCAGAAAGCTGCCACACGGCTGTTAAACACTCATGTAGCTGGTGACTGGATCGCTGAATGTTGCTACAAGGAAACCCAGTGCATCTATTGTTGTTAGCTGTGTTTGGCCATAGAAATAGCCAAAATAAGAAAATGGCCTTCTCCTTACTTCCTCTGTCTAGATACCATGTGCCTGCATCTAAGTGGTAAAATGTAGCTCAAATCCAGATTCCTAGCTGCAGAGAAATTAGGAAAATGCAAATTGTGATTTGTGTCTTTTGCAGTACAGGAAGAGGCACTGAAAGAGGGCTGTGATAGGTTTTGAGTATCATCTGCCACAGCAGGGTAATAGCAGTCAAAATCAGATTCTTTTGCAAAACAAAATGTTGGTCAACAAAAGAGATTCCCTAATAGGACTTCAAAAGGACAAGGTGGTAACTCCCCAATTATATTTAATACCATTGTCTTTCTTTTGTACAACACATTCTTTTAAATATGCAAGGACTTGCACAATGTCACACTGTTCTTAAAAAATACCTAAAGGTTAAATTTGGTCAAATGTATGATAAGTCAAAATGAAAATCTTAAGAATGGAGCAGTGTTGGTATAAATGGATTTGTGGATTATTTATGGGTTCAGTTCAGTTCAGTCGCTCAGTCATGTCTGACTCTTTGTGACCCCATGAATCGCAGCATGCCAGGCCTCCCTGTCCCTCACCAACTCCCGGAGTTCACTAAGACTCATGTCCATCGAGTCAGTGATGCCATCCAGCCATCTCATCCTCTGTCGTCCCCTTCTCCTCCTGCCCCCAATCCCTCCCAGCATCAGAGTCTTTTCCAATGAGTCAACTCTTCACATGAGGTGGCCAAAGTACTGGAGTTTCACCTTTAGCATCATTCCTTCCAAAGAAATCCCAGGGCTGATCTCCTTCAGAATGGACTGGTTAGATCTCCTTGCAGTCCAAGGGACTCTCAAGAGTCTTCTCCAACACCACAGTTCAAAAGCATCAATTCTTTGGTGCTCAGCCTTCTTCACAGTCCAACTCTCACATCCATACATGACCACAGGAAAAACCATAGCCTTGACTAGACAGACCTTTGTTGGCAAAGTAATGTCTCTGCTTTTGAATATGCTATCTAGGTTGGACATAACTTTCCTTCCAAGGAGTAAGCGTCTTTTAATTTCATGGCTGCAGTCCCCATCTGCAGTGATTTCGGAGCCCCCAAAAATAAAGTCTGACACTGTTTCCACTGTTTTCCCATCTATTTCCCATGAAGTGATGGGACTGGATGCCATGATCTTCGTTTTCTGATCTGTTAACTAATTGAAATCCCAGTCCCAAGGATCCAGTTGGGTCATATGTTGTCAAGTGAATTCTGTAGCTCAGGGTGGAATTTGGACCTGTATGTTTTCTTCAGCTGTTTTGTTTCTGCTTCTGCCCTTTGACAATCATAGGAAAAGTCTTTATTTCTGTTTATCCCACAGTATGGATGCAAGGTGCTTAAAACCTCAAGACTGTCCTTCTGTACTTGCCCTTGTTAACCGTGTCTAAACTATCTATGAAATTGAGCAGTTGGATACAGTGCTTTTGCCTCTATCCGCAAAAGCAGAACTGCACAAAGAGAAATCATTTTTAGTGCCAAGGAATTTCAGTCATCTTTTTTCTGGATCGTTAAAGCTCTTATGGAAAGACCTGAGTCTTTGTGGGCTGTATTTTACATTGTAAAAGATTAATAAACTAGCCACGATAGATATTATCTGTCATCAAGACTCTATGTTATCCCATCTCTTCTATCTGTGAATATTTGCCCCAGAATATGTGCCTGCAATGTCATCAGCATCATGCACAGCAAAAAGGCACAAAAATAAACTAATGTAAAATAATACCTTTAGAAGCATGGTGAGTATGGTGATTTTTTTTCTTCTATTTTTCTGTGCTCATACGTTTTCATTGATGAGACTTATTAAATAAATAATTCTTTAAATTTAAAAAAGACACTATACTCTTTTACTAAAATATTACTAATGTTATTTTTTCTATCACTCTATCTAAAAGACTGAATATTTATTCATATGCCTAAAAAAGATGGTTGTGAATATAGGAAGTGTGTACTTTTCTGTATTTTAAATCTTTGTCAATAAGTATGCATTAACTTTTTAAATTCGAACAATATCTTTAAAGGTCCATTGAACTGTTCTATAAATGAGTATGATGAAAGTGTTGACTCAAAGCAACACGAAAGGACCCTTAATTTCAGAATGGGGTTTTTTCTTGCTGAATTAGAGGGTGAACCTCTGATTTTTAGCTTCACAGTGTTCAAGCCTGGCAGGCTACCGTCCTTGGGGTCACAAAGAATCAGACAGTACTGAGCATCTAGGCCACAGCAGCAGGGATCACCACTTGGCATTCAACATGAATAACATTTCTGGAAAATAAAGTATGGAAGCGATTTGCGTAAACAGTCTGTTGCTGTTGTTTAGTTGCTCACTAGTGTCCAACTCTTTTGCAACCCCATGGAGTGTAGTCCACCAGGCTCCTGTGTCCGTGGGATTTTCCAGGCAAGAATACTGGAGTAGGTTGCCATTTCCTCCTCCAGGGGATCTTCCCAACCCAGGGATGGAACTCACTCGCAGAGTTTCCTACAACACAGGCAGATTTTTTACCATTGAGCCTCAGTCTGCATTTCTTTTCTATTCTGCCTGAGGTCAAAGGACTTGATTCAGTTTCAACCTTTATATTCAGTCAGTTGTATTTCAACTTGAATCTGAATGACAGAACCAAGGCTCTTGTAGAAACGTAGCGAATTCAGTACTTTGAATGCTCATTTTTGTTGCCAGAATCTTAAAAGTCAATCAGAGATTCTCTACAGATTTATGAAACATAATTGCAGAACACACATAAACATAAGCATACACAGAGACATATGTAAATAATCTTACATATACACATATCATATTTTAAAAGTTAATACTAAGAAACGCAGTGGGACTCGGGTGGAATATATATGTATCTTATAAAAACCAGTAACATCAAGTAGAGTCATAAAAAGCTTTCATAAATGTTTGCATAAAGTTAGGTACAGAGTCTTATACTTTTTTTTTCCCCCAGGAAATATACACAGGAACAGGATTGTGCCTGTTAAACATGTGAAATGGGTGGATTTTCTTCAGCTGTTTCATACTTTCCTGTTGGCTACTCTTTGTTATCGACTCCTAGCTCTTTCCAGGAAGTCTCTTCTGTACCCTTCTTCCTCAAAACTTGCTCTTTACTAACTGTAATGTTAGAAATTATATGGTAACTTAGCTCCTACTAAATTACAGGTGACTTAGAAAGATCAAATTCAAACTGCCCGACACATGTGAAATTTTAAAAGGGGTTTGTAGTGCATAGGAAAAAAGAAAAATATCAACAATAAGGAAATATAGATTCAAGAGTTCTACATTTATAGTTTGATCATTTCATTTGTTATCTTTTTGAATTTAAGTCCCTGAAACTCTTTGAGCTTTGGTTCTTCCTTTCATCAAATGGAGATAATGACACATACTTTTGAAGGTTGATGATGACTGTTAAGAGTCTGTATGATTTTTCACATGGACTATATCAAATAGTAGGTACTTAATAAATATTTCTCCACTCACTGTTGAGTCACCATATCCACAGGACTAGAATCCTAAGGCTAACAGTTCTGATGTTACTTGTAACCTACAGAGAAGAATATTTGGGGCTTTTAATCTGCTGAGAATGACTGACTACAGGCATTGGTGGGTAGAGTAAATAGCCTTTGGGAAGCTCATCTGGGCTTTGTTCTATAACTCAATATTTATGTCCATTGAAGTGATCTAATGACCCTGTCTAGTTAAGCAATCTTTTACATTTCATGCTTATTTATATCCTAAAATCATTTCTCATGGAAGACAAAACTGGGATGTGAGGACAGTGTAATAGCGTTACCAGGATTGTTTATGGATAGCTATCCAGTTTAGTTGTTCCCAGGCTTGGTAATCTCTCGAGTGTATCATTCTGACCAGCGATGATGTTTGGGTGCTGCAGAACACAGCTGATGAACACACTTCGTAAACCTCCCTGTTGCTAAACTGAGCCAAAAAGCTGCACATGAGCCTAAACAGATGTTTCTGTTGTTTAGGCCCATGAAGTTTATAGAGTGCATGTTTATCTTTCGAAAGAGAATGTGGAGAGTTCATTCAGTCTTGAGATCCAATCTTTCCGGAGGTTGGACTGCCTAGAAAAGTTGGAACAGAAACTGGATGAGCGCATGAAGTCATGTGGGGGCGGTCAGAAAACAGAGCCCTTTACTAGTTGGTAGGAAGGAGAGAGGACACTTGGAAACTGATTTGCCTACAAATGGGTGATGTTTTACAAGACAGAACCTAGACAATAGTTTGCGTTTAAATACATGTAACACATCTTCATGATAATGGATTCGTTAAAAAATGTGCTCTCTTGCCATTTAGTACATATGAAATAAACACAAAGTGTCACAACTTCCTGCACATATTTCATATGATTAAAGTTATCTATGCAAAGAGGAAAAAGCATCAAAAACTGAAAATTTTGCATATCATATATGTGAGTCATCCCTGATTTAAAGTGTTGGCCACAGAAGAAGATTATAGTTGTTCAATTCAGCATTTGTCTTCTAACGGTTTAGCAAAGGAGACAGAGGTGAAAATAGTCAGTTGTAATGCAGTGCTATAAAATATATATAGTTCTACCTTGAAACATTTATCTTTTTGTTGCCAAATATCAGATCACTTTCCTATTTTAGAGGGATGCACATGTAAATAGAGGGGGAACCTGTTCCTCATTATAAAGATTGAGGAGAGTAAACAGTATGTCTCTGAATATTCTCAGTGAAGACTGTGGGTATGTCACTCAAGAATGATTACAAGCCAAGGCTAGTGTCATAGGTGTGTGACCTGTGCATAGAAAGGTCAGGCAATTGGCTTAATGCTCTTCTCTCACTGTCTTAAAATTCTTAATAATTTTTGGATGAAGGACCTCACATTTTCATTCTGTGCTGTGTTCCACAAATTGTACAGCTTGTCCCTGCCAGGAACACCTTTCACCCAATTTAAGAGAGTGAACAGAGTCATGTAGGAAGCTGGGAAGAGCTTATGGTGCCTGGAAATGAGCTGTAGATTCAGGATGCAACAGGAAATGTCTAGAAGTGGTAGAGTTCAGAAGTACTAGAAGTGTTCCTGGTGGGCTGGTGGGCTGTTGGGGCTGGTGGTAATAGCAGGTGTCAAAAGACAGCTTTCTCATGAAATCATTCTGGAGAAGGGTTTTAACTCTACCTTGACTAATTAGCAACACCACATATACCACACATTTTTATTCTTCCTATTGAGTATCTGGGCTTTTGTAAGTAGTCTCCTAAAGCTGCTATAGCAAATACCCACGAACTGGGTGGCTTAAACAATAGAAAGTAATTATCTCCAAGTTCCAGAGGCCAGACATCTGAAATCACGGTGTTACAAGGTTGGTTCCTTCTGAAGTTTCTGAAGGAACCAGCCTCTCTGCTTGGTTCCCAGTGGTTGTTGGGAGGCCCTGGACTTCCTTTGGCATGTTCCTTGGGAGACATATCACTTAAGTCTCTCCCTTTGCCATCACATGCACACGGCCTTCTCCCCCGGTTTTATGTCTATGTCCAAATTTCCTTTTTATTATAGGAATACCAGTCATGTAGAATTTAAGGTTCCCCTAACTGTATGTGTGTGTGTGTGTGTGTGTGTGTGTGTGTGTGTGTGCAGACACGCGTATATGCATGCCTTATCATGCTCAGTCATGTCCGACTCTTTTCAACCCCATGGACTGTAGCCCACCAGGCTCTTCTGTCCATGGTATTATCCAGGCAAGAATACTGGAATGGGTAGCCATTCCCTTCTCCAGGGGATCTTCCTGACCCATGGATGAACCCAGTCTCCTGCAATGCATGTGTATTCTTTACCATCTGAGCCACCAGGGAAGCCCAACTAAGTATGATTTCATCCTAACTTGTTTATATCTGCAAGGACCTTATTTCCAAATGAGGTCATATTTACAGTCTTTGGGTAAGACATAAATTTTTGAAAGACACTACTCAACCCAGTACAGCTGTTACTACCCTTTTTAATCAATTTCTTTTTAGACCTAAATTATCTAGAATCATATTATTTTACTTTCAACCATGAACTTTGACAAGTATGGGATTCTCTGTAGACTTAGGTTGGTTAGGAAAAAGGTATTCTCAGAAAAATTTACACATGAGTTGCATCTTGAATAACACCTATGAGTGAACCAGAAAAAACAGAGTAAGGAGATGGCATTCCATGCTGACATACAAAGGCACAGAAGCCGAAAATAGCAATAAATTCTCTAGATCTTCAATTCATTGATATGTGTGGAGGACTGGAGGAGCTGGTAACCAAGATGGGGGATTTGAAAAACAAGGCACTAAAGAGATTGAAAGGAATCAAATTAGAACAGGGCCTTCAGCTCAGATTTTATCCACAGGCAATGAAAACAGTGTGATGCTTTTTGTTGAGAGTGACGTGAAAGGAGTATGTCAAGGCTGTATATTGTCACCCTGCTTATTTAACTTAAATGCAGAGTACATCATGTGAAATGCTGGGGTGGATGAAGCACAAGCTGGAATCAAGATTTCTGGGAGAAATATCAATAACCTTAGATATGCAGATGACACCACCCTTATGGCAGAAAGTGAAAAAGAACTAAAGAGCCTCTTGATGAAAGTGAAAGAGGAGAGTGAAAAAGTTGGCTTAAAGCTCAACATTCATAAAACTAAGATCATGGCATCTGGCCCCATCACTTCATGGCAAATAGATGGGGAAACAATGGAAACGGTGAGAGACTTTATTTTGGGGGGCTCCAAAATCACTGCAGATGGTAACTGCAGCCATGAAATTAAAAGACGCTTGCTCCTTAGAAGAAAAGCTATGATCAACCTAGACAGCATATTAAAAAGCAGAGACATTACTTTGCCAACAAAAGTCCGTGTAGTCAAAGCTATGGTTTTTCCAGTAGTCATGTATGTATGTGAGAGTTGGACTATAAAGAAAGTTGAGCGCTGAATAATTTATGCTTTTGAACTGTGATGTTGGAGAAGACTCTTGAGACCCCCTGGGACTGCAAGGAGATCCAACCAGTCCATCCTAAAGGAAATCAGTCCTGAATATTCATTGGAAGGACTGATGCTGAAGCTGAAACTCCAATCCTTTGACCACCTGATGCGAAGAACTGACTCATTTGAAAAGATGCTGTTGCTAGGAAAAATTGAAGGCAGGAGGAGAAGGGGCCGACAGAGGATGAGATGGTTGGATGTCATCACCGACTCAATAGACATGAGTTTGAGTAAGCTCCAGGACTTGGTGATGGACAGGGAAGCCTGGCATGCTGCAGTCCATGGGTGCGCAAAGAGTCGGACATGACTGAGCAACTGAACTGAAATGAATATGTTTATGCTTTGACAAATTCCTTCAATAGCAGGAATAGACTACTATGGAAGGAGATGGGGAAAGGGGAAGTGAATCAAAATAGTGATGTATCCCTGAAGACAGTAGGAACCAAAGTCAGGATTGTGGCAGGAGCAGCGTGAAGATCCATTGTATCTAGAATCCACGGGACTCATGAATACCTAGATTCAGAAGTGAGAGAAGGAGAAAACAGGGATGACTTTAAGGATGGATGATGGAGGAGCCTGGTAGGCTGCAATCCATGGGGTCATGAAGAGTCAGACACCATTGAGTGACTTCACTTTCACTTTTCACTTTCATGCATTGGAGAAGGAAATGGCAACCTACTCCAGTGTTCTTGCCCGAAGAATCCCAGGGATGGGGGAGCCTGGCAGGCTGCCGTCTATGGGGTTGCACAGAGTCAGACATGACTGAAGCGACTTAGCAGCAGCAGTATGCTGTCCCTATTTATGAGTCGTTAACCCATTTTCCATGACCTAACTATTAAATTAACCATTTCTCAGTCATTTCAGAAATGAATATTTTCTTAAACTTGACCCTACTGACATTTTAGGTGAAACATTCTTTGCTGTGTAGTGGGAGAGAGGGTCCTGTAAATTTTAGGGTGTTTAGCAGCATCTCTGGATCTAGCCATCAAATGCCCAGTATTCCTCTACCACAGTTGTCTTGAGATATTATTGCCAAATAGCCCTAGGGGGTGTAGAACCACCACTAGTTGGGAACTACTGGGTTCATAGGAGGTAGAGTAGCTTTGGGGTAGAGAGAGATGTGTCCACTTTCATCCCTTTTAAGTTTCTCATTCTTCTGGGCTATCTGATCGAAGATGTGAACTATGCAGCTGGAGGTAGGTAAGTACCTGGTGCAGAGCTGAAAGATCTGAGCTATTTTACAAGCTTGAGAATATTATTTCCATATGATTAATTGAGACTTGGGGAAAAGGCAGGATCAAGTGTAAGAAAAATGGAAGACCAAGATCAAACACCTCGGATCTGCAGTTTTGGAGCTGAAGTAAATTGAAAACGCTGTGGTGGTCAAAGTGACCAAGAAGGACAGCTTGAGAGTCTTCTCTCTTCTTCCTCTGTGCCTCTCAACAAGTGCACCCTTGCACAACTCTCTCATGATAATTACTAAACCACCAAGGAAACGACAACAGCAAAGAAGTGGTTTAGGGACCCAAAGCCAGGGTTTAAGCCACTCGTAGAGTTTGGTAAATGGCTGTGGAGAAGGGTAATACCTAAGTTCTCAACTTAGACCCTTAAAAGCATTTTTTTTTATATCTTCACTCTGGGAAAAGTACTAGAAGAAAAGTCATGAGTCTAAATTTTTGGTAGTATATTCTCATTTCTGGACAGCTCTGGTTAATGCCGCCCAAAGCTAAAACTTTAAGTACATTGGAAATATTTTGATATCTTCAACTTTTCAGGCTAATAATTTAAAGATAATGAAAATCTCCTAGAGAGACGATCTCCTGGGTAACAGACCCAAACAAAAAATTGCCTTGGAACCTAAGACCACTGGTTGATTTCACAAAAGTTAACCTTTAAGTAGCATTTCAAGCAAAAGCCCCATTTCTCTTTGACTGAATGCATCTTTTATTTTATTGTCCTTTAAACAAATCACACAAGTCATACATGAATATGTTATTGTTGTAAAAGATTCAAACCACACAGAAATATTTAGAAAAAAACATGAATGTGCCCCTTCTCCCATCTGACGCTGTTTTTGCTTCCCCCTTCTATCCCCAGATGCAACAATTCTCGACTGTTTGGAGTTCCTCCGTCCAG
Organism: Bos indicus; assembly: GCF_029378745.1. NCBI lineage: Eukaryota > Metazoa > Chordata > Mammalia > Artiodactyla > Bovidae > Bos > Bos indicus. The sequence goes on along the minus strand of NC_091768.1, from coordinate 21,569,472 downwards.
TGCTCTGTGTTGGACCCTAAGTGCACACCACTGAATGTGAAACATTGTTCTGCAACTTGCTTTCTTCTCTTTCCATATCTTGGAGGTATGAAAGAAACCTTAACACCACATAAATAGAAAGGTTTTTTTCTTTCAGTAAGGAAAGTGAGAGTGAGGGAATGTAATCGAATGAACCCAACATTTATCACAGAGAATGACAATGACAAGACCACAGTTCAACTAGCTGATACAATGCCTTTGGAACCCATCCTCAGGATAAATTCAGTGAAAAGCACGCTGACTTTCAAAGACTCAATATTTTTACTTGATGACTATGGAGGCAAAATACTTTCCTTCATCTTGTGGCAACAGAAGACAATAAAAGTGACAATATTCTGTTTTTCTTCAATTCTCTCTTCATTTTATATTAGCTATGGTTAGAGGTAACATCGGAGAAGGCAATGGCACCCCACTCCAGTACTCTTGCCTGGAAAACTCCATGGACAGAGGAGCCTGGTGGGCTGCAGTCCATGGGGTTGCTGAGAGTCGGGCATGACTTCACTTTCACTTTCACTTTTCACTTTGTGCATTGGAGAAGGAAATGACAACCCACTCCAGTGTTCTTGCCTGGAGAATCCCAGGGATGGGGGAGCCTGGTGGGCTGCTGTCTATGGGGTCACACAGAGTCGGACATGACTGAAATGACTTAGCAGCAGAGGTAACATAATGAAATTGCCTAAAAAACTCTAGAAAGCAAGGTGAAACAATCATTTTCTTTGTATCGAAAGATACTTAGCCAATGTCTTTCTTTCTCTCTTTTCATTTTCAGCTGCATTTGGTCTTTGTTGCTGCACGAGGGCTTTCTCTAGTTACGGTGAGCGGGGCTTGTGTTGCACAGGCTTCTCATTGTGGTGGCTTCTCTTGTTACAGAGCCTGCAGTCTAGGGTTATCAGGCTTCAGTAGTTTCAGCATGTGGGCTCAGTAGTTGTGGTACACAGGCTTAGTTACCTTGCAGCATGTGGGATCTTTCCAGACCAGGGATTGAACCTGTGTCCCCTGCATTGGCAGCTGGATTCTTAGTCACTGGACCGCCAGAGAAGCCCCATAGCCCATTTCTTATTCTTGTTATATCTGTGCCCTGTCCTCATGGGGCTATTTCCTAATAAGGAATTAACTTGGCTGAGGAGGAGCCTGGGACATTGACCTGACAATTTCATTTGCTTCCCTGGTGGCTCAGATGGTAAAGAATCTGCCTACAATGCTCGGGACACGGGTCTGATCCCTGGATCAGGAAGATCCTCTGGAGAAGGAAATGGCAACCCACTCCAGTATTCTTGCCTGGAAAATTCTATGGAATTGTCCATAGTAGCCTAGTGGGCTATAGTCCAAGGGGTCACAAAGAGTCAGACATGACTGAGCGACTAATACTTTGTAACTCCAATTCAACCCTATGCAAGGAAGGAGATGATGCAAGGAAGAGTGTGTGCAGTGAAGCAATTCTTTAGTCATCCTATAGGGGTATCTTCTCCAAGAATGTTAAAATTAAGCCTGATATTTTTCACCACTGATTTTCTTCCCTAAGCTAATGCTGGCCTGACAACATTGCTCATCATCTTGACATAAGTGTGGAGTATTTCTGTATCATCAGAGAAAATTGCTCTATTTATTCTGCATAGAGTGATTTTCTCCTAAATCAGAATAGCAGTCTATTTTATTCCTCACTGTCACTTACTAGATAAATCCCATCAATAAATTTGCTGTTCCTTTGTGAATAAATTGTCTCTGCTATCATTTTCATTTTATAGCTAGTCACATCTTTCATCTGGATGCTATTACTCACCTCCTTGAACATTAAGTTCCTCCTTCTCAATGAAATAAGCTGTTCTTAGTACTTTTTCCTCCAAGTCAGTACTAAATGCTCACATCAAGTAAGCATTAACGGGAAGAGTACTGGCTGGGGATTAAGAAGTCATGGGTCAGATCCCATTTCCAGTCCCCTCCGTCCAGACATGTGACTTTGGGGCAAGCTACTTGTCAGCTTGGGTTTCTTCATCTCTAAAAATAGGGGAGTGTGCTCTTTCACTACTTGTATTCCCATCGTGGTTTGGGGAATAAAACAAGACAGGTCTATGTAAAAGATCTCTGTAAGGTGTGGCACTCAAAGGCAAATTGTTAAAGTACCAGGCACAGCTGAGGTACTCATAAAAACCTTTTGTATTAGTCGAATCAATTTCTCCCACTTACTGCTTGCCAATACCAGAAGATTCACAGAATAAGGGGGACAAGAGCTGGAGTGAACACCCTGGCTTTTAACTCTGTTCCTGCCCAGTTCCTCCAACTTCACTCATCTCAGAGATCAGTCAAAACATGTAGATACTGACTATACAAAACGTACAGATGTCTGATCTGGTGATCTGGGCAAAGCTCGTTAACCTATAGAGTAGGTATTATCCCCAAGTTGAGATAACCCAGCCTGTCTTCTGGGAATTTGTTCTTTGATAGGGGAGACAAACTTTCACTGTTACTAGAGTGGAGTCAATTAATGACTGGCCCCTAGGAGAAGCTTTTTGAATCGCTGCTAACACCCTTAGCTTTACCAGGATATCTTTTCTTCTTATGTCAGATTATTAAGTACATCTTGGAAACCTATGAAACAGACAAAAAATAAACAGGGCTGTGTAGTGTGCATATACCAGTTCCTGAGATACGGTAAGCATTCAGTAAGTGAAGGGCTTCTCTGGTGGTTATAACAGTTCAACATGACATTGGTTAGTTTAAGATGTATAACATGTGTATTTGATATATTTATTTATTGCAAAATGATTACCAGCATAGCATTAGCTAACATCTGGATCACATCACATAATTATTATTTCTTTTTTTCGTGTGCAGTGATAACATTTAAAATCTTCTCTCTTGGAAACTTTCAAGTAAGTATTACAGTATTGTTAACTATAGTTACCATGCTGTACATCAGATCTGCAGAAGTTATTCATCTAATAACTGAAAGTTTGTACTCTTTGACCAATATCTCCTCATTTCTCCTGTCCCCTGTCCACTGATAACCACTATTCTAGTCTTTGAGCTTGACTTTTTTTGATTCCACATATAAATGAGATCATATAGCATTTGTCTTTCTTTATCTTACATATTTCACTTAGCATAGCACCTTCAAGATCCATTCTTGTTGCAAGCAAGAAAATATCCTTTGTTTCAGATACATGGCTGAGTAATATATCATTGTGTAAAGTCATTCAGTCGTGTCCGACTCTGAGACCCCATGGACTGTGTCCATAGAATTCTTCAGGCCAGAATACTGGAGTGGGTAGCCTTTCCTTTCTCCAGGGGATCTTCCCAACTCAGGTCTCTAACCCAGGTCTCCCGCACTGCAGGCAAATTCTTTACCAGCTGAGCCATAAGGGAAGCCCCACCGTATCCTTATTAGTTAATCCATTGATAGAACTTAGATTGTTTCCATATCTTGGCCATTGGCTGCAATGAACACAGGACTGCAGGAATCTGTTTGTATCTCATGAATATATACCCAAAAGGAAGATTTCTGGATCCTGTGGTAAACTATTTAATTTTTTAGCATCCTCCGTATGGCTTTCCATAATGGCTGTAGCAATTTACATTTCTACCAACCTCCTTATCCACACTTTTCTCCACATCCTCACTAATACTATTTTTATCTCTTGTCTGGTGGGTGATAGCTATTTTAACAGGTGTAAGATGATATCTTATTGTGTTTTTGATATGCATTTTCCTGATTATTAGTGATGCTTTTTTATGGCCTATCTTCTTTGAAAAGATATCTATTCAATTCCTCTGCCCATATTTAATCAAAGTGTTGTTGTTTTTTTTGCTATTGAATTGTATGAATCCTTTATATATATTTTATGTTAACCCCTTATCAGATATGTGATTGGCAAATATTTTCTCCCATTCTGTAGATTTCCTTTTCATTATATTGATGGTTTCTTTTCTGTGCAACTTTTTACTTTGATGTAGTACCATTTGTTTATTTTTTATTTTGCTGCCTTTGCTTTCATATAAAATCCAGAAAAATCCCTGCTGAGATAGCTGTCAAGGAGATTATCTACTGCATGTTTACTTAGATCTTTAAGCCATTCAAAGTTGATTTAGCATATGGTGTAAGATAAGGTACAGTTTCATTCTTTTGCATGTGGCTATCAAATTTTCCCTACAACTCTTATTGAAAAGACTGCATTTTACCTGTTTTACATTCTTGGCTCCTTTATCAAAAATTAGTTGACCATATACGTGTGGGTTTATTTCTGGACTTCTATTCCATTGATCTGTGTCTGTTTTTAAGCCCATATCATACTGTTATGATTACTATAGCATTGTGATATAGTTTGAAATCAGGAATTGTGATGTTTCCAGATTTGTTTTTCTCTTTCAATATTGCTTTGGCTTTTTGAGGTTGCTTGCAGTTTCATACAAACTTTAGGATTATTTTTTTCAATTTCTTGAAAAGTACCTTTAGAATGTTGATAGGAATTGCATTCATTGTGTTGATCACTTTGGGTGGTATGGAATTAGCAATATTAGTTCTTCTAACCCATTAGCATAGGATATCTTTCCACTTATTTGTGTCTTCTTCAGTTTATTTCATCAGTGCCTTAGAGTTTGCAGTATATGGCTATTTTACTTCCTTGATTAAATGTTTTCTGAGGTATTTTATTTTTTCATATTATTATAAATTAGATTGTTTTCTTAATTTCTTATTTTGATAGTTTGTTATTAATGTTCAAAAATGCAGTTGATTTTGTATCCTGAAACTTTACTGAATTTATTAGTTCTATAGTTTTTTGGTAGAATCTTTAGAGTTTTCTATGTTTAATACATTTCATCTGTAAATGTGACAGTTTTGCTTCTTCCATTCTGATCTGAATGTCTTTTATTTCTTTTTCATGCTTAATTGTTTTGCTAGGACTTCTCATACTATTTTGAATAAAGATGGGAAATATGGGCATCCTTGTTTTGTTCTTGATCTTAGAGAAAAAGCTTTCAGCTTTTAACTGTTTGGTATGATGTTAGCTATGGGCTTGTCATATATGGCCTTTATTAAGCTGAGGTCCAATGTCACTGCAGATGGTGACTGCAGCCATGAAATTAAAAGACGCTTACTCCTTGGAAGGAAAGTTATGACCAACCTAAAGTGTCTAACTCTTTGTCACCCCATGGACCATAAACTACCAGGCTCCTCTGTCCATGGGATTTTCCAGGCAAGAGTACTGGAGTGGGTTACCATTTCCTTCTCCAGGGGATCTTCCCAACCTAGGGATTGAACCCGGGTCTCCCGCATTGCAGGCAGATGCTTTGCTGTCTGAGCCACCAGGGAAGATTCCTATGACCTACCTAGATAGCATATTAAAAAGCAGAGACACTACTTTGCCCACAAAGGTCTATCTAGTCAGGTTGTGGATTTTCCAGTAGTCATGTATGGATGTGAGAGTTGGACTACAAAGAAAGCTGAGTGCCAAAGAATTGATGCTTGTAAACTGTGGTGTTGGAGAAGACTCTTGAGAGTCCCTTGGACTGTAAGGAGATCAAAACAGTCAATCCTAAAGGAAATCAGTCCTGAATATTCATTGGAAGGACTGATGCTGAAGTTGAAACTCCAATCTTTTGGCCACCTGATGCGAAGAACTGACTCATTTGAAAAGACCCTGGTGCTGGGAAAGATTGAAGGCGGGAGGAGAAGGGGATGACAGAGGATGAGATGGTTGGATGGGGATCACTGACTCAATGGACATGAGTTTGAGTAAACTCCGGGAGTTGGTGATGGACAGGGAGGCCTGGCATGCTGCAGTCCATGGGGTTGCAGAGTCAGACATGGCTGAGCTACTGAACTGAACTGAACTGAAGCTAAGGTATGTGTTTTTTTTTCCATACATATTTTGTTGAGAGTTTTTATCCAGAACAGATGTTCAATTTCATCAAATGCATCAAATAAAAAAAGATAAAAAAGATCATATGATTTTTATCTTTTTCTTAATGTGATGTATCACACTAATTTATCAGCTTCATGTATATGTGTATATATATATACACACACACACACACACACACACACACACACACATATATATGCTCTACATTTATCCACTCCAGCTCACATTTTGGAGAAGGCAATGGCACCCCACTCCAGTACTCTTACCTGGAAAATCCCATGGGTGGAGGAGCCTGGTAGGCTGCAGTCCGTGGGGTCGCAAAGAGTCGGACACGACTGAGCAACTTCACTTTCACGCATTGGAGAAGGAAATGACAACCCACTCCAGTGTTCTTACCTGGAGAATCCCAGGGATGGGGGAGCCTTGTGGGCTGCCATCTCTGGGGTCGCACAGAGTCGGACACGACTGAAGTGACTTAGCAGCAGTAGCAGCAGCAGCTCACATTTTATGTATCTGATATCACAACTTACCTCTTTTTAAAGTGTGTATCTATTCAAAGTTGTTGTAGTTACAGTTATTTTAATACTTTTGTATTTTGAACTTTATACTAGAGTTATAAGTGATGACCCACCACTGTTACATTAGAGTATTTTGAATTTAACTATATATTTACCTTTACCAGTGAGTTTTATACTTTCATATGTTTTCCTGCCTTTTTCCTGTTTTTTGGACTTCCCTGGTGGCTCAGACGGTAAAGTGTCTGTCTACAATGCGGGAGACCCGGGTTTGATCCCTGGGTTGGGAAGATCCCCTGGAGAAGGAAATGGCAATCCACTCCAGAACTATTGCCTGGAAAATCCCATGGACAGAGGAGCCTGGTAGGCTACAGTCCATGTATCGCAAAGAGTTGGACATGACTGAGCGACTTCACTCACTGTTTTCCTGCTTCTAGTTAGTGTCTTTTCATTTCAACAAAAACTCACTTTAACATTGCCTATAGGGCCAGTGTAGTGGTTATGAACTCCTTCAGCTTTTGCTTGTCTCTTTATCTCTCCTTCAGTTCTGAAGGGCAACTTTGCCAGGGTTAGTATTCTTGTTTGGCAGTTTTTTCTTTCAGTACTTTGGCTATATCATACCACTTCCTTCTGGTCTGCCAAGTTTCTGCTGAAAATCTGCTGATAGTCTTATGGAGAGTCCTTTGTATGTAACAAGTTGTTTTGTACTTGCTCTTTAAGTTTTTCTCCTAACAATTGACAATTTAATCACAATATGTCAAAAAGCATTACACCATGTCTTGTGGGTCTCCTTCAGTTTAGTTCAGTCGCTCAGTGTCTGACTCTTTGCGACCCCATGAATCGCAGCACGCCAGGCCTCCCTGTCCCTCACCAACTCCTGGAGTTCACTCAAACTCACGTCCATCGAGTCGGTGATGCCATCCAGCCATCTCATCCTCTGTCATCCCCTTCTCCTCCTTCCCCCAATCCCTCCCAGCATCAGAGTCTTTTTCAATGAGTTAACTCTTCGCATGAGGTGGCCAAAGTACTGGAGTTTAAACTTTAGCATCATTCCTTCCAAAGAACACCCAGGGCTGATCTCCTTCAGAATGGACTGGTTGGATCTCCTTGCAGTCCAAGGGACTCGCAAGAGTCTTCTCCAACACCACAGTTCAAAAGCATCAATTCTTCGGTGCTCAGCCTTCTTCACAGTCCAACTCTCACATCCATACATGACCACAGGAAAAACCATAGCCTTGACAAGGCGGACCTTTGTTGGCAAATTAATGTCTCTGCTTTTGAATATGCTGTCTAGGTTGGTCATAACTTTTCTTCCAAGGTTCTTATTTGGAACTCTGAGCTTCCTGGGTTTAGATGTCTCTTTCTTTCTCTGGGTTAGGGAAATTTTCAACCATTGTTTTTCTTTGAATAAGCTTTCAGCTTCTTTGTACTTGTCTTGTCCTTCTGGGACTCCTATAAAGCACATATTTTTCCATTTGAAGGTGTACCAAAAGTGTCTTAAGTTATCTTTGTTGTTTTTCTTCTTTTTTTTTTTTTTGTTTCTCAAACTAAATGAATTTTATTGTCCTGTTTTCAAGTTCACTTATCCTTTCTGCTGCTTCACTTAGCCTGCTGTTGACTTCCTGCTCTTGGATTTTTTAGTTAACTTATTGTATTTGTCAGCTTTATGATTTGTTTGATACTTTTAAATATTTTATATTCCTACTTTGATGTTCTTACTTTGTTCATGTCCTCAGTAAATACCTTTATGACTGTTATTTTGAACTCTATTATATGAATCATTCATCTCCATTTCATTAAGAACTATTTCTGGAGTTTTATTTTTTCTTTGGAATATATTCTCTTTCTTCATTTTTCTTGCTCTCTGTATTGATTTTTGCACATAGATAAAGCATCCACCTCTCCCAGTCTTGACTGAATGATCTCATGTGGGAGATGAACCTTGTCTATTAGTCTAGCTGAAGTCTTGGTTGTCCCTTAAATTTTTGTAAATAGCAAGCTGCTTTCTTTGTTCTTGATGCCTGTCAGTATTTGAGGATGTACCAAGACCCATCAGTTTCCTAAAGGGGGGAGAATCACAGCCAGCACTTAGATGCCAGTTTATTGGAAACAGGGCTCTCAGCATCTTAGAAAATTTGTAGTTTGGCCACACCCAGGGAAAAGCCAGGATGTTGGCATTTTGCCTACTCCCCTTGTGCTTGGTCCAAGTGTAAAACTTTGTGTGTAAAGGTGCTCCTGCACCCATTAATGCTTCTTTCCTAAAGTCCTATGGGACTTGGGAATGCAAGCACTGTTAGCTCTTAGTCAGGTAATCCAAGTGCCCATCCTGGGCAGAGCTGGAAAAGTTGGGGAGCCAAGTGTGTGTACAAGCTTCTTCCAGAAAAAATACTGTCATCTTTAAGTGGGCTAGGGAGACAGCAGAAGAGGTTCCACAAGCTTCCTCGTCTCCAGGAAGAATGTCATTCAGTCCATAGGTGTGTGCTAAATTAGAAATTTGATGCTCAGGCAGCAGCTTTCAAAGTATGCAAATCGACTGCTTTCAGAGACAGACTGGGAGATGAGTGTTTCTGTTGTTTTTGTTTGTCCCCTCTGCTCTGAGTTCAGGGAAGATAGCCAGTTAAGAACTGCTTCTTTGTTTGCTACAATCCTATGGGACTTGTGAATGCAGTACTGTTGGGTTTCAGAACCAGGCAATCCAGGAGCCTCTCTGTCACATGGCAGCCACCTAGCTGGGAGTGCAGATTATGTACAAGCTCCTTCCAGGGAGATACTGGTAATTTATAGTAGTCTAGAGGAAGAAGGCAGAGGAAATGTCCACTGGCTTCCCTGGTCGTCAGGTAGGATGTCAGTCAGACCCTAGATATGTGCTAAATTATAAGCCTTTTCCATCTTTGTGCATGGAGAGTGATGTCATTTTCTTAAAATACCGAGATATTAATTAGTTTTCACTTTATCTATGGACATTTATGTAGGTTTACTTTATCAAAAAGCTGCAACAAATTCTCTTACAATAGGTTGTATTAGGCATATGTTTTGTTCTCTTTACAGAGAAGAGATCTGGTACTGCCATAGCTGAATCATAAGGCATACTTAATGTTACTAAATTATGAAAAATTACCCATTAAAGTAGTTGTACCCCCTATATATTATGGCTGCATGTTTCTCTGTTCTCTTACCAACATGTCATGTTACTAAAATTTTAAATGATTTTCTTATAAGATGTTATGAACTCACTTCTTTAATTTGCATTTCCTTAATTACTACTGAGAAACATTTTTCATATGTTTATGAATATTTATATTTCCTCCTTTGTAAACTGTCTGTTTTCTATTTGTTTATTTAGTATCTGATTTAGAAAATCTGTTTTCCTCCTGGGAACCATGGAGTATTCCTTGAGAAGTCTGAGAGCAGATTACCTTCTCTCTCAGACCCACAACTTTTGGGTAGAGACAAGTGAGAATGAATTCTTTTAGAACAATATTTCAAACATGAATTAGGATGAGCTCTCTTAGTTATTGATGTAAATTTAAACAGAGCTATTCAAAGCAGAGCCAGCAGCATCAGCCTTTTATGTGCTTAGTCACTCACTCATGTCCGATTCTTTGCAACCCCATTGACTATAGACTGTGAGACTCCTCTGCCCATGGCATTCTTCAGGCAAGAATATTGGAGTGGGTAGACATTCCCTTTTCCAGGGGATCTTCACAGCCCAGGGATTGAATCTGGGTCTCTTGCAATGAAGGCAGATTCTTTACCATCTGAGCCACCAGGGTACATTCTCAGGCTACTTTGTCAGAAGCTCTAGAGGCAAGTACAGCAAGCTATTTTAATTTAACAGGCTTCTAGGTGACTAAGAAGCACTAAACTAGTCCATTAAAAGAAGAAAAAAGTCAGTTAGTGATTCTAAAACTAGGTTAAGAATAAGATTATATTTGTTTTATTAACATTTAAAAATTTTATTAGTAGTATACACAACAACTTGAGTAAGTTTCAGGAGAATTACATAGAGTGAAATAAACTCATTTTCACATATACTGTATGATTCTATTTATATAATATTCTAGAAATGAAAAAATTATAGAAGTAGAGAACAGATTAGTGATTGCCAGGAGTTAGGGAAGGTGAAGGGTAGTGAAGGATTGGGAGGTGGACTTGATAATGAAAGAATACAGTCAGGAATCATTGTTCTGAAGGAACTTTCTGCATCTTGACTGTGGTGGTAGGTACACAAACACACACATGGTAAATTGCACAGAAATGAACACACACACACATACACACAATTAATGCAAATAAAACTGAGGAAATTTGAGTAAGACCAGTGGATTATATCAATGTCAATATCCTAGTGGTGATATTATACTATTGTTCTGCAAGCTTTGGTGAAAATTGAGTAAAGGATTCAAAATATCTCCTTGTATTACTTCTTACAACTAGAAGTGAATCTCCAATTATCTCAAAATAAAATGTTCAATCAAAAATGAAAACAAAAGATTTATTAGGTTTAATTGCCATCAATTCCCCTCAAATATTCATAGGAAATGGGAAAATGGCTCATTGCCATTTTCATTCAGAATTTGGCAAAATGTCCCAATTATCTTAATCGTATATTCAAAGAATTAGATAAATTAATACACATGCTGAGTGAAGAGAATTTATTTTCTTGAAAAAAAATCAAAGAAATAATGATTTTTAGGCATAGATTTAATTCTTCCTCAAACAATGTATCTCTAATGTATCTATAATGTTAATCTTATGTTATTAACTAAGACATACTTAAAGAGGAAAAAATATCATATATTTTTATTTTTAACTTTTAAGACTGAGTGTATTTTTATTTGAATGACAATGCTTTGAATAGGAAAATTATAACTGAAATTAGAGTGTAATTTATGCAGAACAGACTTAAAAAAAAATGGGAACTCTTGACTACAGATGGGATTTTAGTTTTCAAATAATTACAAAATAAGCTTGTTCAATAGTCTCAAACACCTAAACATTCTGCTAGTGATTAAAGACTCCAAGAGAAAGATGTTTATGGATCTTTGGTAAAATCACTGTGATGTTCATGTTGACATAATTTCTCATGTAACAGGCTAAAATACTCCTGGGTATCAATTTTGTTTTTCTCCTCAGAGGTGACCTAGACGTTCTCATGATGTACCGTTCAGTTCAGTTCAGTCACTCAGTCGTGTCCAACTTTTTGTGACCCCATGGACTGCAGCATGCCAGGCTTCCCTGTCCATCACCAACTCTCAGAGCTTGCTCAAACTCATGTGCATCGAGTCGGTGATGCCATCCAACCATCTCATCCTCTGTCATCCTCTTCTCCTCCCACCTTCAATTTTTCCCAGCATCAGCATCTTTTCAAATGAGTCAGTTCTTTGGAGTTTCAGCTTCAGCATCAGTCTTTCCAATGAATATTCAGGACTGATTTCCTTTAGAATATACTGGTTGGATCTCCTTGCAGTCCAAGGGACTCTGAAGAGTCTTCTCCAACACCACAGTTCAAAAGTATCAATTATTCAGTGCTCGGCTTTCTGTATAGTCCAACTCTCACATCCTTACACGACTACTCGAAAAACCATAGCTTTGACTAGACAGACCTTTGTTGGCAAAGTAATATCCTGCTTTTTAATATGCTGTCTAGGTTAGTCATAGATTTTCTTCCAAAGAGCAAGCATCTTTTAATTTCATGGCTGCAGTTACCATCTGCAGTGATTTTGGAGCCCCCCAAAATAAAGTCTCTCACTGTTTCCATTGTTTCCCCATCTATTTGCCATGAAGTGATGGGACCGGATGCCATGATCTTAGTTTTCTGAATGTTGAGTTTTAAGCCAACTTTTTCACTCTCCTCTTTCACCTTCATTAAAAGGCTCTTTAGTTCTTCTTCACTTTCTGGCATAAGGGTAGTGTCATCTGCATATCTGAGGTTATTGATATTTCTCCTGGCAATCTTGATTCCAGCTTGTGCTTCCTCCAGCCTGGCATTTCACATAATGTACTCTGCATATAAGTTAAATAAGGAGGATGACAATATACAGCTTTGAAATACTCCTTTCCCAATTTGGAACCAGTCTGTTGTTCCATGCCCAGTTCTAACTGTTGCTTCTTGACCTGTATACAGATTTCTCAGAAGTTAGGTAAGATGGTTTGGTATTCCCATCTCTTTCAGAATGTTCCAGTTTGTTGTGATCCACACAGTCAAATGCTTTGGCATAGTCAATAAAGCAGAAGTAGATGTTTTCCTAGAACTCTCTTGCTTTTTAGATGGTCCAGTGGGTGTTGGCAATTTGATCTCTGGCTCCTCTGCCTTTTCTAAATCCAGCTTGAACATCTGGAAGTTCATGGCTTATGTACCTTTGAAGCCTGACTTGGAGAATTTTGAGCATTACTTCACCAGTGTGTGAGATGAGTGCAATTGTGCGGTAGTTTGAGCATTGTTTTGCATTGCTTTTCTTTGGGATTGGAATGAAAACTGACCTTTTTCAGTCCCATGTCCACTGTGAGTTTTCTAAATTTGCTGGCATATTGAGTGTAGCACTTTCACAGCATCATCTTTTAGGATTTGAAATAGCTCAACTGGAATTCCACCACCTCTACTAGCTTTGTTCCTAGTGATGCTTCCTAAGGCCTAGTTGACTTTGCATTTCAGAATATCTGGCTCTAGGTGAGTGATCACACTATTGTGATAGATCATGAAGATCTTTTTTATATAGTTCTTCTCTGCATTCATGCCACCTCTTCTTAATATCTACTGCTTCTGTTAGGTCCATACCATTTCTGTCCTTTATTGTGCCCATGTTTGCATGAAATATACCTTATAGGAAACCATTTATACTTTCTTTTTCCTGGAACCTTGATCTTCTTCACCTTATTGACTTATTCACATTAAAAAAAAAAAAAAAGACTATCTGAATGTATTCAAGATTCAAACTTAGAAAAGTTTGAGGATTAACTGTATGGAAAGAATTATTGTACATTCACTAAAATTCATATTCTCTTCATTTTCCTGGGCACACAACTTGTGTGTATAACCAGCTTTCCTTGAAGTTTATTTGGTCACTAAGTCGTGTCTGATTCTTCAGAGCCCATGGAATATAGCCCACCAGACTCCTCTGTCCATGGGGATTTTCCAGGCAAGAATACAGGAGTGGGTTGCCATTTCCTTTTTCAGGGGATCTTCCTGACCCAGGAGCCCAACCAGTGTCTCTTGCATTGGCAGATGGATTCTTTACCACTCAGCCACCAGAGAAGCCCCTGCTTGAAGTTAATGTAGACATGTGATTGAATTATAGGTAGCAGAATGGGATAAAAGTGAATCTTCCACTTCCAAACCTCATTCATAAAAATGCGCCTAAGCACATTTATTTATTTCTTTTTGGCTGCTTTTGGTCTCAGTTTTGGCATCTGGGATCTTCTGTTACCACATGTAGGCTCTTTGTTGGGGCATGTAGGCGTCTCACTGGTTGTGGTGCATGGGCTTAGGTGGATCTCATTTCCCCAGTCAAGGATTAAACCCATATCCCCTGCATTGGAAAGAGGATTCTTAACCACTGGACCACCAAGGAAGACCCCTAAACACAAATGCTTTTGTTTTATTCACCTTCTGGTTGCCTGGGATGTAGACAGATGCCGTGGTCTTGTGAACCATCTGTTATGACCCAGTTTTAGTATCAGTCTTCCTTCTGTGATTGGCTGACTGCTTTAGACATTCATTGAACTTTTATGTCAGTCTTGGGTGGTATATTTTAACACAGACTTTTCATCTGTGAACTACTAAAGCAGTCAATGAAAGTTGAAGAATCAAATAAGAATGGAGTTGCCTATATTCTAACTGGAGTCTTTCCCTTCATTTGACTTATTCCTGGATTGACCAAAGTGGGTTTCTCTCCACTCAATATTCTATTTCACCTGGGACTTAAAAAATGGACACAAATATTCATGAGAACTGTGAGTAGAATTTATCATATTTAGAATCCTTAAACTACTTGAAAGTGAAAGAAAGTGTTAGTTGCTTAGTCAAGTCCAACTCTTTGCAGCCCCATGGACTGTAGCCTACCAGTCTTCTCTGTCCGTGAAATTCTCCAGGCAAGAATACTGCAGTGGGTAGCCATTCCCTTTTCCAGGGGATCTTTCCGACCTAGGGATTGAATCCAGATCTCCTGCATCGCAGAAATATTCTTTACCGTCTGAGCCACCAGGGAAGAAACATGTTTAAGAATTTTCACAATTTAAAATCAGTTAAACATATATGCTGCTAACATAATTTATTATTATAAATCATGATTTATTTCTACTCATATATTCATTTGCCCTGATATCCTAGGATGTCTATAGGTATGGGTTGCTATCTTAGAAATGGGTACTTGATGAATATCACATAGAAACTGGAAGAACACAAGAGCTTGTAGCTTTACATTAGGATGACTATTCTAAGTAAACTTTTGGAAATATATTTTATGCTGTGTCTAGTTCAAGGGAAACTGCATTGTAGTCATTATTTAGACAATAAAAAAATCCCATTTTGTATAAATCTGAGATCAACTTTCAGTTGTAAGTCTACATGTTTTTCCCCTGCATTTTGGGAATGTCTCCATTCTTCAGCAGCAGGAAAGTATCTAACACAGGCTTTGAACTCTTCTCAAAACCATAGACAGAGAGTCAGTCTTTTATAGTTCCTGTTTACTGAGCCATAACAGAGCAAGTCACTGGTGCCAAAACCCCACACTCATTCCCTTTAAACAGTCTCTGCAAGCAGGTCAATGAAGTGTTCCTGGAACTATAATTTATGGTGCCTCATGCAGTGATAAGAAAAATGCTGGGCTGAGTTCAGAAACAAGGGTCAAATGATGACAATGAGAGCAAACCATTTCAAATTGTTTTAGCTGCAGCTGATTACGAGGCTGCTAGGAGGGAACATGTATCAGGGAGAGCTAAATAGTCATAACTAAGCCAGGCATTGATTTATTTACTTATTTGTTTATTCACTCATTCATTCATTTGAACATGCTTTGAGCTCTTTGAGAGAGGGAGGAGAGGTAATATGTTTCAGTCTTTCTCCTAAAAGGTTCATTTAGGAAAATTGGGCAAGAGATCCTTTTTGTCACAGATTTCCAAGGACTGGTAAGACTCAATTATGTGAGCTGATTAAAAGCACAAAATATTTATACTTTTGGTCAAGGAAAGAGTGACCCTCTGTTGTTTGGTTACTGATGTGAGCATGTGCTGTGCTTGTTCTGTCGGTTTCATCCTCGTTTCCAAAATAGTACAGTCTTTCTGTATATTACCCTGCCATATTATCACTCACCATTATCTGTCACCATTCAGATCTTTCCTTGTTTTTAGCTAATAAAGTCTTTAAGCTCCCTTAACAAAATTAAGATAACAAACTGAAAGGGGAAAAAGTAATGGCTCAAGTCTTATTTGCCTAGGAAGAGATTGGAAGTCTTAGTAGATTTTCTAGGTGCTAGACAAATCTCAAATATTTTGAAAGACTCCCACATTACTAGTGTTTAAGTTGAGAAAGAAAAAAAAAATGTGTAGTTATACTTCTCTGAAATAGAAAAAAAAATAGCTATTATATGTCCTGGTTCTTCTCCTATTCAGTTTGTGACAGTTGGATCATGTTCCTTTCAGTCAGGGCAGTTCTCCCATCCTATTCTGACAGAATTTTCACAGGCTTTTCTTTTATCTTGGTCTCTCTATGAACCTTACCTCTATTTCTGTTACTTTATCTAATTTGGAGATAAGCAGGGTCAAAGACAAACCAAAAGAGCTGGCCAAAGGAATAATAGAAACTTTTGTCTCTCTTCTGAATTGGAACATTCTTACTCCCTACAAGTAATGTAAATTGAAATGCAGGTGAGTCATCCTTCTCTGTCATTTCCATGAATATCACACCTGTTGTCCATCTTTGCAAGAAAGGTCACTCGCTGAGAATAATGGCTCATGCCGTCCACCCCTGTTCAAGGACTTTCTAGCTGTCCATGCTCATCAATAGCATCTGTAAAATTAATTCCACTTGGCACTTTCTTCAGTGTACATCTTAGAGATCACTAGACCTGCCCTGCCTCTGTGCAAGGATCTTCTTACCTGACTTAAACTCCCCTGAGAAATCTGGGTACATGATGCTGACCCCAGGTACCCTAGAAAGAGCCCTGAAATTCAATATGTGTAAAGCAAACCAAATTTGACTTGTTAGCAATAGAAAAGTCGACATCATTCAGCATCATGCATTATTTGATAAAAGAAAGCTTAAATTTCTTCTATTACTGTTTAGCAGTAGTTTGATGTTGTGATAAATTTACATTTCATTTTGCTTATATGAATACCATTAAAAACTGTTGCAGAACATAGCAATAGTTAACAGGTACTACTTGGGGTTACTGTATTAAATGTTTCACAGTCATATTTGACCTAAACCAAAGAGATAGGTGCTATAGTCTTCATTTTTCAGGAGCAGAAACTGAAGTTTAGTTAGATTAAACAAGTTGTTATCATGTAGCTAATAAGAATTGGAGGATTAATTAAATAAAAACTTTTATCCTCTAAAGTCTATGTTCTTCTCCACTTTGCTATACAACATCAAGAAAGAAGAATTATACTAATTCTGAATCTGCCTAACAGAATTTGTAATAATTTAACCAAAACAGTCATACACATTTCTACTCTGAGGATAAATCTGTTAATTTAACAAATATTTAAAGATTTACTGGGTGAGAGTTGTGTAAAAGAGATTTTTTTTTCCCCTAAGCTACTCAAATATTTTTTTCCATTTCAGTTATAGGAGACCTATTTGGGAAGAGAATACTCATTTCCCAGGCAAAAATAAAATAAAAAACAATGGTTCATCTATTGTCAATGTTAAACTGTTGAGCCTACTAGAAATCTTGAACACATTCTGTTTCTTCTCTCAGGCTGGAGTTTGCATCTGAAGTATTATACTTTGAAAAAGAACTTTTAAATACCAGAATTTCTAGTTGTTAAACGGATATTTTAAGCCATCATTGTTGAAATATTTTGAAACTTAACAAACCCTTACATTAAATAATAGTGTTAAAATAAATTGGAGACCAGGCTTGCAAACTGCCCAAGCCATGTTGTGCGCGCGCACGCGTGCGTGCTCAGTCACGTCCGCCTCTTTGCGATCCCATGGACTGTAGCCCACCAGGCTCCTCTGTCCATGGAATTTTCCAGGCAAGAATATGGGTGGGTTGCCATTTCGTCCTCCAGGGAATCTTCCCACCCCAGGGATTGAACCTGAATCTCCTGCGTCTCCTGCATTGGTAGGCAGATTCTTTACCACTGCCATCTAGGAAGCCCCTAAGTCATGTTAACAAAACCAAATCTAACTTATTTCATGAAAATAAGTGAAACTTAGGTCATTTCTTGTAAATGTATTCCTCTGATAATCACAATAGAAACTTAACTCATTTTCCCAAAATGGTTTAAGATAAATCATTTTTAACCAGTCCTCTGTCATCTGGAAACCCCCAGTGTAATAACCAATTACTGTAAGAGTTAAACAGTTTCCTCATTTTTGCTTTATAAGCCGTCCCTGCAGTATTATGCCTCTGAGCTTAATTACAGTTTTAGTCTGAAGACTCTTAGT
Organism: Bos indicus; assembly: GCF_029378745.1. Taxonomy (NCBI): domain Eukaryota; kingdom Metazoa; phylum Chordata; class Mammalia; order Artiodactyla; family Bovidae; genus Bos; species Bos indicus. Next base: position 21,551,443 of record NC_091768.1, on the reverse strand, counting down.
TCATGAACTGCTCTTGTATGCACAACAAACACTATTTTATTGATCTGGTTTTAATTTTACTGTTACTGGATTTTTGATGGTTCTTGGAGTCAGAAATGGGAACCAAAGAAGACGCCCCTCAGTGACTGTGAGGCTGATGTGCAACCATGTGCTGGTACCCAAGAGCCCCTTGCACTCACTGCTTTCTCACTTATCTCAGGGTCCTAGGATAAGTTTCCACTGGATTCAAGCTCTTTTTTTTTTTTTTTTTTTGCAGTTTGAACTTTCTGAGTTTATTTTGCATACCTGTGTTTGTGGAAGCTTCTTAGTAAGTCATCCTTCTGTTCAGAAAAGGAGATAACTGTAGTTTTGGGGACTTTCAAAAGTACATAATAAGATTGTATCATCTGTAAATGGAGAAAATTTACTTTTCCTTTCTGATTTGGATGCCATTTATTTATTTTTTCTTTTGTAATTGCTTGTGGTTAGAACCTCCAACACTATTGAAAAAAAGTGGTTAGAGTGGACATCCTTGTCTTGTTCCTGAGCTTAGAGGAAATGTTTTCAGCTTTTCACCATTGAGAATAATGTTTGTTGTGAGTTTGTTGTAAATGGCGTTTATTATGTTGAGGTAGGTTCTCTCTATGATCACTTTCTGGAAAGTTTTTTATCATAAATGGATGAGTTTTTATCAAAAGCTTTTTCTCCATCTACTGAGATGATCATATGGTTTTTATTCTTCAATTTGTTACTGTGGACTATCAGACTGATTTGCAGATATTAAAGAATCCTTGCATTCTTGGGATAAATCCCACTTGATCATGGTGTATGATCCTTTTAATATTGTTGGATTTTATTTGCTAGTATTTTGTTGAGGATTTTTGCATCTATGTTCATCAATTATATTGGCCTGTATTTTTTATTGTGATATTTTTGTCTGCTTTTGGTATCAGAGTGATGCTGGCCTTGTAGAATAAGTGAGACGTGTTCCTCTATATGAAATTTTTTGGAATAATGTGAGAAGGATAGGTCCTACCTAATGTTCTGTAAATATTAGGGAGAATTCTCCTGTGAAGCCTTCTAGTCCAAGACTTTTGTTAGGAGTTTTTTTTTTTTTTTCCTGATTCAGTTTCATTGCTGGTAGCTGTTTTATTTCTTCCTGATTCAATGTGGGGATTTAGTATGTGTCTAAAAATTTGCCCATTTCTTCTAGATTGTCCATTTTATTGACAGATACTGGTTCATAGTAGCCTCTTATGATTCTTTTATTTCTGTAGTGTTGGTTTCAACTTCTTTTTAATTTATGATTTTATTCATTTGGGCTCTCTCTGTCTTTAATGAGTATGGCTAAAAGTTTATTAATTTTGTTTATCTTCCCAAATAACTGGATCTCAGTTTCATTGATCTTTTCTATTATTTTTCTGTCTCTATTTCATTTATTTCTTTTCTGATCATTATGATTTCTTTTTGCTTTCATTTATCTCCAGGTATATTTTTATTTCCCCTTTGATTTGTTCAGTGATCCATCTGTTGTTTAGTAGCATAGTATTTAGCCTCCACATGTTTCCATTTTTTTCATTTTTTTATATAGCTGATTTCTTATAATGTTTTGATTGGAAAAGAAACTTGATATTATTTCAATTTTATTAAATTTATGAGGTGTTTTTTTGTGGCCAGCATGTGATCCAACCTGGAAAATGTTTACCATGCCTTTAAAAGGAATGTGTATTCTGCTGCTTCTGGATGGAATATTCTATTTAAATCTATTAAGTCCATTTGGTTGAATGTATCACTTAAAGCCAGTGTGTCCCTATAGATTTTCTGTCTAGATGATGCATCCATTGATTTAAGTGTGGAGTTAACATCCCCTATTATTATTGTGTTACTGTCAATTTCTCCCTTTATGTCCGTTAGTATTTGCTTTATGAATTTAGGTACTTTTATGTTGGGTGCATATGTCGTTATAACTGTTACATCTTCTTCTTGGATTGCTCTTTTAATCATTATGTAATGTCTACTTTTGTTGTCAGGTTAGGGAAGTTTTCAATCTTGATTTCTTTAAATGTTTTCTGTCCCTTTTCCTCTCTCTCCTCCTTCTCAGATCCCCATAATGCAAATGTTAGTATGTTTGATGTTATCTCTTATATGGTTTACTGTAGCTTTTTCTAGGTCTTTTATCATTCACTGGCAATTACTGTTTTGCCCTTGATTCTCCTCTGAAAGCATTTACAATCAACTACAGGCGAACTTGTTTCACTTTCAAGCAGGTTCATGGAAAAGTACTTGACGATGGCTCTAGAATACAAGTTTCTATTAACTTTTAGATCAAAACGCTGAATTCAGTGAGAATTTTTAACGGAAAAATTGACTAATTCAAATAACTGCTAGTCTGAGATCAAGAAAAATAAGAATTGTTTACATAAAAATGAATGAACAATTGAAGATGGTTATAATGTTTATGACTTTGCTTGAAATAGTGCTAGTGCTTTAGTGCCGTCTCCCCCCACCCCCCCAGCCCCCAGATTTAAACAAACTACTTTTCTCCTTAATTTTAAGCTATCTATAACTTGCAACAGTTTGGCAAAATATACCTTTATAAGCAAAGATTGAAACATTTATCTTTTCCTCCTTATCTATTTCCTCTAGAACTCAGAAACATTTATTAAATATTCTTATTTTTCATGACAATACAAGTATTTACAAAAGTTCTTAAATAATCTGTTCTCCCTACAATAGAACACAATTGGGAAAGTCTCTAACTTGGCTTCTCTGCCCAGAGACTTTTAAAGTTCTCATCTGAATTTATTATTACTTGAGAATTTTAAGTACTGAATGTTAACCTTATGGAGCTAATAAACACATTGGATATTAGCAAAGCTTTGACTAAAACATTATATTTGAAAATATACATGTAATCACTATTCTTGCTGCTACTGCTGCTGCTGCTGCTAAGTCGCTTCAGTCGTGTCCGACTCTATGCAACCCCAAAGATGGAAGCCCACCAGGCTCTGCCGTCCCTGGGATTCTCCAGGCAAGAACATTTCCTTCTCCAATGTATGAAAGTGAAGTCGCTCAGTCGTGTCCGACTCCTAGTGACCCCATGGACTGCAGCCTACCAGGCTCCTCTGTCCATGGGATTTTCCAGGCAAGAGTACTGGAATGGGGTGCCATTGTCTTCTCCACTATTCTTGCTACTTTCATGTAAATAATCAGGCCATACTTAATGAGGCTAGACTTATAAACAAATTAGGCTCACTGTAACTATTTTTGATAAAAGTACTTTTACAAAATGTAGACAAAAATATATAAATACAGACAAAAATGGTTTTAATGGAAATCTATAGTATACCTATTATTAGATTCTAATCTTCTTCATTGTCTTTGAGATATTGTTATTTCCATGTAAACTTCAGAGAAATCATAACAGATGATATATGGACAACCTTCAAACAACCTTCAACTTGTTGTTGTATGGGACACTCCAAAGAGTTCAGCGGAACACCCATGGATATGATCAAAGACAGTCAAACTGCAAACTCAGAGGGTTCATCAGATTGAAACTGCCACCCACATTTACCATCTAAAGATGCTTTGAATTCAAAACTAGAAATTTTCTTAATTAGCACCTCTTCATTTCAGATACTGGGTTTATATTTTGCTCCAACTATTAACCATTGTTTTTCTTTGGTTTCCATAGAAATTCTTTTTACTAAATTGCTTGATTGCTCAAATCATAGAGTGGTCTAATTTAGGTGGAAGTTCACCTGCAACACTGTCTCCTGAATTAAAACATCCTCAGGCCATCCTTTCCTAAGTAATCGTGAGAATATGAGATGCTCATACAACATGTTGTGCTTGGTAAATAATTCAGAAAAAAAGCAAACCCAAGTGCGTATTACTCTGCATATGTAAGTTGACTTAGAAATGTGAAACATGAATCTGATTATAACTCATTTGATTTATTTCAATTTTTACTCCTGGGAATGTCTGCTCTGGGTTATTTTAAATCCTTGGCTATTATCCTGTTCACAGTCATTGTATTAACAACTTCCCTAGTGCATTGTATCCTCTCAAGGCTTTTAAACACATCGCAGCTGCCACTCACGTCTCAAATGGTATCATCAAGATTAGACGTCAAAGGACTCACTGATCCAACCACATGTATCAATATCTGTTATGATGATGCAACTGTTAGTCATGTAACAGCAGCTACATGACCATCTGTCTGAATGACTGTGTCCATAGTGGTACCTGAAAGTAGCACTATACTGGTTGGTCATACGCTCAGCTTGTGGAGAGAGTGACCAAAAGGGAGGAGTTGTTAAAAAATGCAGACCAGGACTGATAATCCTCCAAGAAGATAAAACCATTTAAGGCACATCAGTTCAGTTCAGTCCGGTTGCTCAGTCGTGTCCAACTCTTAGTGACCCCATGAATCGCAGCATGCCAGGCCTCCCTGTCCATCACCAATTCCTGGAGTTCACTCAGACTCACACCCATCGAGTCAGTGATGCCATCCAGCCATCTCATCCTCCTGCTCCCAATCCCTCCAAGCATCAGAGTTTTTTTCCAATGAGTCAACTCTTCACATGAGGTGGCCAAAGTACTGGAGTTTCAGCTTTAGCATCATTCCTTCCAAAAAATCCCAGGGTTGATCTCATTCAGAATGGACTGGTTGGATCTCCTTGCAGTCAAAGGGACTCTCAAGAGTCTTCTCCAACACCACAGTTCAAAAGCATCAATTCTTCAGCACTCAATTTCTTCACAGTCCAACTCTCACATCCATACATGACCACTGGAAAACCCATAGCCTTGACTAGATGGACCTTTATTGGCAAAGTAATGTCTCTGCTTTTTAATATGCTATCTAGGTTTGTCATAACTTTTCTTCCGAGGAATAAGTGTGATTTAAATTTTGGCTGCAGTCACCATCTGCAGTGATTTTGGAGCCCAAAAAAATAAAGTCTGACACTGTTTCCACTGTTTCCCCATCTATTTGCCATAAAGTGATGGGGCCAGATGCCATGATCTTCGTTTTCTGAATGTTGAATTTTAAGCCAACTTTTTCACTCTCCTCTTTCACTTTCATCAATAGGCTTTTGAGTTCCTCTTCACTTTCTGCCATAAGGGTGGTGTCATCTGCATATCTGAGGTTATTGATATTTCTCCTGGCAATCCTGATTCCAGCTTGTGCTTCTTCCAGTCCAGCGTTTCTCATGATGTATTCTGCATATAAGTTAAATAAGCAGGGTGACAATAAACAGCCTTGACGTACTCCTTTTCCTATTTGGAACCAGTCTGTTGTTCCATGTCCAGTTCTTAATGTTGCTTCCTGACCTGCATACAGATTTCTCAAGAGGCATGTCAGGTGTTTTGGTATTACCATCTCATTCAGAATTTTCCACAGTTTATTGTGATCCACACAGTCAAAGGCTTTGGCACAGTCAATAAAGCAGAAATAGATGTTTTTCTGGAATTCTCTTGCTCTTTTGATGATCCAGTGGATGTTGGCAATTTGATCTCTGGTTCCTCTGCCTTTTCTAAATCCAGCTTGAACAACTGGAAGTTCACGGTTCACGTATTGCTGAAGCCTGGCTTGGAGAATTTTGAGCATTACTTTACTAGCGTGTGAGATGAGTGCAATTGTGCAGTAGTTTGAGCGTTCTTTGGCATTGCCTTTCTTTGGGATTGGAATGAAAACTGACCTTTTCCAGTCCTGTGGCCACTGCTGAGTTTTCCAAATTTGCTGGCATATTGAGTGCAGCACTTTCACAGCATCAGCTTTTAGGATTTGAAATACCTCAACTGGAATTCCATCACCTCCACTAGCTTTATTCATAGTGATGCTTTCTAAGGCCCACTTGACTTCACATTCCAGGATGTCTGGCTCTAGGTCAGTGATCACACCATCGTGATTATCTGGGTCATGAAGATCTTTTTTGTACAGTTCTTCTGTATACTCTTGCCACCTCTTCTTAATATCTTCTGCTTCTGTTAGGTCCATAGCATTTCTGTCCTTTATCCAGCCCATCTTTGCATGAAATGTTACCTTGGTATCTCTGATTTTCTTGAGGAGATCTCTGCTACTGCTAAGTCACTTCAGTCGTGTCCGACTCTGTGTGACCCCATAGACGGCAGCCCACCAGGCTCCCCCGTCCCTGGGATTCTCCAGGCAAGAACACTGGAGTGGGTTGCCATTTCCTTCTCCAGTGCATGAAAGTGAAAAGTGAAAGTGAAGTCACTCAGTCATGTCTGACTCTTAGCGACCCCATGGACTGCAGCCTACCAGGCTCCTCCATCCATGGGATTTTCCAGGCAAGAGTACTGGAGTGGGGTGCCATTGCCTTCTCTGGAAGAGATCTCTAGTCTTTCCCATTCTGTTGTTTTCCTCTATTTCTTTGCATTGATCGCTGAAAAAGGCTTTCTTATCTCTTCTTGCTATTCTTTGGAACTCTGCATTCACATGCTTATATCTTTCCTTTTCTCCTTTGCTTTTCGCTTCTCTTCTTTTCACAGCTATTTGTAAGGCTTCCCCAGACAGCCATTTTGCTTTTTTGCATTTCTTTTCCATGGGGATGGTCTTGATCCCTGTCTCCTGTACAATGTCATGAACCTCATTCCATAGTTCATTAGGCACTCTATCAGATCTAGGCCCTTAAATCTATTTCTCACTTCCACTGTATAATCATAAGGGGTTTGATATAGGTCATACCTGAATGGTCTAGTGGTTTTCCCTACTTTCTTCAATTTAAGTCTGAATTTGGCAATAAGCAGTTCATGATCTGAGCCACAGTCAGCTCCCGGTCTTGTTTTTGTTGACTGTATAGAGCTTCTCCATCTTTGGCTGCAAAGAATATAATCAGTCTGATTTCAGTGTTGACCATCTGGTGATGTCCATGTGTAGAGTCTTCTCTTGTGTTGTTGGAAGAGGGTGTTTGCTACGACCAGTGCATTTTCTTGGCAAAACTCTATTAGTCTTTTCCCTGCTTCATTCCGTATTCCAAGGCCAAATTTGCCTGTTGCTCCAGGTGTTTCTTGACTTCCTACTTTTGCATTCCAGTCCCCTATAATGAAAAGGACATCTTTTTTGGGTATTAGTTCTAAAAGGTCTTGTAGGTCTTCATAGAACCATTCAACTTCAGCTTGTTCAGCGTTTCTGGTTGGGGCATAGACTTGGATTACTGTGATATTGAATGGTTTTCCTTGGAAATGAACAGAGATCATTATTTTGTTTTTGAGATTGCATCCAAGTACTGCATTTCGGACTCTTGTTGAACATGATGGCTACTCCATTTCTTCTGAGGGATTCCTGCCCTCAGTAATAGATATAATGGTCATCTGAGTTAAATTCACCCATTCCAGCCCATTTCAGTTCGCTGATTCCTAGAATGTTGACATTCACTCTTGCCATCTCTTGTTTGACCACTTCCAATTTGCCTTGATTCATGGACCTGACATTCCAGGTTCCTATGCAATATTGCTCTTTACAGCATTGGACCTTGCTTCTATCACCAATCACATCCACAGCTGGGTATTCTTTTTGCTTTGGCTCCATCCCTTCATTCTTTCTGCAGTTATTTCTCCACTGATCTCCAGTAGCATATGGGGCACCTACTGACGTGGGGAGTTCCTCTTTTAGTATCCTATCATTTTGCCTTTTCATACTGTTCATAGGATTCTCAAGGCAAGAATACTGAAGTGGTTTGCCATTCCCTTCTCCAGTGGACCACATTCTGTCAGACCTCTCCACCATGACCCGCCCGTCTTGGGTGGTCCCACGGACATGGCTTAGTTTCTTTGAGTTAGACAAGGCTGTGGTCCTAGTGTGATTAGATTGACTAGTTTTCTGTGATTATGGTTTCAGTGTGTTTGCCCCCTGATGCCCTCTTGCAACACCTACCATCTTACTTGGGTTTCTCTTACCTTGGATGTGGGGTATCTCTTCACGGCTGCTCCAGCAAAGCACAGCCGCTGCTCCTTACCTTGGACGAGGGGTATCTCCTCACCGCCACCCTTCTGACCTTGAACGTGGAATCGATCCTCTAGGCCCTCTTGCACCCATGCAGCCACCGCTCCTTGGAGGTGGGGTTTCTCCTCCTGGCTGCCGCTCCTGGCCTCGGACGCAGGGTAGCTCCTCTGGGCTGCCGCCCCTGACCTCGGACGTGGGGTAGCTCCTCCCGGCCGCCACTTCTGACCTCAGACGTGGGGTAACTCCTCTTGGCCACCTTCCCTCGGGCATGGGGTCCTCCCTGCTTCTGCTCCTGACCTCAGACATGGGGTAGCTTCTCTTGGCTGCGAGGCTCACAACCACCCACACTAAGTGTGCCGCTTGCCGCCGCCTGTGCTAAATGTTGTTTAAGTCACATAAACAAAACTAAATCTAGCTTACTTCATGAACAAAACTTAACTTAGTGTACTTAACTTAGTGTACTTAACTCTAGTGTACTTAGATATGTATTCATCTCATAATCATAAAATAAACTTAACTCATCTTTCTAAAATGGTATAAAATCTGCAGTTTTAACCAATCCTTTGCCATCTGGAAATCCTCATTGTAATGACCAACCATTGTAAAGGTTAAATGATGTCCTCGTTTTCACTTTATATTTATAATGGCTTATAAATATGATTCTGCAGTATCATATCCCTGAGCTTCTCCACTTTTGGTTTGAAGATTACCAGTTTGTGAACTGTTCTTATGTACACAATAAATGCTTACTAACAAAATTTTACTTATCTGGTTTTAATTTTTACAATTTCTGGATTTTTTTTATAATAGTTATATTATATTACAACATGAGTTTGTGCGTGCATCCTCAGTCATGTCTGGGTCTCTGTGACCCCATGGACTGTAGCCTGCCAGGCTCCTCTGTCCATGGAATTTTCCAGGCAAGAATACTGGAGTGGGTTGCCATTTCCTCCTCCAGGGGATCTTCCTGACTCAGGGGTCAAACCTGTGTCACTTGTGTTTCCTGCATTGGCAGGTAGATTCTTTGTACCACTGTGCCACCTGGGAATCCGTATGTTACAATATATATTGCTTGAATGGTTTTTAACCATAAGTTAAAAGTCCCTTTTTCCACTGCGGTGGAATTAAATTGTTTTTGAGTTTTTCTACTATGACTTTCAAATTTTCTACAATCTCTCTGCAGTTTTTCTCAATTTCTGAAATATGATAAATGATATTTATGAGAAGAATCAAAAGAAGAATCAATTCAGTTCAGTCACTCAGTTGTGTCCGACTCTTTGTGACCCTATGAATTGCAGCACGCCAGGCCTCTCTGTCCATCACCAACTCCCGGAGTTCACTCAGACTCACATCCATCGAGTCGGTGATGCCATCCAGCCATCTCATCCTCTGTTGTCCCCTTCTCCTCCTGCCCCCAATCCCTCCCAGCATCAGAGTCTTTTCCAATGAGTCAACTCTTCTCATGAGGTGGCCAAAGTACTGGAGTTTCAGCTTTAGCATCATTCCTTCCAAAGAAATCCCAGGGCTGATCTCCTTCAGAATGGACTGGTTGGATCTCCTTGCAGTCCAAGGGACTCGCAAGAGTCTTCTCCAACACCATAGTTCAAAAGCATCAATTCTTCGGTGCTCAGCCTTCTTCACAGTCCAACTCTTACATCCATACATGACCACAGGATAAAACATAGCCTTGACTAGCAGGACCTTTGTTGGCAAAGTAATGTCTCTGCTTTTGAATATGCTGTCTAGGTTGGTCATAACTTTCCTTCCAAGGAGTAAGTATCTTTTAATTTCATGGCTGCAATCACCATCTGCATTGATTTCGGAGCCCCAAAAAATAAAGTCTGACACTGTTTCCACTGTTTCCCCATCTATTTCTCATGAAGTGATGGGACCAGATGCCATGATCTTCGTTTTCTGAATGTTGAGCTTTAAGCCAACTTTTTCACTCTCCACTTTCACTTTCATCAAGAGGCTTTTTAGTTCCTCTTCACTTTCTGCCATAAGGGTGGTGTCATCTGCATATCTGAGGTTATTGATGTTTCTCCCGGCAATCTTGATTCCAGCTTGTGCTTCTTCCAGCCCAGTGTTTCTCATGATGTACTCTGCATATAAATAAAGTTAATGAACAGGAAAGCAAAGGCAAAAAGAAGAGAAGATGCCCTAGGAAACAAAAGAAATTTTTAAAAAGGAGGATGGTGGGGGAGGAGAAGACACAAAATAAACATAAATTCCAAGCACATGGGGCATTAAGGGGCACTGTTGGTGATGGACAGGGAGGCCTAGCATGCTGCAGTTCATGGGGTTGCAAAGAGCTGGACATGACTGAGCAACTGAACTGAACTGAACTGCTAAGATGGTTAAGAATCTGCCTGCAATGTGGGAGACCTGGGTTCAATCCCTGGTTTGGGAAGATCCCCTGGAGAAGGGAATGGCAACCCACTCCAGTATTCTTGCCTGAAGAATTCCATGGACAAAGGAGCCTGGCAGGCCACAGTCCATGAGGTCACAGAGTCAGACACAACTGAGCAACTACTACTTTCATTCACAAAACCCTTTCTTGCTTCTGTTAGCATATTTTTGTGCATAGATGAACATTTGGAGGTTGATCAGTGGGCACTTTATTTTTGCTAGTTGTTTCTGTGAACCAAGTAAATGGGACATGGCCACTGGTGCTTGATCACATTGGTAGTACAGGGTATCTTCCTTCAGAGAACTCGACTGGGACCTTCTCTCTTTGAGGTGCTCATGAGCCAACCTAAAGGATGGTGTAGAGGAAAATTATGAACATCCCTCTGCTGTTGGGGAACCTGAATGCAATCGTTCACTTATTCATTCCCTCAACCATAATTGCTCACTCAAGTAAGTTTCTATTGAAAGCTAAAAGCACTGTACTGAACACTACAGGAAATAAAAGAAACATTATACACAGAATCCTGCCTAATTTTTTCATATTAAATGCCTTTTGTGTATGTTCCACAAGATACACAACCTCAACAGATACAAAACTAAATTCAACAGGCTCTTCATACCTCACTCCCATCACTAACCACCCAGCTCTTCCACTTACAAGCAAATCTACTCTTCCACTAATATCTCCTATATTTGTTATTGATAAAACCATCCAAACTAGAAACCTCAAGTCTTTCTCTGTTCTTTCAGCTTCCTCATCCTGTTCTCTAATCAGTCATCAGGTACCTTCAACTCTTCTCCTGATTATATCTCTTTCTTTCTACCCACTTATCTTTTACTTGTACTCAACTGAGATAGGCTTCTGTCCAAATTTTCTATCAGTTCCTTTTTAGTCTTCCTTTTGAATAAAGTCTGAAAGCTGTCCTTAAAATACAAATAGTGTATCACTTTCTTGCTAACAATCTTTCAGTACTTCTCATTACCAAAGAGCAAATAAAGCCCCTCAAATTATAGAGAAATATCTTCATATCTTGGAGAAGGCAATGGCACCCCACTCCAGAACTCTTGCCTGGAAAATCCCACAGACAGAGGAGCCTGGTAGGCTGCAGTCTGTGGGGTCGAAAAGAGTCGGACACGACTGAGCGACTTCACTTTCACTTTTCACTTGCATGCATTGGAGAAGGAAATGGCAACCCACTCCAGTGTTCTTGCCTGGAGAATCCCAGGGACAGGGGAGCCTGGTGGGCTGCTGTCTATGGGGTCACACAGAGTCGGACACAACTGAAGCGACTTAGCATCTTCATGTCTATTCTATTAGCTATCTACCTATCTAATGTTTCTATTTTCATCTCATATGTTCTTTTCCATAAACTCTTGGTTTGTTGTATGTTGTATTTTTCTTGAAATGTTTGTTAGGAGTCTTTTTTCTTTTTCTTTTTTTACTTTATGGGACATAGAAAATTATTGGACTTATTTTTGTAAGAAAGAGATAAGATCAGGAAATGATTTATAAGGATAAATGTATTAATAATTTGAAAAATGAAACAAAGAAAGAACTGTTATTTTTGTAAGAAAGAGATAAGATCAAGAAATGATTTATAAGGATAAATGTATTAATAATTTGAAAAATGAAATGAAGAAGGAACTGGCTATAGTAGGTGGTTACTGCCATGGTGATAAGGATGTGAGCCTAGATAGTAGAATGGAAAAGGAGATGCAGTGAGATAATGTATAAGGTGAGATTATACATGAATATGTGTGAGTTGTTGTTTCATCTCAATAGGCTGATTTCTTGGTGTAACACAATGGACAACTTAAAGAGTAGAAAAAAGGAAAGAGTTTTAGATTTTTCTTAAAAGTTAATTATGAGAAATTTAGTAGAGAGGTGAAAAGTAAATACGCAGAAGAAAAAGTGAAAAGTTAGGTTGCTCAGTCGTGTCTGACTCTGCGACCCCGTGGACTGTAGCCCCCCAGGCTCCTCTGTCCATGGGATTCTCCAGGCAAGAATACTGGAGTGGGTTGCCATTTCCTTCTCCAGGGGATCTTCCCGACCCAGGGATCGAACCCAAGTCTCCCGCCTTGCAGGCAGATGCTTTAACCTCTGAACCACCAGGGAAGCCTATGCAGACTACTGTACAAATAAATGAGAACAACTGATATTTAACATAGGATTTGTATTAAAATGTTACTGAAATACTGGTGTAACTTTTGGTCACTGTATATTTAAGCTATATCCTGATTTAGTAGTATAGTATTCATTTCTGAATAAACATTTTATAAAATTTTTAGGAATGAGTAAAATCTAAAATGGTTTGTCGTTTTTTTCTGTTTTGTTTTTGGGTTTGTTTTTTTTTTTTTTCCCCTTTCTACTTTGAAGTCATGTGTTATGCTGAATGCTGTATGGAGGCCTGTAGAAAAAAATAAACACTAGATAATCCCTACCCTCAAAGGAAATTACTAACTCATTTAAGGCTTATAACAAGCAAAACAAAAATCTAAACTTTAGTCAATTAAGTAGAAAATTTAGGCCCCAAACACTTTCCTCTGAAGTTTGTATAACCAAAGCATGAAAAAAGGGGATATCTAAATTGTTTTGCTTAATTTATTGGTTACCTACTAGAACCAGAGGCCCCCAAACATGAAACAAAAACAAAGTATTCATGGGAAACATTCAACATGCAAAACATGTTTGCCAAGAAACCAAACAACCCACACATAGCCAGTAAAAGCTAAGACTCTTACTCATAGTCTAAATGCCTCCAGACTGAAACTGTGTCAGGGAGAGAATATTTCACAGCTGTAGGACTTCTTCATCGAGAGATTTTTTTTTTTTTTTTTCTGCCAGTCTCAAAATTCAGCAACACAAATCATTACTTTGAGAATCACACCCAAGCTTCTTAAATAATGAAGGGGATACAGAGAAATGTTGTTATTTTAAGTTTTCAGGAAAGACGAGACTCTGTTGTGCAAACAGCTATTTTTTAGCCCTTTGAGATGGGTGAAGATCCCCTTCAGAGCTGTGGACAGGGTTCATACAGTCTAATTGGGAGGACTGAAATCTGAAAGATCTTTGAGTTAGAATCCTAGCAAGGACAGATCACTTTGTAAAGTTTGTCTCTGAAATCTTTAGCCTAATTAACTGTCATTTTAAAAAAATCAGAATGATTTAAAGTGTTTGCCATGAAATTATAGATACAGGATTTTTTCCAGTTCTTAAAAAATCAATTTTTCTGCTTTTGTTTGTTTCCGCATACATCATCAGAACCATTGCGTACTGACTTGAGGATAAATGACTAATATTTACTGCAATTTTGACAGTAGTTTCTATTCTGCTTTGTCCTTCAGTGATGGTTAGGAATTTTCTGGTGGGCCAGTGGTTAGGACTCAGGGCTCTCACTGCTGAGGGCTTGGGTTCAATTCCTGTTAAGGGAACTAAAATCTCATTAGCCTTGCAATCAAAAACAAAACAAAACAATGGGAGACTTCCACAGTGGTCCTGTGTTTAGGAATCTGCCTGCAGATTCAGGAGACATGTTCCTTTCCTGGTTTGGGAGGATTCCACATGCTTTGGAGTAACTAAGCCCATGTGCCACAACTACTGAACTCTGGGGGGCCCAGAGCCCATGCTCTGCAGCAAGAGAAGCCACCGCAATGAGAAGCCTGTGCCCTGCAGCGAGGAGTAGTCCCTGCAACTAGAGAAAGTCCACATCCAGCAATGAAGACCCAGGGCAGCCATAAATAAATAAAATAAAAAGGATAATGATTAAATGTTTCATACTTCTTTTTCCTGTTCAAAATGTTCTCCGAGGTAGACCTAAAGAGAGAGAAGTATGGAGTAAGGAAGCATTTACTGGGAAATGAATTTTTATGAAAAATCGTAGAGGTTTAAGTTTAGAGATAAGGCGTATTCATATTCAAATTTCCAAAATGAATTTTGCCACTGGGTATAATGTTTATCAGAGAAGGCAATGGCACCCCACTCCAGTACTCTTGCCTGGAAAATCCTATGGATGGAGGAGCATGGTAGGCCGCAGTCCATGGGGTTGCTAAGAGTCAGACACGACTGAGTGACTTCACTTTCACTTTTCACTTTCATGCATTGGAGAAGGATATGGCAACCCACTCCAGTGTTCTTGCCTGGAGAATCCCAGGGACAGGAGAGCCTGCTGGGCTGCCATCTATGGGGTCGCACAGAATCGGACACGACTGAAGCGACTTAGCAGCAGCAGCATAATGTTTATAATAAAATGTGCCCTTTGGTCCACTTGACTGTGGGCTAAGCGTAGTGACTTTCATCTTTATTGAGAGGGTATAGTAAAGGGAAAAACAAAAAGAGTACAGTGGGGAAAGCTGGCAGATAGCATTTTAAGCAAAGAATAAAGGTTAACAACATCAGTAATAATTCATGCTGATATCATGTACCCCTTGATAGGATGTGATGAGCAGTCAGCTTATCTTATGTTTTTATCTCAAACCTTTGTTATTGTTGTTGTTTAGTCACTAAGTCTCAAGTCATGTTGTTAGCCAAATCATGAGAAAATACCACACAGCTAAACTAAAGGATAGTCTACAAAATAACCACTACTCCTCAACATTGTTATGGTCGTGAAAAATAAGGGAAGATTTGAGTATCTCGCACAGATTGGAGGAGATCAGGAGACCAGATGACTTAATGCATTGTGGTGCTCTGGATTGGATCCTGGAACAAAGAAAGGACATTCGTGGAAAAATTGGTAGAATCTTAATAAAGACTGAAGTTGAGTTAATCATCATTTACCAATGTTATTCTTCATTTTTGTCAAATGCACTATTCCTACATAAGATGATGACTTTAGGAAAAATTATGTTATGGGTATATGGAAACTTTTTGTACTAACTTTGCAACCTTTCAGTAAATTCAAAATTATCCCCCAATTAAATATTCATGAAATACCTATGCATATATACACACCCTGCAGTCAAGAGTTAATTACAATTTTAAGAAAGACTAATTACAGCAATGATGTTTTCATTGTGTTCAGTTGCTCAGTTGTCGACTTTCACTTGATGTTTTAAGTCTAGGCATTGAGTAAAGTGTAAGCAGTTCAAATGAGACTTTTGTTTATATTTTATATGCAGAATAACAATGATAATGCCTCATGAAAGTAGTGTTACTCAGTTTTTCTTCCAATTGTTATTTATTGAATACTGGCAAGGCATAAGGAGCTCTTTAAAACATTTATACCTAGAGGTGCTGATACCTAGAAAACTTATCATCAGACCTGGAACCAGACTGCAGTCCTTCTGACTCCTGGGCTCGAATCCTTTCAAACACAGCTTGGAGCCTACTAGACCTCTTCCACAGTTCCATGGGGCATGGGAGCTATTGAGTGGGAAGATATCTTTCTCAGTGGAACTTTGAGAAAACAATCAGAGGGCGGTATTCAGCTTCTATGTGTGTGTGTGTGTGTTAGTTGCTCAGTCGTGTCTGACTCTTTGCGACCCCATGGATTGTGTCCACCAGACTCCTCGGTCCATGGAATTCTCCAGGCAAGAATACTGGATTGGGGTACCATTTCCTCCTCCAGGGGATCTTCCTGACCCAGGGATCCAACCTGGGTCTCCTGAATTGTACGCAGGTTCTTTACCATCTGAGCCACTGGGAAGCAGCAGTCAGAGACTTTGGGCATTTTTCCATCCTGATTTGTAGAAGTAATTGTCTGTGTCTTTGATGGGGATTTTGATTACCCTTTTTACATCTCTCCGTGTGTGCTCTTGCTTAGTTGTGTCTGACTCTTTGTGACCCTATTCTGTATAGCCCTCAAGGCTCTTCTGTCCATGAGATTTCCCAGGCAAGAATACTGGAGTGGGTTGCAAATTCCTACTCTTTTTACAGCCTTACCTAGTTTAATTGCTGGCATCATCAGAGTTGTGAATTAGGATATTACCAAAATTGCTTGCAGTGTTCTTTTTCAGGTTGATGTAGAAAGTTTCTGAGATGACATCTAATGATCTTCATATAATCCTTTTTGTGTGATACCAGGAAATTAGTGTAGGCTTGAGTTAGTGATTTGATTCCAGTAAACAGAATACAGCAGAAATAAGAGGCTGCCACTTCCAAGATTGGGTTTAAAAGATTGTGGCTTTCATCTTGTGTGTGTTTGAGCTCTCTCATTCTCTCCTGGATAGCTCAGAACTGGGGAAAGACAGCTTCAAGTCCTTGAGGCAACCCTGTGGAAAAACCCACATGGTGAGGGAGTAAGGCCTCCAACAGTGACATGAGTGAGCTTGAAAGGGCTCTTCTTCAAGACCTCCCTACCCAACCTAGTTGTTACTGCAGGCCATGAGAAATAGTGAGTCTTAGCAGGGACAGTGGAGCCTGATGGGCTGCCGTCTATGGGGTCACAGAGTTGGACACGACTGAAGCGACATAGCAGCAGCAGCAGCAGCTATCTGGCTAAGCTATTCCTGGATTTCTGGTCTGCTGAAACTACATGTCTGTTTTTTTCTTTTTCTTTTTTATTGAAGTGGGCTCCCCTCATAGCTCAGTTGGTAAAGAATCCACCTGCAATGCAGGAGATCCCGGTTCAATGCCTGGGTTGGGAAGATCTCCTGGAGAAGGTATGGGCTACTCACTCCAGTATTCCGGGGCTTCCCTTGTGGCTCAGCTGGTAAAGAGTCTGCCCGCAATGCGGGAGACCTGGGTTCGATTCCTGAGTTGGGAAGATCCCCTGGAGAAGAGACAGGCTACCCACTCCAGTATTCTAGCCTGGAAAATTCAACGGACTGTACAGTCCATGGGGTCCCAAAGAGTCAGACACAACTGAACAACTTGTAAAACAAACAAACAAACAAACAAAAAAACAGTTGACCAACAATGTCATGCTAACTTCAGGTATATATTTAAGTAAATCAGTTAGATACATATATTCTATTTCAGATTCTTTTCCATTATAGATTATTACAAAATATTGAGTAGAGTTCCCTGTGCGATATAGTAGGTCCTTGTTGTTTATCTATGTTATAGGTAGTAGTGTGTGTATGTCACGCCCAAATTCCTAGCTTATCCACCCCCTGCCCACTTCTTTCTGCTTTGGTAACCATAAGTTTGTTTTCTATGTCTGTGAGTCCCTTTCTGTTTTGTAAATAAGTTCACAGGACAGAGAGATTATTATACTAAGTAAGTCAGACAAAGACAAATACCATATAATACCACTTACATGTGGAGTCTAAATGTCTACAAGTTTTAAGCTGCCAAATTTTGGGTAGTTTGCTATGCAGCAGGAGAGAACAAATAGTCTCTCTATAAGGGCTGAATGGGGGAAGGGTACAGATTTTAACCAGGTAATTACGTTTCTTTTATGCTTAGTATTTTGCTACAGTTGACTATTATCTTTATGATACTGCATATATACAACTTATTCTTTTATTCAATTTTATCTGTTTGACAGTTGTAGTACATAATTTTCATAATCATCTAAAAGTAATCGTGAAGGCCCTCCTTCTCTCATTTGTTTTTATTATACTCAAGGCCAGCTTTGGCACTACAGAATTAAAGCTGAAAAATGAGCTTCAACTTTGCTTTTTGATTGTTAAAATGCTCTGGTGAGATGGAAACATGTTGTGAAACATGTTTATTTATTTGGTTGTGCTGAGTCTTAGTTGTGGCACGTAGGATCTTGGGTGCAGTGCACAGCCTCTAGTTGTGGCACACAGGCTTAGTTGCTCCACAGCATCTGGGATCCTCCCGGACCAGGGATCAAACTCATGACCCCTGGATTAGCAGGAAGATTCTTGACCACCAGGGATGTCCCACACATGCTTTATATCTAATTTTTTTCTTGAAAAGTTTAGTAAATCTCCTGCCTTATGTGCATTTAGAAATATTGAAGGACAACATATAGAAGCACCTCCATTTATAAGAAAGCCAGATTAATACCTTAATGGGCACAACGGCTTATGTGATACTTTGAAAAATGCTTGTTGTTTCTTTTTTTTCCCTATAATAATTAAATCACCTTTGTGCATATTCAAAAAAATTGATATTATTCTTTTTTTGAATTTCGCATTTACAACTCTTAGGTTTAAAGACATAAAGTATCTCACTACTATTTCCATTTCATCTGCCTATATATTCATCAATCTGTAAATAAACTCATAGGTAAATATACACATGCATATTTACCTCTAAATATGTACATATGTATATACATATATAGTAAGTATACACATGTATAGTATGTATACAAATAAGTGCAGGTCGTGCACATTTTCATTGTTGTTGTTCAGTCATGAGTTGTGTCCAACTCTTTGTGACCCCATAGACTGCAGCACACCAGGCTTCTCTGTCCTTTACCATCTCCCAGAGCTTGCTCAAACTCATGTGCATTAAGTTGGTGATGCCATCCAAACATCTCTTCCTTTGTCGTCCCCTTCTCCTCCTGCCTTCAATCTTTCCTAGCATCGGGGTCTTTTCCAATGAGTCAGCACTTCACGTTGAGTGGCCAAAGTATTGGAGCTTCAGCTTCAGCATCAGTCCTTCCAACGAATATTCAGGGTTGGTTTCCTTTAGGATTGACTGGTTTGATCTCCTTGCAATCTGAGGGACTCTCAAGAGTCTTCTTCAACACCACAATTTGAAAGCATCAGTTCTTTGGAAAAACCATAGCTTTGACTACACAGACTTTTGTTGGCAAAGTAATGTCTCTGCTTTTTAATATGCAGTCTAGGTTTATCATAGCTTTTCTTCCAAGGAGCAAGCATCTTTTAATTTCAGGGCTGCAGTCACTGTCTGCAGTGATTTTGGAGCCCAAGGAAAAAGTCTGTGACTAAATTCATTATTTCTCCATCTATTTGCCATGAAATGATGGGACTGGATGCCGTCCCATTCACTTTTTGAATGTTGAGTTTTCAGTCAGCTTTTTCACCCTCCTCTTTCAGCTTCATCAGGAGGCTGTTTAGTTCCTCTTTACTTTCTGCCATAAGGGTGGTGTCATCTGCATATCTGAGGTTGTTGATATTTCTCTTAGCAATCTTGATTCCAGCTTGTGCTTCATCCAGCCCAGCATTTCCATGATGTACTCTGCATTTAAGTTAAATAAACAGGGTGACAATATACAGCCTAGACGTACTCCTTTCCCAACTTGGAACCAGTTCATTTTTCCATGTCCTTTTCTAACTGTTGCTTCTTGACCTGCATACAGATTTCTTAGGAGGCAGGTAAGGTGGTCTGCTAGTCCCATTCTTAAGGATTTTCCAGTTGGTTGTGATCCACACTGTCAAAGGCTTTAGCATAGTCAATTGAAGCAAAGTAGATGTTTTTCTGGAATTCTCTTGCTTTTTCTATGATCCAAGGGATATTGGCAATTTGATCTCAGGTTCCTCTGCCTTTTCTAAATCGAGCTTGAACATATGGATGTTCTCAGTTCATGTCCTGTTGAAATCTACCTTGGAGGATTTTGAATATGACCTTACTCAAAAGGCAAAATGGTTGTCTGAAGAACTCTTACAAATAGCTGAGAAAAGAAGAGAAACAAAAGGCAAAGGAGAAAAGGAAATACCCATCTGAATGCTGAGTTCCAAAGAACAGCAAGGAGAGATAAGAATACCTTCCTCAGCAATCAATGCAAAGCAATAGAGGAAAACAATAGAATGGGAAAGACTAGAGATCACTTCAAGAAAATCAGAGATACCAAGGGAACACTTCATGCAAAGATGGGCACAATAAAGAACAGAAAGGTTATAGACCTAACAGAAGCAGAAGCAGAGGATATTAAGAGGTGGCAAGAATACACAGAAGAACTATACAAAGAATATCTTGATGGCTTGGATAACCATGATGGTGTGATCACTCATCTAGAGCCAGACATCCTGGAGTGCGAAGTCAAGTGGGCCTTAGGAAGCATCACTATGAACAAATTAGTGGAGGTGATGGAATTCCAACTGAGCTATTTCAAATCCTAAAAGACGATGCTGTGAAAGTGCTACACTCAATATGCCAGCAAATTTGGAAAGCTTAGCAGTGGCCACAGGATTGGAAATATTCAGTTTTCATTCCAGTCCCTAGGAAGGGAAATGCCAAAGAATGTTCAAACTACTGCACAATTGCACTCACTTCACATGCTCACAAGGCCTGCATATACATATTTATTTCTTCATTGCCTTGTGATTGTAGCATATTAAATATCAAAAATTATTTTATTTCTATGATTTTAAATCAGAAACACATAGTACTATTTTCTGGAAACTTTTTTTAAATGAGAGCATATTCAGTGTGGAGAAGATAGTATATGTGGCCTCAAACAAATCTGCCTAGGTAATTCTGCTGTTCAATTGCAAGTGGATAAAGGTGACTCAAGAAAAGAAATTTTGCCTTTCCTCTGAAATCAGAGATTTTTATAAATTTGTGTTTTTTTTTTTTTTAATTTGAATTCAGAAAATACACACTAAGCTTTATTATTATGGAACACTTGTGATGGAATGTACTAGAGATATTGACCTTAGATTTTGCCCTCACAGAGCTTTCAGGCTGGTGGATGGGACAAAGAGAAAGCAAATTTACCTACAGTTTTTTGCTTTACGTATAGATGACATCTTTCAACTTGTGATCCAAAAGAATAGTGACTCAAATCTGCCTACCATGACAACTGGCATGAGCAGGGAAGTATGAACATTTTAGTCCCACATTTTGGCTAGATTACTGTCTTAGTCAATTTGAGCCACTATAATAAAATATCAAAAACTGAGTAATATACAACAGAACAAGAGAAACTTATTTTGCAAAGTTCTGGAGGCTGGAAAGCCAAGATCAAGGTGCCAGCATAGTAGGGTTCTCATGAAGACCCTCTTTCTGTTTTCAGATCACTGATTTATTCCTGTGTCCTCATAAGGTTAAGGGGCAAGGGATCTCTCTGGGTCACTTTCTATAAAGGCACTAATCCTATTCACGAGGGCTGCATCTTCATGACGTAATTACCCCCAAAAGCCTCACCTATTCACACCATCACTTTGGGCTTGAGAATTCCAACATATGAATTTGAGGGAGATACAAATATTTACCATATGATGCAATCAGGGAGAGTTTGACTGAAAGAGGTGGCTTCTGTATAGAATTGTACTTGTATGGAATTGAAGGTAAGGAATAATATGGAAGAAGAAGGACTCTTCACACAGAGGCAATAGCTCATGGAAAATGGTCTTTGCTTTTATACAAATTGCTACTATCATTTTCACACTATTATTGTTTAAATATGAATAATGACTAAGATAGCACTAAAAATGGTCTTTGCTTTTATACAAACCGGGTTTTAAAAGTCTCTGGGTCTCCTTCATCCCCTAGAAAGAGCATTTATTGAGTTCTGTCTTTTTAAAAAAGGTATTTTGAAGATTTATTTTATTCTAAGACATGCAGTGAAATCATTTTCAAGACAATATCTTGAAAAAATCAGGGAGGAAAACACTATACTAAAAATGTGAAGATAATTCTACAGCAATTTATTACTGATCTAGCTTCATAAATGTAGTATTTTTCTCCTCAGTCTATCCTTATAAATACATTTCACATAATATAAATGCAGATAAGTAAGTTAACTGAAATGTATACATTTATGGTAAGTGCTTACTAAGATTAAAAATTAAATAAACTGTTAAATTAAAAAAAATTGAATTTAACTGATTAAAAATCACTTTCAGTGAGTGTTTAAAGGCTTGATGCCTTTCATGCTGTGATGCTGTTGGCCATTATTAATTGTTACGGTCAACAGATACAAAAGGAAAGAGAGTTTTAAGAAGAGGCATTATGATGATGATGGAAACAAAAATGAGCTCATTGGAAGTGCAAAGTTATTTGAGTATAGGAAAAATTTGAAAGGACACACCAAAAAAATTCATTGAACATATGATGCATGTTATTTAGGCTGTTAATGCATTCTTATCTCAGCAAAAGGTAAGGAATCGTTATAATGAATGGTTACAGATAAAATAAAAACTATTCATTTAAAAATACTCACCATGGTTAGAAAAATCAGCATCAGTGCAAATGCCTATTGAACTAATACTATCTCAAGAGAGGGGAAAACTTTGAGAAGGTAGAGATGAAAGAGTGATGATGAAAGTTTTTTTTTTTTTTTTTTTCTGGAAAAGTAGAATGAGTCACAAGCTCAAGGCCAGTTATCCTTTCTATATATCATCAGATTATGTGGTAGTGCCTGCTGACTGCTGAGGAAGTGATTTGCTGTAATCGTTATCAAGAGAGACATTGCCCACGTCAGCAGATTTTCCTATGGATGGAATAGTTTATTTTGAGAAAAACTATGGCCAAATAGGCTATTGCAGAAGGAGAAGAGTGTGTCTTGTTTCAAAGCTTCAAAAGACCAAAGTGAAAGTGAAAGTGAGTCGCTCAGTCATGTCTGACTCTTTGCAACCCCATGGACTGTGACCTGCCAGGCTCCTCTGTCCATGAATTTCTCCAGGCAAGAATACAGGAGTGGGTAGCCATTCCTTTCTCCAGGGGATCTGCTTGACCCAGGACCAAACCTGGGTCTTCTGCATTGCAGGCAGATTTTTACAGTCTGAGCCTCGGAGAAGCCCCTCGAAGAACCAAGGTACACACTTATTTCTTGGAGATGTAATTGGAGCCTACAAACCAGAACCCCTTTCAAACACTGTAGGCTTTGTGTTTAAGCTTGTTTCTACAGTTGGTACAAATGTCAGAGAAATACAGTTTGGAGAAAACAAGACTAATCTTTACTCTCCCATTGGAAGGTATTAAAATTTCCACTGAGACCTCACCTTGTAGCTCAGACCCCAGCATGACCCAGTGGTCTCTTCTCGAATACTTTGCTCCAGATTCAGCTCCCTAAGCCTCTCGTGCTGGCTCTGTATCCCTGTGGCTAAACTCATACCTGCACTTGATGAATTCTGTGATCTGTTGTACTTCATCTTTTCTAGTTTTGGTGTCTTTCCTAATATCCTGAATCACAGTTTCCTTAACAACTCATTTGAAACTAATGGAATATGTTTGAGGAGGGTAGACACGGTTGTCTTTTCTCTCCATTGGATGATAAATAAGTCCACTAAATAAAAGTGCACTTTGCATTATTGAATTAATTCTTTATGCAAGTCATTTTTTTTTTTTTGTAAGAGGCAGTAATTTTTCATATCATTTACAGTGAATGTTTTTCCCATATGATCTCAGGAGATTATATAAATAATACAGTGTGTTATAAAAAGTTATAAAGGTATGAATGTAATAATAGTGACTAAAATACAGTGTTCACCTTTCACTTTCATGCATTGGAGAAGGAAATGGCAACCCACTCCAGTGTTCTTGCCTGGAGAATCCCAGGGATGGGGGAGCCTGGTGGGCTGCCGTCTCTGGGGTCGCACAGAGTCGGACACGACTGAAGCGACTTAGCAGCAGCAGCAGCAGCATAGTCATGTATGTATTATTTATGAGAGTAGAAAACATGAAGATAAAATGCAAAAGCCATAGAGTAAGTCTTTTGACTCACAAACAGATGTGATATTGTTTAATCTACAAGTAGCCTGAAAAGAGTGTGGGAGGGTGTTTATCATATTCCTTTTAAAGTTTCCAGCCCAAGTTGTAAAGGGCTATGTAAACCATCTACATTTTTGTCAGTAAAAATTATTTCATCCCTTGCTAAAACTCAGTCAGCTAGAGAGTGAAACCAAGCAACTGTTAATACTATATATAACTGTGCTTGCTCAGTGGTTGAGGTTATAGTGTAGTGAAGGGCCTCTGCTGTGATACTGCTAAGTCACTTCAGTCGTGTCCGACTCTGCGCGACCCCATAGACGGCAGCCCACCAGGCTCCCCCATCCCTGGGATTCTCCAGGCAAGAACACTGGAGTGGGTTGCCATTTCCTTCTCCAATGCATGAAAGTGAAAAGTGAAAGTGAAGTCGCTCAGTCGTCTCCGACTCTTAGCGACCCCATGGACTGCAGCCTTCCAGGCTCCTCCATCCATGGGATTTTCCAGGCAAGAGTACTGGAGTGGGGTGCCATTGCCTTCTCCCTGCTGTGATACAGGAAAGGTCTAATACTTGAAGATGAGCAAAGAAGTATTTTTGATGACTAATGCACTTTTGGTCATTTACTATCTAAAAGTGAAAGTGATTTATGCTAAATTACCCCATAGCAGCTATCTTCTACCAACCAAGTTGGCAACCCACTCCAGTATTCTTGCCTGGAGAATCCCATGCATAGATGAGCCTGGCAGGCTACAGTCCATGGGGTTACAAGAGTCAGACATGACTTAGTGACTAAACCACCACCAACAACAACCATCTTCAACCAACCAAGCTTGAGCCTTACTGAAATTTCAAGGAAGAATAATAAATACCCCAGATTTGATCAGTACTGTTATGGAGGAAAAACCATCAACACAATTTGTTGAATGAGGTAAAAACCATGATGTGGTAGATATTTAATTCCTTTTATCACTCTGATTCCTGTTGTCGATCCTGTGAACTGTAGCCTCCTTGGTCTCCTCAACTCGGGGAATCTGTATGGTTCTAAAGACATTCTCCCACTTTGTGCTGCACTCTGGAACCCCCCCTCCCACCCCCCGCACCAAGACCCTCTGTGGAGAACCTTTGGTCTCATCTGGTTCCTCTCCTCACCCTCAGGAGTGACTATTCTTCACTGCCTCCTGCCCAGTACATACAGAATGGTGGTTTCCTTTATTTTGTTTCTATTTGGTTGATTCAATTAAGAGGATAAATTCAGCCTCTCTTACTCTATGTTGGTCAGAAGTGGGAGTCTTGTTTTGAGTTCAACAATTGGATACCCCTGGTTTGCAATAAAGCCATACCAGATTTATTATGTTTAGTGTTTGCATGTACAGCTTTTTCTACATCTTTACTTTCAAGTATTTACTCTGTTTATAATTATCATGTGTTGCTTATAAATAGCATTTATTGAACTTTGCTTTTTCATTTTGTCTGACAATTATTGATATTGTAGTGTTTAAATTTATGAAACTACTATTTGTTTTATATTTATCCATTATTTAATATGTTCTTCCTTTTTTGCCTTTTTTAGGTGAATCAAGTATTTTTCGTATTTTATTGTACCCTTTTGTGTGTGTGGGTGTGTGTGCGTGTATACCTCTGTGTGTGTTTGTTATATGCTTAGTAACTACTCTATAATATAAATAAGTATCTTTAATTTATCATAGTCCACTTTTAAATAATTGGATACTTTTTCATGAGTCTTAAACATATGGTCCCAGTTTTTATGCTCTAATGGCATTATATATTACTTCACACATGTTATAAACCCCAAATACATTATTATTTTTATTTTAAAAAGTGAAAAGTTTGAAAAGATACAAGGGTACATATAGTTTATAAAATATATTTTATGTTTCTGATGTTCATCATTCTTTCCTGTAGATCCAGGTTTAATCTATTATTTTCTTTCTGCCTTTTTAAAGTATTTGTTTTATAGTACAAATAGTCTAGATAAAAGCTATATCTGATTTTTGTCAGTAGGAAAATGTTTTTCTTTATTATTATTATAGATACATTTTGCTGAAAATAAAATTCTAGGTTAATTTCTTTTTCATTTTTTTTTCTTTCAGCATTTTAATGGTGCAGTTCCTCCTTTTTCTAGCTTCCTTTCTGTTGAAAAGTCAGACATCACACATATTGTGGTTCTTTTTTGGTATCTTTTTTGCAATGTATCTTTTATAACATATCTTTGTTGAAATGTATCTGTTTTCTTCAGGATGCTTTCATTATCTTTTGTGTTCAGTATTTTGTTTATCATATGCCTATATATGTGTTTTCCTTGGATTTGTTATGCTTTGGTTTTATTGAGTTTCTGATATCTATGGAGAGGATGATTTTCTTGAATTTTGGAAAGCTCTCATCCAATGTTTTATTAAATATTTCCTTTTTTCATTTTCTCTCCTTCCTCTCCTCCTGAAATTATTTTTACATCAATGCTGACTATTTACTATGGATCTACAGAGAGGGACTCTTTTCCACTTTATATTTCAGTTTGGATACTTTCTATTGTCCCGACTTCCAGTGAACCAATGTTTTCCTCCGTGCCCAACTGTGAAGCCGTGAATTCTTCATTTCTGGTAACATTTTTCATTTCTATCTTTTCTATATTTCTCCTGCAGGGTTTTACATTTCTCCACTAAAATTCCTCATCTCCTCACATGTGGTCCATCTTTCCCACAAGATCCTTTGGTATTTTTATTGTCATTATTCAATAATCCCTCTTTGATAAGTCTAACATCTGGATACTAGCATGATTCCAGAGATATCTTTGCATTTTACAGCAAAGTCACTATCTTTTTGAACCATGGAGATTTTGTCTCCAGTTTATAGTTCAGCTGCCAGCTCTTTTTGTATTACAGATAATCTCTCTCTGCCCTCCCCCTCTGCGTTTAGCTTTGCGAGGGTCACTGCAAGCTGCCTGGGAGGCTTGCTCTCTGTTCCTCTTACCTCCAGGCTTCTGAAGTTGCCTACCTTAGTTTCTGTGGCTGCCACACTGGAGGCTCTCCCAGGAGGGTCCTTAGCCCAGCTCTCAGCTGTAAGTGTATTACAAATGGAGACCTGTGTATGGAAAAGGGTCCTTGGGTGAGTGTGGATTCACTCTCTCACAGGGTCTTCTTGGCATTGTATCTGTCAGGCCAGCCTTCCCATGGTCATTAGAAGTTCATTCAAGCTGTGGCTTGTTTCTTCCTCTTTATACCCTTTAATAAGATATTTATTCTCTTTCCATTCCACTAAAAGTGAGATAGTGAGGAGATATCTGGGAGATAGGGACAGGGAAGCCTGATGTTCTGCTCTCCATGGGGTTGCAAAGAGTCGGACCCAACAACGACTCAACAAATATGAGAGCGGGCATGTGTCTCACCAGAAATAAGAGCAGGATTTGTTAACATTTTGAAGCTGAATCAACTAGGGTTCTTTGCCTCCTCAGCGCTCTGGTGGATTAAAAACAAATAGTGCAATAGTTTATTCAGCTTGTTTTGGTGGTTATGCCAAAGGCAAAAGTCCTTTGTGATGTTAATATAAAAAAAAATCAGAAGAAATCCCTCGAATAGAGTTATAAAAGGGTTTCCAGTGAAAACTGGTGCTTTGTCCAGTGCCACTGGGATGCCGGCTATAGAAAGTCTATCAGTTCACTATATGTGTCAGATATTTATATTTATATGGATATTTATATCTATCAGTTCTAAATGCATCAGAACAGAAGGCAAGGAGTTACCTGAAATCTCGAAAAAGAAAAGGCATGAAGTTGGCTGCCCTGGTGCTGGAGAACAGGAAATAGAAAACAAGGCAGTCTTGTCCAGGTAAACAGCTCTGCCAAGCACATGCAGCTTTCTTAATCCATTGATTAATGTATTATTTCATCAAGGTGCTTGTTAATTTAATGAAAAATTTATAAAATATTGACTGTGGCATTTTATATGGATTTTTTGCTGGAGATATCAGCATATAAAAAGGCAGAGAAGAATAAATCTTTGTACATGTTGTAATAGAGGTGTGTCAGCGCTCAGTTTACTACTAACTTTACTGCCAAGGCTCCTGAGCATACGATACACTGGGATAGCAGAGAGCTGCTGGAGAACTCCTTAAACCACTTTCAGGTGGAGGCTGAGAGTCACTTTGGTGCTGGTCGAGTACATGCAGTTAGTGTTAGGACCCTGGGTTAGAGAAACATCTAGGACAACAGTAGTGCAGTGGGTGGAAACAACTGTTTCCAGTGGGTGGATGGTGGTCCTCAGAGATGCAACACCAGTGTCCCATTTGCAGTGGAAACCATGCAAGAACAGATAAGGAACCGAGTGAGAATTTTTAAGAAGGAGAAAAATGCAACTTGGACAATTATTGAGAATTTGACCAGCTTCACCAGACAGTGATATGTGTAGCATAAATCAGATGTTGGCTTGTGTTCTGTTAAGTGTCATTTTCTGAGAATGGAGAGTTTCATGAAGCTAGTATAGCTAAATAGTTTTCCCAGTAAGTACCATCTTTAAAAGCCCATCTATTAGAGCTAGGAATTTTCCTAGACTTATTAAATGGGAGAGGCTATTTTGTCTAGCTAATATAGGGGACGACAGAGGATGAGATGGCTGGAAGGCATCACTGACTCGATTGGACGTGAATCTGAGTGACCTCCGGGAGTTTGTGATGGACAGGGAGGCCTGGCATGCTGCAATTCATGGGGTTGCAAAGAGTCGGACACGACTGGATGACTAAACTGAACTGAACTGAACTGATTTCAATTCAATTAGAAAAATCACTAAGCATCTAACAGTGTCAGGTATGCTGCTGGGCACTGTGGTATAAAAATAAATAAGACACAGTCCTTGCACCCAGAGATCCCACAGGTTACTAGAAGAAGAAACCATGTAAAGAAATGTTAGTATGGAATATAAATCAAATTCCGTAATGAGGAACAATCCTATGGTTGAAATGAATGCATCAGGCTATTGCAATGTGATAGCATCATTGCTTAATGATTTGTTTTGTTAATTCAATAACCATTTATTCAGTAGCTATTATGTCCCTACTTCAATGTTGATGAGAAGTGTATTTCAGTCCACATTAATCCACCTAAGTCCTTATGTCTACATTTCACCCTTATGTGTACATTTCACACTTTCATATATAGTATTATATTCCTGCATTGTCTTGCATTTTGACTTCATTCAGTGAAATGAATTTCATGTCATCTAATCTGATGCATATTGACTTTTTCACTGGAAAAATTAGAAATGATAAATGAAACACATTGTTTTTTTTTTTTTTTAACTAATTGGTTACAGGAGATTATATTTAATTTCACAATGATTTTATACTTGGGTAAGGTTTAAAGTGTATTTTGAGGTATGTGAAAGGTGGCTTAATGTATGTTTGAAACAGAAAGAAAAATATGGGGAACATAATATATACTTTATCCTATTAAAAAAGATTTAATGAAATAAATTTCACCAGGAAGCAAAAGACAAACCCATGTTCTAGCCTGAATCAATATGGAGAAACACAAAGGAGAATGAAAATGTAATTTGTCTTTGGAATTACTATAAAGTATTGAAACTAAATAACTGACAAGAGAGAAGCTACAGCTACTGTCTTTTCAAAGTGCCCTTATGATTTCAGAGCAATCTGAGAAGGTCAGGGCCTCTCATTCTCACTGCCTGCAAAGTAATAGAAGACAGACTCTAATTGTGGGATTAAATGAGCATATGGCTGGTGACTTTTCATGAAGAGAATTAGATAGAATTCTTAGAAGATAATTTTTATCAAAGGTGATGAAGAAACTGAGAGCTACTTTTGTTTTTCTTTTTTAAGAAAAATTGGTATATAAATATAATAATTATACATATTTATATATAATATATAGTACTTATATATTAGGATACAGCATATATTATATGTATGCTTTCAATTATTCAGATTTTTATTGGACCTTAGATACACTTTTTGAAACTAAGAAGATTTAAAAACACTTAAGCAGCCTACTTCTTGTTGTTATTAAATGATCTGTATCAAGGACATTTTTATCCCTTTAATATTCACAGCTGTATTGACACCTGTGACTCAGGTATCAGATTCATCCCTGAGCCTGAGTTCAGCTGACCTTCATGTTTTTTGAACACTATTACAGACCCAAAGATAATTTCTATGAGTCTGGCTTTTGTAATTTTCTGAATAAAACTAGAACCTTTGTAAAGATTAATAACTAGACATAGGAAACATTCTAAAGAATGGCAAATCAGTTGAATAAACATTTAAAAGTACAGTAGATAACAAATGCTTACCTTTGGAAGTTCAGAGGCCAAATGAAGCAGCAAATCTAAACTCCAACTGGGAATCCAAGCTCACAGAGCCCCTATTTAAAAAACGGAGAACATAGGGAGTGGGTTTATCCTTTGCCTTCCCAGTTCCATTACACATCAAAGTTGTTTTACAGGGAAAATAAATCCATAGTTGCAAAGCAAATAAGAAGTGATACCAGCAGCACAAATGAAATTGTGAATGATTTCCAGAGAATAAGTTCTTATTGATAAATAATCCAGACTGGGAGAAAGCATACAGGAAGTCCAGCACAGTCAGAGGAGATGTGTTGGGTATGTTGGGAAAAGCTCCAAGTTCAGTCAGGAGGCATGGGGGTGGGGGAGAACTGAAACCAGTCGTCAAGATAAGTATTTAAAAATCTGTCGGCTAACAGGACTCTAGTGGCTTTTCTCCACTTCCCCACAAATTGACTGACAGCAGAGGCATTTCTTCCTTAGCTTAAGCCAGAGAACATCTTCCTAAAGAAATTAAATAAACTGCCTAAGATGGTCTAGCCATTCAATGTGACATCTGTCTCTTGCGACAGAAGCCCAGCTGAATGGACATCAAGCTGTACAACCACAAAAAGGAATGTAAGAGGAAAGACCTCTCAAGTCAGGAGAAAAACATACTGAAATACCCAATTCTCAGAGTAACCTTTTTGTTATTTTGGCATTTTAGGTAGCCTGCTTACCTTCTGGCCACACATCCGTAAATCATTCCTCCACGTTGACACATCCTCACGTATTTACACACGGACAGGAAAACAGCCTGCTCACTTCCAGGGAAAGCCTTTTTGAGGAAATAGATCCAGACCTACTCAGAGAGGGTGCAACAGCTACATTAATTCATCAATAAAGTCCTTTATTCACAAGTATGATTTGCCAACTAAAAGATCAGAGAGTTTAAAAAAATTAGTTCTGATTTTCTTAAATGCAAAGGATGCCAAGAAACAAGCTAAAGGAACAGAACGAATGACTGTAGACGAAAAAGAAATAGTTCAATGAAGGTAAGAGAACTTAAATATTCTGATTACATTCTCAGAAAGATTTGTTTCAATATTAAATATATTTAAGAAAAAGGAAGAAGAAAGGAAAACCAGATTACGACTAAAAATAAGCAAACATTTTTGGAACTAAAAAAATTTTTTTGTGAACAATTACAAAGGAAATCAAACATACCAAATTAGTGATCTATTCTGAAAGATAAAGTTGATAAACTCACAAAACATTGAAAAAGAATTAAATATATGAGTAGAATAGGGATGGATTATTGAAAATCAATTCAGGGGCTCTGATTTTTTTTTTTAGGAGTTTTAGAAAAGAATGTAGGGAAAATGAAAAAGCCATAATTTAATTTAGACATAATGTAATATGTATTAGAAAAAATTTCTAATACATGTTTTGTCCTAGTCAAAGAAAGGTAGTGCAAGTCTTCAGAAAGAAAGACTCATCTACACATGATACCTCAGAACTCAAGGGATAATGGGAAAGTTGCAAAAGTATCCAGAGAAGAGGAAAATCAGGTTACTGGAGGATGCCAAATGCTGTTTTAACAATAGGGACCTAAGAAAGGTGAAGGTTCCTGACTTTAGCGAGTTGAGTTGACCGTAGAAACAAAGGATGATTTATAAGTAGTACTGCAACAAAATCAGATAGGTACTCATATTAGCATAAGTATAAAAGACCACTAGAGTTCTGGCCCTTAGGTACTCAGAAGAGGCTTCACAGAGAGGGTGCTGTCTGACCTGGGTCTTGAAATAGAAGTACAAATTCACATTAAGTGTCAGAAAATCAGAAACAAATACAATAATCTGCTTACTCTCCTGGTGTAATCTTCATATCTTTTACTTTGGTATTCAAGTTTTCTTTTCCATTTCTTTTTCATTGCCCTGTTTATGCTATCTTCTCTCCACTATAAGCTCCTTCAAACTTCTTGTAGAAAGCAGATCATATAGCTTCAATAAATGAAAATGCTTAGTTTTTTAACTTTAAATGCAAGTAGGTTGAAAGTTTTATATTTTTCAGGGAACTAAATAACATTAGTTACACATGATTTTTAAGTTTTTATGGGAAGGGGGTGCTCTTATACCAGAGGCTTTAGTTCATGGTTTTGATGATTTATTGGCTTAAATGAGATGATATTATCACTGGACATACTGATCAACCAAAACTCTCCAACAGGAATGAAATCTCCTCTAGATTAAATATTTAAATATAGGGCTTTCTATTGATGCCAAAACATAGAAAGAAAGAAAAAGAAAGGACAACTCATGAAAAAGGATTAAAGGAGGCTGCAATGACTGTTCTTGAAGCCTGCCTTGTCATTTGAATGTTTATCAGAAAACAGAATGGTGAAATCTGAAAACAATACAGTATGTTTTTTAATTTTCAAGGACCATGGATTTCTATAAATTATTTCCAGATAAAGATGTTTTAAATTGATGACACAGAGCAGAAACAGTCTTAGTGAGTCAGTAAATTGATGAGCAAGCTTTCCTGAGTACACCGTGTATGCAGGACTCCATGGTGGCTATTTTAGGGAATGTATTGTCAATATTAATGCTGATGCCTCCCTTTGGGGATAAATTGGTGACAGTCAGAGTTTCCAAAATAAAGTCAAGCCTGTTTCAACATTTTTATGTTATAGGTTCTTTTCAAAGTATTACAATATTTGGAAATGAGGGTTTATATTTTAATAATGCAGTTGAACTTGGGGTCAAAAAAGATAGACATTCATTTTATATTACTACTTGTTCTGCTCCACATAGCATTTTGAATAAAATAGGACATTTGAAGATCCTCTGCACCCAGTTATATTGAGCTGGACTTGTTAAAATTGACTTTCATGGTCTTTCATTTTGATGGCTTCGGACCACTCGAAAAAGAAAGAAAAGCTAGTGTTTGGGGGAAAAGGTGCTATGTAGCTTCATCCTTTACCCCAGAAATCAGGAATACCTTTTTTGAAACCTAACAGCAGTAGTCTGACCATCAGGAAACCTTGAAATCTATCCTGGAGACCATTTTCTGTGTCTTTGGCAAAAAGCTGGGAGGCTTGTTTGAGATGGCAAGAGAAGATTTGCACAAGGCATCTGATTCTGAGAAAAGGGATTACTTAAAGGTACAAGAGAAGGGTTTTGAGTCCAAATAGGGGTTTAGAAGGCCTTTTCAAGTGTCACCACTTGAAAAATTCTTGATAACGTATCTCATCATTTGGACAGAGAGCTCAATCCCTTCTGCTCAGAGCCTTCAGAAATCTGACCTACAAAGAGCCTGGCTCCACCAATGGAAGGTAATGTTATGATTTCTTTCCCCTTCACCCACGCTCTGAAACAGTGCTGGCAGATTTCCCTTCTGTACAATGAGCCTGCTGACCTTGATAGTCTCAAAGTCCTCTTTCAGTTCTAACCATTGAAAGGTTTTTCAGTTCACTTTCCATTTTCTCCCTCATAACCCGTATTTACTAACATTTTTTAAAGCTGGAGCATAATTGCTTTACAATGTTGTGTTAGTTTCTGCTGTGCAATGAAGTGAATCAGCTAATTTTGTTGTTGTTGAGTCACCAAGTCTTATCTGACTCTTTTGAGAACCCCATGGACGATAGCTCACCGGACTCCTCGTCCATAGGGTTTCACAGGTAAAATGACTGGACTGGGTGGCCATTTGCTTTTCCAGGGGACCTTCCACACCCAGGAACCAAACCTGCATCGCCTACGTTGGCAGACGGGTTCTTAACACTGAGGCACCAGGCAATCAGCTGTGTGTGTACAAGGATCCTCTCTTCACGGGCCTCCCATGGCCCCATCCCACTTCTCTAGCTCATACACAGAGCACCAAGCCGAGCTTCCTGCGCTACGCCGCAGGTTCCCACTAGCTATCTATTTTACACATGGTGGTGTATACTGACATTTTTTACATGTATATGCATTATTCATTACTGTAATTGTTTGCAAAGCTGCATGAATGTTTGTATGTTTGTGTTCCTATTGTCTGCTTTAAACTAGAACTTCTAGGGAAGCAAGGACCATGTCTTATTTGTTTGATCTCAGCACCCAATCCATTGAAGCATGTGTTATAGGAAAAAGATGAAAAAGTGTGTGTGTGTTTACAGATAGATTGATGGTATGATTTGCAAGTTCAGAAACACATAAAATGTCTATGAATGTGGTTACAGGAGAGTGGCTGGAAGTAAACAGAGACAGAGAATAGAGAGAGAGGGGATACTTATTCTAAATCAAGATTTCCATTTTCCTAGACTTTTCAGTGTCTTGATGTTTTATCCAAATATGCCAAAGTAAAGGAAGCAGAGCATAAATCTTATACCTGCTAACATATTTTGCATTTATGTCGTTTGCTATTTTTCCAAAGTCTGAAAACTTCCAAGGGTAGAGCCGTTAATCTATGACTGAAGAGGCAGAAGGACTAAAGAAAAAGAAGCCCTGCTACATCTAGGAAAACAATTCAATGAGGGTACAGAGAAGGCATCCAGTTGAAACAAAATAATGTGTACTTCCACTCTTCTTACAGAAATTATTTTGCAGAGTTATCATTGCAGTACTTCAATTTGATTAAAAAGTCCATGATTTAGCACTAAGCTTAGAGTACCATGTCTGTTGGAGTAAAAATTATGTGAGAGAAGGTCAGAGGGCCAGGTCTAGTTAATTTCTCAGTTTTATGACTCCTTCTCCCTCCAAGATTGCTGTCCCATCTATCACCATCATGTTTGGTTAGTATGATTCTAATAGTAGTAATGATGCATTTGGCAAATGAGACAGTTATCTCATGTGAAAGCTAACTCAGATGACTGTCTTGCATTTTCGTCAGTTGCTTCAAGTCTTACCTCAAGGGGCATGCCACCTATGAAGCATCTACTGCCATCCTGCTTTCTATGTTCCCCCTCTAGTCTGGAAGAACTGCCGATCAAGTGGCGATTGTGTGTAATTGCATCACCTCCTAGTTTCATATAACTCAGTGAAACAACCTCTTTGTCTGTCTTTAAGTTTCTTGAGAGTATGGCAGTGGGGTGTGTTCATTCAGGACACATCGTCTGTCCCTGGCTCCAGGATATTCATATGAAACATGCTGAAAATGTGGCACATAACTGACAGTCTAGATGAATGAATAAATTCTATGTGCCACCTCCATAATGATCTAATTTGATGTAACTTGTACTGGAATACCCATAGGCATTATACCCTGAGATACTTTTTTTATTTTTTTTTTTTCACACACTATTTCGTTGACTATTTCATAATACTTTGAAAATCCCCAAGATAACTGGGAAATTTACTCACAGAAACAAGCTATTTCCATTTACAAGGACTCCAAATGTAATACTGGAATAGTTTTTCCCTCCTGAAATTCACCTCTTTTACCTCTTCAGAAACATTTTATATGACTTTTAAAGCTCTTCAAATAAATACATTTTACACAGTAGAAAAAGAAATGTAAATAAGTGAATAAATCTCTTGAAAGGGACTAACCCAAAGGTGCTGCTGCTTCTAGGTTGCTTAAGTCGTGTCCGACTCTGTGGGACCCCATAGACGGCAGCCCACCAGGCTCCCCCGTCCCTGGGATTCTCCAGGCAAGAGCACTGGAGTGGGTTGCCACTTCCTTCTCCAACCCAAAGGTGGCTCAGTTGTAAAGAATCTGTCTGCAATGAAGGAGATGCGAGTTGGATCCCTGAGTCAGGAAGATGCCCTGGAGAAGGAAATGGCAACCCACTCCAGTATTCCTGCCTAAGAAATCCCGTGGGCAGAAGAGCCTGCAGGCTGCAGTCCACGGGTTCACAAAAAATGTCAGACATGGCTTAGCAACTAAACAACAGCGTTATTAGAAAAAAGTGTGGTTACAACTTACAATTAGAAACAAACTTCCAAATCCATAGAATCTACACCAAGAGTGAACCCTAAGGTAAACTGTGGACTTTGAGTAATTATCTCCTGTGTGTCCCCAAATTCCACTGCGCTCTATGCGAGGTGTCTGGTTTCCTCCATGAATTCTTTCCCAGACATGGAGGACATTGAGGGTACTCAGATATCTATAGGAGACTTTGGGGAATTATTTCTACTAATCTGTCCTGTAATCTCTGTACACTTTTTGAGCACCTTCATTCATGTAAATGCCCCAGCTTCCATTGGTCTGAGGTCCACTATCTTCTGTGCTCTGCTCTGTCACCATAAGGCAAGACTTCTGGCATCCATCACCCATAGCTTATGAAGGATCTCCACTACCAGGACATATTTGTAAAAAATAAACCAGTTATTTTGAGCACTTTATTCAACTGGTAAACAATAATGAAGGCTTCAGAAAAACAAACAAAAAAACAAGGCTTCAGAATTACCTGCAATCACTGTGTGCATATTAACCTCATATCCTAGATTCTCTGATTCAGTTTGTATTTCAACTGTTTCATTCTTCTGTCCGCCAAGGTATCTGATACTTAGAATAAATGCATTAGTTTATTCCACAAATACGGTTACCAGATAATCGTAGGTTATACCAATTTTGAACCTAATTGAGAAGGGAGGTAAAAATGCAGTAGCCAGATGTTTTAGAAGGAAAACGTTATTGAATAGAAGTATTCTCCAGATTTGGTTTCAAAGGCAGAGGGAAAGTGAGTGGGACAGTCATCATCATTAACAAATAATGCATGATTGCCAGATTTCTCAAAGCTAGCCAAATATTGATTGGAAAAAAGTTTTTGAAGGGCAAAATCAAATAAACTACTCTCAAATGTTTTAAGATATTCAAAAGCTCAAATTTAATGCTAAGAACAGATAGAAGCATCTAATGTTTAGAACAGATACCTTCCAGGGCGTGGGATGGTGTTTTTGAAAAATAATATCAGCTTTGGAAGAAGAGATGTTAGTGATTTCAAATTCTGTTCTCCTACTCAAATCAATTAATTTTGGCCATCACAACTATTTTATGAGCACCCATTGGGAACAAAGGATCAACCAGGCCCTTATGAACTTATAGTTCTTAAGCTACGTACACGAAGTAAGGCAAAACGTTCTGTAACTGATTATATTTCCTTGGTGTCCAGTGCCGCAGCCAGGTGGTTTCAGTGGGCTCTATTTTTAACAGCCATTGGTATGACCTATTTCAATGCTCTATTGAAATAAAGTTTGGTTTGGTGATTGGCTTAAAGGAATTACCTAAAATTTTATTTCATTTTTCTCTTTTTCACATTTCCTACTTTAAACTAAAAAGTGTTAACATTCTAACCTAAACTGAAGAAGACACTGCTGCTGCTGCTGCTAAGTCGCTTCAGTCGTGTCCGACCCTGTGCAATCCCATAGATGGCAGCCCACCAGGCTCCGCCATTCCTGGGATTCTCCAGGCAAGAACACTGGAGTGGGTTACCATTCCTTCTCCAATGTATGAAAGTGAAAAGTGAAAGTGAAGTCGCTCAGTCGTGTCTGACTCTAGTGACCCCATGGACTGCAGCCTACCAGGCTCCTCCATCACTAACCCATGCTTAACTGTGTTTGAGTCTTTGCTAGGTTGTAATAAATGATTCATACTTTTGGCGGAAGGAATTTCCAGATAGACTACAGAATATAAAAGCAAAGTGTATGAATTTTGCCATCAGAAATCTTTATCATTTAGACTATTTATTTCCTGCTATCATGGTCTTAAAAACTTTTTTTCAAAATCGTAATACTTTGAAAGTTTATATCTTTGAAAAAATTCACTAACCAAAAAAAAAGGATATATGCCAAATGATATCCTGGAGATGTTGGAAAATTAATTCCTTAAAATTTTGTATATAGTTCTGAATTTTAATTGAGTGAAAAGTAAGCCACATAAATAAAAACAGGCTATCTCATAGGTTAATGTACTAGGTATAACAAACATGACTGGCTTGTCTCTCTTTTTGTTGTCATTGATTTAAATGCTAAGGCTATCCAATCCTTGTATCTGTCATTCAATGTTAAAGACTTTCAAAAAATATCTATTTATTTGGCACCATCAGATCTTAGTTGGGCTTGTTTAGTTGTCCCATAGCACTTGGGATCTAGTTCCCTGACCAGGGATTGAACCCATGTCCCCTGCATTGGAAGGCGAATTCTTAACCACTGGACCAGCAGGGAAGTCCCAGTAATAACAACTTTGATCACAGGTGAACAGACAACTGGCTCATAAATTAGAACATCAATT
Source organism: Bos indicus (assembly GCF_029378745.1). Classification (NCBI taxonomy): domain Eukaryota; kingdom Metazoa; phylum Chordata; class Mammalia; order Artiodactyla; family Bovidae; genus Bos; species Bos indicus. Next base: position 21,513,116 of record NC_091768.1, on the reverse strand, counting down.
TAAATTATAGAAGTTTGACATTCATTTATTCAATTAAAATATACTTATTTGGAAAATACTTATCTTGATAACCAGCTGCCAGACATTGTATGAGGTATTCAGATAGAAGCCAGTGAAAGAGAAAGACTGCCTTCCCACATGATGTGTAATTAGTGAGACAGATGTAAGAATAAGTAAATCAATTAATAATAATAAATTCTCTGGGTGGGGGGGAACTGCTGGCAGTATCACTGAATATTTCTCTGAGATAATAAACTGATGTCTAAAGGAAGATTAAGCCATGCAAAAAAATTAAGAGGGTAAAGAACATTCTGGGCAGAAACAAAAAAAAGAACCTAAGAAAAATAATTCAACCATGGAACAGCTTGGAGAATTTCAGGAACAGGAGGTTGTTTTGATTGGAGTAGAGAGAGTAGGTGGGCCACCAGGTAAGATCATGTCAGATATTGCAGGATAAGAAAGGAATTTGCTGCTGCTAAGTCACTTCAGTCGTGTCCGACTCTGTGCAACCCCGTAGACGGCAGCCCACCAGGCTCCGGCATCCCTGGGATTCTCCAGGCAAGAACACTGGAGTGGGTTGCCATTTCCTTCTCCAATGTATGAAAGTGAAAAGTGAAAGTGAAGTTGCTCAGTCATACCCAACTTTTAGCGACCCCATGGACTGCAGCCTACCAGGCTCCTCCATCCATGGGATTTGCCAGGCAAGAGTACTAGAGTGGGTTGGCATTGCCTGGGATCCGGTTAATAATCTTAAGTCGAAGAGAGAGAGATCAGATGTACTTTCACTTTATGTAGCTGCTGTGTAAGAAATGAAGCAAGACAAAAACAGAAACAAAGACAGCAGGGATCACATTTAGGAGGCTGAGAAAAGAATCCACTCAAAAGGTAATAATGGCTTGGATGAGGATAATATAATAGAGAAATAAAAAAAAAAAACAGATGCGAGATGTATTTTGGTAGAACTGGTAGGATGTGCTGTTTGATAGAATGTGAAGCATGAGAAGGGGAGGAAGGCATGAAACATGTCTACCAGGAATTTAGGTTAGATGGTGCAATTTACTTAAAACCTAGGAGGAGCAGGTTTGAGGATGAGGATCCAAATCCAGTTTTGGATGTGTTGCATTTAGGATGCACTTCAGACATCCATGGCCGCTCGTATATGTCTTGAATTCAGCAGTGAAATCTCGGTTGGAACTGTGTATTTGGGTAGCTAACATTGCATGTTGTAGCCATAGAATTAAATAATAGAGAAAAGAGAAAGTGTAGAATGAGAAATAGAGCAGACCAAGAGTTAATCCCTGAAGAACTGCATTTTGAAGCTGAGTCAAGGAACAGAAACTAGAAAAAGAGACTAGGAGTCTACAAAGAGATAGATAGTATGTTTAAAGAAGCAGGGGATGACTCATGATGTGGAATGCTGTTCATTGCTCTGTTAAAAAAAAAAAAAAAAAAAAAGCTTGGATTTGGATTTGGAAACAAGAAAGCTTTAGTAATCCTGATAAGAGCAGTTTCAGTGGCCTGGGACAGATGCAGAATAGTGGTAGGAGGGTGGGAAGTAAGAAGTGGAGACAGAACATATTATAAACAATTGTTTCTGGGAATAAAAATAATGTTGGAGAAGTTTGTAGAGACAAGTCAGAGTATTTGTTTTATTTTAAATATTGGAGGCATGAGAGATTGCTTTGAACCGATGGGAGGATGCAGTGGAAAAGGAGAAACTGATGATGCCCCAGAGAGAGAAGAGATACTGAAAGAATAATGTTCCTGATGAACTGAGAAGTAGATGAGGGCTTTCCAGAATCTTTGGAAATAAAATTTACTCAATTGTTTCTATCTTCCTTTTTTCTTGAATGTTCATTATTATTATTTAGGAAAGACTTTTTTCCTCATGTCTTTAAAGAATCTGGCAACTTTACCTTCCACACTCCAAATAAGTATTTACAAAATGAGCAAATAAGTGTACACCTTATCTATATAAGGCTTCCCTGGTGGCTCAGACGGTAAAGCATCTGCCTACAATGCAGGAGACCCGCATTCAATCCTTGGGTTGGGAATATCTCCTGGGGAAGGAAATGTCAACCCACTCTTGGACAGAGGAGCCTGGTAGGCTACAGTCCATGGGGTTACAAAGAGTTGGACACGACTGAGCGACTTCACTCACTTTACCTATATAAATATGTTTCTTGTATGTCAGGTTGCTTTTGAGCCTGTTCATTCTATTTTTTTTTATTATTAAAATTTGTGCTAGAATATTATTTGTCTGTAATACCATTAATATATTGTTTTTTAATTTTTCCAGTGTTGTGTTGGTTTCTGCCATACAACAATATGAATTAGCCATAATTATAAATATATCCCTTCCCTCTTGAGCCCCCCTCCCTTACCCCATCCCACCCCTCTAGGTCATCACAGAGAGCCAGACTGGGCTCCCTGTGCTGTACAGCAACTTCTCACCAACTATCCATTTTATGCACAATAGTGTATATATGTTGATGCTACTCTATCCCTTTGTCCCACTCACTCTATCCCCCACTGTATCCACAAGTACATTCTCTACATCTGCATCTCTATTCCTTCCCTGAAAATAGGCTCATCGGTACCATTTTTCCAGATTCCATATATATATATGTTAATATACTATATTTGTTTTTCTCTTTCTGTCTCACTTAACTCTGTATAACAGGCTCTAGGTTCATCCACCTCACTGGAACTGACTCAAATTCATTCTTTTTTATGCCTGAGTAATATTCCATAAACAAGCCATAAGCCATTATGTCCTCCATAAGGCATTATGGAGAACAGTATAGAGAGTCCTTAAAAAACTAGGAGTAAATCTACCGTATGACCCAGCAACTCCACTACTGGGCATATACCCTGAAAAAAACACAATTCTAAAAGACACATCAACCCCAGTGTTCATTGTAGCACTATTTACTATAGCCAGGACATAGAAACAACCTAGATGTCCACGGACCTGAATGGATAAAGAAGATGTGGTATGTATATACAATGAGTATTACTCTGCCATTAATATTAATACTCAGGAATAAGATAGTTGGTTTACTGCAAATAAAAAATAATCCTGAAGAATGTTGAGTTATATCTCAAAAAGTATAGCAGGAACAATTCAGTTAACAATTGATAAATGTTCATTAATTTCTTTGTAGATATTAGACATGATGATAAATCATGCAAGAGATCTCAACTTATTTACTTATGGTGAAAAATTAAGAAATAGTGTGGTATTTAACAGCATGTATTTTGTTTGCTTCTACTACTCTTGACTTCTAACACTCTCATTCTTTTGTTTTCATTTTATCATATTTTATTATATATATATATATATATATACATACATATATATAATTCATTCAGGCTTAGACGCTCTGTCATGTCCAACTCTTTGTGACTCTTTGGATAATAGTCCACAGGCTCCTCTGTCTGTGGGATTTTTCAGACAAGAATACTGGAATGGGATTTCCTTCTCCAATTATATATATATATATATATATATATATATATATAATTTATATATAATAATATGTTTCTAAATTTTATTTTTATTAAAGTATAGTTGATTTACAGTGTTATGTTACTGGGTATACAGGAAAGTGTTTCAGTGATATATATATTCTTTTTCAGATTATTTTCCCTTCTAGGTTGTTACCAAATATTGAGTATAGTTCTCTGTGCAATACAATAAGTCCTTGTTAGTTGCCTATTTAAAATATATTAATTTTTTATGTTAATTCCAACTCCTAATGTATCCTTTCATCCCTTTCTCCTTTGGTAACCATAAGTTTGTTTCTCTGTGTTAAACCTACCCATTAGAATAGGGTATGTGTCTCAGTTCATGTGTATGTACTTTTTAATTTGTATGCTTATTAGCTCACTCTTTCATTCACTTTTGTATATAGCACTAACCCTTAAATGATTAACATTGCTTACAGAGTTACATAAAGTATAATAAATAAAATTAAATTAAATCTATAATAAAATATCATATTTTAATAAAATTAAAAAGTGCATACATAAATAAAATGAGACACATACTCTATTCTTATGAGTAAGTTTAATTTTGGTGGGAAATTTAATTTGGAGGTAGGGGAGTAAAGAATAGTAATAATTATAAGGCAAAGCATTGTAAGTATTTAACTGTATAATTTTTTTTAAAATATCAAAAGATAGAGAAAACTATTTTTAATGGAAGAGGAAGCAGCATTTTGAGAGCTGAGACAAGCCTAAATAGACTTCCCGATTAAAATATTTTTTTCTTTTTATTAGCACCATGCTCTAACCAACTTAGCTAAGCTGATATAACTTTTGTTATACCTCACTGATGGACTTCCCTGGTGGTGCAGTGGATAGGAATCCACCTGCCAATGCAGGGAACACAGGTTCTTTCCCTGATCTGGGAAGATTCCATATACTGCAGACCAACTAAGTCCCTGTGCCACGACTGCTGAGCTCACACTCTAGAGCCTGCGAACCGCAACTACCGAAGCCCTGGCATCCTAGAGCCTGCTGCTGCAACCACTGGAGCCTGCGCACCTGGAGCCTGTGCTCTGTAGCAAGAGAAGCCATGGCAATAAGAAACTCATGTACCATAACGAAGAGAAGCCCCTGCTTATCACAGCTAGATAAAAGCCTGCACAGCAATGAACACCCACCACAGACAAAAAATAAAAATAATTAAGTAAATAAAAATATTTTTTAAACCTTATTGAAATAGCAGTGCAATCTCATGGTGGAGATATTGTATTATGGATAAAAATATAGACGAAAGTAACAATTCATGTCATTTTATAAAATTATTAAAATTTTGCAAACTGGAGAAAAAGTAGGGGAAGGAAAGACATTTTCAAACTAGGAGAACATCATGGCAAAGTCAAGAAGGAGGGAGAAAGCAACAGGAGTTGGGAATAATGGGAGATTGGACAAAGAGTGCGGTTGCTCATGACTGGAAATATAGATTTTATTTTTATCATAGAAGGCCTTGAATGCTCTGAAGAATTTTTAATATATTTCTGTAGGATTAAGACAGGACATCCCCCTATTTGGTTTTGTGTTTTAGGATGCCTAACATCCTAAACATCCTATGGTGCTGATGCATAACAAAAACTAAGGGGGATAGATGGTGGAACTAGGAAACCAGTTAGGCTTCCTATTGCAAAAACCCAAATATGAGCCATTGGGTTAATAATGGGAATGAAAATGTAGAGAAGATTGAGTGACACACTGCAGAATGAAAAACTTTCAAGACCTGGCAGATGATATGGGCGAAAAACAGAAGGTTACTGAAAAGGTTTGAACTTGAGTGCCTGCTAGGTTTGTGAAATCGAAGTAGGAAAGAAGAACTCATTGCAATAAGAACAAAATGACGAGGTTTGTTCTGAGCTTGTGGAGTTTCTGATCTCAGTGTCCGACAGGGAGTTGACAATATGGAGAGAAGGGCAGGACTGGAGATCTTGAATTTGGGCAGCTTGGCCAAGGTAGTAGATAAAGCCATGGAAGAATTAGCTTGATGAGGAAATTACACAGCTGAAGAAAGTATAAGTAAAAAAGCCAATGTTTCATTGTATTTCTTCTCTTTCCCTTACAGTCCTAAAAAATTTCATCTTGGGAGAGACGGATTGTTTAACAGGGCGATTTGATAGTACGAATGTGCAGACAAAGACCAGAGACTTTGGCAATATGTACTAGTATTAAAAGTATTGATTGCAAATGTGGATCCTGAAAGCAAACTTAGGGTAGAAGACAGCTGTTATTTTAAAACAAATTTATTAGAAATAATTATAATATGTGTAACTGTTTGAATATAGTAAATTATAATTGAGGTTTTGGGAGGTATTTAGGTATAAAATTACTCTTAAATTAAATACTAGTGGAACTTAGGTTTCTTTTTAAGAACTAGCTAATTAAGTTCTAAAAATGGGAATTGGGAGGGTTTGAACAGCTGGAAAGCACATGGGGGTTAGGGTGGGGTGAATAGAAAAGTCATTACTAAAGAGAAATGTTTAATATTATTTGTCTTTTGTTTGATTTGGTGGCTTTATAGTGGAATTTGAGGCATCGTTTTGGCAGCCAAATAGACTTGGGTTTGGTAGTTAAATTTATAGGTAGTACAATGTGGCTTTGCAGAGAATGATACAGTCTGTTATCATAAATTCCCTGCATAAGAACTTCTGTTACCAAATTGTGCACACATAACATGTTTGATAAAGGATGCTAAAATATTTAATTTGTGATATTCCTACAGGGTCTTTTTCTATTATTAATTTTTACTGAGTATAATTTCTGTGTTAGTTTCTGCTATACAGCAAAGTGAATCAGCTATCAGTTCAGTTCAGTTCATTCGCTCAGTCATGTCCGACTCTTTGTGACCCCATGGACTGCAGCACACCAGGCTTCCCTGTCCATCACCAACTCCCAGAGCTTACTCAAACTTGTGTCCATTGAGTTGGTGATGACATCCAACCATCTCATCCTCTGTCATCCCCTTCTCCTCCTGCCTTCAATCTTTCCTAGAATCAGGGTCTTTTCTAATGAGTCAGCTCTTTGCATCAGGTGGCTAAAGTATTGGAGCTTCAGCTTCAGCATCAGTCCTTCCAATGAATATTCAGGACTGATTTCCTTTAGGATGGACTGGATGGATCTCCTTGCAGTCCAAGAAACTCTCAAGAGTCTCCTCCAACACCAAAGTTCAAAAGCATCAATTCTTTGGTGCTCAGCTTTCTTTATAGTCCAACTCTATATGTCTACTGGAAAACCATAGCCTTGACTAGGTGGACCTTTGTTGGCAAAGTAATGTCTCTGCTTTTTAATATGTTGTCTAGGTTGGTCATAACTTTTCTTCTGAGGAGCAAGCATCTTTTAATTTCATGGCTGCAGTCACCATCTGCAGTGATTTTGGAGCCCCCAAAAAAGAAGTCTCCCACTGTTTCCACTGTTTCCCCATCTATTTGCCATAAAGTGATGGGACCAGATGCCATGATCTTTGTTTTCTGAATGTTGAGCTTTAAGCCAACTTTTTCACTCTCCTCTTTCATTTTCATCAAGAGGCTCTTTAGTTCCTCTTCACTTTCTGCCATAAGGGTGGTATCATCTGCATATCTGAGGTTATTGATATTTCTCCCGGCAATTTTGATTCCAGCTTGTGCTTCCTCCAGCTCAGCGTTTCTTATGATGTACTCTGCATATAAGTTAAATAAGCAGGGTGACAATATACAGCCTTGATGTACTCCTTTCCCTATTTGGAACTCTCCTTTTGGATTTCCTTCCCATTTAGGTCACCATAGGGCACTGAGTAGGCTTCCCAGGTGATGCTAATGGTAAAGAACTCATCTGCCAATGCAAGAGAGATAAGAGAAGTGGGTTTGATCTCTGGATTGGGAAGATCCCTTGGAGAAGGGCATGACAACCCACTCCAGCATTCTTGCCTGGAGAATCTCATGGATAGAGGAGTCTGCCAGGCTGTAGTCCATAGACTCGCACACAACTGAAGCAACTTCACACACACGCAGAGCACTGAGTTGGGTTCCCTGAGCTATAGTGTTGGTTCTCATTAGTTATCTATTTTATAGATAGTATCAATAGTGTATATATGTCAGTCCCACCCTCCCAGTTTATCCCACCTCCCTCCTTGGTGTCCATACATTTATTCTCTATGTCTGTGTCCATATTTCTGTTTTGCAAATACAATAATCCATACCATTTTTATAGATTCACATATATGTGTTAATATTACAATATTTGCTTTTCTCTTTCTGACTTAGTTCACTCTATATGACAATTTCTAGGTTCATCCACATCTCTACAAATGACTCAATTTCATTACATCTTATGGTTGAATAATATCTCATCATATATATGGACCACATCTTCTTTATTCATTCCTCTGTCAGTGGACGTCTAGATGGCTTCCATGTCCTGGTTATTGTAAACAGTGCTGCAGTGAACACTGGGGTGCATGGATCTTTTTGAATCAGTTTTCTCTGGGTATATGCCCAGAAGTGGGATTGCTGGGTCTTATGGTAGTTCTGTTTTTAGTTTTTTAAGGAACCTCCATACTGTTCTCCATAGTGACTGTATCAATTTACATCCATACCAGTAATCCAAGAGGGTTCCCTTTTATCCACACCCTCTTTAGCATTTATTTTATGTAACTGCAGGGTCTTTTAAAGGCAACATTAAGAGAGAGCTTCCCTGTGTATCCTACTAGAAGGTAGTTCCTACGTCTCCTGTTCTATTTTTATCCTCTCTGTTTTCTTCCTAGTACTTATCTAAATACTAATATTATATCACAGATTGCTTTGTCCATTTGTTCATTGCCTATCAACTGCCCTAGATCCTGAGATCACTGACGTGGGCATTTGGCTCCTCTTGTTCATTGTTGTAAGTGTCTCAAGTTGTGCCTGACTCAAACTAGAGTTCAAGAAATACCTGTGGACTGACTGACTGCTGACTGAAGGATAAGAGATGGTTGTTTTCTCTATTAGAAGATATGGGCCTTGAGAAATGTGATTGTTCTTTCTTCTCTCTCATTTAACCCTATCTCTCTCCATTCTTCCTTCCTTCTCCATTCACTCACTTGCCCTTTAATGTGTAGGACAGTATCCTCAGCACCTAAAATAGTGTCTGAGGCACACCACTGGTGCTTGACAAGTATTTATTAAACTTGTGAATATATTTATTCATGCACTCCTTCACCTGTCAAACCCTATACGTACATCTTGTTTACACTAGGCATTTTTCTAGGTCCTAAGTGTGTAAAGAATATCTATACTAAGAAAAACCAACAAGAACTTAAAGGCTAAGGAGTGTAGTGACTGCTGTGTTAGAGGAGTGCCCTGGGAGCTTTATGAGTGAAGAAGAAGGATACTTAATCAGACAACGGGGAGGAAAAGTGTTTGGACAGTGTCTGTGAAGGCTTGTTTGAGCTGAGAATTTAAGGAGACCCATAGATCTCATAAATATCCATAAATATATATAAAATTGAGTTAAATGAATATTATCTTTTAGCAATTGAGGAAATTTCAACACTATCATTTTCAAATGTGGGTGATGCAGACTAAAGTAGATATGTCAGGATAAATTGGAGAGTTTCTAGAGTTAAAGATCTTCTTCCTATTGTCATATCTGAGATCCTGTTTTTCAGAAAGTATATTTTGACAAAGCATAAAAGATAATTTTATATGGTTCCCTCCCTCCACCCCTCCCTAGTAAAAGAACATACCCTAATAGAATGGATAAAGTCACCTACGTACGAGTGAGTTCCATTCCAACAGCATGATCATAAATCCAGTTTGTTCATAAGTCAAACACAGTTAGCCTAGGTACCCAGCTAATACAATTGGCTATATAGTACTGCATGTGTGTTAGTCATTCTGTCGTTTCTGATTCTTTGTGACCACATGGATGATAGCCTGCCAAGCTCCTTTGTCTATGGGATTTCCCAGGCACGAATACTGGAATGGGTAGCCTTTTCCTTCTCTAAGGGATCATCCTGACCCAGGGATTGAACCCGGGTCTCCTGCATTGCAGGCAGATTCTTTACTGTCTGAGCCACCAGGGAATTTTTATAATACTTTTCACACAAATAATGCATTAAAAAAACAACCAAAAGATAAAGACAACATTTTTAATCTTATGCTGCAGCACCTTAAAAAGTTCAGTGGTACAGTACAGCTGGCATAACAGGGACTGGCATTTGGTGAACAGGAAAGAAGAATTCCTGCAGGAGGAGGGAGGAGAGGCGGGAGGTGGTCTAACTGAAGGATCAGCAGCAGTAGGAGATGGAGGGCAAGCTGCAATTTCACTCACGCCTGATGCTGATGGCATAGGTTCTGATTCCTTGCTTGGACCAGATGCAGATTTGCATCTTTGAAAGCTCACACCTTGAAGGGTCATCTGTAGGGGAATTACTGTACTGACATCTGAGATGGTGATTTTATATCTGAAAGGATCCTATGTGCTCATTTAAGCCATAGGTTCATACAATGCATTTTTGTATTTTTCCTTAAGGGAATGATTTATTGTGTTATTATTTACTTAATAGTTTGAATATACTTTTAGATCTTAAAATGTTACTTGCAATGCCTTTAAATTTACATATTCTTTAAGAACTACTCCTTTATTTAGAATAAATTTCACATATACCATTTTTCAAGGACAAAATTCTTAAACATTTGTTGAGAGAAATGGTAGTGCCTGTGAATAAGAGATAAAGTTTCCCTGGGGATGATATCAGAGGGAAATATAAGTGCACCATGTATAAATTTGCCTATATACATACGCACACATGGTTAAGGTCCATCAGCAACTAGCAAAGACATATCTGTGTTAAAAACTCTTGAGCTTAACGTTATATTTACAAAACTTATGGGTTCTGTTTTCATTCAAGGCTGTTAGCATATGTTTATTGAACCTCACAAAATGATACTATACTTGTGTGTTATTTTTCAAAGAATTTTTGATGTTTCAACAGTCCCTAATTGATGGCATTTGAATATATTGTGGATCACTAATTATGACCAATTCTGTCCAAATTTTGATTTACAAGCTAAAAGATTCAGAGGAACGTATTTAATTTTTGTGTTGAAAACGAGCAGGGTTGTCAATTTTCCTTATGACTGAGAGAAAAGGATGTCCTTCTTAGACCTTTAGCATGAAAATTTTATGTATGCAAGTTTGAAGGTAGAAATTTTAGAGAAATATTTCATTCCTGTTGCTTTCAAGATGATTATTTTGTCTGCCTTAAACTAAACATTTTTCAGAGAAACTGCAAGTGCTGAGTTTCCAAATCTAATCTTGATTTTAAATGTGTGAATACAGCATACATAACTCATGTGATATGCACACGGAAACATTTTAAACATTTTTTGATATCCAGACCCCAACAATATCTGTTAACCCTTTTTTTCAGATGGTGAAGAATAATATCTTGATTAGATTTTATAATTTAATTAATTAAATTAAAATCCTGTTTATTTTGAATTTTGAAAGTCAAGTCTGACTTAAAGGTCTTCATATTCTGTCTTTCTCAAGCTCCATTTATTCTCTCCAATTGCTTTCTCTCTGTTTCCACTCTGTGTGTGTGTGTGTGTGTGTGTGTGTGTGTGTGTGTGTGTATTTAGAAGTAGATATGGTTAAGGATGGAGTCAGAGTGATATGGGAGTGAAGGCATTTTGGTCTTAGCATAGAATCTCCTCCTCCATTCCTAGATTTTCTGGTATTCTGGGCCCTATAGACTGTCAAAATTACTCTTGGTCTAGTAACTACTTTTAAATAAAAACTCAAGATATAGAAATGGCTTACTTGAACTTTTAAAGATATAGAAATCAAACTTAAAAATATACCTCTTACTACTTTTCTCTTCATATTTTTCATTCTTTTCACATTTTTTACTTCATATTCTTCCCTTCAATGACAGAGCACTCTTTATGCCATAAGAAGAATCATCCTGTTTTTTGAACTATTTCACTTTGTGCTCCCCTCAATTCTGTCTTTGGTTGAAATAAGTCTTTTGGGAAGGACTCTTGTTTCTCCCTAGTAAATTCTTCCCTGTTGGCTCAGATGGTAAAGAATCTGCCTACAATGCAGGAGACCTGAATTTGATCCCTGAGTCAGGAAGATTCCCCAGAGAAAAGGAATGGCTACCCACTCCAGCATTCTTCCCTGGAGAATCCCATGGACAGAGGAGCCTGGTGGGCTACAGTCCATGGGATCACAAAGAGTTGGACATGGCTAAGCGACTTAACACTTCTTTCTCCCTGGCAGTGTTCAGAGAGAATTATGCAAGAAGCTATAACAATTATTAGTAACAGCATGTCATATTTTAGGTGTCAGCATAAGGATGGGATTTTTCTTAGAAAAAGCCTTCAGATCGTGTGTTTGATCCAGAGTGTCAAAGTGTTAGTGTCTGGGGAGATGTTTAGAAAGTGGCATGCTTATTACTGAGTGCATATTATTAGAAGAATCATCTGCTGAATGTGTGATGAAAATTTAGCCCAGCCAGGAAATTGGGTGTTCAGCCTGACATGCCACCTCTAATTTACGTCACCGCTGGATTCAAATCACATAGGTTTGGCACAGCTAAGTGACCTTCTTTAAAATATTCATGCCATTCTCATCTTCTGGGTCATTGTGTTCCTATTCACATTCAAATGAATTCCTTATTAATTATACTACTGGCTTCAATAGCATTTTTGGTGAACAATGAATTTGTGAATATGATGCAGTCTTTCCTAGCAGCCAGATGGTTGAGTTAGCCAAATTCCCTTGGCTAATTAACGTCTAGATGTGGCTTTTATCACACAAGAGCAGAACTTCTGTGACCTTGGGGTAACTCTCTTCAGCCCACAGTAGATTTGATGCTATTGAGGAATACATCAGAAATTATTCTCTGTACCAATGGAGCTTCTGTACTGAAAGAAGTAGAACATATAGATATAAATAGAGATTAGAGTAGTATTAATTGAGTGAAAATTTATATTGATGGGGGCTAAGGAATGTTGAGTAATGAACTGACTTCAAAAATAATAGGAGGTAATGACAATATTTGAGGAAGAGATTGCATTGAATTAGGAGTTTTTTTCACTGAAGGAAAAGTTATATTTGGGAGGAGGGAAGCAGGGCTTTGATAGACCAGGGACCTATGATGGAGTAGTGGTGAGGAGGGCAGAGTTAGAAAGCAGTAGGCCTGGATACAAAGTGGAATCTGCAGTGTGGGATGCTCATGGAAGTGGAAGTGGAAAGCAGGGGTGGGTAGTGGTAGAGGAGTGAACCTGGGAAGACGCAGAGCAGTTGGAAGAGATCCATGAAGCACACAATCGGTGGAGTTATTTTACTCTGTAAAACAAATTGAAACCTTCTGTTGCTTCTTGAATCACAGTGTTATGATCAAACCAGTGTTTGAGTGAGATAAATGTCACATGAAGGAAGAGACAGATTCTAGAGGCACGGAATCTCTTTCGATGATGGTGGTTAGTTTTCTTTTTAAACCTTTGATTTCTAACACATAATAGGAAAGTTTTACAGGTACGCATGGAAAATACACATGATTACAACTGAGGGTGCAGAAAGCCTAAACAGACAGTTCACTTTCTGTTAGCTGGTACCTACACTGAAATTCACCAGAAGTGACAGCTGTTGTTTTAGGATGTTTTACAGGTTTGGATATTTCACTTTTTTGAAGTAGCGTTTTAAATTATGTAAAATATTTACTTAGCTCCAAGTCAAGCTAGGAAAAAAGCCACTAAAGTCTTGCTTCTTTCCTTGGTCTATTAATCCTTTTCTCCTGATCCCTACATAAGTAAAATTTTATTGTTTTTTTATTATATATTTCCATGGTATTTATTTTAAAAATTTAATAAAATGCATGCACATATACAACCCACTTTTTCATACATATAGTGTCAGTCTATAAATAATATTCAGTACTTTTTTTCACTTTAAGTGTATTCTAGAGCTGCCTGTATCTATCTATCAATCAAGATATAGATATCTATCTCATTCTTTAGAGCTGCATAGTACTGCTTTGAATGAATGTATAATAAATTCCTTAACCAGTTCCTATTGACAGATATTTAATTAACGCCACAACTAATAGCCTCACTTATGGAATATTTTGTATATTTCTCAGGATCTACATGAGAAATCTGAAAGTCAAAGGCTAACCCATAGATAAATCAGAAAAATATTTTCAAATTCTTCTACATAGGAATACATCATTTTGTTTCGCTATAACAATGAATAAGAGAATTTATTTTCTAAGAACTGTCTTTATAGAGCATTTTCTCAGTTGTTCAGATTTTTACCAGTTGGATAGCTAAACATGGTATTTCATTATAGCTTCATTCGCTTTCTATAATTTTTAGTGAAGGTGGGTATTATTCATATGTTTAAGAATAATTTATATATTGATTGTTAATCATGTTTTTATATAATTTCTTAATTTTTCTAATAGACTGTTGGTCTTTTAATTCCAAGTTTGGGAGTTTTTCATAAAATTCCAAATTTTTATAATTTAGTATACATTTTTTCTATTTTTACTTATATTTTTCATTGTTTTTCATTTCTTTTATATTATTTGTCAATAATTTCTTATTCTGCTGTAGCTTTTGAATATTTGTAAGTTATTAAGTAATTTACCCACATTTTCTTCTAATACTTGTGTGGTTCTATATTTGAATTCAGAGTTTGGATCCATTTTGGAATGTATCATGGTTTTGGTATAGGATAAATCTAATTTTTTATATAAGCACATAATTGTTACCTCATTGGTTATTAGTAAGTCAATATTTTCCTCCACTGATTGAGACTCTGCCTTTATTGTCTACTAAGTGTTTGTACGTAAAAAAGTCTGTTGATTCTTCATTTGGTTTCATTGACCTGTCTTTCTGTTCATATACAAATGCCTAATGGCTTTGTAATACATTTTAAGTTTTGTATGAGTGAACTTTTTTTATATGTTTTGCTTTTCATTTTGGACGTTTTCTGGATATTTCTACTGGCTTCTTATATCACATTATCTTTATAATCAATTTTGTTGTTATTATTTAGTCACTAAGTCATGTCTAACTCTTTTTGTGACCCCCATGGACTGTCGTCCACCAGGCTTATCTGTCCATGGCATTTTCCAGGCAAGAATACTGGATTGGGTTGCCATTTCCTTCTCCAGGGGATCTTCCTGACCTAGGGATCAAACCCATATCTCCTGCATTGACAGGCAGATTATTTACCACTGAACCACCTGGGAAGCCAATTATAATCAATTTCTTTATCTCTAAAAAAAAAAAACACTGATGGCATTTTTTGTCATGATCACATTGCAGTTATAATTTTACCTATGGAAAATAAATTACATTTTTTATATTGAGTTTTTCTATTCAAGAGCATGATATATCTTTAATTTTGTTCTATGGAATCTTTGAGAGTAATATTTTTCCTTATATAAGTTTTATATATTATATTACATTTATGCATAGTTATTTTAATTTTCAATCTATTAATGGGATTTTCCATTATAGTTATACACAATAATTATTTTTTCTATCTATGAAGACTATTAATTTCTGTACATTAGCTTTCTCTTTTTCTAATCTTTTGGCAACTTTTCCATTTGTGCTTTTGTTTTTCAGTATCGCCTCATACCATAGACAAATGGAGATAGTTTTCATCGTATTTTACACAATCTTTTGCTTTTAATTGCTTTTTGTTTTCTAATCGATTTGTCAAGCAAATCCAATACAATTAAACAGTTAAATAGTAGTAGAGATAGAAGGGGTTTTTGGTTCCATTTACATGAATGTTTCTAATTTCCTCATTATGACACTAATTTAAAGCCAAAATGCACATCAGCTTTTTTTAAACTGCAGCATTTTTAAAATTTATTAATTTTTAATTGGAAGATAATTGCTTTACAATATTGTGTTGGTTTCTACATCAACATGAATCAGCCATGGATACACATATGTCCCCACCCTCTTGAGCCTCTCTCTCACCTTGCACTCCTTTAGGTTGTCACAAAGCACCAGATTTTGTGTTCCCTGCATCATATAGCAAATTTTCACTGGCTATCTAATTTTACATATGGTAATATATATGTTTTAATGGTACTCTTTGTCTGAGTCCCACCCTCTCCTTCCCTACCTGTGTCCACAAGTCTGTTCTCTGTGTCTGCATATCCACTGCTGCTCTGCAAATAGATTTATCAGTACCATCTTTCTGGGTTCCATATATATGTGTTAATATATGATACTTGTTTTTCTTCTTCTGATTTACTTCACTCTGTATAATAGGCTCTAGGTCATCCACCTTAATAGAACTGAGTCAAATGCGTTCCTTTTTATAGCTAAGTAATATTCCATTGTGTGTATGTATCACAACTTCTTTATCCATTCATCTGTTGATGGACATCTAGGTTGCTTCCATGTCATAGCTATTGTAAATAGTGTTGTGATGAACATTGGGGTACATGAGTCACATCAGGTTTTAAGAAAACTATTTCATTTATCCACTTCTTAAAAAGTATAAATTAGTATTTGATGTGCCAAATACATTTTTATGAAAAGATCAACTTCTTGATATGATTATGTAAGTTTTCTCCTTATATATCTTGATGTGATGACTATATTAAAGGATTTCCTAATACTGAAACTCTTTTGCCTTTTTTTGAATAAATTTTACTTATTTCTGAAGTGATTACTTTTTAATTGTCTTCTTTCAATTTTCTTTTAAAATCTTCCATTTTAAAATTAACTTAAATTAAATTAAAGTTCTCAGCCAACTTGAGAGAAAGGTGCAAAGATTGTCTAGCTACTTCCTGCCCCTAAATATGCATAGCCTCCCCATTATCAACCTCCTCCAACAGAGTGAGACATTTTTTGCTACACTTGATAACCTACATTGACACATCATAGTCAATCAATGTCAGTAAGTTTACATTATGGTTTTCTTTTGGTGTTAAACGTTCTATGAGTATGAACAAATGAATAATAAGATGTATTCATCATTCATACAGAGTATATTCACTGCCCTCAAAATCTGTGCTCTGCTTATTCACCTCTTCCCCCATTTCAAACCCTGACAACCACTGATCTTTTTATTGTCTCCATAGTTTTACCTATTCCAGAATATTTTATAGTTGGAATCAGACACTATGCTACCCTTGTCAGGTTGACTTCTTTCACTTGTTCATATGTATATAACATTCCTCCATGTCTTTTCTGACCTGGAATTGCCATAACAATTTGCCATTAGAGAAAGAATTTAAGCAAGTGTGCCCTAGTGCCTGAAGGGAGAAAGAGAAATAGTCTGTACTATCTACCCAATATTTTTTTGTATTTGCATAAAATGAAGCAAGAGAATGTATTAAGTCATATTTTTGTTTAGAAATCATCAGAATAATTGCTCAGTAATTTATGTAATGACACAAACCAACTTTCAAAGATACTAAATTAAATTCAAACTCTAGTGCTTTGTGTGTATGTGTGTGCATGTATGTGTGTGTGACCATACACTGCTAGTCTATTTCTCTGCCACACATGGATTACTAATGTCTTAATGCTTCCATAATTGGGGGTTAAGTCAAACTGATTTTCCCTTCGATTCAGGAAGACTTATTCAGAGATGCAGTGTGAAAAGTTTAACAAAGAAATGAAAAAAAGATAAACATTTAAAAATTTTCAGTGACATTAAGAGTGAAATTGATCTACTACATCCACTCTTTTTATTACTTTGAGTAATCTGTATGCTTATGAAATGTTATTTTGAATGCACATCATTTGAGTTAGTAATAACTGCATTTCTGCAATTCACATTTTGTGAGTAATTGTGTGTGCTTCTACTTTAGCTATTTCTTTACAAATGTGCAATAGTCATTATAAAAAATGTTTATAAAAAAGAAGACTTCCACTAAAGTTTAAAAAAATCTGAGTATTCAATTTATTGATATTCAAACAAAAATAATAATATACATCTCTCTTTGAGAAAGTGGGAAACTATTTATTAATTTCATTTTCTCTATATCACCTCAATAATGTCAAAAGACTATGGAACTAAGCTGACAGCACATTTGATGTAGCAAGGTTAAGAGGTCTATGAATCTATTTCTCACAGGCATTCTTTGAAGAAAGATTCTGAGATATTTGGTTTTGTTTGTGTGAATTTTGAATGTTCTACCAAAAGTCTACTCACTAATGAGCTGTCAATACCTTTCATCGATGAGTTTCAAGTGTTATTTGCCAAATGCATGGCAATGATTTCAATATTAGTATTGATTAAAATGAATATTCTTCTTAATTGGTGCAGAAATATAACCTTTACAGACAAACCTAACATTAGTATAGTACATGCTAGCCTGTTCTGTTCTTCTTGAAAAGTCTGCTTTTATTAAAAACTGTCTTTTGATCATGTAAACATACAAATTATATTCAGGTTTTTATTCTGTGTGTGTATGTTTGTATTTAAGGTATTGAAATGAAATGAGAAATTTAAAAATGAGAAAAAATTGAAAAGAGTCTTAAGTATTCTCTTGGAATAATTTCCTTGTAACTTTCATGATTCTGGTGCTGACAAGTGAATTTAAACATTAACATTCCTTTTCAGTGTAGTTACTGCCTAAGTCTAGTGTAATAATACAGTGAAATCTACACTAATTAAATACCAGACTCCCAAGGGATAATGTCATACCAAGCAAATGCTAAAAAAATCCCTCCTGGTTTATTGTAATCTAATTATATGCTAAATTTTAAAGACTTTTCTTTAGCAGTGTTTGAATAACCAACAGCTTTCTTCACATTGTTCTTCTGGCTTGTTTTATGTCCATTTCAATAAATATGCATGTGGTACCTAATTAAGAAAAAATATTGTTTGGAGTTTAAATCTTCCTATAAGGAAGTGCATATGAAATATAAAGCCATACATTATGGTAGAATATTAAGTAATTACACAAACTTTGTTTAATAAGAGGAATTGAATATGAAGTCGATTGCTTCAGTTATCAATCACCACACAATGAACCACCACAAAATTTAAGAGCTTAAAATAGCAGCAACTGGCTCTCCCACATGGTTGTGTGGGTTGACTTGACTGAGTTCAATGGTGCTTGCTAAATGTTTCTCATGCAATTTAAGTCAGATATCAGCTTAGCCTGCAATTATCTGAAATCTTGACTGAGCTGGACACACAAGATGGCTCACTTACTTGGTTGGCCATCGATGCTAGCTGCCATCTGGTGTATGTATTCGTGAACTCTCTATGTGGCTTGGGAGTTTTACAGCATGGATTCTGAGATAGAGTGTTCCAGAGATGAGCATTCCAAAGAGCTCAACTTCAATAACTTTATATTTCAGTCACACATTTCTTTTGAGATTAAGGTTACTGAAAGAAGTGAATGTAATCAAACATAGAGAAGCCAAAAACTCTGAAGATAGGATTTGAAGTGGTTGGCTATATGAACAATAAACTTATCTAGAAAAAAATGGGAGAAATTGGAATTGAGAAAAGGATGTAAGTCAGTTGAAGATTCACAAATCTTTTGAACTCTAAATGAGTTTTACTATTTTACTTCTAAATACATCTAAACCACTTCTAAACCCATTGTTTTAACATCCAATCTAGCATCCAATCTCCTTCTTTCCTTCCTTCCTTAATATTTGCTCGACGGCCTCAGTGGTACATCAAATACCTTGAACCCTTCCTGTATTTTTCCTCAATTATAGCTTTCAAAATCTTTGCCAAACAGCTTGGGTTGTATAAATTAGTATAATACTTCAATGATTTTTTGACAAAACTCCTGATTTTCTATCTTTTACTACCATTTTCTGCATCAAAGCAACCATAAGTTTTTCCCTTCACCAAGTGACACAAGCATGCATGATGTACCTTAAAAATGTATTTTCCTCAACATGAACTGGGCTTTTATTTCCATGGAGTGGACTACTCTACTCATTGATAAGCTTCTTGTCTCTTCTCAGAGTAACCATTACAAATCTACTGTTGTCAGCTACACTGCCATTTAATTCATATTTCACAATTTGCAGATAAAAAAAATTGCCTCTCCCAATGCATGAAACAAAACAGGCCATCCTGAACCTCATGCCACCATATCCATAAACATCTGCATCCATCTTTGTCTTGTGTCTCAGAATAATATGGAAATCTTGATCTATGCAAGGAAAATCCTTCAATCTAGAACCAAACCCTTCTGTTCTCCCATAAAACTGGGATCTTTCTATTTTTTGCTAGTGGATTTTTCTTCTCATATGGACAACCTATTTTCATTTCCAGTGTTAGCTCCCTTTTCTTCATACTCTTACTGAACTCCATAAACAACCTTAAATTCAACAACTATCCACTTGTATATAAGTCTCTAATCTCTCCCTCTATCCTAACTCCCTCTTCTTATATTTGAACTCATATCAGAATGCTTACTGGATATTTGTACTTCAATCCCATTATCCCTCAAGCTCAAACTATCCTCAGCCTAACCTATATGACCTCCAATCTTTATTCAAAACCCATTCATTATTTTAATTCCCCTTAGTGACTAATCATCCTATGATAAGTGACCCATGTCACAAACCTTGGAGTCACTCCACATTTCTTAATCTTGCCTCCAAGCACAAATCAATTAATAACCAACTAGGGTCTCCCTGGTGGCTCAGATGGTAAAGAATCTGCCTGCAATGCAAGGAGTTCTGGGTTCAATCCCTGAGTTGGGAAGATTCCCTGGAGGAGGAAATGGTGACCCACTCCAATATTCTTGTCTGGAGAATTCCATGGACAGCTGACAGGCTACAGTCCATGGGGTCACAAAGAGTTAGACATGACTGAGTGACTAACAGACATACCCACTATTTCTGCCTCTTTAATATATATTATGGACTCCCTCATAGCTCAGTCGGTAAAAAAATCTACCTGCAATGCAGGAGACACAGGTTTGATTCCTGGGTTGGGAAGATCCCTAAAGAAGGAAATTGCAACCTGCTCCAGTACTCTTGCCTGGAGAATCCCATAGACAGAGGAGCCTGGCAGACTACAGTCCATGGGGTCACAAGAGTCAGACATGACTTAGCAACTAAACCACAACCACCAATATATCTTATATTTGTTCTTTCCTTTCTATGCACACTGCTACTGCTGCCTTATTTCAGGTCTTTATCATTAGTTACTTTCTGAAATGTCCTGTTTTTTCTTCTTGCATCCTTGTTTGCTTTCAATCTGTCTTCTACCTGGTTGCTAGAGAATCTTAAAGAATAATATAAAGGCATCTCCTTTGCCTATAGATTGGAGTCCAAGCTCTTTGCCATCTCATAGAAGGCCTTTCTTATTTGAGCCTTGCCTTTCCTCTCCACGATCATTTTCCACAATTTCCTTTTAGCAACTGTACTCTGGTCTAATAAAATTGCAAGTATCCCAAAAATCTTTTCTAAACATTTTTATGTGCTCTGTGCTCTTTGATATGAATGACTTCCTTTTTGCTTTTATTCCTGAGTGAATACCTACCATTTAAGACTCATTTCAAAGGCTTTCTCCTTCCTAAAGGCTTTGCTATTCTTTTCGTTCCATGTTCTACTCTTTAATAAGTACTTACCTCATTGTTACACCAATAAGTCTGCTCATGTTCCATCAAAACAGGCCCTTAAATGCAGAAATTATTCATCTAGTACTGAGACTAGTACTATACATACTTGTTGATTAAATGATTCTCAGAAGGCCTGGAGGGATGTGACTTTCAGGAAATTTTTATTTGAATAAAGCAAAAGTAAGAGAGGTATGTTATATCAGCATCATTTTCCTAACTATTTTCCTTATATAACTCCTGATTGCAAAATTCAGACTTAAACTGAAGAAAGTAGGGAAAACCACTAGATCATTCAGGTATGACCTAAATAAAATCCCTTACAATTATACAGTGGAAGTGAGAAATAGATTCAAGGGATTAGATCTGATAGACATAGTGCCTGAAGAACTATGGACAGAGGTTCATGACATTGTATAGGAGGCTGTGATCAAGACCATCCCCAAGAAAAAGATGCAAAAAAGCAAAATGTTATCTGAGCAGGCCTGAAAAATAGCTGACAAAAGAAGAGAAGTGGAAGGCAAAGGAGAAAAGGAAAGATATACCCATTTGAATGCAAAGTTCAAAGAATAGCAAGGAGAGATAAGAAAACCTTTTTCAGTGATTGATGCAAAGAAGTAGAGGAAAACAATGGAATGGGAAAGACTAGAGATCTCTTCAAGAAAGTTAGAGATACCAAGAAAACATTTCATGCAAAGATGGGCACAATAAAGGACAGAAATGGTATGGAGCTAATAGAAGCAGAAGATATTAAGAAGAGGTGGCAGGAATACACAGAAGAACTATACAAAAAAGATCTTCATGACCCAGATAACCACAGTGGTCTGACCACTCACCTGGAGACAGACATCCTGTAATGCAAAGTCAAGTGGGCCTTAGGAAGCATCACTATGAAAAAAGCTAGTGGAGGTAATGGAATCCCCATTGAGCTATTTCAAATCCTAAAAGATGATGCTATGAAAGTGCTGCACTCAATATGCCAGCAAATTTGGAAAACTCAGCAGTGGCCACGGGACTGGAAAAGGTCAGTTTTCATTTCAATCCCAAAGAAAAGCAAAGCCAAAGAATGTTAAACTACCACACAATTGCACTCATCTCACACACTAGCAAAGTAATGCTCAAAATTCTCCAAGCCAGACTTCAACAGTACATTAACTGTGAACTTCCAGATATTCAAGCTGGATTTGGAAAAGGCAGAGGAACCAGAGATCAAATTACCAACATTGATTAGATCATTGAAAAAGCAAGAGAGTTCCAGAAAAATATCTACTTCTGCTTTATTGATTGTGCCAAAGCCTTTGACTGTGTGGATCACAACAAACTGAAAGAAAATTCTGAAAGAGATGAGAATAACGGACCACCTTACCTGCCTCCTGAGAAATCTGTGTGCAGCTCAAGAAGCAACAGTTAGAACTAGACATCGAACAACAGGCTGGTTCCAAAATGGAAAAGGAGTACGTCAAAGCTGTATATTGTCACCCTGCTTATTTAACTTATATGCAGAGCACATCATGCAAAATGTTGGGCTAGATGAAGCACAAGCTGGAATCAAGATTGCCAGGAGAAATATCAATAATCTCAGATACACAGATGACACCACCCTTATGACAGAAAGAGAAGAAGAACTGAAGAGCCTCTTGGTGAAAATGAAAGAGGAGAGTAAAAAAGTTTGTTTAAACCTCAACATTCAGAAAACTAAGATCATGGCATCTGGTCCCATCACTTCATGGCAAATAGATGAGGAAACAATGGAAACAGTGAGAGACTTTATTTTGGGGGGCTCTAAAATCACTGCAGATGGCGACCACAGCCATGAAATTAAAAGACGCTTGCTCCTTGGAAGAGAAGCTATGAGCAACCTAGACAGCATATTAAAAAGTAGAGACATTACTTTGCTAACAAAGGTCTGTCTAGTCAAAGCCATGGTTTTCCAGTAGTTATGTGTGGATGTGAGAGTTGGACT
Organism: Bos indicus; assembly: GCF_029378745.1. NCBI lineage: Eukaryota > Metazoa > Chordata > Mammalia > Artiodactyla > Bovidae > Bos > Bos indicus. The sequence goes on along the minus strand of NC_091768.1, from coordinate 21,490,068 downwards.
ATAAAGAAAGCTGAGCATCGAAGAATTGATGCTTTTGAATTGTGGTGTTGGAGAAGACTCTTGAGAGTCCCTTGGATTGCAAGGAGATTCAACCAGTCCATCCTAAAGGAAATCAGTCCTGAATATTCATTGGAAGGACTGATGCTGAAGCTGAAACTCCAATACTTTGGCCACCTGATGCTAACTGACTCATTTGAAAAGATCTTGATGCTGGGAAAGATTGAAGGCGAGTGGAGAAGGGGACAACAGAGAATGAGATGGTTGGATGGCATCTCTGACACAATGGACATGAGTTTAAATAAACTCTGGGAATTGTTGATGGACAGGGAGGCCTGCTGTGCTACAGTCCATGGGATCACAAAGAGTCGGACACAACTGAGTGACTGAACTGAACTGAACTGAAAGTTTGAAATAGTAAATATTCATTCTTTCTTCTTTAAACTATCATCATTACAAAGGTTGATAACTCAGTAACTTAGGAATCAAATGCCTGCAAGTGGACAGTAAATACTATTGATTGTATTAATGTATCCTTTATAGGGGAATTTCTGTACGTAGATAACCAAAGCACTGATTTCTACACTGAAGTATAAATAGTTTTGTTATGGAACCATCTTCAATGAACAAGAAATAAACTTTAGTGGTCCAGATTTTCACATCAGTATATAAGAGAAAGCATGCCTGGCTTTAGCAAAACCCACTATGTTTGCATTGTCAAAACCTCTGAGAGCTTCCATGAAAGAGACAGGCCACACATGATTATGGAAACATGGAGAAAGCACCTTATATTGTGGAAATGGCCGCAATTTCTGGCTAACAAATATAAAGTATGGTGATTTTAACTTTTTTCTTTTTGTTTCTTCAGCCATCTGAAATAAGTCAGACTGCCTTTTCCTCCCTATGGGAACCAGACAGTATGAAGTAAACAAACAAACTTACTTCACTGAGAAAAATGAAAAAATGTTAATGCTTTTTGTTTGTTTGTTTCCTATTTCTTCTCTTCCCTCTTCCTCTTTTTTGTCTGCTTCCCCTCTTCTTCCTCATCCTCCACTTTGTTCTCCCTCTTTTATTCCCCTCCTTCTTCGTTTTTCATCTCCTTCTCCTTGTTCCTTCTCCCTCTCTTTTTCCTCCTCAATTTCCTCTCCTCCCTTCTCCCCCTCCCTCTCCTCTTTCTTCTTCTCATAACACACACAAACTTACCATGTAGAGGCACCAGTAGCCTTTCTTATTTAAATCAAGACTACAATATTACCCCCAAATTTTGTAGATATAATCCAGCAGTTGACATGATGGTAGATTTTTAACATTATGGATTTTGTCTTCATTACTTGTCAAGTTCTTAAACTTCTCATTTGTCATAATTTGGTTTTCATGCAGGCACTAAACCCAAGGAATGGCCCGTTTATAACAAAATATTACCTTTAGATGCTCTATCTTTGCTTCTTTCCAAATATCAACAGCACATTTTTGCTTCAAAACAACATATTATTATCAGGATTCTCTTAGATCATATTTGTCTTGTAAATTCAATTAATAAAATCAGCCCTTGTTTTAATACTTGTTTAAACCATTTCAATGGCATTCATTTCAATTCAGTTCCTCAGTTGTGTTGGACTCTTTGCAACCGCACGGACTGCAGCACGCCAGGCTTCCCTGTCCATCACCAACTCCTGGAACTTGCTCAAACTCATGTCCATTGAGTTGGTGATGCCATCCAACCATCTCATCCTCTGTTGGCCCCTTCTCCTCCTGCCTTCAATCTTTCCCAGCATCAGGGTCTTTTCCTACAAGCCAGTTCTTCTTCACATCAGGCAACAAAATACTGGAGTTTCAGCTTCAGCATCAGTCCCTCCAATGAATATTCAAGACAGATTTCCTTTAGGATTGACTGGTTGGATCTCCTTGCAGTCCAAGACACTCTCAAGAGTCTTCTGCAATGCCACAGTTCAAAAGCATCAATTCTTCCGCACCGAGCTTTCTTTATGGTCCAACTCTCACATCCATACATGACTACTGGAAAAACCATAGCTTTGACTAGACGGACCTTTGTCATCAATGGCATTTAATGTCAATGGCATTAAGAGAAGAGCATATGTCAAAAGTGTCTTGGTTCTAAGGGAGGGTACAGGATTACAATAATCTGCCTAGACCTATTGGTTTAGTGAAACCAAAAATGTTTCTCTAAATGGAAGGGAGTAGGGTGAGAAGACCACCTACAGGGAATGAATAAAAACAGTTGTGGACAAAGCCAAAATGTGCAGTGGAAGGAGTAACACGTTGGTCACTTGTTTTCCTTCTAGCTCCTTCTTTCCTGTTTGTATTTAATATTCTATTATTTTCTATGGACCTATCATCTACATTATTTTTCTCAATTTGCTGACTTCTATCTTTCTCTCTTTACCCAGTGAAAAAGACAGTGAACGTGTCCCAAGTCTGAGTGGAGTGAGTAAGCTTATGTCAGATGCTTTCAGAATTGAAACAAGCTGTAAGAATCTTGAGTTGTGACCACTACAAGGAAAGAGAATGAAAAGTAGCCAAATCTCTACATGAGAGAGATGTTGGACTATTTTCCAGTGACAACCCCATCTGATTTGTGTGAAGTAAGCAGGTTTTCTCTCCAAGAGTTCAAAACAATATATTCTGATTTTGAATATGTTTTCTTGATAGTCTCAAAACTGAAATAATAAAAAAGTATTAGATTTTCTCTACCTGCAATAAATTATCTGTAATAATTTTCAGTTTTCTAAGGACTTTCAGAAACACAAATGAAAAGGCAAAATCCATTGATTAGTAAGCTGTGTAAATCCCTTAGCTTCTTGGAAACCAGAAAATAGAAATGATAAAATAGTTCATAAAGTTGTTTTGATTATTGAGATAAAATTTATGAAACTGCTTTGGATCCTCCTAGGTATTACACAGCTGTCAAATATTATTGTTTGATGATATTCCATTTGGAATTAATAATGTCCTCAATCTGAAGCTATGCATTTTAGTTGTTCTAATGCTTCTTTGTACCTCAAATTGTTTCTACATTTTTTAAAGATAGAATTTTACAGGGCAAGAGTCTTTCCACTCATACTTTTACTGAGGTATAGTATCTAGGCCTTGAGGTCAGCTAGATCTTAGTTTTAATTTTGATGGCACCCTAGTTCCATTGAGTCTTAGTGGATGGCCATGGATATATAATTCCTTCTCTCTGAAATCATCAGCTTTTCAGTTTGCAAAATTGAGACATATTGTGTTTCCCAAAATATGTTTGCAGTAGCTCATGAGTGAAATAATATATTTGAAGCATGGTAGGGAATGGCAACCCACTCCAGTATTCTTGCCTGCAAAATCCTATGGACAGAGGAGCATGGAGTCCTAAGAGTCGGACATGACTTGGCGACTAAAGCACCGCCACCGTAGTGGCCGGTAGGCAAGCTCCTAAAGTTCCCTTTGTACAATTTCTCATATGACCCTCAAAAAGAAAAAAAAAAATCTTGGTACCTTGCATGAAAGCTGAGTTATATCCCTGTTGTTATCATCTTCAGCATCTTACCCTATTTCCCTGCTAGCATACCTACCTGGAGAAATCACAGCCCTAGAGAAACCTAGATGAATATCTTTCCTCTGTCCATGTTCAGGCTGATAAGTACTACCTAAGTAAAATTGACACAATATTCCAAATTTGTCCTAGAAAATTTATGGTCTCAACCTCAATGGAATTGCGGTCCAGGAGGCACTGACTAAGATTCACTATCACCTTCCTTTCCCATTCCCACAACAGCAATTTCAAACTTTTCTTACTTTCATCAAGCTTTCTTCTCCCTTACCTCACCCCCAACGTTAGCAAAACATTTCACAAGGAAGGCATGTCTTACCTTTCCTTGCTTCCACTCTGCCTTTCTTCCTTCTCTCTTCCTCTTATAGAGAGATGTCCCCACTTCCTTTTTGTCAAAAGCTAAGCATAGATTTAAGGGCCTAGATCTGATAGATAGAGTGCCTGATGAACTATGGAATGAGGTTCGTGACATTGTACAGGAGACAGGGATCAAGACCATTCCCATAGAAAAGAAATGCAAAAAAGCAAAATGGCTTTCTGGGGAGGCCTTACAAATAGCTGTGAAAAGAAGAGAAGTGAAAAGCAAAGGAGAAAAGGAAAGATATAAGCATCTGAATGCAGAGTTCCAAAGAATAGCAAGAAGAGATAAGAAAGCCTTCTTCAGCAATCAATGCAAAGAAATAGAGGAAAACAACAGAATGGGAAAGACTAGGGATCTCTTCAAGAAAATCAGAGATACCAAAGGAACATTTCATGCAAAGATGAGCTCGAAAAAGGACAGAAATGGTATGGACCTAACAGAAACAGAAGATATTAAGAAGAGATGGCAAGAATACACAGAACAATTGTACAAGAAAGATCTTCATGACCCAGATAATCACGATGTTGTGATCACTGACCTAGAGCCAGACATCCTGGAATGTGAAGTCAAGTGGGCCTTAGAAAGCATCACTACGAACAAAGCTAGTGGACGTGATGGAATTCCAGTTAAGCTATTCCAAATCCTGAAAGATGATGCTCTGAAAGTGCTGCACTCAATATGCCAACAAATTTGGAAAACTCAGCAGTGGCCACAGCACTGGAAAAGGTCAGTTTTCATTCCAATCCCAAAGAAAGACAATGCCAAAGAATGCTCAAACTACCGCACAATTGCACTCATCTCACACGCTAGTAAAGTAATGCTCAAAATTCTCCAAATCAGGCTTCAGCAATATGTGAACCGTGAACTTCCTGATGTTCAAGCTGGTTTTAGAAAAGGCAGAGGAACCAGAGATCAAATTGCCAACATCTGCTAGATCATGGAAAAAGCAAGAGAGTTCCAGAAAAACATCTATTTCTGCTTTATTGACTATGCCAAAGCCTTTGACTGTGTGGATCACAAGAAACTGTGGAAAATTCTGAAAGAGATGGGAATACCAGAACACCTGATCTGCCTCTTGAGAAATTTGTATGCAGGTCAGGAAGCAACAGTTAGAACTGGACAGGGAACAACAGACTGGTTCCAATAGGAAAAGGAGTACATCAAGGCTGTATATTGTCACCCTGTTTATTTAACTTATATGCAGAGTACATCATGAGAAACGCTGGACTGGAAGAAACACAAGCTGGAATCAAGATTGCCAGGAGAAATATCAATCACCTCAGATATGCAGATGACACCACCCTTATGGCAGAAAGTGAAGAGGAACTCAAAAGCCTCTTGATGAAAGTGAAAGTGGAGAGTGAAAAAGTTGGCTTAAAGCTCAACATTCAGAAAATGAAGACCATGGCATCCGGTCCCACCACTTCATGGGAAATAGATGGGGAAACAGTGGAAACAGTGTCAAACTTTATTTTTCTGGGCTCCAAAATCAGTGCAGATGGTGACTGCAGCCATGAAATTAAAAGACGCTTACTCCTTGGAAGGAAAGTTATGACCAACCTAGATAGCATATTCAAAAGCAGAGACATTACTTTGCCAACAAAGGTCCGTCTAGTCAAGGCTATGGTTTTTCCTGTGGTCATGTATGGATGTGAGAGTTGGACTGTGAAGAAGGCTGAGCGCCGAAGAAGTGATGCTTTTGAACTGTGGTGTTGGAGAAGACTCTTGAGAGTCCCTTGGACTGCAAGGAGATCCAACCAGTCCATTCTGAAGGAGATCAGCCCTGGGATTTCTTTGGAAGGAATGATGCTAAAGCTGAAACTCCAGTATTTTGACCACCTCATGGGAAGAGTTGACTCATTGGAAAAGACTCTGATGCTGGGAGGGATTGGGGGCAGGAGGAGAAGGGCACGACAGAGGATGAGATGTCTGGATGGCATCACTGACTTGATGGATGTGAGTCTCAGTGAACTCCAGGAGTTGGTGATGCACAGGGAGGCCTGGTGTGCTCAAAGAGTCGGACATGACTGAGCAACTAATCTGATCTGAAGCTATCTTTTGGCTTTTGTATCCTCATCCTTCTTGACTAATTAGAGATCTTTATCTACTTCTTCTTTTCTCTCCTAAATCTGTAACCATTACTACCTACTGATTCCTTGTCAGGACCCTTTAAACATACTTAAGTCCTTTTTGGGCTTCCCTGGTGGCTCAGACAGCAAAGAATCTGTCTGCAATGCAGGAGACCCAGGCTTGATCCCTGGATAAGGAAGATCCCCTGGAGAAGGGAATGGCAACCCACTCCAGTATTCTTTCCTGGAGAATTCCATGGACAGAGGAGACTGGTGGGCTCCAGTCTATGGGGTCGCAGAAAGTCAGACACGACTGAGTGACTTTCACTCACTCACTCATTCAAGTCGTTATTATCTTTAAGATAAAAATCCAAAACCCTCAATGGATTTCACATTGTCTTCTGGCTCTACCTGCTCTATCTCTCTTGCCTTTCAAAGGCAAACTTTTTGAAGGGGTTGTTCACATGCATTATTTCCTCACTTTCTCAACTCCCACTTATTTTCAGCTAACTGCTATCTGGATCCCACATGAAGAACTCTGTTGAAACTTTTTTTTGCAACCTACTTGCTGCAGAATAAGCAGGCATTTTTCTTGATATCTTTTGCTGACTGTGCCTCTTATTGTAATACTTTCTATTACTTTCATAGCACATAGCTTGCTTCCTCTCTCTCTTTCACTTTTTTTCTGGAGTCTCGCTGACTGTCTTGATTCCATCTTTGTATCTGACGTTGCTTTCCTGAGTGCCAGAGCCATATATCCAAATCTGCCTTCTAGACATGTCTTTCTGACATATCACATTTAATATATCTCTGCCCAATGCTGTAATGCACATCTTTGAAAAACCAAAAAACAAACTTTTTTCTTCTCCCATGTTTCATGTTACAATTAATCTTTCAGCTAGTTGTCAAAGCAATAAATCCATCCTTGATTGCTCTCTCTCTTCTATAACCTATCTTCAATTACTTCATTAATCTCCAAGACCTAGGGCCCAATCTCCTCAACATTTCTCAGATATCTACTTACACTAATCCTCATTTTAGCTTCCTAATTCAGGCCTCTAGCATATCCTTCTGACTAGTAAAATGTTCTGTCAATTATTCTCCTTCCTCATGCCTCTTCCCTCTATCCTTCATGCAGTAACTAGAATGATATTTCTAAGATGTAGATCTGATTATGTCATTCTTCAGCTTAAGATCTTTTAATGGTTTCTCATTACCCTTTGAAGAATATCCAAATATGAAGAAAGCCTGCAATGCCCTCTGAAGTCTTTTAGCTCTTAAATTTATTTGTTTCTTCATTAGTATAACAAATGTGTACTGAATGCCCACAAAATGCCAAATGCTGTCTAGGCATTAGATATTCAGAAGTGAAAACAATAATACTCCTGAGCTTTGGGAATGTATGAACTCTTCTCAGTTCATCCTTTTATCTCTTGGCTTCACCACTACTTTCAGTCTTTAAATGGAATGTGCTGCCTTCCTCAGCTTTTGAACTGTGGTGTTGGAGAAGACTCTTGAGAGTCCCTTGGACTGCAAGGAGATCCAACCAGTCCATTCTGAAGGAGATCAGCCCTGGGATTTCTTTGAAAGGAATGATGCTAATGCTGAAACTCCAGTACTTTGGCCACCTCATGTGAAGAGTTGACTCATTGGAAAAGACTCTGATGCTGGGAGGGATTGGGGGCAGGAGGAGAAGGGGAAGACAGAGGATGTGATGGCTGGATGGCATCACTGACTTGATGGACATGAGTCTGAGTGAACTCCGGGAGTTGGTGATGGACAGGGAGGTCTGGCGTACTGCGATTCATGGGGTTGCAAAGAGTCGGACACGACTGAGCGACTGATCTGATCCCCAGCTTAGAGAGACATTTATGGGCAATCTCACCGTGAGAGACTATTTCCTCCTTCCATCCTTCCATCTAATGGCTGCTAAGCTGAAGCTCCAATACTTTGGCCACCTGATGCGAAGAGCCAACTCATTGGAAAAGACCCTGATGCTGGGAAAGATTGAAGGCAAGAGGAGAAGGAGATAACAGAGGATGAAATGGTTGGTTGGCCTTACTGACTCTGATGCTGGGTTAGATTGAGGGTAAGAGGAGGAGGAGTTGACAGAGGATGAGATGGTTGGATGACATCACTGACCCAATGGCTGTCTGAGGAGGCCTTACAAATAGCTGTGAAAAGAAGAGAAGTGAAAAGCAAAGGAGGAAAGGAAAGATATATCCATTTGAATGCACAGTTCCAAAGAATAGCAGGGAGAGATAAGAAAGCCTTCCTCAGCAATCAATGCAAAGAAATAGAGGAAAAGAATAGAATGGGAAAGACTAGAGATCTCTTCAAGAAAATTAGAAATACCGAGGGAACATGTCATGCAAAGATGTGCACAATAAAGAACAAAAACAGTTTGGACTTAACAGAAGCAGACGATATTAAGAAGAGGTGGCAAGATTACATGGAATTACTATACAAAAAAGATCTTCATGACCAAGATAATGATGATGGTATGATCACTCACCTAGAGCCAGACATTCTGGAATGTGAAGTTAAGAGGGCCTTAGGAAGCATCACTATGAACAAAGCTAGTGGAGGTGATGGAATTCCAGTTAAGCTATTCCAAATCCTGAAAGATGATGCTGTGAAAGTGATGCATTCAATATGCCAGCAAATTTGGAAAACTCAGCAGTGGCCACAGGACTGGAAAAGGTCAGTTTTCATTCCAATCCCAAAGAAAGACAATGCCAAAGAATGCTCAAACTACCGCACAATTGCACTCATCTCACACGCTAGTAAAGTAATGCTCAAAATTCTCCAAGCCAGGCTTCAGCAATATGTGAACCCTGAACTTCCAGATGTTCAAGCTGATTTTAGGAAAGGCAGAGGAACCAGAGATCAAATTGCCAACATCTGCTGGATCATGGAAAAAGCAAGTAAAGAGAGTTCCAGAAAAACATCTATTTCTGCTTTATTGACTATACCAAAGCCTTTGACTGAATGTATCACAATAAACTGTGGAAAATTCTGAAAGAGATGGGAATACCAGAGCACCTGACCTGCCTCTTGAGAAACCTATATGCAGGTCAGGAAGCAACAGTTAGAACTGGACATGGAACAACAGACTGGTTCCAAATAGGAAAAGGAGTTCATCAAGGCTGTATATTGTCACCCTGCTTATTTAACTTATATGCAGAGTACATCATGAGAAACGCTGGGCTGGAAGAAGCACAAGCTGGAATCAAGAGTGCCAGGAGAAACATCAATAACCTCAGATATGCAGATGACACCACCCTTGTGGCAGAAAGTGAAGAAGAACTAAAGAGCCTCTTGATGAAAGTGAAAAAGGAGAGTGAAAAAGTTGGCTTAAATCTCAACATTCAGAAAACTAAGATTGGTATCTGGTCCCATCACTTCATGGCAAATAGATGGGGAAACAGTGGCTGACTTTATTTTTCTGGGCTCCAAAATCACTGAAGATGGTGATTGCAGCCATGAAATAAAGAAACACTTACTCCTTGGAAGGAAAGTTATGACCAAACTAGACAGGATATTAAAAAGCAGAGACATTACTTTACTAACAAAGGTCCGTCTAGTCAAGGCTATGGTTTTTCAACTGGTCATGTATGGATGTGCGAGTTGGACTGTAAAGAAAGCTGAGTGCTGAAGAATTGATGCTTTTGAACTGTGGTGTTGGAGAAGACTCTTGAGAGTCCCTTGAACTGCAAAGAGATCCAACCAGTCCATCCTAAAGGAGATCAATCTTGGGTGTTCATTGGAAGGACTGATGTTGAAGCTGAAACTCCAGTAGTTTGGCCACCTGATGTGAAGAGCTGCCTCACTGGAAAATACCTTGATGCTGGAAAAGATTGAGGGCAGGAGGAAAAGGGGATGACCGAGGATGAGACGGTTGGATGGCATCACTGACTTGATGGATATGGGTTCAGGTGGACTCCGAGTTGGTGATGGACAGGGAGGCCTGGCATGCTGCGGCATGGGATCACAAAGAGTCGGACACGACTGAGTGACTGAACTGAACTGAATGCTTAAATCGTTTATGTATTTGTGAGAGTTCCCCTATAGTATAAAGTTTAGCCAATCTTCAGATTTAAATATATCTACTTCCCTTAGAAGTACAGAATACATCTTTTGACTCTAAATATAAAGGTGACTTCTACTGATAGCATTTATTATCTGTAAGCTTTCAGGAAAGCAATCCTAGGTAGTCTGGTCCTGCTGCTAAATAGGGACAAGAGCCAAGGAGTCAATAATCATTATGTGCTTCAAATTCAGAACAGTTTTTTTCTCACATATTTTCACTATTATTGTTCTATATTGCATGTACACTGAAAGTAACAAAGGGACTTTAATAAATATTTTTAAAGTCTTCATAAGTTGCTGTTTAGTAGTTGATAGGTTTCACTGAAAGCTCTTAGGGGTTGACAATATAGGTTATAAATTTTCACCATTAATATTCTGATATCTGTGAAGACTGGAATCTATTTATAAAATTGTTATATTATACATATTATATACTATTACACTTTAAAAATACAGTATTATTTAGTTTTAAACAGCATAAAATTGACTAATTTAAATAAACAGGGGCTCTGTATCAACCTAGAGGGGTGGGATGGGGAGAGAGATGGGAGGGAGTTTCTAAAGGGAGGGGATATATGTATACCTATGGCTGATTCTTGTTGAGGTTTGACAGAAATACCAAAATTCTGTAAAGCAATTATCCTTCAATAGAAAATAAATTAATTTAAAAAAATACATCATTTATTTTTAAGTAGTATAAGATTGACTAATTTAAATAATCTTATCTGTAGATTTCTTCATTGTAACAATTTATATTTATTAATTTAAAAAGACATTAAAAATGACAACAAATAGAAAGTAGGCCAGTAACTCATGTAATGCTGGCAGAAATTGTCATCAACTACTAAGACTGCTCCACTGTGTGTTTAAAAGATTTTTTTAGATCTGCAAAGTTTTTGAATTTGCAAAAATAGGTTGCTGCTTTCATAAGAATAGGAGTTTTCAAATTACATCTTCTGCCTTTTTTTTCAAAAACCACTCATAATTATGTGCTTTTCAAATGCCTTTTTCATTATGCAAATGCTTTTAAATCATGAGCTAACAGAGAAAAGTGAGAATTGAAAAACACTGAGATGTTTTAAAAATTGCGTTTTCTTATAATATCTCAAAATAGGTACTTTAGATGTGTCTGGCATAGAAGTTTATGAATGGTTGGCAAAAAGTTACTATTTACTATACCAGTGGGAAGTGTGAAAGGAAAAACACTTCTGCATTGTGTGGGTTTCTTGGAATAACATCTATAAACTGTCCTTGTTTAGAAGGAGCCCATCAGAGGCTTCATTTGGCGTGGAGCTGATGAGGCTGTCCTCCGCTGCCTTGCCTTGTCTGATGCAGAGGGCTAATGCAAGTTAAATGTTCCGCGTGCTCAGCAGCTTCGTATATGTCTGACTTTTGCAACCCCGTGGGCTGTAGCCTCCAGGCTCCTCTTCCACAGGATTCTCCAGGCAAGAGTGCTAGAGTGGGTTGCCATTTCCTGCTCACTAGCTAAAAAAGCCAGTGGATGTCTGCGTTCATGGTTTGAGAGCCATATGTGCTTAAACAATGGAAACATGGGTCTTCTATGGAGTATTTTCTAGTTACACTGTGAAGTCATTATTACTGCATGCATTTGACCAGCCTCTTTAACATTTCAAAAGCTTTTTATACCCAATAACTGCTTTATTTCCACAGCAACTTAAGGAGGTAGTGAGGAGAGAACTGTTATTTGAATTGAGATAATGCATGGGAGAGTGATTTGTTAATGGCAAAACCACACAAATTATGCCATTAAGATACTTGTTTTAGGGACAAGTTCAAGATAAGAGTGTAGGAACTTACCTTTTCCCATGCACATAACAAATATATGCTACATATAGATCGGTTTCTTCTGAAATGAACGTGAGGATTAGCTAAACACCTGCTATGCAATAAAAGATAAAAAATGACCACATCAAAATGGGTAGGAGAGAGAGAGAAGTGCTCTCACTAACTCCCCTTTTCTCCCCCCGCCCAGTGCGTCAGCACACAATAGGAAGAAATCTTACCTGAGAAGCACTGTTCCTGGAGGAGCACGGGGTTAAGGCCCCTATCCCTTGAGAGCAACACTGAAGAGATAAGGCCCCAAGACATCTGACTTAGAAAAACCAAGGTCCTGACATCTAAGTGTCCCAAAGTGCTAAAGGAAACTGAAATCCCTCTCTCAAAGGCCTTGCATGCAGTTTTACTCATCCCAAGACCTGATGAAATAATAGGACTTTGACTACATGTGAGGGATGTGTATGCTGGGCACTTAGTTGCTTCAGTCGTATCTGACCCTTTGTGACCCCATGGACTGTAGCCCACCAGGCTCCTCTGTCCATGCGATTCTCCAGGCAAGAGCACTGGAGTAGGTTGCCATGCCCTCCTTCAAGGGATCTTCCTGACCCAGGAATTGAACCCATGTCTCCTGCATTGCAGGTGGATTCTTTACAGCTGAGCCACCAGGAAGCCCAGAACTATCATAGTATCAAGCAATCCTACCACTGGAGATTTACTAAAGAAAATGAAAACTCTAACTTGAAAAGATATATGCACCCCTTGTTCACTGCAGTGTTATTTACCATATCCAAGATATGGAAACAACCTAAATGCCCACTGATAGTTTCATAGATAAAAAAGATGTGGTAAATATATACAGTGGAGTATTATTTGACCATGAAAAAGATTGAGATCTTGCCATTTATGATGTGAATGAACCTACAAGGTATTATGCTGTCAGACATGGAAAAAAAATTACCATGTGATTTCACTTACAGGTGGAATCTAAAAACCAAAACAAACAAAAAACAGAAAGAAACTTATGGACACAGAAAAAAAAAATTGGCAGTGCCCAGGCCAGGGGGGAACAGGTTTAAAAAAATAGGTAATCATGAAGAGGTACACTTTTCCAATTATAAAATAAAGAAATTGCAGGGATATAATGTACATCATCAGGAATATAGTCAGTAATGTTGTATTAACTTTGTTACGATGATAGTAACTAGAGTTATTGTGTTGATAATTTCAAAAAGTACGTACAAAAAAAGACAAATAGCACATGGTAACACTCGTGTGGAACCTAATTTTTTTTTTAAAAAAAGAAGCAATTGAACTTGTATACAAAATAGAAAGAGACTAACAGATGTAGAAAACAAACTAATGGTTACCAAAGAGGAAACATAGCAGGTAAGGATAAATCAGAAGCTTGGGATGAGCATGCACACACTACTACATGTATGAAGATAACCAACAAGGACCTAAGGTATAGCCCTGGGAAATCTGCTCAGTATTCTGTGATAACCTATATGAGAAAAGAATCTTAAAAAAGAATAAATATATGTACATGTGTAACTGAATTACTTTCCTAGGTGGTGCTACTGTTAAAGAATCTGCCTGCCAATGCAGGAGATGCAAGAAAGGTGGGTCTGATCCCTGGGTTGGGAAGATCCCCAGGAGGAGACAATGGCACCCTACGCCAGTATTCTTGCCTGGAAAATATCATGGGCAGAGGAGCCTACATTCCATGGGGCAGCAAACAGTTGGACACAACTGAGTGACTGAGAACATCAGGAGCTAACACAATATCATAAATCAAATCTTTTACTCCGATAAAATTTTTAAAAATACATAAAACAAATCCCTGTGATGTACACCTAAAACTAACATGATACTGTATGTCAATTATACTTTAATAAATACAAAGATGATGCTTATTTTATGGAGGACAAAAACAGATGCCAGAGACACTAAAGTGAAAGTCTCTCAGTTGTGTCCAACTCTTTGTGAACCCCATGGACTATAAAGTCCATGGAATTCTCCAGGCCAGAATACAAAGACACTAAGCAACCTGCTTAAGATCATGTAATACTGGGATAATGGAAATACAGCTCAACTAACTTGCACTTAAAATTGTTTATCAATTTTTTGTACTCACTATTCACTGATGAAGCTGTAGGCAGTCAATATAAGAAAATAATATAGTATTTTAGATGAGCAAATATAGGACTAAAGTACTTCAAGAGCTTATTTGGAGTTAGTCATTAAGAGGATATACACTCTTCTAAAGCTATTTTTGAGCTAGTATCTGCCTGAAGATCGTGGAATACAGAGTACCCTCAGCTTCGCTGTTACAAATATTATAGTAAGAAGTAGTGTAACAACCTGACCAGATTTGTATCAGTGATCCAGATGGAAAGTTTCTGCATTTCACTAGTAAATTCTAGCTCACTTTCCATTCATTAATCTACTTTCATGCAACTTCTGTATGGTAACTCCATTAACTTTCTAGTTTCAAGGCATGACTTACTATAACAGATCAATTGAATTATCAGAAAATAACTGGAATGTGAACATCTTTTCCTTCTTCCTAAGATTTAAATCTTCCAACCCCTTGTGTTTTCTTCTCTTGAAAGACAGTGGAGGATAGAATGTTGAAGAAAAGAGAGAACTGGTTTTCCAAATCTTTACTTGCCCTACTCCTTGCTTGATGTCAATTTAGAATACAGGATTGGGAAGGTGTACTGGGCTTCCCTGTGTCTCAGATGGTAAAGAATCTACCTATGATGTGGGAGATCCGGGTTTGATCCCTGGGTCAGGAAGATCCCCTGGAAAAGGAAATAGCAATCTACTCCAGTATTCTTGCCTGGAGAATTCCATGGACAAGAGGAACCTGGCAGGCTACAGTCCATGGGAGTCACAAATAGTTGGACACAACTGAGCACTAATGTGTTCACTTTCACATTGGAAGACCATGATGATAGATAATAATTATGAATTGTTAGCACAACGGTATGTAGTGTTTATTGAGAACTTCGTCTTCATCCATTTCAGGTCCTATGAAAAGCTCCATGTGTACAGTCTCATAGATGTAGCAGTTAGTCCCAGGCTACACACCAGTGAGCCAAGGTGTCAGAACTTGACCTCACACGTGTCTAGCCCCCAGACCTGTGTATTAACCACTATGCTGTTTCCCATTCTGGCTCAAATGAAAGTCAAGAAGTTCAGGAAGAATCTGTATTATATGAGTTGCAGTGAATGGCTGGTTCCAGGAAACTCTGATTCTTTTTAATAGCCAAGGTTTATTTAGAAAAAAAATAAATAACCACACAGGCAGTTCTTTCCACAAACAAGTGAAAGAAAGCAAGCCAAGGATGAAGGCAAACATCCAACTACTAATGGTGCGTCATAGATGCAATTGTGTTCAATGGTGATGAGGAGGCAAAATTCCCTGTCCAAGGACTGTGTGCAGATTCTCAAAATTTATGTATGATTTCTGGGCCTCAGTTTTTTCATTTGTAAGATGGGGCTAATAGTCTTTATATCACGGTTTTTAACAAGGATTAAATACGCACACACACTATCATGCACATTTATAATATCTAGTGTAGCTCCTAAATTAGTGGTCAGTCTGTAAATGTTAGTTCTAGCTCCTGTCCTGATACTCACCTCGTCTGATGTTCTCAAAGAGTTGGATGTGATATGCCAAGACTGTGGGTGGCAGGAACCCAGAGCCCAGAACCAAGTCAACCTGACCGAAAGGTTAGGCAAAGGAACACAGCTGATGGAAGAACAGCTGAAATCCAGACAGTAAACTCCGGATGTTGGAAACCACTTGAGTTGGAGGATACCAAGTACCTCCCTTAGGGGATCAAAGCATTAAGATTGAACCTAGGCAGCCAGGAAAGAACCAAGAGTCGCATATTTACCAGTCAAAATGGTGAGGACCACAAGCGGGGATTTTAGAGCTCAGAACCCTACAGGCTGACAAAGTTAGCAGGTCAGGGTCAGGCATCCATGCAATTCTAGATGATAGATTTTTAGCACCTGCCAAAACAAGATCTTGAGACAAAGGTAAAATTGCTGCCTGTCATACTTTTAGCTTAGGTGCTATTCAGTCCCGGGGCATATTGGACATTTGAGTAGATATTCCTTGGTGGAAAAGGAATAAAATTTTTGATATTATAAGATTTCCTGGTGGAGAAAGTAGAGCTGGGCTATGGTCTAGGATTACTGCAAGTCCCCAAACTGGGCTGTAGAGGGTCTATAATGCTTTGGGCAATTGAGAAAGAAGCTTTAGTCTCCTTGCCTTCAGACTCCCAAGTCAGATCACAAACTTATCCACGGTTATTACCCTATCTTTGTCCAATCATGAATATATAATAAATGCCTCTGGAGCTATATAGTTGTTTATTTATTATGAATACATAAAATAGTTTTAGTCTATTTTCAAAAGACCTAAGATAATTAGTTAAAAAGTGAAGGTTATTCTACCAAATTTAAGGATGAGAAACTGAGGCACAGAGAGGTTAGTATCCTAGGTCATTCAGCTAAATTTAGCCAAGCCTTGATTTGAACCTAAGCAGTCTAGCCTCACAGAAACCCACTTAACTGCCATGCTGTGTTTTAATTTAGAGAAACTTAAGTTCCATTTGACACCTAAATCTCTGGGATATCAAAACAAAGGAAAAAAATTTGTTTGCCCTTTTCTCCTCCCTCCCTCTCCAGGAGTTGGTGATGGACAGGGAGGCCTGGCATGCTGCAATTAATGGGGTCACAAAGAGTCGGACACGACTGAGCAGCTGATCTGATCTGATCTGAATGTGTCCTTATTTGTTCATTTCCTGCGTGTTGGGGTTGTTGTCTCTTTTCATAGAAGTAGAGTATTTTATTTTAATTTTTACCTTTCTTCTCAAAAGACATAATTTTTCACAATGTGTTTTAGTTCCACTATGTATCCAGTTGAGCTATTCCAAATCCTGACAGATGATGCTGTGAAAGTGCTGCACTCAATCTGCCAGCAAATTTGGAAAACTCAGCAGTGGCCACAGCACTGGAAAAGGTCAGTTTTCATTCCAATCCCAAAGAAAGACAATGCCAAAGAATGCTCAAACTACCACACAATTGCACTCATCTCACACGCTAGTAAAGTAATGCTCCAAATTCTCCAAGCCAGACTTCAGCAATATGTGAACCGTGAACTTCCTGATGTTCAAGCTGGTTTTAGAAAAGGCAGAGGAACCAGAGATCAAATTGCCAACATCCGCTGGATCATGGAAAAAGCAAGAGAGTTCCAGAAAAACATCTATTTCTGCTTTATTGACTATGCCAAAGCCTTTGACTGTGTGGATCACAAGAAATTGTGGAAAATTCTGAAAGAGATGGGAATACCAGAACACCTGATCTGCCTCTTGAGAAATTTGTATGCAGGTCAGGAAGCAACAGTTAGAACTGGACGTGGAACAACAGACTGGTTCCAAATAGGAAAAGGAGTACATCAAGGCTGTATATTGTCACCCTGTTTATTTAACTTATATGCAGAGTACATCATGAGAAATGCTGGACTGGAAGAAGCACAAGCTGGAATCAAGATTGCTGGGGGAAATATCAATCACCTCAGATATGCAGATGACACCACCCTTATGGCAGAAAGTGAAGAGGAACTCAAAAGCCTCTTGATGAAAGTGAAAGTGGAGAGTGAAAAAGTTGGCTTAAAGCTCAACATTCAGAAAACGAAGATCATGGCATCCGGTCCCACCACTTCATGGGAAATAGATGGGGAAACAGTGGAAACAGTGTCAGACTTTATTTTTCTGGGCTCCAAAATCACTGCAGATGGTGACTGTAGCCATGAAATTAAAAGACGCTTACTCCTTGGAAGGAAAGTTATGACCAACCTAGATAGCATATTCAAAAGCAGAGACATTACTTTGCCAACAAAGGTTCTAGTCAAGGCTATGGTTTTTTCTGTTGTCATGTATGGATGTGAGAGTTGGACTGTGAAGAAGGCTGAGCGCCGAAGAATTGATGCTTTTGAACTGTGGTGTTGGAGAAGACTCTTGAGAGTCCCTTGGACTGCAAGGAGCTCCAACCAGCCCATTCTGAAGGAGATCAGCCCTGGGATTTCTTTGAAAGGAATGATGCTCAAGCTGAAATTCCAGTACTTTGGCCACCTCATGGGAAGAGTTGACTCATTGGAAAAGACTCTGATGCTGGGAGGGATTGGGGGCAGGAGGAGAAGGGGACGACAGAGGATGAGATGGCTGGATGGCATCACTGACTCGATGGACGTGAGTCTGAGTGAACTCCTGGAGTTGGTGATGGACAGGGAGGCCTGGCGTACTGCGATTCATGGGGTCGCAAAGAGTCGGACATGACTGAGCGACTGATCTGATCTGATGTATTTTAAGACATAAACAGTGGATGTGAAATTTTTTTTCATGAGATTGTTAGCATCTGTTGTACAGTAGGCCCTTTACAAGGGACACAAGCCTACTCAACTGGCTTATAAAATTTGAGCTTTATTGTAAGTTTGCAGTGAAATCTGAAAAAATTCTGGAAATAAGGAAACACTAGGTAGCCAGACCCAGGGCTGTTCTGGTGACCAAGAGAGGAGATTTCCCCTCTGCTGTGGGATTGTCAACAGTCCTGCTTGCCACATGCTATGATATCAGTACAGATCACATTTACCAGAGGGGACCTAAGTCCTGACATCAAAAAGTGAGCTGGGTCAATTAGATCTGAAACTGAGCGGGACCCTGTGGGGTTCCTGGGCATGGAAGCCTCTCTATGTCCCCTGTTTCCTATTTGTAGGGAGTAGACTCCAGCCTCCATGACCTTCCCTGAATTCTTAACGGCAGACTCAAACAGTTGCTAATCAGGGAAAGGAAGAGATACAAAGACGAGAGAAGAGGCCATCAGAGGCCAGACTTAAGGAAGCAGAGGAGCTCGTCCTGAGACAACCTGAGGCCAAATTAAAGGAGTTCAGGCCCTGCACACACCCTGATCCTTGTTAGCAACACCACCCTTGAACCTTTGCTATCAGACTCCTCTCTGAATTCTCCGAGGTTGGAATACAGTTTTTGAACCATGAGCCCCCTGTGTCCTTCTTTCCCTGGCAAAGCAAAAAAAATAATAATCTTTTCTGCTTCACCCCAAACTCCAGCACCAAAATTCAGTTCAGCACCTGAGCACAGAAGCCACGTATTCAACATCAGATCCATCTTTCAAAAATTTAAACTATGACATTGGTAAACAGGAGAATCTATGGTACTCAACAGCTAGATAGAAACAGGCAGATGCAGAGCCAGTATTGAAAATAGCAACCAACATAATAATGCTGATGAATTTTCATAACACACTATAATGTAAATGTAACAGTTTTTTAGCATGACCTATGTTCTATGTTGACTTTAAACAAATTTGTTTAGCCCCATAGGTTCATTTTCTCAACTGATATACAAACACATCTGTCATCTCACAAAAATTTTATCAGTGGGATATATTTGAAGAGGAGTTTAAATGTTTTGCCAATCATAGAATACTGTGAGATAAGTAGAATAGTTCATAGTTTCATGTCCCACTGTTCTCAGACATAAATTGTGAAACTGAATTCTAGATAAATTTCATTATTAAAAAGTGTTAGTAACAACCTTGTCAACATCCTTCACTCTAACTTTTTAGGTTTTAAATATGATTAAAATATAATTGTTGGGCCAAAATGAATCATTAAATTATTTTTCAAAATTATGTGTAATACTGATGTAATGCATATGCCAGTGAAGATTTACTAAGTTAGCCTTAGATTAATTCAAGAATATAGTTCTTTTTAAAAATAAATTTATTGGAGTATAGTTGATTTATGATGTTGTGTTAGTTTCAGGTGTACAGTGTAGGGATTCAGTGATACATACACATATACTCATTCTTTTTCAGATTCTTTTCCCATACAGATTAGTATAGAATATTGAGTAGAGTTTCCTGTGCTGTACAGTATGTCCTTGTTGATTAACTATTTTATATATAGCAGTGTGTGTATGTTAATCCCAAGCTCCTAATTTCTTCCTCCTCCCCACACTTCCCCTTTGATAACCATGTTTGTTTTAAGAATATAATTCTTATAATTTCTGTCACTTTGCATGTAAGACCTGAAGATACATCCATGAACAGAATTAAAATGTCAAAGGATGTGGTTTCTGAAAGGAGACAGTCTAGCAAACTTGTCCCTGATCTTTCTGAATTCAAGTCTCTAGGCTTATATTTTACAAATATTTATATACACTTCTGGCTAGATGAAGCCCTGCATTTAAAAGGCTTAGCATTTTACCAACCAAACCATCATGATTCTGTCTTTTCATTTCAATTCACAAAGGAAATACTGAATGTTAAAGGGAGAGCCTGATGACAACTTGGTGTTCATATCATTCATAGGATGTCACCAGTATGCTGCATCTGGACAGATTTGGCTGTGAGCATAAAGTATATTTCACTATATGTCTAATAAAACTTATGTAATTTGAAATATGACTTGGAGTCCTTGGAGACATCATAGAAATTAACCTAAATCAAAGAAATTATCCAAATAGTTGTAGAAATTTTTTCTAAACTATGGGAAGCATAAAATGTACTGGATACAAAATTGAAATTCAGAAATAGATGAACCATGATCTAAAAGTGTATTGACACTTAACCTCTTTAAGACTCCAATTCTTCATCTGTGAAATGAATATAATAACAACCCCTAACCCACATAAATATTTGTTACTATGAGGATTAAATGAGCTAATGCAGATACATCTCTTAACACATAGAAGGTCTACTGTAAATCGTAGGTATAGACACAGGACAGAAAATACTGAATAATAAGGCACAGAGTTAATCATAGAAAAAGTGGAAACACTGGAAATAATTAAGGTTATTTCTGAAGTGCAAAACTTGTTTGTAGTTCTAAAGTTCAAGTCAAATATCTATCATTATTCCCTTTTTGATGTTTAAAATGGTTATCTCTTGAAACTGCTTTAGGGAAAAAAACACATGAACTGAGAACAATTGTTAAAATATGTACAAACTGAAATATAAATGTATCTTCAGCCCTGGGATAAGGACTGAATAAGATGATGTTCCACAAATCTAAGGTGAATCAGTAAATGGTGATTTATTAAATTAATTACTAACCAATGCAATGGCAACCCACTCTAGTGATCTTGCCTGGAAAAACCCATGGACAGAGGAGACTGGTGGGCTACAGTCCATGGGGTCATAAAGAGTCAGACACGACTCAGTGACTAAACAACAGCAACTGCTTATAAAACATTATTAATCATATGTTTAGAAGAGATAAGAGAAAATGTGAATCCCAATACACAATTGAAAGAAAACTGAGACAGTTTGTTTTAACTTTTGATCTTCCACTTAAAATATTATGTGTCTACAGAAACCCATAATAAGACTATTTTGCATCTGGAAAGCCACAGAGCCACAGAACATGAAGGCCAGCTGCAAGAAATCATTATTAAAAGAGATTCATCCTTTTCTCAAAAGAAAAAAAAAACAAAACAAAACTGGTTTTATGGAGAAAGTTCCAGTACAGTTTACACTTGAGCCACCTTGAACAATTTTCTGGCTGGGTAATCAGAAAAAGAAAATGTCTTGAAACAGTAGAGCGGAGGTGAACTTACTTGGATGGCACCAGCCTCAGGGGCTGGTCTTGTTTGCTCAGAGGCCTCTAACTTTCCTGAGATTCAGTTTCCTTCTCCTCTAAAATCTTGAGAGGTTGGGGAAGAAGTAGTGGTTTTCAGTGTCTTCATTTGACCCCAAATCTTGAGAAGTTGGGGAAGAAGTAGTGGTTTTCAGTGTCTTCATTTGACCTTTCAAATAAATCTTAAGGAAAAGTCAAATAAATAAAACCCCCAAATTGTTCTTTCTGAAGGGGAGTGTGTGTGTGTGTGTATGTGTGTTCTGTGGTGTGTGTGTGTGTGTGTTCTGTGGTGTGTGTGTGTGTTTGTGTGTGTGTTCTGTGGTGTGTGTGTGTTCTGTGGTGTGTGTGTATGTTTGTGTGTGTGTGTGTTCTGTGGTGTGTGTGTGTGTTTGTGTGTGTGTATGTGTGTTCTGTGGTGTGTGTGTGTCTTTGTGTGTGTGTGTGTGCTGTGGTGTGTGTGTGTTCTGTGGTGTGTGTGTGTGTGTGTGTTCTGTGGTGTGTGTGTGTCTTTGTGTGTGTGTGTGTGTGTGTGTGTGTTCTGTGGTGTGTGTGTGTCTTTGTGTGTGTGTGTTCTGTGGTGTGTGTGTGTGTGTGTTCTATGGTGTGTGTGTGTCTTTGTGTGTGTGTGTGTGTTCTGTGGTGTGTGTGTGTGCTGTGGTGTGTGTGTGTTCTGTGGTGTGTGTGTGTGTTTGTGTGTGTGTGTGTGTGTTCTGTGGTGTGTGTGTGTGTTTGTGTGTGTGTGTGTGTGCTGTGGTGTTTGTGTTTGTGTGTACCCATGCCACTAGTGCCATCTGCTTACCTTTCGGGTAAGGAAGAGAAGGAAGAAATATGTGCTTATCTGAGTTATTTATAATGAGGAAAAGTGGAAACATTCTTAGTTATGCCATTATTAAAGAATTTGCCTATTTAAATAATAAATATTAAGGAATTTTTTAAATTATAAAAATTGAAGGCATTTAAAGAAACTGATAAGTATAAGGAGTATGAAATCTCCTGGTTCTTGTTGGGTGCTATTGGTAAAAGCGATGGAAGACAGAAGGGGATTAATTACTAATTTAAGGAGATGTGTCAAAACCAAAGGTTCTCTTAAGGAACATATATCAATAAAAAGATTCATTTCCAACAACTAGAGGGAAAAAAAATTTGCTGAGGATAAGGCCCAGGACCTAGTTCTAAGGGCAGGAAGGGACCACCTAGTGTTGAATCCTTAACCCTGGCAAGGCTGCTATGCTCGAGACCTTGACTGCCAAGGTTTTGACTCTGAGATGTGAGATGAAGACATCTGAGTCTGTGTACTTAGGAATCTAGAATGTCCAGCTTCCCGTGGACAAAAGACCTAGAAAAGTAGCCCACATTTTTCCTGTTAAAGTTGGACATTCCTACCTGGCTTTAAGACAACACAGAGGCCTCTGCCTTATAAGATAATAACACCTCTTTGGGATCTGCCCTCACCTCTCCCACTGGCCATCGGAAGAACAATATTGGCCTGCCAGATGCATGCTGGCACTAGATAGAGAATCCCGCGAGACTAGCCCACATGTAGCAGCCAGAGCCTGGGGAGTGTACATGGGACTGAATTCTGAGGGTGCTGGATCTGGGCGGGCAGTTGGAACATGATCTTGGATAAGAGAATCCATCAGTAGGGGAGCACCATCTCATGATCTAAGATATATTACCCTGTTGAAGACCTTATGAAACAGTGTTACAATGCTAACACTCTTGGGAGCTGGAAAAAGCAATGGCCTTCAATAAATAAGTGAGAGATGTTATTAATGGAACTACTGTGGCAGACAGTTGAGCAAGAGGTTCAGAGAAGTGAGCATGGTGGGAGAGGTACACGATGTTTGGCTGCAAAACCCCAGCCCACTGTGGGAGACCCGGGAGGAAACTCCACCTTCTAAACTGATGAGCTGCCCTGATGAGTACCAGGTTGCAGCACTTCTGAGCTGCTCAGCCATGAATGTCTCTTATGGGTGACACAGGAGGTGCTGTTACAGAATTGGGTTTTCTGATAGCAGTGGGATTGAGGAGTGCAAGAATAGCACCAACCAGGTGGCAGAGCTTAAACTTTAGAAACTCTGTAGGTGTAGCTACCGATCATAATTGGTAGCAAGATCTGAAAGACAGCCAAGGGGAACTGGCCTATAGAGAACTTCAGGGGTATACTGTTGGACATGATACTCCTAGGGGCAAGATAAATGGACAGCCAATAATATTATAGCTCAAGGTATAAAATATATAGAGCCAAATAAGTCAAAGATTTATGCCTAGTCACTCCAAAAAAACTTCATGATCCCTTGTCCAGTTTTTGAACTTATTTTTAAATCCCGAATCATTGCCCCTGAAGAAAATGCTGGATCCTCATGAGGCAGGCTTGGTGTGTTATAGCCCATGGGGTTGCAAGGAGTTGGACATGAATGGGAGGCTGAACACACAGCACACATGACAAAGCATCTACCAATCTCACAGCAGATGTCTGTAATAATCCTCTTAAAGCAATCTATGTTCACTTACACCAGTTCACTTACACCACTTGAGGTCGGTTAGACATGTGGCTTAGGTTGGGGTTAATATCGCGGCATCTAAAA
Source organism: Bos indicus (assembly GCF_029378745.1). Taxonomy (NCBI): domain Eukaryota; kingdom Metazoa; phylum Chordata; class Mammalia; order Artiodactyla; family Bovidae; genus Bos; species Bos indicus. The sequence continues at coordinate 21,465,944 of NC_091768.1, read as the reverse complement.
TAGCATGAAGAATTCCTCTCCTAGAGTGTGGGGGTGAGACATATTTGGATTGGATTAAAATGGAGTCCTAGCCCAAGTTCAGCTCACTGGATCCACATATCCGTCTGGTAGTTATTTTACTAGTCCTCAAATATACAAATGAATGTACTTGGGAGGTGGAAGAAGGCCTGAACTGGTTTCTTGTCCTGAGGGGTAAGAGCTAAAATAGTACAGGCCAACTGGGAGCTCTGGAGGGGGCTTCTCTCCCATTCCTGCCACTCCTCAACCAACATAATAATTAAAAAAAAAAAAAAAAGTCACATCTCAGAAGAAACATCAGGGAACATTGCCCTTAAAAAGCTAAAGAATTCAGGGATAATGGGCCCCATCATATCTTTATTTAGTTAACCAGTCTGATTGTTAAAAAATAGCTAGACATTGGCAGATGCTAACAGTTTACTACAAACCTAGGCAAAGAGGAACCCTGATCTCAACTTTTATATTAGATGCTCTGGTCTTTTTTCCCCATAGAAAGAAGGAGCTACAGAAGCAATGTGGTTGAATGTGGGGCAATCAGGGATGCTTTTTTTCTTTGCTCCAGGATTATGCTAACTCTCCTACTCTTTGTCATCATTTAGTCTGAAAGGGCCTGCACCATTTTTCTGGACATTCTAGAGATGGTCCATTATACTGATAACGTTGGGTTCATCAGACAAGCAAGTAGTGGTAAGGAGGGGGATTTGGGTAAGACAGATGATCCAGGGGATAGAAGATAAACTCTATGATAATTCAGGCTTCCTGTTTCAATGAGTGTATCTGGTAATCCACGTTCAGTAGAGAGAAGCATCTTGAGGTAAAACATATATTGACTCATTGGTAGTGATAGGATAGGGTGGCTGATTTTGTTTAGGGTCTTGGAAGGATACAACCTGAAAAATTAGAGACCAAGAGATCTGGGGAGAAATCATATGTATGTATATTAATCACATTTTAGAGGACTTCCTTGGTGGTACAGTGTTTAAAACTCTGAGCTTCCAATGCAGGGGGGATGCGTTTGATCCCTCGTTGGGGAGCTAAGATTCTACATGCAACCTGGCCAAAAGAGAACAATAAATCATGTCTTATTATTCTGTAATTTTGATGTTTTGACATCTTGAGACTAACTAATATCTTAAGATAGCAAACAACTCTCCTGCAATTGCATCTTGCATATATAAGACAACCACTGACTTTATCAAGCCCTTATGCTCTGGCCATCTATTCCTCTGCCCTAATCACACAGGTCCATGTAGTCAATAACTAGGGATAGTCCCTACACCCCAAAGCCTGAAGAAGTTATTCAGACTAGCCAGTCAAAACTTGCTTATCCTGCCTAAGCTACTCCTTCCCACAGAAACCACAACAAAAGTTCTTGCCACAGTGTCCCCCTCCGCCTCTACCTTCTGACTGACTTCCCTGTGTAACTTCCTGTGGTGTTCCCTGCCTCCTGCTCTTGGGATCTGTGATTATAACAAACTATCTTTTCAATAGAAATTTTCTTCTGATCTGTTGGTCTCACTATATCTAAAAAATGATGAAACAGGATGGACTTGGAATTGGCATGAAGGGTGCAGAATTTGCTGTCATGTGCCCACAGGAGTGCACGCAGTCACTTCACTCATGTCTGACTCTTTGCAACCCTATCGACTATAACCTGCCAGGCTCCTCTGCCCATGGGATTATCCAGGCAAGAATACTGGAGGGGGTTGCCATTGTCTCCTCCAGGGGATCTTCCTGACCCAGGGATCCAGCCCATGTCTCCTGCATCTCCTGCATTGCAGGAGAATTCTTTATTACTGAGCCACCTGGGAAGGCCCTGCCCACAAGAGCATATCCACCCAAAAAGAAGCATGAAACAGCCAAGTAGACAGAAGGAGTCACCTAGCAGAGGATACTCAGCCAGGACTATTTTTGGCCAGCACAAGTTTGCTTAATGAGCTTGTGGGCACATTCACCATGGTAGCTGGTGTGGAGGTTGTGCATATGCCCAGCAGTATGAACCTGTGCTCACCCCAAGACTGGTTTAGCTGCCCTGCTAGACCTGTTCTCCCATTACAGACAGCACTGCTATAAATATCTCTGTGCAAATATCCTGATATTCATACACAAGTCTCCTGCTTTTCTTTTTGTTTTTAATAATAAGTGTGCCTTTTTGCATGCCCAGGGCTGACTATAATCTTAGCATTATGTCTCTGGTTTCTTATATAATTAAAAATGTAAAGTGGGGCTTCCCTGGTGGTCCAGGGGTTATGACTTGGCTTTCCAATGCAGGGGGTGCAGGTTCAACCCCCGGTCAGGGAGCTAAGATCACACACGCTTCAGGGCCCAAAAATCAAAACATAAAAGCAGAAGCAATATTGTAACAAATTCAATAAAGACTTTAAAATGATCCATATCAAAAAATCCTAAAAAAATAAACATAAAGTATAAGAATATCAAAGTTTCAATATAGTGTTTGTGAAAGATACACATCTGCTATGAAATCCACCCATGGTTCTTAGTGAGCAGGCAAGGAGCTTGCACCACCAATGGGGCTGGAGATAGAAGGAAATGGTTGATTTATTCCATGCAATCATATAACTTACAATCTTATGGGAATTCTTATCTCTCACTAAAAGACAGGGCTTATATGACAGAAAAAGGTGTGTAAAACTGAAAAGAACTTCAGGCCGAAATGCTTAATTTAAAAAAAATAATAATAAATAATTAAAACCTATGAGCTTGAAATGATTAAATATCAAAATCTTAATAGCAGGTCCATGTACAAAGCAAGCTGAAGAAGAATGAAATATTGTTTTCATAGTCTTATTTTCCTTTTAGTTTAATTTTAAAAGTAAATCTCACTGATTAGCAGATGACTTTTGCACTTAATCCAGAAAATTTTTACTGAATGGAAAAGCAATTTACAAGAACCTTTACAAAGAAATGTCATGTTGATAATAATGTTTTTGAAATTGAATTTTTTCCCTTTAATTGATCTTTTCAATGCTGACTCAAAGTAATTTCCATCAGGATTTCTTGCTTATTCATTTTCCCCTCAAGTCTTTAATTAAAATGTTAAAAATTGTGATTCTCCTTTTGTTAGTCTGATTGTAAGTCTAAGTTGAGAGAATTGAAACTACTTGGCTTTCTTCTACTATAATTCCAATGCCAAATGAATTTCATAAATGCCTTGCTATATTTCAGGATATATTTGGTATATAGTTGCCATGTTAACAAAAACAAACCTAAACTAAAAACAAAGAATAGGATACCCAGTTAAGTTTTAACATCATATTCAAATTCCAAAGGCCATATTGATTTAGAGTGGAAAAAGGAAGATTGTAGAGCATCAGATTTGACAGAAGGAATAGAATCAATTACCTGACAAGGATAAGATGCTCATGCTTACACCTTGATCATTATTAGCAGTTGGGGAAATGCATGTTACACATATCATAGAAATACACCCCTCTAACTTTAGCCTTAGACCTTCTGATTGACATAGACCAGAGTTCCAGCCTGTCTGGAAAAACCTTAGGACACAAGAACATACTCTTTTGGGGGGTTGGATAAAGGGAATAAAGAATCCCAGAACACTAAAATAAGAGAGAATTAATATTATACTTAGATGAGAAGAGGACCACCTATTTTGCTAGAATTCAGAGACTCCAAGAGGGCCCTGTTATTGTCAAAATTACATCTTTCTATTCACTCTGCTCACCTTTTTGTTCTTTGGGTCATAATCAATGTCTGAAACCTCGTTACTTTAACTTTGAAGAATATTAAAATGCCAACATCCCAAGGTGCTTTGTTTTGTTCAAGGCAGTAGTGAACCATGTCGATGTCAGTAGTGAACCATTTCCAGTCATCATTGGAAATCTCAACCTTCACTCTCCTTAGAATTCCCTGGGAAATAAAAACAAAACAAAAATCAAAAAACTACCATTGTCTTGGCTCCATCTTGAGAGAGTGATTCATATTTTCTGGGTAGGACCCCAACATCAGATATTATCGAAAAAGTTCCCTAGGTGGTTTCATATGCAGTCAGGGTTAAGCATTAGTTTATTACAGGGTGGGTTTGATTACACATGGGCAGTAAAGTCAAAGGGAGTTTTTGAGTGGTGTCAACAGACTGTGTGGGATTGAGCTGAGGGGTGCTCCAGGCCACACACACAGAACAGGTTTGGTTGCTCTATCACCAGTCATGGGGAGATCCCTGGGTGTTTTCTGCTCAAGAAAGGTTTTATCTTAGCTGAAGTTGTCCTTACACATTAGGTCTGGATTGCAACTTATAACCCTTTTCTGAGAGGGTGAGTTCTTTTGCCCTTTCCAAATGTGCTTAGAAAGTCCCATTTTTCTATTAAACTATTTATGTGTATATCTTTCAGGGAGACTTGAGGCTCAAGGGCAGTGTTGATGGTTTCTCTGTTTCATTAGATGAATGAGAAACATGTGTTTTGTTTCATTAGCTGAATCTTAGTGGGCAAAATTTTTGAATAGACTTTGGCCCTGGTGAATGGAGGGGCTTTTACTTAAACATTACATATAAGTTTGTCATGGTTTGAGGGCCTTCATCTTGTTAGATCCTATTTTTATGGTGTATCACATCATCTTATTAATTTTTAAAAATGTTAAACTGATTTGCATCTCTGGAATAAATATCACTTAATCATTTTGTATCATGTATGATCATACTCATGAAACACACACAAAACCCATAAGCAACATAGCAACAAGCATACATATGATCTACTTTTCATGAATGTGATTGCCCTGTAGTTTCCTGAAAAGAGAAAAAAATTGGAGTTATCGAATACAACTTTATTAGTTTCACAGTTGTCAATATTCAGTCCTCTTGAAGCTTGAAATATATTTTTCTTTTACTTTTTCAACAAATCTAAGAACATAGTACTCTACATATGTACAGTGAATAATGAGCACAAGGACTTCATCATGAGTTGGGAAAATATATATGTATATTAATAGATATAAGGAAATTTTTGATTAAGTTAGAGCATTTCAGGGTTAAACTAATGGGAGTTAAGACTGGTAGATATGCCTTGATAAAAATCTCAGAAAGAAATGTATGATCTGATACAATACAAAAAAAAATAAGCATTTTTCTTAATACATTTTTTAACTTATAAAGATAAAACACATTAATTAAATTGAAAAATTCAGAAAAATATAAAGTTGTGAAACCTATAATAATCACAGTTAACATACTACATTGCCTTCTTTGAGTCTAGTTTCATCCATTTGAAAATAATTGGGATATTCTTGTACAGTTCATATATGATTTTTAAATTACTTATTTTTAATTGGAGGATAATTGCTTTACAATATTGTGTTGAATCTGCCATACATCAGTATGAATCAGCCATAGGTGTACATATGTACCCTCCCTCTTGAAACTCCCTCCCACCTCCCACCCCATCCCACCCCTCTGGGCTGTCACAGAGCACTGGTTTTGAGCTCCCTGCATCACACAGCAAATTCTCACCAGCTATCTATTTTACAAATGGTAATGTACGTGCTTCATTGTTCCTATTTGTCCCGCCCTCTCCTTCCCCACTGTGTCCAAAAGTCTGTTCTCTAAGTCTGAATCTCTATTCTTGACCTGCAAATAGATTCATCAGTACCATCTTTCTAGATTCCATATGTACACATTAATACACAGTATTTATTTTTCTCTTTCTGTTTTACTTCACTCTGTACAATAAGCTCTAGGTTCATTCACCTCATTAGCACTGACTCAAATGAATTTCCTTTTATGACTGAGGTCCATCTAGTGAAGGCTATGGTTTTTCCAGTGGTCATGTATGGATGTGAGAGTTGGACTATAAAGAAAGCTGAGCGCTGAAGAATTGATGCTTTTGAACTGTGGTGTTGGAGAAGACTCTTGAGAGTCCCTTGGACTACAAGGAGATCCAACTAGTCCATTCTGAAGGAGATCAGTTCTTTGTGCTCATTGGAAAGACTGATGTTGAAGCTGAAACTCCAATACTTTGGCCACCTAATATGAAGAGTTGACTCATTGGAAAGACCCTGATGCTGGGAAAGATTGAGGGCAGGAGGAGAAGGGGACAATGGAAGGTAAGATGGTTGGATGGCATCACCAACTCAATGGACAATGGGTTTAGGTGGACTCCGGGAGTTGGTGATGGACAGGGAGGCCTGGTGTGCTGTGGTTCATGGGGTCGCAAAGAGTCGGACACGACTGAGCAACTGAACTGAACTGAACTGACCTGAACTGAATATTCCATTATATATATGTACCACAACTTCTTTGTGCATTTTCTGTCAATTGACATCTAGGTTGCTCCCATATCCTAGCTACTGAAAATAGTGCTGCAATGAATATTGGGGTGCATGTGTCTTTTTCAATTATGGTTTCTTCAGGGTATATGCCCAGTAGTGAGATTGTTGGGTCATATGGTAGTCTTACTCCTAGTTTTTTAAGGAATTTCCTTACTGGTCTCCATAGTGGCTGTATCAATTTACATTTCCACCAACCATGCAAGAGGGTTCTTTTCTCCACATGCTCTCCAGCATTTCTTGTTTGTAGATATTTTGATGATGGTCATTCTGACTGGTATGAGATGATACCTCATGTAGTTTTGATTTGCATTTCTCTAATAATGAAAAATGTTGAGCATCTTTTCATGTATTTATTAGCCATCCATATGTTTTCTTTGGAGAACTGTCTGTTTGGGTCATCTGCCCACCTTTTGATTGGGTTGTTTGTTTTTCTGCTATTGAGTTACAAGAGCTATTTGCATAATTTACAGATTAATCCTTTGTCATATATATACTCTTTTCATTGTGTATTTTATTGATTTTCTATACAATTTCAAACTCTTTGAAAAGACAGATTACATATTACCTCTTCATATTGGCTCTATTATTAGACATTTAGGTAATTTCTAAATTTTCACTATTCTAGATAACTGCAGGTTGCACACTTTTGTATCTATATTACATTTCAATAGCTTTTTTGAAAATAAAAAAACAAAACTTGATCACATTTTTACATTATGGGACCAGATTTATCCTAAATACTTGCTCCTTAATGTATAGTCTGTGGAGCAACAGAATTGCCTGGAAGTGTTTTAGAAATGCAGAATTTCAGGCCCTATACAGACCTATTAAATCAGAATCAGCACTTGAACAGATGGTGAGGTGATTCCTATGCATTGTTTACATTGAGGGAACACTGTCTTAGAGTCTATTTCATCTTCACCAAGCTGATTGCTCCAGTGAGAGGCTTGGATTATCCTGATTGGTTCAATGAAAGGAGGCCCAGAGCATCCTGATTGGTTACCAGCAAGACACTCTCAAGTCATGTTTCCTGCCCTTCTTTAGCTTTCTATCCTAACTCCCTGTAAACAGGGATCTTCCCAATTTTGATTACACATAAGAACTACCTGGAAAGTTACTTAAGAATATTGATATTTGGATCCTACCCTAGACCTGTTGGCTTCCCAAGTGACTCAGACTCCTGCATTGCAGGAGCCTGGGGTTTGATCCCCGGGTTGAGAAGATGCCCTGAGAAGGGAATGGCAACCCACTCCAGTAGTATTACCCGGATAATTTCATGGACAGAGGAGCCTGGTGAGCTACAGTCCATGGGGTTGCAAAGAGTCAGATGCAACTGAGCAACCAACACTTTCACTAAATGTATTAAATAAAAATCTCTTGGGAAAGGAAAGCGGTTTTAAAAAGTTCTCTAGGTGTCTATTAATAGACAGCCATGGTTGACAGTCATTGTAGATGAACCAGGTAAGGGAGGAAAGTAGTTGATAGATGATTGTTTTTCATCAACCTGTCCTGCTCTCAAAAGCTGTCGCCTTGGGTGCCATCAGTTCCACATGTGCAGAGCAGTGGAGAAAGGGAGAGAGGCAGGAAATGCGGTGTATCTGACTAGTGATTGGAGACTGAAGGAGTTCCTTTAAATTTCCAGTAAAAGTATTATATTCCAAAGGACTCAGAGCCAAATGTAAAAGCCCAAGCAATCAAATGACTGCATATATACTTTGTTTTGTAAGTGAAAGGCAGACAGGTTGAGAGGACGGTTGCCATTGAAAGCAGGCCTTCCAAGAAAGATTGAGTGTAAGTAAAACAATCAAATGAGTGTTTTTTTCCTCTGGAAATAATCTCCACATAACTAATTTTATTTGCAGTGATTAACTTTCAAGGTCTTTTAATATTTATCAGATTATTTGTAAAGCCAAAATAAATAAATTTTGGGTTGATAAATCCAATTTAATTACAAATTATGAAATAAAACAACTGGATGTAACGTTGTATCTCAAGCCATGGAATTTTCAACACCACTGCATTCTTTTTAATAGAATTTGAATTTTCAGTGTTGACTATTGCCTGAGTTTATGTTTGCTTTGGCCTCTGCTCACACTAAGGCTTTGTGAAATGCCTGAAGTGTTATTGTATTATTTCTAATGGCATAATCTGCTTGATTTCAGCTATAGCAGGATTAAGAAGAATTTAAAATGTTAATCTTGGGACTAATATCAAGATATAAACTTTAATTCTAGTCCAATCAGTTATTTGTTTTATGTGTAATGTATATCTCATATTTCTAAAAAAGATAAACCAGTAAAACCAGACGCATATACACAGACAAAAATATGCAACCAGTTCTCAATACTTTATTATTTTAATTATGGTCTGCAACTCACAGACATTTCTTTTCCTATCCTTTCACTTGGCATTTTTTTTAAAGAATTAAAAACAAAAATAACATATATATTTAACCTGTAACCTTTTTATTTTCTGTAATTCATAGATTTAGGATATCCTTATTAATAAACTGTGTCTAAGTTATGCTGTTTTTTTCTTGGATTATCATGGAAATGAGTTTCTTACCTCCGTACTCCCCCATCCTCCCCTTAGTCTGTTTAGGCTGCTGTAACAAAATACCATGGACTTGGTGGCTTATGAAGAACATAAATTTATTTCTCAGAGATCTGGAGGCTGGAAGAATGAGATCAAGGTGCTGGCAGATTTCATGTCTGGGGAGAGATAATTTCCTGGTTCTTAGACAGTTGCCTTTCACCACATCCCCACAAGGTGGAAGAGGCAAGGCGTCTCCCAGGCCTCTTTATAAGAACACTAGTGACCATATTGCTACTCTCATGACCCCCTTGTCTCTCAAAGGCCCCACTTCTCATACCATCACAGTGAGGCTTAGAGTCCAACATGTGAATGGACACGGGGCAGATAGCAAGCATTCAGTCTATGGCATCATCTTATTTTAAATAATCAGTGGTGTGTTGCATTTAGTCTGTTATACAAGTAACAAATCTGACCTTTTAGAGGAGGGGGATAGAGGAAGGAGAGAAATAAGTGAGGGAGATTAAGAGGTACAAGCGTCCAGTTGCAAAATAAATGAGTCACAGCTATGAAATGTACAGTGTGGAGAATGTAGTCAATAATTTTGTAATATCTTTATATGGTGACAGATGGTAACTAGACTTGTTGTGATTATCTTGAAATGTATAAAAATATTGAATCACTGTGTTGTATACCAGGAACTAACATAATGTTGTAGATCAGTTATATTTCAAAAACTAATTCACAGAAAAAGAGATCAGATTTGTGGTTACCAGAGGCAAGGTCAGGGATGCCTGCCTCGGATGAAGGCAGGCAAAAACAAACTTCTGGGTAAAAGACAAATAATACTAAGGATGTTATGTACAACACGGTACATATAATTTACACTGCTGTGTGCTACATATGGGCTTCCCTGGAGACTCAGACAGTAAAAAGTCTGTCTGCAATGCAGGAGACCTGGGTTCGATTGCTGGGTTGGGAAGATCCCCTGGAGAATGGAATGGCTATCCACTCCAGTATTCTGGCCTGGAGAATTTCATGGACAGAGGAGCCTGGTGGGCTATAGCCATGGGTTTACAAAGAGTCGAACACAACTGGGTGATTTCACTTCACTATGCTACATATGAAAGTTACTAAGAGGGTAAATCCTAAGAGTTCATCGAAAGAGATATTTTTCTCTATATCTTTATTTTTATATCTATAAGAGATGATGGGTGTTCACTGTACTTACTGTGGCAATACTGTCATAATGTATGTAAGTCAAATTGTTGTGCTGTGTGCCTTAAACTTACATGGTGCTGTATGTCAACTATATCTCAATAAAACAGGAAGAAGAAACTTCGAAGGAAATTCAGAAATTTTATTAATGGGAGGGGCCTTGATGCAGATTGAATGTGTGCATTCCCTTCCCTGGAGATGAGCCTTAAAAGTCAGCAATAAGATTTTAATGTGGAATATACTTTTCAGGGCTTCCCTAGTGGCTCAGCGGTAAAAAAATCCACCTGCAGGGCAGGAGTCACAGGAGATGTGGGTTTGATCCCTGGGTCAGGAAGATCCCCTAGAGGAGGGCATGGCAACTCACTCCAGTATTCTCACCTGGAGAATTCCATGGATGGAGGAGCCTGGTTGGCTACAGTCCATAGATTCAAAAAGTCGGACATGACTGAAGCAACTTAGCAGCAGCATCACACTCCTTTTCAACCAGAAAAAGTTCTTCAAGTCTATGGTCAATGATTAAAAAACAACAGTATTCTCCATCCGGTAATCAAAAAGCCTGGTCACACCACCAGACTATTTACTGATTTTGGCCAACTATTGTACAGGTTAATTTACAGTTGAAATTAAAAGAGTTAACTCAAATGAATTTTACTTTCACTTTGTGAAGGACCTTCATGAACCATTTTGATTCTCTTTTAAAATCAGCAGAGAGTGAAATTATCTACCTTGACACTATAAATATTTCTCTTGTTCTAGCCAGAGACATTATCCATCCTAGGTTCACTAGGGTAGTTTTTGTGTGTGTATGTGTGTTTTCTCTCTCTCCAAAAGTGTTGAGTAGAAGGTATTTATCCTTCTTTATTATCAATAAAAATGTTTTTTTTTTTCTTTACAAACATGCTCAGTTCAATTCAGTTCAGCCGCTCAGTCATGTACGGCTCTTTGCAACCCCATGGACTGCAGCACGTAGTCCGTAAATGTGCTGAGAAGTGTCATTTCCAACTTCTCCCAGGAATCTTTTTCAAAAACGTATGATTTTCCAAATAATCCCATAGAACTCAGTTGAGTATTTTATGGTCCATATTTTACTATATTGAATGTGTCATTTGCCTGTCTATAGGTCAAAATAAGTGCCAACCTGTGTTCCTTGTTTATCACAATATTCTAAGAAAATAGGAAACAGCCAAAAGGATCCTCTTGAATTACCAGAAATCTTCTGTAGATTTGCCAGGATTAGAACCCACAACTGCTTCCAAAACTTTTTGGATTAAGCAATTGTAAAAACAATATTGTTTTTATAAACAATACCATGGGCATTGAAGTCTTTTAGATGGTGGGAAAATGACAAAATAAATTCTGTGAATGAGATGGCAAAAATGGTTAGATAATCCAACTGAACCAAAATTATCCAAGACAAACTAATGTGATCAGAATGATTTGAGACTCAACCAAGAATATGGGGCCATTTTAGAAGAAGAATTTCATGGGTCTCCAAGATGATTTTGGTTTATAACTCTATTTTAGATGAAGAGTTTTATGCTTTAAAAACAAACAGCTGTACAAACTGAAGTTGAAGATCTTTGTATTCTATGTCTAAATACTTGATTCCTTTCTGTATTTCTTTATTTTAATGCTAGTTTTTAATCTACCACATCCCTTTGTTTGTTACAAAGTTAGCCTCATGAGACCAGTGAAATAAGCATCAAAATGTGTTTTTCATTCCACCCAACTACAGTCTTTTCCTCCTTGTATTTTAATTTTACTTTTAGTCTTCAAGAAAGGAACAATAATACCAGATGGAAGAAATACGATGGCATTCTTTACCTCTTTATATAAAGTCAGGTGGTTTGTAATGAAAGACATGCAGGACAAAAAATGCATTTGAGTTCCATAGATGGGATCAGTTCAGTTCAGTTGCTCAGTCATGTCCGACTCTTTGGGACCCCATGGACTGCAGCATGCCAGGCCTTTCTGTCCATCACCAACTCCCGGAGTTTACCCAAACTCATATCCATTGAGTCAGTGATGCCATCTGACCATCTCATCCTCTGTCGTCCCCTTCTCCTCCTGCTTTCAATCTTTCCCAACATCAGGGTCTTTTCGAATGAGTCAGCTCTTCATCAGGCGGCCAAAATATTGGTTTCAGCTTCAACATCAGTCCTTCCAATGAACACTCAGGACTGATTTCCTTTAGGATGGACTGGTTGGATCTCCTTGCAGTCCAAGGGACTCTCAAGAGTCTTCTCCAACACTACAGTTCAAAAGCATCAATTCTTCTGTGCTCAGCATAGGTGGGATAGACCTTGGCAAGTTCATAAAATAGATGAAGTGGTCCTTGGTCCATTCCTGCTATTTATAATAGCACCTCTTTCTTCTTAAGCTCTTCTAGGCCCAATTCAGTAAACTTTTTTTTTTTTTTGGTAGGAGTTGTAAAGTATTCACTGAAGATGCTAACTAATCGTTAAGATGCTAGCTACTATTAATAGTTGATTATTAATGAAGGCCTTTCAGTCACCACTGTCTTCAGACTCCTGGATTGGATTCTAACATCACCGGGAAATGGCCCAGGCCACTCCCAAATTGTAGATTTTCAGCAAGGCAACCTATATGGGACCCTTAACCTGCATCCCTGAATGATGAAACACAATATCACTTCCTTCAGGGAGGCTATGCCACAGTAAAGCAATCTATGAGTGAAAATTTCCTGCCACAAATGACAGGTGCTAAGAATTTGGAGCTTCCTAAGCTTTTGGGGTGTTTCCATAGTGATTTAAATGACTATTAAACTTTTAAATTTGTTGCCTATATGGTGGAATGGGCAAGTTTTAGTGATAAAAGCTAGATGGACCTACAGATCAGAAAAACTATAAAAGTAGAATAGTTCTAATTTAGGAAATTAATAGGATATGTGCTGTGCTGTGCTAAGCTGCTTCAGTCATGTCTGACTCTTTGTGACCCCATGGACTGTAGCCTGCCAGGCTCCTCTGTTCATGGGATTCCACGGGCAAGAATACTGGTGCGTGTTGCCACGCCCTTCTCTAGGGGATCTTCCCTAGCCAGGGATCAAACCTGTGTCTTTTATGTCTCCCACATTGGCAGGCAGGTTCTTTACCACTAATGTCACCGGGGAAGCCCAACAGGACATATAAATGATAAATTATCTTCTTGCTTACAGGACCCATGGTAATCAGGCTTGGTAATATCTATGAACTTAGTCTTGTCATTGTCTGAAATTTTAGTATTAAAAGGTTAATTGTAACTCTTTGATTTGTTGTTTTTGTTCAGTTGCCAAATTGTGTCCACCTCTGTGATCTCACGGACTGTAGCATGCCAGGCTTCCTTGTCCTTCACTATCTCCTGGAGTTTGCTCAAACTCATGTCCATTGAGTCATTGATGCTGTCTAACCATCTCATCCTCTGCTGACCTCTTCTCCTTTTGCCTTCAATCTTTCTCAGCATCAGGGTCTCTTTCAGTGAGTTGTCTCTTTGCATCAGATGGCCAAAGTATTGGAGCTTCAACTTCAGCATCAGTCATTCCAATGAATATTCAGGGTTGATTTCCTTTAGGATTGACTGGTTGGATCTCATTGCAGTCCAAGGGATTCTAGAACTCTTGTCCAGCATCACAGTTCAAGGGAATCAATTTTTCAGCACTCAGTCTTCTTTATGGTCCAACGTTCACATTTATACATGACTACTGGAAAAACCATAGCTTTGACTATATGGACCTTTGTTGGCAAAGTGATGCCTTTACTTTTTAATACCTTGTCTTGGTTTGTCATAGCTTTTCTATCAAGGAGCAAGCATTTTTTAATTCCATTGCTTATTAAAGATAATGTAGCCCTCATTCAAGGTGATAATACTCTTGGTACGTTCCACTAGGATATCAAAGTCTAATCACAGAAGCTCTTTTTTTTCCTGCTTTAATAGATGTGTAGAAGTAGAATCAAATGTATAGATAAATTAACTACAGACATGATATATAGTTGTTATTCAGAGCTATCCCTGTTGGATTGGTCGCCATGAGGAAATTTTCAAGCCTAATGTAAAACACAAGGACAAGTCAGAATTCTAGATGTCAGTCCTGGAATAAAGCCAGCAGCAGGCCTGACTCAAGCTAGGAGAAAACACCTTAAGGCCGCCATGGACAGCACTGGTCAGGAACATTCAGTGGCTACATCGATAAGAAGGCATCAAATCCAAGAAGGGAAGAGATATAAGATATGCTACATTTCTTGGATCTGGAAGGGAATTCAGTTGCCAGAAAAAGCAGAAGGACTTTCTGAGGAAGACTGATCTATTTTTAGCTGCAGAACATGACCTCTATAGAATGTGTTATGGGAGACGCTATAGCTGGAGTGGAGGCTTTAAATGATTCTGAATGAATAGCTTCACAATTCATTCTGTCCTGGTCACAGTTTCCCATACCATCTATGGCCACATAGTGAAGTCAAATCTGGCTGTTGGACCCTGACATTGAATTAAATCTTGGAGACAGAGTTTTGGGAAAAAAAAGAAAAGAATAACTTTATTGCTTTACAGGCAGTGGGCCACGGTGGGCTGAAACCTTCAAAACTGTGTGTCCAGACCTAGAGTGGGGACTGAGGAGTTTTATAGAAATGGTTCAAAGATAGCATGATCAGCTCATGGGCATTCTTCTGATTGGCTGGTGGTGAGGTAACTGGGAGTCCGCATCATCAATCTTCTGGTACCAGTTGGTCTGAGTCTACATGTGGGAAGTATACCCTTAACTTCTTCCACTTGGAGTATCTGCAAAACAACTCAAAGGATAAGGAGGAACCATGACCCTCCCCACTGCTGGGGCAGTTTCTTGACTGTCCTACCTTGTCTCTGCATTCCCTCCCTTCCCTAAGTAGCATCTGTTGGAACATACCTGTTGGAACTCTGGGAAATTCATGGAGGCTGAATGAAGCCTATGTCCTGTAATCAAGAAATGGGAGACACAGAAAGACATTGAGCCCAGGAGCTCCACAAGGTCCTGCTCAGTATCAACAGTGCTAGGTAGCAGGTGCCCCAGTAAGAAGCAGGGGGAATGTACATGGTGAAAGGAGGGAAACAGGAAATGTACAGCTTGTAAAACTTCAACAGCTTTCCCAGGTTCAAACCCTGACACCATTCCTTAGATTGGGTTGTGATTTTGGGCAAATCACTTTCTCTATTAAAAGCTTTAATGTTCTCATCCATGTAATGGTGACACTAACTGCTTCAACCTTATAAGATTTTTTTGAGAATTAAATAAGCATATACATGTGTAAGATTTTAGTCCACTGCCAAAGAGCTTTATTTATGTTAAATTCTCAGTGTTATAAGAGAAAGGCTTCTAGAATTCTCTCTAGTGAAAGGAATCACTGCCAGTAAATGGATTAGAAGTCTTATCATTGACCACTTATTTCCTCTCCATGTAGAAATAAAGGAAATGACAAAGAGATAGTTGGATTGTTACACGGCCCAATTATTCTCAAGCATAAAGTTAGTATGTCTGGATAAATGGCTTCTGAAGTGAAGAAACTGTTTAAAATGCTACTCTAAGGTAGTATAAACAATTGGCAATTTGGTGTTGACACATAAGCAGCTCATAATTTTATGACTAATCAGAAAGAGGCAAGATAGAAAATGTGGGCAGAATAAGAATATGTGACTGGGTAGGAGGGGTACTTTCTCAAAGAATGAGACTATTTGAATCTGTTTCAGCTCTGAAATTGAAAAGTTCCTACAATTTAGGTAAATCTACTTTCTTGCTCTCTCAAATTCCATATTGCTGGAGGGTAGGTAAGTTGGTGGGCTTCCCTTGTGGCTCAGCTGGTAAAGAATCCACCTGCAATGTGAGAGACCTGGGTTCGATCCCTGGGTTGGGAAGATCCCCTGGAGAAGGGAAAGGCTACCCACTCCAGTATCCTGGCCTAGAGAATTCCATGGACTGCGTAGTCCGTGGCGTCACAAAGAATCGGGCATGACTGAGTGACTGTCACTTCCACTTCACAGTTAAGTTGGTAAGACCAAAGCAGTGATGCTGAAAAGCAATCTTGTTGAGCCCAGATACTTCTCTCAGTTCATATGGGATGCCTGAAGCACTTCCTATAATACTTTTGAGGCTGCCTTCAACCTGGGGATAATACTGTCATGATTTATTAGGGATGTTGTGGGGCAGAGAAGGGTAAGTGCCTATAAACATGCCAGGAAAATGACATCCTTGATAATTTGTACCTGAACTTAGATGGTAGCTTCTCCACTTACATATGAGGTCCTTGTGATTTTGAGTGAAATATTTAACTATCAAATATTTAACTATCTGTGATCAGTTGTCTTGGACACTAGAATCATTACCATCTATTTCTTCTTTAATTATGAGATTGAGTGAAATAACAAAGGCACCAAGTTTGCTCAGCCCATGTCAGGTCCATGAAACCCCAAGAAGGGTCTTGAAGTTCATCAAGTATCTGTAAACACGTGCAGCCTTGGGCTGGATCTGGCAGTGGTCCACCCAAGCCTCAGGTCTGTGCCCAGGAGAGGCTCAGGGCATCTTTGGAACAGCTCAAGAGATGTGCCATGGTGTCATCCTCTCCCTCTCCTGATGTGCCACTTAGATGGCAGGAGATAATGTTAACATCTGACCAGGGTATCCCTTCACTTCAGCTGGCGTGCATTTTTTCTTTTCAGAATGACTGGAAGAGTCCTTGGGTGACAATGATTAATTCAGATGAACATGATACTAGGAGAGTGTATTCACCCGAAGGCTTCTCAGAGTGGGTATTTGACAAGGAGGGTTTAATGAATAAGGAGACCCCCACCTCATCTCTGTGATGTGTTCCAGTGGGGTAGATGGAGGTAGTGGTCGGTGATTAAGTGCACGGGACGCTGCAGGGAGGGAAGCATAAGACAGTGAGGGGAGCAGAAAGGCTCCGCCCACTCGACAAACATGACGGGGGAAAAAAGAGAAAGAGGAGGGTGTCAGGCACGGGGGCAGAAGACGGAGAAGGTGCCAGAACTAACATGTCTGATGATCCTCTAGATATGAGATTAACTTATTTTTTTGCTGAAGTATAATTAATTTATGATGTTGTCTTCAGTTCAGTTCTGTTCAGTTGCTCAGTCGTGTCCAACTCTTTGCCACCCCATGAGTCGCAGCACGCCAGGCCTCCCTGTCCATCACCAACTCCCGGAGTTCACTCAGACTCATGTCCATGGAGTCGGTGATGCCATCCAGCCATCTCATCCTCTGTTGTCCCCTTCTTCTCCTGCCCCCAGTCCCTCCCAGCATCAGAGTCTTTTCCAATGAGTCAACTCGTCACATGAGGTGGCCAAAGTACTGGAGTTTCAGCTTTAGCATAATTTCTTCCAAAGAAATCCCAGGGCTGATCTCCTTCAGAACCGACTGGTTGGATCTCCTTGCAGTCCAAGGGACTCTCAAGAGTCTTCTCCAACACCACAGTTCAAAAGCATCAATTCTTCGGCGCTCAGCCTTCTTCACAGTCCAACTCTCACATCCATACGTGACCACTGGAAAAACCATATCCTTGACTAGAAGAACTTTTGTTGACAAAGTAATGTCTCTGCTTTTGAACATGCTATCTAGGTTGGTCGTAACTTTCCTTCCAAGGAGTAAGCGTCTTTTAATTTCATAGCTGCAGTCACCATCTGCAGTGATTTTGGATGTTGTCTTAGTTTCTGGTACACAGCAAAGTGATTTAGTTATACATCTATCTATTAATATATATCAATCTATCATTTTTCATATTTTTTTCCATTATGGTTTATTACATGGTATTGAATATAGTTCCCTGTGTTATGCAGTGGGACCTTGTTGTTTATTTTATATATAGTAGTTGCCTAATTTATCCCTCCCCTATCCTCTCTCCCTTTTGGTAACCATAGGTTTGTTTCTGTGTCTATGAGTCTATTTTTTTTTAATAAATTCATGTGTATCATATTTCAGACTCCACATGTAAGTGATATATTTGCCTTTCTCTTACTTGCTTTGCTTAATAGGATAATCTCTAGGTCCATCCGTGTTGCTGCCAATGGCATTATTTCATTCTTTTTTATGGCTGAGTTGTAGTCCATTGTACATATGTACTACATATAGTTTATCCATTCATCTGTTGATGGACACTTAGGTTGCCTTTTGGCTACTGTACACAGTGCTACTCTGAGCACTGGGGTATATGTATCTTAAAAAAAAAAAATCTAAATTTTAATATCTTTCTGCCTGCAAGCCCTAACAGAAACAACGGTAGAGCATTTAGCTAAATGCAGTCATTCCAAAGTCTCTGCCATTCCCCAGGATGCACTGGTCCTCTGTCTGGAAGACATTTCCTCTCTTTCCATCCCTGCTCCCTTTCTGCTCACCCTCTTTGAGTTACTGGTCTTTTGAAATCTCCATGAACCACACTGCTCTCGGTATGTTTGGCTGCTGCCTCTTCAGTAATGCGTGTACTTTGGTCAGGCACTGGTGCAATATATATCTTAATGGCTTCCCAAGAGAACTGTGAGAGCGGCAGAGGCCGAAACCCATCCTTTTTTATACCACCTCCCCTCACTAGCGCAGTGCCTGACATCAGTGATTAACCCAGGGTTCCACATGGAATCATTGAAATGAGATGAAATTTTTAAAACTGCCAAACTCATTTAATTCACTCAGTCTACTTCGGTGTGGGTGATACCAGCTGACAAGAATTTTGCTTTTTCTCTCCCTCTTCTCAGACTTTTGGAAGAATTTCTTTTTAGAAGGAGAAAATGCTCTTTCTTTCTTTGTTCTTTTCCTTTCCTTCCTCCCTTTCTTCTTCTTTTTTTTTTTGTCTTCAAATCATCCATCAATATCTACAATGTGCCAGGAACTGTGCTAGGTATAGAAAATAGACATGTAAGAGGCATCATCCTTAAGGAAGATAATATTTTACTTAGAGTTAAAGAAAAAAAAAAGCACACAAATTAGAGTTTTCCATTTGGGGCAAACTATAATACAATCAGCTGTCTGGGCACATGGGTGAGCCACAGAGGGATTCTAGGCCAAACATCCTGCAGGGGGTGATAACTGAAGTCTTGAGAAAGGGCAAAGTTTGCCAGGCAATGAAAAGATGACGGAGATGACATAACCAAAGGTAACACCACTTACAAAGGGAAGGAGGGCAAAGTCTCATTCAGGAAATGAAAAGATTACTGATGTGACTGTAGTGGAAAGTACAAGCTGGCTGCGGAGAGGGCAAGAGAAGAAGAGAGGATCCACACATGGAAAAAGACCTCTTGTCCTGGCAAATCTCCCTGGACTCCATCAGGAAGGCTTGAGGGAGACATTCAAGGATTTTAAGCAAAGGGGCGGTGTGATCCTATCTGAGTGCTCTGACTGCTGGGTGCCTATGAAGTGGTAGCAGGAGATTAGAGGCAGGGAAGCCCATAGAGGAGGCTGTGTTCAACGATCCGGGTAAGCAAATCAGAATGGTCTGGATGATGCAACACCATATAGGGGCAGGGAGTGTTTTAGGGATTCAATCACATGACTGGAAATAGTCAATAGTGCTATTTTTAAAATTAAATTAGTAAAGCTAAAGAGAGGTATTTTATGGGGGGAGGGGGAGAAGAAAAAATAGTAATCTCAATAGTAAAAATAATAGTATAATAGTAATAGTAAATAAAAAACAGTAATAATAAATAGAGGAGGATTTAAGCAATTGCCAAAAATATAATGATAAAAAGAAGGGAGTTGTCAAGAGCATCAAATACAATGGAACACTCTAGAAAGATAAAGGACTCTAGAAAAACTTCCTTTGAGACTTATTTCTATTCCCTCCAGCACCCTGGGGCTTCCCAGGAGGCGCCAGTGGTCAAGAATCGCGTGCCAGTACAGGAGGCATGAGATGCGAGTTCAATCCCTAGGTTGAGAAGATTCCTCTGGGGGAGGACATAGCAACCCACTCCAGTATTCTTGCCTGGAGAATCCCTTGGACAGAGGAACCTGGCAGGCTATGGTCCCTAGGGTCGGACACGACTGAACCAACAGCACAGGCTAGCACCCTGATAACCATGGGTATCTCTTCAAGTTTCAGAGATTATGGTCATGTGGTAACCAAGGTTTTCTTATTCTCAGGCCCCTTTTCATGTCTTATAATGATCATTAAATAAAGAATTAGTGTCTTTAAATGTCACATTATGATTCCAGGCTAAGAAGGCAACTCATTGTTTCTTCCTGCTCTCATGCGTCCCAGCCTGTGTATTTCTCCACCCTGTTTTGCAGCAAGCAGACTTCAGGTCTCTAAATTAGTATCTTCAGTGATTCTTTTCCCTATTCCTCTATGAAACTTTGTCCACATCTTACTAATACTTTCCTATGAACCTTTCCCTTCCTCTAGCCTACAGATGTTATCCTGTTTCTACCCAGGTGCGTCAAACTTTTTTTTTTTTTTTTTTGTGAAACTGGGTAGGACATACCCAAATTAAACAGAGTACCCATTTTGCTTCCTAATAGCACTGCAATTTGATTGCCGCAGCCTCCTGGCTGGTTTCATGTCTCTTTAGTCTTGTCCCTTCATTCAGTTCTACACAAAGAACATGAGTCATCCCCTGCAAGCTCTGTTTTGATCATCTCTCTCCTTCTCTGAACTCTGCAGGATCTCTGAGTTTCTGCTGACGTCAAATCAAAACTGATCATGAGTCACTCTTTATCTAACTGTCCTCCACTTTCATCACAGCCTGATTGTTCTCTCTGCTTAATTCAAGCTGCCTGGCTGGTTCAGAGCGCACACACGCTGTCTCTTTTCTCCAGGGCATTCACAGAGCCTTCCGCCCACCTGGCATGTTTCCGCTCCTCCGGCAATGCTGGTCCCTTGGTTGTTTGCTTCAGAGCTGGGTACAATCCTCGCTTACCTCCCTCCGAAAAGCTTTGCCCACATTCATCTCAGTCCCCGCAGGAAGTCTCTCCCCAGGCCTCACTTGGTTACCTGCTACTGTGGAGCTCTTAACTCATTGATGTATTCCTTTACTTACATATGTATTGCTCTTGTAAAATTTGTGAACATGTAAGCTGTAAATATATAAGCCTTGCCCTGCTCCTTAGGGGCTTAGCATCTGGTGAAGGAGACAGACACAAAAACATTATGATCAGAGACAGATAACTGCAAACAGTAGGGGCTACTACGAAGTAAAGTAAGAGGGGCAAAGAGATTTTAATAGGCACCTTATTTAGTTGAGCAGAGTTGGGAAGGCTGTTCTGAGAAGGTGACAAAGGATGAACAGGGTCCCAGCCATTGAAGAGTTGGGGCAGGGAGTTCCCAGAATGATAATCAGCAGAAGTGAATGACGGAGGAGCTCTGAGACTTCTGGGTGACTGCAGTCCAGGCCGTGGGACAGCGTCACACTTGTGTGTGCCTCTTATAATATGCTGGTCCCGTATCACAAGCAAAGTCCACCTACGCCTTCAGTACTCAGGTCGGTGTTTTCCAAACATCCTTGATGATAAGAATCACCTGGACCATTTGCTAAAATTCAGCTTCCCAGGCTCATTCCTGGGAACATCTGACTCAGTGGGATGGAGGTATGGCCCTGGAATGTGCATCTTTAAATAAAATACCAGGTGTTTTTTATCATCAGGCTTGTTTGGGAATCATTGATGTTTTACAAGGTTTGGATAATTCCAAAACAATAGGAAGAACAAGAAGTGGACTAATGGCAAACTAACTGTAGAATTTCTTAAAATCCTACAATCTTTGGTTTATCTTTGTTAAAAGCAAACATTGCTAGCTGCCATACATATTAACCTGTCTTTGGATGTTGAGTCCATAAATCTTTGCCTACTCCCACATTTGACCATAGAGTAGTGGATTCCAACATTGGCTTCTTATCAGAATCCCCTCACCACCCCAGGACTTTAGGGTGGAGCCTGGACTTCTCTTGTTTTTACAAGTTTCCCCGCTGATCCTGATCCTTGCTGGGGCTGTCAGCCACTGCTCTTGAGTATGTGTGGAAGTAGGCAGTCTGTTTTGCTTCCTTGCCTCCCTTAGCACCACTGTCAGTTCTTCAGATAGTACAGGCTCAGGAATTCGGTTGAGCAACTGATCCACCCTCACTCCCTCCTGTGTGATCACATACTAGTAAAACTCATGTGATCAATTATTGTCCACCTCTGCATGCTAAGTAGGGACTGGGGCCCAGAAACCCAAGGGCAGTGACTGTCCTGTCACTGATAGAAGCAAGGTGCCATCCAATCGTGGTGTTCTGAATCCCTAAGCTTCTGATTCTTTACTGAGAAATCATTAACACTTGCTTGCATGTCTCAACCACATTTTTTTTTTTAAGGTAAGGGTTATATTAGTGTGTGTACCACAAATGGTAAGAGCTTAATGGTGAAGACTTGAGGAAAGATACCATGGGTTGACCATGTTTTACAAATTTAGAAAGTTAGAATGAGGGAAGAGGAAAGTATCATCTGTTAGTTCCTGGCTGGGAATGACCCTACTAATTGTAGTAGGGACTTCCCTGGTGGTCCAGTGGTTAAGACTCCAAGCTTCCACTGCAGAGAGTGTGGATTTGATCCCTGATGTGGGAGACCTGGGTTAGATCCCTGGGTCAGAAAGATCCTCTGGAGAAGGAAATGGCAACCCACTCTAGTACTCTTGCCTGGAAAATCCCATGGATGGAGGAATGTGGTAGGCTACGGTCCACTGGGTCATAGAGCAGTAGGATGTAAAGCAGGAGTCAGCTAACTGTGATCACCAGGAAGAAGACCAGATCAACGGAGGAGCATTGGATGCCCAGTGGCAAGCAATAGTCCAAGCAAGTGAGGGCAGCTGGGGTTCAAGTGGGCAGAGAAAAGGGATGGGAAATGAAGCTAGGGATAGTTAGAGATGCTAGGGTACAAAAAGGCAGCTAGTGTTGGAAATCACTTAATTCACATGGGAAGATCTTTAACCACTGGACTGGACAAAGGATAAAAAGTAAGACTCTGTTCCAAAATGGATTGGAACGCTAGTCAAGTTGTGTAAATGACAGATAATCCAAAATATGGCTGGCCAGGAAGCAAGATAAGTCTGTGTTACCATAACTGAGACCCACGTGGCAGGACCAAATCTGAATACCAGAATTAAAATCTATATTTTCCCTAGTTTACAGATAGCAAGTGCTTATGCATGAGCAGTAACTATAACTTGATGTTGGCCCCAGTGTTTTGGGCTTGAGTTCCTTAAGTTCCTCCAGCTCAGATTGAAAATTGTATCTTAAGACTGAGAGTGAAGTTCAGATCATCAATGTGATGGTCAAGTGTCTTTAGCTGTGGAAAAAGAAAACATATGTAGGCAAAACTGAGAAAAACGGTTACAGAAAGATAGGTTGAATGTTTGATATTTTGCTTAATATTTTGCAACCATTTCTAATTGTCAAGCTATGATTTTCTTTTGCCTTTCAGAAGGAAGGCATCACCTTCTCTAGTCAGAAACAGCGACTGCCCGATCCTTGAATAAGCCCTGGCTTTTGATCAAGTTCTCTGTGTCTAGAATGTCATTCTCATTTTCATAAGTTTGAATTCTAGTTCTCCTTTGAAATAAGCAATTATCCTTCCATCTAGAAACTTCTTTTTCTTGCCAAGTTCCACACAGTTTTCTATTAGTTTTCTCTTACTTTCACAGATGCAGTCTTTAAAACTTGTTGAAAAATTAAAGGTTTTAGAAGCTAAATAGCATGCTCAACTAATTTACTGTGCTAAAAATACTAGAATAAGTAGTGGAATCTAAATACTTACCTCACACTTTAGTACAAGATAGTCTTTGATAATACTCTCCAAGCCTCCTTCTTCACTTATCAGTTGAACATACACTCTAGTATGTTAATTTTATGACACTTAATTTCATAAGTGTCTAAGGTATAATTTGAAACTTTTGGTTCATTCAATAATGTCTTTTCTTCAGCTTTAATAAATGTAAGATCCATAACTCTTAACTTTAGGTTCTCTACATTAAAAAAAAAAAAAACCTCTTCACCACTTGTTATGAAACGTTAAGTTAAAATGCAATTAAATGTCACAGTAGCTAAACAAATAGAGGCATTTCTATCAAAGGTGTGACACACTGAATTGGACCATTGACTAGCATATGTTAGCTGCAAATACTGTCTTTAGCCTTCATCCAAAACTTTGAATTTAATCATTATAATATAGGAATGACAATGTATGCTGTATAAAGGAGCAGATTGTCCTGAAAATCAAGACCTCCCTTGTTTTATAATAATTTGTTTTGCTTTTTCATTTAGGACTGATATTTTGCTGGTATATTTTGGCACTGTCTGTCTGGTTGGTACCATTGTAGTGCTAATTGCTGTGTATCACCCTTGAATACAACCTTGAATACATTATCTCATTTATGAGGTGGAGATTCCTTATCTTAGTATCTAGTACAGTGATTTGTGGAAAGCAATCCCACATACAATGGTACTGTATGTAATATTTTCCAAATGCTTTCTCAGACGTGATCTCCTCTTAAGCCAACAACATTGCAGAAACCTGGACATGCTGGATGCTTGTGGGTCTCAGGCAGAACATATGTCTTTGCAATCACAAAATGGAGAAAAGGAAACAATGGAGAGAGGTGACTTGCTCATGTTCATGAATTAATAAGAGGTAAAATTGGGGCCTAAACCCAAATTGTCAAGTCCTTTTATATCAGAAGTCTTCAATAACAATGGATTGATGTATGTATGAATATATAGGTAGTTCATATAGCCTGTCTCTACTCTGGTTCATTAACAACTTTTTCTGATATTTGGGACTATGGCAGAACCACACCTCCCATAATGTCAGGATTTTCAGAATCCATCCAGGGACAAGGAAAACTGGTCTAGGGCCTGATGCCAGAGCCTTCTCACTCACACTCGAAAGGAAAAGAAGAACTTATGATGGTAAAAGAGAAGCTGTTTATAGAGGAGTAAAGGAAAACCACAGTTTGGTATCAGTACATACACGTATGTAAATTACTAGTAGGACCCAACTACTTGGAACTAGAGAAAAAGAGTTGGGACAACAGCAATTTGTATTGAAAGTTGGGAACTTACCATTAAGCAAAGCAAATTCAGCAGGTAGAAAACCTAACACTTTTTTTGGGCAGATGGTGGTGAAAGTCAAAGTGAAAGTCACTCAGTTGTGTCTGACTCTTTGTGACCCCATGGATTACACAGTCCGTGGAATTCTCCAGGCCAGAATCCTGGAGTGGGTAGCCTTTCCCTTCTCCAGGGGATCTTCCTAACCCAGGTCTCCTGCATTGCAGGTGGATTCTCCTGCATTGCAGGTCTCCTGAATTGCAGGTGCAATTCCCTGCATTGCAGGGAAGCCCAGATGGTGGTGGGGTGTCATTAAACCTTACTACTGTAAGAGACTCTAAGACTGAGTAACATTCGTCATCCATGGACATTTTCTGTCATTCCAGTTCTTTATCTCTGAGAGTTTAATCTCCTTTTTGGTTTTTGTGGAGTTTTTGAGTAGAGAATAATGAACTCTAATCTTGTTGGGTCATTATGAAGTGATTCAAGGGTTCCAGAACTGTTCGGTTTTATGTGTATGTTAAGGAGGGCCCATGAGAACTGATGTCAAAATATGTAAGTCTTAATAGGAGACAAAAGTTCTTAGGTTTTCTCAAATTTCTCCTCTTGAAAATGTGTACCTAAGTAAACAGAGATACTCTCTGATAAGTTAATTTCTCCTAAAACCTGGACGTATTCCAAGATAGATTTTTTTTTTAGCCAATATTCTATTCAAAGAGTATTTATTCTGTTTTTTTCTCCAGTAAAGTAAATATTTATTAATCTTCTAATCAAATATGTCTTGATATATTTTGCTTGTAGTAGTATGGAAGTGAAAGATAAGGGTATTATCTAAGGCTACACAGGTTGGTCTTGATAATTTGGTGACATTAGGTGCAAATAGTCATTTACTGACATTTCCTCCTCTTCAGTTAGAGACTTGAGAGAAAGAATAAGTTTTTATATTGAACTAGTATCAGTAAAGACAGAGTAATCAGAAATCCTAAAATGAGAACACTAAAGCCTTAGAAAATGAAATTCTGTAGTTAGGGAAGTTGAAAAATATTTATCAGACCCTATTTTAGAGGTTTAACAGTGTTTAGCTACTACAGGCCAAGTAACTAAACCCTGTCTTTTATAAATCTGAATAAATCTGACTGAATCTTTAAAGTGACTAAGAACACATCCTTTAGGAAGGATTGAAATCCAGTGTAGAATTAGATAATGTTAATGACTTGGGAATTCCTGCGTTTGTTTTTCTCTTGGTAGAGAATACATTCCTCATACAGCTGACTTTAAGGGAAGCTCCATTTCGGCCTGGAGGAGCGCTTATTTTGTTTGGTTGAAAGTAGTCTCTCGTAGGAGTTTCTCTTTACTGATGCCGACTAGAACTCATCATATAAGAATAGTTGGTTTACAGAACTTTGATGGCTTTCTATGTCTTATCTTCTCTCTCTTTTCTGGTTGGAGACTAGTTGTAAATAAAGATTCTCAGATCTTGTTCATTAAGTTGGCAGCAGGGTACAGGGGGAAGTATGAGGGGAGGGATGTATGATGTGAATGTGTTCCAATTTATATTTTGATGATAACCATTGATGGGTGTCCATCTTTTGGCTATACTATAGAAATACATCGTTAACTAATTAAAAGGAAACGTATCTCCTTGCTAGTACTTTAATAGTTTATGTCAGATCATGAATCCTCTTAGAAGCATTGTGCTCTGTTACTTTATGTCTCATTTTTAGTTGAAGGTTAAGGGAATGTAGTATTTTAATCCCAACTCTGCCAATATCTTTGTCTAGAGACGTGTTGCCACATTTGTCTTTTATGAATTTTTTTGTCTCCAAGAGAGGAAGGATTGCAGTTTTTCCTCCCAGATTGAGTTGGTGTAGTGTATTCTTGATTATCAAAATAGTCATAGTTTTGGGACTTTGAAATGCTAAATATTCATGACATGTGAAAAAGCATGATACATAACAGTATGATCTCAATTACGTAAAAAAGGGAGCTTAGTTGTATGAATACACAAATAAACGAGGCCTAGAAGGACACATCAAGTGATAAACTAATTGTGATTATGGATGACTTGGTTTTTTGTTTCTGCTTCTTGCGTTTTTTGGTTTTCTATTACGCACATGTTAACGCTAGAAAAAAATACATCTCATTTTAAAAACCTTAACAAAAAAAAAGTTCTCAGTGCTGTTTTTATCATGAAAGACTGACGAATCACCATTGGCTCATTTTGTAGGAAAGCGAGACCTCCATGAAATAGCAGGCATATACTTACTTTGGAAATATGCAGCATCTTGTAAGTAGCATATTCAAAAGCAGACATTACTTTGCCAACAAAGGTCTGTCTAGTCAAGGCTACGGTTTTTCCTGTGGTCATGTATGGATGTGAGAGTTGGACTGTGAAGAAGGCTGAGTGCTGAAGAATTGATGCTTTTGAACTGTGGTGTTGGAGAAGACTCTTGAGAGTCCCTTGGACTGCAAGGAGATCCAACCAGTCCATTCTGAAGGAGATCAGCCCTGGGATTTCTTTGGAAGGAAAGATGCTAAAGCTGAAACTCCAGTACTTTGGCCACCTCATGCGAAGAGTTGACTCATTGGAAAAGACTCTGATGCTGGGAGGGATTGTGGGCAGGAGGAGAAGGGGATGACAGAGGATGAGATGGCTGGATGGCATCACTGACTCGATGGACATGAGTCTGAGTGAACTCCGGTAGTTGGTGATGGACAGGGAGGCCTGGCGTGCTGCGATTCATGGGGTCGCAAAGAGTCGGACACGACTGAGCGACTGAACTGAACTGAACTGAACTGTAAGAGCTGGATTAGAATGTTAGGAAACTTGACAATCAAAACCATAATGACCTCATGAGATAACACTTGATCTTTGCCGCAAAGTATATCAACTACATAGATACTTCACAGATGGATTTTGTTCCTTTGGTTTTCAAGACCTATAATTTCTTGATGTAAGTCTTGTGAGAAATCACCTGTCTTAACATGTTCAAACATTTCTAACTTGACTTAGATGTGATTTGGCTTGAAATAGGATATGTGGTTTGTAACCAATCCATAACTGGAAGAAATCTGAACAGAGACATTGATTCAAACATATCAGAATGACCACATATTCACTGGTCTCACTGACTTGGGAATAAATTTTCTCTGTGCCATGTATATTTTCTTAACCTTAAATTTATGGCCTTTTGCTGAGTAAGTGAAATTCAGACCAAAAATAAATCATCAGTGTTTGCCCTGACAACAATAGTAAGTAAAACAAGGACCACCAACTGGGTAAGATTTCTTGTATATATCTCTGGGTTATGTATTATTGTAGATGTAAAGCATCAAATGTTTGTGCTCTGCCTGGCTCAACTAAAGCCAATGTGGCCTTGTCCTATTTGTCACCCAACTATCTGTGACTAATTTTTGGAAGGGCCCTATCTACTTTTCTCAGTACACAATTTGCCAAATCAATATTAAAACCACATTTACTTGATCTTTCAGGGATTTGAGCATTCAAATACTCAGAACTGGGAGAGTCGGAAAAATGTTTTGTAGGACAAGTGGTCCTGGGCAGGGTATATGGGAATAAGAAAGTGCTTGGGTGGGAATTTAGTTGCAATTTGTCCTCAGTTCTTCTAAGTCCTTAGCCTTAGCCCATGTTGGCAAGATACAATAGAATATGATAGCTGGAATCATCCACCGTGTTGATTTTCTTGACACAAGGTCAGCAGAGTATTGGCTTTTGTGCTTTAGTAATCAACTTTCAGATTGTCAATGATTTCCAAGGTCTACAGCTCCGTGACTTTGCGTGCTTCTCTTTTCAGTGTTGACTCATCCTGCATCAGGAAATTTTTCCTGAAAAAAAAAAAAAACATGAAAAATAAAAGTCAAGAGTGGTAAAGAACAAGAAAAAGATGTTTTCCTTATACCTGACTGAATTCCCCGCAACTCATACTCAACTCCTTTTATCTAAGTTTGACAAAGTAAATGATCAATGGATCAATGTTTTCTTCAAAATGGTTGTTCCTTTTCCACACAGTGTTCATGAAACTATCCATAATAACCCATAGGTTTGTTTCTTTTGTTTTGAAAAATGTACCTATTTTTATTCCTTTCAGGAGCTTTATTTATTTGTCATTCTGAACCCTTTCTATCACTACCTATTTCTTAAATATTAAACATTGAACCCATTTGCATCATTTTTAATGTCAGTTGATTTTTACCACTTGTGATGCAACTTAGGTACCTATAATTTTTCCTAGGTAGAAATGTTAATTTAATATGTAATTTAATGAGAGTCGTAAAAAAATGATTAAAAACCACTTCATTTCTAATGCATCCTCAGTCTGTCCTTCCAAGCATAGGAAGCTGAAAATATGAAACCAGGTTTATCTTTGACTCTGCTAAAAGAGCTGTCATTTTATCTTAAGACAGTTGTCCTTTTCTATAAATATGGAGCATTAGGGAATAATTCTCTTGTTTTTAACAGTCACAAAGGGCAATATATAAAACAGGCAGAAAAAGTTCACTCTAGAATGACATTTGTTTGAGCATAATAATAGAATTAATCATCTAGTCACCAAATATATACTTTATGCTCACTGGAATATTAGAAAAAAAAAAAAAAGCTTTCTAAATACCACAACGGATTTGAATTCTGTTTCTCTTTGGGGAGATAAGTTGTCTTTTAGTGAAATATTTATATATTTTTTTCCTATTATTTTCTACAGTCTTTTGAAAGGATTGTTATTGTAAATATATCTTCATGTAGAAAATCTGAAAAAATACATAAATGAATAAAAATGAAGATCAGTTAAAATTCCACAACTAAAGATTGTTGTATATCCTTTCAGATTTGTTTGTTGCTTGGCCATGTAGCATGTGGGATTAGTTCCCCAGGCAGGGAGTGAAGCTGCGCCACCTGCATTGGAAGCATGGAATCTTAACCACTGGACTGCCAGGAAAGTCCCTCAGTTGAGTCCCTCAAGTACATTACTTGTTTTTTAATCATTTATTGGATTTTCCCTGTGAAACTGTACGAGCCAGGTACTACTATCAGAATATCTACTCTACTGAATGGAAGTGTTTTTAATCTTAATAGACTTTGGAAGGTAGCTGGAAACACAGATGATTAAAATGTAAACCAAGGTGCATTTAGTATCAGTAATTACAATATCAACGTGAAACAACAAATAAACAGAAAAGGTGTCATGATTGAAAATAACAGAGTTAGGGCAAAAGGTACTTAGCTGGGGTGGCTAAGTGGGGGTGTTATAGGGGTAGCGACAGTTCAGATGAGGGCAAGAGGATGAGAAGACAGATGTGAGGTCAGCAGGAAGAACAGCATTCCAACCCATGACCTGGTTCTGTAAAGATAGCTGAGTATTTCCCTTGGACTCTGTTGATTCTGTTACACCTAGTAATAGCTATTTGATTCTCTAGACCTGATCTTCCAAATGTGTCACTCCCAACTTGCTAGCCGGTTAGTACACATCTGACAGAGTTGATGATGGTTTATTCACTTGGTCACTTGACCCAGTGTCAGTCTCCTGTGAAATACGCCTGTTGTCACAAAGCTGAACTCCAACGGAATTCCAAAAATGCTGTAGATATGGTAGAAGATCAAGTCATAAAGTTCAAAGTTGAGAGACGAAATGCTGTGAAGTCATCCCAGCTCTTTAGTTCAGCTATGTGCTGTGAATGCTGAGAATAGAAAATCAATTACAGATGCATTAAAAAATAAAGCTAGTCCATAGATTCAGTTGGTATAATGTATCCATGGGAATATATTCTTGTTCTTTAATTCATTGAGGAGGATATGATGACCAAGGTGTTGGGTTGGCCTAAAAGTTTGTTCTGATGTTTCATAAGATGCTGTGAAAAAACCCAAGTGAACTTCGGCCAACCCAATAAAATAGGCTTCCTCAAAAAACTAAAACTATAACTGTGAGAAATAAGTTGAAGGAGAGAGGACAGTCCAACTTTTTACCTTGTCTTTTGCATTTGGAGAGACATGGTGTATCCAGGGAAGCTTCCCAGGTGGCGCTAGTGGTAAAGAACTTGCCTGCCAATGCAGGAGACATAAGAGACAAGGGTTCCATCTCTGGGTTGGGAAGATCCCCTGGAGGAGGGCATGGCAACCCACTCTCTGTCTGGAGAATCCCATGGACAGAGGAGCCTGGTGGGCTATAGTCCAAAGGCTCGCAAAGAGTCAGACATGACTGAAGCAACTTAGGAGGCATGTATGGCATATCCAAGTATATCTATATTCCCTTTTAAAATAAGATCAGAAATAAGCACTTTGTATTTCATCCTAGGGAAACACAAGTGATACTCTTTGTTTCATGAGGACCCACCCATTATAACATAAGGCCTGCATTCCTTGAGGTCCTGGGAAGTTTTCCGAAGTGACATGACAATTAAGTCAGTTGAAAACCAGAATTCCAGCTGCTTCACAAGGGGGCCGCTGTGTGAACACATCCACACTCAATGTTTAAGCTTTGGCTTATGAGGTGGTTTATTCAACGTAAAAATTTTCTGTGGGTCAGAGCAATTGCTGTTTTAATGCTTCAAATCAAACACAGTCGGAGGTTTAGAGATGAAAAAATAAATATTTGCAAACAGTGGTTGAATTGGGCAGACTGTTCACTCTAGTTTTCTTTGAGGATTTTCAAATCTTCTATTTTATTACTATTTCTGAATTTACCAATAAAAACAGTCACTTTGGCCACCAAGAAGGGACTTGAGAAGGACTTATTATGCAGTTCCATGAATGTTCATAGCTGGGACTTACAACCTGAGCGGGTCCTTCAGAGGCCCTACATCTTAACACATATGGTCCCTTACCATTGCCTGTAGGCCATCAGAAAGGCTATTGTCTCTAATGCCCTGTAGAAAAGCCACATGCAATAATAGAGAAATTGCTTACAATTCTTAATAAAATTTATACTTAATATTATTAGGGCTTCCCAGATGGCTCAGTGGGTAAAGAACCTGCCTGCAATGCAGGAGACGCCACAGACATGGATTCGATTCCTGGGTTGGGAAGATCCCCTGGAAAATGGAATGGCTACCAGCTCCAGTATTCTTGTCTGGAGAATTCCATGGACAGAGGAGCCTGGCAGGCTTCAGTCCACAGGTGGCAAAAAGCTGGACACGACTGAAGCAACTGAGCACAGCACAAATATTATAAAAAAATGTATTATGTGAGGTTTTTCTAAAACATGAAATATACATCTAATTTAAAGTTATGTAACTTTTATGTATAGTAAGGCATTTTTAGAACAATTTGGACAAATACAAAAGCTTCCTTATTTATTTTACACATTTTGAGCCAAATATACATCTGCCTCAAAACTCACGCTGACTTTTTTCGGTGGACTATTTCATGATATATTTTGTTATGGCTCTTACTTCTTTTCTGGAGTCTATTTCAAGATAAAACCATTCATAAAGGGAGAAAGGGAACAATATACAAACTGATTTGAATTTTCCCTTACAGAGTGTATATGAACTAGGTGAACAGAGATGATGGTACGAAAAACAGAAAAACATCAGCCTGTTTTTCAGAGTATTGCAGAACCTAAAATTGTGACCCTGAAATTACTGTGCTCTGATACGGGTTTCCCAGGTGGCACCAGTAGTAAAGAACCTGCCTGCCAATGCAGGAGACATAAGAGATGCAGGTTCAATCCCTGGGTAGGGAAGATCTCTTAAAGTAGGAAATGGCAGCCCACTCCAGTATTCTTGCCTGGAAAATCCCATGGACAGAGGAGCCTGGCTGGCTATACCCCATAGCAAAGAGTCAGATGTGACTGAAGCAACTTAGCACACTGGTAAGGGCTCTGCCCCATCCAAAATACTTATATTTCTGAATTAAAATTATCCTAAGTTTATGGCTTGTTTCCAAGTAATACACCAGGTCTAACATGCAGATGAAGGTTACTCTTTCTTTTGGTTTTAGGGCTTTCTGTTCATATTATTCAGGATTATATTTTCTCAGTATCAGATACAGAATATAAAAAATTCTTGTGGATGAAGGCCTCTAAACATTGTAGCCACTGATATCCTTTTTATTTTTTAAAGCTTTTTATTTTATGTTGGAGTATAGCCAATTAACAATGTTGTAATAGTTTCAGATGGACAGAAAATGTACTCAGCCGCACATATACATGTACCCATTTTCTCCCAAACTCCCCTCTCATCCAGGCTGCCACATAACATTGAGCAGAATTCCCTGTGCTATACAGTAGGGCCTTGTTGATTATTCATTATAAGTATAGCTGTGTGTACATGTCAATCCCAAACTCCCTTATTATCCCTTCCCCTATCTTTCTGCCTATCAACCATAAGTTTGTTCTCTAAGTCTGTGAATCTCTTTCTGTTTTATACATCAGTTCATTTGTATCATTTCTTTTTAGAATCCATATGCAAAGGATGTCATATGATATTTCTCCTTTCCTGTCTGACTTCATTCAGTATGACCCTCTCTAGATCCATCTGTGTTGCTGCAAATGGCTTATTTCACTCTTTTTAATGGCTGGATAATACTCCATTGTGTATATGTACCATGTCTGCTCTATCTATTCCTCTGATGATGGACATTTAGGTTACTTCCATGTTTTGGCTATTGTAAATAGTGCTGCAATGAGCACTGGGTTGCATGCATCCTTTTGGATCATGTTTTTCTCCAAATATATGCCAAAGAGTGGGATTGCAGAATCATATGGTAGCTCTATTTTTAGCTTTTTAAGAAGCCTCAATACTGTTCTCCATAGTGGCACCACTAATTTTCAATCAATCTAATGTGTCATACACTAGTAGATTCTCTAGACCTCTCCAGAGGACTTGGCTCACATATTAGCACTCTCCAAAGAAAAAGAAACAATTATATATACATTTATATATAATAGTTATATGTAATAATTATAAATACATATATATGAATATCTAGAAGATGAACATTTTATAAAGATAACATATAGATATATTACATGCATATATATGTACATAAGGCAATTTAAGGAATTGACTCACACAGTTTTGGAAAACAGAAGATCCTCCCAGTTTGGCAGGCAAGCTTGAACACTAGGACAGCCAATGGTTTAGTTCCAGTTCAAGACCAAATCCAAAGATAGGAGAAAACCATTGTCCTCACTCAAAGATAGGTGGAGGGACAGAGAGAGAGAATTCTCCTTATTTAGCCTTCTGTTCTGTTCAGGACGTTAATACATTGGTGATGCCCCCTCCAACGTTGATCATAGATGGCAAATTGCTTTACTTTATGTCTGTGGATTCTAATGCTAATCTCATCCAGAAACACTCTCAGAGACACCCAGAAGAGTGTTTAAACAAATATCATGGTCCAGTCAAGTTAGTACCCAAAATGAATCATCATCCTCAGGGCTTTTAAACAGTTTCAACAGACTCAGGATTCACTTCGGCACCAGTGTTACACATTTATCTTTTAAACTGGTAAAGCTGGGTTGGGGAAATTAGCTCAGGTCTGAGGCCAAAACCAAGATTCTTATACTTAACCCTAGGTTTAAATCTTCCACATATGAGGGGACGGACTAAAGAGCATACTCACCTGGCCAGCAGCAGGGAGACTTGTCACCTGACTTCTGCCAACCAAGCCCCAAGCAGGCTGCCGTGCAGAAATGCATTTATGAACGTGCAGGCTCTCCCTTGGGCTCCGAATTGCAGCTTAAGGGATTGTATAAAATATTTATTGGGGGATTTAGGAGGTTCTGTTGATCCATTTTTATATATATTCAAAATCATTTTGAATTTTATATTTCCCATGCCTCTCTGTTTAAAAAAGAAATCCATTGAGTTACAACTTACGTACAACAACCTGAATCCATTTTAAGTGTTTAGTCCAATGAGCCTTGACAAAGTTAACCAAGTAACCCCAAGAGATACAGATAGCTCACCTCCAAAACTCTCTTGTGAGCCTTGATCTTCAGCCTCTTTCCACCCCCATCCCTGAGCTCTGTGCTTCCAGTGATCTACTTTATTTCAGTGGATCCAAATTCTTGGCAATGTTTGGCATTACAAGTCTTTTATCTCCTTGTGTTTTAACTTGTATTTTCCTGATGAGTAATAACATGTATCTTTTCATGTGCCAATGACTTCAGTTTATCAAATATTTCTTTTATAGTTCATGCTTTCTTTGTTCTATCTATGAAATCCCAGTCTGAACTTCCTTTCCTGCCACCTTGAACTCGTAAGGTTGCAGTTTTCATCTTTTGAGGAAAAGGCTACACAATTCTTACCTGTCACAATATCAGTTTCTTACGAGTAAACTCGTCTCCTGGTTCTGTCTGCTTTGGGATGATTTCCGTTGCCTTTAAATAGCTGTTTACAATTTTGTCCAGCTCTTGTAAGTGCAAACAATGTGGCACTGAGAGGACTGGAACAAAGATAAATAAGCTAGCCATTGGAGAATTATTTTTTTTAAATTAGTGTTTGGGCAAAAGAAGACACAGGAATGATTCTTTACTGTAACAATTAGGAGCAGATGCTTTAGAGAAAAAAAACTAGACATTTTCTTCTTTCAATTAATATCTTGCTTATTGGGCCAATATTCAAGGGAGGGAGGGAAATAGATTTGTCATTTAATTAATACTTTTAGGGGTTCTGGAAAGTGTGTTTTCTCCTTTCCCCCTTTATCATAATGCTTTCCCTACACAAGCATGTGGGCATACACTTATGCACACTACACTCTGTCCCGGTCCTCTTGTAACAGCACAATATGATGTTTTAGAGGGTATTTAATAATTCACACAACTCAAGAAAAATGGTAGTACATAAAAATATCTGTATAATGAGAATAGATTTTTTTGGCTTAGTTTGTTTTGGTGATTGAGTAAAAATGGTATTTTTCTCCCCCGGGGAGAAACTTTTAAAAAACAGAAAGAAAAACTGTGAGTACCATCTTGCAGCTGTGGGTACCAGCTCCCCCAATCTACTTTAAAAGACCATCTCCCACTCCCACCACTGTTTCTGTTACACCATCCTTCTGGTTCTCAGTCATCAGAGTCAAGGATCTTCAGATAAGCTCCGAGAGGAATTTGCACCATATATATGTAGGGTTGGGGTTGCCTTAAGAAATTGAATGAGTGATTTTCTTTTCTTCAGTAAGAGATTTAGCAGATGCCCTGGGGACAGGAAAAACAGGTCTATCCAGTGCTGGCAAGGCTCACGGATGTGGTGTTCCTTCATTATATAGAAAACAGGGACACTAGACACTGTTGAAACTGTTACAGGAATAAGGAATACCTTTTTTCCCCTTTTTAATGGGAATATAATTGCTTTACAATGTAGTGTCAGTTTCTGCTGTGCATCATGAGTCAGCTATATGTATACACATATCCCCTCCCTCTTTGGCATGCCTCACACCTGCACCCCCACCCCCCTGCCGCCTCATTCCACCCATCCAGGTCATCACAGAGGAATATCTTTAAACTAACTTTACTGGTAATTCTTTGAATAACTGAAACCTGTCAGTCTTAATGACCGGGAGAGTGTGCAGAGAGGCAGAGCAGGGCAGGGTAGAGCTTGAAGAGGACCAGAGTTTATGTTCTGGGTACAACAGTCACTCTTGTGGGACTAAGAAGGTGAAGTCCTCACTCTGGACTACTGTCCTTCAACAGGAAAGACTCTCAGCCTTACTTTCAGCTCTGTGCTCTTGGTTGTAGAAAGTGCTTCTTCCACAGTTCAATAGCATCTTTTCTGTCTGACTTTTCTCCTGGCTGCTTATAATACACATTTGATGTCCTATAAAAGGCACACGGATGATAGTTTACTTCAACCTGGTGTTCATGACATTCAGTTCAGATCAGTCACTCAGTCGTGGCTGACTCTTTGCAACCCCATAGACTGTAGCACGCCAGGCTTCCCTGTCCACCACCAACTCCTGGAGCTTGCTGAAACTCATGTTGATCGAGTTGTTGTTCAGGACATTGTCTGCCACCATTTTGAATAAACAGTGATGTGATGAGACTTGTGTGTTTTAATAAAGTTTAAATGGAACAAAGAAACAGGACTTTTGAGGACACATCCCGTTCTTATACATTAAAAGAAACATCATAATGGCTAATATGTAATTTGGCATTTTAAGACACAAATATTGTATGGACACCTCTAAATCTTGTCAAACAGAGAGCAAATAACTATTTTATTGACATGAGTTTACAAAAAGGCTCAGACCTTAAGTCCTTTACATATTTGTAGAGCAGGGAATTGTTTTTTAAAATGCTAGTAATGTCAATAAAATATTCAATGTGTTTGATTACTTATGCTACTTAATGCTCTTAAAGCAATTATTGAGAACTTATACACAAATATTAGTTAACTAAACTCTTAGGATAACTCTAAGAGGTAACTGCTTCTTTTCCAGAAGCAAGGTCTATCTAACATTTCTTTGTGAATTAGATTGCTTTTAATAGCCTAATTTCATGATCATTTTCTTTTTCTAACATAATCCTCTGTATGTTTTATGTGTGTATATTTTAAAAATACTTCATCATAGATCTACATAGTTGTAAATTCCAGTTGGACTGGCTATTGCATATATGAAACAAGTATAAAATAAATGAAATTTTTGCTTTTTTAAAATTCCAAAAACTCATACTGCCATATATACAGAGCTATCAGTACAGCTGCAAATAAACTTTAACTACATTGAAAAATCACTGTTGTTGTCCATAAGCAGCTTGACAGAACCAAGCAAATATATATAAACTTTGTCTAAGTTCAGGAAAAATATTTGGTGAATATTTGGTATAATTGGCTTAAGGAGGACCCAAACCATCACATACTCTATGAATATCTTCACTGGGGCATAAACATTCGATATCATGTCAATTATGGGATCATGTCTTTTGAAAGCTTCTGTTATATCTGAGCTTTCTTTACATTTTTTAAATTAATTTTTATTGTAGTATAGTTGCTTTACAATGTTGTGTTAGTTTCTATTGTACAGCAAAATACATCCCCTCTCTTTTGACTCCTTTCCTACTGAGGTCACCACAGCCTCATTAAGTAGCTCCCTTTGCTACACAGTATGTTCTGCTTAGTGATCTATGGCCTCTCTGAGCTTTCTAAAGAGAATTTCTGGCATTAATTCATGTCTTGACATATCCACTTGTCAGATTTGATAGCTATTTTCAAGAAGAGGTCCTATCCTTGAACACATCTGCCACACAATTTGTTCATTTACAAACATTTATTGAATGCCTGTTATATTCTGGATATATTCCTTGATGAGCTCATGACTATGTAAAGAAAATCTTGCAGTATGACATAACAAAACTACAAGATCAGCAAAGTCACATTTTATGGGGTTAGAATGTAGTCAACGCTTAAAGCAAAATGTTTAATATAATGAAAATTATCCTTCAAAATCCCATAGAAGCTATCAGCTTGGAGGATTACATACTATTGATATTTCTCAGTGACTCTAAAGCAGCCTGCTTTTCTTCAAGCATTTAGAAAAGATTATTTTCTTCTTTCAGTTGGATATCAGATGATGTAGCTGACTTGCATCAGCCACCAGCTTTTGTGAAATATGCCTGCTTTCGAAATTGCATAACCAATGAGGAAGGCTCACTTTATGAGGGACACACAGGAGCAGACCAACCAAAGGAGAGCAGACTCAAGTCTTCCATCTTGCTGCTGTGGGAGTTATGCTTGTAGGCAGAATGGCTGGTGGTTCACTTACTTGCATTATCTCAACTTTTCCCTTTGATTCCATGTGTACAGATGAATGTGGGTATGTTAAATACATGTATGATGCAACCTCCAGTGAAAACTGAGTGACTAAGTCTAGGAAGCTTCTAAATCAGAGGGGATGCTTGACTTGCATTTGAAAAGATCAGTAGAATTTCAGATTGTGAATGTGGAAATTCCAGGCAGCAAATAGCATGAGTAAAATCATGGAAGAGTGAGACTTTCTGGTATGTTAAAGAAACTGGAATTAGTTCTTTTTTTTTTTTTTTTGGATCATTTTTCCCAGCTTTATTGAGGTATAATTGACAAGTAAAACAGTATATACTTAAAATATACATGTGATGATTTGATATACATATACATTGTGGAATGATTGCCATAATTAAGTTAATTAACATGTCCATCACCTCACAGCTACCATGTGTATGTGTATGTGTTGAGAACACTTTGCTGTTCTCTTAGCAAATTTCAAGTACACAGCACAGGGTTACTAACTACAGTCATTATGCTGTATTAAATCCCCAGAACATATTCATCTTATAATTGAAAGCATGTATTAGAAGTAGTTCTTGATGGCAAGAGGGTGTAGCTATAAAAAAGCCAGATTCTGAGTAAGTTTCTTCTCTGGTTAAAAGAAGAAATCCTTTTAACAGCAGAATGAAGGATGACTGCTGGGAAGACAAGAACAAAAGAAGGGACAATCAACCAAGGGGACGTTAGGTAGTGACAGGTGAGGGAACTAACTGGCCTCCAGAGATTTTTCCAGGATATTTCCTAGTCCTGGGGCCAGACTCCCAGCCCAGTATTCTTTCCAATTCACCACACTGACTCTTTCATTGCTTTTCCCTTTATGTCAGCTCCAGTTATTCCTAATGAAGTATTTGTGTGTGTGTGTGTGTGTGTGTGTGTATAAATATTGGAGAAGGCAATGGCACCCCACTCCAGTACTCTTGCCTGGAAAATCTCATATCCGGAGGAGCCTGGTGGGCTGTAGTCCATGGGGTCGTGAAGAGTCAGACACGACTTAGCGACTTCACTTTCACTTTTCACTTTCATGCATTGGAGAAGGAAATGGCAACCCACTCCAGTGTTCTTGCCTGGAGAATCCCAGGGACAGCGGAGCCTGGTGGGCTGCTGTCTATGGGGTCACACAAAGTTGGACACGACTGAAGCGACTTAGCAGCAGTAGCAGTAGCAGTGTATACATATATTTTCTATAGAGGGAGTATATTAGAACATACTCTTTTTGGTCCTTTAAGGTTGCAGTGGGAATTACTATTTTATGTCTATCACCTCTTCAAAGCCTGTTAGGATCAGTTGATCATTTCTTTTAGGTCACTAGTATCTCCCTCAGTGTGCAAAAGCATACTCTAAACTTTATTTAGTTTATTTATTTCAAAGTTTATTTATTTTTCAGATGAATATTGTTTATCATTATGTTAACTTTTAATAATTATTTATTATTTAAAAATGGTTTATTCAAGGAGAGGTCATTAGCTGTCACTTGGGCTATTAGCGTGACTCTCTCCATAAACACATTTTGTTATGAACAAAAAGTGGAGCTTTAGCTTGGGCACATTATCACCCCAAATCTCATTTTTTTGTATTTTACCTGCAATTTAAATTTCTTTAAAAAATTTTAATTGGAGGACAATTGCTTTGAAACGCTGTGTAGGTTTCTGCCATACAATCTGAATCAGTCATAAACATACGTATGTCCCCTCTGTCTTGAACATCTCTCCTACGCCTACCCCCTTGCACCCATCTGAGCTGTCACAGAGCGCTGAGTTGAGCTCCCTGTGTTATAAAGCTACTTCCTACTAGTTATCTATTTTACATATTGTAATGTATACGTTTCAATGCTACTCTCTCAGTTTGTCCCATCCTCTCCTTCTTCCGCTGTGTCTCCAAGTCTGTTCTCTATGTCTGCATCTCTATTCCTGCCCTGCAAATAGATTCATCAATACCATTTTTTCTAGGTTCAATATATGAATAAATATATAATATTTGTTTTTATGATTTCACTCTGTATTTTCTTAATGTGTGCTTAGTCAATTAATCAAGTCCAACTCTGCAACCCTTTGGACTCTAGCCCACCAGGCTCCTCTGTCCGTGGGATTTTCCAGCCAAGAATACTGGAGTGGGTTACCATTTCCTTCTCCAGGGGATCTTCCTGACACAGGGATCAAACCCTCATCTCCTGTGTCTCCTGCATTGCAGGTGGGTTCTTTATCCACTGAGCCATTGGCAAAGACCTTACTCTGTACGAACAGACTCTAAGTTCGTCTACCTCACTAAAACTGACTCAAGTGTTTGCACAGCAAAAGAAACTATAAACAAGATGAAATGACAACCCTTGGTATGAGAGAAAATAATTGCAAACGGAGCAACTGACAAAGGATTAATTTGCAAAATATACAAATGAATCATAAGTTCAACATCAA
The DNA here is from genome assembly GCF_029378745.1 of Bos indicus. Classification (NCBI taxonomy): domain Eukaryota; kingdom Metazoa; phylum Chordata; class Mammalia; order Artiodactyla; family Bovidae; genus Bos; species Bos indicus. Next base: position 21,424,671 of record NC_091768.1, on the reverse strand, counting down.
CTCATGAGTTCAAAAACAAACCAATCAAAAAATGGGCAGATGTGGGAGAATGGCAGTGAAACATGTAAAATATCATGTAGGAAACGAGTTGCCAGTCCAGGTTCGATGCATGATGCTGGATGCTTGCGGCTGGTGCACTGGGACGGCCCAGAGGGATGGTATGGGGAGGGAGGAGGGAGGAGGGTTCGGGATGGGGAACACATGTATACCTGTGGCGGATTCATTTTGATATTTGGCAAAACTAATACAATTATGTAAAGTTTAAAAATAAAATAAAATTGGAAGAATAAAAAAAAAAAAAAAAAAAAAAAAAAAAATGGGCAGAAGACCTAAACAGATATTTTTCCAAAGATGTATAGATAGCTAATAAATGCATGAAAAAAATGCTCAAATTGTTCATTATTAGAGAAATGCAAATCAAAACTACAAAGAAGTATCACCTCACACCAGGTCAGAATGGCCATCATCAAAAAATGTACAAACAATAAATATTGGAGAGAGTGTAGAGAAAAGGGAACCCTCTTGCATTGTTGGTGGGAATGTAAATTGATATAGCTACTATGGAGAACAATATGGAGATTCCTTAAAAAGCTAGCAATGTAACTACCATACGGCCCAGCAATCCTTCTACTGGGCATATACCTTGGGAAAATCATAATTCAAAAAGATACCTGCACCCCATGCTTATTGTAGCACTATTTATAATAGCCAGGTGATGGAAGCAACTTAGATGGCCATCAACAATGAATGGATAAAGAGGCTGTGGGGTATATATATATATATATATATATATATATATATAAAATGGAATATTATTCAGCCATAAAACCCCAAATTTTAAATCATATATACAAGTTTTCAGTTTTGCTATCTTTGCCAACTCTGGGTGTTATTATGCCAATCTAGTAAGAAATGGTGACTTCTTAATCTAATTTGCTTTCTCCTATTATGATAATGTTTATTATATTCCCATGTTGACCACCTTTGGCTTTCTACTTTCATAATATATTCATCTTTTTAGCTATTTTATTGAGTATTTATCTTTTTTCCCCAATGAGTCTTAACAACTCCTTATACAAAATAAATGAACATGATTTTTAACCTTTGTTTCAATTATTTTGTTCAAACATCATTTGTGTTTAAGTTTTTATGTGGTTTAAAGATATATGGGAATGTGGGTTTTATGTAATTAATTTATAATGTATTATTTTTCCTTTCTTACTTCTGTCTTCCATGGTATACCTTTCCCCAGCTGAAGATTACACAGTTCTTAAAAATGGTGATTATTCCTTTTCTTATTTTGCATTTCACACTAATGCTTTAATCCACTTGGTGTTGACTACAGCCTATAGCATGAGGTAGAAATGTAACCTTTCCTTCACACTGGTTGTGACAGACAAAGATACAGTATGGGAATCTACCTTGAAAAGGAAACTTGTTCCTGTGTCATGAGGGGTGTGGTTACCTGCCAGCCTTCAGCTCTTAGGCCCTCCAGCGTCTACCTCAGCTTTCAAATAAAGGTCACAGTCTTCTTGGGTGGACTTCTGGCCAGTGACCAGGCCAGGAAGCTGCAGAAGACCGGTTTTTTCCCCTCAATGAGGGACTCCTCCAATGAGTTGTCCAGTTCCATCATCCCCCTTTGGACTATCATGAGGTCAGATTTGCTTCATGCCCAGCCCAATCTGCTTCCTCGCTATTTCCTGTCCAAGTGTTAGTCCTCTGGAAAATTTGTGTTTCTAAAATCCATCTCAACATCTGTTTCCCAGAGAATCCCTCCAATATCTAGTTTACCAGTTGACTATTTCCACATCCTTAGTTAGAATAACTCGTAGTAAGTTAGGAGTCAGGTCTCCTCCTTGGTTTTTTATTCCATAGCAGTGGTCTGTTAATGTGTTGCTCAGCTAGTATTACAGTTTAAATTGTTAATTAATTAGTTAGGAAATTAGCATAGTATATAAGTATATATATATGGGTTTCCCAGGTGGAGCTAGTGGTAAAGAATCTGCCTGCCAATGCAAAAGACGTCAGAGATGCGGGTTCAATCCCTGGGTTAGGAAGATCCCCTGGAGGAGGACATAGTATTCTTTCCTAGAGAATCCCATGGACAGAAAAGTCCGGCAGGCTACAGTCCATAGAGTCGCAAAGAGCTGGACACAACTGAAATGACTTAGTATGCAGCAAGCATGCATATATATGTACCATATATGTATGTGTGTATGTGTATATTTATAGAAAGAGAGAAATTCAGTTTTAAGCAAGTTATTTATTAATATTTCCCTATGTTGCCCATTTTTCTTCCAAATAAAATTTCAGTTCACTTCAGTTCAGTCTCTCAGTAGTGTCCGACTCTTTGTGACCCCATGAATCACAGCACGCCAGGGCTGCCTGTCCATCACCAACTCCCGGAGTTCACTCAGACTCACGTCCATCGAGTCGGTGATGCCATCCAGCCATCTCATCCTCTGTTATCCCTTTCTCCTCCTGCCCTCATTCCCTCCCAGCATCAGACTCTTTTCCAATGAGTTAACTCTTCTCATGAGGTGGCCAAAGTACTGGAGTTTCAGCTTTAGCATCATTCCTTCCAAAGAAATCCCAGGGCTGATCTCCTTCAGAATGGACTGGTTGGATCTCCTTGCAGTCCAAGGGACTCTCAAGAGTCTTTTCCAACACCACAGTTCAAAAGCATCAATTCTTTGGCGCTCAGCTTTCTTCACAGTCCAACTCTCACATCCATACATGACCACAAGAAAAACCATAGCCTTGACTAGACAGACCTTCGTTGGCAAAGTAATGTCTCTGCTTTTGAATATGCTGTCTAGGTTGGTCATCACTTTCCTTCCAAGGAGTAAGCGTTTTTTTAATTTAATGGCTGCAGTCACCATCTGCAGTGATTTTGGAGCCCAGAAAAATAAATTCTGACACTGTTTCCACTGTTTCTCCAACTATTTCCCATGAAGTGATGGGACCGGATGCCATGATCTTCATTTTCTGAATGTTGAGCTTTAAGCCAACTTTTTCACTCTCCACTTTCACTTTCATCAAGAGGCTTTTTAGTTCCTCTTCACTTTCTGCCATAAGGGTGGTGGCATCTGCATATCTGAGGTTATTGATATTTCTCCTGGCAATCTTGATTCCAGCTTGTGTATCTTTCAGTCCAGTGTTTCTCATGATGTACTCTGCATATAAGTTAAATAAGCGGGGTGACAATATACAGCCTTGACGTACTCCTTTTCTATATGGAACCAGTCTATTGTTCCATGTCCAGTTCTAACTGTTGCTTCCTGACCTGCATATAGATTTCTCAAGAGGCAGATCAGGTGGTCTGGTATTCCCATCTCTTGAAGATTTTTCCACAGTTTATTGAGATTCACACAGTCAAAGGCTTTGGCATAGTCAATAAAGCAGAAATAGATGTTTTTCCTGAACTCTCTTGCTTTTTCCATGATCCAGCAGATGTTGGCAATTTGATCTCTGGTTCCTCTGCCTTTTCTAAAACCAGCTTGAACATCAGGAAGTTCATGGTTCATGTATTGCTGAAGCCTGGCTTGAAGAATTTTGAGCATTACTTTACTAGCGTGTGAGATGAGTGCAATTGTGTGGTAGTTTGAGCATTCTTTGGCATTGCCTTTCTATGGGATTGGAATGAAAACTGACCTTTTCCAGTCCTGTGGCCACTGCTGAGTTTTCCAAGTTTGCTGGCATATTGAGTGCAGCACTTTCACAGCATTATCTTTCAGGATTTGAAATAGCTCAACTGGAATTCCATCACGTCCACTAGCTTTGTTCGTAGTGATGCTTTCTAAGGCCCACTTGACTTCACATTCCAGGATGTCTGGCTCTAGGTCAGTGATCACACCATCGTGATTATCTGGGTCATGAAAATCTCTTCTGTACAGTTCTTCTCTGTATTCTTGCCACCTCTTCTTAATATCTTCTGCTTCTGTTAGGTCCATACAATTTCTGTCCTTTATCGAGCCCATCTTTGCATGAAATGTTGCCTTGGTATCTCTAATTTTCTTGAAGAGATCTCTAGTCTTTCCCATTCTGTTGTTTTCCTCTATTTCTTTGCATTGATCGCTGAAGAAGGCTTTCTTATCTCTTCTTGCTATTCTTTGGAACTCTGCATTCACATGCTTATATCTTTCCTTTTCTCCTTTGCTTTTCACTTCTCTTCTTTTCACAGCTATTTGTAAGGCCTCCCCAGAAAGCCATTTTGCTTTTTTGCATTTCTTTTCCATGGGGATGGTCTTGATCCCTGTCTCCTGTACAATGTCACGAACCTCATTCCATAGTTCATCAGGCACTCCATCTATCAGATCTAGGCCCTTAAATCTATTTCTCACTTCCACTGTATAATCATAAGGGATTAGATTTAAATCATACCTGAATGGTTTAGTGGTTTTCCCTACTTTCTTCAATTTAAGTCTGAATTTGGCAATAAGAAGTTCATAATCTGAGCCACAGTCAGCTCCCAGTCTTGTTTTTGTTGACTGTATAGAGCTTCTCCATCTTTGGCTGCAAAGAATATAATCAATCTGATTTCAGTGTTGACCATCTGGTGATGTCCATGTGTAGAGTCTTCTCTTATGTTGTTGGAAGAGGGTGTTTGCTATGACCAGTGCATTTTCTTGGCAAAACTCTATTAGTCTTTGCCCTGCTTCATTCCTTATTCCAAGGCCAAATTTGCCTGTTCCTCCAGATGTTTCTTGACTTCCTACTTTTGCATTCCAGTCCCCTATAATGAAAAGGACATCTTTTTTGGGTGTTAGTTCTGAAAGGTCTTGTAGGTGTTCATAGAACTGTTCAACTTCAGCTTCTTCAGCATTACTGGTTGGGGCATAGACTTTGGATTACTATGATATTGAAGGTTTGCCTTGGAAACAAACAAAGATCATTCTGTTGTTTTTGAGATTGCATCTAAATACTGCATTTCAGACTCTTTTGTTGACCATGATGGCTACTCCATTTCTTCTGAGGGATTCCTGCCCGCAGTAGTAGATATAATGGTCATCTGAGTTAAATTCACCCATTCCAGTCCATTTCAGTTCGCTGATTCCTAGAATGTTGACGTTCACTCTTGCCATCTCCTGTTTGACCACTTCCAATTTGCCTTGATTCATGGACCTGACATCCCAGGTTCCTATGCAATATTGCTCTTTACAGCATCGGACCTTGCTTCTATCACCAGTCACATCCACAGCTGGGTATTGTTTTTGCTTTGGGTCCATGCCTTCATTCTTTCTGAAGTTATTTCTCCACTGATCTCCAGGAGCAATTTGGGCACCTACTGACCTGGGGAGTTCCTCTTTCAGTATCCTATCAGTTTGTCTTCTCATACTGTTTATGGGGTTCTCAAGGCAAGAATACTGAAGTGGTTTGCCATCCCCTTCTCCAGTGGACCACATTCTGTCAGATCTCTCCACCATGACCTGCCCATCTTGGGTTGCCCCACGGGCATGGCTTAGTTTCATTGAGTTAGACAAGGCGGTGGTCCTAGTGTGATTAGATTGACTAGTTTCCTGTGAGTATGGTATCAGTGTGTCTGCCCTCTGATGAATTTAGACTCAATCAAATTCAAAAAATCTTTTGCACTTTTGCTTTTCTTATCCAGGAAAACATGTGTTTCCTTTATTCACACCTATCTTCTATTTCATCTCAATAAAATGTTGTATTCTATAAATACCTATACCTTGCATAGTTATCATTGAATTTATTCCTGAGACTTTTATAGTTGTTTCTGGCATGGACTTTTTTTTAATGGTTTATTACTAGCATTAGAAGGGCTTCCCAGATGGCTCAGTGAGTAAAGAACCCACCTGCCACTGAAGAAGATGCAGGTTCAATCCCTGGGGTAGGATGATCCCCTGGAGGAGGGCATGGCAACCCACTCCAGTATTCTTGCCTGGAGAATCCCATGGACAGAGGAGGCTGATGGGCTACAGTCCACAGGGTCTCAAAGCGTCAGACACAACTGAAGTAACTGAGCACGCACACATGCACAAGCATTAGAGAACCTATTGATTATGAAATGTTGAGTTTTTTAATCATTTACATTGCAGAACTTCCCAAAGAATCCTAATAGCTTTTGCTTGATTTTCGTAGGCTTTCCATGTAGAAAAGCGTGTACATATTATCAGTTAAGAGAATGAGAGGAAAGCACTGGACTTTTTGAGGTTTTTCAAGAGCAGTCATATCTTTTCCACTGTAGTTTAAAACAGGATATTGAATATAGTTCCTTGTGTTCTACAAGAGGACCTCATTGTTTATCCATTCTATATATAATTGTTTGCATCTACTACCCCAAACTCCCAATCTATTCTTCCCCTACCCCTTCTCACCCTTGGAAACCACCAATCTGTCCTTTATGACTGTGAGTCTGTTTTCTAGATAATTTCTTCAGTTGTGTCATATTTTAGTTTGCACATATAAGTGATATCACATGATATCCTTCTCACTTACATCACTTAGTATGATAACCTCTAGGTGCATCCATGGTGCTAAAAATGGCATTATTTCTTTCTTTTTACAGATGAGCAATATTCCATTATATATATATACCACATCTTCCTTAAAATTCTATGGATATCTCTATATATGTAATAGTATTATCTTTTGTGTTTGTAATAAGGAATATCTATAATTTTATATTTCTGCATTTGTTTTTGCTAATTAAGTATTTTTATTCACTTCTGCGTTTTTTTTCTAATTTATTTGGCAGAGTTGGATCTTAGTTGCAGCATTTGGGATCTTCATTGCATCATGTAGGATGCAGCTCACAGATTCTCTAGTTGTGGCATGAGAGCTCAGTAGTTGTGGCACATAGCATCTGCAGCATCTGGGAGATAGTGGAGGACAGGGAAGGCTGGCACATGCAGTCCATGGGGTTGCAAAGAGTCAGACATGACTTAGCTACTGAACAACAAGAATCTGGGATTTTAGTCTCCTGATCAGGGATTGAACCTGTGTCCTCTGGATGCAAGGCCAATTCTTAACCACTGGACCACCAGGGAAGTCCCCAGTTTTGCATTTTTAAAATTCAGCTCCCAGCATCTCAGTTTCTTCATCTTTGAGATAATTAGTATCTATTTTGTTGGGTAGTAGAGAAGATTAAGTGAAATCTTACACACAAGAAAACTAGAAGAATAAATATTAGCTGCTATTCATTTCTCCTGCATATCCTGGGTTTATTTTCTTGTTCCAGTCCTAATTTATTGAGTTGGATATTTAGTTCATTTGTTTTTATTTCTCCCTGTTTAACCATGAAAATAATGTGAGTTAATATTTCTTTTTGGAGAGTAAGTTTGGCTGCATCTTAACATTTTTATATGAAACATTTTTCATTATTGTTATTTTCTAAATATTCTCTGATTATAGGTTTTAGCTCTTTCTGTTTTAGGAAATGGCTTCATCTAGCCATAAAATCCATGGACCAAACCAGCAAAGAGCTGGCTTTCCTTGAGGCATAGCTGGGCTGGCCTGGGCATTTCCTCACTCAGCTGATGCTGATTTATAGCAGTGATAGAAATTCTGCCCTCTCTCAGGGCTCCCTGACCTTCACTTCTTAAAAATGGGAAAATTAATTGGGCTTCTCCTGGCCTGTCTTCTGTTTGCTTGTGAGACTCTATTGCTTCCTTAAGAAAGTGAGTTGTGAGTTGCTTCTAAGTATCTTCATTCTACCTGGTTCCACTTACATTATCCAAAGCAGAAATTTCTTGAATTCTGTGGTCTACCAGCAGCACCTTCCCCAGTTTTCAGTGACACTGGAGTCTTTAAAATTATGATTATACTATGTTTTTACCATTTTGGTTATTTCTGTTAGCTATCACCAAAGAAGGTTGTATATTTATGTTCATCTTCCTTATTTTTCAGAAGTCTAAATAGGGATTTAAAAAGCAATTAACTGCCATCTTTTTACTTTGTATGCTTTTCAATTTCAATTGGCAAATTGTGACCATAAGTTGAAGAAGGAAATGGCAACCCACTCCCGTATTCTTGTCTAGGAAATCCCATGGATAGAGGAGTCTGGCGGGCTACAGTCCATGGGGTCACAAAGTCAGACGTGACTTAGCAACTAAACAGCCACAGCAGCAGACCACAAGTTAGGGCTGTTTTTTTATGGACAGCCTAGGGTAATTCTTTATGAACATGTGAGATATTTTGGCATGTGAAGAATTAAAAAATAAAGACTAGTTTGATAAAGAATATATCAGGTTGTAATAACATATTTTTTAAAAATAAATTAGTCTGTATTACACATTTTATATTTTTGACTGTTCTATAAAGAATCCATCATTTCTTTAAAACAATGCTTTGGGTGATTTTGAAAATTTGTTTAAAAGTTAACAAATTTTAAAGATTTGTTTGGCCAAGTGAATTATATGATAATTCTCTAAACATTTAAATTATATTTACACTGGGGAGAATCATTAATTTTGCTAGGAAAAAAAATGCTGTAATAAAGATATCTCAGATTTACCAATGGGGTTCAGTATAAATCATCTACATGATGGTTTTCATATTTGTAAAAAACATGTGCAGAGGCAAGCTAGTAACTATCTGGTAATCAAACCCTGGCAATTAGTTTACAACCCAAACAAAACCGTTTGCATGAGAAAGTTTAAAAGAACCCAAAATCTCAAATAACTAGGGATCTTGTCCTTCAGTGCTTGGAAACAAGAAGTCTAATGTTTTAATCCCTTTTTTGCTGAAGACACGCTAGATTTCTTTGCAGAAATCCTTGGCTTTCTATATATGGATTTTTCTTCATGTAGATTTAATGGTAAGCAGCACATTTCTATGTGTGTTTTACACATTTCTACAGTAGAAGTTCTTCTTGTATATTTATTCCTTTCCTCTGGTCATTTATTATCTTAACTATTTAGATTAAAAAAAAAGACTGTATATATGTGCACAAATCAGTCATATCATTCGATTAAAAAAATATAAAAACTTGAATTCCCTAGCATTACTAACAGAACATTCAGAACCACTTAGAATCAGAATCGGTTCAAACTCAGTGGTGCATAATAACATGAGTTTCTATGAAGCATATAGGTGCAAAGGGAGAGTGGTATTACATGTAAAGGTATGAGACTGTCTTGAATAAAGTGCATTCTTATTTCCTTTACAAGAACTACTGTATCAGAATCTCTGGGGTGTGGTTCAGTGACCTGTATTTTTCAAAGGCCTTCTAGGTAACTTTGAGACAGTTAATCTATAGATCTCAGGTATGAGTAACACTGGAAAGGAGGAAGGAGAGAGAGCTGGTCTTTTGTAACAGGAATTTAAATGGCTTTGTCACTGTGGCTGTGCAGTGAATTTGGAAGCTAGTTTCAAAAAAGCAGCAGTTTGATTTAACTTCTCTCTGCTCCATAAAAGTAGTATTAAAATCTGTCTGAAGAAAAAAAAAAAATCCTGACTGAAGCCTAGCAGGAATTTATCATGGGGATTCTTACAAAAGGGACAATGAGTAGGCAGTTAAATACTCAAGGTTTGAATTTCACTTCTACAAAACCTGAGGGCATCACATTAAATATTAACCTTTCTGCAAGAAACTAAGGTAATCTAGGAACATTGCTTTCTTATGATATAATGAGAAATAGAGGTAAAGCTGGAGAAATGGATATTTAACTATCCTTTCAACCAATGCCTTCAAATATTGAATATTTCAACTAAATGATAAGCAAAAACCTGAATAGCAGACAACATTAAACTCTTCCCCGAGCCAGTGGCCCCCAAAATTCATTGTCATGGTTAAAATAAGGTGTCATACATCTTGGACTCCAGAAATACAGATGGTGAACTTGACATTATGAACATTTGAAAATCAACTTTGAGGTCTAGAAAGATCTGCAAGGAATACCCAGCCCTGCCCTCTGCCATCTCCATTTTGTAGCTCTTTCTGACCTGATACTCATTTTCCTATTTTTAAGTTATTTTTGAAAATACGTGTGCCCCAGGGCTACAATGTTCCACTAGGCTGTGGAGGTGAGGTTCAGTGAAGCTCCTTACCTTCCTGTAACTTTTCATCTGTTCATGCCTGAGACTTGCTCCAAGCAGCACCAAGGAAGTGGGAAGACCCCCCATGCTCCTTATTCTGGTTTTCCCAGATACTGGGGATCCTGAAGCACATGCCCAACTCATTTTGAGGTGCAGCTGAATTTGAGCATGACCATCACGTTTATTTGGAGAAGAAACAGCAACGAATTCCAGTATTCTTGCCTGGAGAATTTCCATGGACAGAGGAGCCTGGCAGGCTACAGTCTATGGGGTCGCAAAGAGTCAGACAGGACTTAGCGACTAAACAACAATAACAATCATTTTTATTTATTCATTTTTTATTGGTGTGTAGTTGCTTAACAATGTGTTAGTTTCTGCCATACAGTCAAGTGAATCAGCTATACATATACATATATCCACGTGTTTTTGGATTTCTTTCCTATTTAGGTCATCACAGAGCATGGAACAGAGTTCCCTGTGCTATACAGTGGGTTCTCATTAGTTATTTATTTTATACATGCTGCTGCTGCTGCTAAGTCGCTTCAGTCGTGTCCGATTCTGTGTGACCCCATAGACGGCAGCCCACTAGGCTCCTCTGTCCCTGGGATTCTCCAAGCAAGAACACTAGAGTGGGTTGCCATGTCCTTCTCCAATGCATGAAAGTGAAAAGTGAAAGGGAGGTCACCCAGTCGTGCCCGACTCTTAGTGACCCCATGGACTGTAGCCTACCAGGCTCCTCTGTCCATGGGATTTTCCAGACAAGAGTACTGGAGTGGGGTGCCACTGCCTTCTCTATGTATATGTCAATTTCAGTTCCCAATCCGTTCCACACCCTGTTATCCCCTTAGTATCCATATCTGTGTCTGTGTCTCTATTTCTGCTTTGCAAATAAAGTTCATTTCCTTTTATTTTCTCTGTGACTTTCTCTTTCAAGCTTTGTATCACCAGAAAGCAAGTAACTTTTTATATTAATAAGGAAATAAAATGTAATCCTGAATTTGATAAATAAAATCAACAGTGTTCCTGAGCTCTCCTATAATTTGTGCCATGAATTCATTTTATCCATATGAATGATGATAGATAGGGCCAGCGATGGAGATGACTGACTGACCAGCTGCAAATAAAACATTAAAATACAAAGGGAGAATGTTCTCACACCTAGAGAGTTAAAGCACCAACAGGCTATCTATTGTTCACTATAAATTTAGAATTATAAACTCTTTAAAAGATTATAAAATGTTTTAAGTAGGCTGTAGAATGTTTATATATTTGGCTCTAGGCTTTTTGATACTCACTAACTGAGAGGGGAGAAAAAAACTGGCCTCATTATAAGGAAGAAGGCATTGCCAGCTCAAATTGCTTCTTAAAATTGAAACAAGGTTTTAGTTTGTTTTATTCTCTAGTTATAGTTATCATTAAAACATAGACTATATAAAAGAACAGTTCCTTATGTTTTCCTAATACATAAAACATTTGGGGGGATTTATACGTTTAAAGTCTTCATGTAAATTTGATTTCCCCCCCTAATTTTTCTGTTACTGCTGTCTGGAATACTTGCTGAAATGCAGATTCCTACACACAATCCCCAAGAGATTATACTTCTTTCATTTAAAACTCATTTACCTGTTTTTAAAGTCACCAGAAGAAATATGTTTCATTTACTTTTTCTTTGAAGTTCCTTAAATCTGGTCGAAAGTCCCAGAGAAGTAATTTTAGAAACACTGTAGATAACACACTGTGTCTGGCCATGCATATCCTATAAAAGGATAAATGAGTCATGCAAATACATTCCATTAGTGACCTTGTTATAAATTCCGTTTTTTACCACATTCATGAGAAAGTCCTAATTTTCAAATGCCTTAGGATGGATGCTACCCTCAAAAATGCACCCAGAAGGCACACACGAGACTAATAATCTGATATATACAGAGTTTATTTGGTTCAACCAAAGGGTTTTCTATGTCTATTTTCAAAGTGTCTCAAGTGCAAAAGGAAAAAAAAAAAATGTACAGCAGCTAAAAACCCTTTTCAGCAATGCTCACTTTCTCAACACAGTTCTCTGCCAAGTTCAAGTTGCTGGAGTTTGAAAGGTAGCAACTTTGATGTTCATTGCCCACTTGAAAAGCTATGTCCAGGCACTTTTCTTCCTAGCTTTTAGAAGAAAGTGCCATTATGAAATCTTAAAAGCTCCTTCATAAAGGGTTAAATCTGATTTATCCATCAGTTTGAGTTCAGATATGAATCTGTTGAATCAACTGATGAGGATGACTTGGACCTAAGCCCCATTCTAAGATCTGCCGATTTGTCACTATCTGAAGCTGCTATAGGGGTTTGTGGCCACTGTGTTGAGGTAGGTAGGCTCCAGCAGAATACAACCCCAAGCTCTTCGTCTTGGCTTTTCTATAATAAAAGCGAGGTAGGACACTTGGTCTCAGCACAGACAAGTCCTAAACATGTGACCCAGTCCTGGGTGCGTGTTCATCTACCCTATCAGATTAACCTGAATGCTGTCACCCACACTCTCTTGCTTCCGGCCCCTTTGGTAACATTTCAAATTAATGTAATTCATCAGTGCAACAGAATTGTATTGTGTCATCTTTGTGTTTCCCTGGTAGCTCAGATGGTAAAGAATCCATCTGCAATGCAGGAGACTCAGGTTCAGTCCCTGGGTCGGGAACATCCTCTGGAGAAGAAATATTCTTGCCTGGGAAATCTCATGGACAGAGGAGCCTGGTAGGCTACAATCCATGGGGTCACACAGAGTTGGACATGACTGCGCTAGTAACACAGACACATATCCTTGTATTCACCAGTCTGATGGTTAACTGGTATGAATCTGAATAAGTATTAAGAGAATCAGAGTCAAGGCAAATAGGAACACTGCACACATTATTTTTTAATATTTTTAACTACAAATAAAAAACTTATTTAGCCACACTGGGTCTTTGATTGCAGCTTACAGGATCTTTCATTAGTAGCAGAATGTGAACACTCAGATGCAGCACGTGGGATCTATGTCCCCAGCCAGGGATGGAACCTAGGCTCCTTGAGATGGGAGCTCAGAGTCTTAGCCACTGGACCACCAGTGAAGTCCCAGTGCTGTGGATTTTAACTCATTCCATGCATATAACCCATTTAGAGCATTTGGCTACCACGCACAAATAAATAGGGACACAAAGAAACTTTATCATAGTTTGAGGTAATTTTGGTAAATACGGACATATATTTTGAGGCATTTTTTGTATATTGGCACAAGTTGCTCTTTGACCATTAACAGAAACGTATTTTTTTCTGATGCGTCATCAAGGCTTCTGGTTTTGATAGCTACTGCTAGGCTTTGCTCTCCCTGTATGCTAAGATGACAAAAGCCAATACAAATATTGATAAATTCAGTTCAAATAAATTCTCAGCTCAACTGACTCATTGCTTGAAGAGTAGCCATATCTCAGGACTGCAAAAATGGAGACCAGACATAGAAACTAAGGAAGGGTGGGAATGTCATTTCATAATTTTGGAAGATAAGAGGCTTAGTATTAATATCCCTCATTTTCTAAAGGAAATAGGAATTTAAGCTCTGTATGCCATTAGCAACATTTGAAATAGTTAATAACCCTTATGACGTTATGAATTTTTAAAAAGCAAAGTGATACCTTTAGTGAAATTCTTCTTAGTGGAAGCATATTCTGTAGCAACTGTGTCTGTGTATTCTAAGTATGTGTTTTCATGCTAAACCCACTTATATGACTAGATAAACAGCAAAAATGGGTTTGTTGCAAAGTAATGGACATAGGGAGACCAAGTCCTCTAGCTGTTTAAGATATATGCATAGAAAAATAAGCATTTTTTAAAACGTTAATAAAGCTAAGAGAAAAATTAAGAAATCTGTCAATAAAGAAGAAAAATCATCACCAAGCATTAGTGTTCTCAAAGGATTTTGCTGGATAATGTGGTACATTCCATTATATTTGTCCTTAGAATGTGGGTTACTTCCAGAAGATCTTGTTTACTATCATTTTTAATAGGCACCAGATTCTCAGGCTTCAGATGATAAAGTGATATACGTCAGTGGTAATGATTTGGGAACATTCACTGATTAATTTTATCATCACGGAAGTGTTAAGAGAGAATCCACATAAAGAACGCAAACACTCATGTTTGGCCATGTAAAATTTCCTAGGTTTATTTGCTTTCTCTCTACTTCAGTGTAAGCAAACTTAATTCCAAATTTAAGCTCATATTATGATTGAGTCTGTCTTTAAAAGAATCTCTAAAATTAAAAAAGTCTAAATCTACGAAGCTGCTCATGTAAAGGACCGTTTGCTACATTAAAAGCAATCTGTCAGAGTATGATTAAGATACACAAGTCCTGTAAGTACAGCAAGTGTGAGTAATTTAAACCGATTTGAATAGACTGAATTCAGGACAAATTCTAATTGCAGAGTTCTTTGAAAAATATCCAATCATACTGCTTTCAAGCAACTATACAAAAGAGAAACAAGCATATACATTCTCTCTGTATAGAAGGTTTTAGGGAAATTGCTATGAAGGATATATGTGGGATTTGTAACTAGACTGTCTGTGTTTATAGATATGTAAAATGATGGAGAGTTTTCACAAAAATGTTTTTTTAAGGATTTTCCTCAATTTCTCTTTTACAGATTTGTTTATTTAGAAAACACATTACAAAGTGGGAGGGGAAGGTATGTGAGTAATACTAAGTGCCTGATAAATGACTGCACTATCAAAATTAGTGCAAGATTTTTTTTCCAGTAAAGGGGCTCTTAGGAAAGGCTGGTCTGCAAAAGATTCTTATTAATGCAAATGATGACTCAAGAGATGAAACAATAAAGTGTATGGTACCAGTGCCTACAACATATGCCTTACCGGATGAAAAGACTGCTAAGAAACAGAAGTTGTCATTTTGATGGCAATATGTTAAAAGAATGATGACTGTGAAAGAATTGCCTAGACACAGTTACCTGCAACAGAAAATAAGTATCAATTAATTCTAAAGCAATATATAAATATCTTTCTGGTCTTTAGGCAAGCAATTACTATGCAGAATGTTATGCTGGGTAAGTAAGCTTTGTCCTTTTGCTATGTCATTATATTATCTGCTTTTTTATCTACTCATTTAACAAAGATTTTTATATTTGTTATTTGTTATATTTTTATATTTGTTATTTGTTATAACAATGTATAATATTTTTATTTGTTAAATGAACACTGACCATGTGTCCAGGCACTGAATGCAAATTTAAAATGAATTAAACAAGCAAAAAAAATTGCCCCTCAAAAGAAAACATAACAGACTTCACATTCCTGCTCTAAATTAGGATAAAACAAATAAGCAAGTAATTGTGATATAATGTAATACCTATAGTAGGTGTTCATTTTTTCATTAACATAGCAAATATTTATGGAACTCCTACTTTGTGGCAAGCACTGGCCTAGATACGGGTCATACAGTGGTCACAAGGACCCTGGTTTTGTGGATCGCCCGTGAAATATGAAACAATTTGAACTTTAAATGAAGACATGAAGCACTGGGATATATTTGAATAGGATATTGCAATCACATTCTAGGCAGAAGAAAATTCCTGAGCACAAGACAGTGATATTAATGCTCAGACACAAAGAGGAGAATGCGGATGAGATGGCCTGTGCAGCTGGAGTGTGAAGAAAGATAGAGCCGTGGAGGGAGCCATCATGATAAACTGAATTGAGATAGCTGGTAGGGACCAACGATGGTTATTAAGCCTGGAAGCTATGTGATTTATTTAATGTTTTGTGCAGATGACTTTCTCATCTATGGGGTCAATGTATTGGAGGAACTGGGGAGACCAGTCATAAATCTATAATGGTCAACAGAGAGATGGTGGGTGCCTACCTGAGCTGTGGCAGCAGAAATAACGACCATTACCCATCCCTATATACTGTTCCTTAGTGCTATGGGCTTATTATCCGTGAGTCAATAATGCCTGAAATTCTCATTTTCTATTTACTACATCTTTGACCCTTTGTTTCACTATTTTTGAATTATTTAGATAAACTTTCATAGATAATATGTTTTTAATAAACAAAAAAAACTGTAAACTGTGAATTATTACTAAACATCAGAATCAAAGCAACCATAAAAGGCAATATGAGGGTCCAGTATCTTTTAATATCTGTAGTCAAGTTCTCCTCTAACTATCATCTTTTTAAAATTGTTTTAGAACATTTTGTCCATTATTGGGCATATGAACTTTGGAATAATTTCATCAAGTTCCAAAAGCAGTCTTATTGGAATTTTTATTAGACTCATGAAACCTAAAATTAATTCGCTTAGATGGTATCTTCAAAATATTTAACCTTGCTTTCTAGGAATTTGGCATTTCCTTTCCAAATTAAAGTGTTTCCACTATTAAGTGTTCTCTCTTAAAGTTTGATAGTTTTCCCCTACAGTCCTCTAAAGAAAGCTTCTCTTAGATATTTTAGGGTTACGGTCACTGTTACAAGATGGGTCTTATTGATTCTTGCTGAAATAGAAGATAGTGATTGATATTTCTGTATTTTATAACCAATACATTTACTAAATTATCTTATTAATTCTAAAAGCTTTTACTTGATTAGGTAGGTGATGGTGGATCACTGGGTTCCACCGGCATGAAGATCACCGGGAGTAGTGGTTTAGTTGCTAAGTTGTGTTCAACTCTTGCAATGCCATGGACTGTAGCCCGCCAGGCTTCTCTGTCCATGGGATTTCCCAGGCAAGAATATTGGAGTGGGTTTCCATTTCCTTCTCCAGGGGATCTTCCCCATCCAGAAATCAGTGGTGTTTCAGTACCTTTGTATCTAGTTTTCAAAAGTTATAGGATAGTTTCTGTTTCATATCACGGTGAGCATCTTTATTTCCTAATTTTAATACAATCTCATTGTTGTTGTGGTTCAGTCAGTCGTGTCCATCTCTTTGAGACCCCACGGATTGAAGCATGCCAGGCTTCCCTGTCCTACATCATCTCCCAGAGCTTGCTCAAACTCAAGTCCATTGAATCAATGATACCATCCAACCATCTTGTCCTCTGTCATCCCCTTCTCCTCCCGCCTTCAATCTTTCTCAGAATCAGGGTCTTTTCTAATGAGTTGACTCTTCGCATCAGGTGGCTGAAGTATAGGAGCATCAGTTTCACCATCAGCCCTTCTAATGAATATTTAGGGCTGATTTCCTTTAGGATGGACTGGTTGAATCTTGCAGTCCAAGGGACTCTCAAGAATATTCTCCAACACCACACTTCAAAAGCATCAATTCTTCAACATTCAGCCTTCTTAATAGTCCAACTCTCACATCCATACATGACTACTGGAAAAGTGTTAATTTTCATTATACTTCTGGTATTTTCATTGTTAGAAATGAAGTTAGTTATTGATTTTAATTATATATTCTTAGCAATAAAATATCACAGTAAAAGATTTCTTAATTTTAACCCAACTGTGGTGTTGGAGAAGACTCTTGAGAGTCCCTTGGACTGCAAAGAGATCCAACCAGTCCATTCTGAAGGAGATCAGCCCTGGGATTTCTTTGAGGGAATGATGCTAAAGCTGAAACTCCAGTACTCTGGCCACCTCATGCGAAGAGTTGACTCATTGGAAAAGACTCTGATGCTGGGAGGGATTGGGGGCAGGAGGAGAAGGGGACGACAGAGGATGAGATGGCTGGATGGCATCACTGACTCAATGGACGTGAGTCTGTGTGAACTCCTGGAGTTGGTGATGGACAGGGAGACCTGGTGTGCTGCGATTCATGGGGTCGCAAAGAGTCAGACATGACTGAATGACTGATCTGATCTGATCTGAGATAAATTCTATTTAGTCATGATTGAGTTTTCCTAAAGTTATGACTCAAGTTATGACTTTTTCCTCAAGTTATAACATGACATTCCTCAAGTCATGTTAGTTTTCCTGAAGTCTTTATTCTTTTTCTTAAAAAAAAAAAACTGAACTTGAATCATGAAAATATCCTATTTTCACTTATTAAATTTTCTCTGAGTCTTCAGTTGAATATTTTCATTCTCAAAGGCTAAAATATTCTGTTATTTCTTTAAATAATAGAAGAATGGTCCCTAATTATTCATTTAATGAGCACTCTTTTAATCTCAAACCTGCTGTAAAGTGCAGTACAGACACCAAATATTTCCCCTTTTATGTTGGCAAATATCATCATGTAGGTCATGTTCTCATTCTAATATACAACTTTTTAAAAAAATTAATGACATTTAGAATGGCTGCGATCCAAAAGTCTACAAGCAATAAATGCTGGAGAGGGTGTGAAGAAAAGGGAACCCTCTTACATTGTTGGTGGGAATGCAAACTAGTACAGCCACTATGGAGAACAGTGTGGAGATTCCTCTAAAAACTGGAAATAGAACTGTCTTATGACCCAGGAATCCCACTGCTGGGCATACACACTGAGGAAACCAGAATTGAAAGAGACACGTATATCCCAATGTTCATCGCAGCACTGTTTATAATAGCCAGGACATGGAAGCAACCTAGATGTCCATCAGCAGATGAATCGATAAGAAAGCTGTGGTACATATACACAATGGAGTATTACTCAGACATTAAAAAGAATACTTTGGAATCAGTTCTAATGGGGTGGATGAAACTGGAGCCTATTATACAGAGTGAAGTAAGCCAGAAAGAAAAACACCAACACAGTATACTAACGCATTTATATGGAATTTAGAAAGATGGTAACAATAACCCTGTATGCGAGACAGCAAAAGAGACACAGATGTATAGAACAGTCTTTTGGACTCTGTGGGAGAGGGAGAGGGTGGGATGATTTGATAGAATGGCACTGAAACATGTATAATATCATATAAGAAACAAATCACCAGTCCAGGTTTGATGCAGGATACAGGATGCTCGGGGCTAGTGCACTGGGATGACCCAGAGGGATGGTACAGGGAGGGAGGTGGGAGGGGGGTTCAGGATGGGGAACACGTGTACACCCATGGCAGATTCATGCTGATGTATGGCAAAACCAATACAATATTGTAAAGTAATTAACCTCCAATTAAAATAAATAAATTTATATTAAAAAGAAAAAGAAAAGAAAAAAAATTAATGACATTTACTTTAACATATTTAATTCTTGAGTTTTGCTTTGTAGATTCTAATTCAGTTATTAGAATAAAAAAGCTTCTAATTCAGTTACTGTTCTTCAAAGTAGAGTAGTAAGCACATAGTGTTATTTGCTCAGTTGTGTCTGAGTCTTTGTGAGCCCATGGACTGTAGCCCACCAGGCTCCTTGGTCCATGGAATTCCCTAGGCAAGAAAAGTGAAGTGGATAGCTATTCCCTTCCCCAGGGGGATCTTCCCAACCCAAGAATCAAACCCAGGTCTCCCACATTGTAGGCAGATTCTTTACTGTCTGAGCCACCAGAGAAGCCCTAAAATAGTAAGGGGTAGAATTAAAGGTCTTCAACTCACTAGATTCTATGATTTTCAAAGCCTGGCTCTGCCTTTTACAGGCTGTGTGACTTCAGAAAATTTACTTACCTGTTCTGGGCTCAGCTTCTTTATATGAAATGGTAATAATGTACTGTGTATAACATTATTGTGAGTGAAATAAATTGATACAAATGAGGCTGGTAGAACGGAACCTTGTCATTTTAAGTGTGGCTAATTTTATTTAATATTCCCTTAAAAACCTAGGCATGTCAAATCTTATTAAATGGTTAGCCTGCAACAACTATACGTGTTCTTTTTTCATCCCCTTTTCTTAGCTTGGATCATTCTTTTAACCCTGCTTTTCCTTAAAAGTACCTAGTACTGAAATTCTTTCTTTTTCCTCCACTTTCTCCTCCAGCAATTGGATGAGCATTTGTTCTTTCTTTCTGTGCTCCTTCTTTCTTTCATTTGTTCCTTCTTTCTGGGTTGTGCTGTGCTTAGTCACTCAGTCAAGTCCTACTGTTTGCAAACCCATGGACTATAGCCCTCCAGGCTCCTCTGTCCATGGGGATTCTTCAGGCAAGAATACTGGAGTGGGTTGCCATACCCTCCTCCAGGGGGTCTTCCCATCCCAGGGATGAAACCCAGGTCTCCCATATTGCTGGAGGATTCTTTACCAGCTGAGCCACCAGGGAAGCTCAAGAATACTGGAGTGGGTAGCCCATCCCTTTTCCAGGGGATCTTCCTGACCCAGGAATCGAACAGGGGTCTCCTGCATTGCAGGCAGATTCTTTACCAGCTAAGTTACTTCAAATATTCTTAGTTTCAAATCTAAGGGTCAAAAACAGTATGCTCAAATGAAGATTTGACAATGGCTAGGAGATTGGAAATGAGATCACCTAAGCCTCTATTTGCTTCTCCTCCAGGAACGTGAATGTGAACGTGAAGTCGCTCAGTCGTGTCTGACTCTTTGCGACCCCATGGACTGCAGCACACCTCCGTCCATGGGATTCTCCAGGCAATAGTACTGGAGTGGATTGCCATTTCCTTCTCCAAGAAGAAGGAAAGCAATCCATTCAATCTTTGCAGCAACTCAGTGAAGTAGATTGCCATTTCCTCTCCTCCAGGAAGGGTTATTCAAATGGGAGAAATTAAGGATTGGAACCAGTAATGAAGCACACTGGTGGGAATGCAAGGAGGAAAAAGAAACACAAGAAAAGTCAGTTTCTGTTTCTTCTTGCTACCCATTTCATTCTTCCAGGCCAGAGGCAAGAGCAAATAAGACATCCATTTTACATTCCTGTTGTCTAACTCCCCTTCCTCTCATGCTTTCAGTTAGCTTCCAGTGGACACTTCAGTGTCCAGCCTTCCACAGAGCTGGAAGTCTGCTATAATCCAGACAGCTTATATGGAAGACATCTGCTGTCTGCAAAACAGTGGCCTAACAGTGTGGAATGAGTCTGTAAAAACTCTAGAGCCCAAGACCTTCAGAGAATCTTTTTTTTTTTTTTTTTTTAACAAAATGACCCTTGAATGTTTCTAATTAAATTTGGTGGTAAAGTCTATTGTGGTTTTGGTACCTTCATCCTTTAATGAACACTTTGGGGAAAACTGCTTCATTTGCCTTATTTTCTAAATGAATGGCTATGGGAAAGCTCTTGTGGTGACCTTATAGTACAAATAATACCTGACACGTGTAGAATATTTACTATGCTGGCACTGTTCTGTGCGTTTTACACAAAGCAATTCATTCAATCTTTGCAGCGACTCAGTGAAGTAGGTGCTATTTTCATCTCCATTTCATACCTTAATGAATATACACAGAGAGATTAAATAATTTCTCAAAGGGGAAAAAATGCTAGTAATTGGCACCACCAGGTTCAAACCCAAGCTTGGTGCCATTGATAACCATGATTAGAGAAGGAGAGAGAGGAAATATACTTGCAGAAAGAAGCAGAGATCCTCAGGACCAGCCTGAAATTTCTCAGATTGTCCAAGACACACAAATATGATAAATCTCTCTGCCTTGCCTTTTTGCTTTTAAACTTGTCCTTAAATGTAGGAAGTCTGAACTATGCTTTTATTACTGGCAGCTAAAAGTCCAAGCTAATACACAATTTATAGAAAAAAGATTAAATGCTTTTTTATGAGTGTAATTTTTTTATTCTAATAATAAATTCCAGGACAAGCTCTTTGATATTTGCTATAAAATACTACATATAAATAGAGTACTTCTTGTTTGGTTTTTACACTGAAATATTTTAACTCAAACTTGGTCTTTAAGAGCAGGAGCTTGGGAAATTTTAGTCAGACCTGCTTTTCTTGACCCTCTCCCAGAAGATTGTCATGAGAACATATAATGGTATGTAAATACTAGCATATCAACATGATCTAAAGCCTTTAGAATTAAGCCAATTATACGTGTTTAGTACCTCTTCATGGATCATAGCTTTGTAGTGGTGAAGGGGCTTGGATAACTCAATTAAGTTGAATCTTGCCGTGCAGGGCCACCCGAGATGGATGGGTCATAGTAAAGAGTTCTGACAAAACTTGGTTCACTGGAGGAGGAAATGGCAACTCACTCCAGTATTCTTGCTGTGAATGAACAGTATGAAAAGACAAAAAGATATGACACCAGAAGAGTAGCCCCTCAGGATGGAAGGTGTCCAATATGCTACTGAATACCTGGGAAGACCAGAGAGCAATTACTAATAGCTCCAGAAAAAAATGAAGTGGCTGGGCCAAAGCAGAAATGACATTCACTTATGGATGTGTCTGGTGGTGAAAGTAAAGTCCAACGCTATAAAGAACAGTATTGCATAGGAACCTGGAATATTACATCCATGAACCAAGGTAAATTAGAAGTGGTCAAACAATAAATGGCAAGAGTGAACATTGACATTTTCGGAATCACTGAACTAGCATGGACCAGAATGGGCAAATTTAATTCAGATGACCATCATATCTACTACTATGGGCAAGAATCTCTTAGAAGAATGGAGTAGACCTCATGGTCAACCAAAGTGTCTGAAATGCAGTACTTGGGTGAGATCTCAAAAACGACAGAATGAACTCTGTTTCCAAGGCAAACCATTCAGTATCACAGTAATGCAAGTCTATGCCCCGAGCAGTAATGCTGAAGAAGCTGAAGTCAAATGGTCTTATAAGACCTACAAGAATTAACAACAATGTGACTTATCATTAGTGATGTTAGCCTTGAGCACCTACTTTGGTGTCTTCCATGTTTCTCCACCTTAAAGTTACTAATTTTTCCATCTTTATCTTTTGGGAGCAAGTCACTGATTCCAGCCCATGTTCAAGAGGATAAAATTACATTCCACCTCCTAGAGATGTTATTTGGGATTCCTCTGTAAAGATGATTTGTTCTTTGTCTTCCATCATTTTTATGTTAATGCGGACTCATGGATATTTATTTCATTCTTTGGTAACAGTAATTCAATTTCTTTTGTTGTTCAAATTGTTCCACATCTGGCCATTGGAAACTCGAGTTGATTCCTATGTCTTTTAAATCTATCATTTTTTGTACATCCTTATTTCCAGAGTTGTAAAATGGTCCAAGAATATCTTGTATTTTTCCCTACCTTAGCTCTAAGATCAGCCATTTTCCAAGGAGCCCTGGTTCCTTTTATTGGAGACTAGAAACCAAG
Source organism: Bos indicus (assembly GCF_029378745.1). Lineage (NCBI taxonomy): Eukaryota > Metazoa > Chordata > Mammalia > Artiodactyla > Bovidae > Bos > Bos indicus. The sequence goes on along the minus strand of NC_091768.1, from coordinate 21,401,566 downwards.
ACCTGTGTATAGATGTGTTCCTACAATGTCACCACTTCTAGACTCTATCAGTGAACAGAACTAAAAAATAGAAGTATGTGCACTGGATGCATGGAGTTTTAGCCACTGGACCACCAAGGAACTCCCTGTTCTACCCCTTTAAACATCTCTAATGACTTACCTTATTTCTGTTTCCTATTCCTCTTCCAACTTTATATAATTTGAAAACTTATATTTCCAGGGCTTTTATTTCTCTTCAGTTCAGTTCAGTCGCTCAGTCGTGGCCGACTCTTTGTGACCCCATGAATCACAGCACGCCAGGACTCCCTGTCCATCACCAACTCCTGGAGTTTACCCAAACTCATGTCCATCAAGTCGGTGATGCCATCCAACCATCTCATCCTCTGCCATCCCCTTCTCCTACTGCCTCAATCCCTCCCAGAATCAGGGTCTTTTCCAATGAGTCAACTCTTCACATGAGGTGGCCAAAGTATTGGAGTTTCAGCTTTAGCATCCGTCCTTACAATGAACACCCAGGACTGATCTCCTTTAGGATGGACTGGTTGGATCTCCTTGCACTCCAAGGGACTCTCAAGAGTCTTCTCCAACACCATAGTTCAAAAGCATCAATTCTTTGGAGCTCAGCTTTCTTCACAGTCCAACTCTCACAGCCATACATGACCACTGGAAAACCATAGCCTTGACTAGACGGACCTTTGTTGGCAAAGTAATGTCTCTGCTTTTTAATATGCTGTCTAGGTTGGTCACAACTTTCCTTCCAAGAAGTAAGCGTCTTTTAATTTCATGGCTGCAATCACCATCTGCAGTGATTTTGGAGCCCAGAAAAATAAAGTCTGACTTCCCATGAAGTGATGGGACCAGATGCCATGATCTTCATTTTCTGAATGTTGAGCTTTAAGCCAACTTTTCCACTCTCCTCTTTCACTTTCATCAAGAGGCTCTTTAGTTCTTCACTTTCTGCCATAAGGGTGGTGTCATCTGCATATCTGAGGTTATTGATATTTCTCCCGGCAATCTTGATTCCTTCTTGTGCTTCTTCCAGCCCAGCGTTTCTCATGATGTACTCTGCATATAGTTCTCTTAGTGACACTAAATGACAAATGCCGTTGCTGCTGCTGCTACTAAGTCGCTTCAGTCGTGTCTGACTCTGTGCGACCCCATAGACAGCAGCCCACCAGGCTCCCCCATCCCTGAGATTCTGCAGGCAAGAACACTGGAGTGGGTTGCCATTTCCTTCTCCAATGCATGAAAGTGAAAAGTGAAAGTGAATTCGCTCAGTCGTGTCCAATTCCTAGTGACCCCATGGACTGCAGCCTACCAGGCTGCCCCGTCCATGGGATTTTCCAGGCAAGAATACTGGAGTGGGGTGCCATTGCCTTCTCTGATAAATGCCATTAGGGGTATGGAAACTAGTACCTGAAGGTGTAAAACAAGTGTCACACATGGGAACTTTATTAGATGATCAGTGTGATAGGTGGCATCATAAGTTTGCTTCCCTTCTTGTAATCGTCTTGCTATTTTGAGGTCTCATTAGGGAAGAAAGAGTTTTATTGGGCCTAATAATATAGTACTTCTCCAACCTTGTTACTTTTATTATTTTCAAGTTGCTTCAGATATGCAGATGACACCACCCTTATGGCAGAAAGTGAAGAGGAACTCAAAAGCCTCTTGATGAAAGTGAAAGTGGAGAGTGAAAAAGTTGGCTTAAAGCTCAACATTCAGAAAACAAAGATCATGGCATCCGGTCCCACCACATCATGGGAAATAGATGGGGAAACAGTGGAAACAGTGTCAGACTTTATTTTTCTGGGCTCCAAAATCAGTGCAGATGGTGACTGCAGCCATGAAATTAAAAGACGCTTACTCCTTGGAAGGAAAGTTATGACCAACCTAGATAGCATATTCAAAAGCAGAGACATTACTTTGCCAACAAAGGTCCGTCTGGTCAAGGCTATGGTTTCTCCTGTGGTCATGTATGGATGTGAGAGTTGGACTGTGAAGAAGGCTGAGTGCTGAAGAACTGATGCTTTTGAACTGTGGTGTTGGAGAAGACTCTTGCGAGTCCCTTGGAGTGCAAGGAGATCCAACCAGTCCATTCTGAAGGAGATCAGCCCTGGGATTTCTTTGGAAGGAATGATGCTAAAGCTGAAACTCCAGTACTTTGGCCACCTCATGCGAAGAGCTGACTCATTGGAAAAGATTCTGATGCTGGGAAGGATTGGGGGCAAGAGGAGAAGGGGACAACAGAGGATGAGATGGCTGGATGGCATCACTGACTCGATGGACGTGAGTCTGAGTGAACTCCGGGAGTTGGTGATGGACAGGGAGGCCTGGCGTGCTGCGATTCATGGGGTCGCAAAGAGTTGGACATGACTGAGCGACTGATCTGATCTGATCTGAAAGTACAGAGTGTAGATTAGCCATGAAAAAAATTTTTTTAAACTTGTGATGTCATTGTAAATGTTTAAAAATATACTTAATTTGAAAGCCGCAACTGTATTTGCATTTTTATTTCAAAATAACTTAGAAAAATTAAGTTCTTTATCAAGTTTCATGAATCCAGTATTATTGTGATTGCTTTCTGGAGTTCAGTAATCCTGTGTTCTTGAAAGCACCTATAAGAAAAGTCAGCTAAACTTTAGAATAGATTTTAGAGTAATTTAAACCGCACTTCAAAATTCATATAGCTATATCTCCTTTCTCTTCAAAAATGTCTATCAAACTCATTTTCTGTGTGTGTCTCTAGATTAATTTTAAGTAGTGTAGTCTAATAGAGACAAACCAAGAGAAACGTTAAAATATTTTTTGTTGATGTACATCAAACTATCCTAGTTCAATTTTAAAGCTCTACAATACAATATTGTTTTGAGAACAAGGAAGATAGCTGATTAATACTTAACAGACTTCATTTGTCATAAACAAGATAAAGTTGGGATATGTTCAAATCCATAGACAGAGCAATTGATCCAAGATATCTGACAAAACTTCAACAGCCTAAAACAACAACAGCACTGATAATTTATGTTCTCTGTAATGAGACATAATTCCTTCAGTGTCTTGGAAGCACACAATGGAATGGCATGTGCTTGGATTTCAAATTCTAGCAGTAATCAGAGATGAGGGGCTAGCCAGGATAAGTTCATCAGAATAGATTTGGCTGACTCTGGTCAAATGTGTCCAATATATCAACTCTTACCGTAATATCAGCAGATAAGTCTAAAGCCACAGATAATGCTTCATTTGCAAGTATGGAGGAGGAAGAAAAGAATGATGTCAACCTGTCAATTTTCTTACTTTACAAAAACATAAATATGACAACAGAGGATTCAAATGAGGAATATAGAACTCTCATATTATTCAAACAAATGCAGTTAACTGTTCTAGATTCTTTGGAAAGAATCTGGCCTTACTTTCTCCACCAGATTTTGGTTTAACCACAGATAAAGGTGAGGGATGTGAAACAGAAGGGAAAGGAGATTGTTTAGCCATGTGTCACGTACTAGGCTAGGTACTTAATAGATTATTAATTCAATAAATCCTCCCATATATACTGCAATGTAAGTATTTAAGCCCCCGTCTAGTGGACAAAAACAAACTGAAATTGAAAGTGGAAACATAAAGCCATAAATGCTGGAATTGGTGCCCTAATACAGTATTAGTCTACTGCCCAAGACTTGGCTCTATATAACCTATCATGTTTTGGGGAAAATATATTTTGTTTATATTAATTGAGGAAAAATGTAAATAAGAAAGAAATCTTCCACTAAAAAGTATTAAATGATTTATTTTAAAGTCTTAGAGGCATGATTCTTTCCAATTACTCTCTGGTTTGAGATTTACCAGTAAGTATTAAATGCAACCTCCAGTTCATGATTTTTATAACAAATGATGTAATTAGATTCTCTCTCCATGGACAATCTATGTAAATATACTTTATCAATTCTTTATTGATCTTATCAAAAAGACCAGCATGGTTTGAATTTTGGAAAAGAGTCAGAAAATAGGCTTGCCACTTCAGACACACAAAATGAATTTGATGAGGTACAGATGTTATGTTTTTATGTCTACCAATTACACACCTGCCTGAAAATGTAAGAACCAAGTAACCAACAATATCACGTCACATCAACATACTGATTTTATTTATAACATGCCTAAGATAAAATTCACTTATTCAACAAATATTTATTGAGTGACTAACATTGAATTATTCTATACATTGGAAACGAAATCCATTTCTTGATCTTACAGAACATTTCTTCTATTTTAGGGAGAGAGCAACTAAACAAATACGTGATGTAATATCAGACAGTGGTTTGAAAGAAAGAAGGCAAAATAGGAAGATAAAGGGACTATAGGGTGTTCTTTTACATTGGTTAGAGTCTCCCTCTTTAAGAAGCTGATTTTTTACAGATACTCTTAAAAAGTGATGGAGTGAGCATATCCATATGTGGGAGAAGAGGCTACCAGGCAGAGGGGATAGCAAGTGCAAATGCCCCAAGAGTAGAGTTGACTTGACGAGTTAAAGGCATAACAAATGTGGCTGGAAGAGAGTCAGTAAAGGAATGTTGTAGATGAATTTTCAAGGGAGCTACCTCTTTGTAGAGGGCTTCCCAGGTGGCTCAGTGGTAAAGAATCCACCTGCCAAGCAGGAGGCGTGGGTTCAATCCCTGGGTCAGGAAGATACCCTTGAGAAGGAAAAGGCAACTCGATCCAGTATTCTTGCCTGGGAAGTCCCATGGACAAAGGAACCTAGCAGGCTAAAATCTATGGGGCAGCAAAAGAGTCAACCATGACTTAATGACTAAAAAACAACCTCTTTGTAGAAGTATGTAAGTCACTTAATCTGAGGTATATTTTTAAAACTTATTCTCTGGCTACTATACTGAAAACAGTCAGGATGAGGACAAGCAGAGAAACTAGCCAGGAAGCTGTTGGAGGAGTCAAGATGTTACAAGAACTTCCACCTGTCCCCAGTGAAACACGCATCATGTGGAAACTAGTGTTTTAAATCATCCAAATCCCTTCTGAACAGTACTTTAAAATTTTGAAATTCCTCAGTGTTTTCTGGTTTTGAAATCTCCATAGATTTTGCTCACAACAGGGAAGCATTTACCAAAGAGCTGAGAGTGAGGTTTCACAATGAATTTTCAGAGCAAGCACTTGCTCACCAGAGGGCTCTGAGGACTGTGGCATTTATTTATAAACAAATAAACAAAAAAAAAGCTTTGTCAAGAAATGACAAGACAAAGAGGGATGAAACATTTTGAACACTTGGGAGCATGACCTTTGCCTCTAGGAAGCCTAGAAGCCCTCTTATCTTCTTGGTAACCTTAAGTGTGTACATCCTTCTCAGGGCTGTTGCTGGTAAGGAGTTCTCCTAGGTCCTTAACATCCAGAGGAAAAGTGACAATGACTCCTCCCTCCAAAGGGGCTTCACTGAGTTGTCAGGTTTGATAGGATGCCCTATGAGCCATAGGCACTTGAATACATCCTACTAAATTTAAGGAGCTAAAGGCTCTGATGCATTGGAAAAGATTCTGATGCTAGGAAAGATTGAGGGCGGGAGAAGGGGGAGACAGGGGATGAAATGGTTGGATGGTATCACTGACTCAATGGACATGAGTTTGAACAAACTCTAGGAGATGGTGAAAGGCAGGGAAGCCTGGAGTGCTGCAATCAATGGGGTTGCAGAGTCAGACACGACTTAGTGACTGAACAATGGCAGTGGTTCTGAACACCAACTTTTCTCATTGTGCCTCTGACTAAAAGCCTCAAGGAACATGAGAGTGTGTGTTCTTTCAAGACAACAGAGAGATTCCTTGCTCAGAAACAGCTGGCCTTGAATGCAGAAGTCATGAGAGAGTAACCCAGGAGGACTCTGGATTGGACCTCCCTTCCTCCTCAGTATTGTTGACATAAGGGTAAGCAGCTAGTTGGTATAGACAGCCAGGAGAAGAGAAGGGAGATGTTGTTGAAACATCACCAAACCCAGATTTGCCCTATTGGGTTGAAATTCTGTGACACTGAGCTAGCAGGTCAATAACAATCAAACAAACACATGATAGATAAATAAACAAACACATACAAAATACAACTTGGGGCCATGGTGCATCTGTGTAGGAAATAGAGAATTTCAGTGTCCCATGCATGCTACAAGGGCATTGAAGAGAGCCTGGGAGGATGAATGCAGAATTTATAGCTACATAGCTAGCTATATCTCTGAGTGTGTTTTAATATTTTTCCTTCTGCTTGAACTCCAGTTGGCACAAATGCAGCTCGTGAGTTCATCTGCTCCTGGTGTCCCCCATTCACAGCAGACCAAAGTCCCCCATCCTTCCCACTCCCCCTCATCCCTGCTCTGTTCCTCTCAACAGAGCTTCTGGTCCTCAATCTGCCTGACCTAAGTCTGAGGGGTGAATAGGTGATCCAGTAAGAAATGTCTCATTCCTGACTCTCTTTTTCCTTTTAGCTTCTTCTCCCATAATCTCTCTGAACCAGAGGGAGGGACTTTTCTCTTACTTCTCTTGTCACCTGCATGGTAGTTCTACCGTCTTGTCTAAAGAGTCATTGTTATGCTTTAATAACAGTGAGAAAAATATTTGCTTATTAACAAGCAGAACCGACTAGACCTGTAATCAGCCTCCTTCATTTCTTCCAGTTTCCATAGGCTTGTGACAATAAAGTGATGATTCTGCCTTGTCCTCCCAGTTTTGGTTGTGGTCTGCTGCTGCTGTTTAGTCACTTCAGTCCTGTCCAACTCTTGGCAACCCCGTGGACTGTAGCCCATCAGGCTCCTCCATCTATGGGATTTCCCAGGCAAGAATTCTGGAGTGAGTTGATATTTCCTCCTTCAGAGGATCTTCCCAACCCAAGCATTATTGCATCTCCTGCATAGGCAGATTCATTACCAATGAATCACCTGGAAAGCCCCCTATTTGATCTAATATTTGTGTTAATAGATTCTGGGTGCTATCTCTGAGTAAGACCTTGAATAGAATAGAAAAGAGAAAAGAAACAGCACAAAAAAGAATAGAGGGGTGGGATGGGGGGTGAGAGGGATGTTCAAGAGGGAGGGAATATAAGTATATAGCCAATTCACTTTGTTGTACAGCAGAAACTAACACAACATTGTGAAGCAATTTTTACAATAAAATACAATTAATAAAATAACAATGGAAAAAAGATAATAAAAATAAATGAAAAATAAAATAATAATAAAGAAAATAATACATAATAAAATAATTATAAAATAAATTAAAATAATAAAATAATAAATAAAAAAGATAAAACAACCTCCTAAAAAATAGAATAAAGATTAACTTGTCTGCATGTGTGTCTTGCTATTTCAGCAGCAAGTTACAAATGGTGGAACTCAGAGTTCAGAAGGTCATCTAAATGTATGCCAACTGGGTCAATGCTGCAAAGTAAATATTTAGTAAGTGTGTCAATCAATAGTAATCTTTTGTACCATATTTTTCTTTCATGAGATGTCATGGCTGGTGAGAGTTCCACTAATTTTATGCCCAAAAAAGGGTAATTGGGATATTTATCAATTTGAAGAGGGAGGAGGTAGCAGGTGAGAATTTGGTACTGAACTGTGACATAATCTCACTTTGAAAGGCTGCATTTTTAATTGGGTATTCCCCAAACACAAATGAAACTAGTTTGCAGACTTCTAGTTCTAAACTCCTGAAGAGGGGTGGAGTGGGGTAAGGTTGAAGGTCAGGGACAAACACATGAGGGAGAAAAATATTGAATTTGGGGAGGCTCAATAAATTCCACTGCTTTTTGCCCACGCACATTTTCCACCAATTGATGTGAGGCCAAAAGTTAACTTTAACTGATAAAAGTGAGGTGGGGGAATGTGGCTTAACTCATGATAGCATTATGTCCTTACCGTTCAAGGTACCCTTGATGATTTGGTCCCTGGACCAGGCAGAGCTGAAAACACAAGTGTCCCCTGGTGTCCAAGTAGAAGACCACACATCTCCAAGGAGCTCAGTCCTCTATTGGCAGCTTGGCTTCTAGGGGAATGCTCAGAAAGTCTCCACATGCTGTTTCTTCCTCTAAAGGTACAGCTTCAGATTTAATTCATTCTCCTCCTCTACTGAAATTCCCTTCACATGAAAGGAAATATTAGAAGCCTGGAAAATTATTCCCCAGCCTCTGTAACTACACTTTTGTGAGTGATCAACTCTTTCTGTAGAAATGTCTACCTTAACACTAAAGTTTACTCCTGAATCCTAACCCATGAATATCACATCATATCAGAGAGGGGAATAACAAAGCCAGTTAGTAATAGTTGAAATGATAAAGAAAGGTGGATAAGTCAAAGTGCTAAAGTTAGATATAGATACATTTGTTTTTATTTTGCATTTCTAAAAATTAACATGACCTCTGGCCATTATAAACTCATGATTCTAAAGAAGAAAATGAGTGTTAAAAAGAAAAATGAAGAAAATACACTTTTTTGACACCTTGATTATAATTCTTGAAATTTATTCCTCTGGAGAAGCCAGCTATTCTAATAATACTTGACTTCTTTGGAGGCATTACATAAATAATTTCTATTAAATGTAATCAAAATGCAAGGAGATGTCCTCTTGTCAAAATGATTGAGGTGTGACGTGTTCTGATAACCAGCTGTTGGGAACAGACTCAGTTTTCCTACAAGGGTAGTCCATAAACACCAGGGATTCTTTTCAACATTTTTTAAGTATTGACAAATAGATACTGTCCAATATTTTATTTAGAAAATGGATTGATGTGGAGGTCATAGGTCATAAGCTACACAAATTCTCCCAATCACAGCCTCGATCCTTATACAACTCAGCAGAAGAAATCTAAAAATGTTTTGGTGGTTCCTTAGAACTGGACATGGAACAACAGACTGGTTCCAAATAGGAAAAGGAGTTCGTCAAGGCTGTATATTGTCACCCCGTTTATTTAACTTATATGCAGAGTACATCATGAGAAACGCTGGACTGGAAGAAACACAAGCTGGAATCAAGAGTGCCAGGAGAAATATCAATAACCTCAGATATGCAGATGACACCACCCTTCTGGCAGAAAGTGAAGAGGAACTCAAAAGCCTCTTGATGAAAGTGAAAGTGGAGAGTGAAAAAGTTGGCTTAAAGCTCAACATTCAGAAAATGAAGATCATGGCATCCGGTCCCACCACTTCATGGGAAATAGATGGAGAAACAGTGGAAACAGTGTCAGACTTTATTTTTCTGGGCTCCAAAATCAGTGCAGATGGTGACTGCAGCCATGAAATTAAAAGATGCTTACTCCTTGGAAGGAAAGTTATGACCAACCTAGATAGCATATTCAAAAGCAGAGACATTACTTTGCCAACAAAGGTCCGTCTGGTCAAGGCTATGGTTTCTCCTGTGATCATGTATGGATGTGAGAGTTGGACTGTGAAGAAGGCTGAGCGCCAAAGAATTGATGCTTTTGAACTGTGGTGTTGGAGAAGACTCTTGAAAGTCCCTTGGACTGCAAGGAGATTCAACCAGTCCATTCTGAAGGAGATCAGCCCTGGGATATCTTTGGAAGGAATAATGCTAAAGCTGAAACTCCAGTACTTTGGCCACCTCAAGGGAAGGGTTGACTCATTGGAAAAGACTCTGATGCTGGGAGGGACTGGGGGCAGGAGGAGAAGGGGAGGACAGAGGATGAGTGGCTGGATGGCATCACTGACTTGATGGACGTGAGTCTCAGTGAACTCCGGGAGTTGGTGATGGATAGGGAGGCCTGGTGTGCTGCGATTCATGGGATCACAAAGAGTCAGACACGACTGAGTGACTGATCTGATCTGATCTGATCTGATTTTTTAATAAAAGGAAAATTTTAAAAAATGGACTTACGTATTTTCTTGAACACATTTTAGAAAGTCTGGAGAACATAATGTTAATATTGAAACCATAGATAGAACCAATAAAGCATAATAGCCCATCTGCTTCAGTTTCTTAATCGGAAATGGATATAATTTCAGCAGTTATGTTACATTTACCAGTTAACATAGCATTTCTTAGTTTTAAGTTTTTGTATAAAATTAGATTTATATGGAAATATATTATTCAACACAAATTTTGAATAAGAATAATTATAGTAATATATTAAAAATCAATAACAGATTCCATTGGAAATTAAGCTATAAATAATAATTTCTAGAGAATGAATAACAGATTGAAACTGGAGTTTGGTTTAGGGGACATGTTGAAGAGGAATAAAATGGAACTGACATGTGAAGATGATTTTATGGCTCATCTTTATGGAGGGATCCCTGCTTCACTGCTATTGATCAGGTGAAATTAAACTCACAGTAAGGGATTCTTCCTCCACAGTAACAGACACAATGAGAACAGACATAATGCATCTATTTTCATTAATGATGCAATTACTTAATACTGTTCCTTTCATCTTATTTTATTGAGAACAAGCTCTACATGGGAGAGCCAAATGGTGGCTTTATAAAGTTCCAAAAAACTGCTACTGCTTACAGCCTGGAAATTCCTAGTAAACCGAGTACCATCAAGGGATATAACTATGAACACATAATTGCATGGCTCTTTATTTAAGACTTTGTAATGCATTTCCTAACTGGATATCATTTGGCAATAACTATACTTTTAGGACAGACCAGAAAGGATTAAATTTTGTGTTTGTGCCTAAGAATTCCACACAAAAATTAAAAATTCAGAATCCTACTTAAGGCAGTAGAATAATTTGAATCATCATTTTTTCCCATTTTAAAAACTACATTGTGTGTCTCAAAACTATAATAATGGTGTTTCAAAGCTTACTCAAATAGCCACAAAACTTTTGAACAGATATATAGTTCCAAATAGTCATTATAAACTATGACAGACATGGAATTGATTTTTTTTTTTATTGGTAATGAACACTTGATACGGAGTTGGTTAAAAAATAGTTGTAAAGACTGCCTATGTAAGTAGGTCATCCATTCTGCTTTTTCTATCTGTTCCTTTCTATCATCACATTTATTAGACACTGTAATTGTAAGTGTGCTGCCGCTAAGTCACTTCAGTCGTGTCCGACTCTGTGCGACCCCATAGATGGCAGCCCACCAGGCTCCCCCATCCCTGGGATTCTCCAGGCAAGGATACTGGAGTGGTTGCCATTTCCTTCTCCAATGCATGAAAGTGAAAAGTGAAAGGGAAGTCACTCAGTCCTGTCCGACTCTTCGCAACCCCATGGACTGCAGCCTTCCAGGCTCCTCCATCCATGGGATTTTCCAGGCAAGAGTACTGGAGTGGTGCCATTGCCTTCTCCGACACCTATGCTACTTCTACCCATTTCCCTTGTTTTCTACAGAACCAGTCTAATTGTAAAACAGTATTATACTTAAGAGACCCTCCACTGGCCACCGTTCTCCATCCTTCAGTGGGTACCATGGCCATGCAATATCACACAGGAAGCCCAGGTGTGTCTTCTTTAAGCCCTGGGGATCAAATCTATCCCAGTTTTTCAGGATACAGTTCAAAGGAGTGAGGCTGGAATTGTTAGCTCACATCTTGTCCTGAAATATCCTGGACGAGCCCCCAAGATGAAAGGTTGTTGCTGAACCACGCAAAGATGCCAGGATTCTTGGCCTCTGGAGGAGAAAAATTCAATCCTTGGCCAGAGACAAGGCTTGATTGCTCAGAACTTTTGTGTAATAAAGTTTATTAAAGTATAAAGGAGATAGAGAAAGCTTCTGACATAGGCATCAGAAGGGGGTAGAAAGAGTACCCCCTTGCTAATTATAAGTGTACTTGTTTGCATATATGCTGATTTTGTTTCACCACTAGACTGTAACTTACATGCTACTAATTATTCACCAGGGCTTCCCAGGTGGCACTAGTAGTAAAGAACCCAACTGCTAATACAGGACATAAGAGAGATGCAGATTCAATCTCTGGATCCGGAAAATCCCCTGGAGAAGGGCATGGAAATCCACTCCAGTATTCTTGACTGGAGAATGCTATGGACAGAGGAGCTTTGTGGACTATATGGTCACAAGGAGTTGAAAACAACTGAAGCAACTTAGCACACAGCACAGTATGCTCAACACTATTCCTACCACTGTGTTAGGTGCTGAATAAATATTTGTTAAGTACATTAACTATGAACATTCATAAGTATTTAATTGTGATAGAGCTAAATTGTTATTGTATTTCAGTCGCTAAGTCATGTCCCACTCTTTGCAACCCCAGTTTCCCTGTCCTTCACTATCTCTCAGATATCTCTCAGAGTTTCCTCAAATTCATGTCCATTGAGTTACTGATGCCATCCAACCATTTCATCCTCTGTTGCCCCATTATCCTCCATCTCTCAATCTTTCCCCCATCAGATGTTTTCAACTGAGTCCGTTCTTTGCACCAGATCTATTGGCAATCTATTTACATCAGATCGGCAATCTAAGAAGCATCAGTCCTTCCAATTCAGGGTTGATTTCCTTTAGGACTGACTCATTTGATCTCCAAGCGACTCTCAAGACTCTTCTCCAGCACCACAATTCAGTTCAGTTCAGTTCAGTTGCTCAGTTGTGTCTGACTCTGTGACCCCATGAATCGCAGCACACCAGGCCTCCCTATCCATCACCAACTCCCGGAGTTCACTGAGACTCATGTCCATCGAGTCAGTGATGCCATCCAGCCATCTCATCCTCTGTCCTCCCCTTCTCCTCCTGCCCCCAATCCCTCCCAGCATCAGAGTCTTTTCCAATGAGTCAACTCTTCGCATGAGGTGGCCAAAGTACTGGAGCTTCAGCTTTAGCATCATTTCTTCCAAAGATATCCCAGGGCTGATCTCCTTCAGAATAGACTGGTTGGATCTCCTTGCAGTCCAAAGGACTCTCAAGAAGTCCACTTCTCCAACACCACAGTTCAAAAGCATCAATTCTTTGGCACTCAGCCTTCTTCACAGTCCAACTCTCACATCCATACATGACCACAGGAGAGACCATAGCCTTGACCAGACGGACCTTTGTTGGCAAAGTAATATCTCTGCTTTTGAATATGCTATCTAGGTTGGTCATAACTTTCCTTCCAAGGAGTAAGCGTCTTTTAATATCATGGCTGCAGCCACCATCTGCAGTGATTTTGGAGCCCAGAAAAATAAAGTCTGACACTGTTTCCACTGTTTCCCCATCTATTTCCAATGAAGTGATGGGACCAGATGCCATAATCTTCATTTTCTGAATGTTGAGCTTTAAGCCAACTTTTTCACTCTCCACTTTCACTTTCATCAAGAGGCTTTTGAGTTCCTCTTCACTTTCTGCCATAAGGGTGGTGTCATCTGCATATCTGAGATTATTAATATTTCTCCCAGCAATCTTGATTCCAGCTTGTGTTTCTTCCAGTCCAGCGTTTCTCATGATGTACTCTGCATAGAAGTTAAATAAGCAGGGTGACAATATATAGCCTTGACATACTCCTTTTCCTATTTGGAACCAGTCTGTTGTTCCATTTCCAGTTCTAACTGTTGCTTCCTGACCTGCATACAGATTTCTCAAGAGGCAGATCAGGTGGTCTGGTATTCCCATCTCTTTCAGAATTTTCCACAGTTTATTGTGATCCACACAGTCAAAGGCTTTGGCATAGTCAACAAAGCAGAGATTAATGTTCTTCTCAAACTCTCTTGCTTTTTCCATGATCCAGTGGATGTTGGCAATTTGATCTCTGGTTCCTCTGCCTTTTCTAAGACCAACTTGAACATCTGGAAGTTCACGGTTCACGTATTGCTGAAGTCTGGCTTGGAGAATTTTGAGCATTACTTTACTAGCATGCGAGATGAGTACAATTCCAAAAATGACAAAATAATCTTAGTTTGCTTTCAACATCACAAAGCATTCAACATCAAAGTAATCCAAGTCTATGCCCCAACCACTGAAGAAGCTAAAGTTGAATGGTTCTATGAAGACCTACAAGAACTTCTAGAAGTAACAGCAAAAAAAGATGTCCTGTTCATCATAGGCGATTGGAATGCAAAAGTAGGAAGTCAAGATATACCTGGAATAGCAGGCAAGTTTGGCCTTGGAGTACAAAATGAAGCACGGCAAAGGCTAACAGAGTTTTGCCAAAAGAACACACTGATCATAGCAAACACCTTCTTCCAACAACACAAGAGAAGACTCTACATATGGACATCACCAGATGGTTAATACTGAAATCAGATTGATTGTATTCTTTGCAACCGTAGATGGAGAAACTCTTTATAGTCAGGATAAAAAAAACCCTGGAGCTAACTGTGGCTCAGATCATCAGCTCCTTCTTGCAAAATTCAGGCTTAAATTGAAGAAATTGGGGAAAACTACTAGGCCATTCAGGTATAACCTAAATCACATCCCTTATGATCATGCAATGTAGGTAATGAATAGATTCAAAGGATTAGACCTGGTAGGCAGAGTGCCTGAAGAACTATGGATGAAGGTTTGTTAGATTGTACAACAGGTGGTGACCAAAACTATCCCAAAGAAAAAGAAATGCAAGAAGGCCAAGTGGTTGTTTTAGAAGGGCTTACAAATAGCTGAGAGAAGAAGAGAAGCCAAAGGCAAAGGCAAAAGGGAAAGATATACCCAACTGAGTGCAGAATTCCAGAGAATAGCAAGGACGGATAAGAAAGCCTTCTTAAGTGAACAGTGCAAAGATAGATTTAGAGTTAAATGGGATTATACAAACTTACTTTCTAGATATGACCATTATGGCTAAATGAGTAGATTAATATATGATATATATCTGTCATATGGGCTTCTCTGGTGGCTCAGGGGTAAAGAATCTGCCTGCAATGTAGGAGCCACAGGTGATGTGGGTTCAATCCCTGGATTAGGAAGATCCCCTGGAGGAGTGCATGGCAACCCTCTCCAGTATTCTTGCCTAGAGAATGCCATGGACAGAGAAACCTGGGTCCATAGAGGTACCAAGAGTCAGACACAACTGAAGTGACTTAGCATGCATGCATGCACGTATCTGTCATATATATGTCATAGAAATGAATAGAATCATAAAATTTCTATGGCATATACATATATGTATGTACATATATGTATACGTATATATGTATGTATATATATGTATATGTACATATACATATATATATGTATATGCCTGCCTCAGCAGGTAGGTTCTTTACCACTAACACCACCTGTGAAGCCCATATGTATATATGTGTGTGTGTGTGTGTTAATACATACAGATGATTTGGTAAATAATAAATTGGTCTATTTATTTTTAAATAAGAAATAGATCTTTAAATTTTTTTTTAAATCAAGAATTTGCTAACAACATTGTGTAATATTTTCCTCCAAAGGATCAAGTCTATTACATTTGAGGATGGCATGGTGCCTGGAAGAAAAGTTTAAATCCTGGGCAAAGTGTCAGCTTTCATTCTGTAAACTGAATCATTCAAGATAAAAAAGATAAAATTTTTACTAGTAAATGCATTTGGTTCTGCATTGAACATTTATAAAACAGAAAGAAAAGTATAAAACTTGGGAGGGATGGCTAAATACCAGCATGCAGGTGGTGGGTGGTGAGGAAGCAACAAAATTTTAGCTGACTCTAAGTCTGTGTGAATATATTATTGTGCTAATTGCAAAAATAATGAAATTTTAGTTTGCACTATACAAAGACGGTGTCCAGAACAAATAATATGATAAACTAGCTGTCCAGCGACACCTAGGCTATCTTGTTCAGAGAGCTACATTCTAAAAGACGTGGGTAAATGCATTTCTCCAGAGGCAAACACAGCAAGGATCCAGGGAACTTGAAAATGTCATGGAGAAGGAATCCTTGCTGTGCACGAGGATGCGGTTGTGAACATTGTCCTCATTATATAAAGGGCTTATCCTGTAGGTCTAGGATTGAGATTGATAATGGGACACATGAGAGCAGATTCAGAACCCTCTGTGGAAATTAGAAAGTGGAAGAATTTGGTTCAACTGAAGGGGGGAAGAACTTTCTGGAAAAATAATTAAAATATTGGAATAGGGTGCTTTTTAATATGAGTTCATGAATCCTGAGATCTTCAAAGAGAAGGTAGAAGTCAGAGAAGAAATTCATTTAATTACCTAAGAGACTCTTTCAGCTATAATATTCTAAAATTGAATAAACAGCTAACTTAATGAATCCTTTAAGCCATGAGTGGTTTCTATTAAATAGCATGGGCTTTCTCCTTTAACCTCTGCTCAATTCATCTTATTATTTTAATTTTCTCCCTACCCACTATAGCATGTGAGTTTATCTTTCCTTTTATTGGGTTTAGTGAAAGCATGAGCAATTATCTCAATGGTTGGTACTTTAAATGAGAGGAGAATCATCTCCTCTTATCTCCTCCTTTTTTTTTTTTTTTGAGAATCCTGACTTTTAGTGAAAGGGTAACATGATGACCCAAGGGATGTTGTGGACTCTCTTTGTTATTTATTAGGAATTCCCAACCTCCTACTTCTGCCTCTCTTTATAGGAGTCATGCAAGCTGAGAGCTGGTGGCCTAAATGAAGTGGGCTGATAGAATGAACCCCACATGATGAAGCAGCTTCTGAGTAACCTATGATCTATTCTCCCAGTGACTATAGAGGGTGGTGGAGATCTCTTATCCTTACTGCACAAGGGAATGGATTTCACTCCCCGTGGCCCCTGGCCACAGAGTCATGTAAACGTGTACCTTTGGTAGATAGCAGCAAGATGGTGTGGCAGGGACCAAGGAGTGCTGCTGAAGACATCTGTAGACCAGACTTCAGGCAGTAGGACAGTGTGAAATCTCATGCTGCTAGTGCAACCTTGGTTACTTTCATAAAGAGGCAGGAGAGGAAACAGAATTAAAATTTTATGATTATATGTTTCAGTGTCAGTTAAAATGTAATTCATGGAAGAATCAGCCAAAGAAATTGACTTATTAAAAACTGCAAATTCCTCAGCACTTCCAGTAATTCAATACAGGGAAATTGAAGGATCAGGCTTATGATGTGCATGTATGGCTACGAAGTTGCTTCAGTCGTGTCTAACTCGTAACCCTATGGACCATAGACTGCCAGGCTCCTCTGTCCATAGGGTTCTCCAGGCAGAAATTGCCGACCCAGGGATCAAACCTGTCTCTTACATCTCCTGCGTTGGCTGGCTGGTTCTTTACTGCTAGCACCACCTGGGAAGCCCCTCTGGCTTAGAGAATCTACCCTTTGATAAGCACTCAAGGTTAAGCCCGGGCATGAAGCTCACAGTTCTCACTTTGCAAACAACTGCTGATTTAGGTAAAAGTGACAACCTTGTTCTTTACATTTTCCAGGTGTATCTCTGGGAACTGAGAAGCATCCAACAGGGCAGTGGGCTACAGCAAATGTCAATGTGTGTGTGTGTGTGCGTGTGCATGCACACTGAGTCAGGGGTGGGGGGACATGAGCATTTAAGCATTTGAAATATGCTTTGCGGACTACTATGGGTAAAAGAAATTACTAGACACGAGAAATAGGAGAAAATAGAAAAAAAAACAGGTAATGCAGTGGTGAATTCTGAACTTCATTTAAAAAATAGCACTAGGTAATAGTTTGCTTAGGTGTTGAGGATCAAACTTCTGTGTAAGAACTCACAGCAGGATGGACCGCACAGTTTGCTTAGAGGTTAACAACGTCTATAAGCGGGAATGACAGACCATTATCCTTGCCATTGCACTGCCAGCCTTACCATGACAAGGGGATGCATTGCTATTCATGATACAGACCGTCCTAATCCTACCAGGAAGATTAGCAAGGAGAAAATATTAAGAGGGAAGTGATCACATAACGTTTGACGCAGGTTTTCTGCACTGATTGCGTCTGTAGATTTTGATGAGGTGTTTACTCACCTCATGTCAACCTTTCCTGGAATAGCTAATTTAATAATGCAAAATCACAAAGATGATTTTCCTCCCTTTTTTTTTGTTTTCATTTACATGTAAACGAGAAGGCTGTTGATGGCATCATGGTGAATAACCACGGCTTGCTTCATGCTGTTTTGCTTTCAAGTCTGAAAACTTCATATGAGAACCTCAGCCTGAATCATGTCGCTCCAGGTAATCTGGATACCAAGAACCAAACAAAACAGACTGAATATAAGCAGCCGGAACCGTCATCGGTTTTATTTGCCTTCACCTGCTCTCAGGGAGACATGACTTTGCAGTGATTGACTGCAGTTTCATATTTACAGAAATGGACTGGAGACAGAAATCATCCTCAGGCCTTCATCCCAGGAAAATCAGAAAAACAACTTCTTCTAAATCCATTAACAGGTAGCAGATGGGAAGGTAGATTTTGGAGCAGACACCGCATGACAGATAACTTTTTTTTAAGGTTTTTTTTTTTATGTGGACTATATTTTAAAAGTATTGAATTTGTTACAATATCGCTTCTGTTTTATGTTTTATTTTATCTTTTGTCTGTGGGGCATGTGGGGTCTTAGTTCCCCTAATAGGGATGGATCCTACACCCCTGCACTGGAAGGTAAAATCTTAACCACTGAACCACCAGGAAAGTCCCAACAGCTAACTGTTTGTTTGTTGAAACTTTTTTTAATTAGAGGAAAATTACTTTACAATGCTGTTTTGGTTTCTACCATACAACAGCTCAAATTAGCCAAAATTATATATGTATCACCTCCGTCTTGAGCCTCCCTCCCCTCCACCATTCCCCCCCTCTAGATGATCACAGAGCACCAGGCTGGGCTCCCTGTGTTATATAGCTGCTTCTCGTTTGCTCTCTACTTTACACATGGTAGTATATAACTTCCCCTCCCAGGGATTGAACCTGTGTCTCTCAAGTCTGCTGCATTGGCAGGTGGGTTCTTTACCACTAGCGCCACCTTGGAAGTCCAATACGTGTACATATATACATGGATGCTACTTCCTCCCTTCATCCCACTCTCTCCTTTCTGCACTGTGTCCACAAGTCCATTCTTTAGTATTTCTTTACTCGACATGAGCATGGGAAGCTTTGTGAACGCTTTCTAAAGTGCAACATTGAGAATAATGAGCAGGTTCACCATTGTCTCATTCATTCATTTCTTGTTTTCCCTTATTGCCTAGGTTTCCTATGCTGTCAGTTGCTCTAGAGGAGTTCTCAGTCTGCTTAGAGGAGAACCAGGCACAGTGCGCTGCAGTGGCCACGCTGGTAGCTGTGGTCACAGGGCATCCCCTCACCAGCTACAGTCACAACTTTTCCATTAAGAGCACATACTGCCTGATGCTTGGGAAAGACCTGCTGAAATACTCCCAGCTCTGTACAGTTTCTGAAATGGTAGTCATTTTGCAAATTATTTGAATCTTAATTCTCTTGATTTAGCTTATCCAATTATTCCTTGACTTCTTCCCTTCTGTCTGTAATGTTCTTTGCTTTGGAATATATAAATGCTTTCTTAGCTCTTTTGTTTCCACCCCCTACATTACAGTTTTTCATCTTTTACAAGGAAAGATTTAGCTTCGTTTAAAAAATAGGCCTCTTTTGTTCTTAAAATAATAATGTTATAAAACATAAAAGGCACGTTACTATCACTATTAGAGCTTTGATCAGTTTTATAAAAGAGATAGAAATGAGGCCACTGGGGGGAATCAAATGAACCCTAATAGGTGAGGTGGCACTTGAGTTGAGCTTTGAAAACAGGGGTGATGTCCCCAAAGTTAGAGACAGACAGACTTCCAAATGCTTCACAAGAAAAATTCTTAGAAATAATGAAATACCAAGTGAAGGAAATGAATAGTTTAAGAAAGGCCAGGGAAACAAGTGTTTTCATTTACAAATTCCTAGAATTGGATCCATCCAATGAGGAATTAAATCTGGTGGCTTGTCAGGGATACTGTTCTTACAGAAAACCTCATTTCTCTAAAAAAGAGAACAATTAATTTTATCACTTGTCCCTTCTCTTCTATTTCCATTCTACCTTAAACTTTGTCTCCCATTTTGTGAAAATATGTCTATTTAATAGACAGAGGTAGTATGATCAGGTACAATGTGCATAAGCGCTCAGACGGTTGAACGTGGTGATTTTACTGAGCTAAAGGAAGCAGTGGTTGTGCCATTTTGCCCAGTGAAACAACAGCACAGGAAAGTGTTTTTCACCTTTTGCTCCTATAAAGGAATTGGTCCCACCAATGTCCTTTGCTTGATGGGCATGGTTCTTCCCCAAGAAACGGCTGACTTCCAATCAGTTCTTCTCTGCTTCCACTTTCTCTAGCTCAATTTAGAATGAACACAATTTGCATTAGGGACTAAAAACTGTTCTTTATCAATAAAGACTTTGGATTCTTATCAGGACTTTCCCAGGGTTAGAATGACATTTATCTACATTCAAAGATGCCTTAGAAGAAATTCAGTAGGCAACTAAGTTTGATAGATAATATGAATATTGCTTTTTCTGTGTCTAAGATAACTGCTGCTGCTGCTGTGTTGCTTCAGTTGTGTCCGACTCTGTGTGACCCCATAGACCGCAGTCTCCAGGCAAGAACACTGGAGTGGGTTGCCATTCCCTTCTTCAATGCATGAAAGTGAAAAGTGAAAGTGAAGTTGCTCAGTTGTGTCTGACTCTTCCAGACCCCATGGACTACAGCCTACCAGGCTCCTCCCGTCTATGGGATTTTCCAGGCAAGAGTATTGGGGTGGGGTGCCATTGCCTACTCCACTAAGATAACTACTAGATCTTTTCTCTGGTCAATGGTTTAAAATTATTCAAGACTGAAGGTAAAAGAAAACTCATAGAATGATTTTTTCAAGATCAGATCAGATCAGTCACTTAGTTATGTCCGACTCTTTGTGACCCCATGAATCACAGCACGCCAGGCCTCCCTGTCCATCGCCAACTCCCGGAGTTCAAGATAGTCAAACTTAAAAATAGGAATCCTTAAGTCACATAAAATTTTCTGTGGAATTGTAATATATAAAACAAAAAGAACAATATTATTAAAATCACTTTGTTTTACTAATTCAATTTCTGTAAATTCTTATAAGTCATTAAAACAAAAGGCAGTTCTGATAAAATGAATGTTTGAAATTGTGCAATTCCTTTCCACATGGCTCATTTAAAAAGTATTTATTGAAACATGTATATATAAAGCCAAATTCCTGGGAATCTCAGGATATTCTCCCATTAAATAGAAATGACAGAGCATGTTTTCTTTGTAATGTAGCAGCACTAATCAATGGGTTGATGGACTCCAGCAAAATAATTAGAAAAAATACATATTTAAGCAGGCATGGCATCACTGACTCGATGGACGTGGGTCTGGGTGAACTCCGGGAGTTGGTGATGGACAGGGAGGCCTGGAGTGCTGCCATTCATGGGGTCGCAAAGAGTCGGACACGACTGAGTGACTGATCTGATCTGATTATTTTATTACTCTTTTCAATCATTTTATATCCAGGCATGTGTGTGTGGTTTTACATGAAGCACTTTCATGAAATCCTACAGTTATGTGGAATTTGATTAGAAAGCATTATTCTTGTCCTCAGTTCAGTTCAGTCGCTCAGTCGTGTCTGACTGTTCGCGACCTCATGAATCGCAGCACGCCAGGCCTCCCTGTCCATCACCAACTCCCGGAGTTCACCCAGACCCACGTCCATCGAGTCAGTGATGCCATCTAGCCATCTCATCCTCTGTCATCCCCTTCTCCTCCTGCCCCCAATCCATCCCAGCATCAGAGTTTTTTGGGAAAAAAAGAAAAATAAGCTAAGACTCAGAGGAACTACTTATTCCAGGTTATTTCACAATCTACTGACAAAGTGGAATTAGACTATACATTGCCTGACTCCCATTGCCTGACTCTAACTATTCCCCAATGCCTCTCTCATCTTATTATTATCATTTTTACTGATATTGTTGCTAATACAGTTATTATGATAAAGATGAAACTTTCAAGAAATAATATGATCATAAACCACTAGCACTGCAAGAGGCTTTAGAGAGAAAGGTTAACATCATTTCCTGAGGGTGTAAGGTGACATGATTGCCTGCCTGAAATCACATAAATTGTTAGTAGCAGGGAACTGAGATTTCTGATTCTCTGTCCAATGTTTGTCTTGCTGCTTCTCAGTTCAACAAGAACTGAGTCTATTGAGAAATAGACTTAAAGAAGAGAACTTCTATCACCAGAAGCAATTGCATTAACTTGTAATGGTCAGTATTATTTCATTCCATTGAGAAACAATAGAGTCTGTGAATCTGGTTAAGCTCTAAATGTAACAATGAGAAGTTTTAAATTTAAAATCTTTAAGAAAATCCTTATCACTTTACTCTGAGAATTATAAAGGAATACAAACATTGTTAAACATGCATTCTCCAAATTAGACTTAATTCTTATCATAACTTTTAACCCAGTTTATTGTGCACTTGTCACTTAGAGAACCAGAAATTATTTTAAATGTTGGATAGACGGGAGTTCCCTGATGGCTTAGTGGTGAGGATCCCGGCTCTTCATTGCCATGGCCCGGGTTCAATCCCTGGTTTGGAAACTTGATCCTACAAGCTGCACTGTGTGGCCAAAACAAACAAACAAACAAACAAAATGTTGGATGGATGAATTATTTCTACACATACGGTGTACACTTTTTCCTATTGAAAGGATTGATATCTTAAAGCCCATAGAAAATAAATAGATATAATACTGAGATATCAATTTGAGATTTGAGATATTGATTTGAGATATCAATCCTTTCAATAAGAAAAAGTGCACACCGTATGTGAAGCACTTTCCATTGTACTTGAAGATGTTGTCCTTGTGACTCACCCAAGACTTTAACTTTCTTTGAATTTATCCTGAAAACACCACGGCACCTATTAAGTATCCCTCAGCACTACTGAATTTGCAGTCAAAGTGGAAATGCCTTCTCTGGGTTTGAATACCAAAAGCAAAACTCATAAAGTAAAAATAGCATTGCAATTTGGCTTCTTTTATGAATGTAAATGATGTCCACTGAGTTTATAATTAAAATACTTTCTGTCATTTGGGGGACCCTAATATCGAATGATATCTGTGCTATGTTTATTTTCACTCTCCTCCCCATTAATAACAAAGTGTTTCCAGTAGGAAATGAGTGTGGCTATAACTTTTGCTTGGTTTCATTTGAGGTTCCAGGATCCAAGGCTTTTCTTCTCTGGCTTTCTGTGTGGCTTGTATTATCATTTCCTTACTGTTCTGTCTGCTTTGGGAAAATATTTGACCAGCAGTCTTATATATGTATAAGTCTTATATACACATACATACATACATATATATATTTAATTTTTAGGAAAATATG
The DNA here is from genome assembly GCF_029378745.1 of Bos indicus. Classification (NCBI taxonomy): domain Eukaryota; kingdom Metazoa; phylum Chordata; class Mammalia; order Artiodactyla; family Bovidae; genus Bos; species Bos indicus. The sequence goes on along the minus strand of NC_091768.1, from coordinate 21,378,306 downwards.
TGAAATATGATAAAGTACATCAAAGATATGGATTGTAATGTTTTGGAGGCATTTACAGATTTTACAGAAGACATGCAGTTTTTTGTGTGTGACAAAAAGTTATAAACTAAAAGCCTCCATTATTTTCAGCTTCTACATTGATTTGTGGCTTTTAAACTAAGTCTCCTTTAGGACTGAGTTTCTGAGAAACATTTCTAGTAGACTTTGAAAGAAATGACGAGCAGAACTTTTTTTACTCTGCTCACCTCCAGGTCTGTTATCTCTATAGGGTAATATTCTAACGCATGAGAAATAACCCTCAAAGTTTGCATTGAGTCTTCTGTACAAACAAAACATGAGCCCGAACACAATGTCCTAGGAAAAGTCTTGAGTCTCAAAAGGAAGTGAAATGTCTTCCTTTTTCTTAATGTTTTTTTCCTGTAAGTCAGGAATGAGATTGCATATCCTATGGAGAAAGAATGAAAATCTAAAATTATATTCAGGAATATATATATATATATATATATATATTCATATTAGAAATGTCCTCTTTGTTTTTTAACTCTTACTGGTGAATTCCTACTTAAAACTGGCATATCAGTTATGCTATATTCCAATTTTGTTATAAAGTTTACTCAGTGCATTGTGTTTTATGTTTCTTTAGTAAGTAAACAGTTCATTGAAGTTCATCTGGATCTTTGTTTATCCAAAATCAGATTTTTTTTTTCTCTCAGTTCAGTTCGGTTCAGTCACTCAGTCGTGTCTGACTTTTTGCGACCCCATGAATCACAGCATGCCAGGCCTCCCTGTCCATCACCAACTCCCAGAGTTCACTCAGACTCATGTCCATCGAGTCGGTGATGCCATCCAGCCATCTCATCCTCTGTCGTCCCCTTCTCCTCCTGCCCCCAATCCCTCCCCGCATCAGGGTCTTTTCCAATGAGTCAACTCTTCGCGTGAGATGGCCAAAGTACTGGAGTTTCAGCTTTAGCATCATTCCTTCTAAAGAACACCCAGGACTGATCTCCTTTAGGATGGACAAATAAAAATTAAAAAAAGAAGATACCTCTGATTATATTTTTCATAGAGAAGAGAATAAAAAAAATAGCACCTGCCATCATATGATGGATTTCTATGACCACTCCCTCTTTGCATTACTTATTTCTATGGTCTTTATACCTACTGTTCTAAAGGTGGTCATCAGATGAAGGGTAGTGTCTTGGTTATAAATGTATTAAAATAAGAATGAATGAATAAAGATATTTTTCCCAAATGTAGTTACACAAAACTTTAGAGAAAATGCCCCTTCTTTCCTCTTTTTTTCCTATAAAATATATGACTTTTTACTTAAAAAAAAAACAAAAAAACATTAATTGATTGCATTTCTTCCCTCCTTTAGGTAGAACACAGGCAAAGAGAGATTATTAAACGCAAGAATAAAACCTAAGTACAATGGTTCCCTACTTGCATCTTAAACTTCAAATGATACCAATTTTTGTTAATCTTTAACACTCACCTGTGTTGTTTCCAGGAGCTGCTATAATGTACTTGACCACTGAGAACCTGGAAGGGTTGTCTACCATTCACAACCAAGCTTGCTGGGCACAATGGAGTCATTATTTCAGAGGTAAGAGAATGATTTCATCCCTACCATGGCCTCACTAGATGCCTAGACTGTGGTTCCTTGATGACACACTTTTATGATTTTCTAACTGTATTTGAAGCAGTTTCAGTAGTGACATATAATCACAACTTAATTCTTTGAGGCATGACGGGCAAGTCCTTCTTTACATCCTAAAATGTAGATTAGAAAACCTAGAGCATTGTTTCTGGACAAAGAAGGAATTCAGGAACCTGGTGTACATTGCATGACTCCACTTTTGTTGCAACCTGTATTTTATTTTCCATGCAGGGATATGCCTTACTTAAGAATAAAGGTCATAGATGAATAATCCTGCTTGTTCGCTATGATAAGAAAGGAATGTCCCATGTCAAAGTTCAGTAGTCTCTGCTCTGATGAAGGCCCTTTGAAGATTTCCCATACCAGCAAGAACATCCTTGCCTTGGGGAGCTAATGCTCACTAACTTTGACGTCCCTGAGTAAGACTTCACCAACATGTACACTGACACTTTATTTCATTGCCTAGTGCTTCCCATTAAGAAGAATTTATCTTGCTATCTTTGGCCTTATTAGTCTGTCATCTGTTGAGAAAAATTAGTATTCCAGTTAGGTTCAGGACAAAAAGCAGGTCTTGGAAGTTAGCCGGATTCACATTCTAGTTCTGTTACCTACTAGACACATGTCTGGGCCAGTCACTAAACACCTCTAAGCCTTCATTTCCTAATCTTTAAAACAAGGATAGTGCTGGTCTGTAGTACCATGAGAGTGAATTAAGCCCCAGAGTTTCTCAAGTGTGTGTTTGCATAAGAATCACTTGATAGATTTTTAACAAGTTCAAGGTTGACCCCTAAAATTGCTGGTTCAGGGATCAGACTCTGAGTGGTAAAAGATTGTAAGTGATGACTGAATATACAAATAGATGATGGCCAACCATATATAAAAAATAGAACTGAGACTTGCAACCTCCCCAAAAACCTAGCTTTTATCTTTAATAAGCAACCCAGGAAGCCAGCCAACAATAAGTCAGACCTGTAGGAAGTCAGGCTGCTATCTCTAGTAATAATCCAGGAAGCCAAGCAATATCTTCTGTAGCAATCAGACTAAAATCAGGACTTGGTTGGTAACTGACAACTTCCTTAATTTTTGTCTAGACTTCCAATTTGGGACCTACTAGACAAAGCCAAACATGCATTCCTAACCAGTCACACAGGATGCTCCATTTCTAGTGACCCTGCCTCCAGCATTCCTGGGCCAAGAACCTCCAATCAGGATATGCCCAAAGCCTTCCCTGATTTCCACTATAAGCTTTTCCACCCCTCTGCTTGCTTTTAAAAATTTTTTATTTATTTTCTTGGCTGTGTCAGATCTTAGTTGCAGCACGCAGGATCTTCATTTCGTCATATGAGATCTTTCCTCCCAGCGTGTTGGACTCTCTAGTTGCAGCATGCTGGCTTAGTTGCTCCATGGCATGTGGGATCTTAGCTCCCTGATCAGGAGTCAGACCTACATCTCCTATACTTCAAAGTGGATTCTTAACAACTGGACCACCAGGGAAGTCCCTCTTCTGCCTATTTTGAGTCTCTGCCAAAATACAAGCAATGGTGACTTACTCCTTGCTATAGCAACCTGTACCTAGAAAACCCATGCTTCTTCCACTTTGGTTGGCTTTCCTTCATTGCTACATAAGTGGCTTGTGAAAAGTGTTGATTATTTTGCAGTTTTAGGCCTCTAGAAAACAGTAGAGCTAGAAGTTTCTCTCCTCACCTTGGAAAAGGTCTCCATCATTCAGCTTTCCATTTCCAGTCACTTAGAAAAGTGGTTTAGTGGCTTCATTTAAGTTCAGTACAGTCTCTCAGTAATGTCTGGACTCTTTGTGACCCCACGGACTGGAGCACACCAGGCCTCCCTGTCCATTGCCAACTCTCAGAGTTTCCTCAAACTCATGTCCATTGAGTCGGTGATGCCGTCCAACCATCTCACCCTCTTGTGGCCCCTTGTTCTGCCCTCAATCTTTACCACCATCAGGGTCTTTTCAAATGATTCAGTTCTTCACATCAGGTGGCCAAAATATTGGAGTTTCCGCTTCAGCATCAGTCCTTCCAATGAATATTCAGGATGATTTCCTTTAGGATGGACTGGTTGGATCTCCTTGCAGTCCAAGGGACTCTCAAGAGTCTTCTCCAACACCACAGTTCAAAAACCTCAATTCCTCGGTGCTCAGCTTTCTTTATAGTCCAACTCTCACATCCATACATGATTACTGGAAAAACCATACCTTTGACGAGATGGACCTTTGTTGGCAAAGTAATGTCTCTGCTTTTTAATATGCTGTCTAGGTTGGTCATAACTTTTCTTCCAAGGAGTAAGCGTCTTTTAATTTCATGGCTGCAGTCACCATCTGCAGTGATTTTGGAGCCCCCCAAAATAAAGTCTGTCACTGTTTCCACTGTTTCTTCACCTATTTGCCATGAAGTGATGGGACCAGATGTCATGATCTGAATGTTGAGATTTAAGCCAACTTTTTCACTCTTCTCTGAATCACTTTCATCAAGAGGCTCTTTAGTTCTTCTTCACTTTCTGCCATAAGGGTGGTATCATCTGCATATCTGAGGTTATTGATCTTTCTCCTGGCAATCTTGATTCCAGCTTGTGCTTCATCCAGTCCAGCATTTCTCATGATGTACTCTGCATATATGTTAAATAAGCAGGATGACAATACACAGCCTTGAAGTACTCCTTTCTTGATTTGGAGCCAGTCTGTTGTTCCATGTACACTTCTAACTGCTGCTTCCTACCCTGCATGCAGATTTCTCAGGAGGCAGGGCAGGTGGTCTGGTATTCCCATCTCTTTAAGAATTTTCCAAAATTTGTTGTGGTGCACACAGTAAAAGGCTTTGGCATAGTCAATAAAGCAGAAATAGATGTTTTTCTGGAACTCTTGCTTTTTCAATGATCCAATGGATGTTCACAATTTGACCTCTGGTTCCTCTGCCCTTTCTAAATCCAGCTTGAACATCTGGAAGTTCACAGTTTATGTAATGTTGAAGCCTGGCTTGGAGAATTTTGAGCATTACTTTACTAGCATGTGAGATGAGTGCAATTGTGTGGTAGTTTGAGCATTCTTCGGCATTGTCTTTCTTTGGGATTGGAATGAAAACTGACCTTTTCCAGTCCTGTGGCCACTGCTGAGTTTTCCAAATTTGCTGGCAGATTGAGTGCTGCACTTTCACAGCATCATTTTTTAGAATTTGAAATAGCTCAACTAGAATTCCATCCCCTCCACTAGCTTTGTTTGTAGTGATACTTCCTAAGGCCCCCTTAACTTTGCATTCCAGGATGTCTGGCTCTAGGTTGGTGATCACACCATTGTGATTATCTGGGTCATGAAGATCTTTTTTGTACAGTTCTTCTGTGTATTCTTGCCACCTCGTCTTAATATTTTCTTCTTCTGTTAGGTCCATAATATTTCTGTGCTTTATTGAGCCCATCTTTGCATAAAATGTTTCCTTAGTATCTCTAATTTTGTTGAAGAGATCTCTAGACTTTCCTGTTCTATTGTTTTCCTCTATTTCTTTGCACTGAATGCTGAGGAAAGCTTTCTTATCTCTCCTTTCTATTCTTTGGAACTCTCATTCAAATGGGCATATCTTTCCTTTTCTCCTTTGCCTTTTGCTTCTCTTCTTTTCTCAGGTATTTGTAAGGCATCCTTAGATGACCATTTTGCCTTTTTGCATTTCTTTACCTTGGGGATGGTCTTGATCCCTGTCTCCTGTACAATGTCACGAACCTCCATCCGTAGTTCATCCAGCACTCTGTCTATTAGATCTAATCCCTGGTATCTATTTGTCACTTCAGGTCATACCTGAATGGTCTAGTGGTTTTCCCTATTTTCTTCAATTTAAGTCTAAATTTGGCAATAAAGAGTTCATGATCTGAGCCACAATCAGCTCCTGGTCTTGTTTTTGCTGACTCTATAGAGCTTCTCCATCTTTGGCTGCAAAGAATATAATCAATCTGATTTCCATATTGACCATCTGGTTATGTCTTTGTGTACAGTCTTCTCTTGTGTTGATCAAAGAGGGTGTTTGCTATGACCAGTGCATTCTCTTGGCAAAACTCTATGAGCCTTTGCTCTGCTTCATTCTGTACTCCAAGGCCAAATTTGCCTGTTACTTCAGGTGTTTCTTGACTTCCTACTTTTGCATTTCAGTCCCCTATAATAAAAAGGACATCTTTTTTGGGTGTTAGTTCTAGAAGGTCTTGTAGGTTCACACATATGCTGCCTAGTTTTTCTTTCTTTGGTAATATCCTGTCTGAAATTCAAAGGAATTTGTGTCTTTGTCTTGTTTGTTTGTTTGCTTCATCCCCTTGTTTCACTTAATCACAAAGAAGTCCAGATAATTGCCAGTTAACTTCCTTTCCCTTCCCTCTAATGTCTGTGGTGCTTGGTTGATGATATTGTCCACCCAAGGAAGCCCATCACTCTCATCTCTTTGCTCTCCTGCCCTATACGTCCTGGCCTCAAGGTGGTAAAATGGTAGCATTTAGGTTTTAACTGAAAGGAAAGCACAGAGAGAAGCCTCCTTAAGCTGACATCATGTACTCTGACCCAGGTTTGAAGGACAGCTATTTTTGAATTTGGATCACTTGTCAAAAAAAAAAAAAAAGCTCAAGTGGCACTTCACTTTATCCTACCACTTTCCCTGTATTTATGTCTTCCTTGGGGAACTCATTTGGAAGGCAGGTGGCTAGGACAAGGATGGATTTGGATATTCTTGGCTTTCCCAGACTAGAATCCCCCAAGTTGTCTTCCAATCTCATATCCTTTTTCCTACAGATCATTTCTTCACATAAACATGATTAGCCTGGAGGTATCTTAACAGAAGGAATAGACAGAACCTCCAAGGAGGAAGAGAAGGAAAAGAGTGACTCATATTTCTAATAGTCCAAGCCCAAATGCAAATTCCATAACCTGGATTGACACTTGAAAATATATTTGGCACAAGAAAAAGAACAATATACAAATGACTGTGCAAAAGGAATTTGTCAAACATAAATATGGCTGGAAATGGTTGCCAGGCATTGGAATTGTTAGAAGTGTTTATTTTAAACACTTTTACAAGAAAAAGGAGAAAATATATTTTAGAATGTATGTCTTGACCAAGCATTTCCCCCACATCCTTGAATAACTTGAGCTATTCTTACCTCAACAACAGCTTTTTACATGCTTCGTTATCTGATATAGTCAAAAATATATGATAACTCAGTGCATTTATTTTGTGAAGGCTTTTTCAAATCACCCCACTTTTTCATAGGTTGTCCTCTGAAATAGAAAAGGGTCCAAGACATTCTTCAAGAGTATCATCCCATTTTTTTAATAGTACAACAAAATTAAAAAGGTTCTACTAGAAGCTGCGCTTGAGAAGAGGATTGGCATTGCTGTATAACTTTTGCAAAATATTGTTGCTTAGGTTTCTCTGCAGCAGATCCTGAATCAGTAGTTCTGGATTAGGACCTTTGAATCTGTATTACACTTTCTGTAAGTGATTCTGTTGCCTGCCCGGCTTGGCTGAGGAGTTGCAATTAGATAGATACCGGTTGGCACGATTAAAGTACTTCTGGATTGGAAAAGCCTGCAGACTTTTGTAAAGCAGAAACATTTAATTCAATTCCACAATACTTATGGGACCCTACTCTGTGTCAGACCCTTTCACTATGTGCTGCAGACACCAACATGAACACACATATTTCTTGTCCTCAATTAGCTCAGAGTCTGGAGATAGAAGGATAGGGAGTGAGAGAGAGGAATAGAGAGAGGGAAGGTGAGAGAGAGAAAAAGTGGGAAGGAGACAATGAAAAGGAGCTAAAGAAGGAGAGAAAGAGTAAACCAAATCTCTGTGCAATGTGCCAAGAAAAATGCCAGTACATCACATTGGCTTAACAGAGGAACAGAAGAGAAGAAAAAAATACAGGAGAGAAAATAACCTTGAATCTGCCTTGGGAGGGTCACAAGAAATATAAGAGCATGGTTCCCAACCCCTGTGTTAAGCAATGTGTGGGGACCAGTGTTGCTGTGGTTGCGGGGCTGTGACTGACATTTAGGACGCATGGAGTGCTCCTATGCAAAGTGTCCACGATGCTCCTGTGAGAAATTCTGTGTGAACTGATGAAATGGAAGAGAAGTTAAGATCTTTAGCAATCCCAGGGACAAGGGAATGTAACACCAGAATGTTGTCTTGGATCCCGATTGTGGTACCTTTTTAACAAGAATAATAATGGAAAATCCAAGTTATATGGAGGGGTTTAGATGACAAATCTTTACTTATCTGATAATTGTATACATATCACTGTTTCAATTGGGGAGTTTGGAATGGATACTATTGGCAGCGAAAATAATAAAATTTAATCATACTGTGTTTATTGGGAAGCAATGTAGAAGGATACCTTGCCTGTATATCCTCAAAAACTAAACATTGACTGATTTCTGTATTGCTGTAGCATTTACTATTTCATGAACAAGATAGACTTCTCTTGAGCATGTCTTTAAAGTGTATTGATTTTCATTTTTCTCTCAAATCAGCAGCATTTCTGAAATATGCTTTCCTCTGCTCAGTTATGTATAATACTGCTGTTTGTCTTTTGATGGTCAACCCTATTTCCAGGATCTTTGAACAAAAGAATTAAGTGGTAGCTTTCCTACTAAACTAGAAATCATTACGGTAGGGCCAGAACCTTTGCAGCCATCTAGATGGTGATTATGTATATTCCTTTAGAAATAGACTCAGAGAGCCTAGAAAAGCACTACCTAAACATTTACTAAGAATAATTCATAGGACGTAGAGCAAATACTTTGAAAATTGCATCTGGTCACCTTCTTGAATGGGCTTGCCCAGTGGCTCATGGTAAAGAATCTACCTGCCAATGCAAGAGACACGAATTTGATCCCTGGGTTGGGATGAATCCCCTGGAAAAGGAAATGGCAACCCACTCCACTGCCTGGGAAATCCCATGGACAGAGGAGTCTGAGGGGCTACACTCCATGGGGTTGCAAAAGAGTCAGATGCAACTTAGTGACTAAACAACAACTTTCTGGAAAATCACTCCTTACGTTTCTCTTGAAAAGATTACTTTCATTTCTGTTTCTCTATATTCAAGAAATCTTGTCATTTATAGTTGTCTTGGTATATTTACCTGAATGAAACTCTGAAAGTTTTATTTTTCTTTAAAGTTTTAAGTACACAGCCCCAAATAGAACTAAATCAGTGATATTAAATATTTTTCAGCCAGTGACATTTTCCTGTATGACATTAATATTATGCCTACTGCATTAGAAAAATTTCCTTGTGGTACTATACAAACAGCAAGCCTATTTTCTGATAAAGAAACTATAAGGACACTTTCAAGACTTTTAGCTAAAGTCAAATATCACAGATAGAATTAAGAGCTCTGAGGTCCTGATTCTGAGCTAGTGACCCACACCTCCAGGAAGTGGGCCTCTTCTTCAACATCCCACTAAGATTCTCTACAGGGACACAGCCTAATACCAAATATTTGTGTTTCACCAACAGCCACAACATATTACTTTAAGTCTTGCCTAACTCTGTTAGGATGTCTCTAGCAGTGTGTTTTTTTTTTTTTAATGACTTTATATTTATTTATTTTTAATTGATGATGATTGCTTTACAATATTGGTTTGATTTCTCTCATACATCAGCATGAATTAATCATAGGTGTGCATATGTCCACTCCCTCTTAAATCTCCCTCTCACTCTCACCTTTTCCACTCCTCTAGGTTATCACAGAGCCCTAGTTTGAGTACCCTGAGTCATACAGCAAATTTCTATTGGCTAAATATTAACATCACTGAAGATGCTGACCACATCCATGAAATTAAAAGATGCTTGCTCCTTGAAGAAAATCCTTGACAAACCTAGACAGTATATTAAAAAGCAGAGACATCACTTTGCTGACAAAGGTCCATATAGTCAAAGCTACGGTTTTTCCAGTAGTCATGTAGGGATGTGAAAGTTAGACTATAAAGAAAGATGAGTGCTGAAGAATTAATGCTTTTGAACTGTGATGTTGAAGAAGATACTTGAGAGTCCCTTAGACTGCAAGGAGATCCAACCAGTCCATCCTAAAGAAAGTCAATCCTGAATATTCATTGGAAGGACTGATGCTGAAGCTAAAGCTCCAATACTTTGGCCACCTGATTCAAAGAGCTGACACATTGGAAAAGACCTTGATGCTGGGAAGGATTGAAGGCAGGATGAGAAGGGGACGACAGAGGATGAGATGGTTGGATGGCATCACTGCAATGAACATGAGTTTGAGCAATCTCCAAGAGATGGTGAAGGATAGGGAAACATGGCGTGCTGCAGTCCATGGGGTCACAAATAGTCAGACACAACTGAGCAACTGAACAACAACAAATCTTTTTATATATGTTAGTGTATATGCTTCCATGCTGTACTTTTCCTTCATCTCGCACTCTCCCTCCTCTGCCTCACCCTTGTCCATAAGTCTTTTCTCTATGTCTGCATCTCCATTCTAGCAGTGTTTTTGATAGTGGGCCTAACCCTTGACCTTTTGTTCTCAGTTCATATAAGGCTGTGTATGCAGATTCACTAAAATGATATTCTGAATAAAATCAGTTGTTTGAAATTATTCACCATCTAAATCTTGACCCTGGATGATCAAATTTTTAAAACCAAACCTCTCTTCTTTTAGTTATTTCACATCTATGACAAACTTTGGAATATACCTTACTTTGTTGTGCCAACTGCTTACTGTGTCAAAGTTCTTTATTCATTTCAAGGGTGAGGCGAAGGACATGCACTGAATCGTGGTCTGGCCAATTAGATCTGTACAAACAAAAACATCAATGGCTGGGAGGAGACATTAATGACCACTTATCCATCCTTTATATCATAGCTGAGGAAAGAAACATCCAGAGGCCAGATGGTCTGATTCATCCAATACTGAACCAAGTATTTTGATGGAATCCAGTTTAGAACTTAGAGACTCTGACTTCTCATTCATTGTTCTTTCCTCTAAGTTATAGTTAATACTGTTCCAATGAGGAGGATACTACCTCCAATCTAACTTTTGGGTGGCTAGTGGCTAACAAGAATTAACTTGAGAGTGGGCATGGTCATGGAGAGATCATTTTCATTCATGAGACATAACATGGTATAACAGGACATGACTTTAAAGGAAGAACAGAAATATGACCATTCTGCATCAGCATTCTGTCCTTTTTTTGGCACATTTCGGAATAGAGATCAGATACTAAGATTTAAATTCTGAATTAACATATACACTTAGGGCCAGGATAACTACTGTGTCAAAAATAGACATGTGATGTTGGGTAAACCATTTATTTTTTTCTAATTTTCACTTTTTGACTATAAAATAGAGTCAATAATATCATAGCTATGTGAGATTTTCAGGGTACATGAAATAAATATTTCATCTTAAATATTATATTAGTAAATTCCACTGCTATTAATAGTGAGCTTTTTCTCCCTGAAGTTTTTCATGGTTATTAGTATTAAGAATGGGAAACAAACTAAGATTCTTAGACATAATTTTAGTTTATGTCTAATAATCTTAGTTTAATATGCAACATTTCTTTTTGATATACACATTAAGAGAGATGCATAAATTGTATACATAAGAATTAACTAGTCCTCAAATATAATTTTCTTTTGACCAGCAACTCATACTCATCATTTAAATATTTTTTTGGAATTATGTTCACATTAGTTAATGATATATTTGATATCAAAGCAATAAATCAATGGTAAATGGGAAGAAAAGCACACTTTACACTGTATTAATTTATAATGTAACTTCATACAGAATTCATGAGATCCTTTCACTAGTTTAGTTCAGTTCAGTCGCTCAGTTATGTCCAGCTCTTTGTGACCCCATGGGCTGCAGCACACCAGGCTTTCCTGTCCATCACCAACTCTCAGAACTTACTCAAACTCATGTCCATTGAGTTAGTAATGCCATCCAACCATCTCATGCTCTGTCGGCTCCTTCTCCTCCGACCTTCAATCTTTCCCAGCATCAGGGTCTTTTCAAATGAGTCAGTTCTTCACATCAAGTGGCCAAAGTATTGGAGTTTCAGCCTCAGTATCAGTCCTTCCAATGAATATTCAGGTCTGATCTTCTTTAGGATGGATTGGTTGGATCTCCTTGCAGTCCAAGGGACTCTCAGGAATCTTCTCCAACACCACAGTTCAAAAGCATCAATTTTTTGGCACTCAGCTTTCTTTATAGTCCAACTCTCACATCTATACATGACCACTGGAAAAACCATAGTTTTGAGTAGACAGATATTTGTTGGCAAAGTAATGTCTCTGCCTTTTAATATGCTGTCTAGGTTGATCATAGCCTTCCTTCCAAGCAGTAAGAGTCTTTTAATTTCATGGCTGCAGTCACCATCGGCAGTGATTTTGGTGCCCAAGAAAATAAAGTCTCTCACTGTTTCCATTGTTTCCCATCTACTGGCCATGAAGTGATGGGACCAGATCTCATGATGCTAGTTTTCTGAATGTTGAGTTTTAAGCCAACTTTTTGACTCTCCTCTTTCACTTTCATAAACAGGCTCTTTAGTTCTTTGTTTTCTGCCATAAGGGTGGTGTCATCTGCATATCCGAGGTTATTGTTATATCTCCCAGCAATCTTGATTCCAGCTTGTGCTTCATCCAGCCTGGCATCTCACATGATGTACTCTGCATATAAGTTAAATAAGCATTATACTCTGCATATAAGTTAAATGGTATGGACCTAATAGAAGCAGAAGATCTTAAGAAGAGGTGGCAAGAATACACAGAAGAACTATACAAAAAAGATCTTCATGACCAAGATAATCCCAATGACGTGATCACCAACCTAGAGCCAGACATGGAATATGAAGTCAAGTGGGCCTTAGGAAACATCACTACCAATAAAGCTAGTGGAGGTGATGGAATTCAAGTTGAGCTATTTCAAATCCTAAAAGATGATGCTACACTCAATATGCCAGCAAATTTGGAAAACTCAGCAGTGGCCACAGGACTGGAAAAGGTCAGTTTTCATCCGAATCCCAAAGAAAGACAATGCCAAATGTTCAAACTACCTCACAACTGCACTCATCTCACATGCTAGTAAAGTAATGCTCAAAATTCTCCAAGCCAGGCTTCAACAGTACATGAACCATGAACTTCCAGATGTTCAAACTGGATTTAGAAAAGGCAGAGGAACCAAAGATCTAATTGCCAGCATCCTTTGGATCATCGAAAAAGCAAGAGAATTCCAGAAAACCATCTACTTCTGCTTTATTGACTACGCAAAAGCCTTTGACTGTGTGGATTACAACAAACTGTAGAAAAGTCTGAAAGAGATGGAAATACCAGACCACCTGATCTGCTTCCTGAGAAATCTGTATGCAGGTCAATAAGCAACAGTTAGAATTGTACATGGAAGAACAGACTGGTTCCAAATCAGGAAAGGGGTACATCAAGGCTACATATTGTCACCCTGCTTATTTCACTAGTTATCATCAGTCAAAAAAGATTTTCAAAATTCATGTGTGTTATGAATCTTATAATAATGTAGAAGTACCAAAATCTTTTCCTTAGTTCAAAGAATAAGCAACTGCTAGAAGTTGCTTTCATTTATAAAACAAACTTTTGTGGAGTTACTTTTAATATGACAGTTATTTAACACAGTTATAAAGTTATGACAGTTATAAAGCACAGTTATTTTTAAATAATAATGTGTGGATTATTTAACTATGTAACAATTATTAAGTGAAATAAGTAGAATTATGTTTTATTCTAATGGTAACTATATATAAGTACTTTGTCCATTCACCTTGCAAAACATCGTGAGAACCATAATAAAGTATTAGCTCAAAGACTGAACCCATCATACCTGTGCATGTCCCAGGCTAACAGTTGTCTGATTTCTTCCCATACCTCTCTCTCTTTTATGTATGATGTTTTTCATGAATACCTCCAAACAAAAGATTTTTTAATTTGAGCCTCTCAGTTAAACCTTTATCAAAGTGAATTAAAAATAAGCCTTTTCAAATAGTGCCAAAGAAGTGACAACCCAAAAAAGATTCTATCAGGAAGACCATTCCGAGCCATTTTCTCCCACTTTGAACTGTTGATTTTAGTCTTGGCCACAACTATGCTGTGTGGCATAGACTTAAACACTGGCTGCTAGGTTAGCAGACAGAATGTACTATCCAATGCATGAATCATATGTGATATAATTGGAACAGTTTTCTTTGAAGAGTTGAAACATACTGCCTTGGGTGAATTATGCTGGCTTAATTTCCTTTCACTTAAACTGTTGCAACTAAAAAAAAATATTTATTGAATGCCTATTTTCTGCCAAGTACTGAGTTCTTATATATATATGTCAAGTTGCTTATGAGACAATTAAATCTAAGAGATGCATATAGAATTTAGTAGGTCCAGAATCAATCTGATTATTTCCCACTACCATGCTGCTTTTTTCTGCTTCCTATATTAATAAACGGACAGCCATAAACCTAAGAGTCCCAAGTCAGGCTCTAGGTACCACTGAAATTCCACTCTCTCCCTACTTTCCTACCTAGAATCGATCACCAAATCCAATTGAGTTTGTCTTTGAAATGCTCCTGGAAATATCCCAACTTCTCAACACAACTCCTGTTGTGTTGGTTCCAAATCATTTCTTTCTGTCCTGGACAATCCTTTCTTCCTGTCCTGGACTATTTCAATAATCCACCGTCCATTCTTCCTTCCTCCTTGTGTCTTCAAATTCCTTTTCTCCCGAAGCACTGACATGGAGCAGCTTTCTAAAGTACAGATCTGAGCGCATTATAACCATGCTTAATATCCTTTGCTGGATCTCCAGTGCCTGTAAACTAGACCCAGGTCCAAATTCCATAGAATTATTGCTCTTGCCTCCAGCTCTCATCCCCTTTCTCTGCTTATGCCTTGTGCTCCAGTCAGCTTTGCCATCCTCATCTAATCTGCCATGTTCTTTCAGGTCTCTGGGCGTTGGATTCGCCCATCCTGGAATTCCTTTTTTTCATGTCCAACCAAAGGCAGTCTATTTCTCTCTATATATTTTTTAAATTTTATTATTATTATTATTATTTTTACTTTACAATATTGTATTGGTTTTGCCATACATCAACATGCATCCGCCATGGGTGTACACGTGTTCCCCATCCTGAACCCCCCTCCCACCTCCCTCCCCATACCATCCCTCTGGGTCATCCCAGTGCACCAGCCCCAAGCTTCCTGTATCCTGCATCGAATCTGGACTGGTGATTCGTTTCTTATGATATTATACATGTTTCAATGCCATTCTCCCAAATCATCCCCCCCCTCCCTCTCCCACAGAGTCCAAAAGACTGTTCTATACATCAGTGTCTCTTTTGCTGTCTCTCATACAGAGTTATCATTACCATCTTTCTAAATTCCATATATATGCATTAGTATACTGTATTGGTGTTTTTCTTTCTGGCTTACTTCACTCTGTATAATAGGCTGCAGTTTCATCCACCTCATTAGAATTGATTCAAATGCATTCTTTTTAATGGCTGAGTAATACTCCATGTGTATATGTACCACAGCTTTCTTATCCATTCATCTGCTGATGGACATCTAGGTTGCTTCCGTGTCCTGGCTATTATAAACAGTGCTGTGATGAACATTGGGGTACATGTGTCTCTTCCAATTCTGGTTTCCTCGGTGTGTATGCCTAGCAGTGGGATTGTTGGGTCATATGGCAGTTCTAGTTCCAGTGTTTTAAGGAATCTCCACACTGTTCTCCATAGTGGCTGTACTAGTTTGCATTCCCACCAACAGTGTAAGAGGGTTCCCTTTTATCCACATCCTCTCCAGCATTTATTGCTTGTAGACTTAAACCCATACTGCCCACAACAACACCAGAGAAAGCCCTAGATATATTTTTATTATTTCTCAATACCCAGTTTAAGGATTACTTTCTCAATTCTTTTTTGTAATTATTAAATTTAATGTATTTATGTATTCATTTATTTAAAAAAATTTATTTTATATTAGAGTATTGTTGATTTCTGGAGAAGAAAATGGCAACCCACTCCAGTATTCTTGCCTGGAAAATTTCATGGACAGGGAAGCCGGATGTGCTAGAGCCCATGGGGTGACAAAAGAGTCAGTCATGGCTTAGTGACTCAACATGAACAATAATAGGTAATTTACAAATGTTGTGTTAGTTTCAGGTATATAATGAAATGATTCAAGTATGCGTATGTCTATATTAACTTTTTTCAGATTCTTTTCCCATATATGTTGTTACAGAATATTGAGTAGTTTCCTATAGTATACAGTAGTTGCTTATTATCTGTTTTATATATAGTAGTCTGTGTATGTCAATCCCAGCCTCCTAATTTACCCCTCACTTTCACATTTCCCCTTTGCTAACCATAAGTTTATTTTCAAGGGGGTTTCCCTGGTGGCTCAGATGGTAAAGAAACTGCCTGCAATGCAGGAGACCTGAGTTTGATCCCTGTCAGGAAGATCCCCTGGAGAAGGAAATGGCAATCCACTCCAGTATTCTAGCCTGGAGAATTCCACAGACAGAAGAGCCTGGTGGGCAAAGAGCCAGACATAACTGAATGACTATCACTTTCAAGTTTGTTTTCAAAATCTGTAAATCTATTTTGTAAATAAGTTTATTTGTATCTTTTTTTTTTTTTTTTTGAGATTCTACATATAAATGACCAAATCTTTCTTTATCCATTCATCTGTTGATGGACATTTTAGTTGCTCCCATGTCTTGGCTGTTGTAGATAGTGTCCATGAAGCCATACTTGATGCTTCTATTTAGCTTGACTTTTTTCCTCTTCCCCCAACACCTTGACATTCTGTACACTCTATTGTCAGAGCCCTTCCCATAAAGGCAAATACTTATTTAATTTCTCTACCAGACAGTAGTCATGTATGGATGTGAGAGTTGGACTATAAAGAAAGCTGAGCGAATAAGAATTGATGCTTTTGAACTGTGGTGTTGGAGAAGACTCTTGAGAGTCCCTTGGACTGCAAGGAGATCCAACCAGTCCATCCTAAAGGAGATCAGTCCTGGGTGTTCATTGGAGGGACTGATGTTGAAGCTGAACCTCTAATACTTTGGCCATCTGATCAGATGTTGTTGTTATTCTTTTGCATTTTACCCTTTAACAGCTTCATTCTTTTACACTTTTGAAAGATAATGTTACTTTTCAACTCTGGTTTTAAGGTCAAAAACTGGGGAATTATAGGAAATTCTGATGCTGGTCTACAGAACCAGAAATTCTCTTTCAATTAGTTGGGATGCAGCCAAATCATTGGTTGTTTTTAATAAGTCCCAGAGAAATGGGAATGAGGAACCAGGATCAGGATCAGGATCACAGTTAAAAATGGTTGTATCTTAAACTAAGTGATTAGATCTCAATGACTGTCATGCATCATCTGGCTCTTACCACTACTGAAAAAGTGGAAACTGTATTTCACACAAACTCAACAGAAAAAAAGCAAGTTCAGTTCAGTTCAGTCCCTCAGTCATGTCCGACTCTTTACGACCCCATGGACTGCAGCACGCCAGGCTTCTCTGTCCATCATCAGCTCCCAGAGTTTGCTCAAACTCGTGTCCATCGAGTCGGTGATGCCTCGAAAAAAAGGTGATGCCTTGAAAAAAGGAAAAATGTATATTTACTTGTTTTTGATAATGCAAAACATCTAGATTTTTTCTGATGTAAATAATAGATTGCTTTAGTTCATACTTTTCAAAGTTCTTTCCGTGAACTGACTATCATTATCATGTGTAACACACCTCTTTCCCCCTCCCCTTAGCCATCAAATATAAGTGTGAATAAAGGAGAAAAATGGACATCCAAATGGACAAAGTTATTATTTTCATTTTTTCTTTATAAAACAAAATCTTGTAGAAGGGTTACCTCTCTTTGGGGATCCATTTACTATGTATTAGAACAAGTATAGGGTGTACGGAGAAGGCAATGGCACCCCACTCCAGTACTCTTGCTTGGAAAATCCCATGGACGGAGGAGCCTGGTAGGCTGCAATCCATGGGGTCGCTAAGAGTCGGACACGACTGAGCGATTTCACTTTCACTTTTCACTTTCATGCATTGGAGAAGGAAATGGCAGCCCACTCCAGTGTTCTTGCCTGGAGAATGCCAGGGACGGGGGAGCCTGGTGGGCTGCCATCTATGGGGTCGCACAGAGTTGGACACGACTGAAGTGACTTTGCATAGGGCGTATAGAATTAATTTTACACAAATACTTCAATTTCTATTTCTTTACACAGGCACTCACATACACACAAATTATATATGTAGCATTTCTATAATCAGTGCTCTGTACCTAACTTAGATGTATGCTTCATCTATAGTTTATAGTAGCTGTGGCTCAAAACTGGCGCTTTCTTTTTCTTTTTGGTGTTGAGTAATTGAAGAGGCTTAGAAGGACAATTGGATTTATTTCCACAGTTACACTATCTGCATTTTCAGTAACACCTGGGCCTTTGCTTCCTTGTTGAAAATGAAAAGCTCCCAATGCCAGACTGTGTGGGATGAATTGTAGAAAAAGTGACTCTTTTTACTCATCACTCAGTGAATAATGACACCAGGGATGTGAATATTAGTGGCACCCGAAAGAATAATGACCCTTCCTCGTGCCTCCCTCACTGCTCAGGGAAACTCTGTGCCCACAGCTTCTGGGGAACTTCCAGTTTCATAGCACAATCTGAAATTAGGGTACATCCAGGTTGTAAAAAAATTGAAATCCTACACGGCTACATTCCATTACAGGAAAAATAAGTCTGGGATGCTTAAGAATTCCTATAATTTGCATTTAATTCACTCTCTCTGTTTATTGTCTTTAGGTCCTTTCAGTTCTGGCGTTTCTGAGATGCATTTTTGATGCCTTCAGGTAGACAGAAGTAGAAGGCCTTTCTTGATCTTCTCAACTCCACCTGAGTCCATAACTCTCAAAAGATAAATAAATCCATGTGTCAATCATGAGTTTGCCTAATTGTTGAATGAAACTATTTATTTTCTCTATCAAGCTCTTAAATTCTATTCTATAGAATTCTTAAATTAAATTCTATAAACCATTGCTATATATACCAAGATGGAGAAATAGGAGCTAATTTAATAGAAAAGCATAAGTACATATTTAGGGTACTTATCGATATCTCAAAACAGAATAAGCTCAGTTAATTTTTGCCTTAATGCTATGAATTAGAGAGCTAAGATAGTCTAAATCCCATCCATATACCCTAGCATCTTTGCTCAGATGTTCATATTTAACCTTTGTCTTACCTTTCTTTGCTAAAAAAAAAAAAAAAAAAAGCTTTTTTTTTAAATGGAGACAAAGAAAATGAGTGAACAAATCACTCATTTCTATAATTTTCTTGTATCTTTGTTGTTTTGTTTAAATTAGAAAACTACTTTTCATCTTTCTACTGCCTTTTACTTTAAAAAATGACACTGAAGTGTTTGATTTAAATGATGTTTAAAGTTAACCACTTTCAAGGAGATATATTTGAAGTCTTGAAAGAAAATAATTTATTTTCTCTCTTGATGTATTTGAGTCATTTCAATCCCTTCCTTCCAAGTCTCAGATACAATTGAGGTGTCTTTAATTGTTTGAGTGAAAATAAACTTCTTAAGGGACAAAAATGACTTAGGTGGACATCTTGAACTGCTTTGAAAAAAAGTACTGGGTTCTAGAACCAGACAGGCCTGGCTGAGTCACCTTTGAAGGGACCTTGTTAATCCTGTACCTCATTTCTGTTGTTCCTTAAGAATGAATGATCTTCTCACAAGGCTATCATGAAATTAAATCTAACTAGAGAACATATAGAGTATGTACAAAGTGCTGCTGCTGCTAAGTCACTTCAGTCGTGTCCTACTCTGTGCGACCCCATAGACGGCAGCCCACCAGGCTCCTCCATCCCTGGGATTCTCCAGGCAAGAACACTGGAGTGGGTTGCCATTTCCTTCTCCAATGCATTAAAGTGAAAAGTGAAAGTGAAGTCACTCAGCCATGTCTGACTCTTCATGACCCCGTGGGCTGCAGCCCACCAGGCTCTTCCGTCCATGGAATTTTCCAGACAAGAGTACTGGAGTGGGTTGCCATTGCCTTCTCCATGTGCAAAGTAGGTCCTCATTGAAAATAAGAATTTCATTTTTCATTTATTTTACCCCTTTTCAATGAAAATGCTGAAATCATTTTCATTTAATATCTTGGTGATGCCTATAGTTCTAAGAGACAGAGGTTATGTTAATAAATAACATGCTCAAAAATATATGACTTGATTCTTTAGTATCATTGGTCAGTAACTGCTTCAATAGAATAGATATTCAGTGATCTGAAAGCCAAAGAACCAAAATAATGCCATGAAATAAAAATTTCAGGTCAAGGGCTTCATTCTCTTCAAGCAAAACCCATAGATTCTTGGCCCTGAATATCTTCAGAAGAAACCACTCTATATCCAGTTAAATGACCAGTAACAGTTCTTTTAAATCAGCTTATGGAATTTAACTGAAGAAATTTATTTTTCATTGGTGGGGATGAGTGGTACTGTAAACAAAGAAGAACCCCAAAGAGAAAACTTGTGTTAGATTGAGTGTCTGGGTTAAGGAGGTAGGTGTCTCCTAGACCTACTTTGAAGGGAACCAATCCAGATATATTATCTGTCTAAAAACAGTGTCTCACCACTGTCAGTGTCTGGAGCTGCTCAAGAAACATGGAAGATTTGTCATAAAATCTGAAATAGAAGGTGTAGTCTCTGGCTCAGAATGTACCCTGGCATGCAATGACCATCTCAGCATCTGGTTAGTAAATTACCTCAGTAGAAAACACTCTCTTTTGTTGACAAATGGTCTAGCTACTTTCTTAGTGAGACTGGAGCATGAGAAACTTCTGGAAACGTAGTTTGTGTTCACTCCCTAAATATGGAAATTTGGTGAAAAGCCCTCTAATCCAGGTGGAATTATGCACCAAGTATTATTATAAACAAAGTCAACGGTTCTCCTCATGTCTTTTTTTTAAAAGCAGGACTAAGCTTGAAAACCTGTTTTAGAAATTATTTTCTTGGGTTTTATTAACATCGAAATCAATAAGAAGCAAATCATGTATTGCAGTCTTACTAAAATAAATTTAAATGATTATATCTCTAAGTTGAACCACTGAGTATTTCGAGATATATTTATCCATGATACTATTTTCAGTTCAGTTCAGTTGCTCAGTCATGTCCAACTCTTTGAAACCCCATGGACTGCAGCACACCAGACTTCCCTGTCCATCACCAACTCTCAAAGCTTGCTCAAACTCATGCCCATTGAGTCGGTGATGCCATCCAACCATCTCATCCTCTGTCATCCCCTTCTCCTCCTGCCTTCAGTCTTTCCCAGCGTCAGGGTCTTTTCCAATGAGCCAGTTGTTTACATCAGGTGGCTCAAGTATTGGAGTTTCAGCTTCAGAATCAGCCCTTCCAATGAATATTCAGGACTGATTTCCTTTACAACTGACTGACTTGATCTTCTTGCAGCCCAAGGAATCTCAAGAGTCTTCTCCAGCACCACAGTTCTAAAGCATCAGTTCTTCAGTACTCAGCTGTCTTTATAGTCCAACTCTGACATTCATACATGACTACTGGAAAAACCATAACTTTGACTGGATGGACCTTTGTTGGCAAAG
Organism: Bos indicus; assembly: GCF_029378745.1. Classification (NCBI taxonomy): domain Eukaryota; kingdom Metazoa; phylum Chordata; class Mammalia; order Artiodactyla; family Bovidae; genus Bos; species Bos indicus. The sequence goes on along the minus strand of NC_091768.1, from coordinate 21,356,965 downwards.
TAATGTCTCTGCTTTTTAATATGCTGTCTAGGTTGGTCATAACTTTTCTTTCAAGGAGCAAGCATCTTTTACTTTCACGGCTTCAGTCACCATCTGCAGTGCTTTTGGAGCCCCCCAAGATAAAGTCTCTTCCTGTTTCCACCGTTTCCCCATCTATTTGCCATGAAGTGATGGGACTGGATGCCATGATCTTAGTTTTCTGAATGTTGAGTTGTAAGGCAACTTTTTCCACTTTCCTCTGAATCACTTTCATCAAGAGGCTTTTTACTTCTTCTTTGCTTTCTGCCATAAGGGTGGTGTCATCTGCATAACTGAAGTTATTGCTATTTCTTCTGGCAATCCTGATTCCAGCTTGTGCTTCAACCAGCCTGGCATTTTGTATGATGTACTCTGCATATAAGTTTAATGAGCAGGGTGATAATACACAGCCATGATGTACTCCTTTCCCAAATTGGAACCAGTCTGTTGTTCCATGTCCTATTCTAACTGTTGCTTCTTGACCTATCAAGAAGAAATCTGCTAACAGATCCATCAGATACATTGTGAAAACTTGATCAGAGGGTTATCAAGAAACCCACAGGACAATATTAGATGTATGCATTTATGCTCTGCCGGTGAAGCTCAGGAGATGATTTTCCACTAATTTCACACCTTATGCTGGAGTAAATTTGTCTTTTTGCATAGTTTCTGGGTACCATGACTGTAAAGAAGACTCTTAGAGGTATAGAGGGAAACTACATTCTCCAGAACTGAAAAGCATGATATATTCAGAGAAGGGAAAAAAATTCATATAAACCTGTTTCTTTCTCTACCTAGTTCTCTTTATTAAGACTGAGGTTCCACTTCCAAAAGCAGGAAAAAATAAGGTCAAACACCTATAATTTATTATAGACTGTTATGAGAGTTGGAGACGACTGAGCGACTTCACTTTCACTTTTCACTTTCATGCATTGGAGAAGGAAATGGCAACCCACTCCAGTGTTCTTGCCTGGAGAACCCCAGGGACAGGGAGCCTAGTGGGCTGCCGTCTATGGGGTCATACAGAGTCGGACACGATTGAAGCAACTTAGCAGCAGCAGCAGCATGAGAAAGGCAGTAGAATAAGGACTAACAGGGCAGTTGTGAGGCACCAATGAGAGAATGTATAGGAACACATCTAGTCTAGTTAGGGTCCTCAGCAGAAATCCCAATGATTTTGTCCGAGTATGAATTTATTTAAATTTAGTGTAATTTATGGAAGTAGCATCAATATCAACTTTCAGTCCTTCTGGCTCTAAAAAACATTGTAATCACCAAAGAAGTTGACTCCCAAAAGGAAATATTAGGAACTTTCTGCTTTAAAAATCTTAAACCAGATGGATTATTTTATGCTCTGAAAACTGTAATGATGTGGGTATCTGAGGGTTAACCATGGGTCAAAGAAACAGAAACTTTGCAATTTCACTTCACCTAAACTAATATTCTGTTATCATTAGTCTTAAATTAAAACAAAATCAACTTTCTAAGGAAGAACATGATTGTGCAAGGATGCATTTCATATATAAGAGAACATTTTTTATATGACAACTGTATTACACCTCAGAATCTTAAATATATTCCTAAAGATTAAAAAAGATTAAATGGTGCTTTTGCTTCTGGTTATGATATAGGAAGTCACAAGAAATAATTGTTTTCATCCTAACAACCAAAGGAAGCTCAATAACCTTCAGAAACACATTTTTTTTAATCCTCAATGAGCTATGGATGCAATGAAACCTTAGTAAACTAATTTTTAGAAAAATGACAGAGATCAGACAGAGATTAGTCACTCAGTCGTGTCCGACATTGCGACCCCATAAATCGCAACATGCCAGGCCTCCCTGTCCATCACCAACTCCCGGAGTTCACCCAGACTCACATCCATCGAGTCAGTGATGCCATCCAGCCATCCCATCCTCTGTCGTCCCCTTCTCCTCTTGCCCCCAATCCCCCCCAGCATCAGAGTCTTTTCCAATGAGACAACTCTTCGCATGAGGTGGCCAAAGTACTGGAGTTTCAGCTTTAGCATCATTCCTTCCAAAGAAATCCCAGGGCTGATCTCCTTCAGAATGGACTGGTTGGATCTCGTTGCAGTCCAAGGGACTCTCAAGAGTCTTCTCCAACACCATAGTTCGAAGGATCAAATCTTTGGTGCTCGGCCTTCTTCACAGTCCAACTATCACATCCATACATGACCACAGGAAAAACCATAGCCTTGACTAGACGAACCTTTGTTGACAAAGTAATGTCTCTGCTTTTGAATATGCTATCTAGGTTGGTCATAACTTTCCTTCCAAGGAGTAAGCATCTTTTAATTTCATGGCTGCAGTCACCATCTGTAGTGATTTTGGAGCCCAGAAAAATAAAGTCTGACACTGTTTCCACTGTTTCCCCATCTATTTCCCATGAAGTGATGGGACCAGATGCCATGATCTTTGTTTTCTGAATGTTGAACTTTAAGCCAACTTTTTCACTCTCCACTTTCACTTTCATCAAGAGGCTTTTGAGTTCCTCTTCACTTTCTGCCATAAGGGTGGTATCATTTGCATATCTGAGGTTATTGATATTTCTCCCGGCAATCTTGATTCCAGCTTGTGTTTCTTCCAGTCCAGCGTTTCTCATGATGTACTCTGCATATAAGTTAAATAAACAGGGTGACAATATACAGCCTTGATGAACTCCTTTTCCTATTTGGAACCAGTCTGTTGCTCCATGTCCAGTTCTAACTGTTGCTTCCTGACCTGCATACAGATTTCTCAAGAGGCAGGTCAGGTGGTCTGGTATTCCTATCTCTTTCAGAATTTTCCACAGTTTATTGTGATCCACAGAGTCAAAGGCTTTGGCATAGTCAGTAAAGCAGAAATAGATGCTTTTCTGGAACTGTTTTGCTTTTTCCATGATCCAGGGGATGTTGGCAATTTGATCTCTGGTTCCTCTGCCTTTCTAAAACCAGCTTGAACATCAGGAAGTTCACAGTTCACATATTGCTGAAGCATGGCTTGGAGAATTTTGAGCATTACTTTACTAGCATGTGAGATGAGTGCAATTGTGTGGTAGTTTGAGCATTCTTTGGCATTGCCTTTCTTTGGGATTGGAATGAAAACTGACCTTTTCCAGTCCTGTGGCCACTGCTGAGTTTTCCAAATTTGCTGGCATATTGAATGCAGCACTTTCACAGCATTATCTTTCAGGATTTGGAATAGCTCAACTGGAATCCCATCACCTCCACTAGCTTTGTTCATAGAAAAATGACAAGCCTGTCACAGTAAAGAAGAGTTCCACAGCTGTTCTCATTTCAAGTGAAGTATTAGAGGAGGAGGGATAAGCCATAGAAAGGGTTAAGGAGAAACAGCTAAACTTTTAATGGCTGTGCATAGGCTGGTGTGCGAGACCAGATTTCCAAGGAGACTAAACCACAGAGCAAATTGGCAACCACCACCAAATATTTGCCAAAAATCTTCACCTAGTGCTTGAAAGTCCTATGCCAGAAAGCTGGGGACAAGGCAGGAGAGCTGAGAGAAGTACCCCCCTGAGGTACACAGAGTCCCCTCTAATTCTCCAGCACCCACTGGAGGGAAAGAGGATGATGGGGAGGAAAGATGAAACTCAGGTCTTTCGGTCACTTGGGCTGCGGTAGGACAGGTAGGAAAGATCTGCGACTCTAGCCTTTCATGGCATTTAAAATCCCTGCCTAGTGAGGCTGGGGAATGGGGGTCAGGGTGGAAGAGATGTCCAGAGATGAAATCCAGAGAACCAAGTCTTCCCAGTGGATCAGAAAGTTGGCAGCTGAGCTGTGAGACAGAGGATTATCATTCATGGTACAGAGATGGTGGCTCAGTTCTAAGGCACAAAGAGAACTCCGGAGTCTCACCAGTGCTCAGACCCTAAGTGCTGAGAAGAAGTCTAAATTCTTCCTCAAAACATACGAAACCAGTGGTGAAAGTCAGCCTGGCTCAAAAGCATATCACACCAATGCAATCTTCCACTCTTGCATCCAAACAAAAAAGGGGAAATAAACTTTTTTTTGGAACTTAATATTACTTTAGCCTCCTCTATTCTTTTATGCAAAACATATTTCATATAATAAAAAACTGGAAGACATTAAAAACCAAGATAATGGGACCCATGCTCAATAAAGGGAAAAGGTCAATAGAAGTGGTGTAAGGATGACCCAGATCTTGCTTTTATCAAATAGAGACTTTCAAATCGTCAGGACAAAACTATTAAAAGGTATGTTGAAAAAGACATCATAAAAGGCAATCTATTATACTCAAATGTGGTGAATCCCATAATAGATTTAAAGTAATTAACATATGGGACAGGATAATTTAATTGTCAGAGAAACACAGGGAAGATTGGATTCAAGAGGTATGATTTTAGTTTTGTCTTGTACAATATTTAAAAACAAAAGAAGCAGCAAAGAAAGGCATTCCAAGAAAGTGGAATAAAGAGTACAGAGATAAGCAGTCACAAAATAGTATCGCATATCTGTAAAGCAGTGAGAATTTCCAAATAGTAGAAATTGATAATTCTAGGGATGGGGGCAGGGAAACTTCATGGACATGTGACCATGTCAATGAAACTTTCATTGACATGGAAATCTGTGTTTCAAAGAACTCCATGCTTGTTTAATGTTTTGCTGTGCCCAAGTTGAAATTCTTAACCTTTGAACAAGGATCATTACACTTTTATTTTGCATTGAGATCTCCAGATTATGCAGCTAGTCTTGAGTAGAAGTGGCTGTCAGGAGGAGATGTTAGGATTGGATTACGAAGGGCTTTGAATACACTATTACATGAGTTAAGGTAATCATATGCCACAGCTTCTCCAGAACGGGCCCAACTTATACTGGTGACTCACCCAATTTTTACTGGAGTCTCCTGTCACTTTAGAGTGTCCTATTTTGAGCACACATTGTATGGTCACACTGTGCTGTGCCAGGAACCAAAGGGTATTTTTAAATAGGGATGTGTTTAGAGTATACACGTTTTTCAAGCAAACTTTGTAGATGTCAATGTGAAAAGTAGGCATATGTATGATGGAAACTGCTCATAAGAGCAGTTAGGAGGCTTTTGTAAGACAAATAGCAGTGCCCTAAACCAAAGCAAGGGCTGAGGAGAAAGAAAGATGTGGAATATACCAGATTTGGAAAATTTTTGAATGTGCACTATAATGGAAAAAGAAGGATGGAGGATGACATCCAGGTTTCAAATTTGAAAGATCAATGGAAGATGATGCTCTTGTACAAGGTTTGAAGGAAAAGCAAGAGAAAGTTTGGACTGCAGTGGCATATACGCATTGCTATATTTAAAATAGACCTACTGTGTAGTATAGGGAACTTTGCACAATAGTCTATAATAACCTCAGTGGGAAAAGAGTTTGAAAAAGAAGATGTATATGTGAAAAAGAACAAAGAAAAAGAAACATCATTTAGAACAAGATATTTCTCCCCAAAGGACTGTTATTTTCTTCTGGGAATTTAAAAAGTGGCCAAGAATTCATATAAAATTATTTACTGTTTTCATTTCAAAAACATATGACTACACTGAATGAAGTAAGTCAGACAGAGAAGGTGAAATATTGTATGACATCCCTTATATATGAAATCTAAAAAGAAATTATACAAATGAACTTAATTGCAAAAGAAAGAGACTCACAGACTTAGAAAGCAAACTTATGATTTCCGGGGGTGGAAAGGATAGTTAGGGAGTTTGGGATGGACATGTACAACTGCTATATTTAAAATGGATAACCAACAAGGACCTACGGAATTCTGTTCAATGTTGTGTGGCAGCCTGGATGGGAGGGGGATTTGAGAAAAAATGGATACATGCATATGAATCGCTGAGTCCCTTCACTGTTCACCTGAAACGATCACAACATTGTTAACTGGCTAGACCCCAGTACAAAATAAAAAGTTTAAAACAATTTTAAAAATTATATGACTAGATGCCTTGTTAAAAAAAAAAAAAAAAAATTTGATTGGCCAAATGAGTATACAGGTCTGGAATTCAGAATAGAGGTCAAGACCGGAGATGTGAATTTGGGAAGCACTTGAGGCCTGTCTGTTCTCTCCTTGATTTATTTGTGGTTATGGATCCTTGCCTTCTCAAACAGAAATCTGTTTATGACAGGAAATTCCCCCCTGAACTAGGTACATGAGGGTGGAAAAAAAGCGGGAGGATCTCAAAGCCTACGCCAAGCTCCCTCTTATGTTGGTGCCAAGTGCGAGAGATTTCCAAACGTCACATCGCTGAGTGTCTGCATTAGTCTTTTTATCTTTTCCATCTTCCTATTTATTTTACTACACAGACTGTGTATGTTGTCAGTAACTGTCTTACGGCTGTTTTGGATTTTCTTTTGCCCTGAAGCATGCTTCTAGTTTTTTGGTTCCCCACCCACCCCCGCTACTTTGTTTTATAACCCACTGGTTTAATCGTAGGTTTACCACTTTTCTTTGTCTTTACTTATTTCCACTTATCTTAAAAGTTTCCTTTACTCCTTTAAAATAAAAAGACAAATTGTAAATGCTCCTAGGAATGTCAGCTTCCAAGTTTTTTTTTTTTAATTGAAATTTTTGAGATAATTGTACATGTACATGCAGTTATAAAAACTAATGCAGAGTTCTACAGTCTCACATGGTTTCACTGGAAAATTTTACCAAACATTTAAAGAAAACTTAATAGAGGGGGATTATGCCAACATGTTTAAGAGGATTTGCAAAAAAAAAAAAAAAAAAAACCTAATATGATATTTACATTAATAATAGAAGAATGAATGTTTTTCCCTAAGATTAAAAACTAGGCAAGGCTGTCTGTTCTTGTTATTTTTATTCAACACAGTACTGAAAATTCTAGTTACTGTAATATGACAATAAAAGAAATAAAACACAAACAGATTAACTATCTGGAAAAACCCAAGAAATCTACTCAAAAAATTGAAAACAAAACAAAAACCTCCTAGAACTCATATAAGGAATCAACAAGGGTGAATATTTGTTTGTAGAAAGTCTTTTTTTTTTTTTTGAAAATTTAAAATTACAGATCCAGAATTTACTTACAGGGCAGCAATGGAGAAACAGACATAGAGAATAGACTTACGGACATGGGGAGATGGGAGGAGAGGATGAGATGCCTGGAAAAAGTAACATGAAAACTTACAATACCATATGTAAAATAGACAGCCAAGGTGAGGGAATTTGCTGTATGGCTAAGAAAACTCAACAGGGGCTCTGTAGCAACCTAGAGGGGTGGAATGGTGAAGGAGATGGGAGGGAAGTTCAAAAGGGAAAGGATATATTCATACCTATGGCTGATTCATGTTGAGGTTTGACAGAAAGCAACAAAATTCTGTAAAGCAATTATCCTTCAATAAAAAATAAATAAATTTTAAAAATTACAGATCCAATTACTTTATTGATTATAGAGCTATTCAGATGGCCTATTTCATCTTGCTTGAGTTTTGATAGTTTTTGTCTTCAAGGAATCAGTCAATTTAAGTTGACTAATTTAATTAGTCAATTTATTAGTCAATTGATTCTAAGTTTTTTAATTTATGAGTATAAAGCTGGTCAAAATATTCCTTTATTACCTTTTAAATGGCTGAATTATAATGATATTCTGTATTTAACTCCTTGTGTTGGTTATTTATGTCTTTTTTGTTTTTGTCAGTCTTGCTAGACGTTTATCAATTTTGTTAATTTTTCTCAAAGAACAAGCCTTTTGTTTTATTCAACGAACTTCTCTATTGTATCCTATTTTGATGTTTTTAATTTTTTTTCTCTTTATCATTCCCTTCCTCTAATTTCCTTGGGTTTATTTTGCTCTTCTTTTTCCAATTTCTAAAGATAAGAATTTAGGTTATCTATTAGACATCTTTCCTCATTTCTAGTGTAAGCATTTGGTGCAATACACTTCCCTCTCAACACAGCTTTGGTAATATATGACATATTTTGATGCATTATGTTTTCATTTTCATTTGATGTATCTTTAACTTCTTTGATCCAGGGGTTGTTAGCAGTGTGTTATTAAATTTCCACGTGTTTAGGAATTTTTTCTGTTGTTCATTTCTAATTAATTCCATGATGGTCAAGGAATACTCTGTATTATCTAAATTATCTTAAATTTGTTGAGCTTTTTTTTTTGTGGCTCAGGATATGGTCTGTGTTGATGAATGATTCATGGCCACTGAGAGTATTCTGCTGTTGAGGTGAGTGTTCTATATATGTCAATTAGAACTTATTGGTTGAATGTTTTCTTCTGATTTTTTACATTCTTGCTTTTTTCCATTAGCTCCTTTAGTTGCTGAGAGGAGACTTTGAAGTCCCCAACTAAAACTGAAGGTTTGTCTATTTATTTTTCCAGGTCCATCAATTTTCCTACATGTATTTTGAGGGTCTGCTGTTTCGTGCATAAACATTCAATATCATTATTTTTCTGATGGATTGTCCCTTTTATCATTATGTTATATAGCTCATTATCTCTAATAATTTCTTTGGCTCTGAAGGCTACTTTATCATGTATTAATATAGCCACTCATACTTTCTTTTAATTATATTTGCAAGATATCTTTTTGATATACCTCTTTCACAGCATAAAAATGGGTTGTATTACTTATTCATTCTACTAATCTCAGCCTTTTGATTGATATATTTAAAATATTTATGTTTAATATAATTATTCTTAGGTTAGATTTAAGTCTTCAATTTTATGATTTGTTTCACATTTGTTTCTTTAGGTTCACATTCTTCTGTTTTTTTTGTTTTTTGTTTTCTTTCTGAAGATTACTTGAACTTAAAGAATCTATTTTTATATTTATAGGATTTTGTAGTGCATTTTTAAATACACTTTTAAAATTATTGCTCTAGATATGACCATATACACTTACTTATAATAGTTATTGGTAACAACATCTTAACCCTTCAAGTAAAATGTGGGCATCTTAATGGTTTTGCCTGCTCATCTCACAGTATCTTGTGATGGAAGGAAGAGTCTCAGAAATGACAGTGCTCCTGGCTGCTTTTTACTGGCGAGACTCCTAATCCATCCCCCTTGCTGGTGATGTCAAGCTTGCCCAATGTTGTCAGACAGATTTGCACTTGACCTAAAAGAAAAATGAGCCTACCTAGGCTACCTTCTTTTGGTAGGTTGAGGGATGGGAAATGCAGGGTCTGGGTGACCTTCTTTTGTTAGTTTGGGGTTCACTGTGCTGTTTCTGTAGCCTTGGAATCCCAGGCCAGTTTACCTTCTGTAGGGTGTTCAAGGCATTTGGGGCCTGATCACAGAAGTAGCTTTATCCAGAGTTGTTGAGGAAGCTTCAGGAAGAGATGAATTATGTGTTGGCTTCAAAGCAGGTGGTGGTCATGGGGATACACAGCACAGAGAGGTGACTGACCTTCAGCAACCCCAATGATGCACTTTGAAATCATCACCCAATCAGGCTCCTATGGTGCCCATGACCTGACTGTGTTCAGCAGGGAAACTAAGGGTGACTTTGGTTTGAGGACTCTCAGAAGGCTATTGCAAGCCTTTCTTAGATTGCTAGGCATTCAGGCGCCTCCACTCAAACTTATCTTCCTCTCTGCTTTCCTTGGATGAGCAATGAGATCTGATGAGCTTCTAGCCTTACTTGATCCCCTTCCTTATTTGTTTTTACTCCGGCACTTTCTTTAATGAGAATTTAACACCATCCTGGCATTAAATTTTATCACAATCCTGATTCTGGGAGGATTCACACAAAGGATAAATGGGATCTATGAAGTCAGCAGTTGCAATAAAAGGTGTTTCAGCTAGACATAATGCCCGAGTGCATCTGGATGCTCCATGCACAGCAGAAAAATCCGGTTGGGGTCCCCCTGCTCCCAGGAGCTAATCTGAATAGGACAATGTTCTCTACCTCTTATAAATCTCATATCACTCACATTTTCTCCCCATGTGAAAGCCCTCCTCTTTGGAAGGTCAACTCTCTCACCATTCTGAACCGAGGCTTTTGACAAAAAAAGGCAGGTTTCCATAAAAGTTGGTTTTTATAAGGGTAGGGTCATGGGAAGATGGTAACAGCATTTTCATTCTCTGGAATTTCCTACAAGTCCACAGCAGAATATGCTTCATCTCTGAAAACTTCAGACCTTCACTCTCATGGCTGGAGGTATAGAATCAGCCTTCTCTATGAATTCTCTGATCTTCCTAGATAGCTCAAACAGTAAAGAATCTGCCAGCAGTGTGGGGGACCTGGGTTGGGAAAATTTCCTGGAGAAGGGTGTGGCAACCCACTCCAGCTTTCTCGCCTGGAGAATCTAATGGACAGAGGAGATTGGTGGGCTACAGTCCATGGAGTCTCAAAGAGTCTGACATGACTGAGTTACTAACACTTTTACTTTCCTTCATGAATTCCTTAGGCTGAACAGACCAGGTTAGTTTCATGTCTACTTCATGAATGAGACATGAATCTTCACAGCTAGTCTCCAATATTTCTTGGACAAACCTCAATTAATTTTGAACCAATTCCTCAATCTATTTATTCTCCATCCTGGATTTGAAATAAAGGTTAGATTTATAATATAATTGGTTTGGAAATGACTTCCCTCCATCAGGTTCCTCTTTGGCTTGCAGATGTCAGTGATTTGTTGTTGTTGTTGTTCTTCTGTACCATTGTGAACTAAGAGAAAATAGAATCTTTTAATTCCCAAAGACAATAAGAACAAAAGATAGGTCTACCCAAGACCTGTGCTTTTAAAAATTATTTTTGTGTGACAAGAAAATATAGGCACTATTTCTAGAAGCACCAAAATCATTTGACAGTTGGGAAAGTTTAAAAAGGAGTTGGCAAGAACAATCTTTTGTTGTGGTGGTTTTGGTTCAAAACAAAGGGCAATTCCATTGTTCTGTGTTTCTGCAGCAAAATGATTTATTTTGTTGTTAAAATTTTAAGATTTAATGAATCAGTGCTTTATTGAAATACAGGTAAATGTTTTCATATACAATATCTTTTATGCAACAACATGGATGAATTTCAGAAACATAATGTTATAAGAGAAGTTAAACATAAAAAAATAGGTATTTTAAGATTTCACCTCTAACAAAGTACAAAAACAGAGTTAATCTGTGCTCTTAGTTATCCTTGAAGGGAATGGCACAGAAATAAGGGCAAAAGAAAATGCTTCGTTCATTGATTTTGGTGCCGATTACACAGATATATTTAATTCATGAAACATTTGCTGCTGCTGCTGCTGCTGCTGCTGCTGCTAAGTCGCTTCAGTCATGTCCGACTCTGTGCAACCCCACAGATGGCAGCCCACCAGGCTTCCCCGTCCCTGGGATTCTCCAGGCAAGAATACTGGAGTGGGTTGCCATTTCCTTCTCCAGTGCATGAAAGTGAAAAGTGAAAAGGAAGTCGCTTAGTTGTGTCCGACTCTTAGTGACCCCATAGAGTGTAGCCCACCAGGCTCCTGTGTCCATGGGATTTTCCAGGCAAGAGTACTGGAGTGGGGTGCCATTGCCTTCTCCAGAAACATTTATCAACCTATAATCTTATGCACACTTGTATTTAAGAACTCTGTATTCTAAAAAATATTAAAGAAGAACATATTAATCTAAAATACAGAAATCACAATTAAAAATCCAAAAAACAAAAGTCCCGAGACCTTTAATTTCATGACCCAGAAACTGTCATTTCTTTTTTGGGCATTTAAAAAAAAATTTTTAAGACCTTACAATTTTTGTAAAGTTACAAAATTAATGTAAGGATGCTGTACAAATTCAAATGAAAAAATATATTTAGTAAAAAGCAACTATTTCTACTTACCTCCTCCCTCCCCAGTATAATGAATCCCTCACTCTTCCTCATATCCCTAGATCATACATCTACTATCAGTATTCTTGCCTGGAGAATTCCATGGACAGAGGAGTCTGGCAGACTACAGTCCATGGGGATGCAACAAGTCAGATACTACTGAGCAACTAATACTTTTCACTTTATCACGTAGGCCATTTTACATCCTTCACTTCTTAACTTTAAAAAAAAAATAGGGATATAGCTGCTTTACAATATCATGTTAGTTTCTGCTATACAAAGAAATGAATCAGCTGTATGGATCCATGTATCTCGTCCCTCTTGGACCTCCCTCCCCCTCCCACACTCATCTAGGTCACCACAGAGCACCAAGCTGAACTTGTGCTTTATTTTAAGTTCTAACTAGCTATCTATGTAACACATAGTACTGTTTATATATGTGATAGTGAAGTGAAAGCCACCGTCTGGCTCTTTGCAACCCCATAGACTATATGGTCCATGGAATTCTCCAGGCCTGAATACTGTAGTGGGTAACATTTCCCTTCTCCAGGGTATCTTCCCAACCCAGGGATCAAACCTAGGTCTCCCGCATTGTAGGCAGATTCTTTCCCAGCCAAGCCACAAGGAAACCCCTTGTGTATATATGTCCATTCTACCTCCCAGTTCATCATCTCCTTTTCTTCTCTGCCCCATGCTCACAAATCTGTTCTCTGCCTCTGTGTGTCTATTCCTGCCCTGTAAATAGATTCTTTTGTCATGAGCATGTATTATTAAATATTCTTGAAAAAATTACTTTAACTGTTGTATGAAATTTTATAAGATTTGTCATCATTCTAGTTTGAAGGATGTATTCTTTTTCTAGTTTCTTTTTACATAAAAATGGGCTCTTATTGAATGTAAATGTCTACTGTATCTCTAATCCTTTTAAATGCCTGATATTCTAATAATAGAAATTAATTATTCAGTCACAGGCCAGGATAATTTTTAAGAGTTTTTGCATATATTGCCAATTATTTTACTCTTAGAGTTACATAAACTTATATATCTACCAAGTATATATTTTGAATGAAATGAGTATTTTCATATGTATTGGACATTTGCATTTTTTCTTTCATATTTATCAGTCTTCTTTTAAGATGTATTTTTCCCATTGGTTATGCTTTTATTTTCTGTAACTCTCTTGCTTTTTCAATGATCCAGCAGATGTTGGCAATTTGATCTCTGGTTCCTCTGCCTTTTCTAAAGCCAGCTTGAACATCTGGAAGTTCACGGTTCATGTATTACTGAAACCTGGCTTGGAGAATTTTGCGCATTACTTTACTAGCGGGTGAGATGAGTGCAATTGTGTGGTAGTTTTAGCATTCTTTGGCATTGCCTTTCTTTGGGATTGAAGTGAAAACTGACCTTTTCCAGTCCTGTGGCCACTGCTGAGTTTTCCAAATTTGCTGGCATATTGAGTGCAACACTTTCACAGCATCATCTTTCAGGATTTGAAATAGCTCAACTGGAATTCCGTCACCTCCACTAGCTTTGTTTGTAGTGATGCTTTCTAAGGCCCACTTGACTTCACATTCCAGGATGTCTGGCTCTAGGTCAGTGATCACACCATCGTGATTATCTTGGTCGTGAAGATCTTTTTTGTACAGTTCTTCTGTGTATTCTTGCCACCTCTTCTTAATATCTTCTGCTTCTGTTAGGTCCATACCATTTCTGTCCTTTATTGAGCCCATCTTTGCATGAAATGTTCCCTTGGTATCTCTAATTTTCTTGAAGAGATCTCTAGTCTTTCCCATTCTGTTGTTTTCCTCTATTTCCTTCTATTTCTTTCTATTTTCTATTTCAAAAAAGCAAGAGAGTTCCAGAAAAACATCTATTTTTGCTTTATTGACTATGCCAAAGCCTTTGACTGTGTGGATCAGAATAAACTGTGGAAAATTCTGAAAGAGATGGGAATAACAGACCACCTGACCTGCCTCTTGAGAAACTTATATGCAGGCCAGGAAGCAACAGTTAGAACTGGACATGGAACAACAGACTGGTTCCAAATAGGAAAAGGAGTACGTCAAAGCAGTATATTGTCACCCTGCTTATTTAACTTCTATGCAGAGTACATTATGAGAAATGCTGGGCTGGAAGAAGCACAAGCTGGAATCAAGATTGCTGGGAGAAATATCAATAACCTCAGATATGCAGATGATACCACCCTTATGGCAGAAAGTGAAGAGGAACTCAAAAGCCTCTTGATGAAAGTGAAAGAGGAGAGTGAAAAAGTTGGCTTAAAGCTCAACATTCAGAAAACAAAGATCATGGCATCCGGTCCCACCACTTCATGGGAAATAGATGGGGAAACAGTGGAAAAGTGTCAGACTTTATTTTTCTGGGCTCCAAAAGCACTACAGATGGTAACTGCAGCCATGAAATTAAAAGACGCTTACTCCTTGGAAGGAAAGTCTTTGTCAACCTAGATAGCATATTGAAAAGCAAAGACATTACTTTGCCAACAAAGGTCCATATAGTCAAGGCTATGGTTTTTCCAGTGGTCATGTATGGATGTGAGAGTTGGACTGTGAAGAAAGCTGAGCTCCAAAGAATTGATGCTTTTGAACTATGGTGTTGGAGAAGACTCTTGAGAGTCCCTTGGACTGTAAGGAAATCCAAACAGTCCATTCTGAAGGAGATCAGCCCTGGGATTTCTTTGGAAGGAATGATGCTAAAGCTGAAACTCCAGTACTTTGGCCACCCCATGCAAAGAGTTGACTCATTGGAAAAGACTCTGATGCTGGGAGGGACTGGGGGCAGGAGGAGAAGGGGACGATAGAGGATGAGATGGCTGGATGGCATCACTGACTTGATGGACGTGAGTCTGTGTGAACTCCGGGAGTTGGTGATGGACAGGGAGGCCTGGCGTGCTGCGATTCATGGGGTCGCAAAGAGTTGGACACAACTGAGCGACTGAACTGAACTGATGCTTTTATTTTATTTACTAGCCATTTTTTCTAAGTGTTCTCACTTTTGCTTTTATTTGACATCCAGGTTTTTGATGAGTTACTCTTTGTTATTATTTTCATTTATCTCATTCAAAATGTTATTATACTAACACAGGCTATGGTAAATACACATACACACACACACAGTCTTTCTACTTTCAATGACTGTATTATCCCTTTCACTTCATACAAATATTTTTATATAAATTATAAAATAAGGCTCTTTTCCTATCTAATAGTAAGATGGCTTTCCCAGCATCAGTTAGTGAATAATTATTTTTCTTCACAATGTTTGATCTCACCTTTATTATACATTAAAATATTACTTACAATAGGCTATCTTCTGTTTTATTTATTGTTAATTTTAATCTTACCATCAGTTCTTCTGCTATATTGTTTTGATTATCATGCATTATATTACATTTTGTTATCTGATAGGAACAGGAAACTTTAATGACTTTTTTTTTTCAAAAGCTTCTTAGTTATTCAAATTTTGCTCTCCCTTTCTGAATTTGAGTTGAAATCCAAGGAAGCCACTACATTAATTGGGCAGAATTGACATTTTTCACAATTAGCTAGTTTTCTGTAAATAAATATAATGAAATAATATCTTTTTAAACTTATCAGCAAGGGTTAATACTTTATGTGTTTTTGTTGGGTCAGCAGTAGTTCTAAGTGTTTAATATTCTTGTTGCTTTTATACAAATAATAATCTTGTATTATGTTTGTTTCCCACAGGTTTTTCTTGCCATAGTTTTACATCAGTAGGTACTAATAATTTTGTTCACAAAAAGTTTATTTAGAATATTTTTCTTATATAATATTTCCTCTTTTTTCCCCATCCTGTACATCTTTCAGAGCTGTGCATGTGTGTTGTGTATCCATGTTAAAAAATTATTCTGAGGTTTTGCATCACATGCCTATTGCATCACATGCCTAGAAAATTGTTTCTATAGATTGAGAATGAATGACTTCCATGGCAATATATATGACACTGCTTTGCTTTCTTGTAAATACTTTCAGAAGCAATGAAAATAAATGTCAAATTCTTACAGAAAAAAGACCTATTTTTTTGGCAAGTGTAATTATGTGAAGTGTCCAAGAATCTTGACTTATTCTTAGTGATCCATCAGAAGCTTTCATAGGCTCCTTACCAAGTTTGTTATACGGAGACTTTTAAGGCCTTCCTTTAGGGAACCAGATGATTGCTGATTGGATTTTCTGTGTAGCCAACACTCCTGTTTTTTGTCTGAAGAGGCCATTTGCAGCTTCAGGGCACTTTGCTTTTGTCACACCCATTGACCTCTGTTACCAAACACAAAATCAGACTCTTTAATCATGTTTTTAATAGACTTGAACCTCATTTGTTGGACAATTAATTGGGAAGGAGGGAGTGACTGTAGTTTTATAGGCTGAGAAACAGAAAACAATTTTACTCAATTATTTAGTAGAAACTGAAATGTCACAAGAGTTTCTGAGAAATCTAATTTTTACAACAGCATTCTACCATATCCAACTCCAGAAGATTTCTCAAACTCCAGGGAATGATGAAAAGTATTTTCAGTATTTATAGTTATACCTCACTGTGTTTATTTTTCTTCTTTCTTATGCATTATAACCACAAGCATGGTAGGTGGTTATGAAGTCTTGACTGGACTGGAGCCAAAAACTGCTGAGTCATCACATGAATCTTTGCTGCCAAGGTGGGGGTCTTCTTTCTGCATTTGTATAAATCTTCAACAATGTCAGAGTCCCATTTGACTGGAGAAAAGGGAACCCTCTTACACTGTTGGTGGGAATGCAAACTAGTACAGCCACTATGGAGAACAGTGTGGAGATTCCTTAAAAAACTGGAACTAGAACTGCCTTATGATCCAGCAATCCCACTGCTGGGCATACACACTGAGGAAACCAGAAGGGAAAGAGACACATGTACCCCAATGTTCATCACAGCACTGTTTATAATAGCCAGGACATGGAAGCAACCTAGATGTCCATCAGCAGACGAATGGATAAGAAAGCCGTGGTACATATACACAATGGAGTATTCTCAGCCATTAAAAAGAATACATTTGAATCAGTTCTAATGAGGTGGATGACACTGGAGCCTATTATACAGAGTGAAGTAAGCCAGAAAGAAAAACACCAATACAGTATACTAATGCATATATATGGAATTTAGAAAGATGGTAACAATAACCCTGTATATGAGACAGCAAAAGAGACACTGATGTATAGAACAGTCTTTTGGACTCTGTGGGAGAGGGAGAGGAGATGATTTGGGAGAATGGCATTGAAATATGTATAATATCATATATGAAATGAGTTGCCAGTCCAGGTTCGATGCATGATACTGGATGTTTGGGGCTGGTGCACTGGGATGACCCAGAGGGATGGTTTGGGGAGGGAGGACGGAGGAGGGTTCAGGATGGGGAACACGTGTATGCCTGTGGGGGATTCATTTCAATATATGGCAGAACGAATACAATATTGTAAAGTTTAAAAATAAAATAAAATTAAAAAAAAAAAGAGTCCCATTTGAAAAAGTATGCAGAGTTATTTTTTGTTTGTCTTCCAGTGAGTTCCAGTATTTCCAGAAATTTCATTTCTCTCAGATTTCTTGGGATGTAAGGACCAAGCAACAAATAAATAACAAATAATATTTATAAGTTATTTTCATAAATAATAAAATTGTATTTCATTTACAATAAAATTGTACTTCTCTAAAATCACCCCCATGTTATGACTCTCAACCCTTTAATGGCTCTGAAAAACTCAGGAATCTCCCATCATCCAATTATAACACACTTCACCAAAATCAAGAACAGTAGTTCACATCATAATTCTAAAATTGTCCTGCACTCTCTGAGTCCCATCTTACATAGAAAAACTACTAGTACTGATAAGTAAAGACTGTGGTCCCTTTTTGTGAAAATTCTTCAAATGTAACGGGAAAATATATGCTTGTTAAATCTACCATGAGATGGGGGTGGGGGGGAGGGTCTATAAGCTTTGGTTTACTCACAATCACAAGTACACTCATTCAATATTTAATGAGTGCTTATCCTGACTACAGCCATGGAATTAAAAGATGCTTACTCCTTGGAAGAAAAGTTATGACCAACCTAGACAGCATATTAAAAAGCAGAGACATTACTTTGCCAGCAAAGGTCTGTCTGGTCAAGGCTATGGTTTTTTCCAGTAGTCATGTATGGATGTGAGAGTTGGACTACAAATAAAGCTGAGCGCCAAAGAATTGATGCTTTTGAACTATGGTGTTGGAGAACACTCTTGAAAGTCCCTTGGACTGCTAGGAGATCCAACCAGTCCATCCTAAAGGAAATCAGTCCTGAATATTCATTGGAAGGACTGATGTTGAAGCTGAAGCTCCAATACTATGGCCACCTGATGCGAAGAACTGACTCATTTTAAAAGACCCTGATGGGGGGACAACAGAGGATGAGATGGTTGGATGGCATCACCGACTCAATGGACAGGAATTTGAGTAAACTCTGGGAGTTGGTGATGGACAGGGAAGCCTGGCGTGCTACAGTCCATGGGGTCACAGAGTCTGGACACAACTGAGCAACTGAACTGACTGATCCTGTTTAAGCCTAAATAGGCTATCCTGGATTTAAAAAAAAAAAAAAAAAATGAAAACAAAAAAAAAAGAATCACAAAGACCTAAAATATAGGTTATTGTGTGCTCTTGTAGGCTGAGAAAAGTAACTGACAAAAGTGGCCTTGTGTACACAAGTTTGATGTCTTCCAGAGCAAAAACGTAGGTTTCTAGGCCATGCATTCAGGAGTACGTGAAGCAGGGCTGCCATAAAAAACCATAAGGACAAAAGGGCTGTTCCAGAGACCTGTTCAGCAAAGTTGCCACCTGAGAAGTTTCTGTACAGTAGCTTCATGCATGGCTAATGACCCATGAAATCATGGACCTTGACAAAGTAAACATTTTCTTAAAGGATCTCCAAAAGAATAGACCGACTTCTTTAACTCCTGTAGCTAAAAGCAGAATTTGTAGTGGTATAATGTTACGGAGAAGGCAATGGCACCCCACTCCAGTACTCTTGCCTGGAAAATCGCATGGACAGAGGAGCCTCGTGGGCGGCAGTCCATGGGGTCGCTGAGGGTCGGACATGACTGAGTGACCTCACTTTCACTTTTCACCTTCATGCATTGGAGAAGGAAATGGCAACCCACTCCAGTGTTCTTGCCTGGAGAATCCCAGGGACGGGGGAGCCTGGTGGGCTGCCGTCTATGGGGTCGCACAGAGTTGGACACAATTGAAGTGACTTAGCAGCAGCAACATTACCTGAATAAGTATGAGTTAAGACCTTCTTGGAATGTAGCTTCTATTTCTCAGGAATCTTTTGTAGAATACCCCAGGTGAAGAACATATTCATATCTGAGCCTGTTTCACCTACAGAGAATTCGCTGTCATGATCCAGTCGCCTAAAGTATTCCCTTCTGTAAGAGTGGTTAAGAGATGAAAGAGACATCAAATTACTGGCATGACCCTGAAATTACCCCTTTGCCACTGCTACTTCCCACCCCTGAGTCTGGACAACTCAGCAGAACAATGACTCAAGTCTGCAGCCCCTTCTTCATGAAATGGCCTAGCAACCAAAATGCTATTAGGATGTTGCTGCTGCTACTGCTAAGTCGCTTCAGTCATGTCCAACTCTGTGCGACCACAGAGACGGCAGCCCACCAGGCGCCCCTGTCCCTGGGATTCTCCAGGCAAGAATACTGGAGTGGGTTGCCATTTCCTTCTCCAATGCATGAAAGTGAAAAGTGAAAGTGAAGTCGCTCATTCGTGTCCGACACTTAGCGACCCCATGGACTGCAGCCCACCAGGCTCCTCCATCCATGGGATGTGCCAGGCAAGGGTACTGGAGTTTTCCTTGGAGAAAAAAACTAAGTGACTGTAAGTCTATTTCTTACTGCTTCTCTCTCTATTTCATTCCTTCTCTCCTTCCTTTCCTTTTTTTTTCATTCTTTAAGCAGTCATGTCTGTCTGATATGGTCAGAGATGCTGCAGTAGGGGTTGGGGGTATCTGCTGGGATGCAGAGAGGGGAAGAAAAAAGAATTCTTTTTTCTAATGATATAAAAATATTAAAAAGATGACTAAGTTTTGGTTTTGTTCATTCCATTCCACAATATTCAACCAGGGAGGCAGATATAAAGCAAAACAAACAAAAACATCTATAGGCAGAACAAGTAATAGTCTCCTGTGAGCACATAGAATGTGCTTTGATCACTACTCAGGTAGGCAATTCAATTACCATTTTTTTTTAAACCCTTGCCTGAATTGTGTGAATGTGAGACTATCTGATTCTACATTTGTTATCATCCCAGTGTAGCCATCACCAGCATATTCATTGTATTCATTTATTTAATAAGTTTTCAGTTCAGTTCAGTTCAGTCGCTCAGTCGTGTCCAACTCTTTGAGACCCCATGAATCACAGCACACCAGGCCTCCCTGTCCATCACCAACTCCCGGAGTTCACCCAAACTCATGTGCATCAAGTCGAAGATGCCATCCAGCCATCTCATCCTCTGTCGTCCCCTTCTCCTCCTGCCCCCAATCCCTCCCAGCATCAGGGTCTTTTCCAATGAGTCAGCTCTTCACATGAGGTGGCCAAAGTATTGACTACAGCCCTTATGGACAAAGCCACTGCTGGGAGCTGTGGGAATACTGAGATTTCAATTAAGGACAGAGCCTGGGAATTAAAATAGGCAAAGGACAAGCAGGCAAGTAACCACCACTGAGACAAGGAAGTGCAGAATGCCCATCACAGGGGTGGTGAAACATCGTTCTGGAGTTTAGGAATGTAGCGTTGCACATAGGATATAATCTACAGTAACATCCCCAGGACCATTCTTGCCCTGACCCTTCCCTCACCCTTGTCCCTCCCAACTTTTCTCTGATCACTACCCCCAGGGCTCTTTTGCAAATTATATCTTCCTCCTTCTTGTATTTTTTTGCTCCAGACCCCTAATGTTCTCACTCTCACCTACATTGTCTTGCATAGGGAATAAACAAATTCTTGCCAATATGATACCATGCGAGAATGGATTAATCTGTAACAGCTGCGAGGTAATGCTTTTCAACAGACATTTTGAAGGTACTGTCCCAAAGGAATGGTGAGAAATTTTCCGGTAACACCACAGGCTGGTGGTAGGAATATTTTTGGATAAGTCGGTCGATGTCTTTTAAATCTTACCACATAAGCAAACCACTTTCTCTGCCATCGTGTAGGGCCATTCCTCCAAGGATATTTGCCTTTTAAAAAACTAAGAAATTTAACTGTAGAAGACTGTTATTTAATGCAAACTTAGTTGTGATCCCACCCACAAATTGCCCCCCACAGTTTCCCGTAGGCACCCACAGTCTAGCCCTGCTTATTTTATGTCTTTTAGAAAAGCCAAAAGTGACCTGTAATTACAAGCAAAAATCACTAGTGTGAGCTTGTGTTAAGTGTTTCTCTTACACTTTGAAAAGAATAATTGTATCATTAAAGCAATTCCTTTGGACGGTAAAGACTTAGATTTTTTTATTTTTCAGAGAGTAGCAGCCTAACAAAATATGGGCCCCACCCGTCTCAGACTCCTCCTGGAGCAGAGACATCTAGACTTAGGTCCAGGTGTCCTACATAATCGCCATGATATTTCGTCACTCCCTCCCTATAGCCACTGTCTCCAAAAATTTCTTGAGATCACATGTTATTTGGTTTGTAAAAATCAAGAAAATGAAACAGAATTTTGCATTGAATATTTAGAAGAATTTCCTAATACCTTTGAGACAATCTCAGTGCTTGGTGTTGCAAAATCAAGCTAGGAGATCATTGACACAGAAGCCAGATAAGGGATCTCATTTTTCCTTAACCATGAGCCTCACAATAATTTCTCCTCAATCATTGCATATATTCTTATGCAGGGTCTCTCTTCTAGATATACAACCATCAAATGAAAAGGATATGTGAATGCTGAAGACACAGGTGATGCTTTCTTTCATAAGCAACAATGTGCTGAAGAGAAGATCAGTGGAATACTTTTATTTGCAAATGCAAAACCCTTATTTGGAAATACATATATGTCAGGTCAGGGCTTCCCCAGTGGCACAGTGGTAAAGAATCCACCTGCAATGCAGGAGCCACAGGAGACATGGGTTTGATCCCTGGGTCAGGAAGATCCCCTGGAGGAGGGCATGGCAACCCATTCCAGGATTCTCGTTTGGAAAATCCCATGGGCAGATGAGCCTGGTGGGCTACAGTGCATGGGGTTGCAAAAGAGTCAGACATGACTGAAGTGACTTAGCATGCACACATACACATGTCAAGTCTCACGCTGTTTATATTTTCTTTAACTCCCTTGCCCTCCACACGGACTATTGAACTTGTTTGTCCATAAAGATTCCTACCTGTCAGTCAGTCTGCTGAGTGGAGGACTGACTGACTGGGATAGCTATTGTCCAGGCTGCTGGGAACAGACATGATCATGGTCGGTGTCCTGCTCTTCCCTCCCCTGCAGGGAAAGACTCAGGCTGGTTTCACAGCTTTTTGTTCACATGACTAAAAATGAAAGGAAAACCTGAGGAGCTATTACAAAAAAAAAAAAAAAAAAAAGACTTAAAAAGTTTCTGGCTTAGAACATTTCAACATCCAGTCATTAGTTTAAAAACATCTTCTTGAGTGCACTCTGGGGTTCTTCTCATTCTTCTCCACCAGTCACTGGAATGTTCTTTAAAAAGAATACCCACCTAGGCCATTAAAGTGAGAGTCAAAGCAGCACTGGGCTGTGACCTTTTTGGCAGGGTAGGCTGTCCTCACACATTACCTTTACAGTGATAGAATTTTGCTTTTTCCCCCTTTTTCCTGCCATGGAACAACCCCAAAGGAAACCTGAGAAAGATCCCAATTGGCTGAGTCCCGAATGAAGTATTTCAACTGGAGAAGGCTCACTTCTCCATCTTTGCTTTGTTTCTCATTTGTTAACTTCATTTTGCTCCACTATAATGAACAATGTCATGTGGTAATTCATTAGAGGTTATCCATTTTTTGCTAATTAACATCTTTGATCAATGCAATGAAAATTTAAACATTTATCAATATGATCAATAAGCTTAGAACTCCAACTATTGGGCTGATCCTTTTATCACTAAATATTTGTGCAATATATCCATGGAGACACACAAATACATCCATGCAATTACATGAGCTGTAGAGCAAGAGCGTGTAACAGAATTTAAAAAAAAAATAAGATTGCAATTTTCAAACCAGATTAAGTTTTAAATTGAAAGGAATTGAGATTGGACATCATTTAAAACTAACCACTTAAAACTATATTTAAATTTATACATTATATACAGTTTTTCATATTACAATGATTTAAACTATACACATGCATGAGTACATCTTCTCTGATGATACAAGATCTAAAGTAGTAAAAGACAAATTTTGGTCTGGGTCTGCATTTACCATTACACCTTCATAAGAATGTTTTATGAGTGGAACAAGAGAAAAAGCCTATAAAAGGAAAATACTTTGGTATTCAAACTTTTTACAGCATGCATTTTTTTTAACTAAAATGGGAGAAGGAGGGGAGGAAAAATATGAAAGAATGACAAGAGGCAGAAGGGGAAGGAGAAAGAACAAGAGGAAGAGGGGGTGGGGAAGGAGGGGGAGAGAATGGAGTGCTGTTCTAATCACAGGCTGTGATGGGCTTTTGAAATCTGTCATTCCTAGTATGTCTTCCTTAGCTAAGCTTGGAATCCCCACTTAAGGATTATAGAATTAAAACAAAAACATTTTAGTGACTTGATAAATGTTAAAATTCCTAAGCTACAGTTTCTTTCATCTATGAACATAGTTCTGTGTGCCTTGGAAATCATCAAATCATTCATCAATTTATGGTTTTAGTAAATAACACTCTAAATGCCATGGAAATCATATACTTTTACCTTGGCTTTGAGTCCATATGGAATTTGTCCTGTTGTATCATTGTTTACAATGATTATACATATCTTTAGGGCTGTTAGGGCACTATTAAAATCAGATTTGAAATTTTTTATGTTATACACTCTGTTTCTTGGTCCCAGGAAAAATAGCACTATCTTTTCTCATCTCATTTAAAATACCGGAAAGTCAGACTAGAAACTAAGCTAAATCAGAAATCACCCTCTGCATTCTGAAAAAGCTCTCTGTTTTTTTGTTTTTGTTTTCTGCAGCTTTGAGTAACTGTTAAAAGTCATTTGTCAAGTCTGAGATGTAAATTCAGCTGAATATCTGCATTTGACATAGTTAGCTTAGGTGGCATTTACTTTCAGAGCCTTTAGACCCTTTGGCAAAGATCAAATGGGCAGTGTCAATGAATCAAAATGCTTCATAACTAAAAGTTAATAAGAGTTTTAAAAAGACAAGATGCCAATGGCTATTCAAAAGTACAGTTTAAAAAACAGTAGTGTTATATTACAGCCTGACTCCCCTTTTGAAGCTGTAAATATCCTAGTACATTCAGAGATGAAAATTCTTGCAGTATTCATTTTCAAACTTAACGTTACAAAAAGTGTTTATTCATGGTCAGATACAAAATTTACATGAGCATAAAGTACGGTAGTCAATTATTTATATTAAATAGGTTTTCTGGTTAGTGGCAAACTCTTAGGTACAAAGGCATAATCTTTCCTTTGTATCCATTCATTAATTTATATCTTATAAATTTCCACTGTGCTATGATTTAGAAGGGCTTCCCTGGTGGCTCAGTGGTAAAGAATCTACTTGCAATGCAGGAGACCAGGGTTGGATCTCTAGGTCAGGAAGATCCCCTAGGGAAGGAAACGGCAACCCACTTCAGCATTCTTGCTTCAAGAACCCCATGGAGCCTGGTGTGCTACAATCCATGCTGTTAGAAAAGAGTTGGACATGGCTTAGTGATTGAACAACAACACAAATGATTTAGAAAATAAAATTTGAGTTTATCATGTATATTAACAGCTGACAAAAAACTTATTCAAACACTGATAATTTAACTTAATTTTTCTCTAATAATATATTTGCACTGGATCTCATTATTATTGATTAAAAGGTACTGAGTTAACAAAAATATTTAGTTTGCTTAATTAAGCTGAAGTAACATGGAATAAAAATTCATATACAGAAAAAAACAGAGATGTGATGTGCAAAGTGGTTCATTTATAGCGTTTTAAAATTGGAAGGGGCCTCTGTGGTCATTTAATCCAACCTCTTTCTCAAGATAGAGAGCTCCACCAAAGGAGGCTGACATTTATTCATCCTGTGCTTGCTTATTTTCAAGGATGGAGATCTCATTCTTTCACAGGGAAATACATTTATATTATTGTAATTAAGTGTTGTCTTTCTTCTTGCACTTCCTACCCATTGGTCTTTTATTTTCCCTTTGAAACATTAGAGAAAATAAGTCCATTCCTTCCTGCACATGACTCATGCACCTCCCCCCACCTCATAATATTTAAAAATGATTTTATGTTCTCTATTAAATCATAATGTCTTGAGTTTTTCAACCATTCTTTTAGGGCATGTTACTCAGACCACATTCCAAAGTACGCCACTTAAGTTATTCTGAATTCTCTCTATTTGGTGCCATTCAATGACATCTAGAAATGGATTCAGTTTCCTAGATGCGGTCTGACTATGCTGAATACAATGCTGGAGGAAATCTTAGTTGATTTGAACAATATTTCTTCTCTTAATGCAGCACAGAAATATGTAATTAGCATGTTGGAGAAGGGCTTGGTGGTGGTGGCTGTTGTTTGATGACATCATCTTTGGGTTTTCTTGCTGTAATCTGTGGTCAACTAAAGCACTTCAATCTCCTTTTCTAGTCAACTGCTGTCAAGACAGTCTGTCATTGTTTTCCGGGCCTTCATTTTTGTTATTGTTGTTGCTTTTAATCTCCAACCAGGAATTGAATGTTGAATTAAGTGTTAAAAAGGTGAACTTTTGGTTCTACTAAGGCTTATTTTGAATCAGTTTTATTCTCTTGTGTGTTTGCTATCATCCTCACTCTTGGAGTTCTGCAAGTTTGATAAATAAGGCTACCTTGTCACAAAATTCACAGATGAAAACTTCAATGTGACAGAATCAGGAAAAGCTATGGAATTCTACAGGTGTTTAGAAATCTTGTAGCTACTGTTAAGGGTCCTTCTCCAGTCACTAATTTGCACACTTTGAGTATGACCATTTGAGTCTAAGTTATTACTTTATTGGGCTTCCCTGGTGGCTCAGATGGTAAAAAATCTTCCTGTGATGAAGGAGGCCTGAGTTTGATCCCTGGGTCAGGAAGATCCCCTGGAGAAGGGAATAGCAACCCACTCCAGTATTGCCTGATGAATCCCATAGACAGAGGAACCTGGCAGGCTATAGTCCGTGGAGTTGAAGAGTCAGACATGACTGAGCAAATAACACTATTACTTTATGAGGAACTTCCTCAAATGGTTTAAAAATCAAGCTTCAAGGTGAAAGGTGATGGAGAGAAGGGTAGCAGACACAAGTCCCAGAGTACCAGGGTTCAAACCTTGGTTCTGCCAATTATCAGCTCTGTGAGCTTGTCTTTCTCACCTTCTCTGATTCACTTATCTCTAAAGTAGAGATGATGCTGGATGGGAGAGGAGTTTAGGTGAGAATATATGTGTGTTTATGTATGGCTGAGTCCCTTTGCTGTCCCTCTGAAACTATCAGATTGTTAATCAGCTACACTCTAATATAAAACAAAAGGTAAAAAAAAATCAAAACTGAAGAATTTGAAAAAAAAATTAGAGATAATTGTGATGATCTGATTATAGTAATGATGATGATGAAAGAACCTGTACATAAGATTTTTGTGAAGTTAAATGAATTAATAAGCTAAAGTACTAAGGAAAATACCTGACATAGAAGGAGCACAATATAGTGACCAAAATTAAGTCTACATTTCATAGCATTCTTCTGACATATCAGGTTTTGAGAACCAATATTTTATGACCATCAATCTAATGTTTTTAATAGTAAACCATGAGGTTTATAATTTATTCTAAAAGTATACCTAGAACAAAAATTCAGCTTGCAGTTAATCATTCTAAAATCTGACTTTTTCTATTTTTTAAGTTTTAAAATATTATAAAGTACCTAAACATGATATAAAAAGTGCACCCTATTTTCTTCTTCGAAAGCCTTCAAAGAAAAATGTAAATTAAAATGACATCAAGTTTATATACATATATATTAAGACTATAGTAGAAAAAACATTATTATATATTAAAGGAAGTTTCCCTAACCTCAATTATATTTAAAAGAAAACTTCTTTTTGAATACTATATTTGGTATTAAAAATAACATATATATATATACACAATAGCCGTTTTTTTGTCATTAGTTCAAATGTTTTCCTATATATACAGGATTTTGGTATCTTTCAAGAGTCTAAATAGAAAAGAAATGTTTGGAGATGTTTGCTTTTAGAAGGAAAATTTAAAACTTTTTTATCAAAACTTATAGGAAGGCTTCTTGAAACAGAAATGCAAATCTTCTCCAGAATTTGTTAAATTTTCTATTCATACTAAACTTGTTTTACATATTTACTAAGACCACAGGTGTAGGTATCTTCTTGTTTACTTTAGATAATTCTGTGTATCTGTGTTTTTATATTATTGTCAAAATCTCCAAAACTGGAAGCCTCATTTGAGTAAGTTGAAGTTTTCTGAAGACATTTAATGTAAGAGTCAAGGCATAATCTAATTTTAAAATTTATACCAATTTATGAAGACTATGAAAATGTAAAAGATCTCAATATTTTTAATATTTTGTTCATTTTAAAAGGAAAATATTTTGTATATATACTAGGTAAAATAATATAAGTTAGTTTTACTTGTTCTTTTTACTTTTTCCTAATGTGGTTACTAATAAACTTACGTCATTCCCATGAAGGTGCTCTTGGGAGCACTGATCTAAAAGCTTCTCATTTTTCTCTAACACCCTCCAGCCGGAAGGCCACCAAAATCTGAAATACTATGATATTTTCCTAGTTGGTTTTCAGTATTTCTACCTTCCATTTAACCTCCACCTATTAGCCAAAGTAATATTTCTAATGCAAAATCCACACTGAATGGATTCTTCATTGTTCTTCACTATTTCCCCAAATTAAATTCTAATGCCTGGAGGCAACCTTAAAGGCTTACTCTCTAAACTCATTGCTAACCAATCCACTTCAAAAAATGCCTCCTGACCATGCTTTTATCCTCTCTCTCCCTGATAGGACTCATGCTGCTCTTGTGCAATGCTGATCTAGAAGCATCTCATTTCTCTCTACCACCCTCCAGCCCCACAGCCACAATAATCTGAAACACTATATCATTTTTCCTGTATATATGCCACTGCCTTTGTGGTTTCCTCATTGCTAACGTTTACTCACCATCTAGGATTAGCTCAGATACCATCTTCTCTGTAAAGTCATGTTTTATATCCCACGCTTTGGTTAGGCCCCCTTTCATGTCTCCCAAACAACTCAAAGGCACCTAATCTATTTTTCACATACTACAATTGTCTTTTTGTTTGTGTTTATTATACCATGAGATCTTGAGTGTAAAAAATGTAGATGGGAGACCCATGGGGAAGTCATTACATATGGTTTTAAGTTCTCTTAAGGAAGGTTATTATCTCCTTAATTCATGTTAGTTCACTATAATATAATCAAGTGGAAATTATCTTTTGCTAAAAACTACTACCTGAATGAGCCTTATGATGAAAACAGGCATTCAAAAGCTTGTACCCTGATAATCTGCGAACATTCCCAGTACTTTCAGGTAATTTTGTCAGTAAGAATAATGCACTGTTCTTGTTGATAACTGCCTTGATTAACTGTGTTGTTCAGTTGCTAAGTTGTGTTCTACTTTGCAGTCCCATGAACTGCAAGACCTAACTGTCATCTTTACTGGAGTCAAAAATCAATATTTTTCATGTGGTGTAAACTCCATCTACCAGGACAGAGGTCTGCAGAGGTGAGACCCAGTTGGGCAAATGCTGCTTCTTCCTTGGAGTCTCACAAGGAGGCTCCTATTTGTACCCTTCGCCTCTCTTCCATTGGCCTTTGGAACCCAGAAGAAAGCACCAGAACAGTGCTTGCCTCCCTTTCTCCTCCCTTTCCCCAGTCTAAGTACTCCAGACACCCAAGATGATATGAATCTTCAAATCCCCAAATCCAAGATGGTTGTATGTGTAGTCATACTATCATAGTATGTATAGTCATCATAATTTTGTTTTTTCTTATGAGGAATTAATAGGAGCCTGCTGATATATGCTCTTCTGCTAACCTCTTTGACTGTTAAATGATTTACCTTTGTTGGTTACCTTTGTGATAGCTTCATCTCAAAAGTTGATATTGAAAAGATAAAGTCAAATATCATCTTCTTAAACATTATTAATGAATAAGGGCTACAGAAAACACTCATCTGTCAGATCATCAGAGACTCTTACTTCAACCAATCCTAAGCACTTAATATCTGAAAGGTTGCTTTGTGAGTCAAAGTTGTATGATGAATAGCTCTAGAGATAAACCAAATATTTATTGGGCAGGAAGTAATGAGTTGTGTAAGAAAATGTGCACATTCAATGTGTGGACAAAGAATGTCATTACAGTAAATGAAGAAAGTTGTGGCCATCAAGCCATAAGCCTCTGCAGCCACCCCTAATGGTATACCCTGAGGGGATTCAAATGGAGAAAAACAGGATACTGACCCTAGATAGTTAAGATGCACATCCAAGGAATAATTTCATTAAGCCCAGACTCTTTGTCGTCCTATACATACTAAAGCACTAAATTTTTTAACTTGAGATATCCATTTTTTCTTTAATTAGAAGTATTTTTTTTCATATTTGATTGTTTATTTACTTATTTGCAAAAACTCCTGTATAGCCTGGCTCCTCCCTTACTTCTTCAGAACAGTCCCTCAGAACTAGCTTAAGTCTTCAGTATTTACACTGAATAAGCCATAATTCTCACCTTTTAGGTTGTGTAATTTTTTTTTCAGTAAACAAACTATATAGGATTTTTATAAAATGGAGACATTCTTTCCACTTAAAAGCATAAAACAAAGATCCAAAGGGTTGGCATAGTTTGATCTGTACCTTGAATAATTTTGGAAAAAAAGCTTTTGATCAACTTTATATGAACAAGGATCTTTAGTTTCATCAGCATCTTAGATTTTATTTAATTTGAGAACAGAAGAAGAACTTACTGCATGGAAGTTAAGTTGCTCAAAGAATCTCTAGGAGGGCTTGAGAATCTTGCTCCAAGGTGATACAATCAGGTATGACCTAAAATCATGCTTTGAAAAAGACTTTGTTCATGTATAGTGCTGTCTTGAGAATCCCTTGGACTGCAAGAAGATCCAACCAGTCAATGCTAAAGGAAATCAGTTCTGAATATTCATTGGAAGGATTGATGCTGAAGCAGAAATGCCAGTAATTTGGCCACCTGATGTGAAGAACTGACTCATTGGAAAAGACCCTGATGCTGGGAAAGATTGAAGGTGGGAGAAGGGGATGACAGAAGTTGAGATGGTTTGATGGCATTGTTGACTCGATGGACATGAGTTTCAGTAAGCTCCAGGAATTGGTGATGGACAGGGAAGCCTAGCGTGCTGCAGTCCATGGGGTCGCAAAGAGTCGGACACTACTGAGTGACTGAACTGAACTGATAGTGCTGTCATTGCAATCTTTTGCAATGACAAAAGATGGTCATTGTAGACTTTTTCTTGCTGTTGCTGCTGCTAAGTCACTTCAGTCGTGTCTGACTCTGTGTGACCCCATAGATAGCAGCCCACCAGGCTCCCCCATCCCTGGGATTCTCCAGGCAAGAACACTGGAGTGGGTTGCCATTTCCTTATCCAATGCATGAAAGTGAAAAGTGAAACTGAAGTTGCTCAGTCGTGTCCGACTCTTAGCGACCCCATGGACTGCGGCCCACCAGGGTCTTCCATCCATGGGATTTTCCAGGCAAGAGTACTGAAGTGGGGTGCCATCGCCTTCTCCATTTCTTGCTGTACCCAGTGAAAAACCTCTAACACGAGAGAAAATTCTTCCTAAGTTCTCTTTTTTTTTGCTTCAGTTATCACAGATTAAAAGGACAGAGATCATTGCAAGTGGCCATATTCATTCTGCAAAGGAAAAGAAGAACAAGTATATGACACCTTTCTCTTCTGTGCTGAGAGGGAGACTGGGCAGCTTGAAAAGATTCCTAGGAAGTTCAGATTCCAGATGATCCAAAAAGTGACCAATGTGAAGCAAAGATGGATGGAGTATGGATGAGCATTCCCTGAAAAATGAAAGGCTCTGAAAGAACATATCCAGATAAAGATGTATACAGTGTGATGAAAGAAATGAGCATCATGTGCTTTTTTTGGAATCCAAGAGTCTATGGAAATGCTGGTAGGAATGGGCTTCAGCTCAGTTTAGTCGCTCAGTCGTGTCCGACTCTTTGCAACCCCATGGACTGCAGCACACCAGGCCTCCCTGTCCATCACCAACTCTCGGAGCTTGCTCAAACTCATGTCCATCAAGTCAGTGATGCCATCCAACTATATGATCCTCTGTCATCCCCATCTCCTCCTGCCTTCAATCTTTCCCAATATAAGGGTCTTTTCCAATGAGTCAGTTCTTTACATCAGGTGGCCAAAGTATTGGAGTTTACAGCTTCAGCCTCAGTCCTTCCAATGAATATTCAGGACTGATTTCCTGTAGGATGGACTGTTTTGATCTCCTTGCAGTCCAAGGGACTCTCAAGAGTCTTCTCCAACACCACAGTTCAAAAGCATCAATTCTTCAGCACTCAGCTTTCTTTATAGTCCAATTCTCACATCCATCCAGACTACTGGAAAACCATAGCTTTGGCTAGATGGATCTTTTTTTTTTTTTTTTTTACCAAAGTAATGTCTCTGTTTTTTAATATGCTGTCTAGATTTGTTATAGCTTTTCTTTCAAGGATCAGGCGTCTTTTAACTTCATGGCTGCAGTCACCATCTCCAGAGATTTTGGAGTTCAAAAAAGAAACCCTGTCAATGTTTCCATTGTTTCCCTATTTATTTTTCACTAAGTGATGGGACCAGATGCCATGATCTTAGTTTTCTGAATGTTGAGTTTAAAGGCAACTTTTTCACTTTCCTCTTTCATTTTCATCAAGAGGCTCTTTAGTTCCTTTTTGCTTTCTGCCATAAGGGTGGTGTCACCTGCATATTTGAGGTTACTGATATTTCTCGTAGCAGTCTTGATTCCAGCTTGTGCTTCATCCAGCCCAGTGTTTCTCATGATGTACCCTGCATATAAGTTAAGTAAGCAGGTGACAGTATACAGCCTTGATGTACTCCCTTTCCCAATTTGGAACCAGTCTGTTGTTCCACGTTCAGTTCTAACTGTTGCTTCTTGACCTGCATACAGATTTCGCAGGAGGCAGGTAAGGTGGTCTGGTATTCCCATCTCTTTAAAAATTCCCCAATTTGTTGTGATCCACACAGTCAAAGGCTTTGATGTAGTCAGTAAAGCAGACGTAGATGTTTTTCTGGAACTCTGTTGCTTTTTTTATGATCCAACGGATATTGGCAATTGAATGGAATAGCCATAGAGCAGCAAAGAAGTCTAGGATTTGGACTAAATCAGATTATGTTCCTGTGCTTGCTCAGTCACTTCAGTCATGTCTGACTCTTTGTGACTCTATGGACTGAAGCCCACCAGGCTCCTCTGTACATGGGTTTCTTTAGGCAAGAATGCTGGAGTGGGTTGCCATGCCCTCCTCCAGGGGATCTTCCCCACCCAGGGTTCTAACCAGCATGTTCTGCATTTCCTGCATTGAAGGTGAATTCTTTACCTCTGAGCCACCAAGAAAGCCCATAGACCTTGTTACATATGAAGCAAAGGAATCTAGTGTTTTGTTGTTGTTTGTTTGTTTGTTTTTAGTATTGATAATGGGGTGGCTCAGAGGCTTAGACCTGGGTCTTGAGGCACACAAATCCTATTGCACTCACTGTCTTTGAGAAAGAGATACCGTTGACTCTTGGCTCTTTTTAATGCTAATTTCTACAGTTAGAATTTGCTTTGTGAAATGCTTTATTCTCTGAATTTCTAACAAGACTTGGAGATATCATCTCTTCCAATATGACTTCAATTTTGAATAGTACATGGGAAAGCATGATGTAAATCAAAAGTTTTCATATCTCATGTCTCAAGTGATGTTAAAGTCCTCTTAGTAAATGACATGTCAAAGAATTTGACTAGTCTGAATTTAAACAGATGCCTCAGAAAAGAAGTAGGGCCTAAAAGGCATTTCATAAACTGCTATAAATTACAGTTTTTATGTTTTCACTCTTGGAAAGTAGATTGGCCTTTTTGTTTTCTGTTTTTTCTTTTCTTCCTTTATTTTCTACCATTGAATTACATTTGAATATGGCTATTGTACACTTTTGCTAAATTCTAGTCTATTTTCTATTAAAAATCTATTCTTTTTTAATTTATTTGTGTAATTTTATTTTAAAAAAATATTTAGAGTGAGGTCTTTAATGAAAAGCATATCTTAGATCAATAAAAAAGAAATGGAAAGAGACCAATCAGAATGAGGAAAAGAAGAAAAATAATGCAAGGGAGTTTCTGTGATTGAGCTTCAGGTGCACTCAACTTCTTTGAATTTAAGGCAAAAAGAGGAAGAGACATTACCACAAAGATTAAGAGCTTCACAATTTTCAAGAAACAGTTTTCAAGTACTAAATTCTAATAAAAATGTCAATTGTGTGACTTCGTATGAGGCATATTGATTGATGCAAAGGGCAATCTCATTAAAGTAAGAATAAATGAGGGAAAATATGCTATAGAATGTCCACTCTAGGCAAGACTTTAGCTTTTTTCTTCCTTTTTCAGTTTTAAATCTTACTCATTACTTCTTATTCATAGCTATAAATCTATATGATTTATCATAAAGGACTATTCTGGTTAATAAGAAAATCCTGGTGTCATTAATATAAAGGAAAGATTTTTTTCAAAGTTTTATTCATCTGTGTATTTATAGCTGTGATTTGTCTCCATTACTGCACATGGACTTTCTCTAGTTGTGGCAAGTAAGGCTGCTCTCTAGTTTCAGTGTGAAGGCTTCTCATTTTGGTGGCTCCTCTTGTGGAGCATGGGATTTGGATGAATAGTTTTCAGCAGCTGTGACACACAGGCTTAGTTGCCCCTTACCAAATCAGCAGTTGAACCTTTGTCCCTTGCACTGGCAGGCAGATTCTTAACCACTGGACCACCAGGGAAGTCCTATGTGATAGATTTTTATTTCTACTGATCATCGCAGAAGGAAAATGCTTTTAATAATGGACAAGTATACTTTTTACAGAGTAGGTCAGAATCATTTTTTTTTTTTAGTTATTTCCTATCCTTTCAACTAGATTATGTTCTCTTTTATTCCTAATTATACAACACACAAGGTAGGCACTTGTTACATGTTTTTTAAATAAATGACTATTTTTATTGTTTTTTAAAGAGAAAGGCCATTTTTAGGGCTCAGCCAAATAGTACACACCACCTATCAAATGTCTATAGTAAATATTTAATTTTAAATGAAAGCTCATAGCATTAAATCCAGACATTAGACCTATAATAAACCCCAAATGTAATTATGCTGGCCTTGAGTCAGTTTTCTGCTCCTCTGGATATTTTATTTAAGTGACTTATTTCACAATTTTCAGTGCAGAGCAGTTTATTATTTATAAAGTACTTAATTAATGGAACAAAAATGGCTACTTATTTTTGGGGATTTATTGTTTTATGATCATAACCAAATAAATTAAACTCTGGTGGCATTGTAGAAAGAATTAATACTGTCAACAGAAGTTCTTGATTTGCATATTTTAATTAAAGCAAGCCACACTATTAAATATAAACAATTTTAAATGAGTACAAACAAATATAATGACACATTCTATGTTGTTCAGGACATATATATATATATATATATATATATATATATATTTGTGTG
Source organism: Bos indicus (assembly GCF_029378745.1). Taxonomy (NCBI): domain Eukaryota; kingdom Metazoa; phylum Chordata; class Mammalia; order Artiodactyla; family Bovidae; genus Bos; species Bos indicus. The sequence continues at coordinate 21,322,135 of NC_091768.1, read as the reverse complement.
TGTGTATATATATATATATATATATAATCACATTGAAATTGAAAACTAGTCATGAAATGAAGCTTAATGTGCTTCATTTACTAGCTCAGACAGTACTAATGACCATTCTACACACAATGGTTTCTCAGTGACTGAGCATTTACCAGAGCCAGAGGCCATTTGGTGACATGTGATTTACATATATAATTAATTCAGACCACCTAGTAAAATAGAATCATTGTAATCTTTAACTTCTGCTCATTCTGTGTTCAGTGTATTCATGCGGAAATGACACCTGAGAGAGGTCACCAGGAAACTGACCTTTCAGGTTTGTTCTCATCATCCTAAATATCTAAATATCCTTTTGTTATGCTAAAAAATTGTCTCTTTAGAGTTGTTTATATATATGTAAGTTTTATACATATATATATATATTTGTTGTTGCTTAGTTGTTTTGTCCAACTTTTTTGCTACCCCATGGATGGTAGCCCCCCAAGTTCCTCTGTCCATGGGACTTTCCAGGCAAGAATACTAGAATGGGTTGCCATTTCCTTCTCCAGGGAATCTTCCTGACCCAGGGATCAAACCCACATTTCTTGCATTGGTAGACAGATTCTTTACCACTGAGCCACCTGGGAAGCCCATACATATAAATATATATATATATGTATATATATTTAGAATCCTAAGTTTCCATAGTATATATATATATATATTTAGAATCCTAAAAGCAGGATAGAATAGAATTAGAAATTTTAACAGATGACAGACAAGATCCTCTATAGCCTCAGCAGGTACATTCCAGGAGTTGCCACCATTCAAAGGGTTAATCTTACTGTGACCTGGATGCTTTGGCAGTCAAGATTCAGGAGAGGGGACCTGAGTGCTTTCTAAACAGGGCTTCTTTTATGAGCCCAAGAAACCCTACTGGCCGTTTAATAGTGGAAACAGGACCAAAACAGATGGATGAAAAATTAAACCAGGATGATTTCAATGTCAGGATGGGTTCTGAGGGAATATCATAAAGGGATGTGATCTAAAAAAAACTCAGAAATGATGTTCCTATAGGGGTTGATAGGCCAGATGAACAGATTAGGACTCTGAAGAAGAGACTCTCAGAACCTTTCTTTTTTGTTTAGAAAGTAGCCTAACTCCGGGGAGTGCTGTGTGTGTGTGTCTGTGTGTGTGCGTCTGTGTGTGTGTGTTTTCAGTCCTGTATGACTCTTTACAACCCGATGCACTGTAGCCCACCATACTCCTCTGTCCTTGGGGTTTTCCAGACAAGAATACTGGAGTAAGTTGCCATTTCTTACTTGAGGGGACCTTCCTGACCCAAGGATTGAACCTGCATCTCCTGCGTTGGCAGTTGGATTCTTTACCACTGTGCCACTGTGGAAGCCCTAACCTCAAGGGGCCTTGGTCAAAGAGATCCAGGCCAGACACCTGGGAGGGTGACTGTTTATGAATGAAGAATGCCATTTAAAAATAATCTGCTCTTTGAATCATCTTGTGGGGATGGTTGCTTCATTAGCAGTGGGGATCATGCTGTTTTTAGCATCCAAACTTCCTCTACTTTAATCTGAATGTCAGCTCAATATCAGCATCTATGATAGAGATGGCAGGCCCCATCTTTCTCAAATAGAAAATAAATGAGTTTTGAGAAATGGAATATTTCCTGCCAAATGAAGGATGTTGTCATCATCAGCAATTGCAGCTACTACCAATGATAAGCAGGTGAGCCCTGAGGGAACTCAGAAAGGAAATAAAACTTGCCATCTAGGAGTCATTAGACTGCAGCCACTCCCTATAGTGATCCCTGAGGAAACTCAGGATGTGAAGCCAAAAATTTCAGGTTCCAGAGAGCTGATGTGCCTATCAAAGGAATGTTTTCAGTGAGCTCAGATTCTTACATTTTCCACATATAGAAAAGCACTAAAGTACTTAACTTGAGACATCTGGGTTTCCTTTAATTTACTATAATCTTTTGACATTCAGACTACTTGCCTTTTGTTATACAACTTCTATAAAACCAGGCTCCCTCCTCACCTCCTTAGAGTAGTTCTCTCAGGATTACTTGAGATGCTGCTTCCCAGGTTTGAAGTGCTAAAAATTACAGACAAATAAAACAGCTCTCAACCTTTAGATTGTGAATATTTTTTAAGTTGACAGTTTCAACTTTGTTTCAGTTGAACATTTTGATAGAGTACAATGTTTTGATAGCATCAAAGATTTGAAATTTTTAGGTACAAAACTTTCCTCACTGAAGTTGCTATTAGTGAAATATTTGGATCACCAGATCTCTTTGGTGGTATAGGTTAAGAACCGATGCAGTAGACATAGGAGAAGTGGATTTGATCCTGGGTCGGGAAGATCCTCTGGAGAAAGAAATGGCAACCCATTCCAGTATTCTTACCAGGAGAATCCCATGGACAGAGGAGACTGGTGGGCTACAGTCCATAGGGTCACAAAGAGTCAGACACTACCGAGGTGACTTAGTGCACACACACACACAGATCTCTCTAGACATGGTGTACCTGCCCCACCCTGATTTCTTTCATCGTCTCATCTACTATGTCATGTATGCTTTCTCTACAAAGTTCCTTCACAGGCATAACCCCCATTGATATGCTGATTAGAGCGACCACGATGCAGTTCTGCTAAAACCTAGGAAGTGCATGTGGGGAGCACTGTAGTTAGTTGGGAAATGGCAGAATGGCTGTTGCCTGGATCTACATTGTACCGTGACACGCACTGCCACCTTCTGCCACCATTGAGCTTGGGGCAGCAACTACATGCTCCTATTCTGGCTCCAAAAGGAAGACTGTTTTATGGGCCTTCTAGAACTTAAAAGCATATTGAAAAGCAGAGACATTACTATGGATGTGAAAGTTGGACTGTGAAGAAGGCTGAGCACCGAAGAATTGATGCTTTTGAACTGTGGTGTTGGAGAAGACTCTTGAGAGTCCCTTGGACTGCAAGGAGATCCAACCAGTCCATTCTGAAGGAGATCAGCCCTGGGATTTCTTTGGAAGGAATGATGCTCAAGCTGAAACTCCAGTACTTTGGCCACCTCATGGGAAGAGTTGACTCATTGGAAAAGACTCTGATGCTGGGAGGGATTGGGGGCAGGAGGAGAAGGGGATGAGATGGCTGGATGGCATCGCTGACTCGATGGATGAGAGTCTGAGTGAACTCCGGGAGTTGGTGATGGACAGGGAGGCCTGGCGTGCTGCAATTCATGGGGTCGCAAAGAGTCAGACACGACTGAGCAACTGAACGGAACTGAACTGAGAACTTAAAAATTTTACATGAAGAGTTTCCTTCCTTTAAAAAGATTCCCATTTTACAGAAGAACAATGTGTAATTTTAGTAACTTTCTGATGATTGCACAGTGTAGAAGTGAAAGAGATATGATTTACAACTAGCAATCTGAATGAAGTGTGTTTGTATTTGAGGGGCTTCTCCGAATCAATGTTTTGTTGTTTTTATTATATTATAGTCTTGCTTTATTATTGAAAAAGACTACCCACAGAAATACTTTATGACCTTATCTTTAAAAGGTAGAAAAAATCATTAACAGTTCAAAGTATTCTGCACATTTTATTACTAAATTTGAAACACTGGATTTTCAAGTTAACATTCAAATCATAGATTCAGAGAAACCACAAAAGTTAAAATAAACTCATGAGAAATACTACCTGAATATTCATCAGTTCCACGACTAAGCCCAAGTAGAAGGTAAGAAAAAAGGGTCATACCTTTGTGGGTTGGCTCTCTGGACAACAAATTGTCCTTGTGACCGTATCACAGGTAGGTCTCTCTCTAGTTTTCATTTTCACATGAAGCGGCACTCAGATATGTGCTAGAAATCTGGGATACTCAAAAAGACATGTTATTACTGTATTGCTGCTTTTCCATTATGCCCTTATGCTTTCTGAGTGCTTGGGTAGTGGATGCCTATATTCATAGTAGTATTTGTGTTTGATGTCCATTCAATATCCTTGGATTGATGGAGAAGCTCTGTGAGGGCTCCGTGGTGCTGCTATGTGTCCTGACATAGGGTCAAGAGCCAAAATGGATGTAGGAAATTCTGTCAGCTGCAAAGTCAGTCACCTGGAACCCAACACTGCAGGAGGTGCTCTGGAGAAAGAAAAAGAGAGACTTTGGGTGTGAGAGTGTCAACCTTGCTGCCTATTTGCTTTATGAATATGAAGAAATGCAACAAAGGCTCATCCCTAGGCAAGACAGAGGCCCAGTGAACTCAGAGTCACTAGGTTGACTGAGATAGCAGCAGCATATCTGAGACAGATAAGTAGCAGCATATCTGAGACAACAAGAACTCTGATTCTACCACCAAAGTTGATTCTTGCATGTTCTCCTCTAATGGAATTTCCATGCTGCTTAGAAGGCCACTGTAAGTAAAAGATTCCCCATGTGGTCTTTTCCTAAAAGCAGTGGTTGGAGATTACTGGAATAGTGTGAGGGATGGCAAAAAAGTTGAAATTCATCTTCAAGAAGAAAAGAAAAAAAAAAAGATAGATGCTTAATATTTCATGCCTTCTGGTGCTAAGTCACTTCAGTCGTGTCCGACTGTGCAACCCCATGGACAGCAGCCCACCAGGCTCCGCTGTCCCTGGGATTCTCCAGGCAAGAACACTGGGGTGGGTTGCCATTTCATGCCTTAGAGGATATTAAAAAACCTAAGCCAGACACTATGACAATAAGATAGTAAAAATCTTAATAAACTTTGTAGACTGCCTATATTTATTCATTTTGCATTTATTCACCTTTTATCTCTCTACAGTAATTCACATTTAAGCTCCTAAAACATGAAAAGAAAGTGATCTCTTGGGAAAACAAAAAGAAAGAAGGGAACCAGAGATAAAATATTTTACCATTTCAAGTTAGGCTTCGAAATGAGAGAACTTTTATGGTTGAGTCAATTGCACGTAGGAGAAAAGAGGAGAATGAGTCATCTCAGTCTGTGGAACAGAAAAAAAGAAAGAAAAGGAACCAAGAAATAAAAAGCCTCATGTGAGATTACCAGACTGTGCCCCTGGAAAATTACTTATCATATTCAAGCCTGATTTTCCTCTTTTTTTAATTCATATTTTTATTGAAGGATAATTGCTTTACAGAATTGTTTTGTTTTCCATCAAATCTCAACATGAATCAGACATAGGTATACATATATCCCCTCTGTTTTGAACCTCCCTCCCATCTCCCTCCCCATCCCATCCCTTTAGGTTGATACAGAGCCCCTGTTTGAGTTTCCTGAGCCATACAGCAAATTCCCTTTGGCTATTTATTTTACATATGGTAATGTAAGTTTCCGTGTTACTCTTTCCATACGTCTCACCCTCTTCTCCCCTCTCCCCACCTCCATAAGTCTGTTCTCTATGTCAGTTTCTCCATTGCTGCCCTGTAAATAAATTCTTCAGGACCATTTTTCTAGATTCCGTATATGTGCATTAGAATATGATATTTATCTTTCTCTTTCTGACTTAATGCAGTCTGTATAATAGTTTCTAGGTTCATCCACCTCATCAAAACTGACTCAAATGTGTTCCTTTTATGGCTCAGTAATATTCCATTGTGTATGTGTACTACAACTTCTTTATCCATTGATCTGTCAATGGGCATCTAGGTTGCTTCCATGTTCTAGCTATTGTAAGTATTGCTGCAATGAACAATGGGATAAATGTGTCTTTTTCAGTTTTGGTTTCCTCAGTGTATATGCCTAGGAGTGGGATTGCTAGGTTATAAGGTGGTTTTATTCCTGTTTTTTAAGGAACCACCATACTGTCTTCCATCGTGGCTGTATCAATTTATATTCCCACCAACAGTGCAAGAGCATTCCCTTTTCTCCATACCCTCTCCCAGCATGTATTGTTTGTAGACTTTTTGATGATGGTCATTCTGACCAGTGTGAAGTGATATCTCACTGTGGTTTTGATTCACATTGCTCTAATAACCAATGATGTTGAGCCTCGTTTCTTGTGTTTGTTAGCCATCAGTATGTCTTCTTTGGAGAAATATCTGTTCAGGTCTTTCCCCCACTTTTTGATTGGGTTGTTTGTTTTTCTGCCATTGAATTGTACGAGCTGCTTAAATATTTTTGAAATTAATCCTTTGTCAGTTGTTTCATTTGCTGTTATTTTTTCCCATTCTGAGGGTTGTCTTTTCACCTTGCTTATAGTTGAACTGATAGTTTCCTTTGCTGTGCAAAAGTTTTTAAGTTTAATCATATCCCACTTATTTACTCTTGTTTTTATTTCCATTACTCTAGGAGGTGGGTCACAGAGGATCTTGCTTTGATTTATGAGATCAAGTATTCTACCTATGTTTTCCTTTAAGAGTTTTATAGTTTCTGGTCTTACATTTAAGTCTTTAATCCATTTTGAGTTTATCTTTGTGTATGGTGTTATGAAGTATTCTAATTTCATTCTTTTACATGTAGCTGTCCAGTTTTCCCAGCATCATTTATTGAAGAGTCTGTCTTTGTCCCATTGTATATTTTTGCCTCCTTTGTAAAAAATAAGGTACCCATAGGTGCATGGGTTTATTTCTGGATTTTCTATCTTGTTCCATTTGTCTATTTTTCTGTTTTTGTGCCAGTACCATACTGTCTTGATGACTGTAGCTTTGTAGTATAATCTGAAGTCAGGAAGGTTAATTCCTCTAGCTGCATTCTTCTTTCTCAAGATTGCTTTGGCTATTCAGGCTCTTTGTGTTTTTGTATGAATTGTGAACATTTTTGTTATAGTTCTATGAAAATGCCATTGGTAATTTGATAGACATCATATTGAATCTATAGATTGCATTTGGTAGTATAGTCATTTTCACAATATTGATTCTTCCTACACAGGAACATGGAATATCTCTCCATCTGTTTATACCATCCTTGATTTCTTTCATCAGTGTCTTATAATTTTCTGTGTACAGTTCTTTTGTCTCCTTAGGTAAGTTTATTCCTAGGTATTTAATTCTTTTTGTTGCAATGGTGAATGAGATTGATTCCTTAGTTTCTCTTTCTGATTTTTCATTGTTAGTATATAGAAATGCAAGTGATTTCTGTGTATTGATTTTGTATCCTGCAACTTTGGTAAATTCACTGATTAGCTCTAGTAATTTTCTGATACTGTCTTTAGGGTTTTCTATGTACAGTATCATGTCATCTGCAAACAGGGAGAGCTTTACTTCTACTTTTCTAATATGGATTCCTTTTATTTTTTTCTTTTCTGATTGCTGTAGCAAGGACTTCCATAAATATTTTGAATAATAGTGGGGAAGATGGACACCCTTGTCTTGTTCATGATCTTAGGGGAAATGCTTTCAGTTTTTCACCATTGAGAATAATGTTTGAGGTAGGCTTATCATATATGGCCTTTACTATGTTGAGGTAGGTTACTTCTATGCCCTTTTATTGAAGAGTTTTAATCATAAATCGGTGCTGAATTTTATCAAAGGCTTTTTCTGCATCTATTGAGAATACCATATGATTTTTCTTCTTTCAATTTAATATGGTATAATTGAATAAATTTAATATATTTCAATTTAATATCTTTTAAGTTAATATGGTGTATGACATTGATTGATTTGCATATATTTGAAGAATCCTTGCATTCCTGGAATAAACCCAACTCATAGTGTATGAGCTTTCTGATGTGTTGCTGAATTCTGTTTGCTAAAATTTTGTTGAGGATTTTTGCATCCATGTTCATCAGTGATATTGATTGACCTGTAGTTTTCTTTTTTTGTGTTGTCTTTGTCTGGTTTTGGTATCAGGGTGATGGTGGCATCATAGAATGAGTTTGGAAATGTTTTTTCCTCTGAAATTTTTTCAAAGAGTTTTAGAAGGATAGACATTTTAGAAGAGCTAATGCTCTTTTCTAAATGTTTCATAGAATTCTCCCGTGAAGCCATATGGTCCTGGGTTTTTGTTTTTGGGGAGATTTTTGATCACAGCTTCAATTTCCATGCTTGTAATTCGGTTTTCATAATTTCTGTTTCTTCCTGGTTCAGTCTTGGATGATTGAGCTTTTCTAAGAATCTGTCCATTTCGTTGAGGTTATCTGTTTTATTGCCATATAATTGTTCATAATAGTCTCTAATAATCCTTTGTATTTCTGCATTGTCTGCTGTAACCTCCCCTTTTTTCATTTCTAATTTTGTTGATTTGATTCTTCTCTCATTTTTTCTTGATGAGTCTGACTAAAGGTTTGCCAGTTTTTTTTATCTTCTCAAAGAACCAGCTTTTAGTTTTATTAATCTTTATTATTGTTTCTTTCATTACTTTTTCATTTATTTCTGCTCAGACCTTTATGATTTTTTTCCTTCTACTAATTTTTTTGTTCTTCATTTTTTTCCAGTTGTTTTAGGTGTAAAGTTAGGTTGTCTATTTGATGTTTTTCTTGTTTCTTGGATAAGATTGTATTGCTATAAACTTCCCTCTTAGAACTATTTTTGCTGCATCCCATAGGTTTTGAGTTGTGTTTTCATTGTCATTTGTTTCTAGAAATTTTTTTAATTTCCCTTTTGATTTCTTCAGTAACCTGTTGGTTATTTAGAAATGTGTTGTTTAATATCCATGTGTTTGTGTTTCTTACAGTTTTTTTCTTATAATTGGTATCCAGTCTCATAGTATTGTGGTCAGAGAAGATAGTTGATATGATTTCAATTTTGTTAAATTTACTGAAGTTTGATTTGTGACCCAAGATGTTGTCTGTCCTGGAGAATGTTCCATGTGCACCTGGAAGCTGTATTCTGCATTTGGGTGGAGTGTCCTGAAGATATCGATGAGATCCATCTCATCTAATGTATCATTTAAGCCTTGTGTTTCCTTATTAATTTTCTGTTTTGATGATCTGCCCATTGGTGTGAGTAGGGTATTAAAGTCTCCTACTATTACTGTGTTACAGTCAGTTTCTCCTTTTATGTCTGCTGGTGTTTGTCTTATGTATTTAGGTGCTCCTATGTTGGGTGCATCGGAGAAGGCAATGGCACCCCAATCTAGTTCTCATTCCATGGATGGCGAAGCCTGGTAGGCTGCAGTCCATGGGGTCGCTAAGAGTCGGACGCGACTGAGCGACTTCACTTTCACTTTTCACTTTCATGCATTGGAGAAGGAAATGGCAACCCACTCCAGTGTTTTTGCCTGGAGAATCCCAGGGACGGGGGAGCCTGGTGGGCTGCCGTCTCTGGGGTCGCACAGAGTCGGACATGACTGAAGCGACTTAGCAGCAGCATGTTGGGTGCATAGACGTTTACAATTGTTATGTCTTCTCTTGGATCAATTCCTTGATCATTATGTAGTGTCCTTCCTTATCTCTTGTCATCTTCTTTATTTTAAGGTTTATTTTTTCTGATATGGGGATTGCTACTACAGCTTTCTTTTGCTTCCCATTTGCATGGAATATATTTTCCCATCCTTTCACTTTCAGTCTATATGTGTCTTTAGGTCTTAAGTGGGTTTCTTGTAGACAGCATATATATGGGTCTTGTTTTTGTATCCATTCATCCAGTCTGTGTCTTTTGATTGGAGCATTTAATCCCTCTACATTTAAAGTAATTATTGATATGTATGTTCCTATTACCTTTTTCTTAATTGTTTAGAATTGATTATGTAGATCTTTTTTCTTCTCTTGTACTCCTTGACTATATAAATCCCTTTAACATTTGTTTTAAAGTTGGTTTGATGGTACTGAATTCTCTTAACTTTCTCTTGTCTGAAAAGCTTTTTATTTCTCCATCAGTTTTGAATGAGATCCTTGCCAGGTACAGTAATCTTGCTTGTAGATTTTTCCCTTTCAGTAATTTAAATATATCCTGCCATTCCCTTCTGGCCTGCAGAGGTTCTGTTGAAAGATTAGTTGTTAAGCATATGAGTTTTCCCTTGTATGTTACTTGTTGCTTCTTCCTTGCTGCTTTTAATATTCTTTCTTTGTGTTTAGTCTTTGTTAGTTTGATTAGTATGTATCTTGGCATGTTTCTCCTTGGGCTTATCCTATATGGGACTTTTTGAGCCTCTTGGGTTTGCTTGATTGTTTCCTTTTCCATGTTGGGGAAATTTTCAACTATAATCTCTTCAAAAATTTTCTCATACCCTTTCGTTTTCTCATCTTCTTCTGGGACCCCTGTAATTCAAATGTTGGTGCAGTTGGTATTATCCCAGAGGTCTCTGAGACTATCCTCAGTTCTTTTCATTCTTTTTACTTTATTTTGCTCTTCAGAAGTTATTTCCACCATTTTATCATCCAGCTCACTGATTCTTTCTTTTGCTTCAGATGTTCTACTATTAATTCCTTCTAGAGTATTTTTTAATTTCAGTAATGGTGTTGTTTGTCTCTGTATGTTTATTCTTTAATTCTTTTAGGTCTTTGTTAATTGATTCTTGCATTTTCTCCATTTTGTTTTCAAGGTTTTTGATCATCTTTACTATCATTATTCTGAATTCTTTTTCAGGTTGTTTTCCTATTTCCTCTTAATTTATTTGGACTTCTGTGTTTCTAGTTTGTTCCTTCACTTGTGTAGTAGTTCTCTGCCTTTTCATTATTTATTTCTTTTTTTTTTTTTTTTTTTAACTTATTTTGTTTGAGATCTCCTTTTCCCAGGCTTCAAGGTTGAATTCATTCTTCCTTTTGGTTTCTGCTCTCCTAAGGTCTTGCCTGGAGAATCCCAGGGATGGCGGAGCCTGGTGGGCTTCCATCTATGGGGTTGCACGGAGTCGGACACGACTGAGGCAACTTGCTGCTGAGCAGCAGCAGCAGCAGCAAGGTTTGCCCAGTGGTTTGTGTTATCATTGTTTTGGGTGAGATTTGTGCTGAGCTTTTGTTTGTTTTTACTCAGATGGGCAAGGCTGAATGAGGTGGTAATCCTGTCTGTTGATGATTCGGTTTGTATATTTGTTTTGTTTGTTGTTTAGACAAGGCATCCTGTACAAGGTGCTACTGGTGGTTGGTTGATGCTGGGTCTTGTATTCAAGTGAGTTCTCCCTATTTGATACTCCCTAGGGTTAGTTCTCTGGTAGTCTAGGGTCTTGGGGTCAGAGCTCCCACTCCAAAGGCTCAGGGCTTGGTCTCTTGTCAGGAACAAAGATTCCACAAGTGGTTTGTTATGTCATCAAGTGAGATTAAAACAAATATCCAAAAATGAGAAACCAAAGATGAACCCCAGACAAATGGCAGTTACAAAATCAGGCAAATAATAATTAAAATAATGGAATATATGCATATACATATATACCCAATAGTAAAGTCAAAACAGTCCAACAAAAATAAAGTACAATAGACTGACTCATCAAACAAAGGAAATCAAAAATTATATTTAGCAGTTAAGAACAAAACTAACTAAAGCACAAACTGGAAAACAAAACTAAGCAAGGTGCCAAGTGGGGAATAAGGCAATGAAAACAAAACTAACAAATATGTTGAGAGGAAAGGAAAGAAAGAAAAGAAAAAATAGATATGCAAATTTAGAGGTACATGAAGAAGATTTATATACATTAACTGCAAGGGGAAAAGAAGAGTAGAAAAGGCAAACAAAGGAATAATGTAGAAAAAAATAATAATAGCTTAAAAGTGAAAATTATAGAGAAGGAAAAAAAAAGGAAAATGAAAGAAAACTGGGAAAAAATAAAGGAAAACTCCACAGAACTGCAATAGCCCAACGTAGATGCAGAGATTTATAACAACACTAAAAAGTGTGACTGAATATACACATATACATAAACCCCCATAAGCAAAATCAAAAGAGCCCAACAAAAATAAAGTATAAACGTTTGACCTGGTGATCAAAGGAAACCAAAAATTATATCTACCAGAACAAAACTAACTAAAGCACAAACTGGAAAACAAAACTAAAGAAAGGTGCCAATTGGGGAATAAAGCAATGAAGATAAAACTAATATGTTGAGTGGAAAGGAAAGAAAGAAAAGAAAGGAAAAATAGATATACAAAGTTAAATAGACATAGATAAAGAAGATTTATATACATGAAAGATTAGTTACAATGAGAAACGAACAGTAGGAAAAGCAAACAAATGAATAAATGTAGAAAAAATAATTATAGGTTAAAAAAATTAAAAAAGAGAAAGGAAAAAAATAAATAAATAAAAGGAAAACTCCCCAGAACTGCAAAAGCCCAACATATGGGCAGAGGTTTATAACAACAATAAAAAATGTGACTGGGAAAAAAAAAAAAAAAAAGGAAAAGAAAAACCTCAAAAGCTTAATTAGATTTGATGGTGGTGGTTTAGTCATTAAGTCGTGTCTGACTCTTGCGAGACCATGGACTGTAGCCTGCCAGGCTCCTCTATCCATGGGATTCTCCAGGCAAGAATACTGGAGTGGGTTGCCATTTTCTTCTCCAGGGAATCTTTCCAATCCAGGAATCGAACCTGGGTCTCCTGCACTGCAGGCAGATTCTTTACTGACTGAGCTATAGTGCCAATAAAATCTACAATGACAACAGAGGTGGGGAAAAAAAGGAAAATTAAAAAAAAAGAAAATAAAAAATCCAAAAGATTCTACAGAACAAGTCAAAATATAAGAATAATAAATATTTTTCTTGAGTCACTGCTGTCAGAGTCCTTTCCCTCGCTGGGAGTTATAGTCCACCTCACCTCCCTAGGATGCCCTCCAACCCTGTGCTGATCTCTGGAGCTTCTGTGGGGGCAGCTCAGATTCTAATCTGGTCCTACTCCTCTGTGTTCTTGCCTCCAGTGTCCACAGCTATCAGAACTAATATGTTTTCTTTTGTGGGAGCTCTCAGTGATCTTTTATATATTCCTCAGGCACAATCTGTCTAGTTGACCATGTGGATTTAATCTGCAGCTTGTACAGCTCATGGGAAGGTTTTAGGTCTTCCTCCTTAGTCACACTGCCCCTAGGTTTCAGTTGTGGTTTTATTTCCACCTCTGCATGTGAGTCGTCCTCTGTGGTTTGCTCCTGAGGCTGCCCTGGAGGGCTTGGGTTTGCCCCTGTGAGGGCCACGTGTGGGGGTGGTGCAGCTGCTTGGGTTGCAGGTGTTCTGGCAGCACCAGATACTCAGGGGAGTTGGCAGCTAGGGCAACAGGGAATATAGTGCTCTAGAAGGGTATGGCAACCAGTACTGGCCAATACTGGAGAAGGAAATCACAACCTATTCCAGTATTCTTGCCTAGAGAATCCTGTGGACAGAGGAGCCTGGTGAGCTGCTGTCCATAGGGTTGCACAGAGTCGGACACAACTGAAGCAGCTTAGCAGCAGCAGCATTGGCCAGTACGTTCCAGTATGCTTGCCTGGAGAACACCCCTCCTTGACAGAGAAGCCTGGCAGGCCACAGTCTACAGGGTTGCAAAGAGCTGGACACTACTGAAGCAACCCTGAGGACGTAGATGCAAGACTTTTTTTGTCTGTGGCAGCTCTGCCCCAGTGAGAGTTGAGCGTGAAGGTGATACAGCTGATTGGCTTGCAGGGACCCTGGCATTGCCAAGTGTGCAGGGACACAGACTGCCTCCACCACAGGAGTTATGGCCCTATCAGTCTTTTCTCGAGCCTCTTGTACAAGCTGGCAATCAGAAGGCATCTTTGGCCAGTATTTCTCAGTAGCTCCTCCCTGAAATTCAGGCACTTAGAGGGCTCCCTGGTCTGGGGTCCTTCTCTGTTGTTAGGTGTGTAAGGCACGTAGACAGCCCTCCTGGCTGAGGTCCTACTCTGTAGTTCAGGCACATCAGGCATTTAAAAAGGGGCATCCTGGGTGAAGTCCTACTCTGTAGTTCAGTGCCTCAGGCGTTTGATGGGCCATCCTCTCTATTGTTCAGCTGCCAGATCCTGGCATGTGGAGAAAGAAGCTATGGTGATGGCTCCACCCGCTACCCGTGACTCAGCAGTATCGCCTTGCTTCCATGGCTGTGTGGCTTTCCTCTGCAGGCATTTCCCACCACAGTTTCCTCCCTCACATCCTCTCCATCTGTCTCTCTGCAGTCAACACCAGCCCTCGCCTTGAGATTGCTCCACAGTACCTAAACTCCAGCTTCCAGCTGCTGCATCTTCCAGGGGACCTGGTCCCTGTCTGGGGTATGTATGGCTGTGGCAAGGACTGTCTGCCTCTCATTCCATTTGGGCTGCCACAGATCAGTTGTTTCACTCGCAGCCTTAAATGTTTCTCCTCTGGTTGAGACAATTGCCCCAGTGGGGGTATCAGACCCCTGCTTCAGTTCCCCCATCTGCAGAGGGCAGGTCCAGTCCTACTAACACTCCTGTTTTCCCCCTGTTCCTTTGCCCTACCAAGTTTTCTGTGGGTCTATTTATTCTTTTTGATTGGTCAGGTACTCCTGTTTGCTCTTAACAGCTGCTCTGCATGCACTTCTGTGTCTGAAGGTGTATTCCTGATGTATCCATGGAGAAATGTACTCCACATCCACCTACTCCTCTGCCATCTTGTTCTTTCTCTTTTTTAAAGAGGGAATAATCACTCTTACTTCATGGTGTTTCCTTGATGTTAAATTATGTAGAATAGTATACGTATTGCCTATAGAATTATTTCTATCATAAAATAATTCAGAGCTGAACTGTACTTGGTGCTTTTATAAATATTAGCTCCTGCCTCCCCAGCAATGCTTATTTTTTATCTGCCTACCTGTGATGGTGATATCTCCTTATTTTAAACTTCAAGCCTTAGTGTAGTCTTGTGACTTTATCTCTCTTTCAAATGAAACACAGAGGCAGATTATTTATTGCCTCTGTGAATTTCCAGCTATATGAGTCCTTCTAAGACCCTATATTTACATCTGTATCCCTCAAACATATCAGGAATGAAATAGAATCTTTTAAGAAGTATACAAACAAGTCTCTCACTTCATTATGGTCAGTGCATAGGTAGAAATGGAAGCTTACATACCTTATATCTAACTATGTAAACTTCATAAACACCCACAAACTGTTATATGAATTATGTTCTATCTTCATGCATTGATAAAATATCTTAATAATAAAAATTTTTAAATTGGTGATTTTATATGATTAAAACCAAGGATAATATTAAAAACTATTGAGTTTAATATTTATTGCACACGTCTGCATATTTTGTTTATGAGGTACTGATGTTTGGATGAGTGATTAAAGAAAAGACATATAATTCATTTGTTTCATAAAAGTCATATATTTGTTTCATAAAACATTTTTATTGCCTTCATTTCAACAAAATCACTAATTATGTGGTAAAAATCAAGATTTCTATATTATTTATGTTCTATGGATAGCAATGACTTCTTAAGCAAATATTACTAAGTCTTTGAAATTTTTTATTAGTTTTATTGAAGAACTAAAGATTTTAGAAAGTTTCTTCTGCTGAACTAGAACCAACTAGATTTCTCAATGAAATTCTTAAACCCATACTTAAATTTGAAACAAGCAAAAAATTTTAGATGTTGTGATTAGTCTTGATGTCATTGTTGTTTAGTTGCTAAGTCATGTCAGACACTTTTGTGGATCCCATGGACTCCATGGACTGCAGCCTGCCCAGTTCCTCTGTCCATGGGATTTCCCAGGCAAGAATACTGGAGTGGGTTGTCATTTCCTTCTCTAGTGGATCTTCCCAACCCAGGGATCAAACCTGTGCCTCTTGCATTGCAGGCGGATTCTTTACCACTGAGCCATCAGGATAAGGTAATCATATATGCTAAACTGTTAGTAAGCAGAAAATATTAAGATATTTTGATTACATCATTTAACTTTTTACAACTTTGCTTTTAAAAAAAATTGGAGTACAATTATTTTACAATATTTTTAGTTTCTGCTGTACAACAACATGAATTAGCTATAAGTGTACATATATGAGTTTGGGTGAACTCCGGGAGTTGGTAATGGACAGGGAGGCCTGGCCTGCTGCAGTTCAGGGGGTCACAAAGAGTTGGACACAATTGAGCAACTGAACTGAACTGAACTGTACATATATCCTCTCCCTCTTGAGCCTCCCTCCCACCACCATTCCACTCCTCTTTACCTTGATTTTCATAATCTCTTAAAGCACTATCTCCATCCACACATAAAAAGTATCACACTTCACTTATGTTGTCTAGATTATGTATATGCATATGTGGGTTCAATCCTTGGGTCAGGAAGATCCCCTGGACAAGGAAATGACTACACACTCCAGCATTCTTGCCTGGGAAATCACATCTATAGAGGAGCCTGGTGGGCTACAGTTTATGATTTGCAGGAGTCAGACACAACTTAGCAACTGAACAGCAACAACAACAAGACTAGATATTTGGAGTTATGAGTCATACTGCACCCACCCTAATGCTGGATCCTGAGTGGCAGAGACACTCATGAGCATGTCAATGCATTCATTTTGTGTGTGCTTGTGGTATGTGGGGCCATCTACAGTGCATTTCCTAAGGACAGGAAAATGTAAGGAAAAGTGGCATAATTTTAATAAAGTAGTCAGAATAGCTAGTGGAGAAGGTAATAGAGAAAAAATTACAAATAAGTAGAGTGAGCCATGTGACTATAAGAGAGAAGAAAATTTCAGAATCGGGAAATAGCCAGAGCAAACATTGTGAGGCTGGAAGTATGATAGATGCATTGACAAATTAGTGTAAATTCCAGTAAGGCTGAATAAAGGGTAAAGTGAGTAAAGAGGTGGGTTATTGGAGAAATGCCCCCTGGAGTGTTCAAATCAGAGCACTGACATGATTTTACTAAGTGCCAGAGCACAGAAGCCAGAGTCATCTTTTTAAAGCACGACTTGAATCATCCCACCTCTTCTCCAGCCTTTAATAATTCATACCACCTAGAAAGCCTTCCCTAGTGGCTCAGACAGTAAAGAATCTGCCTGCATGCAGGAGACCTGGGTTTGATCCCTGGGTTGGGAAGATCCCCTGAAGAAAGGAATGACTACCCATTCTAGTATTCTTGCCTGGAGAATTCCATGTACAGAGGAGCCTGGCAGGCTATAGGCCATGGGGTTTCACACAGTCAAACACAACTGAGTGACTAACACCTAGAAAAATAAAAGTTCATTCTCCTCTGCTGTTAACACTCCCAAAGCACTATTTGATTTTTTAAAAATTTGTTCTTTCCAAAATATTTCTACATATTTTGTATTTTGTCCATGTGCCTCTAGTAAAGAACTTTCTCCAACTAAAATGTTTCATTCCTGTGTTTGTGTCTTCTGCAAACCTTACCTCCCCAAAGGCAATATTCTCTAAAACTCTCAGCCAAAAACAATAACTACCATTCAGAGAGCTTATTATTTACATCCCTTATAGCAATTATCATCTTCTACCCTTTACCAGGTTTATTATGTTCATGACTCAGCTCTTTTACTATTGAGACAAGAATGCTGCTCCATTTACCTTTGAATTTATCTCATACACGTTACACTTAATATATTCTCAGTAAATGTTCTTGAGGAAATGAATGATGAAAAGTCTTCTCTTCAGTTTACCTCAATATGAAGACTAGATAATGGTTAATGCTGTAGAATGCAAGTAAAGGTCTCTTTAGCATATGATTCTAGACCAAGATCCCAGATATGAAGTCCTTTTTGCATTTCTAAGACTGTGTCCTGATGTGTGGAAGATAACTCTTTATTGACCTGAGAAAGCTATAAATAGGAATTGATTTTGAAATAATCTAAAGTTCAGTATCTGGCACGCTATAACAAATATAATGCTAAAATATATCTCAATCCAATGTAAACTTAGAGGCAAATTTCACAAAACACCATCTTGCACTGCGTGCACGCTAAGTTGCTTTAGTTGTGTCAGATTCTTTTTGACCCTACAGACTGTAGCCCACCAGACTCACTGTCCATGGGATTTTCCAGGCAAGAATATTGGAATGGGCTGCCATTTCCTTCTCCAGGGAATCTTCCTGACCCAGGGATCAGACCTGTGCATTAGCAAATTCTAAAAATGCAGTAATTGTATATTTATAATGTAATTAGATCCTTGAAAGAACTTCTTTTCTATGGGTTTTTTGCTTTTTTCCTTTTGAACTGCTTTTCTATACAAGTGTACAAAAATGATACAATTCAATTAATTATTTTGTATATTCATAATAGTGTTAGGTTTATAACTACTGTTTTGTTATAAAAAGACATTTAATATGACAAAAATTTCATAACTCTACAAATTTTGACTATTTCTTACAGTTATGGATTTAAATTTTAAGTATTACATCTGAATTTGTAGAATTTTCTCTCTAGTTCCAGACTCCATATTTGGTTCTTTAGAATATTGACTTTTCTGTAGCTAATAGTCACTTCTGTTACCCATCAGTTCAGTTCAGTTGCTCAGATCAGATCAGATGAGATCAGTCACTCAGTTGAGTCCGACTCTTTGTGACCCCATGAATCACAGCATGCCAGGCCTCCCTATCCATCACCAACTCCCAGAGTTCACTCAGACTCACGTCCTTTGAGTCAGTGATGCCATCCAGCCATCTCATCCTCTGTCGTTCCCTTCTCCTCTTGCCCCCAATCCCTCCCAACATCAGAGTCTTCCCCAATGAGTCAACTCTTTGCATGAGGTGGCCAAAGTACTGGAGTTTCAGCTTGAGCATCATTCCTTCCAAAGAAATCCCAGGGCTGATCTCCTTCACAATGGACTGGTTGGATCTCCTTGCAGTCCAAGGGACTCTCAAGAGTCTTCTCCAACATCACAGTTCAAAAGCATCAATTCTTCGGCACTCAGCCTTCTTCACAGTCCAACTCTCACATCCATACATGACCACAGGAAAAACCATAGCCTTGACTAGATGGACCTTTGTTAGCAAAGTAATGTCTCTGCTTTTGAATATGCTATCTAGGTAGGTTATATGCTATAACATTCCTTCCAAGGAGTAAGCATCTTTTAATTTCATGGCTGCAGTCACCATCTGCAGTGATACACTCATATAATACTATTAATGAAAAAAAAAAAAAAACAATATTATGCAGCGTTATTTCAGTAAAGTGGAGTGTTTGGAAAACTCAAGACCAGTAGCTATTTAACGTATTGAGAGATGATAGCTTAAATGACATCCAAAATAATGGAGCATTTTTTTCTGGTGAGGAATAAAGTGCACAATTCAAATTAGAAGAGAAATGCCATGAAAGGACAAGGTTATAAAAAGACAAACTGTCAGAGAGAAAGAGCAAATAATAGTCTCAAAATAATGAAATGGTTCTTAGGGATACCAATGTCCACTTCCACCAAACTGAAAATTTTCTGCCCAAAGTGACAAGATACTGCCCGGATTTTAATCTCTTTTTGAATAGATGCTTTCAACTCCTTTAGATATATTAGTTGCCTAATAGAATATTTCAGATGAGAGGTTTCTATCAGTCAACATGCAATTCAGCATCAGCACACTTAGAAAATGAAACACCTCTTTCACTTGGGTTTGGAAATTGTAAAAGCTGAGAGAAAGGACAATAATTGAACATAATAGTGAAGAATAGGTCATCAACCATTGTTCAATCCACTACTAGTCTATTAAGACAGTACTGAATAATGATATACTGTAATTATTTCTCTTTCCCACCTAGTTGCTGATGATCTATATATGCTCTTGTCTCTTTCTCTTGCTTTCTTCCCAGAGTAGTTTGTTTGTTTGTTTTTTTAACCAATATCCTTTGCCTGGGATCCTGACTCTCAGTCAGTATTTTCCATTTGAAGCTGGAGGTCAATGAGGATGATGAGAATGGGATGAAACTGGTGGTATTTCATATCCTCCAGGCCTCAGAGTGAAATATTAATATTTACAAAGCAAGCACATGTCTTCCCTGTGAATATTGATTAGCTCTCACCATATAAATTCGATGCAAAATTATGCTGAGTCTTCCTTGCTTCTCTCTATTGTATTACAGATTCGGTTCTATAATTCTAAATGTGGTCCATGCCAGGACTTCAGAAAAGGATCCCACTCCAGAATGGAGAGAAAAATCTATCCAGTCACATGTCTTTTAAATGCCTTAGTGATTAAAAGAAATATTTACAGTCCCTGCTGGGTAAAGCAAATAGCTGTGAGAGCTTTCAGTCATTACTTTAGACATTTTAATATTATTTTACAATATCATAAAGATTGATATTGATACTGTTGAATTTACTGGATGATTATCCTCACTTTCTCTTTAAATATAACCCTTCCCTCCAATGCATCGGTTTTAAGAAATGGAAAAATAACTTCTAGAAAAGACAAGGATTGAAGCAGTTGTAAACTGATTGCTATTAAGTCACCTTTAAGAAAAATTACTTGTATTTCATTTCTTTAAGAGAATGTAAAATTACATATTGAAACAAATAATTCACTCTTTTCCAAAAAACTAATTTACTTTGCATCTTGTTCTAAGGAAGAGCACTTTACATGAAATGATGTACCAGGAAGAGATAACCCAATGAACAATGGAATTAGAGGTAGACTAGATTTTGGATTCTCCTTTCCATACTAATACTACTCTTCTCTGCAACCTTAAAACTGTAGGTCATTCTCAACCTGGTGAGTTCTTTAAACTAAAACTCAAGAGGTTTGATTACTTCATTGCTTTGTTGGCCTTATACTTGAAAATCTCAGTTTGCACATAAGAATCTCAGAGTGGTAAATAGTGGGATGTGGGGGGAGTAATAGCATAGATGGTGGATTTAATCCTCACATCAACAAATGCAACTCCAGGTTATTCTGACACATTTTGGGACTTCATACATATTTTTTTTTTAATCTTACCACTAAAACTGTTTAAAAAACAGAATTTTCTTGAAAATTTAATTTAGTTTACATTTATCTTCTTCATGAATTAGCATACAAAATGGGTGTGTAATAGAAACAAACTTTGTTAAGGTGGAAAAACCAAAGGGAATAATAAAAAAACCATTTTCAGTATAAATAAAGAATAAGTCTTATAAACTGTTTTCTGTTAAGTCACTTCAGTCGTGTCTGACTCTGTGCGACCCCATAGACGGCAGCCCACCAGTCTCTGCTGTCCCTGGGATTCTCCAGGCAAGAATACTGGAGTGGGTTGCCATTTCCTTCTCCAATGCATGAAAGTGAAAAGTAAAAGTGAAGTCGCTCTGTCGTGTCTGACTCTTCGCGACCCCATGGACTGAAGCCTACCAGGCTCCTCCATCCATGGGATTTTCCAGGCAAGAGTACTGGAGTGGGGTGCTATCGCCTTCTCCAAAACTGTTTTCTACTTTTTCTAAATATTTTATTTCATAAAAAATTTTCATGGTCAAATTAACTTAGAGACTGCTGTAAATCTCTTAGAGATTTACAGTGTTCATTATTGATTAAAGACATTGGTGAGTCTTTTATATTTAGTTCAGCACAGTTTTCCCAGTTTTATTAGATGACAGACAACAGATCTTTCTTTTAGGATGATATCTGTTACTCATTTACAGAAACATGCAGCCATAGGGAAATGGAAGTCAACCAGAAAGAAGATACTTGAGATACTTGATTTTCCACTATCTCTGTAGCAATATTTGGTGAAATTATTCAGAACATTAGTGAGCTTTACATTCCCTTATTTTCTGACATGAATATCTTGGATTCCTACTACAGTGCTCATGCCAACTATTGCCTGACATACACAGAAGCTTTCAATATTGGTAAAAGATGACAATGCAGACTACATTATACGGGACTGTAGAATGAACAAATAATTGTGAGTTTCTTTTCACATCATATCTTTTTAATAATAGGAATGGAGTCTATTCACAGATTAGAAAAATGCTTAGTTACCATAGGAAAGATATATGCTCATTAATAAAGGAAAGTGAACTAAAGACTTCAAATGAGAAAAATTTCATTAATTAGTGGTTTCACAAAGTATTGATTGGTCTTACTAGCTTAAAAATATTGGAAACTTTTAGCTATTAATCTGCTGCTGCTTCTGCTGCTAAGTCACTTCAGTTGTGTCCGACTCTGTGCGACCCCATAGATGACAGCCCACCAGGCTCCCCCATCCCTGGGTTTCTCCAGGCAAGAATACTGGAGTGGGTTGCCATTTCCTTCTCCAATGCATGCAACTGAAAAGTGAAAGTGAAGTCATTCAGTCGTGTCCGACTCTTAGCGACCTCATGGACTGCAGCCCACCAGGCTCCTCCGTCCATGGGATTTTCCAGGCAAGAGTACTGGAGTGGGGTGCCATTGCCTTCTCTGAGCTATTAATCTAATGCATGTTATTTTAACTGAGCTTGTTTTTTGCATATGTGGCATGCAATAGTATTAATTTTGTGTAAACTAGCATAAAATATTATGGTTGTGAATTGAGTTAATCTATATTAGCAAAATAGGTAGAAATAAATCAATTTTGATACCAAGAGGTCATAAACTATATTCTTCATGATTCAATATTTTATATGTAATGAGTAGCTAAACATGAATAATATTTAAAACACTTTATTAAAATAATCTTCAGATTATAGGAAGAAATAGTAGATGACATTAGATTTTTTTCTACCTGTAAAAAGAAATAATACAATGATGTTTAAAAAAAATAGATTGAGGTATAGCACACACAGAATAAAATGCTCAAAGGTTAAGATACAGATTTGGTAAGTTTTTAAATTATGTTTGCACCCAAATAACCACACATAAGAACAAGATACAGAAACTTTCTAGCACCCCACAAGCAACATAACAGCCCACTTCTAAGGGATATCTACCTGCAAAACCATTAAACTCTGAGTTAGTAAACCACCATTACTCTGATTTCTTTTCATGGGTTATAATGAAAATGAGCTTCCCTGGTAGCTCAGCTGGTAAAGAATCTACCTGCAATGTGGGAGACCTGGGTTCAGTCCCTGGGTTTGGAAGATCCCCTGGAGAAGGGAAAGGCTAACCTACTTCAGTATTTTGGCCTGGAGAGTTCCATGGACTGTATAGTCCATGGGGTTGCAGAGTCAGACATGACTGAGCAACTTTCACTAAATAATGAAAATAAAAAAGCTACCACAGACATTTCTGAGCATGTGTTTTGTAGGACACATACATCACTAGAAGTTTAATTTCTTGGTCATAGATAGGCATAGATGTGCCATAATAAGCAACGGCAAACAGTGACTTTAGTGGATGCTACATTTTTATTAGGAAAAGACCTTGTGAATCAGTAGTAGCACATTTATGGCTACTTAAGAACATACATAGGCAATGGCACCCCATTCCAGTACTCTTGCCTGGAAAATCCCATGGACGGAGGAGCCTGGTAGGCTGCAGTCCATGAGGTCGCTAAGAGTCAGGCACGACTGAGCGACTTCACGTTCACTTTTCACTTTCATGCATTGGAGAAGGAAATAGCAACCCACTCCAGCGTTCTTGCCTGGAGAATCCCAGGGATGGGGGGGCCTGGTGGGCTGCCGTCTATGGGGTCACACAGAGTTGGACACGACTGAAGCAACTTTGAGAGAGAGAGGGAGAAGAACATACATAACTTGTGCTCCTTATGTTATTTAATTGACAAGGACCAAGGGACAAAGGACATGTTAAAACTCACATAGCTCACAATGCAGGATCTTGATCTGAGACCTCACTTCCTGCTTCTCCCCTCCACACCTGACCTATTTCTACATACCTTCCTTTAAGCAGCAGCATGACACATGGATGGACCTGGAACTTCAGAACAGGACATCTTGCATTCAAATTTGTCCTCGGCAACCCTCCAGTTCCACCTTGATCTCTATCCTTGGATCTAATACAACAACTTTCAAAGTACTTTGAAAATTAAATTAGTTAATATACACAAAGGTCTGAAATGAAATAGGATCTCAGAATTGTTAGTTCTTATACTGCCTTCTGGCTTCCCTGGTGGTTCAGTGGTAAAGAATCTGCCAGCAATGCAGGAGACCCGGGTTCAATTCCTGGGTTGGGAAGATCTCCTGGTAGAGAGCACAGCAACACTCTCCAGTACTCTTGCCTGGAGAATTCCTTGGACAAAGGAGCCTGGAGGGCTACAGTCCATGTGGTTGCAAAGAGTTGGACATGATGGAAGTGACTATGAAGCAGCAGCATACTGCATTCTACTGCTTCCTGAATTAGAAGCTTCCCTGGGCGCATACTTTAAGAATTTGGAGTCTATGATTCTTTCTAAGTTTTTGTTTTTTTCATGATTCTTTATTTTTTAAATGGTCATAATTCGATTGCCTTTGCTAGCCTCATATAACTTCTATGAGAATTAACTGATAATACAGCTAAAAAAGTTTCTCACCTCATACAATGAAGACTGACATTTGGGAAATTAAAAAAATTATATTTGGCAAAACTAATACAATTATGTAAAGTTTAAAAAAAAAAAAATTAGATCCGGGAGTGGGGGTGGGGGGACAAAAGTTATGTATCTACTATACATGTAAAATTTAATCTGTATTTTTCGGTCTTTGATTTTAGGTCAAGGCTTTTCGTTTGGCTACAGGTCTACTGTGGCTTTCATACTATCTTTTGTATATAGAAAACACACACAGGAAGTTAGTGAAAATGTTGGAGTAGCGACCTCTGGGGGCCGTCCTTTCCGAGAAAAATCCTAAAAGTTTATCAGAAACTGTCGAGTAACTTTATTGAAATGCAGAAACATAGCAGCTAAGAGGATGTGTAGGAGGAGAAAGGCCACAGAAACAACACAGAAGATATTCGCATCATTTTAGCTAACCTCGATCTGCCTCTCCCCTGGGGCAGCAGCGATCTTGAAGATGACAGTCTGTCCTCAGTATGGGTACAGAGTAGATCTGCTTCCCAGGGAACTGCGGTATTTGTTTTTATCTCATGGGGAGTTTCCTGAAGGACTGCTAAATGGAGTTTCCCTCTCTTTTGCCTAACTTGGAACTCTATCAAGGAACACAGTCTCAAAAAAAACGAAAGCCATGCAAACAAGCCATTGCAGCCTGGAATGAAAAATAGCAGTTGGGGTTAACAATAGATATACCAAAACCCTGGGAAGAAAAGCTGATTAGTGAGGTTTTGGTGGAAAGAATAGTGACTTTGAAAAATAATTACACAGAGGAACATATAAAGCTACATAAATGCTCAGGACAGGACACATATTCAGAAAAAATGTGAGGAGGCCAC
This sequence comes from Bos indicus, assembly GCF_029378745.1. NCBI lineage: Eukaryota > Metazoa > Chordata > Mammalia > Artiodactyla > Bovidae > Bos > Bos indicus. The sequence goes on along the minus strand of NC_091768.1, from coordinate 21,297,129 downwards.
AAACCTTCAAATGGAGCCTACTTCTAGGCCTAGGGCAAGCTGGAAGTGCAAACTAAGACAAAGTTGTAAACAGCCAGGAAAAGTGTTGAAAGAAGGCACAGTGCAGGGCCAATACAAAAAGACTTGCTGAGTGATTTATTATTATTATTTTTTATTGCTTGCACATTATAATAGTCAAAATGTCCACTTTTCAACAAAAAAAATTATGAAGCGTGCAAAGAAACAAGTCTTGCCAATCCACAGGGGGCGAAAAAGAATTGAACAGAAACAATCTTGAGAAAGCACAAATATTGGATTTACTAGACAAGACTTTACATCAACTCTTTTAAATATACTCCAGAAGCTAAAGGACATAACAAATAAAGGAAATAGGTAAATAATGACTCATAAAACAAAGAATATCAATAAACAGAACCTGTAAAAAAGAAACAAATATAAATACAGAGAAGAAAAGCACAATAGTTAGTACGTAAAATCCATTATAGGGTTTTAGCAGCAGGTTTGAGCAAACAGATGAACGAATCAGCAAAGTCAATAACAGGTCAAATGAAATCGTCCAGTTAAAAGAACAGAAAGTTCTTACAATGCATACAAATTAGTTTTTAAAATAAACAACACTCACTTTTTGCACTTTTATGAGTTTTCATAGAATTTAGTTAAAATATTTAATTATATATGTTAAAAATATTTATAGAGACATATGACAGGAATAAATAGCTTACAGAAGAAACTCAAGTTATTTCTGCTAACTTCAGCTCTCAGAAGCAAAGATATGTGCTGCTGCTGCTGCTGCTGCTAAGTCACTTCAGTAGTGTCCGACTCTGTGGGACCCCATAGACGGCAGCCGACCAGGCTCCCCCGTCCCTGGGATTCTCCAGGCAAGAACACTGAAGTGGGTTGCCATTTCCTTCTCCAATGCATGAAACTGAAAAGTGAAAGTGAAGTCGTTCAGTTGTGTCCGACTCTTAGCAACCTCATGAACTGCAGCCTACCAGGCTCCTCTGTCCATGGGATTTTCCAGGCAATAGTACTGGAGTGGGTTGCCATTGCCTTCTACCTAGCTACCACAGGCATCTTTCGCTATATTTTTAAAGAGAGAATCAGGATTGTGGGTAATCCAGGAAGTCAGTTGGAAGAGTCTTCATTGTGGTTAATATTTGTATAGTGAGCTTTGGTTTACAAAACTTTTTGTCTTTGACTTTCTTTATGCAAAGACCTTGTCCATATTGTTCGTAAGTGAGTCCACAGTACCTACAAATAATAGCCCTCAGTAAATATCGGTGACCAAGAAAGGACTCAACACAGGAGGAATAATTTAGGGGTGGGCAAGTGGGAGGTACAAGCTAGAATGGCTCCAGGAAGTACCATATAGCAAGGGTAATAGAGCCAATATTTTGTAAATGGAAAGTAACTTCTTATTAATAAAATTATATAAAAGAACTTAAAAGACTCAGCAAAACTGTTTTCTTCATTTAGCAAGACAGGGTAAAAAATATGTGAAAGTATTTGAAAATTATACACTTTATATAATAGGCTTCATAATAACATATTTCTTTTAAATTTTGCAGCCCATATCTTCCTGTATTATCAATATACACCTGATTTAGAACATGAACTTTCAATCAGCAGTCACTTGAAACTTTTTTCTAATGAGTTTCACAGTTCTCTAAGAAAACAAGACAAAGTGAATGGCACTTTTCATTATTTTGCAAGTTGGATTATGGTGCCAACACTTTACAAGGCATTCATAATATGACGAAATTAAAGTAGAACTTACATATCATCATATACTTGCATGTGCAAACTTTCTTTTGAATCTCAGCATTGCTTTATGAGCAATTTTGTTAAGGCTGAAAACTGTCTAATATGATAGAGATATGAGTATATATTTTAGCTTACCAAACAGTAAGTGATATATATTTTAAAAAATAGTTTCCATTCTTATCCTTGCTTTCCATTACTGAAATCTTTCTTTTAAAATGCCTGTTTTTCTTGAAAATTTGCTTGTGTGGCCTGACCAAGTGTAAACTCTCGTTGGGGCAAGTGAGGGAGGAAAAACAAAATGAGTTTAGCTATTTCCAAGTGAGGGAGACATACGCTTTGTATGCCCTTTACTTTAATGAATTAAGAACAGACATCTGATGTACCCTCAGCATTTTAAAAGTCATCCAGTGTGCCTGTCTTGGAGGCAGCATGGACAGCGGAAACATAAGAAGCCCTGGAACCAAAAAATATTGATTCTAGTAAAATCATTGCCACTTTTTTGGTAGTGTGATCGTGAATGTGTCCTACTACTGTGCTAGGACTTATTTTCCTTATTAGTCAATGTGAAAAATAATACTGCTCATGTGGAAGCAGTAGTAAAATATGAGAAAGCAGTAGTAAAATATTAGTCTGGTAGCTTTAGAAGATAACATTAATATTAGTTATTATCTTATAAGGTTTTCAAATCTAAACATGAAGAATGTTCTGACTTCATGCACACACATGTAATTCTGATTTTAATCTCACTCTTCACTCCCACAAACTTTAATAGCTTTTCGTATGGTGAAACAGATGTGATTTTCCAAGTGCTGATAAGTTCCAAGTGCTGATAGTGGTTTTTGCTGTGAGCTGCGTGAGACTGATAGCCCTTTATTCTCAGAATCTATCCATATTTCGAATTGAAAGAAAATAAAAAGAGAATAAAACACTTTTGTTGAGTCCTTTCTTGGTCACAGGTATTTACTGAGGACTGAACGTGTGCCAGGTACGATTTGTGGACGCTCTGAACCCAGTTGTGAATGACTTAGACAAGGTCTTTGCATAAATAAAGTTCACATAGCTAATGACAAAAGGTTTGGTAAACCAAAGCTCACTATACAAATATTAACCACAATCGAAGCTCCTTCAACTCGAACTATAGGTAGATTCTGAAAATAAAGAGCTAGCAGTGTATGCATATGCTGCTAAGTCGCTTCAGTTGTGTCCGACTCTGTGTGACCCCATAGACGGCAGCCCACAAGGCTCCTCCGTCCCTGGGATTCTCCAGGCAAGAACACTGGAGTGGGTTGCCATTTCCTTCTCCAATGCATGAAAGTGAAAAGTGAAAGTGAAGTCACTCAGTATGGTTCATAGCAAAACCACTGCTAAACTAACGTACTAGTTTCTGGGGAAACTAACATTTCCCCAGAGGTGGGGCAGCCATTGCTTCAACTATAGGTCTGCCAATCCTGAGTCTTGGTCTAGTTTTTGCTTTTAGTTGTAGTTTCTGTAAAAATCTTCAGCCTACTTTCAGATCTTTGGACTCACTGCTGTGTCTGAAAACCCCAACTTGCCTAGTTCTGGGATAGAAAACTTTCCATAAACTCATGGTCATTATTCTTTTTTCAGTCTTGCTTTGACTACCAATTTTGTCTCCATCATCATGGTGGATGCAGCAATTAACATGAAAACAAGTATAAAAATGCAGTGGGTTATTTAGCAAACTGTGTACAAATTGGGACTAAAGAGACAGTCTTTTTCACAGGAAGACCACAAGGAAAGTCAAGTTTTACATAAGGTTGGCACTGTAAAAGTATGTGAGCCTTAGTTTATTTTCTCCACAAGAGGACAGTTTCTGTCCCTGCTGCCTTGCTAATTCAACTGAGCATGACCCCTTCATATCCCAAGACACACAGACATCTACTCATTCTATGAGTCATAGTCTTCTCCTGATGCCAAGCAAGAACTTCATAAGGTAACACCTTTTTAAGAAAAAAAAAAAAAAAAAGCAGCTAAATGGAATTTTCAGCAAATGATTTGACCTCATTTTCATAGGAATATTTAAAGCCTTCAGATGAGTTGTTTGAGAGATGGCCATTTTGAAGAAAGACATCCCAGAACAATTATATTATTTCAGTGGACTGAGTTTCAAGGGTGAAATTTACGTTAGTAGGACAGAATAAATGAGAGGAACAGATTTTAGTCAGAGCACGATCCAACATCCATAAATGAAGTGCTACTCCAACCAACCTTATGGAAATAGCACAAGGAGGAATTTTCACTTTCATAAAACATTCAGACTTTCTACTGTAGCATTCTTAATAGGAATAGTAACAGTGAAACTCAAAAGCATGATTCTACAAAGCTCTGGTTTGAACGCACAATTGCTTTGTTCTGTGAGTTTTAAGATATGTTACCTCCCTACAACTGAACATCTATTTTTACAAACCTAAAAGAACTGACTTTAAAATGTGTTTTTATTGAAAGTTTCTTTCAAAATATCATCAAGGAAATTAGATATTTAACAGAAACTCTATGTTCCTATAAATATCTTATTAGAGAATCCTCAAGCTCCTTCCTATTTCTTTCAGGAGAAGCAGCAAAGGAACAAGTGAGCTGAAGCCAGACAATTCATTACATCAAGAACACACAAGACACACAGATCAAAGCAAACTTTATCCTCTTCCAATCTTTTCTACACTACTCTCTGCTTTGTGAAAGTTAGCACCTTTGGTTTTCTGAAGGATTCTTCAGTAGACAATTTACTTAAACAAAAATGGGTATGTTTCCAAATTAGAGACATGGAAGTACAGACACTTCAAAGATGGAGCCCAGGGCAACTCAAGCTTTATTTCCCACCTACTTTTATTCTGGTCTTGCCTGGTGGCCCAAATGGTAAAGAATATGCCTACAATGCAGGAGACCCAAGTTGGATCTCTGGGTTGGGAAGATCCCCTGGAAAAGGGAATAGCAACCCACTCTAGTACTCTTGACTGGAGAATCCTATGGACAGAGGAGCCTGGCAGGCTACATTCCATAGGGTCACAAAGAGTTGGACACAACTGAGCAATTAACACTTTTCTTACTTCTACTCTGAGTAGGAATACAAATGTGGGCAAAGACAAGACATCTTTCAAAGGCCAACACTGAGCTTGAGTTCCTATCAAAGAAGCTGATCAGGGTTCAAAACCTGAATAAATTTCAAAAATCTTAGAGGCTTAACTCATTGCTATGAAATTAAGGATTTCAACTCGAAAAAGATTTTATCATTGTGAGTAGAAACTAAATACATTTGTTTTATAAATTGAATGTCCATGAGTGAGACTTTTGTCAAATCAAGACACATCTCGATGAAGAATCAGGAAGTGTGAAGAGAAACAAGAACATTTTTAAAGTACATGTTTTCTGACATAAGCACAGATAAAATACAACTGATTGACTCATATAAGAAGAAAAGGAAAACAATGAAAATGAAGCCTCTTTCCTGTGGCCATAAAGCTGAAAAAGACAAATTTGGGGATAGTGAAGTATAAAAAAGAATGACGGAATTCAGTGACCAGTTAATGGTCATGGCACTTATCCTAAAGGAATGTCTGGAAAAATGTTTCCAGTGGAAGCTGGTGCATGACTGGGCCCCTAGTGAAAATGAAAGTAGGGAGCCCCCGCCAGCCAAGGGAGGAGCACGAGAGGGAACATTCCGCTGGCCAGGAATTTCAGATGATGAAAGCTGAGCCGCCACACTCGACGCCAGGTCTGGGCCAGTCTGGAGGGAGAGGACGCCAAGCTGGAGTCTGAGCTGGTCAGAAAAAAAATACCCAAATCCAGAGTTAGAAAAAGCAAAACCAGAAAGGTCACTGTGGTACCTCCTACTCTAGCTTATGGATATCATGGTGGGACATTAAACTAATGCTATGGAAGAGCATATCTTTGATGATGTGACCCTAATGAAATTAGGGGATTTTTTAAAAATTACTTTAAGTACTTTATTTATTCAAAGGATGTTCACCTAGAGCCTATATTTTGCTAATGCAGAGCTAGATTTCAGGAATAAAAAGATGAAGTCAGAACAAGAAATGTTTTCAATATACTAGTATATATCAAATAGATGGCCAACAAGGACCTACTGTATAGTATGGGGAACTCTGCTCAATATTCTATAATAATCTAAATGGGAAAGGATTTGGAAAAGAATAGACACATGTGTATGTGTAACTGAATCACTTTGCTGTTCACCTGAAACTAATGCAGCATTTGTAAATCAACTATAGTTTCATATAAAATAAAACTTTTAAAAAAAATTTAAAGAGACACAAACAGTATTATTAGGAACCACCAAGAAATTAAGATCAAAGTTACAGTTTGGATTTGGGAATTAGAAGTGGTGGGTGATTTTAGCAGGAGAAGTTTTAGTGTATGGTATGGTAAGGACAGAAGGAACAATGTAGTGAACTGAAAGATAATTTAGGAGTAGGTTCATAAAAAAGGAGTGCATGTAACTTCTCCATGTCCCTGGATGAAAGGAGGGAATTAGGGCAGAAACTAGAGGGGAGACAGGGCTCAGATGGGTTTGGTGTTTGTTATTGTTGTATTGCTGTTTTTTGAAAAGAAAATAGTAATTCAAATTGATAGCATTGTTTGATATATTATTTGGTTTACCACAATAGTTCAGTTGCTAAGTCATGTCTGACTCTTTGAAACTCCATAGACTGCAGCATGCCAGTTTCCTCCGTCCTCCACTATCTCCTGGAGTTTGCTCAAATTCGTGTCCATTAAGTTGGACAATTAACCATCTCATCCTCTGCTACCCCCTTCTCCTTTTGCCTTCAATCTTTCTCAGCATCAGGGTCTTTTCCAATGAGTTAGCTATTTGCATCATGTGGCCAAAGGACCAGAGCCTCAGCTTCAGCAATAACCATTTCAATAAATATTCGGGATTGATCTCCTTCAGAATTGACAAATTTGATCTCCTTGCAGGCCAAGGGACTCTCAGGAGTCTTCTCCAGCATCACAATTGAAGAGCATCAATTCTTTGGTGCTCAGCTTTCTTTATGGTCCAATTCACACATCCATACATGACTACTGGAAAAACCATAGCTTTGACTGTATGGATGTTGGCAAATAGCAATAGAGTAATGATAATTTGGGAGATCCCAGGTGGTGCTAGTGGTAAAGAACCCACCTGCCAATGCAGAAGACTTAAGAGACTCAGATTTGTTCCCTGGCTTGGGAAGATCCCTTGAAGATGGGCACAGCCGCCTACTCCAGTATTCTTGCCTGGAGAATCCCATGGACAGTGGAGCCTAGTGGGCTACAGTGCATTGGGTCTCACAGAGTGATACACAGGTAAAGCAACTTAGCATGTTCACAACGATAATTTAGACTTGGAAAAGACCCTAAAGATCACACACTTTTCACATTGTATAGATGAAGAACTTAGGACCTGGAGTATAACCAATATTTCATAATAATTCCACTTATATAAATGGAGTATAATCTATAAAAATTTTCAATTGCTGTGTTGTACACCTGAAACTAATATGATATTGTAAACCAACTATACCTCAATTAATTAAAAAAAAAAGATGACCTGAAAGTTGAGATTTTCTAGTTATTTTAAAACCTATGACAGCAGACTTCAGCTGGGAATATGAGGCATTATGAGGGATACAAAATGTAATGATTGTTTAGAACTCCCTCCCTCCCTCTCTCTCTTCCTTCATATTTCTTTGCCAAATTTAAAATATCTTCTTAATGCTACCCATTTCAAATACAGTATACAATTGAAGCTAGTGTCAAGATAAATTGAGATGAAAATATAACACTATAAAATTTAATTAAGCCATATATTTAAGCCACATAATTAAGTGGAAAGTGTATTTTGGAATGATTTTATTGTTGCCCCCATTTCTACATTTTACTTTGGCTTTATGGACCTGGCATCCATATATATTTTTTTTGCAAAAAGTAACTTTAGTTTTAAAACTAAAACAGAAATTGGACAGTTTTCCTATGCAAATCCTTAGCAGTAATCTTTAAAGTATTGTCAGTGGAACCTATAGACGTTATAGCTGGACTCTCTTCCTTTAAAATATCAATAAAAGTAATGCTAAAAGCTGTAAGAATGCCTCAACCCTGTGGCAAATAGTAGACGTTCTGTAGTGTTGAAAGCTTTAGCATTAAAAATATTTAGTGTTTAAAAGCAGACATTATGTGAAAGGAGAAGAAAATACAGGACTTAAAAACCTTATGTGACCTTCTGCTCTAATCGAGCCAAAATACATAAATTAGCACACCATTGAATTTGTAGGAGGAAATGGCCTGTTAGGTCATTTAGTATTTCCCCTGCTAAGTTTAAACAGTTCCCTACAGCATTTTTTTTTTTTTAATACTGTAGGTCTAGTTTTGAAAGTTTCATGTATTAATACTTTTCACCACATCCTTAAAAAGCTATTAATCTAGTTGAACTTTATAGGAAGTAACTAATAATGTTGAACAAGAAGCTTTCTTTTCTTAATGTGATTCTACTACCAGCTTCATTGTCAGATATTTCTCTTTCTGTCTCCCTCTTTTGAGTATTTGAGTTGTATGGAACTCAACTGAATGAAAATTACAAAAGTGGCAAGATTGGTCAATAATGAACTTGCCTTCCTCGTCCTTCTCCTTCCTCAAGTTTAGGCTTAGGCGATGGAGTGATGCCCCTTGTACTTGAAACGACCTTGCCCCTTCCTTTCTTCTGAATGTAGTGTCCCCTGAAAGAAGGCTATAGGAGTTTATAATTATATTTACCATCCCCAAGAAATGGATTTTTTTGTGTGGCTATCAATATGCTTTCAGAAGCTTATGAGGGGAGCAAGGATTCTACTGTGCTTAGTCGCTCAGTCATGTCTGACTCTTTGCGACCCCATGGACTGTAGCCCACAAGGCTCCTCTGTCCATGGGATTCTCCAGGCAAGAATACTGGAGAGGGTTGCCATTCTTTTCTCCAGGGGATCTTCCCAACGCAGGAATCAAACCCAGTTCTCCCACACTGCAGGTGGATTCTTTACCGTCTGAGCCACCAGGGAAGCCCAAGGGTTCTATTACTACAGCTTATTTAGAATAAATGCAAGATTCCAAGCTGATAATTATCCAGAAGTGAATTTACCATCTCTTAATATCTTTGGAGAGCAGAGGTATACTTTGGAGTCTATACCTTGTGAGTGATAAGCCATTAAGTTTTATCCTAATTGACATCTGTGGTAGCCATTCTGAAAGAGAATGGAAAGATGATTTTGGAAATTTTGGTCAAAAATTGCATAAGATATTTAAAACACCTTGATATATATGTGTGTATACACACACACACACACACACACACACATAGATAGGCCATTGTGTGTGACGGCTGGCTTATGATCTGCGCAGGAGAGCAGATCGTTGAATTTTCAGGAATTTTGTGAAGCAAGTAAACACACCCATGATTAAATATTAAATTATTGCTTTTGTGTTGTTGCTCGGTTGCCCAGTCGTGTCCAACTAGACCCCATGGCCTGTAGCACACTAGGACTCCCTGTCCTTCACCATCTCCTGGAGTTTGCCCAAGTTCATGTCTATTGCATCAGTGATACCATCCAGCCATCTCATCCTCCGTTGTCCCCTTTCCCTCTTGGCCTCAATCTTTCCCAGCATCAGGGTGTTTTCCAATGAGTCAGCTGTTTGCATCAGTTGACCAAAATATTGGTGCTTCAACTTTAGCATCAGTCCTTCCAATGAATATTCAAGGCTGATTTCCTTTAGGATTGACTAGTTTGATTTCCTCACTGTCCAGGGGATTTTTCAAGAGTCTTCTCCAGCACCACATTTCAGGTGTAGAGAAAAGTGACTTAGTTATCCATATATGTGCACCTATTCTTTTTCAAATTCTTTTCCCATTTAGGTTGTTACATAATATTGAGCAGATTTTTCTGTACTATAGAGTAGGTCCTTGTTTGTTATCCATTTTAAATACATCAGTGTGTACATGTCAATCCCAAACTCCCTAACTATTCCTCCCCTCTACCATTCCCACCTGGTACTGAAAGGTTGTTGTTGAATCACGCGAATACACCGGGATTCTTGGCCCCCGGAGGAGAAGAATTCAATCCGGGGCCAGAGACGAGGCTTGATCGCTCAGAGCTTTTGTGTAATAAAGTTTTATTAAAGTATAAAAGAGATAGAGAAAGCTTCTGACACAGGCATCAGAAGGGGGCAGAAAGAGTACCCGCTTGCTAGTGTTAACAATGAAGTTATATAATCCAAAGAATATCTGGAGATTGTAAAGACCTCATCAGACCTACTCCCATAATTTACAGTTTAAGATAACACTGTCCTCAGGCAAGATACATCCTTGTAAAGACCAGGTCTACTCCCATAATTAACATTTTAAGATAACAAGGTTGAATCCAAAGACTGTCCTTAGGCAGGATACATTATTGGTATATAATCCTAAGGAATGTGGAGAAAGAAAAAAAGTTTGTCCTTTCTTCCTCCTTGAGAATTCCAGACCCCTCTCTCCTTGGGGACCCCTAGACTCCCTATCAACCTGCCTAGGAACTGACTCTCTCAGTACCATAAGCTTGTTCTCTAAGTCTGCGAGTGGGATTTCTGTTTTGAAAATTAAGTTCATTGTATCATTTAAGATTCTGCATATAAGTGATACCACATGATATTTCTCTTTCTATGTCTGACTGACTTCACTCAGTATGACAATCTCTAGGTCCATCCATGTCGCTGCAAATAACACCATTTCATTCTTTTTAATGACTAATATTCCATTATATATATATATGTACCACATCTTCTTTAACCATTCCTCTGTCAATGGCTATTTAAGTTGCTTCCATGTCTTGTTTATTGTAAATACTGCTCCAATGAACATTGGAGTGGGCATATATACTCTACTGTTGACAAAATTATAAAATAACTTTACTTTAAAAATGCTAACTATATAGTTAAGGAACAAGGAAGACATTGAATATCTATCCATGATTTTATCAGTTGTATAATGTCATTTTTGTATGTTCATTTTGATACTATACATTTTAGATGAATTTCATTATTGTTTTATTTTAATAATATCCTTCATACTATAACAGTAGTAATAGGACATAAAATTTAAAAAATAAGGTGAGGGTTCAGGATGGGGAACATATGTATACCTGTGGTGGATTCATTTTGATATATGGCAAAACCAATACAATATTTTAAAGTTAAAAAATAAAAAAAAAAGAAAAAAATTTACTAATTTCCCAAAAAAAAAAATATATATATATATATAATCAAAGTAAGATTGATTATTAGAAATAAAGTTAAGTCACTTTGTAACTTGAATGGTTAATTCTCATAAGTACTGATCTGGTTCCAAATTTTTTAGAAGTAAAGTAAAAGTGGAATTCAATTAACTTTGCTCTTTATCTGAAGAGGTATTTATTTATCTTACTGAATATAGGAGTAATGCATTATATGGCTCATTTTGAAATGGTTATTAAATAAAATGTTTTCAGTGTTGTGAGGGCATAAATTAAAACCTGATATATAGGCTCTAAATATGTGATTTTTGAATCAATAAATTCCTGAGCAGTTATATCAATTTTTTCTGATTACCTTCTATTAAAATCCAAAATGTAACTTTTTAAAAACTTGAAGAAATAACTCCAACAGGCTTAGAGCTTAGAAAAGAGAGAGAAGCATTAGTTTTTGGACAATATTTATTATCTTTTTTGTTCTAAAGACATAAATATGTCATAAAATAGATATGTTCCTGGCTTGTGAAACCTAAAACATAAAGTGAGAGATTTTCACTATTTTACTGTTCTCTTAAATGTTAAAATCAAGTCCCATTCTCTTTAGGACTCTCTCAAAGACACATGGCAAATAGGTGGTGATGTCTGAACTCTACCCAGCCAGTCTGGCGTTGAATGTTGTCTGTTACATTATCAGGAGCTCAGTTTCAATCTGGAAGTTACATTATTTTGCCAACTGAAAAGAGATCCATGGGCTTAAGACATCAGATGCAAAACAAGCAAAATTAACATTTTTTGACAGAAAACTTTGTGTACTGACTTATTTTTGCCCAGAAGGATATGCCAAGTTTCCTATGCAAGTAGGTGGCCGACAGCTGTGTTTTAGAAAGAAAAAAAAACCAAAACAGACATTTCTGTATATAATGAGGCAAACTGTCACAGAGGACAAGTGATAGAAAGCTCACAGAGCAAGATGCTTGAGACACACACACACACACCACATCCCTCAAGAGCATACATATTCTAAAATATAGTAAAATATTGGGTCAATATTTGCAGAGTCACAAATTCATTGTTATGATGCATCAAACATTGTGTCTACAGATTAAACTCATCTGTACTGCTTTATACATTATCCACTTACTTTATGAAGTCAGTGTAATTTTAATATCAAAACTGTATCTTGGAAATGTACAAAATTTAAAACTACAAAGAAAACCTATTGTGAAAAATAGGCAGTTTTTAATACAAAATACTGCCAACTAGCACTATTGTGAAATACTATTTTAAATAAAGTTCATTCTAGAACTCAAGGTTAGTTTACTATTAGAAATCTATGCTTACTTATTAAGTAAAAAATTTAAAGAAAATATTCATAAATCACAAGTATACTGCAAAGCCGTTTAATGAATTCACCTAGGACTGTAATATTCTAGAGGGTATGCAGAAAAAAAAAAAAAAAACCACTTAAGTATGATAAAAATTTAGTGTGGCCCAAATCATATATGTGTTTAATTTATCCCCAAAGTTGAGTTCATGTTCCAAAAAATAAAATAAGTCTAAAATACATTCATGTTCAAGTGTCAAGAAAAACATCATAGGAAATTAAGATACAAGTACTTCACAAGAACCAGATTTGAAAATGAAAAATGAAATCTGGAAATATTACTGTAAATGTCTCTTTTTGGTGTGCATGAAGAAAATATTATTCTGGGAAACCACAAAAGCCAACTGACTTAAATTACAGAATATTTTATATCAGAAGTAGCTGTTCTGTGAACTTTTCCTTTATATTTCAATTTTTGCTCAGGATAAATCTCAATACCAGAATACTTTAGATACCTAAATACAAGACATGATGCCATAAAACTCCTAGAAGAGAACACAGAACATTCTGTGACATAAATCATAGCAATATTTTATAGATCAGTCTCCCAAGGCAAAAGAAATAAAAGCAAAAATAAACAAGTGGGATCTAATAAAACTTAAACTAAGTTTTGTGCAGCATAGGAAACCATCAACAAAATGAAGAAACAACTACAAAATGGGAGAAAATATTTTCAAACATGCAATCAACAAGGTATATTATCCAAAATACACAAGCAGTTCATATAGCTCACCAGGGATTATCTGGTGGTTCAAATGGTTAAGTGTCTCTGCCTGCAATGCAGGAGACCTGGGTTTGATCCTTGGGTTGAGAAGATCCCATGGAGAAGGAAATGGCAATCCACTCCAGTATTCTTGCCTGGAGAATTCCATGGACAGAGGAACTTGGTGGGCTAGAGTCCATGGGATCACAAAGAGTTGGCTATGACTGAGCGACTAACACTTTTCACACTTTCATACAACTCAATACCAAAAATCCAAACAACACAAACAAACTGAGCAGAACTAAACAGATATTTTTCCAAAAAAGACACATAACTGACCACAGGCACATGAAAAGATGCTTAGCATTGCTAATTATTAGAGAAATGCGATGACAGTGAGGTATAACTTCACCCAGTCAGAATGGCTATAGTCAAAAAGACTACAAATGATGAATGCTAGAGAGGGTATGGAGAAAAGGAAACCCTCCTGCACTGCTGGTGCGAATGCAAATTGGTGCAGCCTCTATGGAAAGCAGTATGGGTATTCCTTAAAAAATGAAAAATGAAGCTACCATATAATCCAGGAATCTAGAGTATATATCCAGAAAAAAACAAAAACTTTAATTCCAAAAGATGCATGTACCCCAATACCATAGTAGCATTGCTTACAATAGCCAAGGCATGGAAACAACCCAAATGTCCTTCAATAGACAATTGGCTTAAGAAGATGTTATATATATATATGTACACATGTATACACACACACACACACACACACACACACACACACATATATATGTATCACACACATACACACACTTGATGGAGTACTACTTAGTCATAAAAAGGATGAAGTGTTGCACTTTGCAGCCATATGGAAAGACATAGAGGATATTTTTTAGTATTCATAATTTTTTCATTTTTTCTTTCTTATTACATTTTTTAAATTATAAAAGCATGATAACACATTTACAAGAGACTTAGAAAATACAGAACAAGGTTGCATATAGTTTCCCTGTAAATTGCAACTATCTTTCTAAGTAGATAAATTAAGATTTTTAGTTGGAGTTTCAATAACAAACTCTCAAAAATTAGTAGAATTAATAGACAGAAAAGTAGAAAGATGTTAGTAGACCTGAAAGGCACTATGAACCAATTCAACATAATTAAGATTTATACAATTTCACACAAGAGCAGGATATAAATTCTATTCAAGTTCCTGTAGACTTTAAACCAGGAGACACTGCAGCATATTCAGGAACATAAAACAAGGTGCAAAAATTTCATGGTCTAAATATATTGAAATCATAGAGTCTGTTCTCTTATCACTGTGAAATTATTTTAGAAATCAATATCAAAAGATATTTGAAGGTAACCCAGATATTTTCAAGTGCAATGTGACATTTACCAAAAGAGATCTTTGACTTAGCCATTGAAAGCCTCAATAAAGTTAAAAGACTGAAAAAACACAGAGGGTGATTGCAGAGAAGAAAGCATTTACATGAGAAATTAATATCAAAATGAGAAATTAATTTTGGAGATACTTTGCAAACCTTGTGTTTCTGGAAACTAAATATCCACTTCTAGATGATGGCTGTATCTAAGAAGCCATAACAAGGAAAAATAGAGAATATTTGTAACAGAATAAAAATGAAAAGAGAACGTATCAAAATTTGTTGCCTGCAGCTGAAGCTGTGCAATGCTACATTATACAATGTGGAATCTTGAATAAGACATGAAAACAAATAATGAACAATAGCATAAAAGTTTTTTGAAATCAGAACAACAGAAAAAAATGGAGAAATTGGAAAAGATGAATTGAAATGGGAGCATTGACTACAAAATAGAATAAGTGAAACAAACTAGATAAAAGTAAAAGATCATCGTATAGTCCAGTTGTTTTTAAACATGGCTGCTTATTAGAATCACATCTGGAGTTTTGGAGAAAAAAACAATTCCTAGGCATTTGTATTTTTTAAAAAACTCCAAGGTAATTCTAATGTGCATCTGGATTTTAAAAATTATTAAATGTTTTCTATTAAACTGCAACTTTAGTCATAGAGAATTCTATTTTCTGTTCACCAATCATGACTCAATGAATACAGTATACTAACGCATATATATGGAATTTAGAAAGATGGTAATGATAACCCTGTATGCGAGACAGCAAAAGAGACACAGATGTATAGAACAGTCTTTTGGACTCTGTGGGAGAGGGAGAGGGTGGGATGATTTGGGAGAATGGCATTGAAACATGTATAACATCATATATGAAATGAATCACCAGTCCAGGTTCGATGCATGATACTGGATGCTTGGGGCTGGTGCACTGGGATGACCCAGAGGGATGGTACGGGGAGGAGGGAGGTGGAAGTGGGGTTCAGGATGGGGAGCATGTGTACACCCGTGGCGGATTCATGTTGATGTATGGCAAAACCAATACAATATTGTAAAGTAATTAGCCTCCAGTTAAAATAAATAAATTTATATTAAAAAATAGTTACATAATCACAATGGTAAAAGATGTTTATCAGTTTTTATAAACAATAGCCAGATAAAAAAAATAAAAGACAATTACAGTTGCAAGTCATAATGGCAACATGATTAACCTAATATAAAATAGTTACATACAGTTTGGGAGGTTAAGTAGAGTGATGTGGTAAGTGGAAGCACACATATTCACATGTTTCATCCAGCCAGTTGGTTTATGTCATTTGGATGGTGCATTTAATCCATTTACATTCAAGGTAATTGTCAATATGTATGATTCTATTACTATTTTCTTTAGTGTTTTGAGTTTGTTTTTTCTAAGTCTTTTCCTTCTCTTGTGTTTCCTGCCTTTTGCTTGTCTTTAAAGCTTTTGATTTCTCAGTCAAATCTGAACAAGAGTCTTGCTGGATAGAGGATTCTTGATTGTTGTTTCTTCCATCACTTTAAATATATTGTGCCGTTCCCTGATAATGAGTGATGTTGAGCATCTTTTCATGTGTTTGTTAGCCATCTGTATGTCTTCTTTGGAGAAATGTCCACTTCACACCAGTCAGAATGGCTGCGATCCAAAAGTCTACAAGCAATAAATGCTGGATAGGCTGTGGGGAAAAGGGAACCCTCTTACACTGTTGGGAATGCAAACTAGTACAGCCACTATGGAGAACAGTGTGGAGATTCCTTAAAAAACTGGAAATAGAACTGCCTTATGACCCAGCAATCCCACTGCTGGGCATACACACCGAGGAAACCAGAATTGAAAGAGACACATGTACCAGAATGTTCATCGCAGCAGTGTTTATAATAGCCAGGACATGGAAGCAACCTAGATGTCCATCAGCAGATGAATGGATAAGAAAGCTCTGGTACATATACACAATGGAGTATTACTCAGCCATTAAAAAGAATACATTTGAATCAGTTCTAATGAGGTGGATGAAACTGGAGCCTATTATACAGAGTGAAGTAAGCCAGAAAGAAAAACACCAATACAGTATACTAACGCATATATATGGAATTTAGAAAGATGGTAATGATAACCCTGTACGCGAGACAGCAAAAGAGACACAGATGTATAGAACAGTCTTTTGGACTATGTGGGAGAGGGAGAGGCGGGGTTGATTTGGGAGAATGGCATTGAAACAGGTATAATATCATATAAGAAATGAATTGCCAGTCCAGATTAAATGCAGGTTACAGGATGCTTGGGGTTGGTGCACTGGGATGACCCAGAGGGATGGTATGGGGAGGGAGGTGGGAGGGGCGTTCAGGATGGAGAGCACGTGTACACCCGTGGCAGATTCATGTTGATGTATGGCAAAACCAATATAATATTGTAAAGTAATTAGCCTCCAATTAAAATAAATACATTTAAAAAAGGAAAAAAATAAACAACAACAATAAAAAAGAATAATAAATAAATATATTGTGCCATTCCCTTCTGGCTGGTAGAATTTTTGTTGAGTAATCAACTGATAATCTTATGGGAGTTTCCTTCTATGTTATTTGTTGTTTTTCCCTAGTTGCTTTGAATATTTTATCTCTGCCTCTGATTTTTGTCGGTTTGATTACTGTGTGTCTCAGTGCTATGTTTCTGTGTCTCGGGGCAGCTATTACTGTGTATTCCTCCTTGTGTTTACCCTGCCTGGGATTCTCTACACTTCCTAAACTGGTTTGACTATCTCCTTTTCCATGTGAAGGCAGTTTTCAGCTATTATCTATTCAAATATTTTCTTGGGTCCTTTCTCTCTCTTCTCCTTCTGTGCTGTGTATGTTTAGTTGCTCATGTAACCCACCAGGCACCTCTGCCCATGGGGATTCTCCAGGCAAGAATACTGCGGTGGGTAGCCATTCCCTTCTCCAGGGGATCTTCCCAACCCAGGGATCAAACCCAGATCTTCTGCATTGCAGGCGGACTATTTACCGTCTGAGCCTCAAGCTTCTCCTTCTGGGACCCATATATGCAATAATCTGATATATGTTATATTTATATATATATATATATATATATATATATTGCTATAATGCAGCGACAACTGTTGCATCTGTGTATGCTATTTCTGTGTTGGTGCTAAAGCCACCTGCATCAGAAGTCAGCACCTTTCAAGTTGCTCTAAGAATCTAGTCTTGTACTATCAATTCTAAACTGTACAATTTACTGAAGATTTCATGTGGGAGAAGGGAGATACCTTAATATTGTATATTCCAGCAAAGTATGTGACCAATCCCCAGAGTCCTGTCAGTTCTCAGGAGTGACTTTTAACAGTGCAGCCACCAGCATAAAAGTCCTCTGATTTGCATTTCCCTGATGATTAGCAATGCTGAGCTAATCTTTTTGTGTGCCTATTGGCCATCTACATATCTTCTTTGAATATCTTGATACTCGTAAATTTATACTTTCCTTCTTTATAATCATCAAATTATTTTTGTACAGTTGTTAAACTGAATGATTAATTTTACAGAATTTGTATTTTATTATCATCTTATAAAGAGTGTTGATTTTTTTTCTAGTAAAAAGATTACCTTGAACTCATGGAGGATAGATCTTTGTTTTTTTCTTAGTTTTCAGATGACTCCCTTAATCCTGACATGTTTTATTCTAACAGTGTAATCATTATGGGACCTAAATAGAAAGTCACAGTTATTTATCAAGGTCCTCTAACAATGCAGGGCTCAACCTCATACTCCAGTCTTTAATATACCTTTTCAGCCTTTCTTTAAAATTTTTATTTTATTTTGGAGTATAGTTGATCAATAATATGTTAGTTTCAGCTGTATAGCAAAGTGATTTTGTTATACATGTATCTATTATTTTTCAAATTATTTTCTCATTTAGGTTATTACAGAATATTGCTTTTTACTGGGTTCCCTGAAGTTCCCTTTATCCCCACAAACACACAGTTCAGCCAAGGCTTTCGTGGAAGTTAAGATGCAGATGTCAAAGTCTTCTCTTCTGTGGCTCTTTCCTATTTTGAATATTCTACCTCTATTTCTGGTTTTTACTGGAAGCTCTAAAATCCATTCTCGGACAGCTTGAGCCAGCCAAGCATGGCTCTCTTTCTGGGTTAGCCAAATTACACTACATGGGCAGTGGGCTCTCCACAGGAGAAAATTTTTCCAAATGTGAATTCACCCAGTACAGTTCTTTTCTTTCAGAAGTATAATTCTCTCAAGTATTTGCCTGCTATTGATAGCTTTTATCCTGGCATTAAGATAAAAGATTAAAATAAATAAATATAACAAATATATTAAATTCAAGTAAAATAAATACATTTTATGGTTGTATCCATTGGCCTCATTCATTTGAAAAATGAGTCCTAGTTACAAAATGTTACAAAATGTATACTTTGTAATTAATTATAAAAAAAGGAAATTATAATGCAAGATACTGAAGGGTTTTGTATCTTCTTTCTTAGGGATTTTTCCGGGAGACTTTTAAAATATATCTTTCACTTTTAGAAAATTTATTATATAAATGTGACAACTAAACAGAATTCTAGCAAATTCAAAAGATATAATTTATAAATTACTAGGAAGAATCAAACTTTATACAAAAGAACTTTGGATGTGTTTCTCTTTTAGTCAGATTGTTATATATTTAACCATGACCAAAAAATTATTTTTGTTGAAAAATTTTCAAACTTTTAGGAAGCTTCATCCAATAAGTGCAGAAACTGTTCACCATAAAATGTTATTCTTTGGTGTCAGATTTATTTCTCCTGTTTTGTAAATGCAGTTATTCTTTATGTCTGTCCACATAAAACTATGATGTCATGTCTTTGATGATATTTATATTGTGCCTTGTCATCACAAGAAACAGAAAAGTCATCATCAGAAGCATGCCCAGAAGGTAAACTCAACAAATGCATGTTCAGCTTTTCAATACAGCTCTTTTTCTATAAAACTATTGTGCTGCTGCTGCTGCTAAGTCACTTCAGTCGTGTCCGACTCTGTGCGACCCCATAGACGGCAGCCCACCAGGCTCCCCCGTCCCTGGGATTGTCCAGGCAAGAACACTGGAGTGGGTTGCCATTTCCTTCTCCAATGCATGAAACTGAAAAGTGAAAGTGAAGTCGCTCAGTTGTGTCCAACTCCTAGCGACCCCATGGACTGCAGCCTACCAGGCTCCTCTGTCCATGGGATTTTCCAGGCAAGAGTACTGGAGTGGGGTGCCATTGCCTTCTCCGAAGACTCTTGTATATATCTGTAATTCTAGTCTAAGTTAGAGCAGGATCCACAGAGGGCCCCAGAGTGACCCACTCTGTCCTCTCTCCTCTCTTTACATACTTGAACTAGAAATATATTTCTCACTGAGCCTGTTCATAGTCATCAGCTAGGGGCTGTGAAGAAAAGACATTACTGATTGAAATATACACTTACAACAGAAACAGAACATATTTATATGAACAAGTAAATATTAATACTGAATAATTTATGAAGCACAAAATGTAGAGAGAAGTGGTATAGAACCTGGGGATAATGATGGACCACTTGAGCCACAGCTGCTGCTGCTGCTTCTAAGTCACTTCAGTCTTGCCCAACTCTGTGCAACCCCATAGACGGCAGCCCACCAGGCTCCCCCATCCCTGGGATTCTCCAGGCAAGAACACTGGAGTGGGTTGCCATTTCCTTCTCCAGTGCGTGAAAGTGAAGTCGCTCAGTCGTGTCTGACTCTGAGTGATCCCATGGACTGCAGCCCACCAGACTTTTCCATCCATGGGATTCTCCAGGCAAGAGTACTGGAGTGGGTGCCATTGCCTTCACAGCTAGGTATTTTTAAAAAATTTTTCAATGATTTTTACTGAAATATAATTGCTTTACAATGTTATGTTAGTGAGTGAGGTGCCATTGCCACCACGGCTAGGTATTTTTAAAATTTTTTTCAATGATTTTTATTGAAATATAATTGCTTTACAATGTTATGTTAGTGTCTGCCATATAACAAAGTGAACCAGCTATGTGTAAATCTATCTATCTATATATATATCTTCCTCTTGGACCTCCATTCCACTCCACCTCCCATCCCACCCACCTAGGTCATCGTTGAGCACCAAGCTGAGCTCCCTGTGCTGACAGCTGGTTCCCACTAGCTGTATATTTCACACAAGATAGTGTATATATGTTTTAATGCTATTCTCCCAATTTGTCCCACCCTCCTCTTCTCACCCTGTGTCCACATGTCCCATATTTATGTCTGCATCTCTATTTCTGCCCTGGAAGTAGATTTATCTGTACCATTTTTCAGATATAGATGAGAAGAGCCTGGAATTAAGAAAGTAATTATATGAGGATATTCAGCTTGAACAAAGTAGAGGGGTAGAAAAAGAATGATGTGTTTAGGGAAAATAAAGTGAGTAGCTCATCCTGGCTGATTATAAAAAGTCCATAGCAAGAAAGGGAGATATTTCATGACTGAAAATATGCAATGGATCTGGATTGTGTATTTCACAAAATTTTATTGCCTCCCCCAAAGCAGTTTAACATATTAATTATCCTAAAGTTTTCCAGTTCTGAAAACTGCAATATCTAGTAGTGATCATGCTGGAAAACAAATTTCAATTCTATCTTTTCTGAGCAAACATCTTTTGATGACTAAGCTTGACCTCTAACTTTGTGTGGGCTTCTTTTGATTGACATTTTCAACTGAGTCAGTTCGGAAACATTGGAGTTTTATTTTCATGACGCAGACTACTCAGGAGCTACGTAAAATCAATCCAGCTGATCAGACTCTCTTAAAGATGAATCAGAGGAATCTGCAAATGATGGGCTGGCTGGCCTTTCCCAATAGGCACTTTTTTCCCCTGTATTTTGACAAAATATATGGTAAATGGATGAAAGGAAGGATGTCTGCGAAGACATTTAAAGATAGCTCTTAAGACATAAGATGAATCCAATTATGGGTCACAGAATCACCAGTTGTTGTAATTTGCTGTAATGTGAACTAAACATACAATATCAAGGACATATAGAAACATTTAAATAATTTCCGTACTTTGCTCTTATGTCAATTTACTGTAACTTAAATATTCTCTTCAGAATATTCAATGTTAACATAATAGATTTAGTAGATTTAGCATTCATATTAAAAGAGAAAATAAAATGTTCCTATTAAAATGTCAATACTTCAAGCCATGTAAACAAACATTTGTTAAAGCACCTGTATCATATAAACCACTGTTTTTGTTGTTGCTGTTGTTCTCTGTAGAGAAACAAAGATGGAAAACATGCTGTTTGTGTTCTCAAGAAATTTACAACCTAATAATGGGGATAGACTTCACAGATTATTGGAAGACAGGTAGAAAGTGGTAAGTGCAGAAAAGGGCAAATAAAATATTATGGACGCAAAGCAGTAGGACAAGAATTGTGAAGAAAGAGCAAGGAAAAATAATTTTCTTTTGCTAAATATTGCCTGCCCATTGTTTCATTTAATATTAATACTTTTTTGCCATAAGTACTACTTCTGTGCCAGTTTTTTAAAAAATGAAGAACCTGAAACCTAGTGGAATTACATAACAAACTCTTACAATTGGAAAGCTCACATACTCAGATTTTTCTTACTTTAAAGATCCTCTTAAATACTGCACTACACTGCCTCCTAGGGGAAAGTTGCATGGAGATAGTATAATTATAAGCACCCTTACATGAGGTGAAGATGAGGATAAGGGCATTCTGCAAAATCACAAATATTAAAGAGAAAAGAACAAGATTTGTCCTGGAAATCTTAAAAGTAGAGCAAATTCAGAGTGTCGGGTATATAATATTGGGTAAGATTTATAATGTATGCACTTTACATATAGTATTAAGTATCAGACTAGACTGCGTTATCAAGTGTAAGACTAGACTGGCAGATTCTTGATTCCTAGGAAATAAGGTTGGACTTGACCAAGTGCATTGAGACTCCCTTCATTTGGAAAGAACAGTATTAGAATTACTTTTTTTTGATGATCTTAAGTAAATTAGCATCTCCCCTTTTTCTAGATCTCATATCCATATTGCCTTATGGTACTTACAGCATGTCAGAATGTTTTAAAACAACCGGTCTTTTCAAGTTGCCCAATAGTGAATTTGATAAACAGAAAGAAATGAATATAACAAAGAAATCACCATACTATTCAATTGAGTCCTCAGCCAAAGATTTACATGTGTAATCTGTGGAACATAATTCTTTCTATGTTAAAACATCTTTCCCACAATGGATCTTAGAAAAGCCTCAATGCCTTTCACAGTAGTGCAATTCATCTTTTGTTTGTGCAAATGTATAACGGATGTGCTTTTCTAAGCCTATAAAATGCATTCCTCTTTCCAAATGTGGGTGGTTGAATACATCACTCATTAAATAACTTGTTAGTTTCTCTGCAGAAGTTCTATCAGCACCTGGTACTCTACCAGATGCTAGTAGCAATCATGTCATGAGGTTGGTGATGCTCCAAGTTTGATGTTTGCTTTTCTTTGAGGACTCATAATGGAGAACAGAAATGTCACAGTTTTCTGGCTGATGAAGCACCAAACAGTTCTGCCCCTTGCCTGGGTTGTAGCATTTTCCAGTATCTTACATGGCTTGTTGATTACTTACATGCGCTTTATAGGATTATCTCTTTCTTGTCAGTCTGCCTTTGAGAATCATTGAATCTGAATTATATCTGACTTCTGAACTTAACTTGGTCCAACTCCATCCGGTTACAGATGAGCAATCTGATGGCCAGGAAGATGAAATGACTGACAGCAACTTTTCAGTTGGTCAGTGCTCACCTAGATGTGAACCTGGGCTAACAGTTACACGGCTACACTTCTCTTTCCATTCCCTTCCCCTTCTTGAAGCTCAGTTCATGATCTCATGATCAAGTATGATACTTGATAACTAACGGAGGCTTGTTGAATGTATGAATTAGGTAAACCAGAAAAGAATTCTCTTTGCCCTCAATTTTTTAAAAATTTCAATTTACATTAAAGTTGGAAGATATGTAAAACAAATATACATACAACCTTTCACCTAAGATCATCAATTCTTAATAATTCGTCACATTTTTTTCCTTTTTTTTCTTCCTTCCATCTTTCCTTCCTCCACTCTCGCTCTTGACATATACTTATGCAGACATACATATACATAAGACATATACATATATACACATAATGTATATACATACATATATGCTAATGTTTATATATATATTAATAAGTGTATATATATTTTCTCTGACATTTAGAAAAAGTTTAAGATATGAAAATTCACATCAAGTCCTTTATCGTGTGTCTCCTCCCCCCATTATCCCAAATTACCATAGTACAATTTTCATACTCATGAAATTTAAATTGATACAAAACTATTATCTAATTTACAGTCTGTATTGAAATATTTGTGTTTCTTCTAGTAATGTATCTTATAGTTATTTCTTTTTGCTTCCAATTCAGGATCCAGCCAAGGATCAAGACTGCTTTAGTTATCGCTTTCTTTAGTACTCTTGCATCTAGTAGATAGTCACATTTTTTATAAGTCCTTCATGACATTGACATTTTTGAAGACCAGATCACTTATTTTGCTGTTTGGATTTGTCTGATTCTGATTAAAATCTGGTTTATCTGTTTTGGCAAGAAGGAGCCAAAGTGATATTACATCTTTCTTAACGTATGAATTAAAGAAACACATGATGTCAACCTAACCCATCATTTAACATATGTTAAATCAATCATCTAGTTAAGGTGATGTCCAGTTGATAAAATCCTGTTAGTGTTAGTTGCTTAGTCGTGTCTGACTGTTTGAGACTCCATGGACTGTAGCCTGCCAGGCTCCTCTGTCCATGGAAACCTCCAGGCAAGAATACTGGGATGGGTAGCCATTCCTTTCTCCAGGAGATCTTTGTGACTCAGGGATCAAACACAGGTCTCTTGAATTGCAGGCAGATTCTTTACCATCTGAGCCACCAGGGAAGCCCTAAAAGCCTGTTAAGCAGTTAAATATTATCTGAGTTCTAAGTTTATAATATAGTACCTACCAGATTGTTCACACATTGCAATTTATATATTCTGTAAATTTTAAAATTTAAAAATATAGGTTACGTAGTGAAATATTTTATTTTCAGCATCATAAATTGTGTCTCAGGGCTTTCCTGGTGGCTCAGGCAGTAAATAATCCCCTGGCAATGCAGGAGACCTGGGTTTGACCATGGGGTCAGGAATATCCCCTGGAGTAAGAAATAGCAACACACTCCAGTATTCTTGCCCAGGAATTCCTGTGGACAGAGGAGCCTGGTGGGCTGCATGGAGTTGTAAGGGTCGGACATGAATTAGCGAGTAAACCACCACCACCATTGTGCCTCAAGACTAATTTTTTTTTTTTTTTAATTTTCATCTCCTTTCTCTCTATACCAAGGTTTAATATATTTTGAAGTTTGGAATTCATTTTTGTATGCTTCTGCTTTCTGACAACAGATTTTTCAGCGTTGAAAATTTGTTTTTATTTGCTATTATAGTAGAAAGCATGTTTTTTACAAAGTTTGTTATTTGAGTAGCACTATTAAAGTAGGGAAAACCACTAGACTATTCAGGTATGACCTAAATCAAATCCCTTATGATTATACAGTGGAAGTGAGAAATAGATTTAAGGGGCTAGATCTGATAGAGTGCCTGATGAACTATGGACAGAGGTTTGTGACATTGTACAGAAGACAGGGATCAAGACCATCCCCAAGAAAATGAAATGCAAAAAAGTAAAATGACTATCTGGGGAGGCCTTACAAATAGCTGTGAAATGAAGAGAAGTGAAAAGCAAAGGAGAAAAGGAAAGATGTAAGCATCTGAATGCAGAGTTCCAAAGAATAGCAAGGAGAGATAAGAAAGCCTTCCTCAGAGATCAATGCAAAGAAATACAGGAAAACAATGGAATGGGAAAGACTAGAGATCTCTTCAAGAAAATTAGAGATACCAAGAGAACATTTCAGGCAAAGATGGGCTCGATAAAGAACAGAAATGGTATGGACCTAACAGAAGCAGAAGATATTATTAAGAAGAGGTGGCAAGAATATACAGAAGATCTGTACAAAAAAGATCTTAACGACCCAGATAATCATGATGGTATGATCACTCACTTAGAGCCAGACATGCTAGAATATGAAATCAAGTGGTCCCTAGAAAGCATCAATACGAACAAAGCTAGTGGAGGTGATGGAATATCAGTTGAGCTATTTCAAATCCTGAAAGATAATGCTGTGAAAGTGCTGCACTCAATATGCCAGCAAATTTGGAAAACTCAGCAGTGGCCACAGGACTGGCAAAGGTCAGTTTTCATTCCAATCCCAAAGAAAGGCAATGCCAAAAAATGCTCAAAGTATCGCACAATTGCACTCATCTCACACATTAGTAAAGTAATGCTTAAAATTCTCCAAGCCAGGCTTCAGCAATATGTGAACTTTCTGATGTTCAAGCTGGTTTTAGAAAAGGCAGAGGAACCAGAGATCAAACTGCCAACATCCACTGGATCATCGAAAAAGCAAGAGAGTTCCAGAAAAACATCTATTTCTGCTTTATTGACTATGCCAAAGCCTTTGACTGTGTGGATCACAAGAAACTGTGGAAAATTCTGAAAGAGATGGGAATACCAGACCACCTGACCTGCCTCTTGAGAAATTTGTATGCAGGTCAGGAAGCAACAGTTAGAACTGGACATGGAACAACAGACTGGTTCCAAATAGGAAAAGGAGTACATCAAGGCTGTATATTGTCACCCTGCTTATTTAACTTATATGCAGAATACATCATGAGAAACACTGGGCTGGAAGAAGCACAAGCTGGAATCAAGATTGCTGGGAGAAATATCAGTAACCTCAGATATGCAGATGACACCACCCTTACGGCAGAAAGTGAAGAGGAACTCAAAAGCCTCTTGATGAAAGTGAAAGAGGAGAGTGAAAAAGTTGGCTTAAAGCTCAACATTCAGAAAACGAAGATCATGGCACCTGGTCCCATCACTTCATGGAAATAGATGGGGTAACAGTGTCAGACTTTATTTTCTTGGGCTCCCAAATCACTGCAGATGATGACTACAGCCATGTAATTAAAAGATGCTTACTCCTTGGAAGGAAAGTTATGACCAACCTAGATAGCATATTCAAAAGCATATTACTTTGCCAACAAAGATCCATCTAGTCAAGGCTATGGTTTTTCCAGAAGTCATGTATGGATGTGAGAGTTGGACTGTGAAAAAAGCTGAGTGCTGAAGAATTGATGCTTTTGAACTGTGATGTTGGAGAAGACTCTTGAGAGTCCCTTGGACTGCAAGGAGATCCAACCAGTCCATTCTAAAGGAGATCAGTCCTGAGTGTTCATTGGAAGGACAGATGTTGAAGCTGAAAGTCCAATACTTTGGCCACCTCATACGAAGACTTGACTCATTGGAAAAGACTCTGATGCTGGGAGGGATTAGGGGCAGGAGGAGAAGGGGATGACAGAGGATGAGATGGCTGGATGGCATCACTGACTCAATGGACATGAGTTTGTGTAAACTCCAGGAGTTGGTGATGGACAGGGAGGCCTGGCATGCTGAGGTTCATGGAGTCGCAAAGAGTTGGACACAACTGAGCAACTAAACTGAACTGAACTGAATCATTTCTACTAACCCAATAAATCAAATATCACTAAATGATTAATATCTTGACCATGGCTGTGAATGTGAACGTGAAGTCGCTCAGTCGTGTCCGACTCTTTGTGACCCCATATACTGTAGCCTACCAGGCTCCTCTGTCCATGGGATTTTCCAGGCAATAGTACTGGAGTGGATTGCCATTTCCTTCTCCAAGGGATCCTCCCAACCCAGGGATTGAACCTGGGTCTTCTGCCTTGTAGACAGGCGCTTTACCGTCTGAGCTACCAGGGCTGTAGTCATGACATATTAAACTCTTCATCCTACTAATGACCTCATAAATTTAATCTGCAGAATATGCACAATGATGTAAGTTGCATTCTGTTAATATTGCATCAAACATCTAGCAATTAATAACATTATGTTAAACTGTGTGATTCCAATTAATATAGGCATTGGAAACACCAATAATTACTGACTTCTTTTTATAGAGTACAAATACAGACACTTTCACATCTTCTGAAGTATTTGCGATATGAAACTAATTATCTCTCATCAGGGTTATATTTTGATCTGTACTTAGTCTAAAAGAATAATATATTAACTTGAATCTGATAACTTGAAGTTTTCATAAAAGATAACACTTTGCTATTACTGATAACCTAATTCAAATATCATGTTGCTTTGGATAACCCTGTTTGCTAGGGTTAATTAGGCCATTTTAAATCAAATCAAATGGTTTAATTAGCATAATTTTGACAAAAGAAAGCTATTCCAAGAAAGAAGCTATCCCTAAAGGCCTTGGTCTTTCCCTTGCATCACCCTAATTCTCTTGCCGAGATGGCTATCTTTCACTCAGGCTGCTTGCCATTGTATATTCCATGTGTCAGCCCAAATTCATCTCTTCAGCACTAAGAAGTTTTTCTTGATCTCAGAGATTGATCAAGGATTTCACATAGGAAAAGAAATTAATTTTTTTCAGAGTTATTTTTTTTTAATTTTTTGTAAAGGCTGGGACTCTAAAAAGAGTTTCAGATCAGATCAGATCAGTCTCTCAGTCGTGTCCAACTCTTTGCGACCCCATGAATCACAGCACGCCAGGCCTCCCTGTCCATCACCAATTCCTAGAGTTCACTGAGACTCACGTCCATCTAGTCAGTGATTCCATCCAGCCATCCCATCCTCTGTCGTCCCCTTCTCCTCCTGCCCCCAATCCCTCCCAGCATCAGTCTTTTCCAATGAGTCAAGTCTTCGCATGAGGTGGCCAAAGTACTGGAGCTTCAGCTTTAGCATCATTCCTTTCAAAGAAATCCCAGGGCTGATCTCCTTCAGAATGGACTGATTGGATCTCCTTGCAGTCCAAGGGACTCTCAAGAGTCTTCTCCAACACCACAGTTCAAAAGCACCAATTCTTTGGCACTCAGCCTTCTTCACAGTCCAACTCTCACATCCATACATGACCACAGGAAATACCATAGCCTTGACTAGACGAATCTTTGTTGGCAAATTAATGTCTCTGCTTTTGAATATGCTATCTAGGTTGGTCATAACTTTCCTTCCAAGGAGTAAGCGTCTTTTAATTTCATGGCTGCAGTCAGCATCTGCACTGATTTTGGAGCCCAGAAAAATAAAGTCTGACACTGTTTCCACTGTTTCCCCATCTATTTCCCATGAAGTGGTGGGACCGGATGCCATGATCTTCGTTTTCTGAATGTTGAGCTTTAAGCCAACTTTTTCACTCTCCTCTTTCACTTTCATCAAGAGGCTTTTGAGTTCCTCTTCACTTTCTGCCATAAGGGTGGTGTCATCTGCATATCTGAGGTTATTGATATTACTCCCGGCAATCTTGATTCCAGCTTATGTTTCTTCCAGTCCAGCGTTTCTCATGATGTACTCTGCATATAAGTTAAATAAGCAGGGTGACAATATACAGCCTTGACGAACTCCTTTTCCTATTTGGAACCAGTCTGTTGTTCTATATCCAGTTCTAACTGTTGCTTCCTGACCTGCATACAGATTTCTCAAGAGGCAAATCAGGTGGTCTGGTACTCCCATCTCTTTCAGAATTTTCCACAGTTTCTTGTGATCCACACAGTCAAAGGCTTTGGCATAGTCAATAAACCAGAAATAGATGTTTTTCTGGAACTCTCTTGCTTTTTCTATGATCCAGCGGATGTTGGCAATTTGATCTCTGGTTTATTTGTTAGCAAATTATAATCAACTCTGTCTTTATGCTTTGACAAAAATATCAACTATACCTGGAATGCTATAACTAGAAAGCCTTTTCCTGAGGTTTCCAAGTAAACATTGCCAGATACCTTTTTATTTTTCCCTAGCTTTCATCATCCTACTTGCTAATATACCTCACTGAAGGAAAGGCATTAAATGAGACCATATTAGGAAGCTGGTAATGCATACAGGTACCTCTGCAGGAACAATGCTGTCCCTAAAAGTCACATATAAGCTTGGCCAGCAGGGATGCTCTTCCTAAGGAAGAATCACCATGAAAACTTCTTAGCAACCTTGCCAATTTCTAATAAACTATTTCTAAAATGTAGTGTTCCCATATAGTGTAACTTCATAACAGAATGGAAAAAGGCTTAGAATAATTGAATTTCATGATTTTGAAGGGTTATTTAGTCTAAAGTTTCTTAAACCTGAAAGATAATCAGAGTCATCTGGGGAGCTCTTTTGAAATACAGATTATCCAACTGCAGACCTACTGAATCAGAATCTCCAGGAACCTTTAATTTGTAAAATTTTTTCAGCCTTGTAAGTACGTTAGGAATGACATAAGGTCTAGTTCAATGTGCTCAACCCTTTTTTCACACCATCCTTCACATGGGAAGTTACCATATTAATATGGCTCACTTGGGTAAAGGCCTGAGGCATCTCCAGAGGAGCCTCAGGGTCCAACCATTTGCACCCAGGCAGGAAGAAGCAGTATATCAGAACACCCATAACACATCTCTGGCTTATCGATATATTCTAACAACCTAGATTAGCTAACAGGAAAACCTAGGAATAGATAACAATCTAGAGTTGGCTCATTCCCAGAACAGCACAATCATTCAGCTCTTCCGTTGCTCCTCTCTTTTACTTTATGACAGAATGACATCCAAAGGCTTCAAAGAGAAATTTGTAGTTTATGAAGAATGTTAGGAAAGTGTACTCCTTAGAACGTGTACTCCTTAGAATTCTTCTCTTTGACAATAATAAGAAACACAGCTCACACTTGAAAAAATTAATTATATATATTTATATATATATATATATTTGTTACTTTGCCAACAAAGGTTCATATAGTCAAAGTTATGAAATCACGTATGATTGTAAGAGCTGGACCATAAAGAAAGCTGAGTACCAAAGAATTGATGGTTTAGAACTGTGATATTGGAGAAGACTCTTGAGAGTCCCTTGGACTGCAAGGAAATCCAACCAGTACATCCTAAAGGACAGCAGTCCTGAGTATTCATTGGAAGGACAGATGCTGAAGCTGCAGCTCCAACACTTTGGCCACCTGATGCGAAGAACTGACTCATTGGAAAAGACCCTGATGCTGGGAAGGATTGAAAGCAAGAGGAGAAGGGGACGACAGAGGATTAGATGGCTTCATGGCATCACCAACTCAATGGACATGAGTATGAGCAAGCTCCGGGAGTTGGTGATGGACAGGGAAGCCTGGCATGCTTCAGTCCATAGGGTCGCAGAGTCAGACATGACTGAGTGACTGAACTGAACAGGATTAATTATGTATAATTATATATATTTAACTTTATATAATTATATATATGTATATATATTCTCTAGTCTTCTCCATATCTAGATTCTGCTTTCTACTTAAGAAATTCATT
Source organism: Bos indicus (assembly GCF_029378745.1). Classification (NCBI taxonomy): domain Eukaryota; kingdom Metazoa; phylum Chordata; class Mammalia; order Artiodactyla; family Bovidae; genus Bos; species Bos indicus. The sequence goes on along the minus strand of NC_091768.1, from coordinate 21,266,123 downwards.
TTCAAATAGTCTCTCTTCACATTATCTCAAGAGGGCAACTGGCAGTTCTCAATGAGGCTAGAGCAATGGATGTGGGGGAGAGAAAGGTGATGCTCACCTCAAAGACATGCTAGGTACACCACTGTATGTTTATACTGAGTAGAAAATATGACATTTCTCACCATTTGATACCAGCTTAAGCAGAGCCATCTGACTGATAAAGAAAGAGAAAAGCTGTCTTTAGGGTTCTAGATACAACATGAATTGGGATCCTAAAGCAATGGTTGCCTAGGGAAGGTTTCTGGCTAGGAAGATTAAGACTCTGCTAGCTCAGCAAAAACCTCAGCTGCAAGATTAGGTTACATCTATCAGAATGTTACTTTGAAGTTTTCGTTTATTTCATATAATAATTTTATTTAAAATTAAGAATGTTTCTGTTATGCAAAATATGCAACAGAATAAAAAGATAGTCTATTTTTCTCTGAAAAATCTGACTTTATGCAACATAAGGCTGTAATCTAGCATCGATATTATCTTTGTGGTTATTCACCTTAATGAAAGATAATTTACAAAAAAAGGGAATGCTGAGATTTATGAGGACTACTTTGGCATAGATAAATGTAAAATTGCATGAAATATTACTTAACCTGAAAGAGTAGATAAATAGGAAAGTGTACTCCTTGGAAAGTGTACTCCTTAGAATTCTTCCCTTTTACAATGATAGAAACACAGCTCACATTTGAAAAATTAATTACATATTAATTAATTTATTAATAAATAATAATTAATTAACATTAATTAATTACATGTTTATCTATTTAATTAATTATATACAATTACATATATTTACATATATATATATATTCTACAATCTTCTCCATATTAGAAGAATAGATAAATAATCAAGCTGCTTTTAACTGAATCATCACAGATCACTGTGCCTGAAAATCCCAACCAAGAGGATGACTCTTAACCTCACTAGGCTGTCGTCAGGGGCCCATCCTGTACAAATGGGTGAGAGAAAACTAATAGACTGCCAATGAGCTAGAATTATTTGGGTTTGTCAGTTTTTGCTATGATAATCTGACTATGGGACAATATAGAACAAAATCTGTATAAATATATTTAACTAAATAGAATACTTAAGATGACTCACAATGAATAAACAAATTATTCAGATATATTGAGTATTTTTTTATTTTTAGAGAGATTTATAATATTAATGTTTATGGTGACTTCCTCTAGTTTATCACTTTAAGGTTACTTTAAGTATTTTTGTAAAGCATAAGTCAATTGAAATTGTTCTTAGTGAAATAGTTCCATCAAATGCTAGGGAACTCTCCTAATATTTCCCTGTTAATCTTTCCTTTGGGTTTTGCCTGTGGCAGTGTGCACAGATCTGTTAGGCATATCCGAAAAAAATGCCAGCTCACTGACTTTATTTCTTTCCTCAAGTCAGTTTCCTTAATGTCAGTTTTGTTTTCTATAAAATCTGATCTACAATTTTAATAATGGTAATATTACCTATATCATAAGACTGAGACAATAACAGTAGATATTGCTTGTTTGGTACCAATGTAATATGTGTTACTTTTAGGTATTGGTATTCTAATGAGCCCTATTCTTAAAGCTGCATCTAAACCATCATAAACACATTTTGAAGATATAAAACATATGTTTATTTTTAATTTCACCATTTTATTAATACTTCAACACAGTACCTTCGTGGTTACAAGAATTTTTGTATCCATGCATTAATTTGTATTATTCTTCCCAAAATTCCATGAGACAAGTTATTCAGGAAACTAGGATAGATTAAATTTGAGTAAATTTTCACATAATCATTTGGTTCTAAAAAGACCTATGCTTTTGTAACCCCATGGCTTTGTCATTCAAGGTTTTTGAGAGTTCTGCATGTTCTCTGAAATAAGACAATGCAGTGGTTTAAGTATCATCAATCCTGTTCAGGAATACAAGAATATCACATTATATAACAAGGTAAACCTCTTTTTAATGTTTCTATTTTTCTTCAAATGTGTTATATTTGTTGTTGTTATTGTTCAGCTGTTATGTCTTGTCCAACTTTGTGTGACCCCATGAACTGCAGTGCACCAGGCTTCCCTTTCCTTCACTATTATCTGGAGTTTGCTCAAATTCATGTCCATTGAGTCGGTGATACTATCTAACCATCTCATCCTCTGCCACCCACTTCTCCTTTTGCCTTCAATCTTTCCAGGCATCAGAGTCATTTCCAATGACTTGGCTCTTCTATCTGGTGGCCAAATTGTTGGAGCTTCAGTTTCAGCAACAGTCCTTCCAATGAATGCTCAAGGTTGATTTCTTTTAGGACTGACTTATTTGATCTCTTTGCAAACCAAGAGACTCAAGAGTCTTCTATGGCATTAAAATTAGAAAACCTAAAATATGATGCTATTGAAGTGCTGCACTCAGTATGCAAGCAAATTTGGAAAACTCAACAGTGGCCACAGGACTGGACAAGGTCAATTTTTATTCTACTCCCAAAGAAGGGAAATGCCAAAGAATTTTCAAACTACTCCACAATTGCACTCATCTCACATACTAGCAAAGTAATGCTCACAGTCCTTCAAGTTAGGCTTCAACAGTACATGAACCAAGAACTTCTAGATGTACAAGCTAGATTTAAAAAAAGGCAGAGGAACCAGAGATCAAATTGCCAACACCTGTTGGATCATAGAAAAAACAAAACACTAAAGACTTTGACTGTGTGGATAACAACAAATAGTGGAAAACTCTTAACATGATAGGTATACTAGACCACCTTACCTGCCTCCTGAGAAACCTGTATGCAGGTCAAGAAGCTACAGCTAGATTTGGACATGGAACAACGAACTGGTTCCAAATTGGGAAATGAGTAGATAAAGGCTGTATATTGTCACCCTGCTTACTTAACTTATATGCAGAGTACATCAGGGGAAATGCTGGGCAGTCAACAAAAGAGTCCAAAATGCAGTACTTGGGTGCAAACTCAAAACTGACAGAATGATCTCTGTTTGTTTCCAAGGTAAATCATTCAGTATCACAGTTATGCAAGTCTATGCCCCAACCGGCAATGCCAAAGAAGCTGAAGTTGAATGGTTCTATGAAGATCTACAAGACCTTCTAGAACTAACAATCAAAAAAGATGTCCTTTTCATTATAGGGGACTGGAATGCAAAAGTAGGAAGTCAAGAAATACCTGGAGTAACAGGAAAATTTGGCCTTGGAGGTCAAAATGAAGCGGGTCAAAGGCTAACAGAGTTTTGCAAGAGAATGCACTGGTCATAGCAAACAACCTCTTCAACAACACAAGAGAAAACTCTACACATGGACATCACCAGATGGTCAACACTGAAATCTGATTGATGATATTCTTTGCAGCCAAAGATGGAGAAGCTCTATATGGTCAGCAAAAACAAGATCAGGAGTTGACTGTGGCTCAGATCATGAACACTTTATTGCCAAATTCAGACTTAAATTGAAGAAAGTGGGGCAAACCACTAGACCATTCAGGTATGACCTAAATCAAATCCCTTAGATTATACAATAGAAGTGAAAAATAGATTCAAGGGATTAGATCTGATAGACAGAGTATCTGAAGAACCATGGATGGAGGTTTGTGACATTGTACAGGAAGCAGTCATCAAGACCATCCCCAAAAAAGACATGCAAAAAACAAAATGGTTGTCTGGGCAGGCCTTACAAATAGCTGTGAAAAGAAGAGACACAAAAGGCAAAGGAGAAAAGGAAGATATACCCATTTAAATGCAGAGTCCCAAAGAATAGCAAGGAAAGATAAGAAAGCCTACCTCATGATCAATGCAAAGGAATAGAGGAAAATGATAGAATTGGAAAGACTAGAGATCTCTTCAAGAAAATTAGAGACACCAAGGGAATATTTCATGCAAAGATGGGCACAATAAAGGACAGAAATGGCATGGACCTAACAGAAACAGAAGATATTAAGAAGACGTGGCTAGAATACACAGAAGAACTATACAAAAAAGATCTTCATGACCCAGATAACCATGTTGGTGTGATCACCCATCTAGAGCCAGACATCCTGGAATGCAAAGTCAAGTGGGCCTTAAAAAGCATCACTATGAACAAAGCTAGAGGAGGTGATGGAATTAATAATTCCAGTACAGTTATTTCAAATCCTAAAAGATGATGCTGTGAAAGTGTTGCACTTAATATGCCAGGACATTTGGAAAACTCCGCAGTGGCCATAGGACTGAAAAAGGTCAGTTTTCATTTCAATCCCAAAGAAAGGCAATGCCAAAGAATGATCAAACTACAGCGCAATTGCACTCACCTCACAAACTAGCAGAGTAAGGCTGAAAATTCTCCAAGCCAGGCTTCAACAGTATGTGAACCGTGAACTTCCAGATGTTCAAGCAGGATTTAGAAAATGCAGAAAACCAGAGATCAAATTGCCAAAATCCACTGGATCATCGAAAAAGCAATAGAATTACAGAAAAAAAATGTCTGCTTCATTGACTACACCAAAGCCTTTGACTGTGTGGATCACAACAAACTGTGGAAAATTCAAGAGATGAGAATAGCAGACCATCTTACATGACTCCTGAGAAATCTCTATGCAGGTCAAGAAGCAACTGTTAGAACTGTACATGGAACAACAGATTGGTTCCAAATCAGGAAAGGAGTACGTCAAGGCTGTATATAGTCACCCTGCTTATTTCAATTATATGCAGAGTACATCATGTGAAATGCCAGGCTAGATGAAGCACAAGATTGAATCAAGATTGCCATGAGAAATACCAATACCCTCATATATGCAGATGATACCACCTTTATGGCAGAAAAGAGAGTCTCCTGATGAAAGTGAAGAGGAGAGTGAAAAAGCTTGTTAAAACTCAACATTTAAAATACTAAGATCATGGCATCTGGTCCCATCACTTCATGGCAAATAGATGGGGAAACAATGGAAACAGTGACAGACTTTATTTTGGGGGGCTCCAAAATCACTGCAGATGACTATACCTCCAAAATCACTGCAGGTGACTACAACCATGAAATGAAAAAGAGGCTTGTTCCTTGAAAGAAAAGAAAGTTATGACCAACCTAGACAGCATATCACAAAGCAGAGACATCACTTTGCTGACAAAGGTTAATATAGTCAAAGCCAAGGTTTTTCCAGTAGTCATGTATGGATGTGACTGTTGCACCATAAAGAAGGCTGAGCACCAAAGAATTGCTGCCTTTGAACTGTGGTGTTGGATAAGATTCTTGAGAGTCCCTTGGACTGCAAGGAGATCCAACCAGTCAGTCCTAAAGGAAATTAACCCTGAATATTCATGGGAAGGATTGATGCTGAAGCTGAAGCTTCAATACTTTGACCACCTGATACAAAGATTCTGATGCTGGGAAATATCGAAAGCAGGAGGAGAAGGGGATGACAGAGGACAAGATGGTTGGATGGCATCAGTGACTCAATGGACATTAATTTGAGCAAACTCTGGGAAACGGTGAACAACAGGGAAGACTGGCATGCCCATGGGGTTGCAAATATTTGGTCATGACTGAGAGATGAACAACAATATGGACCTTTGTAGGCAAAGTGATGTTTCTGCTCTTTAATATGCTGTCTAAGCTTGTCATAGATTCCCCTTCATGGATCACAATCTTGTCACGGCAAAGATGAAGCTATAGCTTCAATCTTGCATAGCTCAATGAAACTGTAAGCCATGCCATGTAGAGTCACCCAAGATGGACTAGTCATAGTGAAGAATTCTGACAAAATGTGGTCTACTGGAGGTGGGAATGGCAAACCACTCCAGTATTCTTGCTGACGGAATCCCATAAACATTATGAAAAGGCATAAAGATATGACTCAGAAGGATGAGCCTCCCAGGACAAAAGGTGTCCAATCTGCTACTGGGGACACTCATTCTCATCTCATTCAGTGTAGCATGAGAATATTTTTACCCTATATTATCTTTAGCATTATCTGTAAATGTTAGAACTACGTTAACATTTAACTTAAATTTTAAACTCATTTTGGGAGATACAATAAGTTTAAGCTTTAACATAATTAAATTCATAACTACATGTTGATTCTTTTGTAAAGCAAGTGACAGGTATTGTGAAAGAAATAGTACTGACTAAAACATATCTCGAAGAAAAAATTAGTGACAAAGAATAATACAGAAAGAGATTATTTTAAATAGCAGACTCTTGAGAAGTATTACAGAGGAAGTAGTGTGAGTTAGTTATTGAACTACAAGTTCAGTTCAGTCACTCAGTCATGTCCGACTCTGCGACCTCATGGACTGTAGCACGCCAGGCCTCTCTGCCCATCACCAACTCCCAGAGTTTACTCAAACTCATGTCCATTGCAGTGATGCCATCCAACCATCTCATCGTCTGTCATCCCCTTCTCTTCCCACCTTCAATCTTTCCCAGCATCAGGGTCTTTTCAGATGAGTCAGTTCTTTGCATCAAGTGGCCTAAGTATTGGAGTTTCAGCTTCAACATCAGTCCTTCCAATGAATATTCAGGACTGATTTCCTTTAGGATGGACTGGTTGGATCTTCTTGCAGTGCAAGGGACTCTCAAGAGTCTTCTCCAACACCACAGTTCAGAAGCATCAATTCTTCAGTGCTCAGCTTTCTTTATAGTCCAACACTCACATCTATACATGACTACTGGAAAAACCATAGCCTTGACTAGATGGACCTTTGTTGGCAAGGTAATGTCTCTGCTTTTTAATATACTGTCTAGGTTGGTCATAACTTTTCTTCCAAGGAGCAAGCATCTTTTAATTTCATGGCTGCAGTCACCATTTGTAGTGATTTTGGAGCCCAAGAAAATAAAATATCTCACTGTTACTCTGTTTCCCCATCTATTATTTGCCATGAAGTGATGGGACCAGATGCCATGATCTTCGTCTTCTGAATGTTGAGTTTTAAGCCAACTTTTTCACTCTCCTCTTTCACTTTCATCAAGAGGCTTTTTAGTTTGTCTTCCCTTTATGCCATAAATTGGTGTCATCTGCGTATCTGAGGTTATTGATATTTCTCCTGGCAATCTTGATTCCAGCTTGTGCTTCTTCCAGCCCAGCATTTCTCATGATGTACTCTGCATATAAGTTAAATAAGCAGGGTGACAATATACAACCTTGACATACTCCTTTCCTTGTTTGGAACTACAAGAGGGGAATTCATTTATTCACTTCTTTATTGATCAAATATTGATTAACATCTATTATATTTATTTTCTTATTTATTCATTCAATAAATATTTATTGAGTATGTCACAATATTCTTGCAGACAGCATATAGTTGAATCTCTTTTATCCATTCAGCCATTCTATCTTTTCATTGGATAATTTAATCCATTTATATTTACTTCTTGATAGGTACGGACTTACTGTTGCTGTTCTGCTAATTGTTTTCTGACTGTTTTATAGACCTTTTTTCCCCCTTGCTTCTTATCTCACTATCTTCTTTGGTGATTGGATCATTTAATATAGAAGTATGTTGTGATTCCTTTACCATAATTTTTTGTGTGCTCCTGCAAGTTTTTCTTTTGTAGTTACCATGACGCTTACATAAACTACCTTATTTATAACATTATATTTTAACCTGCTGGCATCTTGACTTTAATAGCACATCTAAACTGTATACTTTCGTCTTTACCTCCTTTACATTCTAGGTTATCGATATTAAGTTTATGTATTTTATGGTTATATAAATGTTATATACAATACATGGTTATTATATACATGCATTATATACAATACATGTGTATACATGGTTATATACAATAACCAATTATTGCAGTTATGTTTTTAAATATTTTTACATTTAAACTAGAGTTATATATTATAGACTAGTGAATTATGCATTGCCATTATAAATTCAGAGAATCTGACTTACGTGTTTACTATGACCAATGAATTTCACACATGCATTCATATGCTTTTATAATGTTAATTAGTCTCATTTTATTTCCATTTGAAGAATGTCCTTTAATATTTCTTAGCAGGTCTAGTGTTGTTGAACTTTCTCAGGTTTTGGTTGTTTAGAAAAGTATTTATCTCTCTTTTATTTCTGAAAGACAGCTTTGACAGGTAGAATATTCTTAATTGAATTTTTTTCTTTCAATATTTTGAATATATTACCCCACTCACCCGGCCTGTGAAGTGTCTATTGAGAAATCTGCCAGTATTCCCTTTGGGGTTTTCCTGCAGGTGACAAGTCACTTGTCTCTTGCTGCTTTCAAAATTCTCTCTTTGTCTTTGACTTTTGACAGTTTAATTACAATGTATCCTGGTGTAGCCCTTTTCCAATTCAACCAGTTTGAAGCCCTTTGGGCTTCCTTGGTGGTTCAGATGGTAAAGAATCCACCTGTAATGTGGGAGACCTGGGTTCAATCTCTGGGTTGGGAAGATCTTCTGGAGAAGGAAACTGGCTACCCACTCCAGTATTTTAGCCTGCTGAATTTCATGGACCAAGGAGCCTGGCACGCTATGGTCCATGGGGTCACAAAGAGTCGGACATGACTGAGCGACCTTCACTTTCACTTTTCAGGCTTCATGAATCTGGATATCCATTTTTCTTCCCAAGTTTAAGAAGTTTTCAGGCATTATTGCTTTAAATAAAAGTTCTGTCTTTTTCCTATTGGCTTGATACTCTGTCCAGTTAATCAGTAGGCTGGGCTGCATGGTTGCCAAGATACTCTGGTCAGGCTTCCCAGTCAGGTGGAGTTGGATGCTATATTCAACAGCTGGGTGGGGCGGCAAATTTGCTTCTCTGCCCAACCAAGCACATAAAATGGGCTCCATCATCGTCATAACTCAATGGCTAAGGACCTGAATTAGGCAGAACTGTCCATTAAGCTCCCTGGCTTGTTTGGGCTACCAATGCATTTCTGCAGGAAACAAAAATCTTTGGCTCTGAGAGGATGGAAATTCAGATTCATGTCCCAAATTAAAAGCCTGGATTCCCAAGACTGTGGAGCAATGGTAGTCCTCATACACTGTTGGAGAGAGTATACATTTGTGCAATCATTTTGGAAACCTCTTTAGCATTAACTAAAAAGCCAGTCATGTTCATCTCTGTGATGGAATATGACCCCTACTAGATATTTACTCTAGGGAATATCTTGCTAATGTGCATAATGGGGATATACAAAATAATGTTGGCAGCCACACTGTAGGTCATAGCCCCTTGCTTAAAGCACAATGCCCATCAATGGTAAAATGAATACATAAATTTTTATCCATGTAATGTCCTGATCCCTTTTTTATTGATGTCAGATAACCAGATGTTGATAGGTGTCAGTAGCAATAGCAATCTTCCACCATACAAAATATCATTACAAATTACTGGATTTTCTGAAATAAAAAACAAACAAACAGTAAAAGCATTTGTTAGGTGTTATCACACTGTTTAAGTGCAAGTAAGGCACCAAAATTCTTAAGTCCTTTGATCTCTTTTCACAATCATTAAACAGTCTACATGTTGGAAAATGAGAGTCAATGAAACTTTCTTTTTCATCAGAATCAGTACTCCTATTCCTTGCAGTAACAGCCCTGTGAAAGAATGCTGTTTTAGTAAAAGATGACAATTTAAGAACTTGGGGAAACCTTTTAAAGGGAATATTGACAGTTTGTAATGTAATCCTTTTAGCAGAAGACATCAACATTTTAAAGCTGTTTACATAAAATAAAATTTGAATCTGAACTTCTCATCTTCCTAGAGATAATGAGTACATAAATTTCTCTATTTAAATGCATTTATTGATACTTCTGATCTAATCATATTATCTCACTTCAGTAACAATTTCTATAATATCTTTGAATATAAAGTCACATATTGGAGAAGGGAATGACCACCCATTCCAGTATTCTTGCCTGGAGAATTCAATGGACAGAGGAGCCTGCCGAACTGCAGTCCCTGGGGTCACAAAGAGTTGGACACAACTGAGCGACTAACACACACACACACACACAGTCACAGACTCTTAAAGATAAAACATGGCACTATTTACACAGTTATGATTGGGTATTTCTTTTAATCAACAGAGCCCATAGACTTTAACCCATTCATTAAGTCTCTGTACCTATTTTTTCCCCTCACAGGCTCTTTAACTCCTACTTTTCCCCCTAAAATTATCTGTGTCTTCTTTGGTTCACTTCTGTCTCTGTAAAGAACTTAGATTCAACAGTCTATAACTTCAAACACACTCAGTTCAAGATATTTATTTCACTAATTTACCTTATTGTACATGCCTGACATCTGTCTGGCAAAATCACAAACCTTCTTCAATCCAGGTTTCTGTCATTCTGAACACTGCTAGGGAAAACACTCCACCCAGTACACCGGAGCCACTGGAAATGATTAGTCTCCCACTTTGACTGGGTCCTCAGGGCTGCTCAGTGATACATTTATGTTTTCCTAGCAAGGCCTTTCTCAGCTCCCCAAAGTGACAATTTCAGATCCCCCCATCTCCAACCTCTGACGCTTATGACTTCCACTTCATGCAGAGCATATAATCTTGGCTCTAATAACTGACCAGGGCTGGGGGCTTCCCAGGTGGTACTACTGATAAAGAATCTGCCTGCCAATGCAGAAGATGCAAGAGATGAGAGTTCTATCCCTGGGTCAGGAAGCTCTCTTGGCGGAGGAAATGGCTACCCACTCCAGTTCTCTTGCCTGGAAAATTCCATGGACAGAGGAGCCTGGCAGGCTACAGTCCATGGGGTCACAGAAGAGTCAGACACAACTGAGTGACTGAGCCCAAAATTGACAGAGACAGAGGAAGATATCAGGTTAGAATCCTCTCAACGTCTTTCAGTTACAGTCACCAAATTACCTTTACCACGACCTCTCTACCTTCGTTCCTTCTTTTTGGCCCCTTTGCAAGGAAAGTAGAATGACTCCTCTTGTTCAAATGGGACTCCCTGTGCTCTGGTTCCTGACTACTCCATCTATTTTGGTAAATTAATTCACTCAATTGCCAAATCTGCCACCACCACTCATTGTTTTTGTACCTCCAGATTTTTTGTTGTAATAGATCTTTCTCTTGAGTATTTAAGGATAATCATCTTTTTAAAATATCTCGTGTTTTTCATTCCCACCCTCTTCCAGCTGTTAGTAACTTGAGAGTCCATTGAGAGTAATATTACATGGAATAGTCCTCTACATTCTTTGATTCTCCAGCTCCTACTCTTCATCTCATTTTTGTCATCATTCTTTGCTCTTCTATTCAGACTTTCTTCCTCTCTCGTTATCCTGAACATAAGCTTCATGTCCTCCTGCCCTTGATTATTTTCTTTCTATCCATTCTATACACTGTTCCCACATAATCTCTTTTTTCAGTAGCCATTTAAATAGAAAGTGAAAGTGAAGTCGCTCAGTCATGTCCGAATCTTTGTGACCCCATGGACTGTAGCCTACCACTCTCCTCCATCCATGTGATTTTCCAGGGAAGAGTACTGGAGTGGGTTGACATTTCCTTCTCCAGAGAATATTCCCGACCCTGGGATTGAACCCAGGCCTCCGTCTGAGCCACCATGGAAGTCCAAAAGATTACTCCCAAATCCTCAACCTATATAAACCTATATAAACCTATATAAATGTATATAAAGACATCTCACATTTTTCTAGATCTCTACATTCAGAAGACCAAGGACACTTCAGATTCAATCTGTTCAAAACAGAGTATCTGCTCCAGAAAAGCTGAGTTTTTCCTTTTCTTCCCGGGAATGGGTATCACGTGTGTGAAAGTGAAAGACAGTGGAAGTGTTTAGTTACTCAGTTGCGTCCAACTCTTTGTGACCCCATGGACTTTAGCCTGCCAGCTTCCTCTGTCCATGGGATTCTCCAGGCAAGAATACTGGAGTATGTTGCCACACCCTCCTCCAGGGGATCTTCCCAACCCAGGGATCAAACAAGCGTCTCTTATGTCTCCAGCATTGGCAGGTGGGTTCTTTACCACTAGCACCGCCTGGGAAGCCCCTATGGGTACCACACTAGCCAGTAATCCAGGCAGGAAAATACTCTTAATCCCTACAACCATTTACTAGTACAGTCACTGCAGTTTTCTGCCAGGATTATGATAATGCCCTTGGTTGGTCTTTATGCATTTATTATGCATATTCTTAAGATGTTCACCCTAAAACCAGAGTCATCCTCTAAAGAGAACATCTACTCTCATCACACCCATGACTGAAACTCTTAAATGGCTCTCCATTGATCCCTATATAAACCCAATTCTTTATCAGAGTTCACAAAGTCCTGAATGATGTGATTCAGGCAGGAAGGTTGGCTTCCTCTCACATTACCTTCTCTATGGTGAAGCTGAAACTTCAGTCCTTTGGCCACCTGATGTGAAGAGCCAACTCACTGGAAAAGACCCTGATGCTGGGAGAGATTGAAGGCAAAATGAGAAGAGGGCAACAGAGGATGAGATGGTTGGATGGCATCATTGACTCAACGGACATGAGTTTGAGCAAGTTCCAGGAGATGGTGAAGAACAGGGAAGCCTGGCATGCTGCAGTCCATGGGGTCACAAAGAGTTGGACATGACTGAGAGACTGAGCAAGAACAACAGAGTCAACAAAAAATTTTTAATTTCTAAGGTATAAAATGTGTCCTCTTACCTCTGGAGCTTTCTACACTATTCTTCTGGATTTAGTAAGTTTTCCTCTGTGACCCACAGAAAACCAGACTTCTCCTCTAAAAGCACATATTGCATTGTGGAATTGCATATTTTCTTGCCTGTGGTCTCTAATAAGGTTCCTGGAATAAAAGCTGGGCAAAGCTTGTTTAACTTTATATTCCTAGCATCTAGCAAAGTGCTGGAGATAGTTAAGGCAACTCATTATAAATGACATCTAATTTCATTGTAAAATGAAATCTAACCTGACTGGTTCTTTCTACTACACCATATTCCTGAGCTAAATGCACATATTAAGTGTTAAATGATTGTTGAATGCATGCTTATTGAAAATTCGTTTTCCTAGTTCAACTCTGATTGAAATAATTTAAATTTCCCCTCTGTTTCTTTCTTGTTTTTATTTGCTAGGAATATTAGCTTAATTTCAGGTTAGGATCATATGTTTGTCCATCCTCAATTCAAACACTGCCAGATGCTTCATGCTCTTCTTTCCTGTGACCACAAAAAAAAAAAAAACAAAAAAAAAAACTAGATATACCTTGTCATGTCAAAAATCTGTGTAGTCAAATGTGAGTTTTTCTGTTTAACCGTGTCTATTAATTCACAGACTATTAGTTTTTCATGCTGTTGTTAATTTACTTATATCCAAGTTCTGCACCTGATTTAATTAGAAAATAAACTACTTGGATTAATCTGAAGAAAGGAGATCAGAGACCATAAAACTCCTGAGCTTTTCTTTACAATACTGTGAATTTCTTGAAAACAAAAACTATGTGTTATGTATCTTTATATCCTTGGGACCCAAGGTTCATTAGGCCTATAACAGTTGTTAAATAAATGTTTGTTGAGTGAATATCAGTTTAATGTTCTTGAATTTTGACCATATTTTGTTCCTGGCAAGTTATGTGATACTAATCAAGTCATCTTCCAAATGAAAGACTCTTTCGTTTTCCAAGTTCTAAACTCTAAAATTCTGTTTTTAAAAATTCTCTACAATAGGACCCTCCCTGCTTTACATTTTAACATTCTCTCTCTTTGTAGAGCACCATTGAAGACTTGCACATCAAACAAGAGTTGCAGTAAAATTAATCTATTAAAATTTAACCATGAGTTAACTTAGAAAGCTTTTTTTCTGACTAAAATTTAATCTTTGTGGGATAGAGTTATTGTACTGGAAGATAATGATGATGGTGGTGATTTGCACTGGCTTATTGATTGTGATGATTTCATGTGATTTTATGATATTTGGTGAGAAACTTAACACATTTAAAAACAGAAAAATTGAATACTGAAGTTTTCATATGCAACATGTGTAAAATATCCAAATCTTCACTTTATAGTACAACTTAATTTGGAAAAAACGTATTTTCTCACACACAGTATAACAATATAAGTGACTCTGAATTATTGCATTTATTTTAGGTAGACATTTGTTTTGTAGCTTATTCCAAGAGTAGAAGGATATACCCATGGGAAATACCTTCTGTTGTTGGCAAGGAAACAAAATCACCAAGGTGCTAGTTTACACTTGTGGGCTTGAAGAAATGGTAGGGACATTCATATTGTGAAGAATCCCTAGAGTAACCATGGATATACTGAATATACAGACAACCACAGAGTTGTTAGGTGTGTTTGATGGAAAATGCATCTTCATGTCGTTTCTATGGCAATCATAAATAAATCTAGCTACTCAGAATCAACACAGCAGCTGCACATACAAACAGATATGTTCAGCAAAATCCAGAGAGTTTTAGTGTACATCAGCAGTTTGGCTCTAGGCGTGCTTGTTTACAATAACAGAGTGAGCGGTTGGGTGACACTTACTTCCTGTGTCAACTCCCAAAGTTTCATTTTAGACTTGGCTTTGCTCATGTTCAATACATTTTTGAAGAGAGAAGTGATGAGTTTCATTTTCCAAGTAGAAAGACTGGCTTAATAATGTCTCTATCAGTGCAAGAAATAGTTTAAAAAAAAAAAAAGGAAATTGGGTTCTTTGGAAAAAAAGGTAATTTGTTCAGTACTCATTTCATTCAACAACAACAAAGCAACTTATTACTATCTTGTTAGTATAATATGTTATATATATATCATATAATTATTATGCTATTAATAATATGCATAATAATATAATTATTATGCTATTATATTATGCTATTTAATATAAACATTAAAGCTATTATCTTATTTAGTCCTCCCCAAACCCTAAGAATTAGGTGGTTTTGTTACTCCATTTCACAGACAAGGAATAGACACAGAGCAATTAAATTATTTGTCCAGATCACACAGATAGAGGAAAAGCTGGAATTTGAACCAAGCAAGCCTTTATTATTTTTGATTGAGAAAGTTTTTTCTAAGTGATATACAAAAACTAATGCCAGAAAACAAAAGATTATACATTTTTTAAAAGTCTTTTTTTTAAGTTTATGTAATTAAATAAAAAACAGTAGAGTTAAGGAAAGCAATAAACTGGGAACAAATATTTGCAGCTCACAATGAAGCATTATCTCCCTAATACATAGAGAGTTACTTATAAGTCACTACTAGAAAGATCACACGTTCAGTGGAAAAATAGGCAATAGATACAGAGCATGTAGAAAAGGAAATACACTTAGCTTTTAAATATATGAAAGAATGCAAATATCACTCTCAATAAGGAGGAATGTAATTTAAACAACAATACCAAAATTGTTCTCACTTCTCAGATTGGCAACGGTCAAAAAGTGATAACAACATGAATTGACAAAGGTGTGTGAAAAAAGGCACTGTATATTATTGGTGATACTATAAATGGGTACAAACCATATGAAGGATAATTTGGGAATAAATATCAAAATTACAAATTCTCTAACTCTGTGACCCAGCGGTTCTCCTCTAGGAAATTATAGCAAACATAAGCACATCTGAAATGAAGTGTAAAGAAATTTCTTGCTGCAGTAATAGAAAAATCCTGGAAAAGCTTGAATGCCTATCAATAGCGGACTGGTTAGGTGCACTGCTATAGAAAATGAGATGGTATATTTGCTACTTTGTAAGCCTAAACTCTGCATGCTGGCACTTCAGTCCTGTCTGACTCTTTGCCACCCTATGGACTGTAGCCTGCTGGTCTCCTCTCTCCATGGGATTCTTCAGGCAAGAACACTGGAGTGGGTTGCTGTGTCCTCCTCCAGGGAATCTTCCCAACCCAGGAATCGAACCTGCTTCTCTTCCATTTCCTTCATTGGCAGACTGGTTATTTACCATTAGCGCCACCTGGGAAGCCCTTGTAAACCTTAAGGAATCCTCATTCCTGGTGTTCAGCTCAGTTCAGTCATTCACTCATGTCTGACTCTTTGCAACCCCGTGGACTGCAGCACGCCAGGCTTCTCTGTCTGTTCCTGGTGTTAACGAGAACCTAAGGCTGGGTACCTTGACCTCATTCATGTTGTTTCCTCATTAGCCACATGATTTCCTGCTTCTTATGGGACAAGAACCTCCATCCATGTGACCAGGCCTAGGTACTCTGTGCATTAGTTTTCCTCAGAAGATTCATCACCTCTTAAGTTGAAGACAGCTTCATGGATGTGGAGAAAGCATGCACACATTCTTGAAATAGTGTTACAGATGCAACCCGTATCCCAGGTTCACCACTTAACAAATAGGACCACAGTGTCTTTAAGACACTGGGTACCATACATCTCCATTATAATTTTTCTTCCTGAATGCAAACATTCAGACCTTTTAAATCTAGGATGCTAGCTCTTTCCTTTAAGAGTATTATTTTAGCTTCCATTTTAAATGTGTAGGATATATTGATTTTATATATCCGTGTGTTCAATAAACGTGTATTACACACTAGAATACAGCATAAATTGGGGCATACAAGGAAGAATGACACGGAGGTTCCAGGCTCAATGACTAAACAGTCCAACAGGAAGCAGAGATAGGACAATAAGTGCCATAATCTAGGTGGCCCAGGACAGTGGGAAAGAGCATCTAATTTAGCTTAGCAAGTGGAGGGAGGTGGGACCCTCAAGGTTTTGGAGACAAAGTGAAAGTTGAGCAGGAATTGGGAGCAGGAAGGTAAGTGGATAAAAGAGAGAGATTCAAGTGGACTTTCTAAGATAATTTCATACAAATGACTTAACAGAATGTTTAAAGGGCTGAGAGATTTTTTTGTTACTTAAAGTTCACGAGATGATGATATGTTATCAGCTCAGTAATTTTAGACCTGGAGAACATTCCCATTGGAGCAAAATGAAACCTTTGTTCTTTTTAGAACATAATACCATGTTTGTTGATTCTGTGTCTCTGTCCTTTTTTTAAAACTGATGACAACCATGAATAAGTTCTCTTGCTGAAACTACATTATCAATTTTATGTAGACAGAAATGTAATTACTGAAGATGGATTTTAGCCAGGCCACCTGAATTAATAACCAGCCCGAATCTTCTTGCTCTGGGAGAGAGTGGAACAGAACTGTTTATTGACCACAAATGGTCATGACCTTTGCTATCTTCCGCACTCAAAATACCACAGGAGGAAATCATCTAAAACACCATGACATTTAAACCAAGTGAGAAATATGTGTATAAAATTTATGAGGACAAACTAATGATTTTCTTAATTTGCACTACTATTTGGGGGGTTGCCATGATTATATACCTATTTTAAAATATACCTCCAGAAAAAAACACTACAAAATTCTCTTTTTTGCCATATTACCACTAACTTTAATCCAGTTTTGCCCCCCCAGGAAAATTTATCTCCTTCTGGTTTTTATGACTTTTTATTCCAAGTAGAAGTAAAAGAGAAAAGACCCAAATTCTCACTTTGCAGTCATATATATTGGCTATTCAATCTTGGCTGCAGAAATACATTCTCAATAAGTATATTCAGCCAATGGTCTATTCATAGTTTTGATTATATTTGCTATAACCAAAGCCAAAATATCCAAGGTGAATGTCCTCTAGGACTTAGCTCCACTTTGATTGCAACAATAGAAATATAATTCAAAGTAACTCAAGTGATTACTAAAGTAATCATGGTTCACATTACTAAACCATTACAAGAACAAAGAGTAGCTGGACTTGAGGAGTAAAACCCAGAAATTCAAATGTTACCAGGACTTTTTCTCAGTCTCTCATTTCTATTTTCTTTTGTGTTTCAGCTTTGTCATTCAGCCTGGCACCTCCATGTGGTTGAGACTGGGTCCATAGATGGAAAATATTTATATTTGTTTAGAAATATACCAAGAAAGGATATTGATAAGCCTAAATTAACTCACAACTATCCTAATATTAAATCAGAAGGCTAGGACTAAAAGAGACAGGGAAAAATAATTTCCACAGAAAAGCAGATGCTGTTGCTATGAGAAGCAAGCGTAACTGGGCAGGCAAAACTGTCAACAGTCTTTATGAGTGTTAACACATCAAAATTACATTTGTTCAAGCTGTAAAAATAATTCTCAAGGAGTATTTGGTTTTCATTTTTATACAGAAAATATCAGTAGGGCAGCAGAGTTGCTTGAGGACAGATGTATTATTAAGGGCAAAGTCTGTTGATTTGTTGTTTATTGAGGAATATTAACTCCCCTGCAAAGCATAATAGTGTGTATTAGTGTGAACATCAAAACACTTCAGAAAACCGTAAGCTGTATTCACATTCTCAGTCTTCTGGTAGTTATTATACTTGAAAGTAAACACATTTGAAAATAAATATACAAGAAAGAATAAAATTTTTGGAAAAAGAACTGATTTTAAAACAAAGCTCTTTATGATGAGTCATTCTTTGCGAAGTTCCTTCTACCCCCAAAAATCAGTTTTATAAACCAATATGACAATGCTTTATTTGCTGGGGGAAGTTAATTCAACATATATTCATTTTTATTGAATAAGTATTTATTGGGTGCCTTCTTATTAGTAAATTACTCTGTTTGAGGACAGCAGGTATATTCAAATATCTCAAATTTCCAGCCTTGAGGAACCTTAGGGGACAGTAAAACATAATCAAAAAGAGTTATAATTTTAAAAGGTAAAAAAAAAAAATTATCAACCAAATAATATGGAAAGTTTGGGTCAGTTGAAATTTAAAAGAGAACAAAGAGAATGAAACACATTTTCAGGTAAAAGGATAGAGATAGAGGATGACTTTCACAGATAAATTATATCCCAATTTTCTGTCCACAGTCATTTTTATTGTTATAAATCTCTTTATATTTAACATTGGAGGAATTGCCCTGCAAAGCAGAAGATGGATTTGTAGGCAAAGTTTAGGCACCCAAGCCATATTTGACAGTCCAGTTGTTCATCTTTCTCTTTAACTTCCACTCATCTGGTGGTGAGGAGCAAGGGTGGGAATATTTTCTAAACATACATGAAATACATATTCTTAACTTTTAGGTTTAATGTACACAAGCACACATATGAATGTAAATATGCATTAGCATTCATTCTTGAAGTAACTACTGAGAAAAGTACTGCATTCACTCATTCATTTATTCATTCAACAAATACTTAATGAAATTTCAGGATATGCTCATAAAAAAGATCAAGTTCCTGCTTTCATTAAGATTACAATATTGTGAGGGATAATAGTTCCATATGGATGACATACAATAAGTAAATGCAATAAAATAAATTCAACTGGGAAGAGTCCCAATTCAAAAGTCCTTTGAAAAAGATAAAATGCAGTAAAGGGATAAAGAATAACAGAAAAAGAAAAGACTCTAAGATGGACCATATAAATGACTTCAGGATGAAACAGAAAAAAAGAGAATACCATGTATGTGCAATGTAATATAAGAGGCTATACTAGTTGCTGAGATGTACAAAAATAAGTATTTTGCTTGATCTTTACTGTAGCAACCAGAATTTTAAATTAATTTGGAGAAACACAGTATATATGTAGAAAAAAAATATGGAATAGCACACACGGATGTGAGCCTGGATATGAATTATCAGAGTACATGCAATCATGCAGTTATAAAGCTGGGAAGCATTATTCAATATTTCGTGAATACATTTTGCCAGGCGAGTGTATGCTCCTTAGTTCTGTCTTGTCACAACAAAGACTTGGAGCGACGGACACTAAAGCCCTTGGTGCATCACAGCTCTCAGGCCTTGGACAAACCGTGTTGTAGCTCTTAGACAAATCAGTGTTAGAGCTGTATTTTATTTAGAAGATAGCAGGAGAATCCATCCTTGAAGCATGAGGGCACGCCAACCCAAAGACGAGAAAAGAAGAGAGTGGAGGAGCGGCCAGTGCTCAGGAGAGAGAAAGAGAGAAAGAGCCCATTGGCTCCTCTTTTTATGTTTTTCCCTCCCCCTGGGTCTGCCCTATACAAATTGGGCTAGCCAGGAGTGCTGTTTGTTCTATCTGAAGTCCTCATTCTGGTCCTCAGACCTTCCTTTGACCCTCTTTTGTTCTATTTTAGTGGTCTTTTCCCTTCCTTGCCTTTAACCACTGCCATTTTGGACTCCTGTTTCCTATTCTAACTACCTAACAATTTGATGATAAATGAGTGAACTAAATAAGTATCCAAGTGAAAATTCCTTCCAGTTAAATCAAATATCAGTACATTTGCCCAAGGAAATAAAATCTGCCACTGTTTCCATTTTTCCCCATTTATTTGCCATGAAATGGTGGGACCAGAAGCCAAGATCTTAGTTTTTTTTTAAATGTTGAGTTTCAAGCCAGGTTTTCACTCTCCTCTTTCTCCCTTATCAGGCTTCCCAGGTGGCTCAGTAGTAAAGTATCCACCTGCCAATACAAGAGCTGCAGGAGATGTGGATTGATTCCTGGGCTGAGAAAATCCCCTGGAGAAGGAAATAACAAGCCACTCCAGTATTCTTGCCTGTGAAATCCCATAGAAAGAGGAGCCTGGCAGGCTACAGTCCATGGGGTCCCAAAGAGCTGGACAGGACTAAGTGACTGAACACCATTTCACTCTTATCAAGGGGTTCTTTAGTTCCTCTTCACATTCTGCCCTTAGGGTGGTATCATCTGCATATCTGAGGTTGTTGATATTTCTCCCAGCAATCTTGATTCCAGCTTGTGCTTCATCCAGCCCAGCAATTTGCATGATATACTCTGCATTTAAGTTAAATAAGCAGGGTGACAATATACAACCTTGATGTACTCCTTTGTTTCCCAATTTGGAACCAGTCCATTGTTCCATATCCAGTTATAACTGTTGCTTCTTGACTGACATACAGGTTTCTCAGGAGACAGGTAAGGTGATCTGATATTCCCATCTCTTTAAGAATTTCCACAGTTTGTTGTGATCCACACAGTCAAAGGCTTTAGTGTGGTCAATAAAGCAGAAGTAGATGTGATGCTACTTTTTGCTGTAGGACTGTTCCAGGCAGTGCAATCTTGATTTTTTCACCCATCTCTGCTGTCTACCTCACCTTGCTTGTCTCTAATGTCTGCTTGTCTTTAATATCCCAAGTTGTATCTTTTTCCTGGGGAAATCATCGCTGATGTCCTCAGGAGATGCTGTGTTCTCAAGCTGTTACTATTCTTATGATTGTTCTTGTTTATTGTGATTACTTGATTAATAAATGACCATTAGAATGTAATCCAATGAGGACAGAAACTCTTTGCTTTGTATGTAGCACAGTGCCTCTCATACTATTTTCTGAATGGTTGTAAGTATTTGAAGGCATTTGTTAAATGATTAAAAAATGTCATTTTATTCAAAGCTCTGTTATACTTTGCCACCTCCTGTATTCTAAGGATATAGTATTGAATATACAAAGTGATTAGCTTTGCAAAACCATTTTGATACTGAGTTAAAATGATTGAGAGATCTAGATTTATCAGGAATGGTATAAACTTTCAGCACAATGGTTCTCTAATAAAGAAGACATTTCCTCCAATGTCTTTTTATTGACTTTGAAGAAACCTTAATAAGATGTCCAATCACTATAATAGGTTGTATTTTACTTCAAATACATGGTGTTCTAGTTGATAGAATGAATCCAAATAAGTGTTTCTGAATGACTAGACTTAAATAATCATACTTTATTTTTTTTGCCTTTAGAATACCTGATTTATTGCCAAAGATATGCCATTTTCTTTAAAACTCCCAGAAGCTGAAAAAGATTCTAGAAGTGTAGTATATTTATATGAGTCAGACAAGTAGAATAGATTCCAGGGTTTCCAGCTATTTCCAACTCAAAAGATTTCTGTCCTTAGACCTGCTGCCCCTTCTCAGATGCTGTTACTGTGTTTGCACTGACTTTATGCAGGACCTCAAGGATTTAACACAAGCCCTTCGGATAAGGACCCAATTGTATATAAATTCTATTTCTCCTAAGCCATGTAGATCTACTACCCCATTGTAACTTGAACAATACAAAATCAATGATGATTGTTTTTCCTATGATACCCTTTAAGAACTCATTAACAACACAAATTGGATATCCTGATAATTCGTTTATGACCATAATAATTGATGGGGATGTTTTCTAGAGATGTCTTAAACAAATATACTAAAATGTCTCCTGGTTACTATTTTCTAAATGTCCTGACTAAATGGGCAGAGAGGTTACTGATTCCACCTTTGATCAACAATGCATGGAGTGCTCAAGTCACTCTATCGTGTCTGACTCTTTGTGACCCTTTGGATGGTAGCCCGGCAGGCTCCTCTGTCCATGGGATTCTCCAGGTGAGAATACTGGGGTATTCCTTCTCCAGGAGATCTTCCCAGTCCAGGCCTGAACCCTCATCTCCTGCACTGACAGGCAGACTGTAAATTTCTTATAGTGCCTTATTCTCAGGGAATTTTAAGGTTGCAAGTGTTCAGGTCATTTTGTATTCTCTCTGTACAACTCAGTCTAAATTGGAATAGTTATTTTAAAATCTATCAATTTATAAATCACTCCATTAGAAAAAAACTCATATGTCTTTCATACTTTAGCCTCCTTGTGAAATTGCTGTATGATAACATTATCAAGATTCTTAAAACTTCATTCTTAGTAGAATCTGAGCTGTGCTGAATATTGAAGCTTCTTAGAGGCCTTATTTGTATATCTGGAAGTTTCTATGAGGTATTGTCTTCAAAATTGCTGATGTCTTAACAGAATTTTATAGTCCAATTCTGGGTTTGATCTTCACTCTGAAATCATTTCTTAATTTGAGAATTGATTGTCATATAAAGTGACTGAGAATGGGAAACAGTCTTATTTTTAAACTCAGAAGCTCCTAGTATCTTTATATTCAAGTTTTTTTTTTTTTCTTAGTTCATTTCTCTTGTGCTTTATTCATAGGTAGCAAGATGAAGCCAGATCACGCTTTTAATATTCTTCTGGGAATTCTCTTTCTCTAGTTCATTGAGTTGGCTTCCTTCTTCCTATCTTACCACAGAAATAGTGTTGACAGTCTTTTTAACTCCACATAACAAGTCACCCTTTCCTACTAGTACTAAAACATTTCTCTTGCTTTTTTTCAATATTTCACCATGAGCTTTCTCAAGTCTTTTTAGGTGTCCATTAAGACTCTTCTCAAAGAATCTTGGGTTTTTATTAACAGTCTCTTCAAAGTCCTCCCAGCTTACATAAAACTTTTGATCACAAAGCCAAGACTATGATTGTTTTTCTTTTCTTTCTCATCCTTACACCTTCATTTGTTCTTATCAAATTTGCCTTATTCTTTCAGGTCTGTTTCCATAATTTGTCAATCTTCATATACACTGAAATCATACTTAAGTTCAACATATTCAAATTAGGCTATTCTGCCAGAGACCAAAGCATTAACTTTTTCTTGGCTGAGGACCTGTAGTTTGGATTGGATTGATATTTTCTTTTCCTGTACCTTACAATCAGAGACACAGGTTCAACCCCTGGGTTGGGAAGATCCCCTGGAGAAGGGTATGCAACCCACTCCAGTATTCCTGACTGGAGAATCCCATGGACTAAGGAACCTGGTGGGCTATAGTCCAAAGCATTGCAAAGAGTCAGACATGACTGAAGCAACTGAGCATGCACCTTATGATCAGTGCCTAAAACTTTACTGCTTCTCAAAAGTAAGTTTTGTTCCCCAATATTGAACTAGATCTACCTTACCAAGATTATTCTACTTTCAATGACTCTATTAGAAAACCTGGGCCTTTTTACCACATGCTAGGCACCCTTTTAGGTGCTGGAGATCAACAGGTAAATAAATTATACTAGGCATGAATCTCAATTTAGGGCTCTGCCTCCTAGGTTTCAACTTTTCTCAGTTTTCTTCCTCAATTTCCAGCCATGCTAGCAGGCAACCCAAAACTCTGACCTTTAACTCCTCAGCCAAATAAGGCTACTGATTTCTGCTTAAGCTTTACTCTCTACGGAATACAGAAAATTATTTTGTTCAGGTCAAAGCTGTTCTAATTGGATCTCACTCACAGTGTTGTAGTCCATGGGATCACAAAAAGTCAGATACAACTGAGTGACATTCACTTTCAGTGTTTACATCTTTCAAGGGCCTTATCCATCCAGTTTCTGCTTTGGTGCTGTCTAGTCGCTTCAAGACATTGTTGATTGTATCTATCTATATATATAAACATATACATTTTACAGCTGTTATTACAATCATCTGATACGAGATACTCTGGCTTTACTAGAACTTCTATCTGTGTTATTTTTTTTAAATCGCGTCTCATCAGTGACAATAACAGACCCATATTAATAGTTTAAATTTCAACTACTCCACTTCTTAGAGACATGGTAGTGAAGGAGTTGACAAGAAGCAAATTAACCAATTTTCCAAATGTGGGAAGGGCTAAAAACAGCTAATACAAATGAGGTCCTTGGCTAACAGGCCAGTGATATCAATCAGTATAGATTTATTCATCAAAACAGAGACAATAGCCAGTTCTTTTTTTTATTGTCTCTGTTAAGGATCTCCTCTCTTGACACAATAAAATGTTTCTCCAAGATTTGATTCATATTTTGGCAAGCCTACTGCCAATGAAAATGTTTTTCAAGAAACATAATTTTTGTAAATTCTTAAAACTCGTCAGGCAAGTTTTTATATAAGATCTATTTCCACAAGAATTGCATGATGCATACAAACATGAATTTAGTGGTGGAGCCATAATTGATAAGAAATTAAGGAGTTCCTTTGTTAATCAGTTACTGAGTTTTTAACATACTTCGTGCAGTCAAAAGAGATATCTAAACCAGAACTCACCATTATACTGAAAGAAGACTCCTATTTTATTGTCTGTTAAAGTGAAATTAGCTACCAGGTGAGACATCTATTAAGACTTTCATGTTCAGGTCTGGAAATTTAGCCCTGAAATTTAATTTTCTCTTTATGAACAGATGGTTAACTTTAGTTGAAGCACTAAGTGTCTAGAAAGAAAGGTACTGATGTTGGTGTGTGCATGCATAGGCCCAGGTGGGAAGTAGAGTCAGTAGATAAAAGTTAGCTGTTAACTAAATATATTATTATTCATATTTTATGTAACTGATGAAATTTCAGCTATTCATATAAATATATGGATGAAGATGAATATGGTGGCCATCACCATGTGTATGTGCCACTTTTGATGCTATCAATGTTGATAAGAAGATCACACCTTGCAGGTACAAGACCAATATCTCATGAAGGGATAGAGAACCGAGATCTTTCTGAAAAAATTATAGTATAACCCAGAAGGAAGATTATTATGGTCAGACTTGGGGAATTTGTGTTCCAGTTCTAGTTCTGTCACTGAGAACTCATACACGTGGCAAATTTTAACATCTTTCAATGTTTGAGGATTTTTTGTTTTGTTTTAATAAAAGGAGGAAATTGGAATGGAAAGCTTCTAAAACATAATTCCTCTCTATAATTTTATAAGTGAAAAAAAACATGTAAAATATTAGGCAAAAAAACTGTCCCAGGAACTTTCTCTGTTTGTTGTTGTTGTTGTTTAGTCACTAAGTCGTGTCTGACTCTTTAGATCCCATGGACTGCAGTCTAGCAGGCTCCTCTGTCTGTGGAATTTTCCAGGCAAAAATTACTAGAGTGGGTCACCATTTCCTTCTCCAGGGCATCTTCCAGACCCAGGAATCAAACCTGGGTCTCCTGCATTGCAGGTGGACTCTATACCATCTGAGCTACCAGGGATATCCCTTCTCTGTTTTAGGTGTTGAGTGTTGAGAGCCATTGAGCAAAGATGAAACAAAACCAGGAATGATCAAAAGGTCAAATTAGGCTTTGCTTATCAGGGCCAAGCATTGCTTTTAGAGATTATTAACACTTGTATGGCTTCATTAATACCCTCGAACATCTCAAAATTAGATGAAAGATTAGATTTTAATTAGATTAAAAGAAACTTTTAAACATAATTATTCTTTACTACATATATTACCTAGTCTAATCTTTCTAATTATTATTAACAGAGGTAAAATCATCTATTGAGACACATTATTTTTTCTTATTTCAACACCTCTGAATTCAAAATAGAACAAACAATAAATATCTTAACAGTGTGTCATTGCTTATTTGCTGATGTTTCTCTTTCCTTCTTGGTATTACATAAAATAATGGTTGCAACTTAAAAATCAGTGGAATCTTAATTAGGGAAGTACATCATATACATCTACTTTGGAATCCATTTTTCAAAACATTTTCAAATGAATAATCTATAAAATGCATGGTAAATTCTCATTCAGATATTGATTATGAAGAACCTGGCAGATAGCCTTCTCAGAGTTTAATGTTCAATGTTTTACCAAATGAGATCTGAGACCTTTGTAACTGAAAAGCTGAAGTTAATATTTACAACAATTATAATGATTATTGTATATACATAGATCAAGAAATTTATTCTTTTGGGCAACCTAGAAAACTGATCAATGTGCCAGACCCAACTACTGTGATTTTTTTCCCCTTATTTTATATTGTACAATAACCTTATAAAAGAAGCATTATTGATAAATCTACAAAGTGAACCAAAGCATAAAATGATTAACTTATTTAAAGTCCCAGAGTGAACAGTGAGTCGAGCAGAATTCAAAGGTAGACCTCTGCCCCTTAACACTATATGGTATTTGCTCCCAGATATGTACAGAGGAAAACAAGTATATATATATATATATATATATATATATATATATATATATATATATATCAGTTCAGTTCAGTTCAGTTGCTCAGTCATGTCCAATCTTTGTGACCCCTTGGACTGCAGCACACTAGGTCTCCTTGTCCATCACCAACTCCCAGAGTTTATTCAAACTCATGTCCATCGAGTCGGTGATATCATCCAACCATCTCATCCTCTATCGTTCCCCCTTCTCCTGGCTTCAATCTTTTCCAGACTCAGGGTCTTTTCAAATGAGTCAGTTCTTCGCATCAGGTGGCCAAAGTATTGAAGTTTCAGCTTCAGCATCAGTCCCTCCAATGAATATTCAGGACTGATTTCCTTTAGGATGGACTGGTTCCATTATCTTAGTGCTTATATATAGAAAATAATTAACTTTTAGACTGTTTCTCCACCAGGGAATTTCTACCAAATTATTCTGTCAATAATCCCTCTTGATTTAAAAAATGAGTTTAGCATGGTAGAGATTAAAAGCAGAGGCAAATGACATAGTAGGGGTAACCACTCATAGAAATCTATACAAGTGGAAAATTCATGGAAACAAACCACGAATGAATGAAGACCATGCCCCTTAGGGCTGCCAGGAATGATGTCCCAACTCTGAGTGCTCTAACGGAGAAAGTAGACAAAGGGCAAGGAGCCTCCAGTAAAACTCATGGCCTTATGTATGTCCTTAAAAGCCCTTTGCTTCCTGATGTTTCAGTAACTTGCCAGAAGGAATTTTCACTGAGATGGCATTAAATAGAAGGGAGGGATCTCGAAATATACCACTTTTTCTACCTGGCTGAGTGTCAAAAACATTTTTCAATTACTCGCTTTCTTTAAGATGAACTTTTCAAAAAGCTTAACACACTAAAAGATACAATGAGGCATCTTATGTTGGCTTTGGTCAAATATATATGTTAGTTTTTCTTTTAAAGGTACATGTTATTCGGATTTGAAAAGAAAACCATGAAGTTTTTGATATTTGAAGCTGCTAAAAATAACCAGGCTTCTTCTACCAGATGACAGAAAGGTCATATTTGTGATGTAAACCTCACAATTACACGCAATTCAAATTTTACAAATGGAAATTTTACAAATTTTTACAAATCATTGTAATCAGTGACTAAACTTTTATTCATGTAAAAATACAAAATAATACATCAGATAGTCTTCCCCCATCTTTTTAAAATAAGTTGTTAAATATGCTGAACCTTAATATGTAAATCCTTGGAATTTTAGCAAAAAGAATATTTTGTTTTTACTGTATTTAGCCACTTTCCAGTTTAAAAAAAAGGAATTTGATTTGAGTGTGTAAAACTGAATTTTCTTTTTAGTCACAAAGTCATTACTTTTTCAGAAGGATTCCCCTTTAAAACTACTAATACATTTTATTTTCAACTAAAAACCATAAAGGAATTCTAAGGATTTAAGAAAAGTCTAGACTCCAGCTAGGCTGAATGTATATGAGCCCACCAGGATCCTCTGTCCATGGGATTCTCCAGGCAAGAATACTGGAGTGGGTTGCCATTTCCTCCTCCAAAGGCTCTTCCCCAGCTAGAGATGGAACCAGGCATCTCTTAGGTCTCCTGCGTTGGCAGGCAGTTCTTTACCACTAGCACCACCTGGGAAGCCCATATGATTCTTACAGTCCAGTTCAGTCCCTCAGTCGTATCTGACTCTTTGTGACCCCATGGACTGCAGCATGACAGGCTTCCCTATCCATCACCAACTCCTGGAGCTTACTCAAACTATGATTCTTACGTTGCATTGAAATATCTGAAATACATTGTCCTGGGAGAAATACAACAGTATATCTATTTCATTGTTTAGTCACTATACTTTCATATACACAAAGTACCATTTATATAGTAGACTATTACAACATTCTGCAGAGTGTTAAATTAAATCCCTGCAGAATGTATTTTGACAGAGAGCACAAGATTTTACATGATCTTTTGTTAAGACAATGAATGAATGAATGTTCTGTCCTGCATGCGTGCTAAGTCGCTTCAGTTGTGTTCGACTCTTTTGTAACCATATGGACCATATACTGCCAGACTCCTCTGTCTGTGGCATTCTCCAGGCAAGAATACTGGAGTGGGTTAATGCCCTCATCCACAGATCTTCCTGACTCAGGGATGAATCCTATGTCTCTTACATCTCCTGAACTGGCAGGCACGTTCTTTACCACCAGTGATTGCCATATAAAAGTGAACTGCTTTTCATTTCCCTTATTGATACATATTTTGATAATTCATTTCTCACATTAATAGCTACATAACAAGTTTCAGAAGCTGGGGATAATTTAAGTAAATGACTTATATAGTTTGGTGACTGCAATTAGGGCTAGCATTATATAGGTTTACAATAGTCAATCTGCTTTTTGCAGATTTTAACAAATAAATAGCAGAAATCTTCCCCTTTACATTCTTTAAGATTTTGATAATCCCTCCTGCAATTTTATCTTATCTTAACTGAAGCTAGGAGAAGTGTTATGTTATATTCATCTGTCGATGGACACTGAGGTTATTTCCATGTCTTGTCTACAGTAAATAATGCTGTAATAAAAACGAGGATAAAGACATTTCTTCAACATACTGATTTCACTTCCTTTGGTTATATATCTCAAAGTAAGATTGTTGGAGCACACAGTATGTCTATTTTTAATTTTTTGAGGACCCTCTATACTGTTCTTCATAATAGTCGCACCAATTTGCCTTCTCACTCACAGTACCCTAGGGTTCCCTTTTCTCTACATTCTCACTTGGACTTGTTAATGCTTGTTTTTTGATGATTGCCGTTCTGACAGGTGTGAGATAGTATCTCATTGTGGTTTTGATTTGCATTTCTCTGATGTCCTCTGTTCATGTCCTCTGTCCATGGAATTCTCCAGGGCAGAATACTGGAGTGGGTAGCCATTCCCTTCTCCAGGGGATCTTCCTGATCCCGATCTTCCCAGCGACTGAACCCAGGTCTCCTGCATGGCAAGCGTATTCTTTACCGTTTGAGCCACTAGGAAAGCACGATAATTCAGTTTGATTCAGTCACTGAGTCGTATCTGACTCTTTGCGATCTCATGGACTGCAACATGTCAGGCTTCCCTGTCCATCACCAACTCCTGCAGCTTGCTCAAACTCATGTCCATTGAGTCAGTGATGCCATCCAATCATCTCATCCTCTGTCATCCCCTTCGTCTCCTGTCTTCAGTCTTTCCCATAACAAGGGTCTTTTCCAATGAGTCGGTTCTTCGCATTCAGGTGGCCAAAGTATTGGAGTTTCAGGTTCAGCATCAGTTCTTTCAATGAATATTCAGGACTCATCTCCTTTAGGATGGACTGGTTTGATCTTTTTGCAGTTCAAGGGACTCTCAAGAGTCTTCTCCAGCACCACAGTTAAGAAGCATCAATTCTTTGGCCCTCAGCTTTCTTTATAGTCCAACTCTCACATTTATATATGATTACTGGGAAAAAACATAGCTTTGACTAAACGGACATTTGTTGGTAAAGTAATGACTCTACTTTTTAATATGCTGTCTAGGTTGGTCATAACTTTCCTTCCGAGGAGCAAGCATCTTTTAATTTCATGGCTGCAATCACCGTCTGCAGTGATTTTGAAGCCCCCAAAAATAAAGTCTGTCATCATTTCCATTGTTTCCCCATCTATTTGCCATGAAGTGATTGGACCAGATGCCATGATCTTAGTAATCTGAATGTTGAGGTTTAAGCCAAATTTTTCACTCTCCTCTTTCACTTTCATCAAGAGGCTCTTTAGTTCTTCTTCACTTTCTGCCATAAGGGTGGTGTCATCTGTGTATTTGAGGTTATTGATATTTCTCCCAGCAATCTGTTTCCAGCTTGTGCTTCATCCATCCCAGCATTTTGCATGACGTACTCTGCATATAAGTTAAATAAGCAGGGAGAAAATATATAGCCATGACGTACTCCTTTCCTGATTCAGAGCCTCTGTTGTTCCACGTCCAGCTCTAGCTGTTGCTTCTTGACTTGTATACAGGTTTCTCAGGAGGAAGGTAAGGTTGCCTGGTAGTCCCATCTCTTGAAGTATTTTCCACAGTTTTTTGTGATCCATACAGTCAAAGACTTTGATGTAGCCAATGAAGCAGAAATAGATGTTTTTCTGGAACTCTCTTGCTTTTTTGATGATTCAATGGATGCTGGCAATTTGATCTCTAGTTCCTCTGCCTTTTCTAAATCTTGGTTGAATGTGTGGAAGTTCACAATCTTTTCATGTACCTATTGGTAATTTGTATGCCTATTTTTTTTTTTAAGGAAAATATCTATTCAGATCCTCTGCCCACTTTTTAATTGGATTATTTGTTTGCTTGTAGTTGTTTTTGAGTTTACTGTTCCTTATATGTTTTAAATGTTAACCTTTTATCTTATGTATGGTTTGCAAATAGTTTCTTCCATTCCATATATTGCCTATTTATTTGGTTGATTGTTTCTTTTGCTCTCTGCAAAAACTTTTCTGTCTGATATAGTCTAACTTGCTTATTTTTGTGGTTGTTGCTATGCTTTTCTTGCAATATTCAAAATATTGTTGCTACAACCAATGTCAAGGAGCTGTTCCCCTGTTTTCTTTTTAGAGTATCATGATTTCATATTTTACATTTAAGTTGAATCATTTTGAGTTATTTTTGTAAGTAGTGTAAGATAGAGGTCCAATTTCTTTTCTATGTGGGAAAATACCATTTTCCCTAATACCATTTATTGAAACTGTAATTTCCCCTTCAAATGTTGTTGGCTTCCTTGCCAAATATTATTTAACTGTGTTTACATGGGTCTATCTAGGCTCTCTATACTGTTCCATTGATCTTTGTATCTATTTCTACGCCAGGATCATCCTGTTTTGAATGCTGTGTGTGTGTGTGTGTGTGTGTGTGTGTGTGTGCTCAGTCAGTCACTTAGTTGTGTCTGACTCTTTCCAACCCCATGGACTGTAGCTTGCCAGGCACCTCTGTCCGTGGGACTTTCCTGGCAAGAATACTGCAGTGGGTTGCCATTTCCTACTCCAGGAGACCTTTCTGACCGAGGCATCGAAAATGCATCTTCTGCATTAGCAGGTGAATACTTTACCACTGCACTACCTAGGAAGCCCCTTGAATACTATAGCTTGGTAATATAGTTTCAAACCCAAGTATGATGCCTCCAGCTTTGTTTTTCTTCCTCAAAGTTGTTAGCTATTTGGAGCCTTTTGTGGTTCTGTATGAATTTTATAATTACTTATTCTAGTTCTACGAAGGATGCCATTGCGATTTTGACAAGGATTGTATTGAATCCACAGAGGGCTTTGGGTGGTATGAATATTTTAACAACACAAATTCTTCTAATCCACACACATGGATTTTACCTTTCATGTGTGTCTTTTTCAATTTCTTTCATCAGCATCTTATAGTTTTCAGTGTACAAATCTTTAACTTAATTTGTTACATTTATTTCTAAATATTTTATTGTTTTTGATGCTATTGTGAAAGAAAAATTTTTGGATAGTTCATTGTTAGTGTATAGAAATACAGATGATTTTGTATGTTGATGTGCTTCTGCTTCATTGACTATGTTAAAGCCTTTGGCTGTGTGGATCACAACAAACTGTGGAAAATTCTTAAAGAAATGGAAATACCAGACCACCTAACTTGCCTCCTGATAAATCTGTATACAGGTCAAGAAGCAACAGTTAGAACCAGATATAGAACAAAAGCCTGGTTCAAAATTGGGAAAGGAGTACTTCAAGGCTATATATAGGCATCCTGCTTATTTAACATATATGCAGAGTACATTATGCAAAGTGCCAAGATGGATGAATCACAAGCTGGAATCAAGATTGCTAGGAGAAATATCAACAACCTCGGATATGCAAATAATACCACTTAAACGGCAGAAAATAAAGAGGAACTGCTGGATCATCGAAAAAGCAAGAGAGTTCCAGAAAAACATCTATTTCTGCTTTATTGACTATGCCAAAGCCTTTGACTATGTGGATCACAACAAACTGTGGAAAATTCTGAAAGAGATGGGAATACCAGACCACCTGACCTGCCTCTTGAGAAACCTATATGTAGGTCAGGAAGCAACACTTAGAACTGAACATGGAACAACAGACTGATTCCAAATAGGAAAAGGAGTACGTCAAAATTGTATGTTGTCACCCTGCTTATTTAACTTGTATGCAGAGTACATCATGAGAAACGCTTGGCTGGAGGAAGCACAAGCTAGAATCAAGATTGCCGGGAGAAATATCAATAACCTCAGATATGCAGATGACACCACCCTTATGGCAGAAAGTGAAGAGGAACTAAAAAGCCTCTTGATGAAAGTGAAAGAGGAGAGTGAAAAAGTTGGCTTAAAGCTCAACATTCAGAGAACTAAGATCATGGCATCTGGTCCCATCACTTGATGGGAAATAGATGGGGAAACAGTGGAAACAGTGTCAGACTTTATTTTTGAGGGGCTCCAAAATCACTGCAGATGGTGACTGCAGCCATGAAATTAAAAGATGCTTACTCCTTGGAAGGAAAGTTATGACCAACCTAGATAGCATATTCAAAAGCAGAGACATTACTTTGCCAACAAAGGTCCATCTATTTTTCCAGTGGTCATGTATGGATGTGAGAGTTGGACTGTGAAGAAAGCTGAGTGCCAAAGAATTGATGCTTTTGAACTGTGGTGTTGGAGAAGACTCTTGAGAGTTCCTTGGACTGCAAGGAGATCCAACCAGTCCATCCTAAAGGAGATCAGCCCTGGGATTTCTTTGGAAGGAATGGTGCTAACGCTGAAACTCCAGTACTTTGGCCACCTGATGGCAAGAGTTGACTCACTGGAAAAGACTCTGATGCTGGGAGAGTTTGGGGGCAGGAGGAGAAGTGGACGACAGAGGATGAGATGGCTGGATGGCATCACTGACTCGATGGACATGAGTTTGAATGAACTCCGAGAGTTGGTGATGGACAGGGAGGCCTGGTGTGCTGCGATTCATGGAGTCACAAAGAGTCATACACGACTGAGCAACTGAACTGAACCGAGCTGAAAGAACTTCTTGATGATGATGAAAAAGAAGAGTGAAAAATCTGGTTTAAAACGTATTCAAAAAGCTAAGATCATGGCATCTAGTCCCACCACTTGATGGCAAATAGTTGGGGAAAAAATGGAAACAGTGACAGATTTTATTTTCTTGGGCTCCAAAATCACTGTGGACAGTGACTGCAACCATGAAATTAAGACGCTTGCTTCTTGAAAGAAAAGCTATGACAAACCTAGATAGCATATTAAATGCAGAGGTATCATATTTCTGACAGAGGTCCTTATAGTCAAAGCTATGGTTTTTTGAGGAGTCATGTGCAGATGTGATAGTTGGACCATAAAGTAAGCTGAGCCCTGAAGGATTGATACTTTCAAACTATGGTGCTGAAGAAGACTCTTGAGATTTCCGTGGACAGCAAAGAGATCACACCCGTCAGTCCTGAGGAAATAAACACTGAATATTCATTTGAAGAACTGTTGCTGAAGCTGAAGCTCCAATACTTTGGCCACAGGATGCAAAGAGCTAACTCATTGGAAAAGACTGATGCTGGGAAAGATTGAATGCAAAAGGAGAGAGGGCAGCCAAGGATGAGATGGTTAGATTGCACCACTGACTCAATCGGCATGAGAATGAACAAACTCCAGGAGATGGTGAAGGACACGGAAGCCTGGTATGCTGCAGTCCATGGGTTTGCAAAGAATCAGACATGACAGGGACTGAACAATAACAATTTTATGGAATTTTTTTAGTTCTAATGTGCATTTTTTGTTGCAGTTTTGGAATTTTCTCTGTATAAGATTATTCCATCTGCACACAGAGACATTTTACTTCTTTCTTTCCAATTTGAATATCTTTTATTTCTTTTTCTTGTCTGAATTCTCTGGCTTTCAGCTTTTCACCATTGAGTATGATGTTAGCTGTGAATCTGCCATATATGGCCTTAATTATGTTTGATGCAGATTCCTTCTCTGCTTAATTTGTTGAGAGTAGATGTTATAGAAAAAGCCATGAATGACAACAGTTTAAACATTCAGAACTTGTTGAACTGATGAATGTCATTAAGAGAAGGATAATCATTAGAACATAATTCAAAATCACAAGTGAATTTTGAAAATAGAACATATAGCAGAGATCGTTTCTCATACAACCCAGGGTCAACTTTCACCGGTCAGGTGAAAATTCTCGATTTAACTTCCAGAGTTTGTTCTTTTTTCCTCTGTCTCCAATATAAGGTTATTTGTTATAGTTGATCCAACAGGACAGTTTATGAGATGATCTTTTTACACTTCTGTGATACCAGGAAGCATGCATAGATAATTCCTTGAATATTTTCCACCACGAAAACTTTCTGGATCACCACATTATTAGTTAGCAATGAAAAGTGTCTATTTGTCAAGGATATAATCTTTTCTCCAGCCCTAAAGCATGAACATGATAGTAAATTATCTTTAGGAATTATTCAGCCTTCAAACAAATCTATTACAGAAAATCTAAATCATCAATCCCCCCCACCCCCTGGAAAAATCAGGAAAAACTTAAAAGTAATTTTCTGTCTTGTGTCTTCAAAAATGGTATAGAATCATCTTTCACTTTTAGTTAGGAAATTACTCTACTGAAAGTAGAGTAATTTTACTTTTGTTCAGCATAAACTTTTCAGAATAATAACTCTCACGATAAAGTTGATTTAATACCATTATAATTATATATTTATAATATGAATAACATTAAAAGAATTTGTTTGCATTAGATATCCTTGAGACAGTTTTGTTAATAATTCTGCTTCACACACACACAAAATGTAACCCCCTCTGCTAATTATAAGGAACTAAGATCAAAACAGGACCAACTTTGCAGAAAGATCAATGTAAGGAATCACATTCTGGTTGTAGATTTATTCATTTCAACTAGGGTAGAAAAAGAATGCTTTTGATAGCTTTATCAGATAGCTCAGATTTATATTTCATGTTATATGTGTGCAATCAATTTGCTAGAAGTATTATTGAAGGGTTTTTTTTCCAACTATAAATCAGTTATGCTTGAAAGTTGGAGCATAATTTACCTTTAATGACATTTTTTTAATGCTAACTTGAAATAATGTTTTCTTCAAAAATATCCTTCTGGTGATTTTCTATTTTCTTGCTATCTTGTTCTTTAGAAGATTAGTGATATTTGAAGGTCACATTTTCAGACCATGGAGCAGATCGTGGGATAAATTTGCATTTCTACTGGTGAACTATCATCTATGCAGGTGATAAAAAGACAGCAGCTTGATAAAAACATCTTCACAAATGTAAGAAAGATAAAGAAATGGAAAAAGAAATGTCAGGTTGACATTTATGTCTTAATTTTGAATACTTTAATTATCCTTCACTTCTCATGAGTATGTCATTTCACATTTCTTGTCATTACATCTCAACATAAAGCTATGAATCTGTTCTTCCACAATATCATATGCATTCATTTTCCTTCTAAAAGCAATTTGATTGTAAATAGTTGTGTGGTATCTCAGAACTCCTGCTCAATAGACCTACTATTACACTTTCTTTTTGATATGGAATATACCATTTCTAGTAGAAAATTCTCAATTTTAAATGTTTTTAAAGATATGAGGACTATATAATAGAGAAAACATATAAACTGGATTTCAGACTTTTAATTATCTATAACTTTATTTACCTACAAAATAATTTTCAGAAATTATATTTTCTTATTGTGGTTATTAAAATAACATAATTTGTGTATGAGATCAAGGGGCTTTCAATATTTTGATATGTTTTAATACTTTGATAATTTGATAGTATCTTACATAATTAACTTATGTGTGGTAAACTAATAGAATTACCAGGAAAGTGAAAGTGAAAGTTGAGCAGTCTTGTCCGACTCTTTGAGACCCCATGGACTACACAATCCATGGTATTCTCTAGGCCAGAATACTGGAGTGGGTAGACTTCACTTCTCCAGGGGATCTTTCCAACCCAAGGATCGAACCACGATCTCCCGTGTTACAGGCAGATTGTTTACCAGCTGAGCCACAAGTGAAGCCCAAGAATACTGGAGTGGGTAACCCATCCCTTCTCCAGCGAATCTTCCTGACCCAGAAATCAAACTGGGGTCTCCTGCATTGCAGGTGGATTCTTTACCAACTGAGCTATCAGGGAAGCCCAGAAAAGTAGAAAAATCCAAAATTAGAGCTGGAAACCTTCAATACCTTTCTATTAGTAGCTTATAGATGTAGCAGAGTGAAAATAGTTAAAGACATCAGTGGTCTGCACCATCAATTAACTTGGTCTAAGTGACATTTATAGAATACTCAACCCATCAAGAGCAGAATGAAAATTCTTATGCTCACATGGAACATTCACCAAGAAAGACCACACACTGGAACACAAACCATATATTTTATAAATTAAAAGAATAGAAATTAAATTATGATCTTAGATCTCAAGGAAATTAAACTAAAAATGTATAATAGAAAAATAGTTAGAAAATCTGTAAAAATTTGAAAATTAAATATTTCCAAATTAACCTAGTGGTCAAAAATAAATTATAAGAGGAATTTGAAAAATATTTTGAATTGAATAAAATTGAAAATAACTTTCAAAATATGTGAAATGCAATGAAATCCATTATTTGAAATTTATAGTATAGGGGGATATATATTAGAAAATAAAAATGTTTTAAAATCACTAACCTAGGATTCCAGCTTAGGAAAATAGAAAAGAAAATTGAGACTAAAGCAAGGAATGACATAACAAAACTTAGAATGGAGAACAGAAATTTCCAAAACAGGAAAACAGTATATAAAATAAAACCAAAACTTAGTTATTTGGAATGATTGATAATATTCATAAAACTCTAACATAAAACATTCATGCCTACAAATTTGACAAATCAGATGAAAATTAATCAATTCCTTGAAAGACACAAACTATCAGATCTCCACAAAAATAAACACCTGGAATAGGTAGGTCAAACAAGATATTGTATTGATAAAAGAATAGAAAGATACATCTGTGGAACAGAACTGAGAGCCCAGAAATAGACCCATACAAATGTAGGCACTTGATTTTTGTAAAGGCACAAAGATAATTCAATTGAAAAAATATTATCTTTTCAACAAGTAGTGCTAGAATGTTTGAAATTCAGATGTGAAAATTTGAATCTAAACACAAAATATACTCCTTATCCCAAGTGTTAGTCGCTCAGTCATGTCTGACTCTTTGTGACCCCATGGACTGTAGCCCACCAGGCTCTTCCATCTATGGTATTCTCCAGGCAAGAATACTGGAGTGGGTTGCCATTTCCCTCTCCAAGAATACTGGAGTGTGTTGCCACATCCTCCTCCAGGGGATCTTCCTAACACATGGATTGAACCCAGGTCTCCCACATTGCAGGCAGATTCTTTACTGTCTGAGCCAACAGCCAACCAACTTACACCAAAATTAAATCAAGATTGATTATAGATCTAAATGCAAAATATCAAACGTAAGACATCTAGGAGAAAGCAGATAAAAATCTATATGATCTGGATCTTGGTAATGATTTTTGAGATACAACACCTAAAGCACAATCCATGAAAAAAATGTTAAACTTTATTAAAATTAAGAACTTTGACTCTGTGAAAGAGACTTAACAGAATGAGTAATTAAGTCACAAACTGGGAGAAAATATTTGTAACATGTACATCTGAAAGGACATGTTCAAAGTATACAAATAATTCTTAAAACAAGGAAACAATGTAAATAAAATAAACCATAGCAAAGAACCTGAACATATCCCTCATCTGGAAAAATGCACAGATGACAAATAAGTATATGATAAAATGT
This sequence comes from Bos indicus, assembly GCF_029378745.1. NCBI lineage: Eukaryota > Metazoa > Chordata > Mammalia > Artiodactyla > Bovidae > Bos > Bos indicus. The sequence continues at coordinate 21,227,576 of NC_091768.1, read as the reverse complement.
TCATCATGATTTGTCACTGGGGAGTGATATTGAAATAACAATGACACAGGACTACACACGTGTCAGTATGTCTAAAATCCAAAACTTGACATTACCAGTTGTGGGTGATGTTGAGGAGAATATTTGTCAATTAATTCTAGTGGGAATGGGAAATGGTACTTTGGAGGATTAGTTGGATATTTCTCATAAAATGAAACATAATCTTATTTTATAATCTAGCAAACATGCTTCTGGATATATACTCAAATTTTCATAAATCTATGTCCATAAAGATTTTGTACATGAAGGCAATAAGCAGCTTTATTCATAATTACAAAAAACTGGAAGCAATGACATTGCCCTTCAAGATGTGAATACATAAATAAACTGCAATACATTCATACAATAAAATATTATTCAATGATAAAAAGTAATGAGCTATCAAATCAAGTTAACAATGTGGATGAATCTTCAATGTATAGTGCCAAGTGAAAGAAGTCAATCTGAAAAGGTTATATATTACACTATTGAATTTACATAACATATTGGGAAAGGTGGGACTTGCCTGGTGGCTCAGTGGCAAAGAATCCACAAGTAATGCAAGAGCTACTGGAGATGTGGGTTTGATCCCTGGATCAGGAAAATACCCTGAAGGAGGTCATGGCAACTCATTCCAGTATTCTGGCCTGGAGAATCCCATGGACAGAGGAGCCTGGTGGGCTACAGTCCATGGGGTCACAAAGAGCTGGACACAATGAAGGACAGTACACATTGGGAAATGTAAAATTCTGCAGATGGTAAACAGATCAATGGTTAAGTTATGACCAACCTAGACAGCATATTGAAAAGCAGAGACATTACTTTGCCAACAAAGTTCCGTCTAGTCAAGGCTATGGTTTTTCCAGTGGTCATGTATGGATGTGAGAGTTGAACTATAAAGAAGGCTGAGCGCCAAAGAATTTATGCTTTTGAACTGTGGTGTTGAAGAAGACTCTTGAGAGTCCCTTGGACTGCAAAGAGATCCAACCAGTCCATCCTAAAGGAGATCAGTCCTGGGTGTTCATTGGAGGGATTGATGTTGAAGCTGAAACTCCAATACTTTGACCACCTGATGCAAACAGCTGACTCATGTGAAAAGACCCTGATGCTGGGAAAGATTGAGGGCAGGAGGAGAAGGGGATGATGTCCCCTTCACCAACTCAATGGACGTGGGTTTGGGTCAACTCCGGGAGTTGGTGATGGACATGGAGGCCTGGCGTGCTGCGAATCATGGAGTAGCAGAGTTGGACACAACTGAGTGACTGAAATGAACTGAACTGAACTAATAGCCCTTTATAGCATGAAGTGAACTTTAACATGTGTTAAGTTTCAAAAAATAATCAACTGAGAGGAGAGGGAATTCTAGCATGGAATTCAGACTCTGACAAAATAATCTAATTTTATTACAGATATATGAATGAAATAACCTCATTGAAGGGTAAGTGGGGGAAAAACATTGACCTAAGTGACACTGAAAATGAGCAGAAACTGTAAGACTAAAAACAGAGGAAACTAGTTAATATTTTACTTTAGTTGATAAAGATGCTTCCCATGGTGGAATACATGTACAATTTCTGAAACCACAAATATATATATATATATATATATATATATATATATATTAATTGAACAATTAAGTAAGGTGGTGGGAGCTAGATGTTTTCACTGATGTTGGAGGTTCTGGACAAGCAAGGAAATCTGTAATGACCCATTTGGTAATGAAGCAGAGTTGGAGATATCAGTAGGAAGTTGTAGTTAGGTTAAGACACACATAGATCATGATATATAGGAACATTTATACATATATGTGCATATATAAGTGATTATATAGACATATATTTCTTTGCTCTATCAGCTGAGAGGGCTTATCTCTTATTGCTACTAGGAGAGATGAAACCCTAGTAACAATAAGGAAACCTAGCAACCACACTCCTAAAGTGTGCCTATACACAGTGATTTATTATACATTCAGAAAGTTCAATATGGAAAGAGGAATGATGAGAAAATTTATAGCAAAAAATTTAACAAACAGTACCTCAGCCAGTTGATCAATGTCAATACCCATGGTGATGTCAGGTTGATAATAGGAACCCTTAAATAATGAGGTAAGAGTAGCACTTCACCTCTGTGGTCTTACTCCTAAAAACCCACAATCTCCATCTAATCATGAGACAATTGAGGGGAATTCTACAACATACATGAACAGCATTGTTAAAATTGTTCAGATAATGAAAACCAAGCCCCTAAATTAGTATATACTATACTTTAAACAAATCTTAGTTTAATAACAGTACTGATTTGATTATGAAACTTTATTAATTACCATTAATGAGAAAGACTAGAGGTAAATTTCATGAAAATATATGAATTTGACACATCTTAGTTTTCATAACAGAAGACAATTCACTTTGACACTATGAAAAATATTCATTTTTTTCAGTCAAAGAATTAAGCTTTAGTTAACTTACTGGTTGTTTTTGGATTTAAATTATGCACAAAATGATAATGGGCTTTCCTGGTGGCTCAGATGGTTAAGAATCCGCCTGCACTTCAGGAGACCCAGATTCAATCCCTGGATTGGAAAGATCCCATGGAGAAGGGAATGGCAACCCATTGCGATATTCTTGCTTGGAGAATTCCACAAACAGAGGAGCCTGGCGAACTTTCAGTCCATGGGCTTACAAAGAGTCATACACAATGAGCGACTAACACAAACACATATTGCCTTCAGTCATAACTTATTCTACCATTTTTAGAAAATTGGCACATTTTAAGTATACTTCTTATCTGTAATTAAGCGTTGACTTGATCAAATATTATTTAAAACATTAAGTTTTATGTAAGTTAATTGTTCAATTCTTTTTTCAAGTCTATGAAGCCGTTTTTCTCCGATTCAAATTATTTTCAAATGTTTGAAAAATTATCAAGGTAATATGCATTCAATTTAAAAGCAACAGAACACTTCAGATTCATAAGGACAAACAACTTTTCAGGGTGTGTCTCCTGACTTGTGTGACCAGTTCTTTAGAGGTAACTGGTTTCAAACAATTTAACTGTTCATTCTAGAATTTCTATCCATAAGATGCCTGAAATGGTATTTTGATCCATAGATTATTTATTATTGGATTATACATTATTCATATGATCTATTGATTTATGCATTATGTAAACAGTTTTATTTCCATTTCTTCATGTTGCTTAATACCTATTCATTTTAATTTGCTTGGTAGTGTTTATGAGAACTTCCCTGGTGGCTCAGTGGTCAAGAATCCACCTGCCAGTACAAGAGATGCAGGTTTGATCCCTGGGTTGAGAAGATCCCCTGGAGGAGGAAATGGCAACCCACTTCAGCATTCTTGCTTGGAGAATCCCATGGACAGAGGAGCCTGGAGGGCTAGAGTCGATAGGGGCACAAAAGAGTCAGACAGGACTTAGCGACTAAACAACAGCAAATTTATAATGAAGACTATACTCTTTACTTTGATAGCCTCTGACATAGTTTTCCAATAGTGAAACCCCTCAGATAGTTGACCAGTTTCATTTTCCTCCCAGACGGCTGCCCTCCTAAGCTCTTGATACTTGGTCTCTTGCTCAGGATTTTATTTGCTTTATAGCTACGAGTCCTGGAATTTTATTTCACTATTATCCTAAGTATTATTCATCTTTTTCTTCCAATGCCTTTGTTTTGGATCATATCTTTTTCTTTCTTGTGATGTGAAGTTGCTCAGTCATGTCCGACTCTTTGGGACTCCGTGGACTATAACTTTTCAGGCTCCTCTGTCCAAGGGATTTTACAGGCAAGAGTACCAGAGTGGGTTGCCATTTCCTTCTCCATTTCTTTCTTGGTGTATTGCATTTTGTGTATGTATGTGGAATACAATCTCAGTGGATTTCCCAGGGAAGTCACATGGGAGGAAGATTTTTGTAAATCATGAAAATAATCTCCTCATCCTTGATTAATTGTTTGGCTGGATATGGGCTCCTCATTTGATAATAAATTTTACTCTAAATACTTTGGGCATTTGCCTCATTGTTTTCTAGATTTCTCTCTTGCTATTGCCAAACCCAATGTCATTCTGATGCCTGATCTTCTATATAGGATTTGTTTTTCACCCATTCTTGAGCCTTTCTGCACATTTCCTGATGGTGTGATTTGATAATAATCCGTTTTACAGATTTTCTACTCATCTCTTCTCATCTCAAACATCCTTCTTTTCTGAGGAAATGTATCTTCAAGTTTTAAGCTGATCTGGGTTTTGCAACATACATAGGCTTGTGTTCAAAGCGTTAGTCTGTCAGTCACTTCTGATTATTTGTGACCCCATGGACCCCAGTCAGACTTCTCTGTCCATTCTCAAGGCAAGAATACTGCGGTGGGCACCCATTCCCTTCTTTAGGGAATCTTCCCAACTCCAGGAATAGAACCTGGGTCTCCTTCATTGTATGCAGATTCTTTACCCTCTGGGCCACCAGGGAAGCCATATTTAGGCTTGCTGCTGGGTGAAAATTGCTGCATTATTTTTGGATGAAAATCTTCTGAATACAGTGCTTGCTATTGTTGTTATTGTTTAGTCACTGTCATGTTCAACTCTTCATGACCCCATGAACTGTAGCCAGCCAGGCTCCTATGGTCCATGTGACTCTCCAGGCAAGAATGCTGGAGTGGGTTGCCAGGTTCTTCTCCCTGGGGGGTCTTCCTGACCCAGAGATTGAACCAGAGTTTCCTGCACTGAAAGAGGGACTCTGCCTCTAAGCCAACAGGGAAGCTCGAATACTGTGCTATTTACTTTCTGTCTTAAACAAAATCACATATCTAAATATTCATTCAACTAGTATCCATAAACTTTAGTTTTGATATACAAAAATTAGTTGATTTACTCAATAGGAAGAGTAAAAATTCAGATGCAGTTGAGATAAGCAGGGAAGTTTGTTATAAATATGCTACCAGATCACCATCAAGTTGATATGTTCCTCTTATCTTTGTTATCTTTTCTGAGAAATATAATTTGATTTCCACACTTTAGGTTCCTTTTTTAATCCCTACTGCCTACTAGAGTCTATCAACTAAGCATAAATCAAGTAACAAATTTGTAAGTAAAGATATTTATTTGTTCACAATTGAAACCTATTGTTCTGGGGTTAAGGGCTAATTTTTAAATAAAATAATGGGTTGGATAACAGATGTTTTCCTCAAAGATTTTTTACTCCCATTTTCCTGGGTTCCTGGATGAGTTTTGGTTGCTTTTTAATAGGGTTTACCTTCAGCTCTGTTTCTTGTCTGGATATTGCAGTTATCAGTATACCCTCATTGAATTAAAGTTGAATTATAATAAGCAGGATTTCTCTTAGTGATAAAGCATAAAATAATTTGAATAAATTATAGAGCACTTAATATGAAATAACAGTTAAAAGCACAGCCTTTGTTAGATGTCTGTCTTGGCTTCACATCTCACTGTCTGTGTGGTTTATTGCAAAACATTTAATATGCAAAACATTTAACATTTGTACATTTTTGTTTCCTCATTTTTAAAACAAAAATAATAATTTCTTATCCCAAACAGGATTTTAGGAAAGATCAAATCAAGTAGCCCATAGGAAACTGCCTCACATATAGTAATATCTCTATAGTCATCAGTTGTTATTTTTTAACTTATTTAAAAAATAACTTATTGTTTTACCCAAGAATCAAACTAGGTGTTGGTGATAAAAGCATTGTAGCCAATGCCTTGTGGGATATTTCTTCCTTCTCCACTTCAGGATAGTGATATTTAATCATAGTCCTTGGTAGTATGCTGCTGCTGCTGCTAAGTCGCTTCAGTCGTGTCCAACTCTGTGCTACCCCATAGACGGCAGCCCACCAAGCTCCCCCATCCCTGGGATTCTCCAGGCAAGAACACTGGAGTGGGTTGCCATTTCCTTCTCCAATGCATGAAAGTGAAAAGTGAAAGTGAAGTCGCTCAGTCGTATCCAACTCTTAGCGACCCTATGGACTGCAGCCTATCAGGCTCCTCCGTCCATGGGATTTTCCAGGCAAGAGTACTGGAGTGGGGTGCCATTGCCTTCTCTGCCTTGGTAGTATAAGAGATGATTAATCCTAGGACAGAGGTGGTAGTTGCATGAACCTTGCATACATACTGGTTGGCTTTTGACAGTAATATTCATCCCCACATTTCCATTTATTCCCATAACCAAATGCAAAATTTTCAATTAGTTAATGCTGTATGTGCTAACCATGATTTGTCATTTGAAAATCATATGCATACAGATATTTAATTTTGTGTACACACTTTGTGAAAAATATATCAACTTTAAATGTTTACTATAATTATCTCTGGTCTTCAGAGTACATCTTTTGAGAGCTGTCTCTTTGGGGGATTGTTTTGGATAATACAGAGTGGTTCTATGTTTAGTAATCAATTTAAGAGGTGTATCCTATATCTTTGAGGAGAAAACTATTTACAACTTTCAGTATGGATTCTGCTTTCTCTCCTTTCTCTGAGATACTGATTTTCTTTTCTTTTCTAATGGAATGTTAGAGTTGACATATTCTCCCTGTCAATCCAAGTTTCCTGGAAGTGGGTGTCCAAATTAGTCTCCAGAATCTTACAATGAAATTAGTACAAAGGTTTCTTTATTGTTATGAATCATAAAAATGTAAATCTTACTGATAATATCTAAACAAAACCAAGTTACTCTTTCTTACAAAGTGAATAATGTGAGATTATTCCTTACATCTCTTCCTCTGCAAGTAAACATGTCCAAAATTTATGCATAGTTTTCTACGTGATATTGATACAACAAATAATTCAGTGAATTGAGTGTTTTAAGAAACTTAATCATACCACATAAGTGATTAATTTAATTTGTACTCTTTTTATAGCATATTGTTTCAGCATTAGACAGAAACCTAATAGGAGCCATCATATCTTTTTATTTATCTGGCATTTTAATAGAACTTTGCAAGAGAAGAGTATTTCTTTATGAATGCAATTTATCATTATTTTCCATCTCTAAAATAATATATGATTTAAGGATTAAATCACATAACCAGATTTTTAACCCAATAACCCAGGACTTATATGAGAATTAACACATGTAATAAAAACTGGGGGCTTCCCTGGTAGCTTAGTGGTAAAGAAACCACCTGCCAATGCAGGAGACATGGTTTTGATCCCTGGTCAAGAAGATTCCCTAGAGAAAGAAATAGCAACCCACTCCAGTATTTTTGCCAGGAGAATCCTCTTGGACAGAGGAGCCTGGTGGGCTACAGTCCATGGGGTCGCAAAGAGTTGGACACAACTGAGCAACTAGGCACAGCACACCAGTATTCTTGCCTGGGAAATCCCATGCGCAGAAGAGATTGTCGGGCTACAGTCCATGGGGGTCACAAAAGACTTACGTAACTTAGTGACTAAACAACAAATAAAAACTAGATATTTTGTTTGAATATTCTAAATTCAGGCCATTTCCCATCTAGATAAATAGCTTAGATTAGTTCATATAATAAAAAGGAACACAAACATAGTATTTAGTGAGATGAGAGAGACAGCTCCACCCAAAATAGGCAGAAATTTGTGAACAAACGTACATACAAGTAGGAATTTATTAGAAGAGTAAAGGGGAAAAAAGTAAACAATATGTAAATACTAAGGAGGAAATGGAGGAATACGTAAAACTTTTACAAGTATTTTATACAAGCTGTATTTCCCATTTGTTGAAATTCTCAAAAAGTTGAAATGTTAAAAATAACTGTATGGAAAAAAAATCAATGAAGTCAATTTAAAGATCATTAGTTTAACTATCTCATATTATGGATGAGCAAACAGACCAGCTGGGTTAATTGAAGTCGTGCAGATCATCCCATGAATTACAGGCTGGTCTGGGGATAGAAGCCATGTGTTCAAGCTTTTTTGCTTGCAACACCCTGTAGCCATGTTACAGTAAAATATATCCACCTATCTGTGCTTTTTCAACAAACTTTAAAAATTTTCTTTTCTACCAACCTACTTCTTTCAATATATTTGTGCTGTTGTCTAGTTGCTCAGTCATGTCCACTTCTTTTGGGACCCCATGGATTATAACCCACCAGGCTCCTGTATCCATAGGATTTCCCAAGCAAGAATATTGGAGTGGATTTTGCCATCTCCTCCTCCAGGAGATCTTCTCAACCCAGGGGTCAAACTTGAGTCTCCTGCATTGGCAGATGTATTCCTTACCACTGAACCACCAAGGAAGCCATATCATCTGTAGCAAAACTTTGTGATGAAGTCAACTGTACCTACCACTTGTCCCCCCACTAGGGTGAATAAACTTGGAGAGTGTGCAAGACTGGTCACTACAGTGGTAAAAGTAAAATAAAATTAGCACACCCACTTACATTTACTTTTATTATAAAAAAACAAATAATTAAGTTTTCTCAATAATTTATGTCAAATATCACAGTCACATATGTTGGATGACAATCCCTCTCAGTTTGTTCAGAGTAACCTTAGTTTGTTCCTGTCTGCTTTCACTTTCAATATTGGTCCAGTTTGGACAATAAGTTATATGGTCCACTTATACTTTGAGTCTATGCTGCTGCTAAGTTGCTTCAGTTGTGTCTGACTCTGTGTGACTCCATAGATGGCAGCCCATCAGGCTCCCCCATCCCTGGGATTCTCCAGGCAAGAACACTGGAGTGGGTTGCCATTTCCTTCTCCAATGCATGAAAGTAAAAAGTGAAAGGAAAGTCGCTCAGTTGTGTCGACTCTTCAGTGACCCCATGGACTGCAGCCAGCAGGCTCCTGTGCCATCGCCTTCTCCGTTGAGTCTATGGATACATAAAAATATTCTGATAGAGACTTTTTGGCAACCCACTCCAGTATTCTGGGAAATTCTATGGCCAGAGGAGCCTGATGGGTTACAATGGGGTTGCAAATAGTTGGGAGCTTGACAGCCTGGAAGGGTCCACTTGATCATGATTTCTCATTCAATCATTTCAGTATATTTCAACACATTGTTATTAACTATGGCTGAAAAATATTACTTTCAGGGAAAAATCTATAGTTGTATATTTGCAATCATAAATATGAAGAAACCCCCAGAAAAGGGAGAAGGGATACTTTAAAATGTCTGAAGTTATTTGTCAGCCTCATTATATGCTGAAATTTGAAAAGAAATAAACTATAAAAATTACTAAGGATTTCCTGAAATATGAAATTACAACATTATTATTAATTTTAAATCTCACTCTAGGAATCTATATTAACTCTTTGAGGTATAAGCCATCATGATTGGCAAGATATTTAAAATTAAAGAACCAAAAAACAAAGACTTATATTCCAATTGTTTTGCAAACATGTTTAGCAACTCAATGCTCAATCCAAGTATTTTATAAAATATCACTAAATATCACAAATTTCATTAAACTTTAGAATAGTAATAGTCGTTAGCATTTTTGAAAACTTATTATGTCCTAGGGAATGTTTAACTATTTAACATATATTAAACCATTTGGTATTTAAAACAACTCTAGATAGTAGAATTAACCATTATCCACCCTTTAACTGATGATGAAAATGAGTAACATTTCTAAGCTCACACAGTTATTCTTTGTTGGAGGCAGTCTGAGGAACTTTTTAAAAATAATATTATTAGTGTAGCATTTTGCTGCTGCTGCTGCTGCTGCTACTAAGTCGCTTCAGTTGTGTCTGACTCTGTGCAACCCCATAGATGGCAGCCCACCAGACTCCCCCATCCCTAGGATTCTCCAAGCAAGAACAATGGAGTGGGTTGCCATTTCCTTCTCCAATGCATAAAAGTGAAAAGTGAAAGTGAAATCGTGTCTGACTCTTAGCGACCCCATGGATTGCAGCCCACCAGGCTCCTCCATCCATGGGGTTTTCCAGGCAAGAGTACTGGAGTGGGGTGCCATTGCTTTCTCCAGTGTAGCATTTTAATGTAATTCAAATAAAAGCATTTCTCAAGTTTGTTCACTGCAGCATTGTTTGTAATGGCATCATTTGGAAATAACCCTAATGTTTGTTATTTGAGGATTAAACAAATTACAGCAAAAATATTCTTAAGTCACCTATACAAAACAGTTAGGACATCTTTCAGATATACTCTTAAGTGATGAAAAGCAAGATACAATGTGTATATATGACTCCCTTTTTAAATAAATATGTAAATAATTTATATTTATTTTGGTATGTACATTTATAAAGACACTGATGGAGTTGAAAAAAGGTAAAGGGAGGAATTAATCACAGTGTTTATCTTGGGCAGCATTGAAGAACAGGACTGGCTGGCTGGGGAACTGTGATAACAGGGAGATTTTCACTTTACATTTTTGGCTTATTAACTATGCTCTTACATGTGTGCATGCTCAGTAGCTCAGTCTTGTCTGACTCTTTGCAACCCCATGGATTTTAACCCACCAGGCTCCTCTGTCCATAGAATTCTCCAGACTACTGGAGTGGGTTGCCTTTTCCTCCTCCAGGAGATCTTCCCAAACCAGGGATTGAACCCGTGTCTCCTGTATCTCCTGCAATACAGACAGATTCTTCACCCTTGAGCCAGCAGGGAAGCTCTCCTATGATCTTACATTGCCTATCAAATTTAGTTAGCTTGAAGTTTAGAAGGCTATTAAAACTATTGTATCACAACTGATCTTACTGCCCAAAAGGGGTAAATGAATTTCAGAAAATAAAGTCATACTAGAAAATTAGGAATGAGAGACATGGGATGTAAACAATCTTTTTACTGTTCAAGTGGCTCAAGTGTCAGGAACCCTGAGGGAAAGTAGAGGAATGGGATGTGTCTTGTCATGAAGCAATAGAGATTATTTGGTTGCATTTTTTTTGATAAAATATATGAATAACAACAATGAAGATATCAAACTCTTTCAAGTTCATTTCTCATGTGATGATAATGACTACTCTAAAATTAAGTAAAAATAGCTTTATTTGCTAGGCAGTGTGATCTCAATATGACCGAAGTGATATTTAGTGTTAACTTGGAGCAAAATAAATTTCAAATGAGTTTGAGTATCATTCCTGGAATTTTAAGGTACACTTTGCCAGTATTAATTTGAAAGGAAGCTAACGTCAACTCTGAAAATAATCATAGAAACATGTCATTATATTTCTGAAAAGATTCTAAAATAAATGCAAGTGGTAAGTCTCCTAATGATTACAATGAAAAGGGGGTAATTATGAGTGTTCACATATTGCTTGACGATGAATTGTTAGTGTGAACAATTGTTTATGAATAGTATTTAAAAATTATTTTCTTCTAATGTGCTGAAACTGCAAAAATGTACTAGAGGGATTTATTGGTGTGATGGAAATCAGCTTTAATTTTAAGTTTAATTTAGTATAAGGAATGAAAATCTGGGAAATTCCATCTCATGAAGTCTTTGCTTTCTCTTAGGCTATACCATGCCCTTAAAAGATACCATTGATTTAAAAATGGTATGTTTACCATTAATTTAAAATTACCATTTTAAATACCATTAATAAGCAAAACTTGAGAATGCACTTATTCTTTTTATCTCAATTTTGTGGATACTTGAAGTGGAAAAGGGACATATGTGGCAAAGAAAAACAAGAAAAACAAGAAGTTTTTCCCTGCTTGGTTTTCTATCTATTCTTCTTTATGTTATTAACTGTGGATGTAGCACTGGAAGAGGAGTGGTATCAGGAGAGACTTTATTGACCAGCACCATCTAAGATGGCACGGCTCATCCATCTCATCCTTGGCTGCCATTTAAAGTGGCTTATTCTTTTCATGAGTATCTCCATGGTCTCCTGAAAGGAATCACTCTTCCTGGGCATCTTGTACCTGCAGGTCCTTCTTTTGATGTGGACAAATGGATCTTCTTGGTATTTAAAGCTTTGTTCTCAGCCTCTGGAAACACAGAGCTCTTCCTTCAACATTAGTCAGTGTTTCCCTCCAGGTATCCTCTGAAAATCTAAAAATGACTCATTCCAGCATTATGCTGTAGGTAACCCACGTATGACATTGAGAAATATTCAGATTTTCTCCATCAAATTCTAGAAGGCTGCCCCTCCCTCTCCTCACAGTGTAGTACTCTTTTCACCACCAGGGGATCCAGTGAGCCTGTCATTGGCCTTTTTAACTTGCTAGGTGAGTTACACTGTCTTCACTGTGCCCACAAAACCGTGAGGGCGTATATTAAATTTTCTAATTGGTTGCTCTAAATCCCATTGAAGCCCCTCTTCCTAGACTGATGAGGGGAGAAGTATTTTCTATATTATGCCTTAGAATGGATATGATAGGGCACCATTGACTGAAACTGCCAGCCCCGGCACAATATTATAAGCATAATAATAGCCACTTATATGAGTGGTCTCACAATAGGAGGTTCCAATAAGGAACTAATGGGGAGAATTAGAGAGGGGCCAAAAGGAGGGAGGAGATGCCAGCTGATCATATGTCCTGCCAACCTCCCAGAAACCTTCACTCTAGAATCCATTTTGGCCTAGAGATTCACGTGATGCCAGAAGGACCTGCAGTTGGATCAATTATGGGCACAGACAAGATGACTGTCGGAGACAACCCAGAAACTAACTCCATTACCATAAAAGGCAAGACTGAGAGCCATGCAGCAGAGCAGTTCTCCTGGATTCCCTTATCCTGTGGCTCTCCACATGAGCACCCCTTCCTGATAAACTCTTTTGCTTTGTCAGCATGCATGTCTCCTTGGACAATTCATTTCCAAATGTTAGGCAAGAGCCGCTCTCAGGTACTGGAAGGGGGTCATTCTTCCAGTAACAGATGAGGTTAGTGGTAGGGCTTAAAAACCCACCTACTGTCTCCAAAATCTTCTCCTAACTTCTAATTCTGTCCTGATTTCTTCCAAATATCTTTTATCAGTTCAGTTCAGTCACTCAGTTGTGTCTGATTCTTTACAACCCCATGGACTACAGCTCGCCAGGCCTCCCTGTCTATAGCCTGAAGGAATTGGTCAGCAAAGTGTCACATAACTAGTTGTCTTTCATCTCTTCTTCCAGGACTTACATGTTGCCCTTTCAACCGTGGCATGTATTGCCATAGAACCTAAACTGAGAATGTGGCAATTGTAGTTACATTTCTATATCCTGTCACCCTTGCAAGGCTGAGGGGCCTGCAAGTCAAATGTACAGAGCTTTGATTTTGGTTCATGACTGGAATTGCACAGGGTGACCTTGAGAAGACAGTTCATTCCACCATAATTCCAGATATTGCTGGTATGTTTATATGAATATCGGTGTGACATATTTTTATCTGCTGGTAATAAATTAATTATAAAATATTGTAATATGTAAATAAAGATTTAACATTGAGATTTTAAGGTAAAATAGCACATTATATTTTTGCTTTAGAAGAGCATTATAGGGGTGTAAGATAACATGGCTTTCAAAGCCTTTATCTGAAATCCATTCAAATTACTTTATTGAGATTTACTTAGATTACCCACTCCTAAGAGACCACTAAGTGTTATTCTGAGCACAGATGAAAGATTGACTTTCAGCCAGTCTTCTTGACTGGCAGTGATAGAATGATTAAACAGTCAGCATCTGCCCGTTTTTCTACAGGACATGGTGTACCCCATTACATTTGAGTCACAATCACTTGGAGTTTATTATCAATGTTTACAATCCTAGGTAAAGACTCCTGACAGCATCTAGAGCACTTCAAACACTTTAGATGTTTCTATTTTGAGATAAAGGATCAATGTCACATAAGGATACAGTTTTAAAGGTACCTTAGAAATTGGCTAGTTGGACAAGTTTTCCCTGCAAAAAGAGAAAGTTAGAAGTACTATAATGGACACAATTTGAGCTGATACTGGATTGAATGCCAGATTCAGGACTTCAAAGAAATGCAAATCAGCCAAGCAAAAGGAAACTGGTTAGGAGAAAGGCATTAGGAGACTTTAGAAAGTTGTAAATAGGAAGACTCATTTAGAAAGTAAATAAGAATGATCGATTTTAAAAGCTCTGGTGAAAATGGTGTAGTGGTGACTATTTGAAATTCAATGAAGGAAGCATCAGAGAAATCCAACCTATACATCAAGAAAACAAAACAGCAATAGATACCATACATGGAAATTTAACGGTGAATCACTGCTTATTGGCTTTCCCCATTGTTTACTTTCCTTTTACATTTATGTTTAATAGCATAGGGTGAAATGTTTGTATGTATTGTATAAGACATGTATCAGGAATTCAATAGTTTACATATCATTATCTTTCTTAGAAATGATTAGTCCTAGCTCTTATGCACTTGTTACTTAATTTTTATATTGCTTTAAGGTATAGTGACACTGTTATTTTTAATTAACTTGATTTTTGTTTCATTTATTAACAGTGTCTCTCCAATAACACAGAAGTTCTGTTCCATTCAGTCACTCAGTCATGTCTGACTCTTTACAACCTCATGGACTCCAGGCTTCCCTGTCCATTACCAAATCCTGGAACTTATGCAAACTCATGTCCATTGCATAGGTGATGCCATCCAACCATCTCATCCTCTGTTGTCCCCTTCTCCTGCCTTCAATCTTTCCCAGAAGACGGGTCTTTTCAAATGAGTCAGTTCTTCGCATCAGGTGCCAAAGTATTGGAGTTTCAACTTTAGCATCAGTCCTTCCAATGAACGACAAGGACTGATCTCCTTTAGGATGGACTGGTTGGATTTCCTTGCAGTCCAAGGGACTCTCAAGAGTCTTCTCCAACACACTAGTTCAAAAGCATCAATTCTTTGGTGCTCAACTTTCTTTGTAGTCCAATTCTCACATCCATACATAACTGCTGGAAAAACCATAGCTTTGACTAGAAAGGACTTTTGTTGGCAACGTAATGTTGCTACTTTTTAATATGCTATCTAGATTGATCATTACTTTTCTTCCAAGGAGCAAGGGTCTTTTAATTTCATGGCTTCAGTCACCATCTGCAGTGATTTTGGAGCCCCAAAAAATAAAGTCTCTCAGTGTTTCCATTGTTTCTCCATCTATTTGCAATGAAGTGATGGGACTGGATGCCATGATGTTCAGATCAGATCAGTCGCTCAGTCGTGTCTAACTCTTTGCGACTCCATGAATCACAGCACGCCAGGCCTCCCTGTCCATCACCAACTCCCGGAGTTCACTCAGACTCACATCCATCGAGTCAGTGATGCCATCCAGCCATCTCATCCTCTGTCGTCCCCTTCTCCTCCTGCCCCCAATCCCTCCCAGCATCAGAGTGTTTTCCAATGAGTCAACTCTTCCCATGAGGTGGCCAAAGTACTGGAGTTTCAGCCTCAGCATCATTCCTTCCAAAGAAATCCCAGGGCTGATCTCCTTCAGAATGGACTGGTTGGATCTCCTTGCAGTCCAAGGGACTCTCAAGAGTCTTCTCCAACACCACAGTTCAAAAGCATTAATTCTTTGGTGCTCAGCCTTCTTCACAGTCCAACTCTCACATCCACACATGACCACAGGAAAAACCATAGCCTTGACTAGACGAACCTTTGTTGGCAAAGTAATGTCTCTGCTTTTGAATATGCTATCTAGGTTGGTCATAACTTTCCTTCCAAGGAGTAAGCGTCTTTTAATTTCATGGCTGCAGTCACCATCTGTAGTGATTTTGGAGCCCAGAAAAATAAAGTCTGACACTGTTTTCCACTGTTTCCCCATCCATTTCACATGAAGTGGTGGGACCAGATGCCATGATCTTTGTTTTCTGAATGTTGAGCTTTAAGCCAACTTTTTCACTCTCCACTTGCAGTTTCATCAAGAGGCTTTTGAGTTTATCTTCACTTTCTGCCATAAGGGTGGTGTCATCTGCATATCTGAGGTTATTGATATTTCTCCCGGCAATCTTGATTCCAGCTTGTGTTTCTTCCAGTCCAGTGTTTCTCATGATGTACTCTGCATATAAGTTAAATAAACAGGGTGACAATATACAGCCTTGACGAACTCCTTTTCCTATTTTTCTGAATATTGAGTTTTAAGCCAACTTTTTCACTCTCCTCTTTCACTTTCATCAAGAGGCTCTTTAGTTCTTCTTCACTTTCTGCCATAAGGATGGTGTCATCTGCATATCTGAGATTATTGATATTTCTCCCAGTAATCTTGTTTCCAGCTTGTGCTTCATCCATCCTGGCATTTTGCATAATGTATTCTGCATATAAGTTAAATAAGCAGGGAGACAATATACAGCCTTGATGTACTCTTTTCCTAATTTGGAAGCAGTCTGTTGTTCCATGTACAATTCTAACTGTTGCTTCTTGACCCACATACAGACTTCTCAGGAGGCAGGTCAGGTGGTCTGGTATTCCCATCTCTTGAAGAATTTTCCAGTTTGTTCTAATCTACATAATCAAAGGCTTTGACATAGTCAATAAACAGAAGTAGATGTTTTTCTCGAACTCTCTTGCTTTTTCTATGCTCCAGTGGATGTTGGCAATTTGATCTCTGGTTCCTCTGCCTTTTCTAAAACCAGCTTGAACATCTGGAAGTTCACGGTTCACATATTGCTGAAGCCTGGCTTGGAGAATTTTGAGCGTTTCTTTACTAGTGTGTGAGATGAGTGCAAATGTGTGGTAGTTTGAGCATTCTTTGGCACTGCCTTTCTTTGGGATTGGAATGAAAACTGACCTTTTCCAGTCCTCTGGCCACTGCTGAGTTTCCAAATTGCTGAAATATTGAGTGCAGCACTTTCACAGCATCATCTTTCAGGATTTGAGATAGCTCAACTGGAATTCCATTACATCCACTAGCTTTGTTTGTAGTGATGTTTCCTAAGGCCCACTTGACTTCACATTCCAGGATGTCTGGCTCTAGATGAGTGATCACACCATCATGATTATGTGGGTGATGAAGATCTTTTTTGTACAGTTCTTCTGTGTATTTCTTGCCAATTCTTCTTAAGATCTGCTTCTGTTAGGTCCATACCATTTCTGGCCTTCATTGAGCCCATCTTTGCATGAAATGTTCCCTTGGTGTCTCTAATTTTCTTGAAGAGATCTCTAGTCTTTCCCGTTTGGTTGTTTTCCTCTATTTCTTTGCATTGATCACTGAGAAAGGCTTTCTCATCTCTCCTTGCTATTCTTTGGAACTCTGCATTCAAATGGGTATATCTTTCCTTTTCTCCTTTGCTTTTCCCTTCTCTTCTTTTCACAGCTATTTGTAAGGCCTCCTCAGACAGCCATTTTGCTTTTTTGCATTTCTTTTCCATGGGGATGGTCTTGATCTCCTGTTCAGTGTCACGAACCTCCATCCATAGTTCCTCAGGCACTCTGTCTATCAGATATAGTCCCTTAAATCTATTTCTCTGCTAAGTCACTTCAGTGGTGTCCAACTCTGTGGGACCCCATAGATGGCAGCCCACTAGGCTCCTCTGTCCCTGGGATTCTCCAGGCAAGAATACTGGAGTGGCTTGCCATTACCTTCTCCGATGCATGAAAGTGAAAAGTGAAAGTGAAGTCGCTCAGTCGTCCCCAACTCTTAGTGACACCAAGGACTGCAGCATACCAGGCTCCTCCATCCGTGGGATTTTCCAGGCAAGAGTACTGGAGTGGGGTGCCATTGCCTTCTCCGAATCTATTTCTCACTTCCACTGTATAATAAGGGATTTGATTTAGGTCATACCTGAATGGTCTAGTGGTTTCTCCACTTTCTTAAATTTCAGTCTGAATTTGGCAATAAGTAGTTCATGATCTGATTCACAGTCAACTCCCAGTCTTGTTTATGCTGATTGTATAGAGCTTCTCCATCTTTGGCTGCAAAGAAAATAATCAGTCTGATTTCGGTGTTGACCATCTGGTGATGTCCATGTGTAGAGTTTTCTCTTGTGTTGTTGGAAGAGGGTGTTTGCTATGACAAGTGCATTCTCCTGGCAAAACTCTAGTAGCCTTTGTCCTGCTTCATTCTGTCCAAGGCCAAATTTACCTGTTATTCCAGGTGTTTCTTGACTTCCTACTTTTGCATTCCAGTCCCCTATAATGAAAAGGACATCTTTTTTGGGTGTTAGTTCTAGAAGGTCTTGTAGGTCTTTATAGAACCATTCAACTTCAGCTTCTTCAGTACTACTGGTTGGGGCATAGACTTGGATTGCTGTGATATTGAATGGTTTGCCTTGGAAATGAACAGAGATCATTCTATCGTTTTTGAGATTGCTTCAAAGTACTGCATTTCAGACTCTTTTGTTGACTATGATGGCTACTCCATTTCTTCTAAGGGATTCCTGCCCACAGTAGTAGATATATTGGTCATCTGAGTTAAACTCACCCATTCCAGTCCATTTTAGTTCACTGATTCCTAGAATGTCGACGTTTACTCTTGCCATCTCCTGTTTGACCACTTCCAATTTGCCTTGGTTCATTAACCTAACATTCCAGGTTCCTATGCAATATTGCTCTTTACAGCATCGGACCTTGCTTCTATCACCAGTCACATCCACAACTGGGTATTGTTTTTGCTTTGGTTCCATCCCTTCATTCTTTCTGGAGTTATTTCTCCACTGATCTCCAGTAGCACATTGGGCATCTACCGACCTGGGGAGTTCCTCTTTCAGTATCCTATCATTTTGCCTTTTCATACTGTTCATGGGGTTCTCAAGGCAAGAATACTGAAGTGGTTTGCCATTCCCTTTTCCAGTGGACCACATTCTGTCACCTCTCCACCATGACCCGTCTTTCTTGGGTGGCCCCACATGGCATGGCTTGGTTTCACTGAGTGAGACAAGGCTGTGGTCCATGTGCTCAGATTGGCTAGTTGTCTGTGATTGTGGTTCCCATCTGTCTGCCCTCTGATACCCTCTCTCAGTGCCTACTGTCTTACTGGGATTTCTCTTGCCTTTGACGTGGGGTATCTCTTCACAGCTGCTCCAGCAAAGCGCAGCCACTGCTCCTTACCTTGGATGTGGGGTAGCTCCTCACGGCCACTGCTCCTGACCTTTCATCAAAAGATCATTTGATTGCTGAGAAATTTCCTCAAAACAACTTCTGAACGTCCCTGGAGGACGCCAGGCACCTCAGAAAGACAGCCCATTCTCTTTGAAAGGAGGTAGGACAAAATATAAAAGATAAAAAGA
Organism: Bos indicus; assembly: GCF_029378745.1. Lineage (NCBI taxonomy): Eukaryota > Metazoa > Chordata > Mammalia > Artiodactyla > Bovidae > Bos > Bos indicus. Next base: position 21,208,497 of record NC_091768.1, on the reverse strand, counting down.
GAGATAAAAGAGTTAGGGAGGGAGATCTTTCCTGGGGAGGGAGTTATGAAGAATGGGAAGTTTCCACATAGTAGGAAACCCTTTCACAGGCAGGTATCTGGGAAGTTTTTAAATCTCAGAGGGTGAACATAACTGGGAGGGAAACACATACACACACAGAATACACACCTAACTGCAACTGCGGAAAATAGAATTTTCCTGAGAAAGCCTCTAACCTAACAACCTAATGTGCAGCCTGGTCCTGCTCACAGAGCAAAGGATTGAGTGAATACCAAAGGAGAGGTGAAGTGAGGTGAAGTGAAGTCACTCAGTCGTGTCCGACTCTTTGCGACCCCATGGACCATAGCATATTACGCTCCTCCGTCCATGGGATTTTCCAAGCAAGAGTACTGGAGTGGGTCGCCATTTCCCTCTCCAGAGGATCTTCCTGACCCAGGGATCGAACCCAGGTCTCCTGCACTGTAGGCAGACGCTTTACCGTCTGAGCCACCAGGGAAGGAGAGGTAGCTGGATGCAAACTGGCCCCTCCCCACCCAGAGGCAGAGAGGCAGGCTTTTGACAGCCTGAGCCGGAAGGCAAGGGGTTTCTACAACTCAGCCCCAGAGACGGCATCCTCCACCAAACTGTGCAGGCTCCCCGCTGCTAACCATGTCTTACTGGGATCCTGGACGGTTGACATCCACAGGGTGGGTCACAGCCTGAGGTCAGGTCTCCAGAGGAGACGCATGGCACGTCTAAGACGGTGATGTCAGTGCACCCGGAAAACAGTGGCTGGGACCGGGAAGGTGATTAAGATGCACAGCCCACATGGGACAGTGTGCTCGCCAAGCACCTGGTCGCCTGAGCTGCTCGGACCTGGAAAGGTCACAAAATGCACGCCCAACCCACAGAGACTGAGCCCGAGCTGTGTCTGAATGTCTCTTGTGGAGGTACGGGTCAGCAGTGGCCTGCAGCAGGGGCTCTGGGTGCAGCAGACCTTGGTATGGCAGAAGCCCTCTTGGAGGAGGTTGCCATTAACCCACCATAGAACCACCAGAACTTACACAGGACTGGATAAACAGACTCTTGGAGGGCACAAACAAAACCTTGTGCGCACCAGGACCCAGGAGAAAGGAGCAGCGACCCCACAAGAGACCGACCCAGACATGCCCATGAGTGTCCAGGAGTCTCCAGCAGAGGCATGGGACCTTTTTAAGGAGGTCGCCATTTTCTTCATTACCTCCACCATAGTTTGCTTCCCTGGTGGCTCAGAGGTTAAAGCATCTGCCTGAAATGTGGGAGACCCGGGTTTGATCCCTGGGTTGGGAAGATCCCCTGGAGAAGGAAATGGCAACCCACTCCAGTACTCTTGCCTGGAGAATCCAGTGGAGGGAGGAGCCTGGTAGGCTACAGTCCATGGGGTCGCAAAGAGTCGGACAAGACTGAGGACTTCACTCACAATAGTTTGGCCTCCAGTCAAACAACAGGGAGGGAACACAGCTCCACCCATCAACAGAAAATTGGATTAAAGATTTACTGAACAGGGCCCCAACCACCCATCAGAACAAGACTCAGTTTCCCTCTCAGTCAGTCTCTCCCATCAGGAAGCTTCCGTAAGTCCCTAATCCTTCTCCATCAGAGGGAAGACAGACTGAAAATCACAGTCACAGAAAAACAACCAAATTGATCACATGGACCACAGCCGTGTCTAGCTCAATGAAACTATGAGCCATGCCGTGTAGGGTCACCCAAGGCAGACGGGTCATGGCGGAGAGTTCTAAAAAACGTGGTCCACTGCAGAAGGGAATGGCAAACCTCTTCAGTATTCTTGTCTTGAGAACCTCATGAACAGTATGAAAAAATAACATAGAAACTTAAAAGGAATCTCTATGTGACTGTCATAATGCTAGACATTAAGTACTTGGTTAATTTTCACATATGTGAAAAAGCTAGTGTTTAATCATCTTCACACTCATTTTTACAGAGTATCTCAATTAACATCAAATCTCTTTTAGAGGAGATTATATCGAATCTTTCATCTATCAATTGGATATATGCTCAATAGGCAATAAATACTAATTATTAATAGAGTTCAATAAGTTTTCCCCCAATAAAAATATCATATCTGTTTGCTAAATTTAAGGTAAAAAATAGCATATTTTGAAAGTTTAAGAGAGAGCTTTCACTCTTACATTTATACATACATATATTCTTTTGAACTTTAAAATTTTTAATAGCCTTTTTATTGCTTATTTTATCCCATTATGCATCTTGAATTTATTTCTTTCCCTATTATAGTATATTTTCTAGTGATAATTTGGACAAACTTTGCATGAGATAAGCTTTTAAAATGTTTACATATTGAAAACATTTTTACTTTATGCTTGTTCTTGAAGTAATAATGTGAATGGATATAGAATTATTCATTATTTTTTTCTCATTTCAAATATATAACTTTATTGCCTTCTCATGTTCAATATTTTTATTAAAAGTGCACTACCAATCTGGAGGTCTCTTCTTTATATATAATCTAACTCTTCTTCTGGTAGATTTTAGATTTCTCTCTTTATCTCTTATATTAAAGACTTTCATCAAGGTGGCCTTTCTTTAATCCAACAATATTTATTCTTTATTTCAATCTGAAAAATTATGCCTTTCTTTCAATCTGAGACATTTCAGAAGATTATATTTTAAAAGTTCCTCCTTTGCTGGTTATTCATCCTTACTTCTTGCCACTACAATTCATGAATGTCAGAATTTTAGTTCTGCTCGCCACATCTCTTCACATTTCCTTTATGCTCTTCATCTCTTTATCTATTTGGGTGAAAATCTGAGGAAAATCGAACTCTTGTCTCGAATAAGCAGTGTAATAGTATTTTCATTGGCACTGTGCCAATTTTTAATTATCTTATCAACTTTTAAATTTAAAATTTATTTTAACAATATTTATCCCCAATAATACTATTTTTCATAACCAAACATTCTTGATTAATTAACAAATAGTTCTTTGTACAGTTCAGTTCAGTTCAGTTCAGTCGCTCAGTCGTGTCTGACTCTTTGCGACCCCATGAATCACAGCACACCAGGCCTCCCTGTCCATCACCAACGCTCGGAGTTTACTCAAACTCATGTCCATGGAGTTAGTGATGCCATCCAGCCATCTCATCCTCTGTCGTCCCCTTCTCCTCTTGCCACCAATCCCTCCCAGCATCAGAGTCTTTTCCAATGAGTCAACTCTTTGCATGAGGTGGCCAAAGTACTGGAGTTTCAGCTTTAGCATCATTCCTTCAAAAGAACACCCAGGGCTGATGTCCTTCAGAATGGACTGGTTGGATCTCCTTGCAGTCCAAAGGACTCTCAAGAGTCTTCTCCAACACCACAGTTCAAAAGCATCAATTCTTCGAGGCTCAGCTTTCTTCACAGTCCAACTCTCACATCCATACATGACCACTGGAAAAACCATAGCCTTGACTAGACGGACCTTTGTTGGCAAAGTAATGTCTCTGCTTTTCAATATGCTGTCTAGGTTGGTCATAACTTTTCTTCCAAGGAGTAAGCGTCTTTTAATTTCATGGCTGCAGTCACCACCTGCAGTGACTTTGGAGCCCCCCAAAATAAAGTCTGACACTGCTTCCACTGTTTCCCCATCTATTTCCCATGAAGTTATGGGACCAGATGCCATGATCTTTGTTTTCTGAATGTTGAGTTTTAAGCCAACTTTTTCACTCTCCTCTTTCACCTTCATCAAGAGGCTTTTTAGTTCTTTCTTACCTCTCTATAAATAATCATACTTATTTTAAGGTCTTGTCTATATTGCTCAAGTATCTCTATGTCTTTAATATAAAGTTTTCCATTTGCTTTATCTCCTGAATTGCATTGAGTCTCTTTACAAAGCAGAAATAGAGACACAGATGTAGAGAACAAACATATGGATACCATGAGAGAAAAAGGGAAGTCAGGTGAATTGGGAGATTGGAATTGAGATATATACACTATGATGCTATATATAAAATAGATAACTAATGTGGATCTATTATATAGCACAGGGAATTCTACTCAGTGTTCTGTGGTGACCTAAATGGAAGGAAATCCCCCAAATAGGGGATATACATATATGTATAGTTGATTCTCCTTGCTATAGAGTAGAAACTATTAATAAGACAACATTCTAAAGCAACTATACGCCAATAAATTTATTTTTTTAATTAAATTAAAAGTCTATGAATATATATGTGCCGTGCTGTTCTGTGCTTAGTTGCTTAGTCATGTCCTACACTTTGCAACCCCATGGACAGTAGCGCGCCAGGCTCCTCTGTCCATTGGATACTCCAGGCAAGAATACTGGAATGGGTTGTCATACCCTACTCCAGGATGTGTATGTATATGTATAGATATATATATATGTTAGTGTCCTTCATAGATATATATCATTTTTCTCATTTCTAATCCCTGAAATGTCCACTTTCTACTTGAGAGAGTGGTGGTGGTGGTAGTTATTATTATACCTTTTCCATTGTCCCTATGGATTTGTTCCAGGAGGAGACCACTGCCATACTTGATCCTTGTGAAGGCTATTCATTAAATGAATAAACACTGGTTATGGATGGGCTGTTATTCACAACTGCCCACACTATAGATAGACTGAAAAAACTAGGTTCCTCTTCTGAAATACTTCTGACTGAAGTCTTTTACACAGATCTTCTCATGAAGCTATAAAACAGCAATATTCAGATTATAGGCCAAAAAAGACATAATTCTTCCTACTGAGACAGGTAGATAGAATGTACAAAGGCTAAGCAAATAGATTCTGGAATAAGACTTACTTGAGTTCAGATGTAGGCTCTCCATAATATCTGTGGTTTTGGCTGAGTTAATCTCCCTCATCTGAAGTTGTTGTTATTGTTGTTTAATCTGAATAAGTATATTAAGCCTTACTTCATAGAATTCTGCAAGAATTAAGTGAATTGATAACTGTATAGTTCTTAGAAGTATAAAATTCTATGTGAATGTTTTGTTACGCCTAGCCACAAGACAGAACTTCTAGATTTTAGACTATCAGAATTAAGAAAACAAAAGGTATTTCAGGGATTTTCAAGGATAACAAGAATTTGGACACCAACTACTTCAGAAGGTTTTTCCACATTGAGTGTTTTTACTATAAGTTCTTGCTTTGGTTGCATTGCTGTAGGTATGATCCAATAGACATATTGTGTGTGTTTTTTAGTATTTGACATCAGTTGAGTATTTGTAGTCTGGGAACATAAAATTGGAGAAGGCAATGGCACCCCTCCAGTACTCTTGCCTGGAAAATCCCATGGACATAGGAGCCTGGCAGGCTACAGTCCATGGGGTCGCTAGAAGTCAGACACAACTGAGTGACTTCACTTCACTTTTCACTTTTATGCGTTGGAGAAGGAAATGGCAACCTACTCCAGTGTTCTTGCCTGAGAATCCCAGGGACGGGGGAGCCTGTTGGGCTGCCGTCTATGGGGTTGCACAGAGTCGGACACGACTGAAGCGACTTAGCAGCAGCAGCAGAATATAAAATAATAATGAACAAGTCTAAGATCATTTTACGTTAAATACAGTACTTTCTAGGAGAAGGCAATGGCAACCCACTCCAGTAATCTTGTATAGAGAATCCCCATGGACAGAGGAGCCTTGCAGGCCATAGTCCATGGGGTCACAAAGTCAGATATGACTAAGCGACTAACACACACACACACACACACACACACACATAGTATTTTCTGGATTTTACATAAGACCACTAACGTTAGCATGCGTGCACAACATTTATTAATAGTTAATAAATATAACCATACTACTTATTTGATCAGTATCAAAATATACTGGTTTATGGAATGAAGCACTCAATGGCAAAAAAATAAAAGTGGAGGCCCTGTTAATCCATTTCAAGAGGAGTCATTATAACCAGTTTACAAGAAGAAACCAAGAACCAGTGCAGAATTTTTATTTTAATTTCTTAATGGAAAATCTTTACTTCCAAGGCTAATTACTAAAACTTAGTATATGTCTTTCATTTGGTACAATAGTCTAAGCTTTTCAGGCTTTTCTAGGAGAGAGAGAGTATCTTTCTTTTGTTTTCTATCTTCTCATAATAATTAAAACAATTAGCAGTGATAGAAAATAGTTAAAATACTCCTGCTTGTGATTTCAGTCCTCTCATGACTTCAATTCACAGTTCTGACTTGAAACCATCATTTCTACTCAATCTTGCTTCTCCAGTTGTGGTTCTTCCCTTGTTCAATTATACAAGGAATTAATCATTTGCTTAAGCCACATATATCCACATGTATGGTATCATTCTTTAATCATGTCTTCCACATGTTTATCCCATTAACTGCCAGGTCCTTTTGTTTCTACCTCCTATGTATGTCTTAAAGTCATCTACAGATGAAAATAATGTTAGATTGGCCTCTGATTCCCTTACTTAACATCAGAAGGTAGAATATAGTCAAATAACATCAACATATTTCTGACAAGAAAAACTATTCTCTAAGATATTGTTTAAAAAATGAATTGCAAGAATTCAAAACAATGGTTTTCCACTTATTTATCAAAATAAAATAGTTGAGAAAATGCTTTCATGTAATACTAATCAGTCAAACAGAGAATTCAAGATAGGAAAAAGGCAAGAAGTAGAAAGAAATGGTAGAAATCTTAGTAGAATGCAGACTCTGTGAAGGCAAAATTATTTGTTTTGTTTATAACTGAAGTCCAGTGCCTAGAATAGTCACGTACAATGAGCATCCATTACTATTTGATGAATGAATAGATGCTTAATTATGTATACCTTATCTCATTCAGTCTATATAACATATATTTATATATGAATGGGTAATGTTAGATTTTATGCTACCATGATATGTATTATGAAGTATCACTACTATAGAATAGATAAAATATAAGAAAACTTTATACCTTAGAGTTGTATAAAATGATATTGGTAAACATGTTCCTAAAGTCTATCTCATGGATAAAAGGAGGGGAGGAAGTTATGCAATGAAGATCATTGTAAGGGTTTTATTTTATTAGGATGTGAGGGAAAACAGTAAGAGATCATAGTGGCAGATGAAGCAAAACAGTGGTTTCTTATTTTGATATAAAATAAAGTAAGATATTATAAATTCTGAGGAAGGGGAATTAAATAAAATTCTAAATTTATAATGGAAAAAGTAGACTGATTGAGCAGGTAATAATGTACAGACAAAGAAATAAATAGCAAATAATTATTACTCATACTAAAAATAGATTTTACCATTAGAAGATAAGAGCAAGATTGGATTGAAAAAATAGCAATTATTTGTGCTTATTAAAGAATTGATAAGATAATATAATTAGATGAAAAAAGGCATGTGCAAAGAGAAGAGAGGAAATGCTCATAAAATGGAAGTAGCAACAGTGATATGATTACCAAACAAGATGTTTAAAAATGAGGTATTAAACACGAGATCATTATGCAATATATGATTCTAAGTCAAAGACCTCACGTAAAAAATCTATAATGTGAATTTGAAGGTAACTATAAAGATTAACAACTGTTATAAATGCACAGAGATCATGCAAAATATACTATCATATAGGAAGACTTCAATTCTACAAGTTAAACTAGAAGTTAAAATACAAATGAGGCTATAAGAAAGTGAATAATCATTCAACAAAGATGTATTTGTGTAAAACACTGCATCTTTCAAAAAGAAAGGATGAATATTTTTCTTAGACTGTAGAATATTTACACAAATTCAATTAGCTACTGGGCCACCAAGAAAATTTTAACTGATAGTATATACTAGAAGGTCAGTTTTCACGCTAGTAAAGTAATGCTTAAAATTCTCCAAGCCAGGCTTCAGCAATATGTGAACCGTGAATTCCTGATGTTCAAGCTGGTTTTAGAAAAGGCAGAAGAACCAGAGATTAAATTGCCAACATCCTCTGGATCATGGAAAAAGCAAAAGAGTTCTAGAAAAACATCTATTTCTGCTTTATTGACTATGCCAAAGCCTTTGACTGTGTGGATCACAATACACTGTGGAAAATTCTGAAAGAGATGGGAATACCAGACCACCTGATCTGCCTCTTGAGAAATTTGTATGCAGGTCAGGAAGCAACAGTTAGAACTGGACATGGAACAACAGACTGGTTCCAAATAGGAAAAGGAGTATGTCAAGGCTGTATGTTGTCACCCTGCTTATTTAACTTGTATGCAGAGTACATCATGAGAAACGCTGGACTGGAAGAAGCACAAGCTGGAATCAAGATTGCTGGGAGAAATATCAGTAACCTCAGATATGCAGATGCCACCACCCTTATGGCAGAAAGTGAAGAGGAACTCAAAAGCCTCTTGATGAAAGTGAAAGAGGAGAGTGAAAAAGTTGGCTTAAAGCTCAACATTCAGAAAACGAAGATCATGGCATCCGGTCCCATCACTTCATGGGAAATAGATGGGGAAACAGTGGAAGCAGTGTCAGACTTTATTTTTCTGGGCTCCAAAATCACTGCAGATGGTGACTGCATCATGAAATTAAAAGACACTTACTCCTTGGAAGAAAAGTTATGACCAACCTAGATAGCATATTCAAAAGCAGAGACATTACTTTGCCAACAAAAGTCCATCTAGTCAAGGCTATGGTTTTTCCAGTGGTCATGTATGGATGTGAGAGTTGGACTGTGAAGAAGGCTGAGTGCCAAAGAATTGATGCTTTTGAACTGTGGTGTTGGAGAAGACTCTTGAGAGTCCCTTGGACTGCAAGGAGATCCAACCAGTCCATTCTGAAGGAGATCAGCCCTGGGATTTCTTTGGAAGGAATGATGCTAAAGCTGAAACTCCAGTACTTTGGCCACCTCATGCGAAGAGTTGACTCATTGGAAAACACTCTGATGCTGGGAGGGATTGGGGGCAGGAGGAGAAGGGGACGACAGAGGATGAGATAGCTGGATGGCATCACTGACTCAATGGACGTGAGTCTGAGTGAACTCCGGGAGTTGGTGATGGACAGGGAGGCCTGGGGTGCTGCGATTCATGGGGTCACAAAGAGTCAGATACGACTGAGCGACTGAACTGAACTGAACTGAGGAAATACAGTTATTAAAATTTTCCAAGATTAAGTGGAAATTTGGCCAACTTCATAATTATAGCAATGATTAGAAAATTGACTATAGTTCTATAATGAAAAATGCACAGTTAAAATGAAGGTACAGTTGAATTTTATCTGACATTAAAACATTTAATACTTTTAAAGAACTTCAGGCCATGGAAAATGATGGGAAAGTCTCCAGTTTATAGTACAATGCCACAATAACTTTCGAACTAAAACCCAGTCAAAGATAATATAAAGAAAGCTATATTTCATTTATGAATATAAAATCAAAAAAATCAAAGAAACTCATTACAATAGTAAATTAGCACTTGTTGCTACTTGCCTCTCCCAACCTTGTTGACATCTAATGGAAATTATCAACAAATATGTAAAAGAAATATATATATTTTTGATTGGTACTCCTAGGTTTGTATAGTACAAAAATTGCCCAATCTTATGGGAAAAAACCTGCCCCATTGATACTGTATTCAAAAACCTATCCCAGTTGAAATAAGACTTACAGTTTGGTTCAGTCATCAGTTGTGTCTGACTGTTTGTGACTCCATAGACTGCAGCATGCCAGGCTTCACTGTCCATCACCAACTCCTGGAGCTTACTCAAACTCATGTCCATTGCAGCAGTTATGCCATCCAACCATCTTATCCTCTGTCATCCCTTTCTCCTCCTGCCTTCAATCTTTCCCAGCATCGGGGTCTTTTCCAATGAGTCAGTTTATTTTGCATCCGGTGGCCAAAGTACTGGAGTTTCAGCTTCAGCATCAGATCAGATCAGATCAGTCGCTCAGTCGTGTCCGACTCTTTGCGACCCCGTGAATCGCAGCACGCCAGGCCTCCCTGTCCATCACCAACTCCCGGAGTTCACTCAGACTCACGTCCATCAAGTCAGTGATGCCATCCAGCTATCTCATCCTCTGTCGTCCCCTTCTCCTCCTGCCCCCAATCCCTCCCAGCATCAGAGTCTTTTCCAATGAGTCAACTCTTCGCATGAGGTGGCCAAAGTACTGGAGTTTCAGCTTTAGCATCATTCCTTCCAAAGAAATCCCGGGGCTGATCTCCTTCAGAATGGACTGGTTGGATCTCCTTGCAGTCCAAGGGACTCTCAAGAGTCTTCTCCAACACCACAGTTCAAAAGCATCAATTCTTCATTGTTCAGCCTTCTTCATAGTCCAACTCTCACATCCATACATGACTACAGGAAAAACTTCTTCAGTCCTTCCAATAAATATTCAGGACTGATTTCCTTTGGGATTGACTGGTTGGATCTCCTTTCAGTCCAAGGGACTCTCAAGAGTCTTCTCCAATATCACAGTTAAAAAGAGTTAGAAGTCAACATTAAACAAAAAACTGTTGCTAATGAATCTAGATCTTATGTGAAATTTAAGAATGTGTCAGAATTCTTAACTAAGGCTAGAAACTCAAAAGCTTAAAAAAATAAGTGGGATTTAATAATTTATTATAAAACTTCAACAGAAAACAATATGCTTGGAAAAAAAAAAAAAACACCTTGTAACCCAAATGAAATAAACACAAATGTATGTCTAGAATAGGCAAAGAGTTTCTCAGAAATTGAAAGGAATAAGTAACCAACTCGAATAAAAATTGGTGGCAAATATGTCCATATAATTTATGGAAGAGTAAATAAAAAAGCTACGTGAAAATAAGATAAAAAAGTAAATCTGACTGATAAGAAAAAACATGATAATTGTTTTTGTTTTGCACTTTGTTTTCATTCCAACCCCAAAGAAAGGCAATGCCAAAGAATACTCAAACTACTGCACAACTGCACTCATCTCACATGCTAGTAAAGTAATGCTCAAATTCATCAAGCCAGTCTTCAGCAATATGTGAACCGTGAACTTCCAGATGTTCAAACTGGTTTTAGAAAAGGCAGAGGAACCAGAGATCAAATTGCCAACATTCGCTGGATCATGGAATAAGCAAGAGAGTTCCAGAAAAACATCTATTTCTGCTTTATTGACTATGCCAAAGCCTTTGACTGTGTGGATCACAATAAACTGTGAAAAATTCTGAAAGAGATGGGAATACCAGACCACCTGACCTGCTTCTTGAGAAACCTGTATGCAGGTCAGGAAGCAACAGTTAGAACTGGACATGGAACAACAAACTGGTTCCAAATAGGAAAAGGAGTACGTCAAGGCTGTATATTGTCACCCTGCTTATTTAACTTGTATGCAGAGTGCATCATGAGAAATGCTGGGCTGGAAGAAGCACAAGCTGGAATCAAGATTGCTGGGAGAAATATCAATAACCTCAGATATGCAGATGCCACCACCCTTATGGCAGAAAGTGAAGAGGAACTCAAAAGCCTCTTGATGAAAGTGAAAGAGGAGAGTGAAGAAGTTGGCTTAAAGCTCAACATTCAGAAAACAAAGATCATGGCATCTGGTCCCATCACTTTATGGGAAATAGATGGGGAAACAGTGGAAACAGTGTCAGACTTTATCTTTTTGGGCTCCAAAATCACTACAGATGGTGACTGCAGCCATGAAATTAAAAGACGCTTACTCCTTGGAAGGAAGGTTATGACCAACCTAGATAGCATATTCAAAAGCAGAGACATTACTTTGTCAACAAAGGTCCGTCTAGTCAAGGCTATGGTTTTTCCAGTGGTCATGTATGGACGTGAGAGTTGGACTGTGAAGAAAGCTGAGTGCCGAAGAATTGATGCTTTTGAACTGTGGTGTTGGAGAAGACTCTTGAGAGTCCCTTGGACTGCAAGGAGATCCAACCAGTCCATTCTGAAGGAGATCAGCCCTGGGATTTCTTTGGAAGGAATGATGCTAAAGCTGAAACTCCAATACTTTGGCCACCTGATGTGAAAAGACTCTGATGCTGGGAGGGATTGGGGGCAGGAGGAGAAGGGGAAGACAGAGGATGAGATGGCTGGAAGGCATCAATGACTTGATGGACATGAGTCTGAGTGAACTTCGGGTTTTGGTAATGGACAGGGAGGCCTGGTGTGCTGTGATTCACGGGGTCACAAAGAGTCAGACACGACTGAGCAACTGAACTGAACTGAACTGAACTGAACCGATAATAACAAAGTTAAATTATGACATTCTATCAAATGTCCACAGTCATCAAATTAGCTAGGTAATTAACAGGTAGGAAGAGCTATAATATGTATTTTGTGGATGGGGGAAGGATTGTGAGGAAAGAATGGAAATGTAAAGTGTTATCACACTTTTGAAAGCAGTCTGACTGTAATTCTTAATATCAAAAAATACATCAAAACTTTGACCCAGATATCCCATTCATAGGAATTCATCACATGGAAACAAAAACATTAATAAGTACAAAAAATAAAAAGAGGCTTTACTTAAGCATACTTACTTTGTAATTGATAAAGATAAATTAGAGAGAAGAGAATACATATCAATATAGAAATGGGTAATAAATTGAGACACAGCTACTCCAAGATGTTTTGCATTTATTAAAAAATACATTGGAGCTATACAAGCTATTGTGAAAATGTTTTCACAATACTTTGCTAGGAGGAGATCAGATAAAGAAAAGTATAAAAATAATCCCATTTCGTATTTAATGACCAAAACCTCCTCTAAATATGCTAATTTGTGTATCTGAATTTGGAAGAAAATATGGAAAGAAAAAATTGAATTGTAAACATAAGTTACCCCCTTGTGTTGGAGTGCAGAATTGTTAGACGTAAGAAATCATAAGATTAGAAGGAGGAGGAAGACAAAGCAAAGAGCAGAAAAGAAAATTAAAATTGAATTTATAAAATAAGTAAAACAGAGAATGTAATTTCTTGAGAAGAGTAATATGCTTTCAAAACAGGTCCTAAAGATTGTTTGGCTTTATCAAATTTTATAATCACATATGTACTCTTGTGGATTACATTTACATTTTCTCAACATATATCAATTGTTTAATAAAATCAAACTAAACTTATTGTTGACAGTGTGGAACTTTTTGAATTGAAATCTATGGAGACTTATTGAAGGATTATAAAAGAAATTTGCACAGAAATAGGTTTTAGGGTACTGTTGTAGAAAAATGTCCTGAAGTATGACCACCAAAGTCTTTCTGTGTTCTCCTATGGACAGTCCTAACCAGTGGACCTTCCAGATGGTCTGAAATGGATCAACTGGATAACAGATATCCATTGCATTTTGGGTGATGAAAACAGCTTTGTGGTTGTATTTTGGAACTCTATTATTCTAATTAAGACCATATAATATTTTGAATAAAATTCAGTCTATTTTTTGAAAGTTCTTATTTTTAAGGCAGCATCTGCTGAATGCAGTGAACTAATAAAAATTCCTTTCTTTCTCCAAAGAGGACCTCTTAGGTCACAACTGATCACATCATCAAGTGAGTCAAGACTGATATTTTCCACTAATAAGATTTTCATCAATCTAAGGACTCTGGAAATGAAATTAGGCTAGAATGGAGATATTACTGTATCTGAAATAGTTTTCTGATAACAGTCAGTGAATAGTAGAAATGACTCTTAAAGTGTTCCCTAGAATGAATTCACTCTACAAGGGTATTCAGAAAGAAAATTTTTATTCTCAATAAGAAAAATGTGTGTTCTCTTGGTAACTCCTGGTAGGAATTCCTTGGCTGCCATTCAAGATGAAGACCAAATTGTGAAGATGCCCTATTCAGTGAAACAGGCTACTACCTTTGGAGTTGGCTCATCAATAAATAATCAGAAGGAATAGTTCCTGCCTGTCCCTTGGGAGCCACATAGGAATTTGGCTTCTGCTTACTGCTTGTTCATGGGCAGGTCCAGACCGAATGGGTAGCGGGGAAGGCCAGGCACAATGACTCATTCAGGTCTGAACACAAGGAAGGAAACGCTCAATGGTCAAATGCTATGTGGAGTTCCACTCAGAGCACCGCATATTTCCCTGAAACTTGCTTAGGAAAATATTCTAATGCTGTTTTTAGTGTGTTCTATTTGTCATTCTGAAACACAACACATTAGCTGCTTTGAACTCCTGGGCACTAAAAATATTTAAGTTACATAAGCAAATGGAGGGAAAGACTAAATGGAGCTTTTAACTCAGCACACTCAAAAGCATCTCCTTATTGCCCTAACGAATAGTGCAGCTCTTGTGAGAGACTGTGGAAAGCCCTGCAGACAGCCAGCCCACGTTGGACAGTGCAAAGGAGCAGAGAAACCAAGATAAACAACCATGCATAGTTTCTCCTGCTGGAATGAAAAGCAATGTTTTGCAAAAATATATACTCTTTTTCCTATTACTATTACAATTCTTGCATGACTTTCATGTCCAGTGGTTGGCTCATTCAGACTTTCAAAATGTTTGACAGGAGAAGGAAAACAGAACGAAGAGATGTTGCTTTTGTGCCCTATTTCATCCCATGCACATTTGAAAAGCAGACACTATGTAAACATAAAAAGAAACACTTCAAATTTACTAGACCATTTATTATTATTATTATTTGCCTTTATCTGTGTTTTCTATCTTGTCTCTTTAGGTGTAAAGTTTATCTTTATCTTTGGCACTCCTTTCTAAGGCATCTGTGTCTATATTTAGGACTGTGCCGTTGCAGTGAATCTGGAATTTTTTGAGATGTATATTGTCTATGTGTTGATGTTATATACGGAATATATTATATGAGTAATGAGAGAATCTTTATAGGGATCCTATGATACATAGCTTTATTATGCATGTAAAAGTCAATTAAATAATGAGGAAAAGCAAAATAAACAGTATATAAGTATTCACAATACAATTCTTTTTTATAAATTAATTTATTTATTTTAATTGGAGGGTAATTACTCTACAATATTGTAGTGGTTTTTGCCATACATTGACATTAATCAGCCAAGGGTGTACATGCATTACTGAAAACAAATGTGATACTTTTCAACACACACATCAGTTAAAGGGAGGTTAATAACCTAAATACCTGAGTCTTTGCAGGACCGACTAAAGTACTTTATGGAAAAAAATGGGAACGGCTTCACGGTGGTATTATAGGACTTACAAAAAAGGTAAAACTGAACGAAATAAATTTTAAACTAAACTTTAGTCCTTGATTTTTGATTTAGTAATTGGGTCAAATGTGTGCAAAATTCAAAAGGAAGCTAAGATCGAAATTTGTTTTAAAATCATATTTATACCTAATAGGACAAAGGCCTAACTCAAAATATAAATATAACTTCACTTCATGCTAGTTTCCAAAAGAAAGACCTCAAATTTTTCTTACTCTAGGAAAAATAAAAAGGCCAAGGCTGTCAAATTAACTGCTTAGCAATAAAAAATAATTGTGTAACAGAGATTTCTCAGAGGGAAATATTTTCTAAAGCCTCTATATTTAAATAATAATAATAATAAAAGCAATGGTACTAATTAGTGACAAACTCAGGCATGAACTAAAATGAGGGGCACAGGATAGAGGAAACTATTTGAACTATTTTAGCACTTGAAAATGTCAGACAATTTATTGAGGTTTATTCAGTTGGTTTGGAAGGTCTTAGGACTGGTTATAAAAACATTTAAGAACTAGTGGGATTGTAACTGAGTCAAAGACTAGTGTGAGCACAGAACATTTCAGGTCACTATTACCCTAGTAAATGAAAGGAACAGATTAATTACTGTTCTTGAGATTAATTACTGCTCTTTTAGCTGTAATCCCATAGATAAAAGACAAATCATTAAGAAAGGAAGGCAAAAGTTAGATCAGAAAGAAAATCCATTTTGGGGAAAAAAAATGATTACACTCTCTTTATACCTCAACCCCAAAGGAAGATCGTACTCCAATTAATTTATTTCCTGTGTCAGCTTTAATTTCAGGGAAATTTTGCATTCCTTTGTGATCCTTCAGTTTTTAAAAGTAAAGCAAATCTCATAAGTACTAGCCTACTTCAGAAGAATATTTTCACAATCTTTAAGATCATATTACATAATTACTTGGAGTTCTGAGGAAAAAAGGAGTTGAAGTAATTTTTTACATTGGTATAGACCGATTTTTTAAAACATGGAGTCATTTATGGAAATTGTTATTCAGCTAATTAAATATATTTACATTCTAACCTCTAATCATGTACATTCAATCTCTGATCCAGGCTTTATGTTATATATCTCTTACTACAAGAAGAAATCCAGCATATTTTCAAGTCACAAATAACCTAAGAGTCACAGGTTCTGAATTCAAACACTTTACTACTTTTGTAAAGTTCTTTGCTTAATCTCATTCTATTCGCTCATCCACTGAAGTCAGTTGAAAGGTAGCATACTTAAAGCAACCTTTGCCTCAGAAGGAAGCCTATTTTAAATGAAAATTTCTAGATTTCCCAATTTCTGAAACATCATAACCAAGAAGTCACTTCACATGATTGGCTATGGGACACAACAGAAATCAATACTATTTCCCTTATAAAAATCTTCAAATGTTTACATAAACTTTTTATAAAATTTATTAATTAATCTTGCGGTGTTCCCTGTAGACACTGATGTTGTTTTGCCCCTTTGCCTAGCGATGAGTGGGGAGACTCGGAGAAGGAGACGGAACCCACATTTTGAAAACCAAAAATATTATTTTAGGTTTTTTCTCCCCCCTTGGGTACTCTTGGATTACCGCGGGAGTTACTTGCTGCCTTTGTGCTAAATGTTCATGTTGGCTCTGTGTGTAGAAAGTGAATCATCTCAGGTGTTGAATGTTTCTTCATAGCTTCAAATTTCAGAACAGCAATTATACACCATTCAATAGGGTGTGGGCAGAATTGGTAAAGGAGTATTCAAATAAGGCATGTTTCAAATCCCACTTATTCTGTTCTCTTATATTACAAACAAAATAAAATAAATAATGATATTAACAATTCTTTTAAAACTAAAAAGACTCCCTTTCTTTACAAATTTAAGTTTCATGGGTCTCACAGAAGCCAAGGCCATGAAGTTTTTCCATCCCCTTATCCTACTTTTAGATTATTTTTTTTCACTTGATGGTAATTCAGAGAAAAATGAATGGCTATCATCAAATAACTTTATCCAAGTCACTGGAGCACCCTCCCTTTCTTCTTTCCTCTCCTTAGTTTTCTTACCCGCCACACACACACACTGGAATGAAGCTGTGAGCATCATTTTCCTTGTTCTAAAGACATCACAAAAGCAACTGGACAAGTGTGAACTGCGGCCAACTTTTATTTCTTTTCCTTTCAGTAAATACTGTGGTTCACAAGGCTTCAGCACCATTCCTCAAGCCTCCAGTCACTCTTGCTGTGACTGGTCCGGGCAACCAGGGCAAGAACAGAATCAGAGAAAAAGTACAAAGAAGAAAAGGACAGCTGCAGGAGAGGGAGATACACAGGAAATTGATGCTGTTGTTCAATCACTAAGTCATGTCTGACTCTTTGTGACCCCACGAACTGCAGCATTCCAGGTTTCCCTGTCCTTCACTATCTCCCAGAGTTTGCTCAAGCTCGTGTCCATTGAGTCGGTGATGCCATCCAACCATCTCATCCTCTGTTACCCTCTTCTTATTTTGCCTTCAATCTTTCCCAGCATCAGGGTCTTTTCCAATGAATCGGCTCTTCATATCAGGTGGCCAAAGTATTGGAAATTGAGGAGATAATTCTTTTTCAAAGTAGTTTCTATTATGCATACTTTTTTTAAAATTTTATTTTATTTTTAAACTTTACAATATTGTATTGGTTTTGCCAAATATCGAAATGAATCCGCCACAGGTATACATGTGTTACCCATCCTGAACCCTCCTCCCTCCTCCCTCCCCATACCATCTCTCTGGGTCGTTCCAGTGCACCAGCCCCAAGCATCCAGTATCTTGCATCGAACCTGGACTGGCGACTCATTTCATATATATTATACGTATTTCAATGCCATTCTCCCAAATCATCCCACCCTCTTCCTCTCCCACAGGGTCCTATGCATACTTTTATTAGGATTTTTGTAGGGGAAAAATGAGGAAAATCTTATAAAATGACACAAAGCTGGACTTTTATAGAGGTAAAGTTATGGCTGGTTCCTATCACATGTGATCAACTGTCCCATAAATCCCCTGAATTAAATTTAACTCAATGGGAAAAGCCAAAGTTCTTTGCCATTAATGTAGGTATCTACTGATTGCATTATTATTTTAAACAAATAGTCTTTTCCAACTTCCAACAAATGAACTTAATGTAATTCAATTTGAGTAGTTCTAAGTTTACAATACAAAGTCACAGATCTCTGAAGTTGCAAAGAATATTTGCATCAAATATTCACAAGCACCATTCAAATTTACCAATATCTTTTTTTAAATTTTTTTATTATTATTATTATTATTTTACTTTACAATATTGTATTTGTTTTTCCATACATCAACATGCATCCACCACGAGTGTACATGTGTTCCCCATCCTGAACCCCCCTTCCACCTCCCTCCCCATACCATCCCTCTGTGTCATCCCCGTGCACCAGCCCCAAGCTTCCTGTATCCTGCATCTGGCGATTCGTTTCTTTTAGTACATTTTTAAACTACGACCGCCACTACTTGGAGCAAGCTAAGTAAATAAATGTCCTTTTACCTTGTAATCAATATATTCAGATTTAATGCAAAAAAAGAAATGTGAATTCCAGATTTAAAGACAGTGAACTAGAAAAGAAACTGAAGGAGGAAAAGTGCAGAAGCAGAGAACAGAAATGAAAGATGAATGAAGTCTCTCAGTCATGTCCTACTCTTTGTGACCCCATGGACTGTAGCCTACCACTCTCCTCCATCCATGGGATTTTCCAGGCGAGTACTGGAGTGGGTTGCCATTTCCTCCTCCAGAGGATCTTCCTGACCCAGGGATCGAACCCAGGTCTCCTACATTAGAAACGAAGGATGAATGAGTAGATTATAAAGTAATTACACTGTTGTGACTGTCTTCAGATTACTATTCCAATGGACAATTTACAAATCACCTTCTAAACTCTTTCTTCCCTACCTCTATTTTTATACACTCAGTTCAGTTAGTCACTCAGTCAATTGAATCGCAGCACGCCAGGCCTCCCTGTCCATCACCAACTCCCGGAGTTCACCCAGACTCACATCCATCAAGTCAGTGATGTCATCCAGCCATCTCATCCTCTGTCATCCCCTTCTCCTCTTGCCCCCAATCCCTCCCAGCATCAGAGTCTTTTCCAATGAGTCAACTCTTCACATGAGGTGGCCAAAGTACTGGAGTTCCAGCTTTAGCATCATTCCTTCCAAAGAAATCCCAGGGCTGATCTCCTTCAGAATGGACTGGTTGGATCTCCTTGCAGTCCAAGGGACTCTCAAGAGTCTTCTCCAGCACCACAGTTCAAAAGCATCAATTCTTCGGCGCTCAGCCTTCTTCACAGTCCAACTCTCACATCCATACATGACCACAGGAAATACCATATCCTTGACTAGACGGACCTTTGTTGGCACAGTAATGTCTCTGCTTTTGAATATGCTATCTAGGTTGGTCATAACTTTCCTTCCAAGGAGTAAGCGTCTTTTAAGTTCATGGCTGCAGTCACCATCTGCAGTGATTTTGGAGCCCCCAAAAATAAAGTCTGACACTGTTTCCACTGTTTCCCCATCTATTTCCCATGAAGTGATGACAAATTTTTCCCAGACATATATTTGAAACAATTCAATGTATTCATGTTTAAATATAATGCCACTGAATTATTCATTTTAGGAACTATCCAGGATGATTTAACATCATTTCAAAAAAGTCTACCTCTGTAAAATATCAACTGCATTAAATATAACATGAGATTTGCTTAATCCTGTTTGATTTCTAGAATTAAAAAAAAAGTAAAGTGAGGTTGAGTCCTTCACATGGCTTGACAGATTGATCTGCTTGTGGCCAGGACTAGTAACAGGATAGTAAATATCAGTAAAATTTGGAGGTCTTTTGGTTTATTTGGCCTATTTGGTCTATTTCAGTCTCAATAATGCAATTAGATGATTTGAGAGAAAGACAATTGGTAGATAGCATATATCCAACAAAAATTTTAAAAATCTTACTTTGTAAAATAATTGTTTTGAAAGAATTTTATGAAGATGTCCTTGAAGGATCAGATACTTAATTTTCTGAATGAATCAGGGTCTCAAATGTCACACCATGGTTTTATTTCTGACTGGTTTTAAGCTTCCAGAAAAGAGAATATCTTGATTCCATTTTAGATGCAACACTTAGACACCTTATAACTGTTCTCTATAAAGACTAATCCTAGAAATAATCAGAGCATGTTAGGTGTGGTTAGTGAATGTAACATCTGAACTAGAGATTTTATCAGTGAGACTAATATAGCTCTGTACGTTCCAAAATTGTGCCCTGAGTAAAAGCTTCTGAATGAAAAATGCCACGAGCCATTTTTTTTTTAATCGGTAATCAAAGGATATTATAGCTATCAAGCCACTACAGCTTCCCTTGTCAGTGACTCTGTGGGAACTCAGGATGGAAACAAACAGGAAGCTGTTCATCAAACCCTCAGCACTGCAGCCACTCTGAGAAGACCCAAGAAGGGGATGGAGGGGAATACTGGCCCTAAGAGCTAAGGTGCGCATCAAAGGAATGATGTCAATAAGCCCAAATTCTTGCATCTTCTCATACACAGAAACACACCAAATTCATTAACTTGAGATGTCTGATTTTCTTTAACAAACCATACATTTTTGATGGTCAGACTACCTGGTCTTTGTTGCAAAAACTCTTAGATTTCCCAGCTTTTTCCTTACTCTCTCCAGAGTAATCCCTTAGAGTTAACTGAGATGCCAGGCCATGTTTCTGGGCTTAAAGACCTCAGAAAGTCTGCCAAATAAAATGTAAAATTCTACTTTTGTTGCTGTTGTTTAGTCATTAAGTCAGGTCCCACTCTTTTGCAATCCCAGGGACTGTAGCCCACTGGGCTTCTCTGTCCATGAGATTTCCCAGGCAAGAAAACTGGAGTGGGTTGCCATTTCTTTCTCTAGCAGAACTTTCTCACCCAGGGGCCAAACCTGTGTCTCCTACATTAGCAGGTGGATTCTTTGCCACTGAGCCATCTGGGAGCAAAACTCCACTTATAGCAAAACTCCACTTACATGTGATTTTTTTTCAGTCTAACGTAAATATATAATATTTTAAATATTTAATGGAACACTTAAAAATGTAAAGTATCCAATGGTTAGTATGTATAAGAAGCTAACTAGAATGATATAGTGGTACTAATACTAATAAGGATGACTAATAATCAAACAGCTTCTTTGTATGTCCCTGTATTTCATTCACATATATATATATATTCATTTGTGTATTTTTTCAACAGATATAATGCAACAATTATTTCTGTTTTATAGATGAAAATATTGATGTTCAGATCCCCAAGTGACATGGTAATTGACTGCCAAAGCCAGAGTTAGAGCTGGCTTCATTCTATTTTACACTGTCAAAATGAAAACAAGGTCGGTTTCGAAAAATTCTGGAGTTGAATTAAATGCAAAATCAGGATTGTATTAACCAGTCTGGTCATCTGAATAATAAACTGAATCTGAATACTCAAGCTCAGAATAATTTATTCAGTTTTCCTTCCACTTTCTCCTCTTTTGATATATCATGCAAATAAATTGTAACAATATTTTTACTTTGGTGAAATACATTTATAAACCATCTTCAAGAGAATCAGACATAAAACACACAGGGTTTCTGCAACCTGCAAGATTAAAAGCCTGGTAGCAGCTTTCATCTCACTCTGTACTTGAACCTGTCTGTGCTGACTGAGCTAGCAGACTGTTTAAAGTTCCTGTGGTTTGGGCAAAAGCCAGTCTTTAGAGACACAGTTTCATAGAAGAGGGTTTTTTTTCCCCTTATGACTGGCCAAGTTTTAAATCCTTCCTTGGTTGATTCTGATCAGGAAGGTAACACTGTGAGAAGGTACCATGGAGGGTGAGAGTCCATTTGTTGAGGAGAAGGTATGCTTTATTAAACTAAAAATTAGTAATAGAAAAACATAAGCTGTGAAAAGGGATAGAAACAAAAACATTTTGGATTTATATCAGAAACTAAAAGAGGGATTATTCTTAAATCACTCTTTTGCCTCTGGACTTGTAACTGTCTGTCCAAAAATAAAGCAGCCACCCCCTTGTCACTTCAGTGTCACTGCCATTCTCCTTGGTTGATTCTGAAAAGATTTTTTTATTTCATTCAGTCACTCACTCATTCACTGACACTTTCCTTCATTTTTCACTTGTGCCTGCAAAAAACCATGCCAGTGTTCTAAATTCCAAGTTTAGCTCTCTAGGTCCATCTCCCTCTACTCTGTAATCATTTAGTCTCAAAATTACTGAAATTTCTTTTTCTTTAATCTGGTGTAGTCTAAAATAGGACAATCTTTTGAAATAGGTAACCTAACTTCTTTTTGGCAAAGAAATGTGTGTCACGTATTTCCATATCTTCACTTCAAAAATCCGAATGTAAGTATCTATACATTACTCATGCTATATTAATATAACAATTACTTTCATATTCTTTGAAAGATACAATCACCAAAAACTAAGGCAGAGACTCTTAACCAAGGGAACATGTAATCCCCCAAATTACAAATAATCCCTCAAGTGAGACTTAATGAATATATGAATATGTGAAATGACGTAATTTTTTATGTCATATGTATATATAGACGTGGGCTTCCCAGAGAGTTCAGCAGTAAAGAATCCACTTCCAATGCAGGAGACATAGGTCAGGAAGCTCCCCTGGAGAAGGAAATGGCAACCCACTCCAGTATTCTTGCCTGGGAAATCCCATGGACAGAGGAGCCTGAAGGGCTGCAGTCCATGGGGCCGCAGAGTCAGACATGACTGAGCAGGCAGAGCTGTGCTGTGCTGTGCTGAGTCACTTCAGTTGTGTCTGACTCTTTGTGACTCTATGGACTTCAGCACATGAGGCCCCTCTTCCCATGGGGTTCTTCAGGTAAGAATACTGGAGTGGCATGCGATGCCCTCCTCTGGGAGATCTTCCCAACCCAGGGATTGAACCTGCATCTCTTACATCTCTTGCAATGGCAGGTAGGTTCTTCACCACTAGCGCTGCCTGAGAAGTCCATGTGGGGATGTGTATATATATATATATATATATATATATATATATATATATATATATATCTTAAATATATAAATTCATTTTATACATATAATATATAAAATACCCAGTAAAGACTTGATATTTTTATCAAATTCTCAGAGTAGCCTGTGACACAAATATAAAACTGTGGATTACTTCTGTGTACATACTTTTACTAAAATCACTAGTGAAATACATTTTATTGCTATTTGGCAATGATGACGCTTATTAGTTAAGGAAAATGTTCTATCAAACACACTCTTCTAAGTCTTCTTTCTTCCATGAAAGTAGTAGTCACAAATTCACATGTGCTATTACACTCTATTGCATAGGAGACAAACATTAAAAACCAAACAAAATACTTCACTAAAAATACTTCACTTGAACCTATTTTCTTAATCATATCCTGTGCTTTGTTTTCCTTCCAAATTTAAAATTCTTTAGGACAATTCTACAATTATCCTTATATCACCCATGAATCATTTCACCTTAATCTCTGAGACCTGAGTTCTACCTAATCTAACTTTTGAAAGTTTTATGGGATTTTGCATTTATTATTAAACTGAATCATCATACAAACTCTAAAAAAGCTATTGAGGACTAAGGACTCCAGCCATCCATTGGCTAAGACTCCACTTTCCAATGCAGGGGACACAGTTTCAATCCCTGGTTGGGGAACTGAAATCCCACATGCCAGGATGGAGCCAACAAAAACAACAAAAAAGATATGGGGGTCTAAAAGGCAAAGGAAGAAGAAGAAATTGGCTTGTTGAAATCAGTTTGTAAATAATGAAACTGGGAATTAAACCTCATGAGTCCATTCTTCTTCTCTTTCTCCTACACTGTCATTTCTCCCTTTGCTAACATCATGAAAGTCAAAGTGAAGTTGCTCAGTTGTGTCCGACTCTTTGCGACCCCATGGACACGAGGCTCTCCGTCCGTGGGATTTTCCAGGCAAGAGTACTGGAGTGGGTTGCCATTTCCTTCTCCAGGGATTCTTCCTGACCCAGGGATAGAACCCAGGTCTCCCACATTGCAGACAGACGCTTTACCGTCTGAGCCACCAGGGAAGTCCAACATCATAGTTTGCTAACATCATAGTTTTCTGCATTCCTGCTTTTCTTCCTATTTACCTTTTTCAAAGTTCTATTTTTGTGCTTTACTTGATGATATTTGTTGTCACATATCTCTTTGAACCTATCAAACCATTATATTTATCTACTTTTCATTCACTCATTCATCATTCATTCATGCAAGCTTTCTCCTAACTTTCTTATAATTCGTTTAAAGCAAACCATTATTGGCTTTAAATTTCAAAAAAAATTAAAGAAGGGTTTCTTTATTCAGAAATTAACTGTTCTTTCTGTTCCTCCTAGATTAATGTAAAATTCTAATTTTAATCACTAAATGAAAACTCCAGTTTTATCAAAACTCCAGTTTTGTCTTTTATCATTTTGCTCCTCTTAGGGCAATGATCTGGAAAGATCAGTCTCTAGATATGGAGAAAAAAGAAGATAATAA
The DNA here is from genome assembly GCF_029378745.1 of Bos indicus. Classification (NCBI taxonomy): domain Eukaryota; kingdom Metazoa; phylum Chordata; class Mammalia; order Artiodactyla; family Bovidae; genus Bos; species Bos indicus. Next base: position 21,183,805 of record NC_091768.1, on the reverse strand, counting down.
TAATGATCATGTTAATGTTTGGATGCAAGGATTTATCCTGGGGAGACACATTGAGTTTCTTTTGCTTACTACTAGAATATATTTTTCTACCCTTCACTTGTGAAAAGATTATCCTAACTCTTCTTCCTAATTGTTTAAGCCATATGCAATATATAATATTTAGTACCAATTTTAATACTTCTGTGACGTCCTTCCTTAACATCACAGCCTAAATTCAATTCATGGTTCCCTAAAAATGTTAACAAATATTTTATTAACTCATTGCAAATAGTTGTATGAGTTAAGTGGAACCAGATTCATCAAGGAAGAGCCAAATCTTTAGGATTATTATAGCTTCACAAAGAATTGATCCCATTACCATTTTGAAGTACTTTATCTGTGATAATTCTCTTTGACCTATTTTATCTGATATTTATCTGATATTAACATAGTTATGTAGCTTTCTTACTCTTTATGGTTGGATGGTATCTATTTCTACTCCTTTGTTTTATAACCTACCATAATTTATATGTAGTGTTTTTTGTAAATGGCATATAGATATGTATATTTTAATCCAGTCTTATAATTTCTATTCATTAATTGGAGTTTTTAGACCATTTATGTTTAATTCAATTAATAACATTGTTGGCGTTGTCTACAGTCTTGGTAATTTAAGAATTTGCTATTTTTCCTTGCCTTCTTTCTATTTGTTTAATGCACTGTTTTCTGGCTTTCCAATTTAATTCCTCTGTGACTTTTTGAATATGCCTACTTCTATTTATTTTTATTATATTACTTCAGGTAAAATATAAGTAAAAATTAGTGTAATTCAATTTGCCTTTATCCATCATTTATATTAAAAGGCAGACACATTACTTTGCCAACAAAGGTCTGTAGAGTCAAAACTATGGTTTTTCCAGTAGTCATGTATGGATGTGACAGTTGGGCCATAAGGAAAGCTGAGCTTTGAAGAATCGATGCTTTTGAACTGTGGTGTTGGAAAAGACTCTTGAGAGTCACTGGACAGCAAGGAAAGCAAATCAGTCCATCCTAAAGGAAATCAGTCCTGAATATACATTGGAAGGACTGATGGTGAAGCTGAAGCCTGGCATGCTGCAATCCATGGGGGCACAAAGAGTCAGACATGAGTGAGCAGCTGAATTGAACTGAACTCAGACAATGGCACCCTACTCCAGTACGCTTGCCTGGAAAATCCTATGGATGGAGGAGCCTGGTAGGCTGCAGTCCATGGGGTCATGATGAGTCGGGCACGACTGAGCGACTTAACTTTCACTTTTCACTTTCATGCATTGGAGAAGGAAATGGCAACCCACTCCAGTGTTCTTGCCTGGAGAATCCCAGGGACAGGGGAGCCTGGTGGGCTGCCATCTATGGGGTCGCACAGAGTCGGACACGACTGAAGTGACTTAGCAGCAGCAGCAGACACTCACATAATACCCAGAATACAATTAAAATTTTTTGCTTAATGAGATAATTCTAATTATTTAATAAATATAAATTGAGATAAAAAACATGTAGTCTTCCATATTTACTCATTTACTTGCCAATCCCTGGGCTATTCATTTCTTTCTACTGATTAAAGTGGTCATCTAGTGAGTTTCCTTCAGCCTAAAAAACTTATCTACATTTCTTGTTGTACAGGTCTACTGGCAAGTAATTCTCTCATATTTTATTTATGTAGCAAACATTTACATAAATTTAACCCAAGTTTAAATCACATGTTGGTTCAAAAATAATTTCTACTACTCTGAACATCAATGCTCTTTGGAAAAATAGATTAATGCTTTTGTCAAAAGTTAAACAAATCTACCCCTTACATATGTGAACCATATTTATGTGAGATATGTGTGATGTATAGAAATGCTGAATCTTACTAGTTTGTTTACAGATTCTGAATGAATATTTAAGCCACATGGAGAAAACTTGAAAGTGTTTATCTGGCCATGTGGTTTGGTAACATTTAGCATAATTCTTAAGGCCCTAGAATTTTCAGAATGGTAAATGAGCACTGATTTCAGCTTAAAGTCACCAGCTGCATCGGCCCCTACCAAGAGAGTCTGCTTGCCCTTTGAAATGTTGAAGCCAAATATTGACTTCTTTCTAGCTATGGTATCATCTTCTAACAGGAGGCTCTTTCATGTGCATTGAAAATCTGCTGTTTAATGTAGTCACTTTCATGTACTCTGTTAGCTAAAACTTCTGGATAAGTTGCTTCAGCTTCTACATCAGCACTTGCTTCATCTTGTGCTTTTTTTGGGAAGGCTCCTTTCCTACTCATGAATCAACTTCTGCTAGCTTCAAACTTGTCAAAATTTTCTTCTGCAGCTTCCTTACCTTTCTCAAACTTCATAGAACTGAAGAGAATTAAGGCCTGGATCTGAACTCAGCTTTGGTTTAAGGAAATATTGTGTCTTGTTTTAACTTCTATCCAGACCATTTTCTCCATAAGTTGGAAAAAAAAAAAAACAACAACAATAAAGGCTGTTTCATTTTCTTATCATTCATGTATTTTTAGCAGTTTTAATTCCTTCAACTTTTCCTTTGCATTCACAATGTGTCTGTTTAGCACAAGATGCCTAATATTTCAGCCTTCCTTACTAAGCTTAATCATTTCAAGCTTTTGATTTAAACTGAGAGAAGTGTGATGCTTCTTTTCACTTGAACACTTAGAGGGCACTGTAGGATTATTAATAGGCCTAATTTTATTATTGCTGCATCTTGGGGAATAGGGAGGCCCAAGGAGAGAGAGAGAGACTGGGGTAAAGGCTGGTGAGAAGAGCAGTCGGAACACACTCGACATTTAAAATTAGGTTATCTGTCTTACATGAGTGCAGTTCACAGTGCCCCCAAAGCAACTGCAATTATAATATCAAATATCACTGATCACAAAATACCTTAACAAATATAACATTATAATAATAAAAAGCTTGAAATATTGAGAGAATTACCAAAATGCAATATAAAGACATGAAGGAGTAAATGATGTTGGAAAAAATATTGCCAATAGACTTGTTCAGTGAAGAGCAGTTACAAACCTTCACTGTGTAAAAATTGCAATATACGTGAAGTGGAATAAAGAGAAGTGAAGTAGAACAAGATGTTCCTACAATATTAGGCTATATTTTTTTTCACCCACTGCTTGAGTGGTACATTTAGGGTAATAAAAAAGCCCTAGGATATACAGCCAAGCTGCTGCTGCTGCTAAGTCACTTCAGTCGTGTCCGACTCTGTGCGACCCCATAGACGGCAGCCCACCAGGCTCCCCCGTCCCTGGGATTCTCCAGGCAAGAACACTGGAGTGGGTTGCCATTTCCTTCTCCAATGCATGAAAGTGAAAAGTGAAAGTGAAGTCGCTCAGTCGTGTCCGACTCATCATGACCCCATGGACTGTAGCCCACCAGGCTCCTCCATCCATGAGATTTTCCAGGCAAGCGTACTAGAGTGAGTTGCCATTTCCTTCTCCATAAAGCCAAGCAGACCTAGCCAATATCCAATTTTTGTCAATTACTGGATATGTGGTGTTAGGAATATTTTTTACACCCTTGGTTTTCTTGTATATAATGTTAGAGTTATCATATATATTATCAATAATATTTAATTTTTCTAAAATAAATACAGATAGATATAAATATAGATATATAGACCTATCATCAGTTCAGTTCAATGGCTCAGTTGCATCTGACATTTTGCGACCCCATGGAAGGCAGCACCCCAGGCTTCTCTGTCCATCACCAACTCCTGGAGCTTGCTCAAACTGATGTCCATCGCATTAGTGATGCCATTCAACAATCTTATCCTCTGTCGTCCCCTTCCCCACCTGCCTTTAATCTGTTCCGGCATCAGGGTCTTTTCCAGTGAGTTGGTTCTTTGCATCAGGTAGCCAAAGCATTGGAGTTTCAGCTTCAGCATCAGTCCTTCCAATGAACATTCAGGACTGATCTCTTTTAGGATGGACTGATTGGATCTCCTTGCAGTCCAAGGGACTCTCAAGAGTCTTCTTCAATGCCACGGTTCAAAAGCATCAATTCTTCACCGCTCAGCTTTTTTTTATAGTCCAACACTCACATCCATACATGACTACTGGAAAAACCATAGCTTTGACCAGATGGACCTTTGCTGATAAAGTAATGTCTCTGCTTTTTAATATGTTGTCTAGATTGGTCATAACTTTTCTTCCAAGGAGTAAGCGTCTTTTAATTTCAAGTCTGAAGTCACCATCTGCAGTGATTTTGGTGCCCCCATAAATAAAGACTCTCACTGTTTCTATTGTTTCCCCACCTATTTGCCATAAAGTGATGCAACCAGATACCATGATCTTAGTTTTCTGAATGTTGAGCTTTAAGCCAACTTTTTCAGTTTCGTCTTTTTCAGTTTCGTCTTTCACTTTCATCAAGAGGCTCTTTAGTTCTTCTTCACTTTCTGCCATAAGGGTGGTGTCATATGCATATCTGAGGTTATTGCTGTTTCTCCTAGGAATCTTGATTCCAGCTTGTGCTTCATTCATCCCAGCATTTCACATGATGTACTCTGCATATAACTTAAATAAGCAGGGTGACAATATAAGCCTTGACATATTCCTTTCCCAATTTGGAACCAGTCTGTTGTTCCATGTCCAGTTCTAACTGTTGCTTCTTGACCTGCATACAGATTTCTCAAGAGGCATGTCAGGTGGTCTGGTATTCCGATCTCTTTAAGAATTTTCCACAGTTTGTTGTGGTCCACACTGTCAAAGGATTTGGCATAGTCAATAAAGCAGAAATAGATGTTTTTCTCGAACTCTCTTGCTTTTTTGATGATCCAGCAGATGTTGGCAATGTGATCTCTGGTTCCTCTGCCTTTTCTAAAACCAGCTTGAACATCTAGAAGTTCATAATTCACATACTGTTGAAGCCTGTCTTGGAGAATTTTGAGCATTACTTTGCTAGCGTGTGAGATGAGTGCAATTGTGTGGTAGTTTGAGCATTCTTTGGCATTGCCTTTCTTTTGGATTGAAATGAAAAGTGACCTTTTCCATTCCTGTGGCCACTGCTGAGTTTTCCAGATTAGCTGGCATATTGAGTGAAGCACTTTCATGGCATCATCTTTTAGGATTTGAAATAGCTCATCTGGAACTCCATCCCCTTCAGTAGCTTTGTTCATAGTGATACTTCCTAAGGCCCACTTGACTTCACATTCTAGGATGTATGGCTCTAGGTGAGTGATCACACCATCGTGGTTATCTGGGTCATGAAGATCTTTTCTGTATAGTTCTTCTGTGTATTCTTGCCACCTCTTCTTAATATCCTCTGCTTCTGTTAGATCCATACTGTTTCTGTCCTTTATTGTGCTCATCTTTGTTGAAATTTCCCTTGGTATCTCTAATTTTCTTGAGGAGATCTCTAATCTTTCCTATTCTATTGTTTTACTCTATTTCTTTGCATTGATCACTGAGGAAGGCTTTCTTATCTCTCTTTGTTTTTCTTTGGAACTCTGCATTCAAATGGGTATATCTTTCCTTTTCTCCTTTGCCTTTCACTTCTCTTCTTTTCTCAACTATTTGTAAGCCCTCCTCAGACAACCATTTTGCCTTTTTGCATTTCTTTTACTTGGGGATGGTCTTGATCATGCCTCCTGTATATGTCATGTATTTTGACCTATCATAAGTTCTTAATAAATAATCACTATTTTAGATGGTGCTCCATTTCTTCTTTTAATGACAGAGCAGGGACAAAATTTAAGAAGCTTAATTACCTCTCTAAAAATACAGAGTGGTTTTTTATTTGTCACAACCAACACTTGATCATTTTATGATGCCTGCTCTCAGCTTAACTTAAACATCTGCACACAATTTGTTCAATTTTCTTAAAAAAAAAAATTCTGGATCTCCTTTTGTCACTGCTTTTCATTAATTTATTTAATACTATTATTTTTAATTGTCGCTGTGCTGGGTCTTTGTTGTGGTTCATGGGCTCTTTGTTGCAGTGCGTGTGCTTTCTCTAGCTGCGGCGCACGGGAGCGTCCTTTGTTGAGGGGCATGAGGTCTAGAGCACGTGGACTCATTAGTTGTGGGGCACGGTCTTAGTTGCCCTGCAGCATGTGAGATCTTAGTTCCTTGACCATAGAGTAAACCTACATCCCAGCATTAGAATGTGGATTCTTAACCATTGGACCACCAGGGAACTGCCTGTTCAATTTTTCAAATGTTGTCCCATTCAAAATTTCTATGAAGATGGACTGATGAACAGACTTACAGTGAAATAGGAATAATAAAATATAATGTTAGAATCTAGATGATGGCTCTGTGGGCATTCTCTATAAAATTCTTTATACTTTTCTCTACGTTCTCATTGTTTATACATAATTAAGTATTAAGATTAAAACTCCCTGAATCAAATGCCAGATTAGGAATATATATGTACTTACATTAATCTAAAATAGTTCTCCCTCAAAACTGCTTTTAAGGAAAAAAAAAAAAAAAACTGGCACATATAAGTGTTTAGTTTTCAAAGAGGATCAACAAGACTATATACATGTGGAAGAAATCAGTCTTACTTGGCATTTGGTAGTCTGAAACATAGCTCATCCTCTTAGTACTAATCAACAAATTAGTGTTTATTTAGCCAAAAGTAATTATTCAGTGCCAAGGAAAATGTAACTTCACTGAAGTTTATTCATGGAAAATTCCCTAGTGCATCAAAGTGTTACTAAAGTGGAAGTTCAAAAATGAATTTGGGCAGTAAAAAAAAATAAAAAACAAAATGAAAAGGAAACCTAGTTGAATGGGAAAAATATTTGCAAATGATATGCCCAATAAGGAGTTAATATCCAAAATATATGTGATTCATACAACTCAATAACAAAAAATATCTAATTAGAAAAGTGGACAGAGGATTTGAGTATGTATTTTTCCAAAGAAGATATACAGATGGCCAACAGATATGTGAAAGTATACCCAACATCACAACTGATTAACAGTTCAGTCATGTTAGACTCTTCGCAACTGCGTGGACTTTAGCCCTCCTACTCCTCTGTCCATGGGATTTTTCAGGCAAATATATATGGAAGAGGTAAATTTCCTTCTCCAGGGGATCTGCCCAATCTTGAAATTGAGCCAGCATCTCCTGCGTCTACTGCAATACAGGTAGATTCTTTATAATTGAGCCTTCAAGGAAGCCCAAGCCATAATGAGCTATCAAATCACACTTGTCAGAATTGTTATCATCAAAAAGACAAGATATAAAATGTATTGGAGAAAAAGGAACCCTCTCACACTGTTGGTAGGAATGTAAATTGGTGCAGCCACTATTTAACACAGTATGGGGATGCTTCAAAAATATTAAAAGTACAGCTACCATATGACCCAGCAATTCCACTTCCAGGTATTTTTTTTTTTCAAAGAAAATAAAAACACTAATTAAAAAGTATATATGCACCTCAGAGAAACATTGGTTCAAGATGGCAGAGTAGAAGGACATGTACTCTTCTCCTCCTGTGAGAGCACTGAAGTAGCAAAAGAAGATGATGGAGCACACCAAAAAAGATACTCCATGTCCAAGGACAAAGGAGAAGCAGCAATAAGATGTTAGGAGTACAATCAGGATAAAATCAAACACCATTCCTGCCGGGTAGGTGACCCACAAACTGGAGACCAATAATACTAAAGAAGTTCTCCTACTTTTGTGAAGATTCTGAGGCCTGTGTCAGGTTTGCTAACCTTGGGATCTGGCAAAGAGATTAGGAATCCCCAGGAGACTGACTTTGAAAGCCAGAGGGATTTAATTACAGGATTTCCACAGAACTGGGGGAAACAGACTTTATTCTTGGAGGACACAAACATCTTGCATGCACCAGGACCACGAATCAATAGTATAGCTGAAGCAGATGATGAATAAGTGACCTGGAAGACTGAATGGTGGAAATCACTGACACAAAACAGAATATAGGAAAACAAAAAAATGAAAACAAAAAAACCCAAAACAAAAAAACAAAAACAAAAACCAAAAAAAACAAAAACGAAGACAGCCTAAGAGACCTCTGGGGCAACATTAAATGTACCGATATTCACATTATAGCGGTCCCTGAAAGGAGAAGAGAGAGAAAGGGACCCAAGAAAAAAGTTGAAGAGATAATAGCTGAAAACTTCCCTAACAGGGGAAAGGAAATAGTCAACCATGTCCAGCAAGAGCAAAGAGTCCCAAGTAGGATAAACCCAGAGAGGAACCCACTGAGACACATAGTAATCAAACTGACAAAAATGAAACACAAAGATAAAATATTAAAAGAAACAAGGGAAAACAACAAATAACATGCAACAGAATTCCCATAAGATTATCAATTGATTTCTCAATAGAAATTCTACAAGCAAGCCAGAAGAGAATGGGACCATACATTTAAGGTGATGAAATGGAAGAACCTGCAACCAAGAATATTCTACCCAGCAAGACTCTCATTCAGATTTGATGGAGAAATCAAAAGCTTTACAGACAAACAAAAGATAAGAGAACGCAGCACCACCAAACCAGCTTTACAACAAATACTAAAGGAACTTCTCTAGGTAGGAAACATAAGACAAGGGAAAGACCTACAAAAAATAAACCCAAACCAATTAAGAAAATGGTAATAGGATCATACATATTGATAATTACCTTCAATGTAAATGGATTAAATGCACTGACCAAAAGATATAGACTGGTTGGGTGGATGAAAACATGTGCAGATGTGCACTTCCACTTACCAGATCACTCTGTTTAACCCCCCAAGTTGTATGCAATTATTTTATGTTGTTAGGTTAACCATGTTTCCATTATGGTTTGCAATTGCAATTATCTTTTTAGTCGGGCTATTGATTGTGAAACTGATAAACATTTTTTACTATTGTAATTATGTAATTATTATTATTCATAAAATTGCATCATGCTTGGACAACAAACAATAATAGAATTCTATATCACTAAAACTACCATTTAATAGAAAACTCGGTATTCACTTCCTAAAATCCAGATGCACATTAGAATTATCTTGGAATTTTTTGAAAAGTATAAATGCCCAGGTATTGTTTTTAATCCAAAGCTATAGATGTGATTATAATGAGCAGCCATGTTAAAAAAAAAAACTGGACTATATGGTGAACTTTTACTTTTATCTGATTTGTTTTAATTTTTCTATTTCATATTCAGTGCTCCCATTTCATTTGCTCTGTTTTCCAAATTCATTGTCTCTTTTTTTGTTGTTGTTCTTTCTCAAGCCTTTAGCAAGTATAGTAGAAAAGCTTGTGTGTGTGTGTGTGTGTGTGTATATATAATGTACATATGTATATATATGTACATATATATATAATGTGTGTGTATATATATATATATATATATATATAAAATGTGTATATATGGGCTTCCCTGATAGCTCAGTTGGTAAAGAATCTGCCTACAATGCAGAAGACCCCCATTCAATTCCTGGGTCGGGAAGATCTGCTGGAGAGGGGATAGGCTACCCATTCCAGAACTCTTGGGCTTCTCTTGTGAGTCAGCTGGTAAAGAATCTGCCTGCAATGTTGGAGACCTGGGTTCGATCCCTAGGTTGGGAAGATCCCCTGGAGAAGGGAAAGGTTACCCACTCCAGTATTCTAGCCTGGAGAATTCCATGGACTGTATAGTTCATGGCGGAGAAGTCAATGGCACCCCACTCCAGTACTCTTGCCTGGAAAATCCCATGGACGGAGGAGCCTGGTGGGCTGCAGTCCATGGGGTCGCTAAGAGTCAGACACGACTGAGCGACTTCACACTCACTTTTCACTTTCATGCATTGGAGAAGGAAATGGCAACCCACTCCAGTATTCTTGCTTGGAGAATCCCAGGGATGGCGGAGCCTGTTGGGCTGCCGTCGATGAGGTGGCACAGAGTCGGACACAACTAGAGCAACTTAGCAGCAGCATAGTTCATGAGGTCACAAAGCATTGGACATGACTAAACAATTTTCACTTCACTTCATGTATAATATAATATATATATTTTATGAAACAAGAATTTTTTTCTTAGCTAAAAATTTACAATATGTTGGTTTCATTTGTTTGATTATGTATGAATAGAATCTTAGGTTTCTAATTTATATTCACTCAAAACTTTGATATAGTTCTATTTATTCTGGCATCTAGTATTACTGCTAAAAGTATAGAAAATTTATTATTTTATTTTGGTGATTTTTAAAAGAAATGTGAATAAGGCTTGAAATTTCTAATCCAATTCTGAGACTATGAAAAAACACTTTGTAGTAATTAAAAAAAAAAAAAAACAAGAAGTTGACATGTGATACAGCATTATTAACTAAAGTACAGACTTTTATCAAATTTCACAAAATTTTATGCGAGTGTCCATTATTTGTTTTCATACCTTATTCAATAATCTACATTGTATTCAGTTGCATGCAGCTGATAAATTCAGATAAATTCTCTTTTCATCTTGAATCTATTACAGATGTTTTCTTAGTTTCTTTTTATGGTTTCTTAGATACGTTCATCATTTAAAAGTGGACATTTAACTTTCACATACATGGGGTTTTTAAAGTATTTTTGATATCAATTTCTCATTTTGATATTAATTTCTCATTTAAATGTTTTCTTCTCTGCAATCACTCTGTGTTTTTTCAGTCTTTTAACTTTATTGAGGCTTTCAATGCTAAGTCAAAGATGTCTGTTGGTAAATATCACATTACACTTGAAAATATGTGGGTTATTTTCAAATATCTTTTGATATTAATGTCTAAAATAATTCCACAATTATAAGGGAACAGAGTCTGTATTAACTGAAATACTTTTGGACCATGAAATTTTTGCACCTTGTTTTATGTTCTGAGATATGTTCCAGTGTCTCCTGGTTTAAAGTCTATCAGACTTTAAATTTGTATCCTGCTCTTGTGTGAAAATGGTATAAATCATATTTATGTTGACTTGGTTCATAGTGCTTTTGAGGTCTACTGCTGCTGCTGCTGCTGCTACTAAGTCACTTCAGTCATGTCCGACTGTGCGACCCCATAGACAGCAGCCCACCAGGCTCCCCCGTCCCTGGTCTACTATATCCTTCTAACTTTCTGTCTATTCATTGTACTAATTTTTGAGAGTTTGTTATTGGAACTCCAATGAAAAATTTTAATGTGTCTACTTTAAAAAATAATTTTAATATGTAATAGAAAGATATGTGACTTTGTTCTGTATTTTCCAAGTCTCCTGTAAATGTGTTATCATCAATTCAGTTCAGTCGCTCAGTTGTGTCCGACCCCACAGACTGCAGCACGCCAGGCTTCTCTGTCCATCACCAACTCCCAGAGCCTATTCAAACTCATGCCCTTTGCACTGATGATGCCATCCAATCATCTCATCCTCTGTCATCCCCTTCTCCTCCTGCCTTCAATATTTCCGAGCATTAGGGTCTTTTCCAATGAGTCAGTTCTTCACAGGTGGCCAAAGTATCGGAGCTTCAGCTTCAGCATCAGTCCTTCCAATGAATATTCAGGACTGATTTCCTTTAGGATGGACTGGTTGGATCTCTTTGCAGTCCAAGGGACTCTCAAGAGTCTTCTCCAACACCACAGTTCAAAAGCATCAATTCTTCAAAGCTCAGCTTTCTTTATAGTCCAACTCTCACATCCATACATGACTACTGGAAAAAACCATAGCTTTGACTAGGCAGACCTTTGTAAGCAAAGTAATATGTTATCATACTTTCATAATTTAAAAAATAATGAGGAAAGAAAAAATATGCTCCCTATATTATTGTATCATTATTTACAATAGCCAAAATATGGAATCAACCTAAGTGCCCTTCAACAAGTAAATGAATGGATGAAGAAGATGTGTGTGTATACACACACACACCCATGCACACACACACACAAAGGAATGTTACTGATTCATAAAAAAGAATAAAATATGGATATGTACAACAGCATGGATGGACCTAGAGGGTTTAAAACTAAGCAAAATAAATGAGAGAGAAAGACATATGTTATTATTTATATGTGAAATTAGAAAACAAAACAAATGAGCAAAATAACAGAACAGATACAGAGATATAAAGGAAAGACTAGTGGTTACCAGAAGACAGTGGGGTGACAAGATGAATCAGAAAAGTAAAGATGATTAAGAGGTACAAACTGCCAGTTTGTCTAAATAAATAAGTCACAGGGATATAACATAAGGCATATGGAATAAAGTCATTAATAGTGTAGTAATTTTGTAAGGTATATAAAAGACAAAATATCAAATCCCAAATCAAATATTAAACTAAATATAATATTGTATGTCAACTATACTTCAACTGAAAATAAGAAACTGGGATGATTCAAGCTCTAGAAACTTCAATCCATTCTATACAAACTTTCATTCTACCAAATTAAAAATTTTCATTCTAATGCAATTTAAATATTAACAAAGATGAATAGAATTGGGCTTTCAACTATTTAATGGGAGACATGTAATAGTAAAGAAATTTAAGAGTAGAATTTTTCTGTGTGACATGTTTTGCTTAAAATTGTATTGCTTAGGAATAGCTTGAGTTTAAGAAATCTTAGACCAGAAATATTGTATCAGCTATACTAGATTGCTTTAGAACATTTAATAGGCAGAAATCTCTTGGTAATGGTAAAGACATAAAACTAAAAATATTAAAGGTAGAAATAAAAATAAAAATAAAAAATAAAAATATATTAGAAAAGTTGATTTCCACCCAAAGTGAATTTGGCCAAATTTGGTAAAATTAAATTTTGAAATCTTAAGAGTAGAATCAAATTCCAGAATTTTCAGGCCTAATTTGTTCTACCTGTAGATATTTTTTAATAGCCACAGAAATATCCTTTGATTAATTACCAACATTATAAAACCACTACATACAGAAGAGGGAGGGAATGGAATTGTAGGAAAGTAGAAAATCCACATCACAAAGATGAAAAGATAATTTCAGTTATATTTAGTCAGTCCTTGTTTGTTAAACATAGCATAGAGAAAACCACAAATAAGGATGGCATTTAATCCGTCATGCATTTATTGATCATTCATTATCTTCTAAGTTATATACAATAAATCTAAATACACTAGTTAAAAGACAGAGATTGGCAAAGTGGCTTAGAAAACAGACTCTGTTATATGCTGTCTATAAGAAATTCATTTATATTACAATGAAATAGGGAAATTGAAAATAAATAAAAAGATGGGAAAAGATGTAGTATGGAAATATTAATTGAAGGAAAGCAAGAGTGACTATATTCAGTTCAGTTCAGTCTCTCAGTTGTGTCTGACTCTGCAATCCCATGAACCGCAGCACACCAGGCCTCCCTGTCCATCACCAACTCCCGGAGTTCATCCAAACCCATATCCATCAAGTTGGTGATGCCATCCAACCATCTCATCCTCTGTCGTCCCCTTCTCCTCCTGCCCCCAATCACTCCCAGCATCAGAGTCTTTTCCAGTGAGTCAACTCTTCCCAACAGGTGGCCAAAGTATTGGAGTTTCAGCTTTAGCATCATTCCTTCCAAAGAACGCCCAGGGCTGATCTCCTTTAGAATGGACTGGTTGGATCTCCTTGCAGTCCAACGGACTCTCAAGAGTCTTCTCCAACACCACAGTTCAAAAGCATCAATTCTTGGGTGCTCAGCTTTCTTCACAGTCCAACTTTCACATCTATACATGACCACTGGAAAAATCATAGCCTTGACTAGACAGACCTTTGTTGGCAAAGTAATGTCTCTGCTTTTGAATATGCTATCTAGGTTGGTCATAACTTTCCTTCCAAGGAGTAAGTGTCTTTTAATTTCATGGCTGCAGTCACCATCTGCAGTGATTTTGGAGCCCAAAAAAATAAAGTCTGACACTGTTTCCACTGTTTCCACTGTTTCCCCATCTATTTCCTGTGAAGTGATGGGACCAGATGCCATGATCTTCGTTTTCTGAATGTTGAGCTTTAAGGCAACTTTTTCACTCTCCACTTTCACTTTCATCAAGAGGCTTTTTATTTCCTCTTGACTTTCTGCCATAAAAGTGGTGTTCTCTGCATATCTGAGGTTACTGATATTTCTCCTGGCAATCTTTATTCCAGCTTCTGCTTCTTCCAGCCGAGGGTTTCTCATAATGTACTCTGCACATAAGTTAAATAAGCAGGGTGACAATTTACAGCCTTGACATGCTCCTTTTCCTACTTGGAACCAGTCTGTTGTTCCATGTCCAGTTCTAACTGCTGTTTCCTGACCTACATACAGATTTCTCAAGAGGTAGGTCAGGTGGTCTGGTATTCTGATCTCTTTCAGAATTTTCTGTGACTATTTTAACACTATATGAAATAGATTTCAGGACTAAGAGAAGTTCCAGAGATGCAGAGAGTAATTATGTCTTGATCAAAGGCTCAGTCCACAAAGGAGATATCACAATTCTAAAAATTGTAAGAGAAAGTTGATAGCAGTGATGCAATCAGGACCTGCAAAACATGTGAGATAAAACCTGATAAAACTGAAAGAAGCAGATAAATACATAGTTAGAGCTGGTAACTTCAACACCTCTCCCTTTAACAATTGACAGCTTTTGGATTTTTGAGAGTTTGGAAAATTCTCTTTTATCTACTTAAAAAATTTTAAACATGTTTAAATTTTCAACACAATTTTAAAGGTCATTTTCCATTTATAGTTATTATAAAACATTGGCTATATTTCCCGTGTTATACAGTGCTTCCTGGAGCCAATAATTCATCTCCACTCACTCTTCTCCTAGGTGGCGCTAGTCGTAAAGAACCCACCTACCAAATGCAGGAGACTCAAGAGACACTGGTTCCTTCTCTGGGTGTGGAAGATCCCTGAAGGAGGGACTGGCAACCCACTCCAGCATTCTTACCTGAAAAATCCTGTGGACAGAGGAGCCTTGTGGGCTACAAGTCCATAAATTCATGAGTAGGACGTGACTGAAGTGACTTAGCCTATACCTCTATAATGCCCCTCATCTCCAACTGGTAATCACTAGTTTGTTCTCTATAACAGTGTCTGCTTCTTTTGTTGTTGTTGTTATGTTCACTAAATTGTCATACTTTTTAGATGCTACATATTTTCTACCTATAAATGATATCATGTAGTATCAGACAGTATCTCTGTCTGACTTATTTCATTTACCATAATGCCCTCTGAGTTCATCTGTGTTGCTGTAAATGGCAAAACTGTATTCCTTTTTTTTTTTAATGTTTAGGAATCGAATTTTGTTTTTATTTTTTTGTTTTGTTTTTTAATTTTATTTTATTTTTAAACTTTACAATATTGTATTAGTTTTGCCAAATATCAAAATGAATCCACCACAGGTATACCTGTGTTCCCCATCCTGAACCCTCCTCCCTCCTCCCTCCCCATACCCTCCCTCTGGGTCGTCCCAGTGAACCAGCCCCAAGCATCCAGTATCATGCATCGAACCTGGACTGGCAACTCGTTTCATACATGATATTATACATGTTTCAATGCCATTCTCCCAAATCTCCCCACCCTCTCCCTCTCCCACAGAGTCCATAAGACTGATCTATACACCAGTGTCTCTTTTGCTGTCTCGTATACAGGGTTATTGTTACCATCTTTCTAAATTCCATATATATGTGTTAGTATACTGTATTTGTGTTTTTCTTTCTGGCTTACTTCACTCTGTATAATAGGCTCTAGTTTCATCCACCTCATTAGAACTGATTCAAATGTATTCTTTTTAATGGCTGAGTAATACTCCATTGTGTATATGTACCACAGCTTTCTTATCCATTCATCTGCTGATGGGCATCTAGGTTGCTTCCTTTTTATGGCTGAGCAGTATCCCATTTTGTGTGTGTATAAGCAACTTAGCTTATATGTGGTATATATATATACATGTGCTAAGTTGCTTCCATCATGTCCATTTCTTTGTGACCCCATGGACTATAGCTTTCCAGGTTCCTCTGTCCATGGGATTCTCCAGGTAAGAATACTGGAGTGGGTTGCCATGCCCTCCTCCAGGGCATTTTCCTGACCCAGGGATTGAACCTGCATCTCCTGTGTCTCCTGCATTCCTGGGTGGTTTCTTTACCACTAGTGCCACCTGGAAATCCTATATGTATACCACATCTTCTTTATCCATTGATCTATTGGTGGACACATAGATTGCTTCCATACCTTGGCTATTGTAAATAATGCTGCTATGAACACTGGGGTGCATTTATCTTTTCAAATTAGTGTTTATGGTTGTTTTTAAGCCATATACCCAGGAGTGGAAATCCTGGGTCATATGTTAGTTCTGTTTTTAACTTTTTGAGAAACCTCCATACTATTTTCCAGAGTAGTTGCATCAATTTTTATTCCCACCAACAGTGTAGAAGGTAAATTTTGGCTTGTTGAAATTTTGGGAAATTCTTGACCATTATTACTTAAAATACTTACTTTGCTCCCCTTAAATCTTTTTTCTTTTTCTGGTATTATAATAATGTATATATTACATGTTTTGAAATTGCCTCACAGTTCTTGGGTATTATGTTTTGTGTGTATGTTTTCCTTCTTGCCTTTTAGCTTTTCAAGCTTATATTGACATAACTTAAAGTTTGCTGAATATTTCCTCATTTGTGTCCAGTCTATTGGTGTGTGACCAAAGGTATTTGTTACTTGATTCCTGGCATTTCCTTTGATTTTTTTCTTAGAGTTTCTCTCTTTTGTCATTGGATGCCTTAACATAGTAATCCTAGCTATTTTAAATTCTTGAACTGATACCTCCAATATCTTTGCCATATATGAATTTGATTCTAACACTGGCTTTGCCTCTTCAGTGTGTGTTTTCTTGCCTTTTATAATGGTTTGTAATTTTTTTCAAAGACGCACTATGTGTTGGATTTTAATACTGGAATTAGGCTTTTATTGTGAGTTTTTAATGTTAATCTGATTAAGAATTCAACCTTGTTTAATTTTCTGTTGCAGCTCTAGGTGCCGGAACCTTCAAATCCCTCTTTTTTTTATTTTTTCTTCTTTGCTTTTTACAGTTTACCTAAAAATTGCTTCTTACATAGAAACTTGTCCTTGCCATTTCTTCAGCTGTAGTTCGCTGTTATTATACTTAAGCCCTAGTGATGTGATTAAAAGGTGTTTGGTGGGAGGGGAAGCAGTCTGTATTTCCATGTTAAGTCTCATTCTTTAGTGAACTTATGTCCCTGTTCTGTAACTTTACAATTTATTTTAAGCTTCTTTTACCTTGTTGGATAAGACAGGAAGACTGAAGGAAACTTGAAATGGGTAATTTCCTTTCCCCCATATGAGATATGTCAGATAATGCTATGGTAAAACTATTTCTCTTAGAGTATTGGCTTTTCTTATAGTAAATGCTCTGTGCATACTTCAAAGTTGTTAGTATTTTTCCTCCCCCTGTTAGAAACACAGGATTTTTCTTATTGCAGTACTGTGAAATTTATGGAGGAATAAGACTGCAGACCCCAACAGTTTATTATGCCCACACTAATATACACTCTGCTTCAAGCAATTTGCCAAAATTATCATTTGAGTACTTACCAGCTGATGGTTCCAGTAGCTTCTAGTCCTGATAAGCTATTCTTAACTGTGACTTTCTGTATTCACCTTTCTCTTCAGATTTGAAGTGGTGGTTTGCCTCCAAGATCTCAACTTTATGATGAGTCCAAGAAAAATAATTCATTTTGTTGTTCAGCATTTTTTCGTTGTTGTTGGTTGTTATTGTTGTTTAGTCACTAAGTCATGTCCAACTTTTTGCAACCCTATGAACTGCAGCATGCCAGGTTTTCCTGTCCTTCACCATCTCCCGGAATTTGCTCAAACTCATGTCCATTAAGTCAGTGATTCCATCTAACCATCTCATCCTCTATCACCCCCTTCTCTTCCTATGCTCAATCTTTCCTATCATCAGGATCTTTTCCAATGAATTGGCTGTTGTCATCAAGTGGCCTAAGTATTGAAGCTTCAGCTTCAGTATCAGTCCTTCCAGTGAATATTTAGGGTTGATTTCCTCTAAAATGGACTGGTTTGATCTCCTTGCTGGCCAAGGGACTTTCAAGAGTCTTCTCCAACATCACAGTTCAAAAGCATCAATTCTTCAGCATTTCTGATCTCTTTACAAAACAGAGATGACACTGAAAATCCCCATCACTCATTTTATGCTAAAAAGATAAATTCAGAAAAATAGAAATGAAGAAGGAGACTCTTAATTTGTTAAAGACCACTACAGAAAAACTGTATCATTGACACAATATTTAATCATGAAAGATTCATTATTCCCTAAGCTAGAAACAAAACAAAAATATTAGTTCTCACCACTCTTATTCAGCAGAGTGATAGATGTTTTCGTGAGCATAATAAGGCAATTAAAGGGAATGCAATATGAACATACCTAAAATAAAAAATAAAACTGTCCCTATATGTGAATGCCATGTTTGTCTATATAGATAACTCCAAGTAATCTCCAAAATGTCCATAGAATTAGTAAATGAATACATCAAAAACACAGGATACAAGATAACCATACAATAACTAATTTTATTTCTTTAGACCAGCAATGAACATACAGATACCAAAATTGAAACTGGAATACCATCTATAATTGCTCAAAAAATAAAGGAATACCTATATTAGAATGCAATAAAACACACCTAAGACTTTTATGCAGAAACAATAAAAAGCTAATGAAAGAAGTGAAAGATTAAATAAATAAAGATGAACTAGAAGCCTCACCATAGTGAAAATTTCAAAGGTCAGTGTCCAGAATAAATGCCTCAGAACTCTCAGGACTCAATAGTTTAACAAAACCCAAGTCAAAAATGGGCAAAGATAGATTGGGAGTTTGGGACTGATATGTACACACTGCTATGCTGCTGCTACTGCTGCTAAGTCGCTTCAGTCATGTCCGACTCTGTGCGACCCCATAAATAGCAGCCCAGCAGGCTCCTCTGTCCATGGGATTTTCCAGGCAAGAGTACTGGAGTGGGGTGCCATTGCCTTCTCTGACACACTGCTATATTTATTATAAAATAGATAACCAACAAGGACCTACTGTATAGCACAGAGAACTCTGCTCAATATTTTATAATTATCTACATGTGGAAAGAATTTGAAAAAGAATAGAACAGGCATATGTATAAGTGAATCACTTTGCTGTACATTTTGAAACTAACACATCATTGTTAATAAACTGCACTATAATATTAAATAAAAACTTAAAACAATAAAAAGTAAATAAATGTATTTGTGTCATCACTAAAAAAAGGGCAAAGACAAGACCAAGCATTTCACTAAAAATATACAGATGGCAAATAAACACATGGAAAAATGTTTAATATTGTTAGCCATTAGGGAAATATAAGGTAAACTAGAATGAGCTATCCGTAGATACTTATCAGAATGATCAAAATAAAAACTGATAATATTACATGCAGACAAAGATGAATAGAAACCAAATCATTCACACATTGCTGATGGAATGTAAAATGCCACAGCCATTTTTGGAAACCATCTGGCAATTTCTTAAGAAATTAAACATGCATGACCTTACAAACCAACAATTGTTTTCTGAGGCATTTATTTGAGAGGAATGAAGACTTAATGTTCATGTAAAAACTTGTGCATGAATGTTGGAGAAGTTTTATTCATAATAGCCAAAACCTGAAAACACATGTTGTTCAAAGTGTGAAAAATTAAAGAAAATGTGTTACATCCAGTCTGTGGAATACTATCTAGCAATAAAAATGAACAAATTATTGATATGCACACAATCTAGATGAATCTCCAGAGAATTACGTCCTTTGAAAAAGCCAATCCCAAAAGGTTGGATACTGTACTATTCCATTTATGTATCATTCCTTAAGTGATGAAGTTACAATGGCAATCAGGAGGAAGTATGTGTGACTATAAATGGACAACAGGAAGAACCCTTGTGGTGATAAGTGTTCTGTATCTTCACTGTATCCATGTCTATATTTTGGTTGTAATATCCTGCTCTAGATTTTTAAGATGGCATTACTGAAGGTAACTGGGTAAATGGTACACAGAAACTCTCTGAATTATTTCCTACAACTGCATGTGAATCCACAATTATATTAAAATAAAATATTCAATTTAAAAATAAAGTTTAATATAATGCAGGCTGCAGGATAGAGAATAAGCTGTAGAAGAGCAAGAGGAAAAGGATTAAAAGAAAGAAGATCCATCAGAAGGTAAGTAAAGTACCTTTACTTACTTACTTAAAGGTACTTAAAGTACCTTTACTTACTTTCTCCTGGAATAAGGAGAAATTAACATTAACATTAATTAACATTAAGCCAGGAGAAAGATGGTGGCTATGTGGACTATGGGAAAGTGAAAGGTGAAAGTGAAGTCGCTCAGTTGTGTCCGACTCTTTGCGACCCCATGGACGGTAGCCTATTAGGCTCCTCTGTCCATGGGATTTTCCAGGCAAAAGTGCTGGAGTGGATTGCCATTTCCTTCTCCAGGGGATCTTCCCGACCCAGGAATCGAACCCGGGTCTCCAACATTGCAGGCAGACGCTTTACCATCTGAGCCACCAGGGAAGCCCTATGGGAGACTATGGGATGTAATGGTAAAAATGAAGAGTAGTGAATGCATTCAAGAGATAGTTTGCAGCTGAGTAAATAGACTTACTCTGTGTTTGGATATGGGAGGAGAGGTGAAGAAAGAAATGAAGTTGACCCTTAGAATTGCAAAATGAGAATTGGTAAGATAATAGATGGGAAATATATGCTGGATAGAAAAGAATTGAAAAGAACATGTGACGGGGAGAATGTGGAAAGCTTCCCTTGTACACTTGGAAATTTGACTAAAAATATGGAGTGGAAATAACTATTAAAGATTGGAGTTATATTAATGATGTATCAGAATTCATTACCTGATAAATGGAGGATTTCTAGATCATCAAGAGTAGGTAGCTAAGAGGGAGAAGGCAATGGCAACCCACTCCAGTACTCGTGCCTGGAAAATCCCATGGGCGGAGGAGCCTGGTAGGCTGCAATCCATGGGGTCTCGAAGAGTCGGATACGACTGAGTGACTTCACTTTCACTTTTCACTTTCCTGCATTGGAGAAGGAAATGGCAACCCACTCCAGTGTTCTTGCCTGGAGAATCCCAGGGACGGGGGAGCCTGGTGGGCTGCCGTCTATGGGGTCGCACAGAGTCAGACATGACTGAAGCGACTTAGCAGCAGTAGCAGCAGCAGGTAGCTCAGATGGAATAAGAATGAAACTTACTGAGGATGAGAAAGTGAAGGACTGTAAGGTCTGAAAAAGACTAACATCTTGGATACTGGGGTCACCCAGCATGGTAGCACGGCTTCAGGTGAAGAAGGACACAACACAACTGCCAAAACAAAAAGTCCATGACTTGGAAGTAAGAAATTGAGAGCAGAAATGAGGGCTACAGTGTATTATAGATGAAAGTGCAGAAGTTGTTGAAAAAGATAGGGGCATAATAATCTGTCAGTGACATTGCCGATCTTCAGACTCTGAATTTTGAAGTCAGCTGGGTGTGGTAGAATACACAGGAATGTGAGGGGGCAGTGGAACCTTCTAGAGAGACAAGTTTTAGCGAAGGCAAAGATGGAATGTTTGGTGCAGTTGATGAGGATTTTGTTTAGTCCCTCAGTCGTGTCTGACTCTTTTGCAACTCCACGGACTTTATCCTGCCGGAATCCTCTGTCCATAGGATTTTCCAAACAAGGATACTGAAGTGGGTTACCATTTCCTTCTCCAGGGAATCTTCCTGATCTAGGGATGGAACCCACCTCTCCTGCATTGCAGGCAGATTCCTTACCTCTGAGCCATGGGGGAAGCCCTGATGAGAATGTTAAGAAGTGTCTTTAACATGGAATAAGTATTTCATAAGATGTGTGTGAAGATTTTACAGAGAAATTTGAATCAGGGGAGAGAACTTATATAAAGTCTCTGTTTTTCTGAAAAATATAAGAAAAATGATGGGATATGGTGTTGCAAGTCATACAAGATATCAAAATGAATGAGACAAATATCCAATTCTTAAGTAACTAAAGGGAAATAAGACAAACAGCCATTCACTATAAAATGCTTCAGTGGGATTCATTTTCTGTCCCATGCAGGGCACATTTGTGGCATAATACAGTTTTCAGTTCAGTTCGGTCACTCAGTTGTGTCCAACTCTTTGCGACCTCATGAACTGCAGCACGCCAGGCCTCCCTGTCCATCACCAACTCCCGGATTCCACCCAAACCCATATCCACTGAGTCAGTGATGCCATCCAAGCATCTCATCCTCTGTCGTCCCCTTCTCCTCCTGCCCCCAATCCCTCCCAGCATCAGGTTCTTTTCCAATGAGTCAGCTCTTCACATCGGTGGCCAAAGTACTGGAGCTTCAGCTTCAACATCAGTCCTTCCAATGAACACCCAGGACTGATCTTCTTTAGAATGGACTGGTTGGATCTCCTTGCAGTCCAAGGGACTCTCAAGAGTCTTCTCCAACACCACAGTTCAAAAGCATCAATTCTTCAGTGCTCGGTTTTCTTTATAGTCCAACTCTCACATCCATACATGATCACTGGAAAAACCATCACCTTGACTAGATGGACCTTTGTTGGCAAAGTAATGTCTCTGCTTTTGAATATGCTGTCTAGGTTGGTCATAACTTTCCTTCCAAGGAGTAAGCGTCTTTTAATTTCATAGCTGCAGTCACCATCTGCAGTGATTTTGGAGCCCAGAAAAGTAAAGTCAGCCACTGTTTCCCCATCTATTTGCCATGAAGTGATGGGACCAGATGCCATGATCTTCGTTTTCTGAATGTTGAGCTTTAAGCCAACTTTTTCACTCTCCTCTTTCACTTTCATCAAGAGGCTTTTGAGTTCCTCTTCACTTTCTGCCATAAGGGTGGTGGCATCTGCATATCTGAGGTTATTGATATTTCTCCCAGCAATCTTGATTCCAGCTTGTGTTTCTTCCAGCCCAGCGTTTTTCATGATGTACTCTGCATATAAGTTAAATAAATAGGGTGACAATATACAGCCTTGATGTACTCCTTTTCCTATTTGGAACCAGTCTGTTGTTCCATGTCCAGTTCTAACTGTTGCTTCCTGACTTGCATACAGATTTCTCAAGAGGCAGATCAGGCGGTCTGGTATTCCCATCTCTTTCAGAATTTTTCACAGTTTATTGTAATCCACAAAGTCAAAGGTTTTGGCATAGTCAATAAAGTAGAAATAGATGTTTTTTTCTGGAACTTTCATGCTTTTTTGGTGATCCATCAGATGTTGGCAATTTGATCTCTGGTTCCTCTGCCTTTTCTAAAACCAGCTTGAACATCTGAAAGTTCATGGTTCACGTACTGCTGAAGCCTGGCTTGGAGAATTTTAAGCATCTCTTTCCTAGCGTGTGAGATGAGTGCAGTTGTGCGGTAGTTTGAGCATTCTTTGGCATTGTCTTCTTTGGGATTGGAATGAAAACTGACCTTTTCCAGTCCTGTGGCCACTGCTGAGTTTTAGCTTTCTCATAATTAAACTGTGATTTCGCATATGGGACGCCAGATTCATAGTAATTGCTTCATTTATAATTAACAGCATATTTCTTTCCAAAATGATTACCTTCCTATCTTTCAGTTTTGTGTGACCATGTGATTTGATTCTGGTCATTGATATGCATATTTGGTATATGTAATTTTTGGCAAGTGTCATTAAAATATGTCTTTTTTTCTGTTTGTCTCCTCTGCATTCTGAACTTTCAGTTGTTGGCTATATAGATCTACAAGGGTTAAAATGAATCTTCTTGAACATGAGTTGCCTTCAGATCAGAATTGTAGAACAAAAAGATGGAGCCTGACTTGTTGACACTAAACAGTTCTATTCCAGCCCTGGCAAATAAATAGAGAAATCAACCATATCATTTAAGCTAATGCTGTCTTGAGTTTTCTATTAGTCAAAGGTGAAGTTCCTCTAAGAGATACTCTAACAAAAAGTTCGGTTTGTTGAGTCTTTTACCTTCTGTGGGACACATTTAATCCCAAGGAAAGCTTGGCACCTTTGTCTGGTCAACTTCTAAAATGCTGACACTTCCAATAAAATTCTCTTAACACTTTTCTATGAGTGGCAGTTCCAACCATTCTTTCCCATAGAATCTTCCAGCAGTCAAGCATCAATTTTTGTGAGGCTAAAATTCCAAAAGATGCAATGTACAGGTCCATGATGAACTTGAATCTATGAATCCCCATAGGATGGCTTGAGGTAGTGGAAAGAGTCCTGCCATTTCCTCCTTGGTGAGGAGTCAACTAGATACAATACAATATCTTTCCTTGACTGATAAGTTTAATGAAGAAAACTCTCACTCATCTTCACCTAGTAGACTTAACATGGTCAGAAGTTGGGTAGCGAAACTCATGTTCTCATCTCTTAGCAAGTGTTGCATGAATAATCCCCTCTCTAGAAGGTGTGGGTCTTTTCTACCTGTTGTTCTCTTCTCTGGGGTCTCAGCTTAAGCTCTGAGGTGAGGTGGATAGACTCCTTGAATATTCTAATATATGAACACATGTAAACATGATGCCAGAGTTAAATGAAGTGATAGATTTATCACTGGAGACTCATTATTAAAAGTTAATACATTGTGCCTTGGAGTTTTAAATGTTTTTGACTTAATTTCACAGATGCTACTTCATTTTCTCACATCAGAACTATGGCTTAAGTAGAACTGCACTTTTAAAGTTGAGAAAATTCAGTCTGAGTAATTAAGTAGGAAAAACAAGATGCAATCAAGACCTTTTATTGCCAGATTTAAGCCATTTTCAACTATGTTTCTGATATCAGATGACTGTCACTGACAAAGACATTAACAGAATGATCTACAGGAGGGTTAGTCTTTGAAAGCCAGATAATCAGAGAGAGAAAGCTTGCAAGTTCACATGGACATCCAAGACAAACTGGAACATCCAAGGGCAAGGGGAAGAACAGGCAAATTTCTGCTGCTTAATAAATTTACTGCAGGCTGGTTTTGCTGTTTTTTTTTATCATATTTTAGGAACTCAATGATAAGACATCTCAAAAGTTTATGACAGAATGGGAGCTTGGTGCATGTGTCATTATGGCTGCACTGTTGTTGAGGCTGTTTCCTGGGTACCTTCTTCTGAGTAACATTTCACTGATGTTCCCACCAGATCTTGTCATATGAGAGCTTTGGCACTTTCTAACAAAGATATCCAAAGAATTCCTTGAAATTTTTCAGTTTCTATGATACCCAATGTTAGTTTCTCCAACTTTATATCTATGCTATAGTGATTAATATTTTGTCTTCTATACAAAGCATTTTATTATCTAGTAATAAGATTAAAGGTAGAAAAAAATACATCAGAGTAACAACAACAACAACAACAACAAAAGATCAGAAACAGTTTTTCAGTCAATTTTGAATCATGAGAATTTAATTGATAATATTTTTATAAGAATATACTCAACTATTCTCATTTTATTTTACCTGATTAAAGCAAACTACTTAAAAATTTTATGTGTTCCCTTTAACAGATAAGTCAAGTCAAATGTTAGTCACTGAGCCGTGTCCAAATCTTTGTGACTTCATGGACTATATATAACCTGCCAGGCTCCTCTGTCCATGAAATTCTCCAGGCAAGAATACCGGAGTGGGTTGCCATTCTCTTCTCCAGGGGATCTTTCTGGCCTGGGGACTGAACCCAGGTCTCTTACATTACAGGCAGACATTTTACTGTTTGAGCCACCAGGGAAGCCCCCTTTATCAGACAATAGTATGCAAATTTGAGCAAAACAGAAAAGATTCTAACCTTAGTTCATTTCTATACTGAATCACTGTAGACCAATTCATAACCATTAGATCAGATCAGATCAGATCAGGTCAGTCGCTCAGTCATGTCTGACTCTTTGCGACCCCATGAATCGCAGCACGCCAGGTCTCCCTGTCCATCACCAACTCCCGGAGTTCACTCAGACTCACGTCCATTGAGTCAGTGATGCCATCCAGCCATCTCATCCTCTGTAGTCCCCTTCTCCTCCTGCCCCCAATCCCTCCCAGCATCAGAGTCTTTTCCAATGAGTCAACTCTTCGCATGAGGTGGCCAAAGTACTGGAGTTTCAGCTTTAGCATCATTCCTTCCAAAGAAATCCCAGGGCTGATCTCCTTCAGAATGGACTGGTTGGATCTCCTTGCAGTCCAAGGGACTCTCAAGAGTCTTCTCCAACACCACAGTTCAAAAGCATCAATTCTTCAGCGTTCAGCCTTCTTCATATAATTATTTAAATATGGAATTGATGTCATTAAGCTCCTAGAATATTCTGGTGGTGCATGTGAGATTTTTATCATGAAAGGGAAAATAAAAATGAGAAGTGGATTTAAATATCAAAATGCACAAGAAGAGTCAAAAGCTTGCCATTTAAGAAGTATATCCAATTACTATCAGTTTTCTATATGAATTCTGTAATGACAGGGTTATGTGAGAGAAAAGAATTTAATAATTAACTCATACAAGCAGGGATTAGGCATGAAGTAGAGATTAAATGTGCATAAAGAATAGAGGCAGTGTTTGTCATCTATGTCCAACAGTAGCAGAACCCCATGCATAGGTTGTCCTCTTAGTCTTTGTCTGGATTCTCGTATTTCAATAAGAGGGTGATGGATGGAGAAAGGGGAGACTCAGGTGGTCTCCTGGCAACAGGTAGAGAGCCCAAGATGATAGAGGACACAGCTGGATTTAGGTAATACAATCCAAAACCAAAACTATTATAATACAACTTGGGGTTCATTTACACTCAATCTATTCCAAGCCAGTAAACAACCATACAGCCACCAGTCCAAATTGCAGAAATTATATTTATAATGATTGTCCAAAATCTTCTACATTTGTTCCTAATCTGTTCTATCCTCATGTTCAGTTCCCAGCCATTACATAAAATTTCCTCTTAACCTCTGGAGTTTCCCCAAAGACAATTTTGACTTGCCTTGTGCAATGCTCTTTGTTGTCCCATGATGTCTCAAATAGGAACTTGTATTTTAATTCTGACCATATGGACCTAAACAAGAACATTGGCCATTTGACAGTGCCCTGGCTAGACCAACTTAGTGCTACCTCCACTGTTCACTCTTCTACACTGTAACAGATTGCAAAATGACTATTTAGAATTTCTTTGAGGATGCTCACTATTACAGCTCAAGAATAACCCAATCTTCAGCTGTTTAGCATATTTGTTTACTGTTTTCTAGTACACATTTTGTCAAGGAACACCTGTCTTGATGTTTCTGAGAGACTGTTTTGTAAACACATACCCCAACACACATATGGAAATATTTCATGTCCTGTAAATTCAAAGGGAAACAAAAGAACTCACTATAATTCTAAACAATTCTTTATGTGGTTTGTTATTTTATGAGATAATCAGGGTTCAGTGCATCCACTAAGGGCTTCCCGGGTGGCTCAGTGGGTAAAGAACCTGCCTGCAATGTAGGAGATGCCGGAGATATAGGTTCGATTCCTGGGTTGGGAAGATCACATGGAGGAGGACACAGCAACTCACTCCAGTATTCGTGCCTGGAGAATCCCATGGACAGAGGAGCCTGGAGGGCTACAGTCCATAGTTCACAAACAGTCAGGCATGACTGAAGTTGCTGATCACAGCACAGCATCATCCCCAAATGACATAGCTATAACAGCCTGCTCTAACAGATGTCAAAATTCCAACTTTGTATTGGAAAAAATTATTTTGAAAATTAGAGTCATGCTTTTATGAAATTTGTATTGTCATTCTCAGTTGTAAGTTCAGCGTTCTTATACAATGAGCAATATTGCTTATTTTCTAATTTGATTTTCTTTATATAAACAATAGAAAGGTTCATGACAGGTACAGGTTTGCAAAGGAAGGATAAACTGGCTACTACTCTCTTCCCAATACTTGGGAGTATAATAGAATAGAATATTTAGGGAAAATACATTTTAGGTCACTGAAATACCATTTCTTTCAAACAACGTACATGCTATGTTAATATATTAACATTTGACTCAGATCCCAAATAGACAGACTAAAGCCAAGGAATATCCAGTCATTCTAAAATAGCTAACTATCAAGTGGGAAGAGTGGAATGGTGGCTATAAAATCAAGAAAGAGTGGGTAACCCATCATTTTCATATGTAAATAATCTTAACTAAATGCTGCAAAAAGTATGAGCAAAGTAATTCTTTGACATTTCAAGCTCATAGTTAGGACATTAGATCTATTTTGAAAAACACATACTTTCATTTATAGAGTAGTTTCAACTCCGTAGAAAGACAAAACTTTAAAAAAAAAATTACTAGTGAGGATAAAAATTTAGAGGAAAAGGATTCATTGTTGGCTTCTTTTTCTAACAGATATTTCTTCTAAGAAACTAAATAAAAATGAAAGTTTACTGACAAGAATTGAACCAACCTCAATATGTGTTCTTGACTTTCTGTGACTTTGGCCAAGTGAGACAATCTCTTAAACACTTAAGTCTTCTAATCTGTTAAGAGAAAATCATTCTGATCGAATGAGATATATAAAATATAAAAAACATGCTCAGTCTCTCGGTAGTGTCAGATTCTTTGAGACTTAGACTCTTACAGACTCTGGACTGTAGCTTGCCAGACTCCTCTGTCCATGAGATTTTTCAGGCAAGAATATTGGAGTGGGTTGCCATTTCCTCCTCCAAGAGATCTTCCCAACTCAGGGATGAAGCCCACATCTCCAGTATCTTCTGCATTGGCAGGCAGATTCTTTACCACTAAGCCACCTGGGGAACCCATAAAATGTAATAATTATAAAAAACATGATCATTCTAATCTAGTGAAATTCTGTAATATTTTGAAAGTTCCATGTCTGTAGATAGATACAAGGTATTTTCCTCCTTGCATGGCTCCATTGTATGCATAGCTGTTTATGTGTTGTTCTTCTAGACTACATATGTTGAGAAATAAGAATCTCTATATTGTATAAATATCTGAAAAGCTTGCATAATTTCTGAAACATAAGAAAAACTTCATATTGTAAATATTGGTCAATACTTACTGATTCATGTAGCACAAAAAGTTGAAATTTCTTGAAAGATATCATACACAAAAAAGCCATAGTTTACATTATCAAGAGTATCAAAGTCTCTTTTCAGCTGTATATATAAAAATTTTATAAAATAAAAACTATTATTAAGTTAGCTAAATATAAAACTACAATTGTACTCATTTCTTTTTGCATGAGATTTCTAAGATTTAGTTCAAGAGGGATAGGGCTTTCCTGGTGGCTCAGATAGTAAAGAATCTTCCTGCAATGCAGGAGACTGGGGTTTGATCCCTGGGTTGGGAAAATCCTCGGGAGAAGGGAATGTCAACCCACTCCAGCATTCTTGCCTGGAGAATCCCATGGACAGAGACGCTTGATGGGCTGTAGTTCATGGGGTTACAAAGTGTTGGACAGGACTGAGCAACTGACATGCTAGAGTTCAAGAGGGATATTTTCAGTGATGAGCATATAAAAATAATATCCTTTGGGACTTTTGAGATCTTATAGTAGTTTTTACATTGTTAATCTTTCATACATACATACACACACACACACACACATATAAAGATAAATGACAATACCATTAAGCAAAACTGTGTTACACATCTCAGTACCTTACAAACAGCCTCATATAAAATATATTGTGAAGGTAAGAATGGTTCATATATTCAAATAGTAACATAATTCTTAGATACATTGCTTAAGTGAGATTTAAAATAAGAAGAAAAATGACTTGAATATTCTTTTGATGGAAATAATTTGAGCATAAAGTAAATAGGAATAGATACATTCAGCTATTATCTTAACATCTAGGATTTGAGTTGGTATTCACATTTGTAAGTCACATAAACTAGCTTATGAGCAAATCCATAACATCAGAAATATTACTATAAAAATGAATAGATAGAAGATAACTAATTCTTTAAAAAGTAAGTGGCTTAAGACAATTTAACATTCAAGAAATATTAACTCATTGCTTATTTATTAAAACTTAGAAATAATAACTTCTCAGCACATAATAATAAAATACCAGTTTCCCTGCAATAATTGCCTAGATTGTGTTATCCAAGGATTCAAAATCACTTAATGGACAGCACCCCCCCCCCCCCCCCGTGGGCTATATGTTATAAGAAAAGAACCAGCACATATTTTTAAAAGTCAGAGAAGGCTGTCTTTTCACCTTGCTTATAGTTTCCTTTGTTGTGCAGAAGCTTTTAAGTTTAATTAGGTCCCATTTGTTTATTTTTGCTTTTATTTCCAATATTCTGGGAGGTGCGTCATAGAGGATCCTGCTGTGATATATGTCGGAGAGTGTTTTGCCTATGTTCTCCTCTAGGAGTTTTATAGTTTCTGGTCTTACATTTAGATCCTTAATCCATTTTGAGTTTATTTTTGTGTATGCTGTTATACAGTGTTCTAGTTTCATTCTTTTACAAGTGGTTGACCAATTTTCCCAGCACCACTTGTTAAAGAGATTGTCTTTAATCCATTGTATATTCTTGCCTCCTTTGTCAAAGATAAGGTGCCCATAGGTGCGTGGATTTATCTCTGGGCTTTATATCTTGTTCCATTGATCTATATTTCTGTCTTTGTGCCAGTACAATACTGTCTTGATGACTGTGGCTTTGTGGTAGAGTCTGAAGTCAGGCAGGTTGATTCCTCCAGTTCCATTCTTCTTTCTCAAGATTGCTTTGGCTATTCAAGGTCTTTTGTATTTCCATACAAATTGTGAAATTATTTGCTCTAGCTCTGTGAAAAATACCGTTGGTAGCTTGATAGGGATTGCATTGAATCTATAGATTGCTTTGGGTAGTATACTTATTTTCACTATATTGATTCTTCCAATCCATGAACATGGTATATTTCTCCATCTATTAGTGTCCTCTTTGATTTCTTTCACCAGTGTTTTATAGTTTTCTATATATAGGTCTTTAGTTTCTTTAGGTAAAATAATAGCAAATGAAGCAACTGACAAACAACTAATCTGAAAAATATACAAGCAACTCCTGAAGCTCAATTCCAGAAAAATAAACGACCCAATCAAAAAATGGGCCAAAGAACTAAATAGACATTTCTCCAAAGAAGACATACAGATGGCTAACAAACACATGAAAAGATGCTCAACATCACTCATTATCAGAGAAATGCAGATCAAAACCACAATGAGGTACCATTTCATGCCAGTCAGAATGGCTGCAATCCAAAAGTCCACAAGCAATAAACGCTGGCAAGGATGTGGAGAAAAGGAGACCCTCTTACACTGTTGGTGGGGATGCAAACTAGTACAGCCACTATGGAGAACAGTGTGGAGATTCCTTAAAAAACTGGAATAGAACTGCCTTATGACCCAGCAATCCCACTGCTTGGCATACACACTAAGGAAACCAGAATTGAAAGAGACACATGTACCCCAATGTTCATTGCAGCACTGATTATAATAGCCAAGACATGGAAGCAACCTAGATGTCCATCAGCAGATGAATGGATAAGAAAGCTGTGGTACATATACACAATGGAGTATTTAGTTCAGTCGCTCAGTTGTGTCCAACTCTTTGTGACCCCATGAAATGCAGCACACCAGGCCTCCCTATTCATCACCAACTCCCAGAGTTCACTCAGACTCACGTCCATCAAGTCAGTGATGCCATCCAGCCATCTCATCCTCTGTCGTCTCCTTCTCCTCCTGCCCCCAATCCCTCCAAGCATCAGAGACTTTTCCAATGAGTCAACTCTTCGCATGAGGTAGCCAAAGTACTGGAGTTTCAGCTTTAGCATCATTCCTTCCAAAGAAATCCCAAGGCTGATCTCCTTCAGAATGGACTGGTTGGATCTCCTTGCAGTCCAAGGGACTCTCAAGAGTCTTCTCCAACACCACAGTTCAAAAGCATCAGTCATTGAAAAGAATACATTGGAATCAGTTCTAATGAGGTAGATGAAACTGGAGCCTATTATACAGAGTGAAGTAGCCAGAAAGAAAAACACCAATACAGTATACTAACACATATATATGGAATTTAAAAAGATGATAATGATAACCCTGTAAGAGAGACAGCAAGAGAGACACAGATGTATAGAATAGTCTTTTGGACTCTGTGGAAGAGGTCTCCCTTCCACGGGTGGGATGATTTGGGAGAATGGCATTGAAACATGTATAATATCATATATGAAATGAATCTCCAGTCCAAGTTCAGTGCATAATACTGGTTGCTTGGGGCTGGTGCACTGGGATGACCCAGAGGGATGGTACAGGGAGGTTGGAGGGAGGGGGGTTTGGGATGGGGAACACGTGTAAACCTGTGGCAGATTCATGTTGATGTATGGCAAAACCAATACAATATTGTAAAGTAATTAACCTCCAATTAAAATAAATAAATTTATATTTAAAAAAGATAATGGATATGTCTCTTGCATTGCAGGTGGATTACCACTGAGCCATCAAGGAAGTACAGTTAGAAAAGAAAAAAAAAAGAGAAAACAAAAAGGAGTGCCTAGGAGAAAAAGTGCAGGAGCTGGGTTTAAAGCTTTGATAGTGAATGTGATGTTTGGGAACCTCAAGGAACCCAGTAAATATCACCCTTCTTTTATCCCTGAGTTAAAAGCCAACTAAAGTTTAGAGGAACCATGATATTAGCATTATTAGAGATTAAAGCTGATATTGGAGAACATTGCTTATATTTTCAATTTAGTAAGCTTGCAATTACAAACTCTAAAAATCCGACCAGAGCAATTTAACCAGAGTTTTGCCTGAGACTGAAGGACTTCCTTGGACATATAATGTTGATAACTGCAACTAGCATTCAACTGAGTTGCCCTGTATTTCCAGTTGCATGGTGCATGGATGCCCCCATGACCATCTAAAGGTTGGGATTTTAAAGCAGTCCTATGTTTCATAACATAGCTTCCCTTTGAAGAAGAATCTCAGCCTAGTAGACTCTTCTGAGGCAGGATGCTCTGAAAGTCAAAGTGAAGTCATTCAGTCGTGTCTGAATTTTTATGACTCCATGGACTGTAGCCCACGAGGCTCCTCCATCCATGGGATTTTCCAGGCAAGAATACTGGAGTGGGTTGCCATTTCCTTCTCCAGGGGCTCTTCCTGACCCAGGGATTGAACCTGGGTCTCCTGCATTGCAGGCAGACTCTTTACCATCTGAGCCGCCAGGTAAGCCCTTAGATGCTCTGGGAAAGAGTTTAGTCTCTGATCAACTTTTCTATTATATAGCCTGTGCTACATCCACACTTTGTGATAATTCTTTGTGTTTTTTTTCCCCATAAAATAGTGGTTTATTCATATAATATAACCTTTTCATTTGCAAGAAAATATTTACTCTTTTACATGTTTTCTCCTCCTCTTCAATAGATTGAAAGTTCCACACAGAGAGAAGCTAAGACTCATCACTACTGAATGCCACAGTATCCAGCATAGATCAGGTACCTAATAACCACATGTGACTAAATATATGAATGAAATAATATATAGAATTAAATCATGCAGAGAAGTAGTATAGATTGAAATGGATCACTACCTTAAGACAGTTTTGGACAGGTCCTGGCCTCTGGGTCAGCTGGTAAGTTCTGATTTTCCTTCATTCTCAACCAAAACATGGACTCACCAGAAATGCCTTAATCATAGTATTACTTCTATTCTACAGTTCAGGTACAGGGCGGCGTCCAAATCTCTACCAGTCTTAGTCACCAACCTGTATTGTTGTTGTTGTTTAGTTTCTAACTCATGTCCACTTTTTGCGACCCCATGGACTGCAGTGTGCCAGTCTCCTCTGTCTTTCACTGTCTCCAGGTGTTTGCTCAAATTCACATCCATTGAGTCAGTGACGCTATCTCAAAAGCTCATCCTCTGCCGCCCTCTTCTCCTTTTGCTCTCAATCTTTCCCAGCCTCAGGGTCTTTTCCAATGAGTTGGCTTTTCACATCAAGTGGCCAAAGTATTGGAGCTTCAGCATCAGTCCTTCCAATAAATATTCATGGTTGATTTCCTTTAGGATTGACTGGTTTGATCTCTTCACAGTGTAAGGGACTCTGAAGAGTCTTTTTCAGTCCCACAATTAAAAAACCATCAATTTAGCATTGTTCTGCCTTCTTTATGGACCAAATCTCACATCTGTACATGACCACTGGAAAAACCATAGCTTTGACTAGACGGATCTTTGTCAGCAAAGTGGTATCTCTGCTTTTTAATTCACTGTCTAGGTTTGTCATAG
Organism: Bos indicus; assembly: GCF_029378745.1. Classification (NCBI taxonomy): domain Eukaryota; kingdom Metazoa; phylum Chordata; class Mammalia; order Artiodactyla; family Bovidae; genus Bos; species Bos indicus. Next base: position 21,149,583 of record NC_091768.1, on the reverse strand, counting down.
CTTTCCTTCCAAGGAGCAAGTATCTTTTAATCTTGTGGTTACAGTCACTGTCTGCAGTAATCATGAAGCTTAAGAAAATTAAATCTGTCACTGCTTCTACTTTTTCCCCTTCTTTTGCCATGAAGTGATAGGACTGGGTGCCATGATCTTAGTTTTTTGAATGTTGAGTTTTAAGCCAGGTTTTTCACTCTCCTCTTTCACCCTCATCAAGAGGCTCTTTAATTCCTCTTCACTTTCTGCCATTAGAGTGGTATCATCTGCATATCTGAGGTTGTTGATATTTCTCCCAGCAATCATGATTCCAGCTTGTGATTCATCCAGCCTGGCATTTCTCATGTTGCATTCTCCGTTGAATTCTTTATTGAATGTTTGCACATAATGACCTCTTTTCTTTTTTGTCACTCGAAATAATAAAGATTAACAAAGACAATTGCTGCCCTCAAAAAACTCTTAGTCTAATGAGCCCTGAATTAATACAGACTTGGTATCTTAAATAGGAAAGAGAAGATTGTAGGAAAAGATGCAATAATAACCACAAATGTAATACTCTGAAATAAGGAGGATGAGGTAGTAGAAAAAGTAGCCAACAACTTTCAATAAACAGATTAATAATACGATAGAAGTTTGAGATTCACCAAAGGAGTAGAAACTACTTAAAGGTGAGGATGATGCTATTAAAATGATGCATGCAATAAAATGCTATAAAATGTTAATGTTCCCTCTTTATCATTAACATTCACGCATTCACTTTTTAAGTCTATTCAACTAAAATATATGAGTTAAAAGACATCTCCACGGTGGAAGGGGTCCACTGAGCCCTTTTGTAAATCCAATATGTGATGTTGGCTCAGCCGCCTAAGCACCAGTTTTCACTTTCCTAAAAGGAGAAAGTAGCAAGGCCCATTTTAGTTGTAAAATTTGGTTTCCAAGTCAGGGAAATAACATGTAATTCAACATTGTTGTAATCACCCCCCAGAGGAGGAATACACCTCTATTCCCAAATTTGGTTCAGCCATCCAGACTGATGAAGCCACACATAGTTAAGAGATATGAAAGGTTTCTTATTTACAAAATTGGGGACTTTTGTAAAAGTCTGGGAAGACTATGGTTTTCTAACAAATAGGCTCAAAAACACTTGAGAGGGTAGAAAGGAGGGACAGGGGTGGGGTTCTCTGGTGGTTTGAGGGGTGGGACTAGAATGAGAGGTTTCAAATGGGCCCCAGTGAGGAAGTTTGACCCTCCCACCCATGCCAAAGAAGATAGCACCTGGACTTTTTTGCTTCACCCAGATGTGGGGCAATAGGCAAGGAGGGAGAGGAGTCCTTGAAAGCTATCTACAAAAATGCAGTCAGACTTTATCACCAACCTGCAGACCAGAGGCTTCTGTTCATCATGGCCAAACCAAGCCACTTTGGTCTTCCTGAGGTTATTGAAATCTGTTGGTAGAGCACTGCTGTACCTTCAAAACCTTTATAACCTAATCATGACTTACTCACTGCATGCTTTCTACTGAAAAAAAAAAAAAAAAAAGACACTGCAGCTAATTCACTGAGCTATATGTTTATGTGTCTTGTACTCAGATTTATGTTTTATCTTTGAAGATTTAAAAATATTAAATGTATATATATAACTGCTTAAAAATGAAGTTGTTCAGTTGAAAATTCAACAGCTTTTCACACTGGTTAGCATTGCAAAAAAAAAACAAAAAAAAGTCTGCTTGATGGTTAATTCTTTTTCCAAAAAAATTTGTGAATTTTTCTAATGTAAAACTCTAAGGTTTTCAAATAAAACTCCTCGGGCAGACATAGAAATGAGGCCACTTTGTAGGCTGAAATTCCCTGCACATGGCTTAGTCAGAGGCACATGCTCTCTAGAAAAAAATAATCATAAACATCTGTCTTTTAAGTGATTTTTTTTCACCATAATATGTGAAGAGAGTATTCCATGGACATCTATGGCTACAGAAATGTGAAGTTCTACATGCACTATTGGAATCCCTGGTTTAATAAAAGCTTAGCGAAGTGTGGAAAATATGTAAAATATGTTGATTTACTATCTCTCAGAGAATTTCTATGGAAGTATTCATAAACTTGAGTGCCTTTAGAAACAAAATTAAATCCTTCTATAGGCCTGTAGTTTAAAGTATTCCCAAGCTAACTTTTTTTTTTTTTTTTAAAGACACCATGGCTGTGAGCCTAACTCACTGATTCAGAGGCCCATGGCAAAGAAACTGTGCGCATTCTGACATTTCTAAGTTCTAAAATCTCCTGGTATAATAATTTTAAATTTTGACTGTCTCACAGAGATGGGCTGAGAACAATTTCACTCACAGACAGAGAAGTGGACCAGAAACTGCAAAGTTTTTAGGTGTGATCCACAGTGCAAAGCATTGATCAGAACCACAGGTTCAGATTCAGGGGTATTCTTGGTAGTGGGTTTCTAACTTTTCCGCAGAGATTTACATAATCTAGAAAATACATTTCTTTCTTTACAGAAAACCAGAAGTTGAGTTCTCTAACAGTCTCATTACCTAGGTTGCCTAATGTATTTAGAGAACCCACAGAATGTGCTCTTTACAAGCTTTATCTAAGCACACAAAAAACACGTCAGTATTTTTGTATTAAAAACGATTTCCAGCTGTCTTTTTAAAAAACTGCCCAGAACCTGATTTTCCTCTGGCTTTGCTGTGCTGCTCACTCAGTTGTTAAGTCGTGTTCAGTTCTTTGCAACCCCATGGACTGTGGCCCACCAGGCTCCTGTGTCCATGGGTTTACCTAGGCAAGAATACTGCAGTGGGTTGCCATTTCCTTCTCCAGGTGATCTTCCCTTTGAACGCACATCTTTTTTGTCTCCTGCATTGTGGGTAGATTCTTTACCGCTGAGCATCAAGAATTTCTTCAATCAGTGCACTACATTCATTGCCTCAGGATAACTGAAGGTCCTTGATGAGACTTAAATTACCCTGAAAGTTACTATTTATAGGAGTTTTCATCTGATTATATTTACAGTGAGATAATAAAGGATACATTCAAGAAAATTATCAATATAGAAAAAATACAATTGGAAAAAATACATCAAAAACTAGATGAATACAGTTATTGCAACTGACATTAAAGGCAGCTGTAAATTATTTAGCCATTACCACAAAGGTGAATGGTGGCTCAGAAAGTAGAGAATTTACCTATACTTCGGGAGACCTGAGTTTGAACTCTGGGTTAGGAAGATCCCCAGGAGAAAGAAATGGCAACCCACTCCAGTATTCTTGTCTGGAGAATTCATAAATAATATTTTGTTTTAATTGTTAGAGGAGAAAATTTGCTTCAGCAATTAGTATAGAAGATAATTTACTTGAAAATGAATTTTATAAGGAAATTATTCCATTGGTTTCATAGAGCCACCTGGAAAGCCTATAAAGAGAACGATGGGAACAATAAAAAATATTTATGGCGAAAATGCAGTACATTTTGTCATGAAGCTATGTCTTATTTTGACTCTTAAGAATATTAGACCAAAAGTAGCATGGAAATTTGGGCTTCCCTCGTGGCTCAGACAGGAAAGAATCTGCCTGCAATGCGGGAGACCTGGGTTAGATCCCTAGGATGGAAAGATCCCCTGGATCGGGAAGATCTCTGGGAGAAGGGAAGGGCTATCCACTATGCACTATTCTTGCCTGGAGAATTCCATGGACAGAGGAGCCTGGGGGGCTACAGTCCATGTGGTTACAAAGAACTGGACATGACTGAGAAACTAATACTTTCACTTTAAGCATGGAAGTTTATTTCCATGAAGGCATTTCTGTGAGGATTTGGGGAAAGAGCAGATGGAATTCTCTAGCCCAGAATACTGGAGTAGGTAGCCTTTCCCTTTTCCAGGGAATCTTCCCAGCCCAGGGATTGAACCCAGGTCTCCTGCATTGTGGGCAGGTGCTTTATCAGCTGAGCCACAAGAGAAGCCTGTGGCACGATGCTATAATTAAAATTTGAAAGAACATGAGGGAAATTAATAAGAAGTGAAGGCAGGAAACAAAACCATTTCTGTCTGATTCAATAACACATGGTTTGTGATTCATAGTTTGAATATCAGACTGTCCTGGGGGAAAATGATATGTTGTTATAGAAACTGAGGATTTGCCTTGTCTTACTCTCCACGTGCCAGTTTTACGAATTCATGGACCACTGAAGCACCGCAAAGAAAACGTGTCTTGTCATTGCTCAATCGTGTCTGACTCTTTGTGACCCCTGTGGACGGTAGCCTACCAGGCTCCTCCATCCATGGGATTTTCCAGGCAAGAGTACTGGAGTGGGTTGCCATTTCATTCTCCAAGGGACCTTCCCGACCCAGGGATCGAACCCGGGTCTCCCGCGTTGCAAGCAGACGCTTTATCTTCTAAGCTACCAGGGAAGCCCCCAAGGAAAACTTTAGATCTATTAAAATACCAGATAAAATGCAGACTAGTTTGCACCTCACAGATATTTTCCAGTAGGTATGGGATAAATTATCTGAGTCCGGAAAAAAATGGGAGAGATGTTTTAATCTGACTACCTGGTCCATAGTATTGCTCTAGAAGGACATCTGATTTAGAGTAATATTGAATTCAGATGAACTCACCAAGGCTTAATAAATCTCTAATAGCTAAAAGCAAAGTCTAAAGTTTTCTCTGGGGTAACTTCTGTGGTCGAAGAATATGCTCTAAGGATATATTCTTCTCCAACATTGTTTTTGGTGACAAGATAAAAACATTAACATAGGAAAATTTCACAACCTCTTTCTCTTTCCCCAAACAAATTAAGATTATTTGCTGTTCCTTGATTATTATTTTAATTCATACATCTGCAGAAATATTAATTCTGCAGTTAATTACACCAACCAAAGTAGGATTGGAGAGCAAAAGTGAGGAAGCCTAAGGAGTTAACTAAAGTTGTATTGGAACTTGGGAAGTTTGGAAATAGGTAAAGAAAATAAATACATACACACAGAGAAACAATGAGAAAAATAAAACTGCCTTTAGTAAATTGCTTGTGTTAATGGCCCCAAATCTTCTCTGTCACCTACATTGAGGCCCATTACATTTAACTGGAACTTCCACTGACTTTTGGTTCTGCCACATGACATGTTTTGGCCAATGAGATGTTAGTGGAGTAGTGAATGCAGAGACCTGAAAAGCAGAGAGTGAGCAATTGGCTTGATGGTTCTCGCCTTCTGCCATCGCCATGGAAAGAACATGCCTGGATTAAACTGCTAAAGGATGAGACACATATAACAAACCCAAGTGCCCTCAGCCATCCCCGTCAAGGTCCTTCCTTATCCATCAATAGACAGATGATTTCAGCTTGTGAACAGGCCAGCAAGTTCAGATGAGCTGCTCAGCTGACCCATAGCCACCCATGGATGTTGTGCAAGCCCAGACCAAATCAATAAAGCCTTCAGATTTGTGAGCTAAAAATATGTATTGTTTATATGTCTGAGGATTTATGGTTTTTGATTTGCAACATTATTACAATAGTAGATACTGATACACAGCTGGAGCATTTAAGACAATTTAAGAGGAGATAGAACAGAGTTGAAGAAAGGTTTTAGAGCTAGCTTTAATTAGAGAGCAGGCAAAAGAAAGTAGTTTCCAAGATGATTCAATGTGTGTCTTGGATAGAACACCCTTTTGCACTGTTTCAGAGATTTTAGGTAAATTTTACATTGTTTCCAGTTAATTTTGATTGTCATATTTGTATTTCATTGAAGATAATTTAGGCTGAGTCTGGCCACAACACTGAAAAAAAAAAAAAGACCCAAACTTTTATGAGTTATGTTTAATACAAATTTACAGAACAACAACAACAACGAAAATTCAGGGAACTACAGCCCAGGATAAGGCCATAATCAAAATGTACTTGGAACATCCTGGGGACGAAACATAAAATCATCATTTTTTTTTGTTTGTTTCAAGAGCTGCTATAGAATACTCCAGAAAGATAGGCAGGATAATATAAAAATGCACTTTAGGAAAATTTATTTTATGCTTAATGGGCTGAATTAATAGAATTATAAATCACTCATAGAATTTAAGGATTTAAAATAAAAAAAAAATCTGCCAGATTCCCAGGTCTTTACACCAAAACAATTTTTATAAAGTAGTTGGGAGTGAGCTGCTGTCAGTGAAGTAGGCATAACCGTTAGTATCCTCTAAGTATCTGAATGAGCTCTCACTTGAGTCAAGATGTTTTTACTAAATATTTGGATAAAATTATTCAAAATGATCCCAGTGATTTTGACAGATATAAACAATTTTCTTGAAACAAAATTTTCCAAAAGTTCTCTTAAAAATAATTAAGGGAAATGAATCATTGCCATTTCCCCAATGGGTGAAAGTTTTTAACAAACTGAACTCAGCTCTGAAAGATGTAATAATAAGCACTAGAGCCAAACACTGATGGGTAGGAGAATAATTTTATATACTATTTCTTAGAGAAAAATGGAGAATTATTAAGTTTTAATAAGAGATGACTAAATATGGTACATTCATATTATATAATATGCTTTAGAATTTTAGACTATGGTTTAAAGTAAATTTAATGAATAGGAAATGCCAACCCACTTCAGTATTCTTGCCGAGAGAATCCCGTGGACAGCCTGGTGGCCTGCTGTCCATGGGGTCGCACAGAGTTGGACATGACTGAAGCAACTTGGCATGCATGCATGCATTGGAGAGGGATACGGAAACCCACTTCAGTATTCTTGCCTGGAGAATCCCAGGGATGGAGGAGCCTGGTGGGCTGCCATCTATGGGGTTGCACAGAATCGGACAGGACTGAAGCAATTTGGCAGCAGCGGCAGCAGCAATGAATAGGAAACAAAACTAACCCTATAAAATAAGGACAAAAGCAAAATTAAAAACCTTATACAGGAGCTTTGTGACAACCTAGAGGGGTGGAATGGGGTGGGAGGTGAAAGGAAGGTTCCAGAGGGAGGGAATATATGTATACCTATGGCTGATTAATGTTGATGTATGGTAGAAACCAACACAACATTGTAAAACAATCATCCTTCAAATAAAAATAAATAAAAATTTTAAAAAGACCCTATCAGGTCACAAAAAACACCCTATACCATATGAATCAAATGCTGTAAAGACATAAATTTGATGTTAAAATGATTTTTATTAATTAAATGTTTAATTCTAGTTCTCATATCCTGTGCAAGCAACAAGCTCTGTATCATTTGCTTGGCATAACTCCTTTCTCCTTCCTTGGTTCATTCACCATCACCAAATACCTTAAAACTGACAGGAAAATAAGGAGAAATAGACTTTTGCCATTGAAACATATTGACTTTCATCAGTATTTTTGCTAAAAAAATGATACTGTGGATTGTTCCATGTGACAATGCTGTTTGAGCAGGCTATGTTGGTGATCTACACTCACCTGACCACTAGTTAGCCTTTCAACCTTCACCATTTCTGTGATAGTCCTGGTTTTATTAGCAAATTTGTAGAGACATTTTTTATAACCATCTTCTTACCAGGTCTTTCCAGGGACACTGAGTCATAAAATTACAGAGGGCACGTTCACTTTACATTTTATGTAAAGAGAAACTCCTGAAATCATATAGCAGAGCAGCACTATCCATGGTAATCTGTGTGAACAGGGCAGAATCTCTGCTTTCTAAGAAATCAGAAAACCCAATCTCTCTCGCAATCTTGAGGTCATTATCCTCCAGCAATGAGTCAATCCCTCTTTCCTTTTGAAACAATAGCATCAAACCTCCACCTCTTTCAGGAAATCTGACCTAAGCCTTTTGTGGGCAAAAGGATTTTAGAACAAAGCCACGCTCTAAAGGAGGTGTGTGTGTTTAGGGATTGTCCTTAGGAAAATTTTCCCCTACTTGGCAAAAACACATACTTAAAAAGAAGTGCTATTTATATTACAACTAAGCAAATATAACCCCACAACTCAACAATAGAAAATCTAATCTGCTTTCCTTTTAAGGAGCTGGGGGAAACTTTCTGCAGAATTATTCTAGTCCATTTTTTAAAATCTTTTACAAAACAATTTAAAGCCAAATATTCTAAGGAAAAGGAAAAATAATATGAGAAAATCTAAATTTTTTTTTTTTTCACAGATAGTAACAATGCAGGACAGAGCACTCATTTTAGACACAAATAGAAAAGAAAAACTCTGGGAATCAAAATTATCTGAGAGTGGAAAGTTAATGACTTCACATATATTATGATTCTATATGCCTTCAATATCCAGTGCAGAAATATACCTATACTCATGTAGTCCATCAACATTTAATGAAGGCACCAAAATCTATTGAATGGGGAAATTTTTGCCAACAAATGGTGCCGTGACAAATGCATAAGTGTGTGGGAAAGGAGTCTTAACTTCTACCTCTCACTGTACACAAAAATGGATTTGGGATGGATCATAAACATAAAAGCTAAAACTACAAGGCTTAGAGAAAAAAAAAATCAATATGAAAGGAGAGCACAAGAAATTCTTATATCAAAGGGCTCTAACCACAAAACACTAAACTGATGATTTGGTAAGCATAATAATACCCTCCAGGGATATCTCTGGTTTTATCACCAAAATCTGTAAATATGTTGCCATACATGTCAAAAGGTACTTTGCTGATGTAATAAAAGGTATGGACCTTGACTAGGGAGGTTATCTGGTGGTTGTTGTTCAATCCCCAAGACGTGTTTCACTTCGCCACCCCATGACTGCAGCGTGCCAGGCTTGTCTATCATTCATCATCTCCCGGAGCTTGCTCAAACTAGTATCCATTGAGTCGGTGATGCCATCCAACCATCTTGTCCTCTGTCGTCCCCTTCTCCTCCTGCCTTCAATCTTTCCCAGCACCAGAGTCTTTTCCAGTGAGTCTTCTCTTCACATCAGGTGGCCAAAGTATTATTTCAGCTTCAGCATCAGTCCTGCCAATGAATATTTAGGGTTGATTTCCTTTAGGATTGACTGGTTTGATCTGCTAGCTGTCCAAGGGACTCTCAAGAGTCTTCTCCAACACCACAGTTCAAAAGCATCAGTTCAGTGCTCAGCCTTCCTTATGGTCCAACTCTCACACCCATACATGACCACTGGAAAAACCAGTAGTTTGACTAGATGGACCTTTGTTGGCAAAGTGTTGTGTCTGCTTTTTAATATTCTATTTAGGTTTGTCATAGCTTTTGTTCCAAGGAGCAAGCATCTTTTAATTTCCTGGCTGTAGTCACCATCTGCAGTGATTTTGGAACCCAAGAAAATAAAATCTGTCACTGTTTCTATTTTTTCCCCATCTTTTTGCCATGAGGTGATAGGATCAGAGACCATGATTTTAGCTTTTTGAATGCTGAGTTTTAAGCCAGCTTTTTCACTGTCTTCTTTCACCTTCATCAAGAGTCTTTTAGACTTCATCTAATCACATTAATCCTTCAAAATAAAGAAACTTTCCCAGATGGGTCAGAAAGCAGTAAGACAGAAGGAGAAGGAGAGATTCAAAGTGTGAAAGGAGCCATTCATCTTTGCTGTCTCTGAAGATTGAGAAAGGGGATATAAGCCAAAAATTGCAAGAAATCTAGATTCTGGGAAAAACCTATGGTAAGGAGCCAGCAAAAAAGTGAGAATCTCAGTCCTGCAACTTCAAGGAGTTTAATTCTGCCAACAGTCAAAATGAACAAGGAACAGATCCCTCCTGTAGGACCTCCAGCAAGGACTGGATTCTGCTGATCTTTTGGTTTTAGCTTTGTGAGACCCATTTTACATCTATAGAATTTTAAGATTGTAGATTTGTGTTTTTAAATTTTAAGATTGTAGATTTGTGTTTTTTAAAGTAGATTTGTGTTTTTTGGCAATCAGTTTTAGTATCAGTTGCAAGTATACTCAGATGAATCATGCTTCACAATTTTAAACTTCTGGTAATCAAAGGTCACCATTAAAAAGATGAAAAGGCAAGTCAGAGACTAGGAGAAAATATTCACAATACATGTATGTGACAAAGAACTCATATCTGGACTATAGAACAGATTCCTACTAAGTAATACCCCAAAGAAAAACAACTCCATTTTTTAAAGTGGCAAAGAATTTACAGATATTTAATAAAATAACCTAAGCAAAAGACCAAAAATGTTTACTTATCAGAGAAATTAAAATTAAACCTCATTGCAGTTTCATACCCATAGAATGACTAAAGTGAAAAAGACTGACATCACCAAGTGCTGCCAGGGATATGGAAAAACGAAAACTCTTGCACGTGGCAGATGTGAAAGTAAAAACGTACAACTTTAGAAAACAGTTTAGCATTTTCTTAAAATGTTAAATGTACATTTCCCCAGGAAATTCTTTACTCAAGATAAAGAAAAATATATTGAAAAAAAAAACTTGTACAAGAATGTTCACCACTGCTTTATTTCTAAGTGTCCAGAATTTAAAACAATCCAAATGTCCATCCACAAGGGAAGAGATAAACAGTACTCTAGTCATATAGTGGAACATCATTCAGGAGTATAAATGAATGAATAGTAGTTCAATAAGAACAAACATGGATAAATTTCAAAATATTATATTTCATGATAGAATCAAGCTACAAAAGAGTACAAACTCTATAATTCTGCTTATATGAACTTCAAGAATGGCCTACTAAAATGCAGTAATAGAAATCAGAAGGATTGCCTATGGAAGTGACTGGAAGGCCATATGAGGCAACTTTCTGGGGTGATGGAAAGATTCTACATCTTGTTTGGAGTCGTTACACAGTTGTATTTACTTATTAAAACTCCCTGAATTCTACTCTTGAGATATAGCCTGAGCTTTTCACTGTATGTAATTTTACTTTAATGTTTTTCATCATTCTGGAAAGTTTAACAAGAAGTAAAGGCAATGGCACCCCACTCCAGTACTCTTGCCTGGAAAAATCCCATGGACGGAGGAGCCTGGTAGGCTGCAGTCCATGGGGTTGCTAAGAGTTGGACACGACTGAGTGACTTCACTTTCACTTTCCACTTTCATGCATTGAAGAAGGAAATGGCAACCCACTTCAGTGTTCTTGCCTGGAGAATCCCATGAACGGAGAAGCCTGGTGGGCTGCAGTCCATGGGGTCTCACAGAGTTGAACACAACTGAAGCGACTTAGCAGCAGCAGCAGCATGCTGTGTGTATTAGAAGTGCAGTAGTTCCAGAAATTTGAAGTTAGAATTGGAACAAATTGTTGAAAATTATTAATTCAATGAATTTTGCATTAATAAAATGTTATTTGACTGGAACTATATTAGTTTCAATAAATGCAATGATAGATACTTTGAACTAGTGCAAGAAAAAAAAAAAACAAAAAAAAGCAGATGAAGACTATGCACACATTATTTTTTAGACATACTTTAGAAGTAATGGTTACCAAACTCAACAATATGAACCCAGAAATAACTGCTGTTAATATATTTGTAATATATTTTGCAAGGTTTAATCTGCACATAGAAATATGTTTATATATAATCACAGTAAGTGATCATATGTATTTATATGTTTATAACTTTCAGCATGCTGTGAAATTCCATGTTAAAAAATAATAGATAAAGAATAGTGATTTAAGCGTTAAAAAATACTTAATGGCTATATTGTATTTCCTTGTAGGGAAATATCACAATCTTTTAAAACTTCCTTAATCATATATTAAGTTGTCTTTGTTATTATTGTATCACTCACGTAAATGACACTAGGATGAATCAAACTTCATAGACTACTACAATTTTAAAGACTGAGAATAAGTAAAGCATATTTTAGTGAAAAGTAGAGTAATTATTAAGAACATAATAAATTAATTTCAATTGTTGAAGCATCTTGGGTTATAATTGTGTATGTGAGTGTGTGTGTGCTTGGTGGGGAGGGAGTTCTGTAGATTTATGGTAAGTGCCTCTTCTTCCTATAGTTTGTATTTCTTTATTTGGTATTAATCAGATGTGTTAAAAATGAATATTATAAAGCCCCTCACTAGGGAAAAAGATTAATTGCAAAAATATCAGACATAACTTCAGATACTTGTTTGTACAACCAAATACTGGCTTGGCCTTTCAGAAAACAGGAAGCTTTATAAACAGAGTACTACATGCAAAAGTATTTCAGTTACCATTCAGCAGTAGTTAGTAGAGTTGCTTCCTTTCCAGTTAAAGGCAGCTTCCTTTAGTCACTGTCCAGCATCAGATTAAAGAGCAGAATCAATGGAGAAAATTGTGTGGTCAGGAGAGAAGGCTGATTAATGTTGGCAAGTATAGGGAGTAATATCCTATGAGTAAAGGTAAGGAAAAATAAATCATAACAAGGAGCTACAGCAGCATATTTGTTACAACTCTATAGAAAATAATTTCTTTAAAAGCCAAAATATTCACTAGAATATTAACAATGGTATATTTTTTTCATTATTCACATGTATTTCATATCAATGTGATTCTCAGGAGATGTAATCACTTAAAAGATCATCATGTTTGCATTTCTAACTTGGTTGTCATATTGTCTTGTTACCCTGTTTTATACTAACCCAGGAAACTTTTAAGTAAACAAATAAACAAAAATGTATTTCTGAGGTCAATCAAAATGCTCTTAATATATAGTTAGAGTTTTCCTGAGATGATTTTTCTTAGAATTACAGTTAAAGTTAAATCAATTTTTATTAAGCCAAAGTCTACTTATTTTATGATTGAATGCTTTCCATCAATCCATTAATGTATACATTGTCCAAAACCACTTAACCTGCTAAATATCTTTATCTTTTAATTTCATCAAAACATTTTCTGAATTGCAATCTTTATTTTTTAAAGCCATTCATATCTTATTTGACAATTTCTAAGAATAAATTATAGACTAACACAAACCTAAATATGTCCAAGAGAACAGCAAAGAAAATAACTATTAAAAGTGAAAATAAATATTTACAGAAAAAAACATTTTTTTAAAAAAAGACAAGCCAATCCTGTTCACAGAATACAAATAGGTTGAAAAATATAATTTTAAATAATCTTTACTGTCAAAATATTTCTTATCCTTTACAGCAACTCTAGAATCTTCTCTATGTCATCTTGTTCACATTTCCCATTCCCATTCCCCTACATCAGATATTCAAGCATAAAGAATCAAATTGGCCCCTCAGTATCTAGAATAAGTACAGTTGACTCTTGAAAAAAGTGGGGGTTATGGGTGCATGACTGAAAATCTTGTACCACTGAGAAAAAATAAGGCCATCAATGGTTAACTCCCCTTAAAATTCTTAAAACGGAATAAAAGAGTCTCCATGATCTGGTATGGCTTACTTCTCCAGGACTATTTCTTTAGAAGTTCACACTCCAGCCTCCTACTGTGGTGCTCTCCAAACTTGAATTATATTATTTTCTGTCTTTTTCTCACTGTCCTTCTGGAGAATAACTGCACATATGTCAAGACTCAGTCCCAAAGATTTTTCCTATGCAGTCTTTCTGATGTCTGAGCCAGAACGAATCCCTCCCTACAACATGACCCCTTGTAATATAGACAGATTCTACAATTGAATCTACTGATTTTTTTTTTTTTTTAATGTATGTGTGTCTCCTAATCCTTCATGGGAGCATGGGATGAATTGTTTCAGGTCTATCCTATAACTTGAACAGTACCTGGTGTATTTTAAAGAGTTCATGCATATTTCTCAGCTTTCATTCCAATCCCAAAGAAAGGCAATGCCAAAGAATGCTCAAACTACCGCACAATTGCACTCATCTCACACGCTAGTAAAATCATACACAAAATTCTCCAAGCCAAGCTTCAACAATACATGAAATGTGAACTTCCAGATGTTCAAGCTGGATATAGAAAAGGCAGAGGAACCAGAGATCAAATTGCCAACATTCACTGCATCATCAAAAAAGTAAGAGAGTTCCAGAAAAACATATACTTCTGCTTTATTGACTATGCCAAAGCCTTTGACTGTGTACCACAGCAAACTGGAAAATTCTTCAATAGATGGGAATACTAGATCACCTTTCCTGACTCTTGAGAAATCTGTATGCAGGCCAAGAAGCAACAGTTAGAACTCGACATGAACAACAGACTGGTTCCAAACTGGGAAAGGAATAGGTCAAAGCTGTATATTGTTATCCTGCTTATTTAACTTCTATGCAGAGTATATCATGAGAAATGCTAGGCTGGAGGAAGCACAAGCTGGAATCAAGATTGCCGGGAGAAATATCAATAACTTCAGATATGCAGATGACACCACCCTTATGGCAGAAAGTGAAGAAGAACTAAAGAGCCTCTTGATAAAAGTGAAAGAGGAGAGTGAAAATGTTGGCTTACAGCTCAACTTTCAGAAAACTAAGATCATGGCCCCCATGATCTGGTCCCATCACTTCATGGCAAATAGATGGGGAAACAGTGACAGACTTTATTTTGGGGGGCTCCAAAATCACTGCAGATGGTGACTGCAGCCATGAAATTAAAAAACACTTACTCCTCGGAAGAAAAGTTATGACCAACCTAGACAGCATATCAAAAAGCAGAGACATTACTTTGCCAACAAAGGTCCATGTTGTCAAAGCTATGGTTTTTCCAGTAGTCATGTATGGATGTGAGAGTTGGACTATAAAGAAAGCTGAGCACTGAAGAACTGATGCTTTGAACTGTGGTGTGGGAGAAGACTCTTGAGAGTCTCTTGAACTGCAAGAAGATCAAACCAGTCAATCCTAAAAGAAATCAGTCCTGAATATTCATTGGAAGGACTGATGCTGAAGCTGAAACTCCAATACTTTGGCCACGTGATGCAAAGAACTGACTCTTTTGAAAAGACCCTGATGCTGGGAAAGATTGAAGGCAGGAGGAGAAGGGGATGACAGAGGATGAGATGGTTGGATGGCATCACCAACACAATGGATATGAGTTTGAGTAAACTCGAGGAGTTGGTGATGGACAGGGAGGCCTTGTGTGCTGCAGCCCATGGGGTTGCAAAGAGTCAGACATGAGTGAGTGACTGAACTGAACTGAACTGAACTGACACATATTTAAAAAAGAAATAAATGATTTTGCCATTTTAGACTTTAAGAAAAATGCCATTTTCTAACCAAACTGAATTCTCACCCAATTCTTTGAACTCTTCCTGCTCAATAGGGAGCCAAGGGACCCAGACCCGAACCAGATTCTACAAGATGTATGCATGGGATGGGATGGGATGAGTCCATCCATGGGCTGGAGATTGCGACATGCATGCTCAGTTGCTAAGTTGTGTACCACTCTTTGCTATCCCATGGACTGTAGCCCACCAGGCTCCTCAGTCCATGGGCTTTCCCAGGCAAGAATACTGGAGTGGGTTGCCATTTCTTCCTCCAGAGGATCTTCCCAACCCAGGGATCAAACCTGCATCTAGCTGCATCTCCTGCATCTTCAGCATTGGCAAGTGGATTCTTTACTCCTGAACTGCCAGGGAAGCCCAGAGAGTATGGTAGAGAGGGTCTAAAAGAATATTCAAGAACCAGGCAGGGCATGTGACTGCTGAATCAATCAGCAGAGACAGAATGGAGATACAAAATAAGTGGAGGAACAAACCCCAGAATAGCAGCTGTGAATCTAGAATGGCAGCTACCAGCCAAATCCGGTTGTTCTAAACAGGAGCGCTCTGCCCCATGTGACTTTGACACAGCAAAGTGGCTTTGACCATGGTGAGACTGAAACTATTGTGTACTCTTTAAAAGTGTGGGTGGAAATTCTATGAGACACTTACTACACATGAAGGGCTTATAAAGTGGAATTATCCAAGATGTCACAAGTAGAAAGAGGCAGAGCTGGAACTTGAAGTAAGATGTTGGATATCAAGTCTGTGATTTTCCTCCCACTAGCTATTAATGCCTGGTTCAAAGACAGAGCCTCATGTACACCTTGTATCAAAAGCAAAAGGGACGGTCAAGGAATAGATGCAGATTTAGGAAAGTATTGTTTCATACAACTAAAGAGACAAGGACATCCCAAATATGACAAGACAAACGTCAAGTGGTATAAAGAAGACAAACATGTCATTGGATTACAATTTTAGCAGCGGGATGAATGATAGGAAATTTGTTTCTCACATTCACCTGGAAGTGTTGTAATTCACCAGGTGGAAACATTCAAAAACTCAAGTTGAAAAATGTATTTTTTGTCCTTAATTGATATATAACACTAAAGGAAACTTGGTGACAAGTATCTTTCTTTCTCAAGGTTCCATTAACATCCTTTATGTCTTGGACAAGGACCTATTCATTCCTTTCATTCCCCTTTACTCCTTGAGTCATAACTCTGCTTTCCCATCAGGAACAATGATCCCAGTGACTTCATGGGCTTTTACTGCGGTGCTTCCTCTGGTTAAAGTATGTTGCCCTCATGTGATGCTTACCTACAGAATTGGGCTATATCAGAGCCAAAAAAAGGTTCCTATGAGAATTGTGACCTGCCTTATATAGTTCATGTCTCTCAATGTTCAAAGGTTATGTACTAAGTTATTGTTGCTGGTCAGTTGCTCAGTTGTGTCTGATTTTGTGACCCTGTAGACTGCAGCCCACCAGACTTCCCTGTCCTTCACTAGCTCCCAGAGTTTGCTCAAACTCATATCCGTTGAGTTGATGAGACCATCCAACCATCTCATCCTCTGTTGTCCCCTTCTCCTCCTGCCCTCAATCTTTCCCAGCATCATTACGTTATCCAATGAGTCAGCTCTCTTAGCATTAGGTGGCCAAAGTACTGGAGCTTCAGCCTCAGTCCTTACAATGAATATTCAGGGTTGATTGCCTTTATAATTGACTGACTTGATCTTCTGGCTGTCCAGAGGACTCTCAAGAGTCTTATCCATCACCACACTTTGAAAGCATAAATACTTTGGCATTCAGCCTTCTTTATGGTCCAACCCTCACATCTGTATATGACTACTGGAAAAACCATAGCTTTGACTATCTGGACCTTTGTCAGCAAAGTGATGTCTCTGATTTTTAATATGCTGCCTAGTTTTGTCATACTTTTTCTTCCAAGGAGCAAGCATCTTTTAATTTCATGGCTGCAGGACCATTTTCTGATTATATTTGGATTCTTAAAATCTTGTTTCTTGGATACTACCTATGCCACTCTTAAGACATAGAGGGCTATAGTGTATTTTCAGAGAGTGGCATGTTTTTTTCTGTAGGTGATTACTTTCTGTTGATTGTGTTAGAGCCATACCAACATCAGTTCAGTTCAGTCACTCAGTCATATCCACTGAATTGGGATCCCATGGACTGCAGCACACCAGGCTTCCCTGTCCATCAGCAATTCCCAAAGCTTGCTCAAACTCATGTCCATGGAGTCAGTGATGCCATATAACCATCTTATCCTCTGTTGTTCCCTTCTCCTCCTGCCTTCAATCTTTCTCAGCATTGTAGTCTTTTCCAAGTCAATTCTTCAGATCAGGTAGCCAAAATATTGGAGCTTCAGCTTCAGCATCAGTCCTTCCAATGAATATTCAGAACTGATTTCTTTTAGGATTAACTGGTTTGATCTCCTTCCAGTTCAAGGGACTCTCAAGAGTCTTCTCCAACACCACAGTTCAAAAGTAAAAATGCTTCAGGGCTCAGCTTTCTTTATAGTCTAACTGGTTATCTGAGTCATGAAGATCTTTTTCGTATAGTTCTTCTGTGTATTCTTGCCACCTCTTCTTAAGATCTTCTGTTTCTGTTAGGTCCATACTGTTTCTGTCCTTTATTGGGCCCATCTTTGCATGAAATGTTCCCTTGGTGTCTCTAATTTTCTTGAAGAGATCTCTAATCTTTCCCATTTTATCGTTTTCCTCTATTTCTTTGCATTGATCACTGAGGAAGGCTTTCTTATCTCTCCTTACTATTCTTTGGAACTCTGCATCCAAATGGGTATATCTTTCCTTTTCTCCTTTGCCTCTTACTTCTCTTCTTTTCACAGCTATTTGTAAGGCCTTCTCAGACTACCTTTTGCCTTTTTGTATTTCTTCTTATTGGGGATGGTTTGATCACTGCCTCCAGTACAATGTCACAAACCTCCATCCATAGTTCTTTAGGCACTCTATCAGCTCTAATCCCTTGAATTTATTTGTCACTTCCACTGTATAATTGTAAGGGATTTTATTTAGATCATACCTGAATTGTCTAGTGGTTTTCCCCACTTTCTTCAATTTAAATCTGAATTTGGCAATAAGGTGTTCATTATCTGAGCCACAGTCAACTCCTGGTCTTGTTTTTGCTGACTGTATAGAGTTTCTCCATCTTTGACTGCAAAGAATATAAATCAATCTGATTTTGATATTGACCATCTGGTGATATCCATGTGTAGAGTCATCTTTTGTGTTGTTGGAAGAGGGTATTTGCTTTGATCAGTGTATTCTCTTGTCAAAACTCTGTTAGTCTTTGCCCTGCTTTATTCTGTACCTCAAAGGCCAAACTTGGATACCCAAACTCCAGGTTTCTCTTGTCTTCCTACTTTTGCATTCCAGTCCCCTATGATGTAAAGGGAGTCTTTTTTTTTTTTTTTTTTGGTGTTAGTTCTAGAAGGTCTAACAGGTCCTTGTTCTTGCAGGTCCTCATAGAACCATTCAGCTTCAGCTTCATTGACATTAGTGGTTGGGGCATAGACTTGGATCGCTCTGATATTGAATGATTTGCCTTGGAAACAAACTGAGATCATTCTATTATTTTTGATATTGCACCCAAGTTCTGCATTTTGGACTCTTTTGTTGACTATGAGGGCTATTCCATCTCTTCTAAGAGATTCTTGCCCACAGTAGTAGATAGAATGGTCACCTGAATTAAATTCACCCATTCCAGTCCACTTTAGTTAACTGATTCCTAAAATGTCAAAGTTCACTCTTGCCATCTCCTGTTTGACCACTTCCAATTTACCTTGGTTCATGGACCTAACTTTCCAGGTTCCTATGCAATATTATTATTTACAGCATCGGACTTTACTTCCATCTCCAGTCACATCCACAACTGGGCATTGTTTTTGCTTTGGCTCAGATTCTTCATTCTTTCTGGAGTTATTTCTCCACTCTTTTCCAGTAGAATATTGGGCATCTACCAACCTGGGGAGTTCATCTTTTAGTATTATATCTTTTATCTTTTCATACTGTTTATGGGATTCTCAAGGCAAGAATACTGAAGTAGTTTGCCATTCCCTTCTCCCATTTTGTCAGAACTCTTCACCATGATTTGTTCATCTTGGGTGGCCTTAACAGGGCATAGCTCATTGTTTCATTGAGTTAGACAAGCCTGTGATTCATGTGATCCATTTGTTTAGTTTTCTGTGATTGTGGTTTTCATTCTATCTGCCCTCTGATAGAGAAGGATAAGAGGCTTATGAAAGCTTCCTGATGGGAGAGATTGACTGTGGGGAAAACTGGGTCTTGTTCTGATGGGCAGGGCCTTGCTCAGTAAATCTTTAATTCAATTTTCTGTTGATGGGCTGGGCTGTGTTCCCTCCCTGTTGTTTGGTCTGAGGCCAAACTATGGTAGGGGAAAAGATGGGTAATGGAGACCTCCTTCCAAAGGACTTGCGCAGGCACTGTTGTATTCAGTGCCCCTGACCCTGCAGCAGGCCACAATTGACCCATGCCTCTGCCAAAGACTCCTGGAGACTCACAGGCAAGTCTGGCTCATACCAACATATGAATTGAATTGAATTGAATTGAAGTTGCTCAGTCATGTCTGACTCTTTGCGACCCCATGGACTGTAGCCCACTAGGCTCCTCCGTCCATGGGATTCTCCAGGCAAGAATACTGGAGTGGGTTGCCATTTCCTTTTCCAGGGGATCTTCCTGATCCAGGGATTGAACCCAGGTCTCCCGCATTGGGGGAAGATGCTTTAACCTCTGAGCCACCAGGGAAGCCCATACCAACATAACTGATTCTATATTTACTACCATCTTCTAGACTTCCCTGGTGGCTCAGATGGTAAAGCATCTGCTTACAACATGGGAGACCCAGGTTCAATCCCTGGATGGGAAGATCCTTTGGAGAAGGAAATGGCAACCCACTCCAGTACTCTTGCCTGGAGAATCCCATGGATGGAGGAGCCTGGTAGGTTACAGCCCATGGGGTCACAAAGAGTCAGACATGACTGAGCAACTTTACTTCACTTCTAGATCTTGTAGAATAGAGATTCTCACTGCTGTGTCAAATGGGGGGTTAGTGAGCCATCTTTTGCTCTGTCTTGTATTAAAGTACCAGAAACACCCCAGTAGCAGTTCTGGTGATACCTTGGCCACTTTAGAAGCTATCCTCCCAGTACTTTCAACCATTACATTAACTCAACCACTTTTGGCTTAAAAGTAGTTTTCCAAGATTGAATCATATAAAATAATTGCTGTTTTACTGCATTTGACCCATAAAAAGGATATTTCATATATTTTAGCAGAATACTACTTCTGCAGCTGACAGCTTCCTGTTCTCTCCTCTGCTTCATCATTTCTCTTTACTCATTATTCTTGCTGCCTTCCAGCTTCTAGTTCCTTATCAGATCAGATCAGTTGCTCAGACATGTCCAACTCTTTGCGACCCCATGAATCGCAGCACGCCAGGCCTCCCTGTCCATCACCAACTCCCGGAGTTCACTGAGACTCACATCCATCGAGTCAGTGATGCTATCCAGCCATCTCATCCTCCGTTGTCCCCTTCTCCTCCTGCCCCCAATCCCTCCCAGCATCAGAGTCTTTTCCAATGAGTCAACTCTTCGCATGAGGTGGCCAAAGTAGAGTCTGCTTGTTGATTTCCCTGCGTCTGGAGGCTTGTGTGAATCAGAACCATTTGTCTCTATTTGTTAACTGGTGATATATGTTGTAATAGTTGCTCCGATTGGCTTGACCAGCCTTCACTCAGAACAGAGCATGCTCTTTGAGTAAAAGTCTCATGCTGGACCCTTCTGTATTCCCTAGCATTCCGTCCAGCCTGAGGTTGACTATATCTAAGACTGATGCCATACCTACTTACATGATACAAAATTTGATTATTAATAAAGCGTAAGTATGCATGAAGGGGATTGTTGAAAGTAGTAGGCATTAGAGTCAATACAATCACCCCTACTTTTTTTTCTCTTTTTATAGTTAGAAAAAATACACACTCATTTCCCAAGCACTCAAAACCACATTTCTCCAGAGGCAGTCATGTTACTTTGATTCTTTTTTCCCCTTCTATGAATCAATGGGGTACATATTCAAATGACCCCACTAAAAACACATGAAGTAAAGAACCCCTGACAATCTACTAGACAATAGACTCAATTATGGTTCATCTCTACCCTCACAAATGTCACCTATCTTGAAGATAACATACGTTTCCCTGTCATGTTCTTCTTCCCAGAATGGGGTTTCCTTATATTTAAATTCCATCCTAATTAGTCTTCACATATTTAAGTTCAATAACACGTATGTAAATAATTTTTGAAAACTGTACCCAGACTGAACAGTTTAGAATGACCCTCAGCTTTTCTTTGCTTTAATACAAACAATAGGTCAAGTTTTCTCCCACTTCCTCATTTTACTGCTTGGCAGGCTGAAGCACTCAAGGTCAAGACCCTGTCTTTCCAAAGTATGATGGAGCCTGAGGTCTGGCTGCTTCCTCTCTCCCTTCCAGACTGCTTCATTTTTTCCCCCCAGTGTGACCAGATGGGCTTTCTTATATCCTGTACATAGTACTAAGTCTGGATTCAGATTTTCAAGATGAATCCAAGTTAAACCTCTCAGTCTCATGGAATCTTTCCAAGGGAAAAATTTTCCAACCCCTCTTGAGCATTTAAAATACCTAAATGATTGCATTAACAATGATTACTCCATCAAACTTTCTTCTAGCCTCATATCTATATCTGGTGGATATTGATTTAGCACATACAGGGATAGAATTGTGCCTGAATTCAACTCATTCTTAGTGAAAATAGGTACAGTCAATCAGAAGAATATATTTTACATAAGAAACATACAAGAGAAATTGCAGTAAAACAGGACAAAAGATTTTCTCGACTATGCTTCATTTTTCTCAATTAAGATATAAAAATCTTAGTATTTTCTTATTCACCCCTAAACAAAAGTGAATAGATCTCATACTTTTTCTTCCTCAAATCTGGACGCAGGGTATCTGATCTATGTGACATACTATAATTAAGTAGTTTCCTGAAATTGTCTTTGAATGATAGCAAGCTGCCTACAATTTCAAATGCTAACTGAAGCTTGACCCTCTTTTGGTTCACTGAATCAGAACTCATTCTGTAGGTGAGAAACATCAAAATATTAAATGCCCATCAACTTTGTTCGGGTAAGGGAAACAGAGCACTATGTCTGAAACACAGAATTTCTGCCTCCCTGCTTTTTTTCCCTCCATATAACTTCATCAACATGGACCTTGGATGGGACTCACGGACTGCCTTTATTTAGGGCCCACAAGAGGTGAAAATTGACTTATTTCATGCCTAAACTGCCAGGTTTGAGCCAATTCCAAGTACATCTAAAAGGAAAACATGTTTATTTAGCATCTTGAAGGTCTCTGTTAAATTTTGAATGTCTTTCTCTCATATTTTAAAAATCTGAGATGAAGGAAGGCATCAACTGTGGTTATTTTAGTTACTTATGTTGACAATTTAAACTTGCTTATAGTTCCAGACATAGATTTTAGACTTTATTTCCAATCTTAGATTGAAAGACATTGTTCCTTAATAAATTAATTTAATAAATCAGAAACTAGGTAGTAGATGCCTCTGAAGACAGAGGCCTTCCTGCCAAAGCATTAAGCTGGCTGGGATCTACACTCTCCAGAATGACAGAACCCCTTCAGTTTTGGATTGACACACATTCATTAGAAATAAATTAGTGTTCCCATCTGGTCTGACTCATTTGATGGGAACAAGAAGTTCTTCTAAAAGTACAAATAGACAGGAGGAAAGGATTGAAAATGAAGGGAAGCATGGGACTTGTGCAATTTTCTTAGGTCTAAGGATGACAAATATAATTTTGATGTATAATTAAAATATTCTGAGCAGAATAACAGCAAGACCACCTATATGTAAAGATATTTATTGACCTGGATTACCCCACAGATAACTGAATTTTCAGTTCTTTAACAACTTCCTCTTAATCAATTTTCAAAACTAGATTCTATTCTACTTTCAAGTGTTAGATTATTAGGGGTTGGACTTCTGAGCCCATTCTGATTTACTTTTATGAAAGCAATGGTGGCATTCATAAATAACCTAATTAAAATGCAAATTCCTTTAGCATGGGCATTTGAAACAAGTGGTTCTGAACTTCTTCCAACTTCTAAGCCCTCTGTAAGTTACATGTTACAATCAATAGTCGGGGAGGGGAGCGGGGCATGTAAAAAAAAAAAAAAAAAAAATATATATATATATATATATATATATATATATATATATTGAGCCAAAGTGCTCAATCACCATGGGGCACTCAACACACTGTAAATCAAGTTTATTTATTACACTCTTTTTGGCAAAGCAAAGATTTTCTTGATTTTTTTTTTTTTTTTTTTGGTCAGGCAATCAAAATTCTCCTTTACTCTTGAAGTTCTTAAATTTCTTTCTACTCCCATTTTAATCTCTTCAGCTTTTATAGGCTGATAAAATGAACTTGTCTTGGTAGAATTAATATAAATTATTTTTGTTTTAAGTGTTTCATGCAGAAATTAAATTTTCAAAAACACACATAAATATAACGGGTTAAATTGACACAGAAATGTAGCATATTTAGTTTAGTACACCAAACTATCTTGATTATCATGGGCAATCTTAAACTGGCATCTAAAGTAAGATTTCCATTGAGTCAATGTTTTTCATTCTCTCTGTCATCATAGTTCAAGGAATAAAGTTCATGAATGATAAGCCAAAGAAATTTGCCAATTCTAACAATGTATTTTTCTTCTTTCATCGATGAACTAGAAAAGAATTGTTCACTTATATCACTTAGCTTTTGGAAACCTGATAATATCTTTCTCAAAGAAAGACTATATGGAAGAGCCACAAAGATATGTGTGAAAGGAAGTGAGGGTATGTTATCAAAATAGTGGAAAATATAGAAAATTAGCTTTCAAATGCAATTTTATCCAAATCACTGACTTTTTTTTACCCTGTTCTGAATTTGGAAACTAAACTTGAACTTGGTTTGAATTAGCACTGATTCTTGGGTGGTTGGAGAGTAAGTTTAAGATGTCTAACAATTTTTCACTCTGAGGATCAAGCATTTTATCACATGAAATAAGAGCCAAGTTATAATCTATAAAGAAAATATTCTTGTTTAATTTTGGATTCAGGCTTTCTTCACTATAGAGAGCCAATATTTCTTTCCAAGTCACTTACAGGAGACAGCAGTCTTAATGTTTTATGGCATACATGTCTATATGTATAGTTTAGAATCCACAAAAACATGACCATTGGTTTTAAGTCAGGGTTCCTGAAATGGACTCAGAAGAGGAATGTGTTTACAGATGTTTGGCTGGCTGCTTAGTCAGGGTCTTGTAGGGGTAATACTTTAATTGAAACCACCATTAAGGTCTAGTTTTCTACTTAAGACATTGTTAGAAATTCAATATTGTAAATACAGTCTGAGATAATCATTCTCTCCAGAACCAGTTCATATAAGCCCAATTCATAAGAGACTTATGGACTGTATTTAGTCTCCTTCTCTGTGCTCTAAGCAACTTGAATATCTTCCTGCCAAGTATAATCCCCCCTCACATCTTTTAAACTAGATCCTTCCTATGTCTGAAATGTTGTCATCAGGTCTCTGTTTCATTGGCTCTCAGCAGAAGCATCAGTTGCCTCAGAGAAGCCCTCTTTGACTACACTGTGCAGGGTAACTTCTCTCTGGGTTTCTCTGTTCTAACTTACTTTATCTTTTCACATAGTTCTTGAAGGGTTAATCTCTCAGTCATGTCTGACACTGTGTGACCCCATGGACTGTGCCCACCAGGCTCCTCTGTCCATGGGGTTCTCCAGGTAAGAATACTGGAATGGGTAGTTGTTCCCTTTCCAGGGGGCCTACCCAACCCAGGGATGGTGCTACCTAAAATACTATTATTCATTTAATTTTTTACCAATTTAATTATTTCCCTTTCCTCCCACAAGTCCATGGGTCCCATGAGGAGAGTCTTTGTCTTTTTTTTGCTACTGTCTCAGCACCAAGACTAGCAAAAAGCTGGTTCTTAGCATATTTATGGGGAGGAAGAGAAATAGGGCAGCAGCAATGGCATAACTTTTGAATTTCCCTGTGTCAATCCACAGAACAACATGGCAACTAAGATAGCTAAACATTAACACACAAACACCAAATAGCATATGAAGGTTAAAAGGCGATCCCCCTGCAAACTTCAAAATTTAAGCAGCCATCTGCTGCCACAGATGTGTGATGTACCAACAACTGTAGGGGAAAAAAAAAAAAAAAAAGCAGAGGGAAGGAAAAGAGACTTCTGCAGTCCTAAAAGCCAGAGAACCCAGAAATTGCCAGCAGATACTTGGTTGCAAAAGGGAAGACTGCTCACTCTCTGTGCAAAGTCTGGTGGGCCAATGGGAGAATAGCATCCCAAACCAGGAGTAGGCATTGCAGGCTCTGGTGTGAAGGTACAAGGACACCTCAGGAAAGCTAGGTTGTTCTGAGCCAAATGAAGACCAGAAAATAATTAAATTCCCTACAATGGTCAATTTTATGTGTATTTCGCCTGGGCTATGGGGTGCCCAGGTATTATTCTGAATATTTCTGTGAGGGTGTTTTTGGATGAGAGTCACATCTAATCAGTAGACTGAGCAAAGCTAATTGTTCTTTCTTATGGACGTGGGCCTCATTGGAACACTCAATGGCCATAACAGAACAAAAAGACTGACCTTTCCCTAAAGAAGTGGATGTTCCCCCTGCTTGACTATCTTCAAACTGGAACATCAACTTTTTCTTACTTTTGGACTTGAACTGAAGTGATGCCTCTTCCTGGGTCTCCAGTCTGCCGACTCTGTTGGGTCATTGGCTTGCCAGTTCACCTTAAAGATCTGGGAACTAGTCAGCTTCCATGATAGCGTGAGCCAAATATTTATAATAAATATATTAAATAGACAGATAGATCCCTTATTCATTCTATTTATCTGGGGAAACCCTTACTGATACAGTCTTTTTCAGAACAGAGTTTCACTGAGGGGAAACTGTTAGGAATAAAATCCAAATTGAGCTTTAAGAGGCACTAAAGACAAGAGAAGGAGATGAAAGAAGGGAATAATAAAAGTAAAATTCAGAGAAGTAGATCTAACCAACAGAAAAGACAACCTATGTTCCAGACAACCCACTCTTGGAAAGCTATTCCTGCCTATTTCCTTTCCCTGGAACACACACATACAAATCTTAGATATAAGTAACTTAGGGTTAAAATTTATATTGCACATGAAGCTGTTGTAATAAAAAGTGCTATTATAATTTTTAATTGTCTTCACAGAAAAAGAAAACTGGTAAGAAAAAAAACATGCCCACAAATCAGAGGAAAATTGTAATCTCATTTTAAGAGGGGCTAAAAGATATTTAAGATGATTATATAAGATATGAAAGAATACCATACATCAGAAACAGAAAAATTATAAATGAGACACTTGGACTAAATATAGATTTTAAAATGGGCTCATAGATCTTAGGGAAAAGTTGAAAAGAAAAAACCCTGTTCTGGAGTTCTGAAAAAAACATTTCAGGAAACTCAACTAGAGTAAGTATTAAGAGTAAATACATACCATGAAAAATATTATAAGGATGAAAAGAAGAAAGAGAAAAAGAAGAAGCAGGAGACAGATGAGAAGGGAGTAGGAGGAGGGCAAGGAAGAGATCAATTTAAAAAATATACCCACAGAATAGCAATTGCCAAAGAGAAGATGTAATGTCAGAACAAATATAAAAATACCATTTTTAAAATGACTTGAAATGGACCAATTCTTTGATATATCAAGTACAAAATCAAAGTCAAGAAGAAATAATGTGAATGTCTCTATATTTATTAAAGACATTTTAGACATTAGACACTTAGACATTTAGACATAAAGACATTAAAGACAAAGAACTAAATAGACATTTCTCCAAAGAAGACATACAGATGGCTAACAAACACATGAAAAGATGCTCAGCATCACTCATTATCAGAGAAATGCAAATCAAAACCACTATGAGGTACCATTTCACACCAGTCAGAATGGCTGCGATCCAAAAGTCTACAAATAATAAATGCTGGAGAGGGTGTGGAGAAAAGGGAACCCTCTTACACTGTTGGTGGGAATGCAAACTAGTACAGCCACTATGGAGAACAGTGTGGAGATTCCTTAAAAAACTGGAAATAGAACTGCCTTATGATCCAGCAATCCCACTGCTGGGCATACACACTGAGGAAACCAGAAGGGAAAGAGACACGTGTACCCCAATGTTCATCGCAGCACTGTTTATAATAGCCAGGACATGGAAGCAACCTAGATGTCCATCAGCAGATGAATGGATAAGAAAGCAGTGGTACATATGCACAATGGAGTACTACTCAGCCATTAAAAAGAATACATTTGAATCAGTTCTAATGAGGTGGATGAAACTGGAGCCTATTATACAGAGTGAAGTAAGCCAGAAGGAAAAACATAAATACAGTATACTAACGCATATAATATGGAATTTAGAAAGATGGTAACAATAATCCGGTGTACGAGACAGCAAAAGAGACACTGATGTATAGAACAGTCTTATGGACTCTGTGGGAGAGAGAGAGGGTGGGAAGATTTGGGAGAATGACATTGAAACATGTAAAATATCATGTATGAAACGAGTTGCCAGTCCAGGTTCGATGCACGATACTGGATGCTTGGGGCTAGTGCACTGGGACGACCCAGAGGGATGGTATGGGGAGGGAGGAGGGAGGAGGGTTCAGGATGGGGAACACATGTATACCTGTGGCGGATTCATTTTGATATTTGGCAAAACTAATACAATTATGTAAAGTTTAAAAATAAAATAAAATTAAAAAAATAAAACTGTCTGTACTTAAAAATATAGCCTAGAAATATATAAAATTAAAAAAAAAGACATTGACTTTGTAATTAAAAGCTTCCCATAAGAAAATATGTTAAATTGTAGCAAACATCTCAGCAATAATTACTACCAATTCTATAGAAAGTCTTTCAGAAATTTCAAAAAGAGGAAACACTTTCTAACTCATTTAGTGATATAAGAATTACTCTGGAGCACAAACCATACAAAGATTGTATGCAAGAAAAGAGAACTACAGATCAACATCCCTCATGAACAAAGATGCAAAAATTCTAAACAAATTAAATTCAAGAACACTTTAAGAGGATAAGGGTTTATTCCAGGAAGGTAGAGTGCTCTTTAGCATTTGAAAAATCAATAAATGTAATTCACCATATTAACAAATAAAGTAAGAAAAACTATACAAGAAGTTCAATAGATAAAGAACAAACATTTGACAAACCTAACATACATTTTTTATCAAATTCTCAGCAAATTATGGATAAAAGAAAATTTTCTCAAATAAAAGAAATTTTCCTCAGCCTGGTAAAACTGATAAAAGGCAGCTGTAAAAGTCCTAGAGCTATCTCATAATTCATGATGAGAAAATGAACTTTTTTTTTTTCTCCTAAAGGCAACAAAGGCAAGCATATCTGCTCTGACCATTTATATGCAACATGGTCCAAGAGGTTAAAAAAAAAAGAAAAATGAAAAGTATCTATATTTTTTGAAAAAGAAATGTTTATATTCATAGGCAACATGCTCATCTATGTACACCATCTGATGCAATCTACAAAAAGACTATTAGAACTACTAAGAAAATTTTTCTAAATAGTAGAATTTAAAAATATATGTATACAAATATCAAGTGTATTTCTACATCACAACTAACAATCAGTAATTGAAATAAATAGAACAATGTCATTCTCAATTACATCAAAAATACAAAATCCTTAGAGTAAAATCTGGCAAAAGAAGTACATATGAAATACATTGAAAACCTCAGAATATTGAGAAAAAATTAAGAAAACAAAATAAATGGAGAGAAATACTTTGTTATGAGTTGGAAAATTCGTGTTGTTAAAATGTAAATTCTTCCCAAACTTATTCATGGATTCAAAACAATTGTAATCAAAATTCAAGTTTTTTTGTACTAATTGATATACTGTGTGTAAAATTCATTTGGAAATCCAAAGGACCTAGAATAGCTAAAGTAATTAAAAAAAAAAAAAAAAGGAAAGCCAAAAGTAATCAAGACAGTATAGTTCTGGCATAAATATGGATAAATAGATCAATAAAAGGCACAGAAATATATTTTGAAATATATGAACACCTGATTCTTAACAGTGGTGCAAAGGCAATTCAGTGGAGAAAAGAGAGTATTTTTAACAAATAATGCTAGAAAAATGGATATCCACATGAAGGAAAATGAACTATGAACTCAAGACATAGATCTAAATATGAAATTAAAAATACTAAAAGCATAAAATCAAGAAAAAACAAATGATGAAATCTTTATGACCTTGGTTTGGGCAAAATTTCTTAATTATGATGCTAAAAAACACATGCCACAAAAAATTGGTACATTACACTTCATCAAAATTAAAAGTTTCTGCTGTTTAAACTACAGTGTTACAAAAAAGAAAAGATGAGGCACAGAAGAAGAATTTTGTGAAGCACAGGTCTTCATAAAGGCTGTGCATCCAGAATATACACACGTTCTCAGACTCCATAATCAAAGAGCAAAGAACCCAGGAGAAAATAAGCGGACAATCTGAATAGACACTTTGAAAAAGAAGACATACAGATGGCAAGTACGCTCATGGGAAGACATTTGGCAATAGCCCCAAACTGGACACAAGTCAAATGCTTATCAAAAGATAACAGATGAATGCACAGTAGCACATCTATATGGTGAGTGACTCAGAAATAAAGAACAATGAACTATTACCAGTTATTATGCCACCACATGGGGAAGTCTCAAAAGAATGATAATAAGAATAAAATAATTATATTCTCAAAGATGTCTGGAGATTGGGAGTCAGAAGGATAAGAGGCTCCCTGGTGGGTCAGTGGTTAAGACTCTGCACTTCCACTGCAAGGGGCGTGAGTTCCATCCCTTGGTTGGGTAATGAAGATTTCGCATGCCATTCTGTGTGGCCAAAAAATTATTTTAAAAAAGGAAGAAACGTTAAAGTTAACGGATATGTTCACCCCTGACTGCATTCTTGCTAACTCTTCTTTTATCTGTTTGCACAGTTGCAGAGAGTGAAACATTTTGTTTGAATTTACATTATTTAATAGAGCCTGTATTCAGCAACAAGCTCATAAATTCCTGGAAATTGAACAATCAGCTCTTGAAAGCTGCCTTTGGACAAGCTTCAGCACACCACCCTAACTGACCCTCTAAAAAGAACTAGGCCCAGATGGTTTCATAGTAGAATTCTAGCAAAACTTCAAAGGCCCCAGTGTTATGTAACATTTTCCAAAGCATAAAAAATAAAGGAAAACTCTCTAACGTTTTTAACAAAGCAAATGTAACATTTGTAAGTATATAAATCCATAAGAGCAGTACAAAAACTATTAAAAACCAATGCTACTTGTGAATATCAATGCAACATTACTAAATAAAATAATAGTAAACAGAATCCAACAGTACAGGAATGAAGTAATAAATCAGACATTTAAAGAATTCACAATTAGTTCAATATTAGGAAGTCTTTCCATAATACACAATGATAATCAATCTAAGAAGACAAATTACAAATATGTCTTCAGAGATGCAGAAAAAAACTTGGCCAAAATTCAATACTCATTGCTAATAAAAGCTTTCCAGAAAATAGAAACTGTTCAATGTCCTGGCAAGGTAGATAAAGTATAACCATAAAAGATGAGAGATGAATGGGGAGAATGTTTCAAAACATAGAATAATCTTGCTAATATCCTCTAGGATTCAAGATTTTAGTATAAAAGAAATATGCAAATAACATCAAAAAAGTAATTTAAATTGGAGTTTAAAGTGGAAATAGCAGTATAAAGTCAAGATATGTTTTCTCTTAAATACCTATTTCCTAGTTTGAAGACTGAAAATATCTAGACTAAACTCAGAGTAATAAGTACCCTAAGGGCCTGGATTTAGGAGTCTCAGTATCACTCCCTACTGAAGATAACAATGTCTTTTAGATAAATCATGGATTCTAGATTTAAAGGAGAAAACATACAAGATAAGTATGGAATATCTTGTCATAGCAGAAAATAAGGACTCTGAAGCAGCTTTTAAAAAGGCCAAATGAACAAGGGAACAAAGTTGGGACTGTTAGGACATTAATAAAGACACGAGAACATGTCAAGTACATTTATTTCCATGAATTCACAATGATACAAAACAAACAGATGATTTGAGGAATGCTAATGAGAGAAATAATAATAATAATTTCATTATTATTTTGAAAATGAAATAAGATATGGTTTTACAAGTTAATCAAGGGAGAAGGAAACATAAGATGCAATTATGCATTTATTATATCTTTTATTTTTGTATCATCTGAATTTCAGAATAATTAAATAGTTGATAAAGGGATGTTTCTATTGTATAAAAGTTTTCCAGTTACTTATTACAAAAAGGAATAATAAAATTAGAATATCTTAATAACACTGTAGTGTATAATTAAAATTTGCTGAAAGAGGATAACTTGAGTTCTCAAATAAATATGCAAATTGTAAATTGAGGTGATGGATGTGTTTATTAACATGATGGGAATTCTTTCAAAATTTATATTATATTAAATCATCATGTTATACATTTTAAACATCTTACAATTTTATTTAATTATACCTCAGTAAAACTGGGAAATGAAAGAAAGTCAGTTTTCAAACCTTTTGTAAACCTTAATAAATTTATGAAAGGGTAGTGATAAATGACTGCAAATATCACAGAGAGAGAGAAATCCAGACACCATGTATCTAATGATGCATGTGTAAATCAAACCAAAAAAAAAAATACAACAAAGAAACAAAAACTGAATTTGCATAGGATTAAGTCTTTCACATCAGTCCGAGTACCGTTGAGAGAAACCCTGTAGTGATTTGGGTAGGAAATATTTAACATAAAAAATTATTTGCTATACCTCAAGACTACTGTGATGAGAGATTAGAGACTATGGGGTACAGAGAATCCTAAATAATAGAGTAAGTAGCAGAGACAGGGAAAAGCTGCTTCCTATGGGGGTTAAAACAGAAAACTCAAAAAGGAACAAATCTGGAAAAGACTCCCAATCAGTGATGAGATCTAGATCTCACTGGAGAGAGTATGTCCAGGCACACCGAACGTCGAGTCACTAAGATCCTTCACGTTAAGGAGCTGGTTGAGAATCTTTCTTATGGGATCTCAGAGGACGTTGTCAAAGAGGAGACTCAGTCAGGGGAGCTCACTGGGAAACCACTCTCTGGGGTGATTGAGAAACTGTCCAACGGGAGGGGCTGTGTCCCAGAACTTACTGCAAAACTGCCCAGAGGGTGCCAGCGAGGTCACCCCAGGGAGGTGGCACTGCAGAAGATGGCCAAAGATCAGCCTAGGACCAGGAGGCAGAGCTTCTTTCTCTTTTAGGATCCCTTTGGCACCTGGTACTGATAAAGCCTGACATCATGCTCACTTGTCAAAGAAAATATGTTCCAGGATCAAAAGTCATGCAATGAAGTTGGACTGGGAAGTGAGGGGCAATAGACTGATAATTGGTGAACTTCTAGCTCTCACTCCTCATACATTGAAATACAGGGGACCCAAGGGGTGTTTTAGTTGGCTCGGGTTGCATTAACAAAATGCCACCGACCAGGTGGCCAAAACGACTGATGACCGGAAGTTCAAGGTCAAGGTGTCATCAGGGTTGGTGTCTCCTGAAGCTCTTCCTGACTTAAAGACAGCCGCCTCCTCCCTGTGTCCGCACTGACCTTTTTTCTGTGTGTGAAATGAGACAGAGTTCTCTGGTATCTTTCCCTCTTGTTTTTGTGTGTGTGTGTGTGTGTGTGTGTGTGTGTGTGTGTGTGGTGTTTTATTTTTCTAGCATTAAAAATCATTTAATTAGGATCAATAAACTATCAGTACATTGTTTTCTAGGTTTGGACATAGATTTAAAAAAATAAGATAAATCAATAAAATAATAATCCACCATCAGTACATAAAATAAAAAAAATATTTTAACATAGAAATAGCAAGAGTAATTTCAAAATGAAAACTAAGCAGAGAATAAAGGACAGGATACTTAAATAAACTCATCTCTAAGGATAACTCACTCTTATAATAGTATTTGTTTCATCACAGATTAATGATGTACCAGCATGCCCACTGGGCTTTAGGGAGACAGCTATAAAAGGTGGCTTTGCATCAGCAAACATGGAGACGATATGAATAGCTATTAATTTTTATTTTTGTTTTGTCTCTTCTTCTTACAAAGACTGTGTCCTGTCAGATTAAGGCCCTAACCTTATAGCTTCCCTTTTTAGGTCCTGCCTCCAAATGCAGTCATCTTGGAGGTTAGGGGTTTTAACATATGGATTTTGGGAGTATCACTATTCAGTCTGTAACAAGGGACAAAGGCAATGACATGGTCATCTCATGGGGTTACAATCAGAAAAGCTGAAACAAAACACAGGGAAATTTATTGACTGAAAGCATAATCAGCACATGCAACTAATAATAAAGCTATTTTGGCAGATTCTACAATTATGAGATACGTGATGCTGTTAACAATCTTTTCAGATGTGATAATGTTAGTGGATAGTGGTTTTTAAATTTGTCATCTTTTGAAGTTACATGCTAAAATACTTACAAAGTGCTGTCACAACTTGGCTCTTAATGTCACTCCACAGAGAATGAAATTAAGTAGAGATGAATTAAGTTTGCTGAGTCAATAATTGTTGATGCTAATTGACAAGCACGTGGAGAGCTGATTAGACTCTCAGTTTTTGTATGTTTAACATTGTCCATAATAAAGATAAAAATAACAGTGACAAATAAGTATGACTGTAAATAAAAGATTAATAACTGTAAAAGAATACTATATATAACTTTATGTCAATTCCTTTAAAATGGCTATATTTTGCTGCTGCTGCTGCTGCTATATCACTTCAGTCATGTCCGACTCTGTGCGACCCCATAGATGGCAGCCCACCAGGTTCCCTCGTCCCTGGGATTCTCCAAGCAAGAACACTGGAGTGGGTTGCCATTTCCTCCTCCAATGAATGAAAGTAAAAA
The DNA here is from genome assembly GCF_029378745.1 of Bos indicus. Lineage (NCBI taxonomy): Eukaryota > Metazoa > Chordata > Mammalia > Artiodactyla > Bovidae > Bos > Bos indicus. Next base: position 21,115,346 of record NC_091768.1, on the reverse strand, counting down.
GTGAAAGTGAAGTCGCTCAGTCGTGTCCGACTCTTCGTGACCCCATGGACTGCAGCCTACCAGGCTCCTCCATCCATGGGATTTTCCAGGCAAGAGTACTGGAGTGGGGTGCCATTGCCTTCTCCTATATTTTAGGAGGCTATAAATTCAGAATATAAATTATGGTTTGCCTTGAGAATTGGAAACTGAGAATCAATTAAAATGTTAAGTATTAGAACAAATTGTCAAATTTCCTTCAAAAAAGACACCATAACTAAATGACTTTACAGGAAAAATATTTTAAACTATCAAGGATCAGAATGTATCATATTTTAGAATTTCCATGTCATATGCACTAGCGTGTGTGTGTGTGTGTGCTCAGTTGTGTCCAATTCTTCGTGACCCCATGGACTGTAGCCTGCCAGGTGCCTCTGACCATGGAATTTTCCAGGCAAGAATATTAGACTAGGTTTCCATTTTCTTCTCCAGGGGATCTTCCAGGCCTAGGGATCAAATTCTCCTCTCTTGCTTTTGTAGTAAAGCAGATTCTTTACCACTGTGCCACCTAGGAAGTCCAAGTCATGTTAGCCAGTAAAGTCCACAACTTGATATCACTTTGTATCTGAAAGTTGCTTGAAAGGAGAGACTATTTTTAAATACAAAAACAAGATCAATAATAATATTAGGCAAAGAATGTAGTGGTACTACCAATAGTGAATTTTTTTACAACTTTCTGGAAGATAAAGAGAAGAAGATATTGGAATGACAAAACAGAATTGAGAAATCTCTAAACTATCACGGATTACCAAAGAGCTTTTGGAGAACTATGTGTCCCTGAAAATTGAAACAAAACTGTAACAAAACTGTGGTAGAGTGAGCCAAAAGGCAAAAAACCAATTTAAGGAGTTCAAGAGACATAGGTCGATTGCTGCCTTGGGACTCTGCTGTTTATGGTGACCAAGTGATGGTTACAGATGTGGCCTACAGAGCTGTGGATGGAAACCTACAGGGCTCCTTGGCGGCAGCAAAGCCTTTGATCATACTGGTTTTCATGGGTTATTCTTAAAAATCACTTTGGCAAACCAAATTGATAGGCCAAGAATAATGATTTGTGCAAGTAAAGACTTTCAGGAAAGAGGCTTCCAGTTATTTTTCTAGACTGACCAAAAGCAACCAGCAACACTTTGATGAGGGAGAGCTGTCAGGTCATATTTGAATTCCACTTTTAGTAATTAGTAATTAATTACTAATTTTAATTTAGTATTTAAAAGGTGATGATTTATACTTTATTATATAAACAAAGTATAAGAATTTCTCAACCCATAGAATGATTTCATTTTTTTAACCATTTTGTCATAGTCATACATTCTGGCTTAAATAAATAGCTCTTAGCCATTCCTGGGATTGCTTACAATAAACCCGTGTAGTCTTAGGCTGGGAGAAGGCAATGGCACCCCACTCCAGTACTCTTGCCTGGAAAATCCCATGGACGGAGGAGCCTGGTAGGCTGCAGTCCACGGGGTCGCTATGAGTCGGATGCAACTGAGTGATTTCACTTTCACTTTCCACTTTCATGCATTGGAGAAGGAAATGGCAACCCACTCCAGTGTTCTTGCCTGGAGAATCCCAGGGACGGGGGAGCCTGGTGGGCTGCCATCTATGGGGTCGCACAGAGTCGGACATGACTGAAGCGACTTAGCAGCAGCAGCAGCAGTCTTAGGCTGAATCTTCTATGTTGTTTTGAATCAATTTCAAACTTTCTGGAGCTCACTTTCTCTATTTTATTTATTTTTTTTTTTCAGAGCTTTGTGACTATCTCCATTCCTTCTTCTTCAATTTCCTCCTACCAGTTACTCGGCACTCCCTAAATTTATGCCCCATTTTGCACTTACTTTTCTAACAAATGCAGAAGTCTCTTTCAGGAAAAAAAAAAAAAAATGTTTTAAATTGCCCTCTCCTGCTCATGCACTACCATTGCCAGGAAGATACAGCATGTCTGGTTCCCAGCCTCTGTCCTGTGAAAGGGCCAGCTCCTTTTAGAGACACCCCAGCATAGGAGGAGATTTGGGAGGAAATGGAACAGATATCTTAAATGGTGTAAATGGTGCTGGTGGTATGTTATTAAAGAAAAAAACTAACTACCATTTTCAGAATATTTTTGTGCATGTGATGCATCCTAGGAATGTACCTTGGTATTTGAAAAAGACAGGTCTTCCTTAAAAGTCAGCTCTTGCAGGATTCACTTATCCTTTTAGCCGTATCCAAGCAAGTGGATTAATCCTATGAGATTCTCTGGGATCTTGACTGAACAGTGAATGAACAGAAAGACCTTAGGATCTCTGTTATGAAAACCAAGGAATGGATGAAAGTCTACACCTATTATGTTCTTGCTTTAATTGTTATCTTAAAAAAGAGAATTGAAAAATCTTACACAAGACTTTGTTTTCTGCATTCCTTTAAGCTGATATCTATTCAATAAGACCAAGCCTGGCAAATTCTTCACCAAATGGTCTGTAACTCCACTCTAAGAATGCTGATGGTGTGGCAGTTGATAAATGTAGACAGAGAATTTCTAGAAACTTTGATTTCAAGAACGGTTTTTATAAGAACAGAATATTATGGACCTCTTTAAAATTAAGAGAGACCATAGATCTCAGTTCTTCCAAGAAAATAATATTTTAATGTATCAGTTCAGTTCAGTTCAGTCGCTCAGTCATGTCCGACTCTTTGTGACCCCATGAATCCCAGCACGCCAGGCCTCCCTGTCCATCACCAACTCCTGGAGTTCGCTGAGACTCACATCCATCAAGTCAGTGATGCCATCCAGCCATCTCATCCTCTGTCGTCCCCTTCTCCTCCTGCCCCCAATCCCTCCCAGCATCAGAGTCTTTTCCAATGAGTCAAATCTTCTCATGAGGTGGCCAAAGTACTGGAGTTTCAGTTTTAGCATCATTCCTTCTAACGAAATCTCAAGGCTGATCTCCTTCAGAATGGACTGGTTGGATCTCCTTGCAGTCCAAGGGGACTCTCAAGAGTCTTCTCCAACACCACAGTTCAAAAGCATCAATTCTTCAGCACTCAGCCTTCTTCAAAGACCAACTCTCACATCCATACATGACCACTGGAAAAACCATAGCCTTGACTAGACGGACCTTTGTTGGCAAAGTAATGTCTCTGCTTTTCAATATGCTATCTAGGTTGGTCATAACTTTCCTTCCAAGGAGTAAGCGCCTTTTAATTTCATGGCTGCAGTCAGTATCTGCAGTGATTTTGGAGCCCCCAAAATAAAGTCTGACACTGTTTCCACTGTTTCCCCATAGTCTCTGGCTAAGAAGAGTAACAAAGTTTGTTCTTTGTAGGCAAATATGTCCCCAGGGTCAGGACATTTTATATATCCTTCCAGCTGATACCTCCTAGTAACTGGCTCTACATTCTTAAAGATGGAAAAATGTACACATGACAAATAAAACTTTGTAGCACTTTTTTTTTGGCTCTGCTTTTTTTTTTGGCTTGGCTTTGGGGATCCTAGATCTCCATTAAGGATTGAATCCATCCCCAGGTAGGAAAGTCCTGCCCACAGGACCACCAGGGAATTGCCCAGAAGTAATACTTTGTTATTGAACACAAAAGGAAGCTGTAAAGAGAGGAAAGGGGAGAGATTTTGAAATCAGAATTCTGGAACTCTGTGTCTCCCTTCTGCCATAGAGAAGTGCCCTGATACTGGATATTATTCACCACCTCTGGGGATAGTAAGGGGTAAAAGTAGCAGCACAATGGATTTGAGAGTACTTGCAAAATGTAAAGCCCTTACACATACTGACTATATAGTGCATCATTATTACAGAAACTTAAAGAAAAGAGTCAATAATGTATCAATGTATTTTAATAACAACTAAGATTCCTTGTACAAGCAATATCATATGATATTTGTCTTTCTCTATTTGGCTTACTTCACTTAGTATGATAATCTTCAGGTCTATACATGTTGCTGCAAATGACATTATTTCCTCTTTTTTATAGCTGAATAATATTCCATTGTATATATGTACCACATTTTCTTTATCCATTCATTTGTCAATAGACATGTAGGGTGCTTCCATGTCTTGGCTAATTAGGGCTGCCGTGAACACTGGGATGCATGCACCCTTTCGAAACTAAGAAAAATCTACATGTAATGATAAACAAGAGAGAAAAGAAGAAAATAACAGATCTTTTTCACAAAATGCCGAATTGTTCTGTGGAATTGTAGAGCAGAGTGATATCCATTAGCTCCAATTCACCACTAAGTGATAGAAAAGATTCATTCCTTCTTTCCTCCTCTGTAAATAAGAATGCTATTTATCACTTCTCTTTCCCACAGTACGGCAATGACATAATAATTCAATGCATTAAAATATTTTGAATTCCCTCAAGAATGAGGTGCTAAAGATGTTTGTTGCCTCATAAATCTAATGCAGAATATTCCTGCAGATTCCAGTGTGGTTGGAAGGGTGGTAATTATAAATTGAGAGAAACATATTTTAAAATGACAAAAAGAATTTAAATGATGCCATAAGAATTGGAATCAAAAAGAAAGAACTAGAAATAAGAATTTGACCCTTATTTAAAATCAAATGTGACAGTTTAGATCATTCAGCTCCTTGCTGCCCTTGGCAGGCTGCCTGTTGTGTGAGGTAAAAGTGGGAAAGGAATTCAACGTGGTACTTAGATAAGGTGTAAATCCCTAAGATTTTTTTCAAGGAAAAAATATTCTCAAATACTAGTAATGTCATTTTTCATTTAAGTTATAGAACTTCAAAGTATCTCATTTTCAAAACAGGCCTGAAGAAATGAATACCAAGTCTGAAATGCAGTAGCTGTCTCTCTTGATAAAACAGCCCAAGACTCACAACAAAGAATAATCCGATTGGGGTCATCAGTTCATTTCTAGAAGTTGTCAATGTTCCTATGATTCCAGTGATCACTTTGAACTTGAGGGGTTCTAGTCTCATTAAAAAAAGAAGTCAACAAGCTCTATGGTCCTTCATCCAAATCCATTGCACAGCATCAAACTCCTTTGCTGAAGGAGTTCATCTAAATGTGTGAAATTAATCCTTTTTCTGGACGAGGGGGCAGGTGTCTTAAAAGCCTACTTGTTTCCTTAAATCTACACCTTCCAACACAGATGAGTTTAGTATTTCAGGGGCAGTCACTAGGGGAAGCTGTGAGCCTGCCAGTTCTGGTCCAGACTCCGGCTCGTCGACACGTCTCACAAAGACCACCTTTGTGGGCTGCATTCTTTTCCCATCAGGCAGTGCTGCCCTGACCTGGGGTGTGTTTTTCATTTCCAAAGAATATGCTGATCTTCCCTAAATGATCTACTGAAAACTGAGTGTTGAAGCACAAATGAAAACTGAAAAGTGCCATTTAGCACACAACGTAATTATTTCACGGCCTATTGCAAGTTAGCAAAGGCCTGTTTCAACTTGTAAGATGTGAAAGCCAGCCCGTGCCGTATCATAATATTTTGAAACAATTTTAAATCCCTCTTTTCCTGGGTTGGTGGCTGTAGAGGAGGAAGGGAGAAGGGGATGCTATTTTCATGTGGAATAGCTTTTTAAAGACCAAGCAGTCATAAAACCTCGATTAAAAGTGAACAAACATTGAATTCAATATCTGCATGACCAGACTTTTTTTAAGAGGAACTAGCTTAACCTCAGGAAATAGTATAAGCAATCCTAGGTATTAAATTCACTTTGTACTAAAATTTAATCCAGCCGAGCATACCATTAAAGTCAATACCATGAATAGCCATACAGTGTGGACAGGTACACACTCACTTTTAATACCACGTAAGTTTAACTTTACACACATTCTATACAGAAAGTGCTAAGTGGAAGAAAAATTGAGTTTATGTAACTGCAAATTCTCACTAAGATTCCCTCCATAAATTAATCTTTTTAATAGTTTATTAGATGTCATTTTTCCATTAACACTCTAAAGCTCTATAAAATTAGTGTCTCTGCTGCTAGCAATTGAGAATAACTTCTAATTAGGAAAAAAAAAAGGGAGGAAAGATAAAAAGAATTACATTGTTGGCCAGAATAATTCTAAATGCTAGCAATGAAAGCAACTGTTCTCCCTTCTAGAGACAGCTGTGCAGAGCTCCGCAGGAAAGGGTTTTCCTTTTGACTCATCTCTTACGTGACTATATCACAAATAAATCTGGGAAAAAGGCAATTTGTTTCCCAGCCCAGAGAGCAGATGATAGAGGAGAAAATGTGCAACTCCTTTCCTACTGTCAGTGAACTAAAATTTTTCAAAATTTCTGGAAAATTATTTTTAAATAAAACCTTAATGATTGCAAATTCTCTTAAATAATATCCTTATGTTTTCTCACCTGTGTCTACAACACCATCACCCAAACTGGACTTTTGTTTACTGAGCCCAGTACAGTGACTGGTGTCTGTGTATACATGTTCAGTTATGTCCAACTTTTTTGTGACCCCATGGACTGTAGCCTACCAGGCTCCTCTGGCCATGGGATTTTCCAAGCAAGAATACTGGCGTGGGTTGCTATTTTCTTCTCTAGAGGATCTTCCCAACCCAGGGATCGAACTTGCATCTCCTGAGTCTCCTACACTACAGGCAGATTCTTTAGGACTAAGCCACTGGGGAAGCTCCAGAAGCTTCTTGAGGAGTGTTATGTGACTTTGGCCTTACGCCTAGCCCCAACCATTCCTCAGTGCTCTCTTTCTTCAGTCAGTGTAAATAGGTTGTCAAAAAAGATTTCATTGAAAAATTGAGGAACAACATGCCCAAATATGTTTATTCAAGTGTCCACCATATGCCAAGCCCTGTATCTGGGAATATAAATAAAGACTCAAGGATAATTGATGCTATTTTACATATTATCTCTTTTTATTATAATTTGTTGTTTTTCGGTCACTAATTCATGTCCAAGTCTGCAACCCCATGGACTGCAGCATGCCAGGATTCCCTGTCTCTCATCATCTCCCAGAGTTTGCCCAAGTTCATGTCCATTGAACTGGTGGTTCCGTCCTCTCATCCTCTGTCACCCTCTTCTTCATCTGCCTTTGGTCTTTCCCAGCATCAGGGTCTTATTTTATTATAAAATTATCTTATTTACTATAATACCAGGAAAATATTTAGGAAATAATTATTTATTGAGTTTTCTACCATGTGAACATCAATTCTAATAATAATTCTATGAATTAAGTGCTGTATTATTTCCCATTTTCAGATGAAGAGACTAAGGCACAGAAGAATTAAGAAACTTTCCCAAAAGCATACATGTGGTTGTTCTAGAGCCAAGATTTGAACCAAGGTAGCCTGGCTGTGGAGAAGGATTCTAAAACACTAAATTATGTAATGAAGTCTTGCTTGGTGATGATGAGAAAAATCTTGCCATGTTAGGTGATTCGTTTGAGAAGTGTATTTTTAGACTGTAATATAGCTCTTTCTCTGGTTTAGCCAAGAGTTTCATGTAAAACAATCACATATTTGCTAAATTGCCCAAAAGAAATGTATCCATGTGATAAAGGCTTTTTCTCTGAATTATCAGTTTAACATTATTCCTTTACAAGCCTTCGACAAATTGTAGCACCCACACAAATACAGTAATTAGTTTTAATTTCCCTTTGTCAATCTAAAATAAAAGTGGGGTAATTGATATTCCGGTATGGAGAATTTCGCTCTACCTAAAAGCAAGTTAGCTCTTTAGTAATTTGGAAGAGTGTTTGATAATTGCCAATAATCTTAAAATTCTAATGACCTCTGCCTGAAAGTGTTGTTTTATGAACTGAATTTCCTGTTATGTATTTTACAAATAGATTCTACCGCTTAGATTTTGGTGATATTTATTTCTGTTTGGCCTTGGTCTTCTGGCTCTAAGAACGAGATTTGAAGACTATAAATACAAAGAACTGCATAGTTCTTTTTACCTGAAAGTGAAATGACATCTGGCTGAGTGGATTCAGTGGTCTAAGAAATGCCTCTCAGTCATAAACTTTCTTTTACATTTAACTTGGGCTTTGTGCTGTATATCAAAATACTTGATTGTTCCACACTGTTTTGCCCTCCTTTTCATGGGCATTTTGAAGTCTTTCTCAAATGAATATTCATATTCAAAATGTGTTTTAATTTCTCATCCTTTGATTTATTAAATATGTATGAAAGTTCTGTTGTGCATTGGTAATGTTGATGGGTTAGAAATATGCAAGTGAAATGCATTTTACATTATTTTTAGATTGTTTATATTACATAATTGCATTCAATTTATACAAAGGAAAGTGTTCAGTATACATGTAAAAGCTATGAAGTTCACAACAAAGTGAAAACCTATGAACCCAACCACCCAACCCAAGAACTGGAATACGATCAAACTTATCAAAATCTATGTGCTTATTCTCTATCTCATCCCTTTTGCTTCCTCTTAAGGGATAACAGCTATTTGAATGTGTCCCTTTCATTTCCTTTCTTTTCTCCTGACTTCATCTCCTCCCCTTTGTTTAAGAGTTTTAACATTATTATAACCTATGTCTACTTTCAAAATTCTATACTATTTTATTCTTCAAAAAATCACAATTTTATTTATCCATTTCTTTGTGAGGAAATTCTGGGCTATTTTCAGATTTTATACACACAGTATAGTGAAATTGCTCCTCCACAGATCACTGCCTTATTGTGGTGAAGGGGCTTGCATAACTCTATGAAGCTATGAACCATGCCATGTAGGGCCACCCAGTATGGACGGATCATAGCAGAGAGTTCTGACAAAACATGATCCACTGGAGGAGGGAATGGCTAACCACCCCAGTATCCTTGCCATGAAAACCTCATGAACTGCATAAAGGACAAAAAGATATGACACTGAAAGATGAGTCCCCTGGGTCTGAAGGTGTCTAATATGCTACTGGGGAAGAGTGGACGACAAGAACTAATAGCCCCAGAAAGAATGAAGTGACCGGGCCAAAGCAGAAACGACCCTCAGCTGTGGATGTGTCTGGTGATGAAAGTAAAATCCAATGCTGCAAAGAACAGTTTTGCATAGGAACCTGGAATCTTAGGTCCATAAATCAAGGTAAACTGGACATGGTCAAACAGGAGATGATAAGAATAAACATTGACCTCTTAGGAATCAGTGAACTAAAATGGATGGGAATGGACGGATTGAATTCCGATGACCATTATATCTACCACTGTGGGCAAGAATTTCTTAGAAGAAATGGAGTAGCCCTCACAGTCAGCAAAAGAGTCTGAAATGAACTACTGGGGTGCAACCTCAAAAATGACAGAATGATCTCAGTTCATTTCCAAAGCAAGCCATTCAACATCACAGTAATTCAAGTCTATGCCCCTACCACCAATGCTGAAGAAGCTGAAGTTGATCAGTTTTATGAAGACCTAAAAGACCTCCTAGAACTAACACACACACACACACACACACACACAAAATGTTCAATTCATCAGTTGGGATTAGAATGCAAAAGTAGGAAGTCAAGAAATACCTGGAGTAACAAGCCTTGGAGAACAAAATGATGTAGGGCAAAGGCTAACTGAATTCTGCCAAGAGAAAGCACTGGTCATAGCAAACACTCTTTTTCAACAACACAAGAGACAACTTTACACACGGACATCACCAAATGGTCAATATCCAAATCAGTCAATTACATTCTTTGTAGCCGCAGTTGGAGAAGCTGTATACAGTCAGCAAAAACAAGATGTGGAGCTGTCTGTGACTCAGATCATCAGTTTCTCATAGCAAAATTCAGGCTTAAACTAAAGAAAACTAAGAAACCCACTAGGCCAGCCAGCTACAACTTAAATCAAATCCCCTATGAATATGCAGTAGAGATAACAAATAGATTAAAGGGATTAGATCTAGTTAACAGTGTGCCTGAAGAACGATGGACAGAGGTCTGTAATATTGTACCAGAGGCAGCAAACAAAACCACCCCAAAGAAAAAGAAAAGCAAGAAGGCGAAGTGGTTATTTGAGAAGGCTTTGCAAGCTGAAGAAAGAAGAGAAGTGAAAAGCAAGGGAGGATGGGCACAATAAACGACAGAAACAGTAGAGACCTAGTAGACGCTGAAGAGATCAAAAAGAGATGGAAAGATACACAGAAGAACTGTACAAAAAAGATCTTAATGAACCAGATAACCATGATGGTGTGGTCAGCCATCCAGAGCCAGATGTTCTGGAGAGTGAAGTCAAGTGGGCCTTGGGAAGCACTGCTGTTAATAAAGCTAGTAGATGCGATGGAATTCGTGTAGAACTATTCAAAACCCTAAAGGATGATGCCATCAAGGTGTTGCATTCAATATGTCAGAAAACCTGGAATACCCAGCAGTGGCCACAGGACTGGAAATGGTCAATCCCCATCCCAATTCCCAAGAAGGGTAGTGCTAAAGAATGTGTTAACCATCAGACAATTACACTAATCTCCCATGCTAGTGAGGTCATGCTTAAAATCTTGCATGCTAGGCATCAGCATTATGCGAACCAAGAATTTCCAGATGTCCCAGCTGGGTTTAAAAAAGACAGAGGAACCAGAGATCAAATTGCCAACATTTGTTGGATCATAGAGAATGCTACAGAATTCCAGAAAAACATCTACCTCTGTTTCAATGACTATGCTAAAACTTTCGACTGTGTGGATCATAACAAACTGTGGAAAGCTCTTAAAGAGATAACACCAAACTATTTTACCTGTCTCCTGAGAAACCTGTATGTGGGTCAAGAAGCAAGAGTTAGCACTGGACATGGAACAACTGATTGGTTCAGTATTGAGAAAGGAGTACGACAGGGCTGTCTGGTGTTTATTTAACCTATACGCTGAGCACATCATGAGAAATGCTGGGCTGGATAAGTTACAAGCTGGAATCAAGATAGGTGGGAGAAACATCAACAACCTCAGATTTGTGGATGATACCACTCTAATGGCAGAAAGTGAAGAGGAACTAAACAGCCTCTTGAAGGGGGTGAAGGAGGAGAGTGAAAGAGCTTGCTTAAAACTAAAGATTAAAAATCTAAGATCATGGCATCTGGTCCCATCATCACTTCACAGCAAATAGAAGCAGAAATGGTGGAAGCAGTAACAGATTTCCTCTTCTTGGGCTCTAAAATTACTGTGGATGGTGGCTGCAGCCATGAAATCAGAAGACAATTGCTTCTTGGCAGGAAAGCTACGACAAACTTAATGTGCTAAAAAGCAGAGACGTTACTCTGCCAAGGAAAGTCCATATAGTCAAGGCTATAGTCTTCCCAGTGGTCATGTATGGTTATGAGAGCTGGGCCATAAAGAAGGCAGAATACCAAAGAATTGATGCCTTAGAAATGTGCTAAGAGGACTGAAGAAGACTCTTAAAAGTCCCTTGGACAGTAAGGCAATCAAACCAGTCAATCTTAAGGGAAATCAACCCTGAATACTTGTTGGAAAGACTGATGCTGAAGCTGAAATTCCAGTATTTTGGTCATCTGATGTGAATAGCCAACTCGTTGGAAAATTCGCTGATGCTGGGAAAGATGGAGGGCAGAAGGAGAAGAGGACATCAGAGGATGAGATGGCTGAATGGCATCACCAATGCAATGGACATGAACTTGAGCAAACCTTGGCAGATGGTAAGGGACAGGGAAGCTTGGCGTGCTGCAGTCCATGAGGTCACAAAGAGTTGGACATGACTGGGTGACTGAACAACAACAACACAGTGAAATTGTTATAGATTATTGAAAGATCCATGTTTTCAAGATGCAATCAATTTCTATGCCAAATTATACTCCCATCAGAAATGTGTAAGAGTCTTTATTAATCCAATTTTGGAAATTACAAGACTTACATTTTGCCCAACTAGTATAATAAAATGATCTTTACAGTCTGACTGATTCCTAATGAAGTTTAATATCTCTCATATGTGTATGGATCATTTCTGCTGGCTCTTTTATGAAATACTGTTTCATATAATTGTCTCCCTTTAAAAATTTTTCCATTTTAACATAAGCATTAAAGCTTTTCATCTATGAACAAACAATTTTGATGTTGGATATGCAGTAGGCAGCCCATTTCATTTATTTTTTAAAGATCCACAATAAATAAACTATATGTATTCACTGGTCTATTCACTCCCTAGTGCTCCTGGTGGTAATTTTGTGAGTCAAATTTAAATCTGTTTCTGATATCTGTCTCATTCCACTGGTACTTACTTATTTCTGAGTCAATGCCACGTGGCCTCAGTTAGCTTTATAACTTATAATTTTTCTTTTCAGTTTATCTTTATAAACTCAGAGTCCTCAAAATCCCATTGGAATGACATTAAATTTATTAATCAACTTAGAGATAATGTCACCTTTAGGATACAGCATCTTCTTATCTATGAAGGCACTATTTATAATGATTTTTAATAAAATTTTGTACTTTTTCCTATATGCATGTTTTTTACATTTATTTGTAGGTGGCATGTTGTTATTTCTTCTTGAATCAGTTTTGGTAAGTGATATTTTAATAGAAATATAATTTCCAATAAATCAAGTTTTTAATTACAAATTTCAGGTCTTCTTTAAAACTGTGTTAATTTTATTTCAACTATCAATAATTGTGAAATGTGTATTAAAATCTCTCACTCTAATGGATATTTGCAAAATTTTTCTAGGATTTATGTAGACTTTTGCTCTTTATATTTTGAAACTTTATTATTTAGTACATTCCAATTATCTTTCTGTAAATTGAAACTTTCAAGTCTTAATAATTGTAAATATTATTTAAAATTGTTTAATAAGAAAACAGTTAATGTTTTCATCAAGAGTATATTACTCAGCAAGTGACACTTGAAAATACTACATAGATAAAGTAGTGCTTGTGCTTAGTGGCTCAGTCAGTCTGACTCTTTCCAACCCCACGGACTGTAGCCCACCAGGCTCCTCTGTCCATGGAATTCTCCAGACAAGAATACTGGAGTGGGTTGCCATTTCCTTCTCCAGGGGATCTTCCCGACCCAGGGGTCAAACCCGAGTCTCCTACATTGAGGGCAGATTCTTTACTGTCTGAGTCACCAACGAAGTTAGACAGATTCTTTTACCATCTGAGCTACCAGGGAAGCCCCAGACTAGTGCTTGGCTTGATATAAATAATGCTTTTAGTTTGGATTGATTGCATTAAATCTTTATACTTAACTTTCCCCAAATACAGTAATTTGCTTTAATTCCTACCAGAAATTTTTAGTAAATAATAAGAATAAAAGCAGTTTCCTAGGATATAGTACAAAATTAAAAAAAAAAAGGTTTTGTAAATATTATTCATTAAATTAAAAGCCTTATACATATGACCAAATTGATCATATTCTTGAGCTCACAACATGCTGTTGACATTGGCTCCTACATGAATCTGTATATTCACTTTTATCTCTGGATCACAGTTTTATCTGCTTTTCCCAACTTTAGTACTAATAAATTTGATACACATGTTACAGTTTATCTCCCAATCATATATTTTCCTATTTGTGTATTGCATAACAAATAACACATGATTTGTGTCTATGGAATTTTTATAACAAGTACAGCACCACAAATAACATTTTTACAGCCATGGCTCCATGATCAATTAAGTATAGGAAGTGGGTAGAAGGAGAACTCAAAACTAGCCCTCAGGTTCCTGGTTTTAAGGCTGGGTGAAACATGATACCTAATTCATTGAAATGAGGAATACAGAAGAGGTTTGGACAGTCACGTTTAATGTATCTGGTAGACATCCACGTGAAGATTTCCACTAAGAAGCTGTAGTCTGGAACTTAGGAGAGATTACTGAGCAGAAAATAAAATTCTGTGCATCATCCATATATACTTGATAATTGAAGATACTTGAGAAGTTAAGATATTGTGGGGAGCAGAATGAGAAATGAAACTTGGGGACCCCTGATAGTATTACAGTGTTGAAACATGTAATGTGCTGAGAACTCCAATGCATATCAAATGGTAACATTTTCTAAGAAATAGTGAGCTTTATCAAAAATATATATCAAGAGAGTAGATCAAGATGGCAGAGTAGGATGTAGAACTCACCTCCCCCAGTGGACACATCAAAAATACATCTACCTGTGGCACAGTTTTCACTGAAAGCTAACTGGAAATGGGCAGAAAGACTCCTTTGCAAGAAGATTGTAAGAAAGATACACATGTAATTGGATAGGAAGGGAAGATCAACAATCAGGTCAGATTTTGTGTTCCTGGGAAGGGACTCAGAGGAAAAAAAGATTATGTGAGCAGAGACCCACCCTGGGGAGTGAGTGGTTCGAGCCACTGATTGGGCATCCCAGCCTTGGAATCTATACGGGGAAGATTAGCCCCCTTGGCTGGTTAGAGAAACACTGGAATGAACAGAAGAGCTGTGGGCATGTACTCAAGCAGTGCCTTAAAAGCAACCCAGAACTCTGACAACAGTCACCAGGATTTCACGTGTGCCCAATCTGCCCTGGGCTCCACAATAGGGCAGGGGCTGTGGAGGCTGGAGCCATGATCACTGTGAAGGACAAAGGGGACCTGAGGCTGCATGTGAGCAGAGCAAGCAAAACAACTGCTGGTGCCTGCACAGGCAGCAGGATGGAGACAGCCCAGGCCTCTGTTTGCAGCAGACACAAACTGAGAGTCCAACACAGGTTCCTCCTTGCTTCAGTACTTCCCTCCTCTGGGATGAAGGTCTCAGGGCTGAGAGAGGAGAAAACCCAGACAAAGGGAACCGAACCACTCAGGCCTGGCCCCCAGGGCTCTTCCTCCAGCAAATTGGGATCAAGTTCAGTTCAGTTCAGTCACTCAGTCGTGTCTGACTCTGTGACCCCATGGACTGCAGCACTCCAGGCCTCCCTGTCCATCACCAACTCCCGGAGTTCACTCAAACTCCTGTCCATGGAGTTGGTGATGCCATCCAACCATCTCATCCTCTGTCATCCCCTTCTCCTCCTGCCTTCAATCTTGTCTAGCATCAGGGTCTTTTCAAATGAGTCAGTTCTTCACCTCAGGGGGCCAAAGTATTGGAGTTTCGGCTTCAGCATCAGTCCTTCAAATGAATATTCAGGACTGATTCCCTTTGGGATTGACTGGTTGGATCTTGTTGCAGTCCAAGGGACTCTCAAGAGTCTTCTCCAACACCATAGTTCAAAAGCAGCAATTCTTCAGTGCTCAGCTTTCTTTATAGTCCAACTCTCACATCCATACACGACTACTGGAAAAACCATAACCTTGACTAGATGGAGCTTTGTTGGCAAAGTAATGTCTCTGCTTTTTATTATGCTTTCTAGGTGAGTCATAACTTTTCTCCTAAGGGGTAAGTGACTTGGGATCAAACCCCAGCCCTGACAGGACAGTGGTAGTCACTGGACAAAGGGGGAATCTTGTCTCACACTTGGCTCCAGCTCTAACTTCTCCATCACCAGCCCCACCTCTACCAAGGAGACAGCTCTCAGCACACCATGAAGAAAGGCGTGACTTGTATCCACATCCAATCAAGCCCTCCCACCAAAGATACTGGGCACGTGCAGTTTTTATAGGGATATTCCCACTTAAGAACACCCCTTTGGGACTGAAATAGGTGACTGTTTCACCTAAGTTCATAGAAGCAGAGAAAATCAAACAAAATGAAAAGGTGATGGAACAGATCTCAATTTAAAAAGGAAGATTTAAAAAAATGAAAAAAAGAATAATGGAACAGAAATAAACATTTTACCAGATGAATAATTCAAAACATTGGTGATAAGAATGTTAACTGAATTAGGAAAAGAATAAATGAACACTGTGAGATTTTTAACTAAGAACTAGAAAAAAACAGTCAGATATGAAGAATTTAATAACTGAAATACAGATTAAAAAAATACTAGAAAAAATGATTACAGACTAAGTGATACAGAAATAAAGCATAAGTGATCTAGAAAATGGAATGATGAAACTCAACCAATCAGAGCAACAAAAGGAAAATCAAAATTTTAAAAATGAGAGCAGTTTTTAGATCATTGGGATAATTTTAATTGTACCAACATTCACATTATAGGGGTCTCAGAATGAGAAAAATGGGCTTCTGAGGTGGTGTTAATGGTAAAGAACCTGCCTGCCAATGCCAGTGATGTAAGACACATGCATTCAAGCCCAGGGTTGGGAGAATTCCCTGGAGAAGGGAAAGGCAACCCACTCCAGTATTCTTGCCTGGAGAATCCCAAGGACAGGTGGGCTACAATCTGTAGGGTCGCAGAGTCAGACACAACTGAAGTGACTTAACACACATGCACAGAAGGAGAAAGAGAGAAGGGGATAAAAATGTGTTTGATGAAATTATGGCTGAAAATTCCCAAACCCAAAGAAAACTGATACCCAGGTAGAAAAAGGACAGAAGTCCTCCCCCTCAATAATTATTCCAAATACATCCTTGCCAAGACATATCACAATTAAAATGGTGAAAGTTAAAGAGTTTTTAAAGTAGCAAGAGAAAAGCAGAGTCATATATAATAGAACTCCATTTTGTATTAGCAAAATTGAAAGATATAAGATATATAGGAATCTATTGCTTTTCTATATACTAAAAATGAACTATCAGTAAGAGAGAGCAAAAAATATCAAAACAGAAAAACCATTCCATTTAGAACACATCAAAAAAAATAAAACACCTAGGAATAAGCTTAGCCAAGGAAATGAAAGAACTAAACTTTTAAAACTATAAGACATTGATGAAGGAAATGAAAATCATAAAAAGAAATGGAACAATATCCCATGTTCTTGGATTGGAATGATTAATATTTTTAAAATGGCCATACTACCAAGAGCAATCTATAAATTTAACATAACCCCTTTCAAAATACCCATGACATTTTCCACAGAATTAGAATAAATTATCCTAAAATTTGTATTGAAGCACAAAAGACACACAGTTGCCAAAGAAATCTCAAGAAAAAAATAACAAGGCTGGAAGTATCACTCTCCTAGATTTTGTCTATACTGCAAAGCTACTGTATCAAAATAGCATGGGATTGACACAAAAACGGATGCATAGGTCAATGGAACAGAGTAGAGAGCCCAGTAATAAACCCATGCCCATATGGCCAATCGGAGAAGGCAATGGCAACCCACTCCGGTACTCTTGCCTGCAAAATGGCATGGACGGAGGAGCCTTGTAGGATGCAGTGTACGGGATCACTAGGAGTCAGACATGACTGAGAGGCTTCACTTTCACTTTTCACTTTCATGCATTGGAGAAGGAAATGGCAACCCACTCCAGCGTTCTTGCCTGGAGAATCCCAGGGATAGGGGAGCCTGGTGGGCTGCTGTTTATGGGGTCATAAAGAGTTGGTCATGACTGAAGCAACTTAGCAGCAGCAGCAGCAGCAGCATATGGCCAATAATTGAAGATTATGCAATGAATAAAAGACAGTTTCTCTAATAAGTGGTGCTGCAATAGCTATATGTATAAGTACGAGATTAAAACTTTTTTCATACTATCTACAAAAATAAACTCAAAGTTGATTAAAGACCTAAATGAAAGATCTGAAATCATAAAACTTATAGACGAGAACATAGAACACTCTTTGATATAAATTATATCAATTTTTTAAAATCTGTCACCTAAGGCAAAGAAAAGCAAAAATAAATAAATAAAATCTAATTAAATTTAAAAGCTTTTGCACAGCAAAGGAAACCATAGACTGAACATAAAGAAAATCTACTGAATGGGGAGAAATATTTGCAAATGATGTGACCAGCCAGGGGTTAATATCCAAAATCGGTAAGCAGTTTAATTCAACTAAATAAAGCAACTCAAACACCCCAATCAAAAAAAGAGAAGAGAACCTAAATAGAGATGTCCAAGAGAATATATACAGATAACCAAGAGGCGCTTGGTTAAAAAGATGCTCCATATTGCTAATCATTAAAGAAATGCAAATAAAAATAACACTGTCACCTCACATTTGTCAGAACAGCTATCATCAAAAAATCTACAAATAACAACTCTTGGAAAGGATGTGGACAAAAGGAAACTCTTGTGCACTGGTGGTGTGAGTGTAAAGGGGTACAGTCACTATGGAAAAAATTATAGAGCCTCCTCAAAAAACTAAAATAGAATTATCATATGATCCAGCAATTCCACTCCTGGATATATGCAGAAAAAACAAAATCACTAATTCAGAAAGATACATGAACCCCAATACTCATAGCAGCACTGTTTTCAATTTCCAAAATATGGAAAATAGCCCAAGTGTCCATCAACAGATGAATGGATAAAAAAGATGTGTTTTATATACCATATGTATAATGAAACATTCAGTATCAGTTCAGTCGCTCAATCGTGTCCAACTCTTTGTGACCCCATGAACCGCAGCACACCAGGCCTCCCTGTCCATCACCAACTCCCGCCCAACATGGGGTTGGGTCCACCCAAACCCATGTCCATTGAGTCGGTGATGCCATCCAACTATCTCATCCTCTGTCATTCCCTTCTCCTCCCGCCTTCAATCTTTCCCAGCATCAGGGTCTTTTCAAATAAGGCAGCTCTTCCCATCAGATGGCCAAAGTACTAGAGTTTCAGCTTCAAAATCAGTCCTACCAATGAATACCCAGGAACGATCTCGTTTAGAATGGACTGGTTGGATCTCCTTGTAATCCAAGGGACTCTCAAGAGTCTTCTCCAACACCACAGTTCAAAAGCAGCAGTTCTTTGCTGCTCAGCTTTCTTTATAGTCCAACTCCCCCACAGCCATACATGACTACTGGAAAAACGATAGCCTTGACTAGATGGACCTTTGTTGTCTCTGCTTTTGAATATGCTATCTAGGTTGGTCATAACTTTCCTTCCAAGGAGTAAGCGTCTTTTAATTTCATGGCTGCAATCACCATCTACAGTGATTTTGTAGCCCCCCAAAATAAAGTCTGACATTGTTTCCATTGTTTCCCCATCTATTTGCCATGAAGTGATGGGATGGGATGCCATGATCTTCATTTTCTGAATGTTGAGCTTTAAGCCAACTTTTTCACTCTCCTCTTTCACTGTCATCAAGAGGCTCTTTAGTTCTTCTTCACTTTCTGCCATAAGGGTGGTTACTCTGCCATTAAAAATAAATGAAATTGTACAGTTTGCAGTGATATGGATGGATGGATCTAGAGTCTATTGTGCTTTAGCAAAATAAGTCAGACAGAGAAAGACAAACAAAACATACTCACAGGAACAGAAAATAAACTAGGTTCCAGTGTGGAGGGGGAGGAGGGAAAGAGCAAGACAGAGGTATGGGACTGAGAGATACAAACTATTATGTATAAAACAGATAAACAATGATGTATTTTACAGCACAGGAAATTGCAGTCAATATTTTATAATAATTTTAATAGAATATAATTCATAAAAATATAGACTCAAATGTACAGTACACCTGAAATTACAATATCGTGAATCAACTTACTTCAAAAAAAAGAACTATCAATATGAAAAGGGAAGAATAATGAGTGAGCATGGTACTAAAACATCTCAACTCTGAATATTTGTCTGTATATATTGAAAAAAAACATTCAAAGTGTTATGTAAAATTTTTATGATTTGAATTTTGTTTCAAGATCTAAAAAAAAAAAATCTTTGAAAATTAAGTCTTCCATGTCATGTTGTTATTTTCAAGCCAAATAATTTACCATGCAGTGTCTCTCAGATTCATGTAAAATATATTTGCTATGATTTTACTGGGCTTCCCTCATAGCTCAGTCAGTGAAGAGTCTGCCTGCAATGCAGGAGACCTGGGTTCGATCCCTGGGTCAGGAAGATCCCCTGCTGAAGGAAATGGCAACCCACTCCAGTATTCTTGCCTGGAGAATCCTATAGACAGAGGAGCCTGGCAGACATTCTATGGGAATTGATAGTCTATGGGGTTGCAAGAGTCAGACACAATTAGGCACACACAGCAGCAGCACATGATTTTAATTTAAGTTTGCTAGACAAAACAGAGTTGTTAAATATACAAGACCATATCAAAAATGGAGATTTGCTCTTATGTTTAGATTGTTTATCCTTTTATAGTTATTTCTTCATTTAACTGAATTATTAGGTAATTGTTACTGTTAGTTGGTAGAAGCCTAATTTGCAAGAACAAAAATAAAACAAATCCTAAGATTTAAAGCAAAAAGTAATTTAAACATTTACATTTCAGAAAGAAACTTAGAAAATTGAGATATACTCTAAAACATATATCTGTAAACTTGAAATAGGTTAATTTGTTTATAATAAAAATTCCTGCAATAATTTATCGTGAAATTCACTGAGAGATAACTTACTGGTGAGTATATCATGCCTCCTTAATAGCTTGAGGATGGAATTGACCTAAATTACACTGAATGTGTATGTGTGTGTAGTAAGTCATGTCCTACTCTTTGCTACCCCACAGACTGTAGCTTGCCAGGCTCCTCTATCCATGGGATTTTCCAGGCAAGAATACTGCAATGGGTTGCCATTTCCACCTCCAGAGGGTCTTCCTGACCCAGTGATCAAACCTGCATCTCCTGCATTTCCTTCATAGTCAGGCAGATGCTTTACCACTGAGCCATGAGGGAAACCAAAATTATAGTGAATAAAAAAACCTGTAAACTTGTGTATTTTAATCTGTTCTGGAAGCAAATAGGAATGAAGATGTATATACATATATTGGTTGTTGTCCAGTCGCTCAGTCATGTCTGACTACTTGCTAACCCTTGGACTGCAGCACACCAGGCTTCCCTGTCCATCACCAACTCTGGGAGCTTGTTCAAATTCATGACCATGGAGTCAGTGATGCCATCTAACCATCTCATCCTCTGTCATCCCCTTCTCCTCCTGCCCTCAATTTTTCTCAGCATCAGGGTCTTTTCCAATGAGTCAGTTCTTTGCATTAGGTGGCCAAAGTATTGGCGCTTCAGCTTCAGCATCAGTCCTTCCAATGAATATTCAGGACTGATTGCCTTTAGGATTGACTGGTTTGATCTCCTTGCAGTCCAAGGGATTCTTAAGTCTTCTCCAGCACCACAATTTGAAAGCATCAATTCTACAGTACTCAGCCTTCTTTATGATCCAACTCTCACATCCATACATGACTACTGTAAAAGCCATATAACTTTGACTATACGGACATTTTTCAGCAAAGTGCTGTCTCTGCATTTTACTATGCTGTTTCAGTTCAGCTCAGTTCAGTCACTCAGTTGTGTCCGACTCTTTGCGACCCCATGAGTTGCAGCACGCCAGGCCTCCCTATTCATCACCAACTCCCGGAGTTCACTCAGACTCACGTCCATCGAGTCAGTGATGCCATCCAGCCACCTCATCCTCCGTCGTCCCCTTCTCCTCCTGCCCCCAATCCCTCCCAGCATCAGAGTCTTTTCCAATGAGTCAACTCTTCGCATGAGGTGGCCAAAGTACTGGAGTTTCAGCTTTAGCATCATTCCTTCCAAAGAAATCCCAGAGCTGATCTCCTTCAGAATGGACTGGTTGCATGTCCTTGCAGTCCAAGGGACTTTCAAGAGTCTTCTCCAACACCACAGTTCAAAAGCATCAAATCTTCGGCTCTCAGCTTTCTTCACAGTCCAACTCTCACATCCATACATGACCACTGGAAAAACCATAGCCTTGACTAGACAGACCTTTGTTGGCAAAGTAATGTCTCTGCTTTTCAATATGCTATCTAGGTTGGTCATAACTTTTCTTCCAAGGAGTAAGTGTCTTTTAATTTCGTGGCTGCAGTCACCATCTGCAGTGATTTTGGAGCCCAAAAAGGTAAAGTCTGACACTGTTTCCACTGTTTCCCCATCTATTTCCCATGAAGTGATGGGACCGGATGCCATGATCTTCGTTTTCTCAATGTTGAGCTTTAAGCCAATTTTTTCACTCTCCTCTTTCACTTTCATCAAGAGGCTTTTTAGTTCCTCTTCACTTTCTGCCAGAAGGGTGGTGTCATCTGCATATGTGAGGTTATTGATATTTCTCCCAGCAATCTTGATTCCAGCTTGTGCTTCTTCCAGCCCAGCGTTTCTCATGATGTACTCTGCATATAAGTTAAATAAGCAGGGTGACAATATACAGCCTTGACATACTCCTTTTCCTATTTGGAACCAGTCTGTTGTTCCATGTCCAGTTCTAACTGTTGCTTCCTGACCTTCATATAGGTTTAGGTAAATGGAAATGAAGATGTATATGTATATATATATATATATATATTATGGGCTTTGAAAAAAACTGACTTTTGCAGAGGCAAATGAAAGAATTCCCACAAATTGCAGCTTTCTCTATGCCTGATAGGAAAATATTAAGATCATTATTAAATATTTTAAAATAAATAGTACAATGTTTTGCATATTTTCCATTATAACATGTATTTTACTTGGTCATATTTTTTTTCTATTCCATTTCATCTCTTAGGGATAAATATAAAGTGAGTTATAATTAATTTTCTGATCTTCTCCTCAAGAACTTCTCCCATGAATTAAATACTTAACATTTTGTCAACATGAGACAATAGTTATTAAACAAAAGTTAATTTACTCTTTTCTTTTCTACTTCAATTTAGCCATGAAAATAAATACAAAGGACTTAGATTAATCATGCTTCAAAGTTTAAGTTATAGGATTTTGATTCCTTGTTGTAATAAAAAGAATGTGTTGCTGAAAGATAAGCTGAGTGAAATAGAAATAGTAGGTTTTGGAGAAGGCACTGCAAGCCTTAATGTGAACCAGTATTAGTCCAGAAAGTTACTTCTACCTATTATTAAAACTCTCAGAGACAGACCGTAGTTATATTCTAAATAAACGCCTTTTGTGTTTCCCTATGGCTGTCTGCACAGCAAACCTTAGGGGACCACCCTGGTCCTGGCAGAAATGTAGCCTTCATGAGGAAAGTCAACTACATAATGCTCTGAAGGAAAGACAAAGGTCAACGCTGCAGGAGATGAGTTGGCAACTGAATCAAAGGCTCCAAGAAAAAAACCAAACTCTGATACTGATTCTGCCAGTACTTTGTGCTTTTCCTTTCTCACTCAGCGCACTGATTCTCCTCGGTTCTGTACAGCTAGCCTAAATGAAGAGCAGGTGAGGGGCAATGAGCTGTGGTCCATCCCAACAGCCCAACATGACTTTAACCCCCTGAGGGAATAAATCCAGTCTGCTTCCTCATTAAAATAGTGGTGAGTATCCCCTACTCTCACAGAGGAGACCAGGGTTGGATTCTCTGAAGGGGAGGCAACATTCCCTTTGGGACTTCCCAGGAGGTTCAGTGGGTAAAGAATCTGCCTGCATTTCAGGAGACCAGGAGACATGGGTTTGATCCCTGGGTTGGGAAGATCCTTTGGAGGAGGGAATGGCAACCCACTCCAGGATTCTTGCCTGGAGAATCCCACGGACCAGGGAGCCTGGTGGACTACAGTCCATAGGGTTGCAAATCAGTCGGACACAGCTGAAGTGACTGGGCATTGGTCTCATGTAACATAACGTGTGCTGTGCTCTGCCTACTCAGAAAGGAATTATCAAAGAGGTAGCATCTATTTCATTTTTAGTGAATATGAATACATGATTAACCTCAACTTTAAACTATATTCTCTAAATAGAGCATCATTTCATGGATCCCTTGATTGTGTCAAGCTAAATATAATACCAAATTCATATCACTGAGTCAACACACAACTAAAATACTTCCTTGATAGTTATAAGGAAAGCCCCTAGAAATGGAATATTAATAAAATAAGTGCTTTGTCACTATAGTTTGGCCATAATAACCAGCATTTGAGGGAGCATCAGAACATGTTTTTTTCCCCTATATTTTATCCCACTTTAGCTCAGATTCCAAAACTAAGTACCAACTGCTTTTTTCAACTACTGGAAAGGGTGGGAATTATTAAATACTTTCTGCTATCTCATAAAAATTTGACCATTTTATATAAAAATAAGCTAAAACATATAGAAAAAACCTGATTGATGCCTATAATGAGATCCAAAATTTTATTAATAAATTATGTCCCTTCTCTTCCAATATTTTAATCAGCCTGTATTTCAGTGATAACCTGTATATTGTGTTCCACACCTGGGACTTGGAAATAGGTTGAAAACTCCTATTGACTCCCAAGGAGCATAATATCAACTCAAATATTTCATCTAGGTAGTGTTTCTTTGACTTTATTTAATGGGATGCAGTGCATGGCAAAGAAGGATATAATTTGTTTCAGTGTGAAAGTGTCTGAGCCTATAAGATATGACCTTTTAGTTCCAACATTTTCTTTGACCTCTTTCCTTTTTTTTTTTTTTCAAAAGAAACAATGTCTTTGGGGGATGTACACTGGTTTTTTGCTTAGGATCTGATACTTTTCTAGCACAGAAGGTTCAGAGAACATGGTAAATAAGAGCACCTAGTTTCATAATTTATTCTGGTAGTAATCAGGATATAAATAGAAAAAGATATATTTTAATATCTTTAGAATAAAATTTTATGTTTTATTAAATATAAAACTACTCTCTACCATTTATAAAAATTTGAAAGCACAAACAAAAACGTTAAAGAATTAAGAGAGTAGTGAATTAGGCAATGAATAGATTTCAGTTCAAATATATACATATGCAATGTTTAAATATAATTTAAATATTCATGTTTAAGTATATAATTAAACAATATTTCACTCCTAGAAATAATAGTTGTTCAATAATTACTTTATTCCTTCCTGTCCATAATTTTTATAATCTGGTAGTTTTAACAAAATCATAGGTATTTCTAATTTTACATTAAAATAGTCAAATATATATATATAGTACTCACTGATAGTAGTAGTTGTTCTTATTCTGAATTACCTTGATGGCCCAAATTTTGTTTTCAAAATGTGTTAGTGAACCTTGTTTCTAATTTATTATAAAATCAATTAATAAATGTTTATCCTTAAAAGAATACTTTCTTAAAGTACCTTTACTTGAATTATCAATTCTATCTATGTTTTTGATCCTGTGCTTTATATTTTAAAAGCCTTTACTCAGAAGACTATGGGACATTTTAAACACCTGGCTACTACTTCTTAGAGCAACTTATAGTGGTTAGAAAGAATAGGGTTTTAAACTAGAAAACTGAAAATGTTATTAGGTAGTCTTACTTAGCTGTCGTTATATTGACTATACCCCAGAGATGGACCGTATTAGCTGCTCAATAAGTGTTCAGTAGCAACGGAAGCTTCTACTTTCTGGGCTGAACATTATATGAACTACAATGTCATAGAAGGAAAATCCTTGAACATAAACTGCTTCATATCAAGGCTTTCAAAGATGCAAAAGAAATCATCTCATGCTATGAAGATTTCAGTAATGAATTTAAATTATAGGAGGTTGGTAAAACCCTGGTCCAAATGCAACAGAAATGGAAGATGTAAAACTGCATACTGCCTTATAAATAGAGCATTTACTTTCAGTAATTGCTTTACTGAAAGTAAAAATGAGAAATGAAAAATGAAAAAAAAAATGAGAAAAACCTTTCTCATAAGGTTCTTGTTACATGAGCTCTAATGCCACCTGATTTTGAAAGCACATAACTTAATATGGCAGTTCAGAAATCACATAAATGCCTAATTCTACCATGCATTATTAGGGTGTCAGTAAGCAGAGGGGATTCATTTTAAATACTTCTTGCTTTAGGCTTAAAATGACCACCAACTGCTACTGATCTGAGTGGTCAATTTTCTTTATATTATATATCTCCTTGGTAAAGCATTGCTTTTTGTATCTCATGCATAACTACAAGATACCAACAGATGCTTCTGTTTTTTTCCTTAACAGATTGTATTTGCATGCACACACATAGATTTGATATCATTAAAACAATGATTATCATTTGTCCAAAATTTACTAACTTCAGATGATTAATAAGGCACTTGCTATGTGATTTTCATTTAAATTTTAGTAAACATCACTGCTTAACTGTGATTTTTACCCAAAGTAATTCTTTTTCTTTCAACTGTAAGTAAAGTAAAATAGTAAAAATAGTATGAGCTTTGATGACTAAGATGTGATGAAGGGGAGGAAAAAGGAAAGGAAATTGGAAAAGCTTTTCCATTCTTCAAATCTGAACTATTAGAGGACATTTGTAGAGGAAAAAAGTACAAGAAAAAAGGAAACTATTATCCTTAACATTTGAAAATCTTCACTGTTTTCCCTGCAACAAGTAGGCTCATTTTCCCCCTCATAATTCTTCTGCCATGTTAGATTTCTCCAAGGATTCAGAAACCAGAAAGAGAAGATATAAGAGCAAGAATTTCCCGGAGGTGGTCAAACAGAATGGTGAGTGGCCTGGTTCCTTCTGTGTGTACAGTTACAACAAAGTTATTTTTTAGTATATTGAATTTTCTTTAAGAATTGATTATAAACTAATTCAGAGATGTTAAATTACATTGAAAAGCATTTGATAGAACAAAAGCTCAACAAAGATTAGTTGCAGAATTCTCAAAAGGCACTTTTAAAATCATTATAATAATTAATTTTTGTATAACACAAATGGGAACTGGGTTGTAAGAAGTTATGTTACTTACCTAAAATCCTACATAAGATGTATTTCAATCCATTTTTTAAAAATTAAGCTTTATGTTATATAGATGATTTAGTCATCTAATCTATAATAATGTAGTTTAAGTATATCAAGTATATAAAGCAAACTATTATCTTTCCATTCGACAATCTGGCTGGAACTGTGCATATTCTACTGCTAGTGCAAGAAGTTTTTTTCCACATCTAGTAAGCTATTACCCTAAAAATGTACATAGTTGCTGAAAATGAGAACAAAGACATTATGCCTTCTTTGCAGGAATAAGAAAAGACCTCTACTTAGCAGAAGGAAGCAATGACATTGAATTGAAACTGCTGCTGCTGCTAAGTCGCTTCAGTCATGTCCGATTCTGTGCAACCCTATGGACAGCAGCCCACCAGGCTCCTCTGTCCACAGGATTCTCTAGGCAAGAATACTGGAGTGGGTTGCCATTTTCTTCTCCATTGAATTGAAACTAGAACCTAGGAATCTATTGGGTAATCTATTGCTATTTACATTCTGTGAATTTCTTGGTCTTTATTTGCAAAATAATTGATAAGAGCAAACTGATAATATTAACCTGACGATTATAAATGATATTATTTGCTTAGCTCATATTGACATAAGACAGACATTGAACACATGATGGCTTTTATGTATACATACATTTTATGTCTGTTATTATATGAGCAATAATTGATTTTCTTTTTTAAAATATTCTTATTGAATATTATTAAATTATAATCAAAGAGTATATTAGATGAAATATCACTTTCATATTAGATAATGTATCTGATCTTTTCAACAGATTATTGGGAAGTTACTGTATTAACTCTCTTTTGAGCAAGAAAGCAACATTGGCTAATGAATGCAGAGATATAAATTTCAAGCCTAAGGACTCTAATCCTGTGAGATGCCATTGCTGAGACTTCACTTCTCTTAAGTGCTCACTATTTGAAATGGAGCCAACATCACCCTATTTGCATACCACAGACTTACCATATATTTCTGTTTTAGGCCTTCTTCTTGATTAATCAATTAATTAGAAGTCATAAAAATATTATCTACTCTTAAGAAAGTGAAGTCGTTCAGTCGTATCCGACTCTTTGCGACCCCATGGGCAGTAGCCTGCACCAGGCTCCTCCATCCATGGGATTTTCTAGGCCAGAGTACTGGAGTGGGTTGCCATTTCCTTTGATCCTGACCTAGGGATCGAACCCAGGTCTCCCGCATTGTAGACAGACGCTTTACCATTTGAGGCTCAAGGGAAGTACTCTTAAGGCTTAAGCCTATACCAATTCAGTTCTGTTCAGTTGCTAAGTCATGTCTGACTCTTTTGCGACCCCATGGACTGCAGCACGCCAGGCATCCCTGTCCATCACCAGCTCCTGGAGCTTGCTGAAACCCATGTCCATCAACTCAGTGATGCCATCCAACCATCTCATCCTCTGTTGGCCCCTTCTCCTCCCGCCTTCAATCTTTCCCAGTGTCAAGGTCTTTTCAAATGAGTCAGTTCATCTCATCGGGTGGCCAAAATACTGGAGCTTCAGCTTCAGCATCAGTCCTTCAGATTAAAATTCAAGACTGATTTCCTTTATGATTGACTGGTTGGATCTCCTTGCAGAACAAAGGACTCTCAAGAGTCTTCTTTAACACCACAGTCCAAAAGCATCAATTCTTTGGCAATCAGCTTTCTTTATAGTCCAACACTCATATCTATACATGACTACTGGAAAACCCACAGCTTTGACTAGATGGACTTTTGTTGGCAAAGTAATGTCTATGCTTTTTAATATGCTACCTAGGTTGGTCATAGGTTTAATATGCTCCTAGGTTCTTCCAAGGAGTAATGTCTTTTAATTTCATGGCTTTAGTTACCATCTTCAATAATTTTGGAACCCAAAAAAATAAAGTCTGTCACTGTTTCCATTGTTTCCCCATCTATTTGCCATAAAGTGATGGGACCAGATGCCATGATCTTCATTTTTTGAACGTTGAGTTTTAAGCCAGCTTTTTCTCCTCTCCTCTTTCACTTTCATCATGAGAAACTTTAGTTCTTTGCTTTCTGCCATAAGGATGGTGTCATCCGCATATCTGAGGTTACTAATATTTCTCCTGGCAATCTTGATTCCAGCTTCTGCTTCATCCAGCCTGGCATTTCTCATGATGTACTCTGCATATAAGCTAAATACGCAAGGTGACAATACACAGCCTTGACGTACTCCTTTCCCACTTTGGAACCACTCTGTTGTTTCATGTCCGGTTCTAACTGTTGCTTCTTGACCTGCATACAGATTACTCAGGAGGCAGGAAAGGGAGTCTGGTATTCCAATCTCTTTAAGAATTTTCCACAGTTTGTTGTGATCCACACAGTCAAAGGCTTTGGTGTAGTCAATAAAGAAGTAGATGCTTTTCTGGGACTCTCTTGCTTTTCCGATGATCCAAAGGATGTTGGCAATTTCCTCTGCCTTTTCTAAATCCAGTTCTCGGTTCATGTACTGTTGAAGCCTCATTTGGAGAATTTTGAGCATTATTTTGCTAACGTGTGAGATGAGTGCAATTGGCAGTCATTTGAACTTTCTTTGGTGTTGCCTTTCATTCAGTTGGAATGAAAGCTGATCTTTTCCAGTCCTGTGGTCACTGCTGAGTTTTCTAAATTTGCTGGCATATTGAGTGCAGCATTTTAGCAGCATTATCATTTAGAATTTGAAATAGCTCAACTGGAATTCCATCAACTCCTCAGCTTTTTTTGTGATGATGCTTCCTAAGGCCCACTTGACTTCACATTCCAAGATGTCTGGCTCTAGATGAGTGATCACACCACCATGGTTATCTGAGTCGTTAAGATCATTTTTGTAGAGTTCTTCTCTGTATTCTTGCCACCTCTTCTTAAGATCTTCTGCTTCTGTTAGGTCCAAAATATTTCTGTCCTTTACTGTGCACATCTTTGCATGAAATGTTCCCTTGGTATCCCTAATTTTCTTGAAAAGATCTCTAGTCTTTCCCTTTCTATTGTTTTCCTCTATTTCTTTGCATTGATCACTGAGGAAGGCTTTCTTATCTCTCCTTGCTATTCTTTGTAACTCTGCATTCAGTGGTTATGTCTTTCTTTTTCTCCTTTGCCTTTCACTTTGTTTCTTTTCTGATCTATTTGTAAGGCCTCCTCAGACAACCATTTTGCTTTTTGCATTTCTTTTTCTTGGGGATGGTCTTGATCACTGCCTCCTATACAATGTCACAAACCTCTGTCCATAGTTCTTCAGGCACTCATCTATCAGATCTAGGCCCTTGAATCTGTTTGTCACTTCCACTGTATAATTTAAGTCATACCTGAATCATCTAGTGGTTTTCCCTACTTTATTCTATTTAAGTCTGAATTGGACAATAAGGCATTCATGATCTGAGCCACAGTCAACTCCTGGTCTTGTTTTTGCTGACTATATAGACCTTCTCCATCTTTGGCTGCAAAGAATATAATCAATGTGATATCAGTATTGACCATCTAGTGATGTCCATGTGTAGAGTCATCTCTTATGTTGTTGGAAGATGGTCTTTGCTATGACCAGTGTATTCTCTTGGCTAAACTCTATTAGCCTTTGCCCTGCTTCATTTTGTACTTCAAGGCCAAACTTGCCTATTACTCCAGGTACTTCTTGACTTCCTACTTTTGCATTCCAGTCCCCTATGATGAAAAGGACATCTCCTTTTTGGTGTTAGTTCTAGAAGGTCTTGTGGGTCATCATAGAACCATTCAACTTCAGCTTCTTCAGTATTAGTTGTTGGAGGCATAGACTTGGATGACTCTGATATTGAATGATTTGCCTTGGAAACAAACTGAGATCATTCTGTCATTTTTGATATTGCTCCCAAGTTCTGCATTTGGACTCTTTTGTTGACTATGATGGCTACTCCATTTCTTCTAAGGGATTCTTGCCCACAGTAGTAGATATAATGGTCACCTGAATTAAATTCACCCATTCCATTCTATTTTAGTTCACTGATTTCTAAAATGTCAAAGTTCACTCTTGCCATCTCCTGTTTGACCACTTCCAATTTACCTTGGTTCATGGACCTAACATTCCAGGTTCCTATGCAATATTGTTCTTTCCAGAATCAGACTTTACAACACCCACATCCATAACTGGGCATTGTTTTCTCTTTGGCTCTGTCTCTTCATTCTTTTTGGAGTTATTTCTCCAGTCTTCTACAGCAGCACCTGCCAGCCTGGGGAGTTCATCCTTCAGTGTCTTATCGTTTTGCATTTTCATACTGTTCATGGGGTTCTCAATGCAGAATACTGAAGTGATTTGCCATTCCCTTCTCCAGTGGACCACGTTTTGTCAGAACTCTTCACTGTAACCATCCATCTTGGGTGGCCCTACAGGGCATGGCTCATAGTTTCTTTGAGTTACACAAGGCTGTGATCCACATGATCAGTTTGTTTAGTTTTCTGAGATTATGATTTTCATTCTGTCTGCCTCAATGGATAAGGATAAGAGGTTCGTGGAAGCTTCCTGATGGGAAAGACTGGCTGTGGGAGAAAGACAGTGACTACAGCCATGAAATTAAGAGATGCTTGCTCTCTGGAAGAAAAGCTATGGCAAACCTAAACAGCATATTATAAAGCATAGGCATTACTTTGCCTACAAAGGTCTGTCTAGTCAAAGCTATGGTTTTTCTAGCAGTCATGTACGAATGTGAGAGTTGAACCATAAACAAAGCTGAGCACTGAAAAATTGATGCTTTTGAACTGTGGTGTTGGAGAAGACTCTTGACAGTCCCTTGGACTGCAAGGAGATCAAACCCGTCAATCCTACAGAAAATCAGTCCTGAATATTCATTGCAAGGACTATGCTGTAGCTGAAGCTCCAATACTTTGAGCACCTGATGAGAAGAGCCGGCTCATTGGAAAGGGGGATGACAGAAGATGAGATGGTTAGATGGCATCACTGACCCAATGGACATGAGTTTGAGCAAGCTCCGGGAGTTGGTGATGGACAGAGAAGCCTGGCGTGCTGCAGTCGATGGGTTCACAAAGAGCTGGACACCACTGAGTGACTGAAATGAAACTGAAACTTAGTCAAGATGAGCCATGTACTCCCATTTGTGGATAATGCTTTTACTTTCAGTACTTGAAAACTTTACCTAAGTTTTGACAAGACTAAAATATAAGATTTCTCCTTTGATCTTTCAGGGACATTCAAGCCAATGAGATTTCTTTAGAGAGCCCAACCTTGTTCAAGTTGTTTCCTTACTCCATTCAAAACAGTGATTATCTCTCTCCCACAAAATAAACTCAAAATTTCTTAGCCTCACATGTGAGGCTTTGACTATCAGTACGAAAACTTCTTTCCCATTTTTATTTCCAACACCAGATGAACTCTACCCTTTGGACACACTGAATTGTGCTCCATTTTCCAAAGGTACTTTCCACTTTGCTTCAAGTTTTGTTTGTGTTATTTCTTCAGTAAGGGATATAATCTCTTCTCTTTTCTCTTCCAGTTAATATCCTACCTTGACCTTGCTTGAAATGCTACCATGGATCTTGAAGTGTGAGGTGATGTTTGAGAATTTGGGAAACACATCACTTGGAGAAATTTTGAGTTTTTGAATTCCTGTATTTCAGGTTGGCAACAAGGGTTCATTTTCTAGCTTGCCAACAAGATAGTTCAGTCTGAGTTTTCTCATTTTAAAAATGACACATTTTCATCTGAAATAAGGATTCACTAGAAGTAAAATCTAATGGGAACATAGTGTTTTATTTTAAACAAGATTTGTAGCTAGCACATCATCCCATCTCTATTATCTTGCTGGGTTGATTAGCAGGTAAAATCACAAATTTGCTGAAATATTCCACTTCAGCTTCTGGAAAATCTAACACTGTGAGTAGTTCCAGAAACTATTTATGATTCCCATTGGAATGTGGAGACAATCCGTGTTTAATCTTTCCACTCATCATCCTCAGCTCTGTATTTATGAACTGCATTCTTAGCACGGGTATCATTTCATTTTCGTTTTAGTTTAACTGAACAAATTGAACTTCTTCAATGTCTGCATTAAGAATGAGCCATCGAATGAACAGTGAATAGAAGACCAGATGCCTGGAGGCACTTAAGACACCAGACTATTAGAATCAAGAAGTGTTCCAGCGGATGCATATTTACCACATGTTACTGTAAAGTCCATTGAGTATTGGAAGCAGCGCTTTGTGTCTGGTTTTACTTAGTGCTTATAAGACACTGCTTGACCTCAGAACAAAAGGATACACGGTAAAAGTTTAAGTTGTGAAACAAATAAGGCCACTGAGGTTCAAAATTTCTTATCAATTTTGGTTACAAGATTGCTTCTTTAATCTTGAACATGTGCAGATTTTTGTCATAGTGTGGCATCTCACACTGTTCTAAGTGCCGTACTAATATCTGCATAATTACATTATAATGTGATATTGTGGTATTACAGAAATAAGTTAGAGGACTCAATTATTCCTGGTTAGCTTTGGGCCTGGTTTAGAAATCTAATTTATGATTTTAAATTCTGTTGACTTTTTAAATGTTTTATCAGCCATCCATTAAGTAATTAATCAGATATTTAGGACTGCAAAGTAGAAATAAATTTCTAAATTATGTACAAAGTGAGCTAGCTTTATAATAAAACAAAATGCATTCTAAGCACACGCATGTTTCATTTATATAGCCTATTTGCAAGGGTAATTTCTCAGGGTCAAAGCAGTTTATTATGTCTTAAGGATCTTTGGAAACCATTAAGAATGCATTTTAACTTCCATACAGTTGAATGCATTCTAACATTGTGTGTATTCAAATGGAATTACTATTTGACCTCATCATAAAAATAATGCAATCAGCTTGTAATTTCCTTTTCCCTTAAAGTATTTCATGCATGTTTCAAAGCCTACCTCTTTAATATATAAAACTGATACAGTATATTGGTTTCAACAAAGCCTTCCAATTCTCATAACTCAATAATAAAATTTCCATAGGATCAGCCTATTGTCTTTATTGTTTTGTCTTAATGTAGTAATGCTTCATAGAGCATTGTTGTAATTGCGCAATTTTAAAATTGCTTTTTAACAGCTTTGTAAGCAGGAATGAGACACAAAATATTTAATAAGTGATAAGGCAAGAACACTAACCAGTCACCCTGAATTCTTAACTAGTCCCCAGGATGCCACAGCTA
The DNA here is from genome assembly GCF_029378745.1 of Bos indicus. Lineage (NCBI taxonomy): Eukaryota > Metazoa > Chordata > Mammalia > Artiodactyla > Bovidae > Bos > Bos indicus. The sequence continues at coordinate 21,081,661 of NC_091768.1, read as the reverse complement.
ACCAGAACACAAGCTAATGTAGTTGATGAGGTGTGTTTGGTTGCATGTTACCCCTGTTCTGAAGGGGACACCCTACTTTGTGATTTGGGTGCTTAGAAGCACATGGACAATAAAATACACCCCCTGAAGTCTCTCGAAGACTACAAAGTTCTTATTTTTTGGCACCAGACTATTAAAGCCATAATTTGGTGATCTGTTGTTTACTTCTGCTTCTTTCAGATACATTCTCAGGACTCTTTTCATTATAAATATATTATGTATCATTTGGAGGACACCATTTTCAATCTTCTTGTGCCTTGTTTTAGTCTACTAATTTATGGCCTATGAAAGCACTTTCATGTGAGGAATCAGAAAAATCAGAGTCTCAGACCCAGCTTTGCTGCTAACAGATTTTGTATTCTTAGATCAATCTGGTCTTTTGAACTTCTGTTTCTTTTCTTCCAAACCTTAGGATGTCAAATTACTTATCTGTAATTATTCATGTGGCTTTTTAATTGATTGATTGGAAATAGGGATGTTATTTCATTATGAAAAAGGGAACATTTATCTTTTTTTTTTATTTTTAAACTTTACAATATTGTATTAGTTTTGCCAAATATCGAAGTGAATCCGCCACAGGTATACCCGGGTTCCCCATCCTGAACCCTCCTCCCTCCTCCCTCCCCTACCCTCCCTCTGGGTCGTCCCAGTGCACCAGCCCCAAGCATCCAGTACCGTGCATCGAACCTGGACTGGCGACTTGTTTCATACATGATATTATACATGTTTCAATGCTATTCTCCCAAATCTCCCCACCCTCTCCCTCTCCCACAGAGTCCATAAGACTGATCTATACATCGGTGTCTCTTTTGCTGTCTCGTACACAGGGTTATTGTTACCATCTTTCTAAATTCCATATATATGCGTTAGTATACTGTATTGGTGTTTTTCTTTCTGGCTTACTTCACTCTGTATAATAGGTTAAAGGCCATCATTCTAGAGGGATTTTTAGTTATGGGTTGATATCTCAGAACTTTAACTAACTTTAAACTCATATCTGTTAAATTCCATGCTCACTGGAGATTAGCAAGCCTTACTTTTTTCTTACTGTTTAGATATTAACTTTTCAATTCTACAAGGCAGAAAGAGGCAGTGGAATTATTAAAGATATATTAAGCAGTATATAGAGAATTTCTCTTCATCTTTTAATGGAATCTTAACTTCATTTCACTCACCTAGAGCCAGACATCCTGAAATGTGAAGTCAAGTGGGCCTTAGGAAGCATCACTACGAACAAAGCTAGTGGAGGTGATGGAATTCCAGTTGAGCTATTTCAAATTCTAAAAGATGATGCTGTGAAGGTGCTGCACTCAATATGCCAGCAAATTTGGAATAGTCAACAGTGGCTGCAGGACTGGAAAAGGTCAGTTTTCATTCCAACCCCAAAGAAAGGCAATGCCAAAGAATGCTCAAACTACCACACAATTGCACTCATCTCACACGCTGGTAAAGTAATGCTCAAAATTCTCCAAGCCAGGCTTCAGCAATACGTGAACCGTGAACTTCCAGATGTTCAAGCTGGTTTTAGAAAAGGCAGAGGAACCAGAGATCAAATTGCCAACTTCCACTGGATCATGGAAAAAGCAAGAGAGTTCCAGAAAAACATCTATTTCTGCTTTATTGACTATGCCAAAGCCTTTGACTCTGTGGATCACCAGAAACTGTGGAAAATTGTGAAAGAGATGAGAATACCAGACCACCTGACCTGCCTCTTGAGAAACCTATATGCAGGTCAGGAAGCAACAGTTAGAACTGGACATGGAACAACAGACTGGTTCCAAATAGGAAAAGGAGTACATCAAGTCTGTATATTTTCACCCTGCTTATTTAACTTCTATGCAGAGTACATCATGAGAAACGCTGGGCTAGAAGAAGCACGTTAGAATCAAGATTGCCAGGAGAAATATCAATAACCTCAGATATGCAGATGACACCACCCTTATGGCAGAAAGTGAAGAGGAACTCAAAAGCCTCTTGATGAAAGTGAAAGAGGAGAGTGAAAAAGTTGGCTTAAAGCTCAACATTCAGAAAACTAAGATCATGGCATCTGGTCCCATCACTTCATGGAAAATAGATGGGGAAACAGTGGAAAGTGTCAGACTTTATGTTTTAGGTCTCCAAAATCACTGCAGATGGTGATTGCAGCTTACTCCTTGGAAAGAGAGTTGTGACCTACCTAGATAGCATATTAAAAAGCAGAGATATTACTTTGCCAACAAAGGTCCATCTAGTCAAGGCTATGGCTTCTCCAGTGGTCATGTATGGATGTGAGAGTTGGACTGTGACGAAAGCTGAGTGCTTTTGATGCTTTTGAACTGTGGTGCTGAAGAAGACTCTTGTGAGTCCCTTGGACTGCAAGGAGATCGAACCAGTCCATCCTAAAGGAAATCAGTCCTGGGTGTTCATTGGAAGAACTGATGCTGAAGCTGAAGCTCTAGTACTTTGGCCACCTCATGTGAAGAGTTTACTCATTGGAAAAGACTCTGATGCTGGGAGGGATTGGGGGCAGGAGGAGAAGGGGACGACAGAGGATGAGATGGCTGTATGGCATCACTGACTCAATGGACATGAGTTTTGGTGAACTCCAGGAGTTGGTGATGGACAGGGAGGCCTGGGATGCTGAGATTCATGGGGTGGCAAGGAGTCAGACACGACTGAGTGACTGAACTGAACTGAACTGAACTAACTTCATTTTTAATTTGTGATCATTTCTGTTGTATTCCTTTTAAATTCACCCTTATTCTAACTCTGAAGCATTTCATAATATTAATATAAATGTAAGAGACATTCCTGAAGAAACACATATTTAAAAATAGTATATACAGTTTTATGAAAATAAAGTTTAAATGGCAAATGAGTTTATATGGTCATTTAGCTGTGATCTGATCATTTATTTGCATCTGGCCATTAGAGTAGATTTGAATGGTATTAGCACCTTGGCACCTCATGCCAAAGTTCTCAAAGTCAGTTTTGTTGTTGTTGATTGTGAAGCATGTGGGATCATAGTTCCCTCCCCAGGGATGGAACCTGACCCTTGCCGTGGAAGTGCAGAGTCTTAGCCACTGAACCACCAGGGAAGTGCTTCAAACACAGTTTTGAAAATAAGACTAAGCTGGGAAACTGTGAAGTAATGCTAATATCTGGCCTTTGCCTCAGAACAATTCATTCAGAAATTTTTGAAACCTTAAGCTGGAGTAACAATGCATACCTAAAATAAATTAAAATGCCACTTATTTGAACTATTACATCATAGAGACATTAAGGCAATGATTCTCAAAGCATACTGCGTATTAGAATCCCTTGGGGACTCTTCAGAAACAGATACCTGCATTCCCTCCCACACATGATTTAATTAGTAAGAGGTTGGCATGGGCATGGGATTTTTAAAATCTCTGCAGTTGATACTACTGTGAAACAAAGTCTGGAAACCATTGTATTTAAATAATGCTTCTTCCATATCAATGTATTTTGCTATTTTATAATAATTGCAGGTTAAAAATGGGAAAGTCTAAAAACTAACTCTTCAGAGATTTCTAAAAGAAAACAGAAGTTCAGAATGGAGTATTTTAGGTTTATTGGACCCAAGTATTGTTCCAAGTATGGTGAACAAAATACACTTTTTCATACATCTATTTTTTTTCACATATATAGCTTTGTTTTCTGTGTTTTTTTTTTTCACTTTTTAACACATTTGTAATATAAACTATTTAGAAAATTGGAAATATTGGGAGCTGTCAATGTTAAAAGCAGATATACTGTCTAATGTTCATTGCCAGCTCATCTGGATTATTATTTTTGCTTGCTTGATTTGAAATTTCAATGGTAGATTCAGGTTAGCTAATGCCAATGGATATCCCTTTTCAAAAAATGTTTTGACATTTTTTTAAACAATTCCAATACTATTCATTAATGGACAAACCAGATTATTTTTCACTTGTTTCTTGATAATTTTCAATAGGTAGGTAGAGTAAACTCTTGCTGTATATATTTTTAAAATTAAATTAGATGATTATTTTTACTTTCAGAAGTTTTGCTTTGATTTATTTTGTTGAGAAAAATCTATATTGGAGGTGAAAAGAATGTAGTGATTTGAGTGAAATACTCTACTGTTGGTGAAAATATATGTCTGTTATTGACTTTGAAACAAAATCTTTCCAGTTTTTAACAGGATGGATGAAACTGAGAAAGCTGCAATCATTAGGTGTTCATTGAAGACTGCCTATGAAAGTGCTTGAGCAGGGAATTCCTTGGCAGTCCAAGGGATTAGAACTTAGTCCTTCCATTGCTAAGGGCTATGGTTTGATGTGGTACAGCCAAAGGGAAAAAAAAAAAAAAAAGTGCTTGGGCAAAGAGGGATTTTAATGTCACTTGGTAATGGCCATGACTGAGAATGCACAGCAAAAAAAAAAAAAAAAATGTGGATATGTTATCAGTACAACAGGGTTTTAGGAGGGCCTGGATCTTTAGTACTATCAATGCTTTTAAATTAACAAGTCCTCCTAACATTTGGTAAGAATCTAAATGCTATCCCTGATGTTTTAGGATACTGTAACGATTTATTTTTGATACACTCTATAGATTGGAAAGCAAAATAAGAGTTATAAATTTGTAAACTGTGGGAAGATGAGAGCCTCAACAAGAACCTGGTACTCTGTCTCTGCTGTTCATCAAACCGTGGCTCACTGTTAGAGCCTTAAGGATACGGCGTCATTTATCATATATAGCTATACTGCATATAGCTCAGACCTTTAAAGTAGGGTGTCCTTAATCAAGATCTTGATAGATAGAACATAAAGAAGCTCCAGATACTTAAAAAAAGTTTTGTACTACCGGTGAAATCTGAGGCAAAGATTATAGATAGACACATTGTATTTATGTATGTTGGGTGGTAGAAAGAGAGTAAGACAATCTGTGTGAAAATCTATTTGGATCATGGGTGGATACTTATTCCTGTGGTTTGTGAAGGCTAGCTTTTAGAAGAGATGGAAATATTGGGGAAGAAGCATAGTACCTGGCTGAGAATAATCTACATATTTTCTTCCTGAGAGTAGAGTAGCCTCAACACTACTTCCTAAACTAATCTCCTTTAGGCCCCTAGAGAAGAAACTTATCCCATTTTTTACTATTTCTCAATCCAACACAAGCCAAGAGACAGCCACGTTTTGACTGACATGTTGAAAGGTCACAGTTACTAATAGGTTGGCAGAGAAATCTACTTTCTATGGAAGCTGTTGGTTAATTTTCACAGCTATAAAGTATTTCATTGTATGAAATACACTTGTATGCCACAATTTATTTGTCTATTTTCTGTTTTCTTTTGTTGTTGTTGTCATTAACATCCTTTTATGGGTGTCCTTCCTCTTCAGGCATCACAGCCTTGTCCTGCAAAGGGGCTTGTGTAACTTAATGAAGTTATGGGCCATGATGCTGTTAAAGTGCTGCACTCGATGTCAGCAAATTTGGGAAACTCTGCAGTGGCCACAGGATTGGAAGAGGTCCGTTTTCATTCCAATTCCAAAGAGCAATGACAAAGATTATTCAAACTGCCATACAATCGCACTCATTTCCCATTCTAGAAAGGTTATGCTCAAAATCATTCAAACTAGGTTTCAGCAGTATGTGAACTGAGAACTTGCTGATGTACAGGCTGGGTTTTGAAGAGGCAGAGGAACCAGAGATCAAATAGCTAACATGAGTTGGATCATGGAGAAAGCAAAGGAGTTCCAAAAAAACATCTACTTCTGCTTCATTGACTACTCTAAAGCCTTTGACTGTGTGGACCACAACAAACTGTGGAAAATTCTTAGAGATGTGAATACCAGACCACCTTACCTGTCTCCTGAGAATTCTGTATGTGGGTCAAGAAGCAACAGGTAGAACTAGACATGGAACAACTGATTGTTTCCAGATTGGGAAAAGGAATTTGATAGGCTGTATATTGTCACCCTGCTTATATAACTTCTATGCAGAGTACATCATGTGAAATGCTGGGCTGGATGAATTGCAAGGTAGAATCAAGATCACTGGGAGAAATAACAACCTCAGATATGCAGATGATACCACTCTAATGGCAGAAAGAGAAGAGGAACTAAAGAATCTCTGGATGAAAGTGAAAGAGCAGAGTGAAAAAGCTGGCTTGAAATTCAACATAAAGAAAAAAGAACAGATCATGGCATCTGGTCCCACAGTTTCATGACAAATAGAAGAGGGTAAAGTGGAAGTACTGAAAGGTTTTCTTTTCTTGGCTTCCAAAATCACTACAGACAGTGACTGCAGCCATGAGGAATAGTTAGGGACTTGGAGAAGGTCATAGATACACTGCTACATTTAAAATGGATGACCAACAAGGGCCTCTTGTATAGCACATGGAACTCTGCTGACTGTCATGTTCCAGCCTATATGGGAGGGCAATTTGGAGGAGAAGGAACACATGAACATGTATGGCTCAGTCTGTTGACTGTTCACCTGAAACTACCACAATATTGAACATTGTTAATTGGCTATACCCTAATAAAAATAAAAAGTGTAAAGTTTGAAATTAAAAAAAAAAAAAGCAGAGATGTCAGCTTGCCAACAAAGGTCTGTATAGTCAAAGCTATATGGCTTTTCCAATAGTCATGTACAGATGTTAGAGTTGGACCATAAGGAAGGCTGAGAACCTAAGAATTGATGCTTTTGAACTGTGGTGCTGGAGAAGACCTTTGAGAGTCCCTTGGACTGCAAGGAGATCCAACCAGTCCATTCTAAAGGAAATCAGTCCTGAATATTCATTGGAATATTTGGTCACCTGATGCAAAGAGCCAACTAATTGGAAAAGACCCTGATGCTGGGCAAGACTGAAGGCCAAAAACGAAGTGGGTGGAAGAGAATAAGTTGGTTAAATAGCATCACTGACTCAATGGACATGAATCTGAGCAAACTCCAGGAGACGGTGGAGGAGAGGAGCCTGGTGTGCGGCAGCCTATTTAGAGACTAAACAGCTACAGGTTTCCTTGTGTTCTTGTGAAAAAGTTTCTTCAACACAAATTCCTACAAAAGGAATGGCTAGACTTAGGCATAAATTTTTCTATACTAGAATTTTTAAATTACATTTCCAAGTGATGGTACTAATTTTAACTTCAACTAGTAGTTTATTTGAGTTTACATGTTTAATATCCTATCTGATATCTTGCCAGTCTTTTCAATTTTTACCTGCTTACAATTGTGGTTTTAATTCAATTTCTTTGACTACTAGATAGTTGAACTTTGTGCATCATAATTTTTATTGGCTCTTATGTGATTTGTTTCTACATTTTCCCAAAAGGTTTACATTTTTCCCCGATACTATGTCTGTATATAATATGAAATCATAAAAGAATCTTGAAGGTTTCCTGTAATTGTGACTTCTAATTGCTTTCCAATTTCTACTGTTCTCTACTTCTTTAGTAAAAGAACTATATTTAAGCTAAGCATATAGTCACCTACCTATATTTGTATGTTCAAGTCTCCTTTTGTAAGTTAAATGCAGCCATGACTTTAGTTCTGGCCAGTGAGATATAAGCTGCAATGCTTAACTGAACCTCCAAAGTGTATACTTACGTATCTACTTACTACTCTCTCTTGGTTTGTAGTCAGTATGGACTAATTGGTAACAAACTAGCTCTCCCAATATAGACAACTATAAAACTGAATTAAGTAACTAATCACCCATTTGAGACATTAGGCAAAAGACAATACAGAATTATGATTCCAGAGAGAATGGAACAAATGAAATAAACTCAATAACTGCCCCAGCTTTCTACCTGGGAGTGCTTTCTAGATATTAGTGCACAAAGGGAAAATTCGAAGACCAGCTACCTCTTTGGGTTCAGGAAACAGATATTGTTGGCCATCTGGAATTTGTAGGACATAGTTCTGGAAAGGCGTGGGATATATAGAAAGACAATACTAGAAATCTGTATGATTTCCTTGAATGATTGGCTGAATATTAAATATCACATTTGTAGGGTGATATACTAAAAGACTGGGTGATATACTACAAGACCAGATGATGAACAATTACTAGAACTCTAACTGGAAAAACTAAGAAATAAAGTGTTATTCATCAGTAAAGGTGTACAAACTGCCAGTACAGAAGAAAAAGCGATAAATCTCAAAACCATTCTGTGAGAAAGAAGTCAGATACAAAATTATATATACTGTATGAACCCATTTGTATGAAATTCTAAAATAAGCAATACTATTTTATACTGATAATATCCAATCAGTACTTGTATTAAAAATGATGGAAATGTTCAAAATTTTGATTGTGATGGTGTTTATACAAACATATACATATGCCAAAATTAATCAAATTTTAAATAGCTGTATTTTAAATTTTAATAGCTGTATTTTATTTCATGAAATTTATATCTTAATAAGGTAGATTTTATGAAAGGAAAAGAAGTGCCATTTTCCTCTCTTTTTTCAGTTTGTTTCATAGAATGGGAATCTGGAAATTGGAGAATTAGAAGCTCTACTAGACCATGAGGACAAGATGTATTTCCTATGGGATATTGGAGAGATATCTGAAAGATCTCCAGACTCCAAAATGATATCAGTCTATGATAGATAAACATGGATCATGTATAAATATGGATCATCATAGGTGGGATATTCATGTCTAGAAAAAGAGATCACTGGACTCTTCATTTCTTGACTTCTTTTACGTGAAGGTAAAATGAACTCCTACTGTTTTAAGATACTATTTTTCAATATTGTGCTCCCTGATGCTGAGCTTAATTGTAAATAACACACATGATTTTCAGCAGAAAGGATATTTTATGTACAAAAATTAGACCACTCTTTTATGATCTACAAACCAGAATCTAAATGAGCAAAATTTATAGACCTTGATGAATAAAAATAATACAAAGTATTCTACATACATAGTAGTCCTACATAACTGCTAAAGAAAGATTTTATTTTTCAACTTAAAAGGATTTAGATTGTATGCCATCTCTGTACTCTATATGAGGAAATTCTTTAAGAAAATATTCTGATCATATTTGGATAAATTCTCAAAATAAGGAAAGAGGAAGATCATAATAAATAATAGTAAGCAATAGACATTGCAATAATGATAGATTAATCTATATGAATATAATGATAGTAAAACTAAGGCTTGATAAAATGGGTCACATAAAGAGCACACACACACATACACATGCAGGAATACTAAAGGGGAGAAACAATAGCTTAGAACAAAAATTCTAAAGCTTTTAATAATTAGACATTATTGATAATTAGACCATCATCTCAATGATCAAGAGATAAGAAAGTAGGTAAACCAACCTAATATGGAGGGGTTTTAATTCTTTAAATTTAATATGATGATTTGGAAATACAGATTTAATACTCCTTTAAAGATAGAATGACAGACAAATGGAGGTATATGTTCAAAATTTCAAATTAATAGGGGTGTAGGTCATAAAAAGAAATATGTTCAAGCAAAATACAAAAGATAAAATATAAAGAAATTTATAATAGAGGATATTAATTTAATGGAAAAATTTTACATTTTTATTATCCATTCATTTATAATGAGTATGAATGACTTTGTTTCCCTAACAGAAAGTACATGCTTTAACATTTTCTGGTGAAAGAAAAGTATACAAGTTCTAGTTTTTACTGATGGGATATTCACATCTAAAAAAATAAATCACTCAATTGTGCATTGATTAGACTGTTTCTATGAATTTTAGAATGAATCCCAATGAATAAAAATATTGATACTTTTCATTTTGAATTCAAAATGACTACATATTTTAAATTTCTACTTGTTCATTTTTAGCCTTATCTCTCCTCTTTATACTAACACTATTTTATATGTCTATTATAATATTTCTCTAATGTGTTCAAAACTCATTTCTGTCTGTAGATTGTGACCTTCTGAAAAAACTATAGTACATTATAATGGCTCAAAGAATATTCTATGGTAAGAATGTTTATTTCTCTCTTTATTATAAACCCTTTGTGTAATTGCTTTTGTCATGTTTCCATCATTCATAGGGCCCAACATTATGTCTTGCTAAAAAGAATGTGATCTTAGTGATTGTTGAATCAAATTGAGTTTAATATAGAGAACATTTTTAACTCTAGCAAATACTGCTGAGAAACATAAACTAGAAAATGAGACATGGGAAGGGTGAAGAAAAATGACACACACATCAAGCTCTAAATCTCAATTACTCTGTTCACAGGCAGCTCTTTGTTCTTAATAAACATGTGCATTCATTCCTTTTTATTTGGCCACATAGTTAGCAAAATTAACTGTCTTTTTCTAGCTCACAGAAGAATTGAAGCAACATATTATGAAGGTGCTAATGGATGAGAGGGTTTTAAATGTAGCTATGAGGTAATAAAAGACTATTGATTGCATTAATGTGAGAGAAAATAAGGGAAAAAGTATACAAAGCAGATTTAAGAATTGTAGTGGCAAAATGTCCTAGAAGCTTAATGGCCCTTTTGGACACCTTTCTATCATAGTAAAAACAATGAGAACATGTTTTTAAAGATGACATTGCTACTTTAATATATGCAAAGTGCTCCACAACCCATTTGTTGTAAATAAAATGCAATACAGTTTTTCAATCTTTCCATCAAAGCAAAAAAAGGAAGAAAGTTCATTGTAACAGTCACCTAAACAAATGCCTCATTCTATGGTGAAATCTAAATGATGGTTCATTTTATATTATTTTGAGTTCTTTTAAATCTGATATGATTTGTGCATATTTCCTCGTATTCTTTAAACATCACTGAAAAGTAAGTAAAGATATTCTTTCAATTGCATAGGTGGAGATATATAAGTTTTCAAACAATGTAGTGCTGTGCTGTGCTGTGCTTAGTCACTGAGTTGTATCTGACTCTTTGCGACTCCTTGGACTGTAGCCTGCTAGGCTCCTCTCTCCATGGGGATTCTCCAGGCAAGAATACTGGAGTGAGTTGCCATGCCCTCCTCCAGGGGATCCTCCCAACCCAGGGATCAAATCCAAGTCTCCTGCATTGTAGGTGGATAAACAATGCAGATTTCCCCACAAAACCAATGCAGACAATAACTTGAAAAATTATTCTAAATATTTTGTCCTTATCCATTAAAAAAGTTGAATCTACTTTTCATATACTAGTAGTTTGGAATATTTCTTCAAAAAATGCTATTATTCTTTATTTTTTATTCGACTTACTCTGTTGTTATAGGTGAACAATTATGAATCACTGAAGTTTACAAGTCTGTTCAAATAATGTGCTTTATTTGGGCTATAATACTGGCTAGGAGGTTGTAAAACATCCCTGCAGGACCGGAAGAAAAGAATGGAGTGATGAATAGAGGTAAAGAATATACCCAAGTGGACAGATAAAGCTTCCATTTTGCAATGATTGAATATTCTTGACTTTGTTTAGTATCTTCTAAGGTATTTCCTAATGAAAAAGTATTTCCAAAACAAGTTCTTCAAATGTCAGAAAGGAAGAGGTGGGCCAATAGCCTAGAGCTTGGAAAAGCAGGAAAACCTTTTAAAAGTAACCCTGCTTGAAATGCATTTGATTGTATTTCCTGATATAGTGTTTTCTCTTCACGTGGTACATTGTTCAGTGAATTTGTTTGTAAAAATAAAAAATGTTTTCACCCGCTAAATTGCCAAGATAAATATGATTCAATTAAAGCTCCAGAGATGGCTTCATAGATACCATAAAACAGCAGAGTTTCAATATCCTTTTGTTTTACATGATCGTTGCCAAGAAGTAAAAGCTGACACTGACAATATTCTCATTAGATCAAAAGTTATCAGGACCCATTTAAGAATTATTTCCTTTAAAAGCATATTTGTTTGTTTCTCTTTCTTCTCAATGCCTTCCTGGATGGTGTAAAGTACAAACTAGAACTTAGAAAGTTGTTTATGTAGATGGATTAATTTGATTACACAAGAATTTCCTGATGGGATGGTTTATTCTTATACTCAATTACACACACACACACACACACACACACACACATATATATAGTGGTGAGTGAGGATTTACCGAGATCACTTTTTTTTTTTTTGACACTGCCCAAAGTTGAAATAAAACATTGGTCTTTCTGCTTTTGGCTTGGTAAAAACATTGAGATTTGTTTTCCCTTAGGGATCAAAATAGGATAAAGAATAGAGAGAAAAAGCTATTTTCTAAATAAATATACATCAAAGGAGCCACATAAGAAACTCCAGTTCTGACAGAGAACTAGTCAATCTTCACAAAATTTTATAAGAGATTCTGATGCACAGCTGGGACTGAGGATTGATTTAGGAAGTAGGCTGCTCAGGATAAGAGCTGAGAGGAACACACTTGAGAGAATGGGTATTTCATTCATTCATCTTTGGGCTACAGGATGTCTGAAATGTATATTATCCAAAGGAGATTCACTTCCACTAAGATTCTCCTGGAAAGGATCTGAGTGATTGAGTGATTCCCTTTCTATTTCATCCTAGTCATATTTCAGTCTAGCTCTAAGCATTTAGCTCTAAATTTTAATTATCATTGGTGATACTGGGAAAGATTGAGGACAGGAGGAGAAGGGGCTGATAGATGCTTGGATGTCATCATCAACTCAATGGACATGAGTTTGAACAAACTCCTAGAGACGGTGAAGGACAGGGAAGTCTGGCATGCTACAGTCTATAGGGTTGCAAAGAGTTGGACATTACTGAGTGACTGAACAACAACAAAAATTTAATAATGGATATAAGAATTCTTCTTAAAAAATGTGTTAAACGTTTCCTAGTAAATTTTCACCCAGTGTTGCATGTTTTGAAATGCTCAATTTGCATTATGAATGCAGTAGATCAAAAAACAGCAACAGCAATGACAAAAACAGAGCTTGGAATTAATAAAGCTTTCTAAAAATTCCACAGACAGAGGAGCCTGGCAGGCTACAGTCAATAAGAATCAGACATGACTGAATGACTATTACTCACTCACTCACACAACACTAACAGGGCTTCCTAGATGGCTCAGTGGTAAAGAACCCACCCATCAAGCAGAAGAGGCAGGTTCAACCCCTGGGTTGGGAGGATCTCCTGGAGAAGTAAATGGCAACCCCCTCCAGTATTCTTGCCGGGGAAATCCCACGGACAGGAGAGCCTGGTGGCCCGCAGTCCATGGGGTTGCAAAGAGTCAGACATGATTTAGTGACTAAACAACAACAGCACTTAAAGCTTTCCATTTGTTTTCAGTGAAAGCACAAGCGCTCAGAACCAGTATTATCGGTTAATTGTAGCACATATGTTCAAAATGCTAATTATTTTTCATTTATAGTAATGTTTCTTAATAGCATGGGATTATTTATGAGAAATAAACAGATCACACAAAAAAAGCAATTTATTTCTTCAGCCTTTTTTAAAAAATACTGTGTGCAACTTAGCAATTAGTTAGTAATACTTCTGTCTAATGTGTAGACATTGTTAAATTAGTAGACCACATTTGAAGTATAGTAAAAGGTTAAAACAATATGTCTTCATTTTTGTGAGACAAAATTCTAAATAGTGTCCAATAGTATCATATATATCTTCCTAATATCATTTAGCTCATTTTTTTATCTAATAATTATTATTCAGGTAAATAAAATATACTAAGTTCAAAAACAGTCTTGAGAAAAAGATGGTCTAGAAACTTAGTCTACCTCCTCTCCTCAGAGTTTCACTGGTGATGGTTGTGTAGATGTCAGTCATCAGATTTTCTCAAGACAGGGTTTGTGAAATGAAAATATCTCTTGTTATATCAACAAACAAGAAACATCACAGCCATCAACGATTTCTGGCCTCCAAAAGTAAATGAGGGCTCCCAAAACTGTGATGCAACAGATGCTGCCCACCCCCCTCCACGGTGATTACTGAGGAGCTGGGGGAATGGAAAAAGCAGCCATCTGCCACTCCTTAAGGTGAACAAGGAACAGGATTTGGCCCCACATAGCTGAGGTTCGTATGAAAGGAATGAATTCAGTGAGCCCAGAGGCACATCATGCAAAATGTCAACTGGATGAAGCACAAGCTGGAATCAAGATTGCCGGGAGAAAGATCAATAACCTCAGATATGCAGATGACACCACCTTATGGCAGAAAGTGAGGAAGAACTAAAGAGCCTCTTGATGAAAGGGAAAGAGGAGAGTGAAAAATTTGGCTCAAAATCAACATTCAGTAACTAAGATCATGGCATCCGGTCCCATCTCCTCATGGCAAATAGATGGGGGAACTACAGAAACAGTGAGAGACTTTATTTTTCTGGGCTCCAAAATCACTACAGATGGTGACTGCAGCCATGAAATTAGAAGATGCTTGCTCCTTGGAAGAAAAGCTGTGACCAACCTAGACAGCATATTAAAAAGCAGAGACATTACTTTATCAACAAAGGCCTGGGTAGTCAAAGCTATGATTTATGCAGTAGTCATGTATCAATGTGAGAGTTGGACTATAAAGAAAGCTGAGTGCCAAACAATTGATACTTTTGAACTGTGGTGTTGGAGAAGACTCTTGAGAGTCCCTAGGACTACAAGGAGATCCAACCAGTCAATCTTAAAGGAAATCAGTCCTGAATATTCATTGGAAGGACTGATTCTGAAGCAAAACTCCAGGACTTTGGCCACCTGATGCAAAAACTGACTCTTTGGAAAGGACCCTGATGCTAGAAACGATTGAAGGCGGGAGGAGAAGGGGACAACAGAGGATAAGATGGTTGGATGGCATTACTGACTCAATGGACATGAGTTTGAGTAGGCTCCGGGAGTTGGTGATGGACAGGGAATCCTGGTGTGCTATAGTCCATGGGTTTGCAAAGAGTCAGACATGACTGAGCGACTGAACTGAACTGAACTGGAGAGGCTCAAATCTTCTCATACATAGAATGCTAAATTCCTTAACTTGATACCTGAATTTTGATGTTCAGGCTGCCTCCTCCCTTTCTTGTATATAGTCTGACTCCCCTTCCTACAGAACTAACCGAGGTACTGTGTCCTGGGATACAGTCCTCATTTTGCCCCAAAATAAAGCTTAACTTGAAGTTCTCAGGTTGTGCATATTTTTTAATTGACAGGCTCTATAACAATTCTATTTTGCTGTGAATAAAGCTAATTATTTCTGTGTTTTGGTTACTCACATTATGTGTCTACACAACTATCATCTGGCTGCAATCTATAACAAATAAAAAGCAAGTAACACTTAAAAGTGTTAAGGAAAAGTAAATCCAAGATTACTGTTCAAAGTTATAATATAAATATTCTTAGTGTGTTTAGACAGGAAAGTCTCAAATGTGTATTTATTGAAGCTATTCAGCTTTCATTCATTATTTGAACTTCTAGCAACAATTAAGGATTGATGCAAACATTCAAAAACAAATAAGGCTATGTAATTTTAAATCATAACTTAATCCTTAATCCTTTTCAGCATTTAAAAATCATAATGACAGATTTTTAATTGAGGACTAGTGCTGGTAAAATCTGTTACAATGGTTAGTTTCTTACAATATAAGCCTAGATTAATTTATACAGTACTCTTGGGTGTTACAAATAAAAGATGAGTCATCTCCATTTGATGATAATTTTGTATTATAATAGAGACAAAATTTTCATGTTAACTTTCCTAAGATTTTCCTATTAAATGCATCCACAGAATTATGGAGGAGGAAAAATAATTTTTCCTCTACTCTTCTTAGTTCTTGGCTGATATCCGCTACAACAGACGGCAAACTAACAGGAGGAAAACAAGCAGAAATTTGGTAACATGTATACCTCTTGCATTGGAGAAGGAAATGGCAACCCACTTTCGTTTTCTTGTCTGGAAAATCCCCATGGACAGAGAAGCCTGGTGAGCTACTGGTCCATGGGGTCCCAAAGAGTCCACATGACTGAGCGACTAAGCACTCAGGCTTTTCCTAGTACAGGGAGGGTGATGCCCTTATAAATATGGAGATTTCCCTTATAAATGGAGATGTCTGCAACAAAAGGATCACTTCTACTCAGTTTTCAGAGTTTCTATGTCTCTTTTTCTAAAAATATTCAGCCTAAAATAATCTTTATGTCAAAGAGTGACACATTTTATTTTTGTGGGCTCCAAAATCACTGCAGAGGGTGACAGCAGTCATGAAATTAAAAGATGCTTGCTCCCTGGATGAAAAGATATGATAAAGCTAGACAGCATTTTAAAAAGCAGAGACATCACTTTGCTGACAAAGGTCCACATAGTCAAAGCTATGGTTTTTTCAGTAGTCATGTACAGATATGAGTGAGTAAAAGTCACTCATTTGTGTCTGACTCTTCATGACCCCATGAACTATATAGTCCATGGAATTCTTCAGACCAGAATGCTGGAGTGGGTAGCCTTTTCCTTCTCCAAAGGATCTTCCCAACCCAGGGATCGAGCCCAGGTCTCCCACATTGCAGGCGGATTCTTTACCAGCTGAGCCACTCGGGAAGGCCAAGAATACTGGAGCGGGTAGCCTATCCTTTCTCCAATGGATCTTCCTGACTCAGAAATCGAACCAGGGTCTCCTGCATTGCAGATGGATTCTTTACTAACTGAGATACCAGGGAAGCCCACAGATGTGAGAGTTGGACCATAAAGAAGGCTGAGCACTGAAGAATTTATGCTTTTG
Organism: Bos indicus; assembly: GCF_029378745.1. Classification (NCBI taxonomy): domain Eukaryota; kingdom Metazoa; phylum Chordata; class Mammalia; order Artiodactyla; family Bovidae; genus Bos; species Bos indicus. The sequence continues at coordinate 21,064,987 of NC_091768.1, read as the reverse complement.
AACTGTGGTGCTGGAGAAGACATCTAAGAATCCCTTGGACAACAAGGAGATCAAACCAGTCAATCCTAAGGGAAATCAACCCTGAATATTCTTTGGAAGGACTGATGCTGAAGTTGAAGCACCAATACTTTGGCCACCTGATATGAAGAGCTGACTCATTGAAAAAGATCCTGATGCTGGTAAAGAGGAGGAGGAGAAGAGGGCAACAGAGGATGAGATGGTTGGATGGCATCATTGACTCAATGGACAAAAGTTTGAGCAAACTCTGGGAGATAATGAAGGACAGGGAAGCCTGGTGTGCTGCAGTTCATGGAATCGCAAAGAGTCAGACACAACTGAGGGACTGAACAACAATAACAATGTCAAAGAGGCATATTTCAAGGTGACAAATTCTCTTCTCCCTCAGAATAGTTCTCATTCTTGCAGTTTTTGCTGCTGCTGCTAAGTCACTTCAGTCATATCTGACTCTGTGTGACCCCATAGACAGCAGCCCACCAGGCTTCCCGTCCCTGGGATTCTCCAGGCAAGAACACTAGAGTGGGTTGCCATTTCCTTCTCCAATGCATGAAAGTGAAAAGTGAAAGTGAAGTCGCTCAGTCGTGTCTGACTCTTAGCGACCCCATGGACTGCAGCCTACCAGGCTCCTCCATCCATGGGGTTTTCCAGGGAAGAGTACTGGAGTGGGGTGCCATTGCCTTCTCCGTCTTGCAGTTGTTAGTGTCCTTTAACTCTGATGGTCTTAATTACATTAAAAAAAGAGAGAGAGAGAGTTTTACTGCCTGTGTTAAGAAACAATGACCTGAAAAAGTGTAAAGTTGCAAAACTGTTAAACTGAAAGAATTCTCAACTAAGCCTTTACAAATAAGATTTAAGATTATATTCCCAAACTGCCTGCAGCATGTATTTGCAATTTCATGTATCTGTCTAACATTTTTCTATATATTTTAAAGAAATTTTAAAATAAAGGGAAAAAGTATATGAAGTAGAAAAATATTCCCATTGCTTAGAATATCTACCACAGATATTCTGTCCTATTTGTTTCTCACTCTCTTTACTTAGATAAAATAAAAACTTCAGCAGTCTAGCTAGTCTCCTACAATGGAATCCCTCAGTATTACTTACCCCTGAACTCCCAAGAGGCAATTGCCATTTGACTTTTATAAAAATCCTTCCAATCTATTAACTTTAAGATTATTATTCTATATGTGTTTTTTAACACCATATGGTAATGTGTTGCATGTATCATCCTCCATCTTTCCATTTCCCCCTCCAAATTATTTTCAACATCTCCCATGTTGATCTTTCTGGAACCAGCACCAACATTATGAGCATCCTTCTATTAAAGGATATTTCAGTTCAGTTCAGTTGCTCAGTTGTGTCTGACTCTTTGTAACCCCATGAATTGCAGCATGCCAGGCCTCCCTGTCCAGCACCATCTCATGGAGTTTACTCAAACTCACATCCATCGAGTCAGTGATGCCATCCAGCCATCCCATCCTCTGTCATCCCCTTCTCCTCCTGCCCCCAATCCCTCCCAGTATCAGAGTATTTTCCAATGAGTCAACTCTTCGCATGAGGTGGCCAGAGTACTGGAGTTTTATCTTTAGCATCATTCCCTCCAAAGAAATCCCAGGACTGATCTCCTTTAGGATGGACTGGTTGGATCTCCTTGCAGTCCAAGGGACTCTCAAGAGTCTTCTCCAACACCACAGTTCAAAAGTATCAATTCATCGGCACTCAGCTTTCTTCACAGTCCAACTCTCACATCCATACATGACCACTGGAAAAACCATAGCCTTGACTAGACGGACCTTTGTTGGCAAAGTAACGTCTCTGCTTTTCAATATGCTATCTAGGTTGGTCATAACTTTTCTTCCAAGGAGTAAGCATCTTTCAATTTCATGGCTTCAGTCACCATCTGCAGTGATTTGGGAGCCCCAAAACATAAAGTCTGACACTGTTTTCATTGTTTCCCCATCTATTTGCCATGAAGTGATGGGACTGATGCCATGATCTTCGTTTTCTGAATGTTGAGCTTTAAGCCAACTTTTTCACTCTCCTCTTTCACTTTCATCAAGAGGCTTTTGAGTTCCTCTTGACTTTCTGCCATAAGGGTGGTGTCATCTGCATATCTGAGGTTATTGATACTTCTCCCATCAATCTTGATTCCAGCTTGTGCTTCTTCCAGCCCAGCATTTCTTATCATGTACTCTGCATAGAAGTTAAATTGGCAGGGTGACAATATACAGCTTTGACGTACTCCTTTTCCTATTTGGAACCAGTCTGTTGTTCCATGTCCAGTTCTAACTAACTGTTGCTTCCTGACCTGCATATAGGTTTCTCAAGAGGCAGGTCAGGTGGTCTGGTATTCCCATCTCTTGAAGAATTTTCCACAGTTTCTTGTGATCCACATAGTCAAAGGCTTTGGCATAGTCAATAAAGCAGAAATAGATGTTTTTCTGGAACTCTCTTGCTTTTTTCATGATCCAGCAGATCTTGGCAATTTGATCTCTGGTTCTTCTGCGTTTTCTAAAACCAGATTGAACCTCTGGAAGTTCATGGTTCACGTATTGCTGAAGCCTGGCTTGGAGAATTTTGAGCATTACTTTACTAGCGTGTGAGATGAGTGCAATTGTGCAGTAGTTTGAGCATTCTTTGGCATTGCCTTTCTTTGGGATTGGAATGAAAACTGGTGGATATTTAGGTTCATTCAAATTTTCCAAGATGACTCTTATCTCTGTAATGCAAATCCTCACTTCAGTGTCCTTTACCTCTGGAGTACGTTTTCAGAAATGATAAATGTTTCAAGATTTTATCTGACTGCAAATAAACTCTTTTCTTGCTTACAGTCTTCTGAATTTCTTGGTTGACAGAGTATATATTCAAATATAATTATATTATAATTAAATATAATGATAAGTGAAGGTGTCGGTTGCTCCATCGTGTCCAACTCTTTGCAAACCCATGGACTATAACCCAGCAAGCTCCTCTGTCCAGGGAGTTTTTCAGGCAAGAATACTGGAGTCAATAGCCTTTCTCGTCTCCAGGAGATCTACCTGACCCAGGGATCAAACCCAGGTCTCTTGCACCAGAGGCAGATTCTCTACTGTCCGAGCCACATGTAATTAAAATTCAAAATAAATGAAGCAATGTACTATTTTTCCCATAAGGTTGACAAAAATGAGAGTATTGCTATGTTTTTGGAGTTGTACATGGCACAACTACTTTGAAAGCATTATGACAGTATCTAATAAACTTGCAAACGTGCATACTCCCAAATCCAACAACTTCATTCTTGCAAACATATTCCAGAGTAACAAGAAAAATATGTAATACTGAAAAAGTAGGGAAATCAATAGAATAGAAAAATTGTGATTTCTGGGTAGCTCTATGAATGCATTTGAAGTTTGTGGTCATAAATGAAAGTTAGCATTATTGCATATTTTCCTTTGGTCATCTTTACTTTGCATGTGGGCAACAGGTAAAAAATAGATTGAGTTGATCATGTAACTACTCATCAAATGTATAGAACAGGAAAGGGGCTAGGAAGGTGAGGAGTTACCATGAAATAATTAAAATAATTTGTTATGGATGTTAAGGTGTATGAGCTGGCTTGGGTTGCCATAACAACACAACACACTGGGTGACTTATATAATGCAAATTTATTTTCTTATGTTTCTGGGAGCTTGAAGTCCAAGATCAAGGTGCTATCAGTGTTAATTTCTAGGGAGACCTCTCTTATTCTAAGCCATTTTAAAAAGATAACTCAGATGAAGAAGTAATGCTTCCAGGATGGAGGGCCTGAACCTATCCCGGTATAAATGAGTTATTGTAGGTGAGTGCTTTTCTTACCAGAAGCTTTGAATTATCCTATTGAGGCCATATGGCATAAAGCTCAAGTAACCTCTGGATATGGAATGATTGCTTCACTTTATTATCTATTAGTTCAATGACAATGTGTAACCGAAATAAGGGAACTCTATCCATATCCAACAAAACCAGAGAAGTGTTGGAACAGATCTAATTAGCCTAAACAATTCTGGATTTCATCCTTGATCTTTATGAGTAGTTTACCCCTCACACCTAAGGTAAACCTATGTCTGGGTTGATCTGGGCATTTGCCAGTGTACAATTGTTATCCTGTCGTCCTCTGGTTAGCACTTTGCTTTACTCTAAAATGTGTTCAAGTTTGCATAATGAGTTATATCCAATCAGCACTGAGATCTGGCAATACCTGCCAATTTTTAGCACGAATATTTCCTCCAGTGTTTATCATTCAAAATTAGGTAAGAGCAACAGCAATAAATATGACATTTATTTATGTTCTTTTCATTAGCACAGTTATTGGCTATATCAGATCAGATCAGATCAGGTCGCTCAGTCATGTCCGACTCTTTGCGACCCCATGAAACGCAGCACACCAGGCCTCCCTATTCATCACCAACTCCCGGAGTTCACTCAGACTCACGTCCATTGAGTCAGTGATGCCATCCAGCCATCTCATCCTCTGTCGTCCCCTTCTCCTCTTGCCCCCAATCCCTCCCAGCATCAGAGTCTTTTCCAACAAGTCAACTCTTCGCATGAGGTGGCCAAAGTACTGGAGTTTCAGCTTTAGCATCATTCCTTCCAAAGAAATCCCAGGGCTGATCTCCTTGAGAATGGACTGGTTGGATCTCCTTGCAGTCCAAGAGACTCTCAAGAGTCTTCTCCAACACCACAGTTCAAAAGCATCAATTCTTCGGCACTCAGCCTTCTGCACAATCCAACTCTCACATCCATACATGACCACAGGAAAAACCATAGCCTTGACTAGACAGACCTTTTTGGCAAAGTAATGTCTCTGCTTTTGAATATGCTATCTAGGTTAGTCATAACTTTCCTTCCAAGGAGCAAGCGTCTTTTAATTTCATGGCTGCAGTCACCATCTGTAGTGATTTTGGAGCCCAGAAAAATAAAGTCTGACGCTGTTTCCACTGTTTCCCCATCTATATCCCATCAGGTGATGGGACCAGATGCCATGATCTTCGTTTTCTGAATGTTGAGCTTTAAGCCAACTTTTTCACTCTCCTCTTTCACTTTCATCAAGAGGCTTTTGAGTTCCTTTTCACTTTCTGCCAGAAGGCAGATATCATCTGCATGTCTGATATCATCTGCATATCTGAGGTTATTGATAATTCTCCTGGCAATCTTGATTCCAGCTTGTTTCTTTCAGTCCAGCATTTCTCATGATGTATTCTGCATATAAGTTAAATAAACAGGGTGACAATTTATAGCCTTGACGAACTCCTTTTCCTATTTGGAACCAGTCTGTTGTTCCATGTCTAGTTCTAACTGTTGCTTCCTGACCTGCATACAAATTTCTCAAGAGGCAGATCAGGTGGTCTGGTATTCCCATCTCTTGAAAAATTTTCCACAGTTTCTTGTGATCCACACAGTCAAAGGCTTTGGCATAGTCAATAAAGCAGAAATAGATGTTTTTCTGGAACTCTCTTGCTTTTTCGATGATCCAGCAGATGTTGGCAGTTTGATCTCTGGTTCCTCTGCCTTTTCTAAAACCAGCTTGAACATCAGGAAGTTCACAGGTCATGTATTGCTGAAGCCTGGCTTGGAGAATTTTGAGCATTACTTTACTAGCATGTGAGATGAGTGCAATTGTGCGGTAGTTTGAGCATTCTTTTGTATTGCCTTTCTTTAGGATTGGAATGAAAACTGACCTTTCCAGTCCTATAGCCATTGCTGAGTTTTCCAAATTTGCCACCACCAAAAAAAACTAACAGGAATGAAATAAACGCTTCAAATATTAAATATAAGAAATACATCACCTTAACAATGAAAAATGATTGTGAATATTTATTTTCATATAAAACAAATATTAGACCATTGGATTCTGATGATATGAGAAAAAAATGTTACACTTAAATATAACAAACCATCATCATTGTTAAAAAATCTTCTACATCAGAAGCTCACAATCCTTTTACAAGAGAGAAAGCATTCCTCAGTAAAGTGGTTTATTCTGTTTTGTTTTAACATGTCATATCTAGTAAGCTCCACTTAAAAAATACAAAAAGAATAAAAATAATAATACACAAAAACCTTTATTTCTAACATGACAGGCAAATATGATTCCCTTTGCTGAACTCAGTTTTCCCCCAAATACCTTTAAATACTTGAATCACAGATGTTCCCATCGTGAGTCCTTAGAGAAGTGAATACAGGGTAAAATAAATATATATTTAAAAATAGCTTTAGCAACAGACAGAAAAAAATTAAATGTGAAAATTGTTATCACAGTTTTAAGAGCAGCAACAACACTTGGGGAAGTAGAGGGAATATCTCATTGAAATTGCACACCCAGAAGTGTAGGAGTGTACAAGCTCATAATATGTCATCTCTGAATGTGGGCGAAGAGAAGCTGTGAGGACCTTACTTGGCAGATGACAAATGTCCTCTAGGCTTTTCTAGATTAGAGCCTGCTAAACATGAAATTTCTACATAAAGTTGTCAGCTGATCTGTGGCACTCTTGTATTGCTGCAGAGTTCAGGAGAGCTCACCAAAAGAGTAAAGGTAAAACACAGGCAAAAATACTAAAACAAGTTTTGAATGTTTGGGAGCAAAGGAGGTCAAAACTTAAAACATATTGAGGAAGAAGAGGTGAATCTTATATTGGACATGATAATTATTTGACTCCAAGTGACATAATAAAATTTAGCTCTCCTTGCCCTTACTTATTCATGGAAATTCAATTGTTGGATCTGAAATGAATCCTGGGTAAGGCAGCAAAGAGTTAGAGTAGGACTAGGAGGTGACCCTCTAAAGTTGACTTTACTCAACTAGAATCCTAGCTCTACCCTGTATTCAGTATTAGATTGTGGTGAACTTATTTATGTATCTTTAAGTTAATGACCTTGCTGTTGTTGTTGTTCAGTGGTTAAGCAGGGTCTGACTCTTTGCGAGCTTATGGACTGCATCACATCAGGCTCCCCTGTCCTCCACTATCTCCCAGAATTTGCTGAAATTCATGTCCATTGAGTCGGTGGGTGGCGCTGAAAATGCCTAGATGAGTATATCAACTCCATAAACACATAGGTTTGGTCCCAGCCTTCCTGTTGACTCTTAATAAACTTACACATGCAAGTTTAGCCATCTAACTCCCTTACCCTTTTGCCTTCAATCTTTCCCAGCATCAGAGTCTTTTCCAATGAGTTGGCTCTTCACATCAGGTGACCAAAGTATTGGAGCATCAGCTTCAGCAACAGTCTTTCAAATGAATATGTGTGTTAGTCGCTAAGTTGTGTCTGACTCTTTGCAGCCCTATAGACTATAGCCCATCAGCCTCCCCTGTCCATGGAATTTTCCAGGCAAGAGTACTGGAGTTGGTTGCCATGCCCTTCTCCAGGGGATCTTCCCAACCCAGGGATTGAATCCAGGTTAAATGAATATTCAGGGTTGATTTCCTTTAAAATTGACTTGTTTGATCTCCTTGCAGACCAAGGAACTCTCAAGAGTCTTCATCAATACCACAATTCAAAAGCATCAGTTCTTAGGGTCTCAGCCTTCTTAATGGTCCAACTCTCACATTCATACCTGACTACAGAGAAAACCATAGATTTGACTATATGAACCTTTGTCAGCAAAGTGATGTCTTTGCTTTTTAATACACTGACTAGGTTTGTCACAGATTTTCTTCCAAGAAGCAAGTATCTTTTAGTTTCATGGCTGCAGCCATGATCTGCGGAGATTTTGAAGCCCAAGGAAAGAAAATCTGTCACTGCTTCCCATTCTATTTGCCATGAAGTGATAAGACCGGATGTCATGGTCTTAATTTTGTTAATGTTGAGATTTAAACCAGGGTTTTCAGTAATTTACTTCTCCAGGGGTTCTTCCTGACCCCAGGGTTCAAACCTGAGTCTCCTTTCTGGCAGGCAGGTTCTTTACCACTGAGCCACCTTGGGAAGCTGTTAATGACTTTGCCTTTAGGGTTTTTATTTTAATATTAGAGTATAATTGCTTTACAATGTTGTGTTAGCTTCTGCTGTACAAAGAAGTGAATCAACCATATGTACATATATAGTCTCTCCCTCCCTCCCTACCAGTTCACCCTCCTCCCACCCCTCCAGATCACATGGTGCATTGAGCTAAACTCCCTGTACCTTACAGCAGTTTCCCATTAGCGATCTGTTTTACATGAAGTAGTGTGTGTATTTAAATGCTACTCTCCCATTTTGTCCCACTCTCCCCTTCCCACCCTACCCTGTCCACATGTTCATTCTCTACATCTGTGTCTCTACTCCTGCCCTGCAAAAATGGATACTCTACCATCCACATAGTTTATGATAAGTTTTAAATTAAGTACTGTATTAATTATTAGCATGGTGCCTGGTGTATGCTGCTGCTGCTGCTGCTAAGTTGCTTGCAAACTCTAAATGAAAATGCTTGTTGTAGGATTAATCTCTTGCTTAATTTGAAGATGCAGACATTAGTCACAGGTTAAATGTGACTTTTCCAAGGTCACAAAAAGTGGCCAGTTGATTTCAAGTGTCCCATTACATCCATTATAAACTCAGTCTTGGTTTGATACAGTGGAAAGAAACTAAAATGTAGATTAGAAATTTTTTTACATTTAAAAATTGACTGCTAATTTTACTTGATAAACTTAAGAGAATCCTACACAGTTTCAATTATACTAATCGTATGATTGGAGATTACAAATACATTTGAGTCCAATATGTTGCTGCTGCTGCTGCTAAGTTGCTTCAGTTGTGTCTGACTCTGTGTGACCCCATAGACGGCAGCCCACCAGGCTCCCCCGTCCCTGGGATTCTCCAGGCAAGAACACTGGCATGGGTTGCCATTTCCTTCTCCAATGCATGAAAGTGAAAAGTGAAATTCAAGTCGCTCAGTTGTGTCCTACTCTTCGCGACCCCATGGACTGCAGCCTACCAGGCTCCTCCACCCGTGGGATTTTCCAGGCAAGAGTACTGGAGTGGGGTGCCATCACCTTCTCCTGAGTCCAATATGAATATCCACCAAAAGGATCCACAACAGAGAAAATACCAGGTGGAGAAAATGACAAACTCTTTGGATATATCACTTTTTTTACCCAGTCCATCCAGTCCTCGCTCAAAGAGCCTATCCGTTTAGTCAGTCTTTCTCTTTTGATGGAACATTTAGTCTACTTATGTTTAAAATAATCATTGATAGTTATGTACTTACTGCCATTTTGTTAATTGTTTTGTGGGTATTTTATAGGCTCTTTTTTGTTCCTTACTTCTTTTATTCTTTTCTTCTATGATTTCATCACCCTCTTTAGTGTTATGTTTTGATTCCTTTCTCTTTATTCTGTGTGTATCTATTAAAACTTTTTGGAATATGGTTATTATTAGGTTTATATATGGCAATTTCTTTATATAGTGATTATTCCAAATTTCTGATCTCTTAACTTTAAATCCATTTAAAAATCCCACATTTTTACTCTCCTACCCCACAATTAGTGGCTTTGACATACCATTTTATTATTTTTGGTGTTATGTATCCCTTACCTACTTAACATGGATATAGCATCATATATACTCTCTTGTCATTTAATTTTCTTACAAATTTTGTCTATGATTAATTTGCTAACTTTAATCTATATTTTTGTTTACCAATGAATTTTTTCCTTTCATAATTTTCATGTTTCTAATTGTGTGATACTTAGTCTCTCAGCCATCTCCAACTCTTTGTGACCCCATCGACTGTAGCCCACCAGGCTCCTCTGTCCATGGGAATTCTTCAGGCAAGAATACTAGAGTGAGTTGCCATGCCCTCGTCCAGGGGATCTTCCCAAAAGAGGTATTGAACCAGGGTCTCCTGCATTGCAGGTGGATTCTTTACCAGCTGAGCTACCAGGGATGCCCATTTATAATTGTAGTTTTTCCTTTATTACTTAGAGAATTTCCAGAGAATTCTTGGAAAACTAGGTTGGTGGGGTTCAACTCTTTTAGCTTTTCTGCTACCTGTAAAATATTTGATCTCCCCATGAAATCTGAATAAATGCCTTGTTGTGCATTCTTGATTGTAAGTTTTCCCCTTTCAGCACTTTGAATAAATCACACTACTCCCTTCTGGCATGCAGAGTCCCTGCTGAAAAGTCAGCTGAGAGCTTAAGGCAGTTCTTTTGTAGCTAATTTGTTTCTTTTCCTTTGTTGCTTTCAGTCAATTCAGTTCAGTCATTCAGTTTTGTCGACTTTATGCAACCCCATGGACTGCAGCATGCCAGGCTTCCCTGTCCATCATCAATTCCCAGAGCTTGCTCAAACTCATGCCCATTGACTTGGTTATGCCATCCAACAATCTCATCCTCTTTCATCCCCTTCTCCTCCTGCCTTCAATCTTAGCATCAGGGTCTTTCCCAGTGAGTCAGTTCTTCTCATCAGGTGGCCAAAATATTGGAGCTTCAGCTTCAGAATCAGTCTTTCTGAAGAATATTCAGGACTGATTTCCTTTAGGATGGACTGGTTGGATCTGCTTGCAGTCCAAGGGACTCTTAAAAGTCTTCTCCAATACCACAGTTCAAAAGCATCAATTCTTCGGCACTCAGCTTTCTTTATGATCCAACTCTTACATCCATACATGACTAATGGGAAAACCATAGCTTAGACTACATGGACCCTTGCTGGCAAAGTAAGGGTCTCTGCTTTTTAATATGCTGTATAGATTGGTCATAGCTTTTCTTCCAAGGAGCAAGCATCTTTTAATTTCATGGCTGCAGTCACAATCTGCAGTGATTTTGGAGCCCAAGAAAATAAAGTCTGTCACTGTTTCCATTGTTTCCCCACCTATTTTCCATAAAATAATGGGACCAGATGCCATGATCTTAGTTTTTAATATTGTTTTCAGCCAGCTTTTTCACTCTCCTCTTTCCCTTTCATCAAGAGACTCTTTAGCTCCTCTTCACTTTCTGCCATAAAGGTGGTGTCATCTGCATATCTGAGATTATTAATATTTCCCCAGGCAATCTTGTTTCCAGCTTGTGCTTCATTCAGTCCAGGATTTCAAATGATATACTGTGCACATAAGTTAAAAAACCAGGGTGACAATATATAGCCTTTACATACTCTTTCCCAATTTGGAACCAGCCTGTTTTTCCATGTCTGGTTCTAACTGTTGCTTCTTGACCTGCATACAGATTTCTCAGGAGGCAGGAAAGGTGGTCTGCTATTCCCATTTCTTGAAGACTTTTCCACAGTTTGTTGTGATCCACACAGTAAAAGTCTTTGGCATAGTCAATAAATCAGAAGTAGATGCTTTTCTGGAACACTCTTGCTTTTTCCAGAGAAGGCAATGGCAACCCACTCCAGTACTCTTGCCTGGAAAATCCCATGGATCTTGGAGCCTGGTAGGCTGCAGTCCATGGGGTCGCAAAGAGTCGGACATGACTGAGCGACTTCACTTTCCCTTTTCCCTTTCATGCATTGGAGAAGGAAATGGCAACCCACTCCAGTGTTCTTAACTGGAGAATCCCAGGGACAGGGGAGTCTGGTGGGCTAATGTCTATGGGGTCGCACAGAGTAGGACACGACTGAAGCAACTTAGCGGCTACAACAGCTTGCTTTTTCTGTGATCCAATGTATGTTGGCAATTTGATCTCTGGTTCCTCTGCCTTTTCTAAATCCAGCTTGAACTTCTGGAAGTTCACAGTTCAGGTACTGTTGAAGCCTGTCTTGGAGAATTTTGAGCATTACCTTGCTAATGTGTGAGATAAGTGCAATTGTGTGATAGTTTGAACAATCCTTGGCATTGCCTTTCTTTGGGATTAGAATGAAAACTGACCTTTTCCAGTCCTGTGGCCACTGCTGAGTTTTCCAAATTTGCTGGCATATTGAGTACAACACTTTCACAGCATCATCTATTAGGATTTGAAATAGCTCAGCTGGAATTCCATCACTTTCACTAGCTTTGTTCATGATGATGCTTCCTAAATCCCACTTGACTTTGCACTCCAGGATATCTGGCTCTAGGTTAGTGATCACACCATCATGGTTATCTGGGTCATGAATATCTTTTTTGTATAGCTCTTCTGTCTATTCTTGCCACCTCTTCTTAATATCTTCTGCTTCTGTTAGATCTATACCGTTTCTGTGCTTTATTGTGCCCATCTTTGCAATGTTTCTTTCAATAGTATCTCTTTATCTTTGGTTTTTATATTTTAATTACAAGGTATATTGGTGTAGTTTTCTTTGGTTTGATCTTTTTGGGGACTCTCTGTGCTTCCTGGATTTGAATGGCTGTTTCCTTATCTAGGTTAATGAAGTATTTATCTATTATGTCTTCAAATATATTCTCTGTTCTTTTGTCTCTCTTTTCTCCTTCTGGGACACCTATGATGTGAATGTTAGTAAGCTTGGTATTATCCCAGAAATATCTTAAATTGTCCTCCTTTGCTTTTACTTTTTTCTTTTTTCTGTTCAGCTTCACTGATTTCCATTTCTCTGTGTTCCACCTAATAGATCCATTCCTTTGTATCATTTATTCTGCTATTGATTCTTTCTAGAGTATTTTTCATTCAGTTGCTGAATCCTTCATCTCTGTTTGGTTCTTCCTTATATCTAACTCTTAAAAACTTCTAAGGTTTTATTCTGTTCTTCCAATCTTCTCCCAAGTTCCTTGAACATCTTCAAGATCATTACCCTCTATCAGATAGATTGTGTATCTCCACTTCACTTAATTCTTCTGGAATTTTATGTTCATTCATTCAGAACATGCCACCTCATTTTACCTAAATTGCTGTTTTTATTTATGTGTATCTGGCCATGTTTCTCAACCTTGGGGATGTAGCTTCTATAGGAGAGGTTCTGTTGCCCCAGCAGCATACGCCCCACTGGTCACCAGAGCTACATGCTCTGGGGTGTCCCTATGTAGGTTCTGTGGGTCCTTCTGTTGTGTCAGGCTGACTACTATGAGTGGGCTAGTAGATGTGGCTACCCCACATCTGGTTGTTTGCCAGGACCCTCCTTGTGTAGATGCTTTTGGCAGCTGTTTGATGGGTTTGGGTCTTGAGGCAGCTGGTTTCAGGAGCCCAGGAGATCCTGGAGTTAATGTTGGCTCACTGGTGTGTGTGAAGTTGCAGGACTGGGGTTCCTAGATCTAGTATCTGCCTGCTATTGTGTGGGGTGATTCCTGACATGCTGGCAATCAGTGATTCTGGGGTGTGTCAAAGCTGACACTGGCTTGTTGGTGAGTAGGGCTGGATCCCAGGGCTGCGGATGAGAAGTCCAGAGTATCTCTGAGCTGATGTTGGCCTACCGGTGGTGAGGCCAGGGCTTAAATTTTCCTGGGGCTAGTGCTGCCAGTTCACTGGTGGGCAGAAGCAGGTTTTGGTGCCTTTGGCTGCAGGGCCTTGGTGTCCTGAAGCTGACATCAGCCTCATTGTGAGTGGGGCTGGATCTCCACTCACAATGGATTCCAGTGGGGCTGGAATTCACCCCTCAAGGGATTGTGACCCAGGCATCCATTTGCAGGGACTGGGGGAAGACTAGGAAGGTGGAATTATATCATGGGGGTTCGTCCCTACCCCCCATCACCACCCTCCCCTTGACTCCCCATCAAGATTTTGCAGAGAGAAATGGCTTTTGTACCAGGTCATTCTTTATAATTAAACTCACAGTATCCACCCTCCTCGAGCTGACCCTGCCTCCTTCCTGGGGAGGCAACTCCCCTTTCCTCAGGGTCCCAGGGCTGTCGTTGGCTTGCTGGTGTGCGGGGCTGTGGTGGGGAGTTTGGGGACTGCTGCCAGTCTGCTGATGTGTTGCTGGATCTTGACAAGTCAGGCTTCAGGGCTGCATTGTTGCTAGATTGGTGTCCATCTGCTGGCCAGTGAGGTCGAGGTCCAGGCAATCCTAGGTCTGGTGCCTATCCATTTGTGGGTGACTCTGGGTCCTGGAGCTCGTGCCAGCACACTGGAAGGCAGAGACTGGTCCCAGGGTCTCTGGATACAGGTTCCAGGGGTTCCCACAGCTGGCTTTGGACCACTGGTGGGTGGGGTTGATTGATGACACTGCTGGCTGCAGTGTCCTAGCTGTCCTAAAGTTGTATTGACCTCCTGGTAGCCAATATAAGAATGCATTCCAAGGCCTCTGATTGAGGGCCACAAGGTGTCTCAGAGCTGGGTTCACCTGCTGGTGAGTGGATTCTGGTTCCAGGATCTCTGGCTGGAGACTCTGGCAGTTCCAAGTTTGGCATATTGGCTTTCTGGTGGGTGGAAGTGGGACCCTGGGGTTCCTAGGTCTGGGGCCTTTCCACTAGCAGGTCAGGCTGCATCCCAAGTTAACTGGTTGCAGGAGTCCCAGGATAATGCCTGTGCACTGGTGTATGGGCCCAAGTTTTGGGCCCTCCAGTAAACAGGGCTATGTTCTGGGGTGGCTGTAGGCTTAAGAGTGTCTTAAGGCAGCCTGCCTGCTAGTGGTATGGTTGCGTCCTCACCTGGCTAATTGCTTGGCTGGGGGCATCCAGGACTGGTGCCAACAGGCTGGTGGGTGAGACCAGGTCCTAGTGCTAATAAGGTATGGAAAGGATTCCAATATGGTACTTGCTAGAGTCAAGGCCTATGTGGTAGAATGAGCTCCCCCAAGTGACTATAACCAGTGTCTATGGACATGAGTTTGAGCAAGCTCCAGGAGTTGGTGATGGACAGGGAAGCCCAGCACGCTGCAGTCCCTGGGGTCGTAAAGAGTCAGACATGACTGAGTGACTGAACTGAACGGAATTGAATGTCTGTGTCCCCAAAGTGAGCTCCAGTTGCCTCCAGTCTCTCTGGGAGATTCTCTAAGATCAGCTGGTTCTTCCCTGGTCTTAGAGTGTGTGAAATTTTGGGTGCACTTTTATGAGTGGAGTCTGTATTTCCCACCACCTCCGGGTCTCTCAATCATAATTTCCATTGGCCTTCCATTCTAGGGCCTTGTCTTCTCAATGTAGGACACCTGCATTAGGGATCCCCATGTGGGAGATTCCTCCACACCCATTCTTCCTTGAGGAGAACCTCAAGGAGGTTGCAATTGTAATTATTCTTCTGTTTTTTGGTCACCCACCCAAGAGTATGAGTCTTGACTCTACTATGATTCTGTGCCTCCTACCTGTCTCATTGTGGTTCCTTCTTTGTATCTTTAGCTGTAGATCTGGGAAAGATTGAGGGCAGGAGGAGAAGGGGATGACAGAGGAAGAGATGGTTGGATGGCATCACCGACTTGATGGACATGGGTTTGGGTGGACTCCGGGAATTGGTGATGGACAGGGAGGCCTGGCATGCTGCGGTTCATGGGGTCTCAAAGAGTCAGATACAACTTAGTGACTTAACTGAACTGAACTTTTCTACTAGAATCTGGTCTTTCTAATTAACAGTTGTTCTGTAAGTAGCTGTAATTTTGGTGCGCCAAAGAGAGGAGGTGGTCTCGGTATCTTCCTATTCTGATGACTTGGCCAAGCTTTAAATGCAGTTTATATTTTAATATGTTTACATGGTTTTTAGATAAAAACTTACCTTCTAGTGTCAGCAGCATTTTTTCATTTTATAATTTCTATCCCAAATTAAGGAAAAATTATTTAAAATCACTGATAATATTCTTAGCACATTGATAGAGAACTTTGCACAATTTGACAGCTGATTTTAAAGACAGTGGCAATGATGATGATATTATGATGCCAAGAATGATGGCAAATTAACAAAGATTGAAATTGGCTTAACAAATGATGAGTTTCTATTCTTTGGCCTTACCTACTGTTCTCACCATCACCTTATACTACTAGCTTGAAATTGGGTTAAAAATGTCTTTATATTACTACATGAGGAGTTATTGCTCTCTCTAAATCTTAACGTGGTAATGGAGAATTTTTCTATCATAATTAGGTAAAACCATGAGATATTTGTTAAGTATTTTAACAACTCTAAAATCAGAAATGAATAGTTTAAATTTTTTTTAATGTAAAAAACAATCTTTTTACAAAGTTATCTGTTTGGAAATATATTTAATTGCTCCAATACTATAGAGGTTTGTGCTGTGATTCTCCTATTAGAGTTGACAGAGGTTTCATACAGCATCCTCATTTGCTAAGGATGCTTTGATTGAATCTGCTGGCTCAAAAAGCCCAAGTATTAGACAATTTTTACTAAAGTCTTAACTTTCTATAAAGCCTTCTCTTGTTCTAGTCTCCAGTAGAATTTAGTAGCCTTACACGTAACCACTGGTTCAATGAAATAACACTGTTTAATGTGGTACATATAGCTTCCAAAATCCAGAAAAGCATATCAAGCACTAAGCCATGTTTTTCAAGGTAGATTGTGTAAAGTACATCAACTTGATTTTCACTTCAGATGGATATCTCAAGATATTCCATACATTTATCCCACTTCTCCCCACCCCCGCCTCCCCCCGCCCCCCCCCCCACACACACACTAGAAATTAACATTGGGTTGTAGGGCTGCTAAGCTTTTCTGGGATATCTTTCACTGTCTAGTTTGTACATGTCTTATTAAGACATGTAAATTACTTGTACTTCCTGCTCATAGGATCCAACTGGCATAATGTGATCAATGAAAAGGACTCCAATAAAATTTGTGGAATATCAAAGAATCAAGATCTCCAGGGATTATATGATGGTACAAAGCTGGATAATAGGTATATTTCTGAACCATGTCTATGAAGGTTTACTCTTAACTCTGTACAGTAAAAAGCAAGCTGCTTCCAGTTGTACCTACAAATAGGTATGGGGAAAAAAGATATTATCCAAGTCAGCATATATGTACCTAACAGCAGGGGTCATATTGATTTTTTTCCAGTATGTGTACTACATCTGTGACAGAAGCTGTAATTGGAGCCTCCACCTGATTGAGTTTATGATAGTCTGAGGATAGTCTCCAAGATTTATCTACCCAGGCTAAGTGACTACATTTATGAATGATATGGATATGTGAAAGATGTAATCACTCCTGCTTCTCCTGCATTTCCTGCAAGAAATTTCTTCTGCTATAAAACAGAAAACAATCTTGATAAGAAGAAGTTCCAGAAGTTTCCACTTACCATTCCTATCAAAGTAGCATTCCCCAGTGGGGTCAGGGGGCTTCCCCAGTGGCTCAGTGGTAAAGAATACACCTGCAGTGCAGGAGATAATGCAAGAGATGTGAGTTTGATTCTTAGGTGAGGCAAATCCCCCAGAGGAGGGCATGGCATCCCACTCCAGTATTCTTGCCTGGAGAATACTATGACAGAGGAGTCTGGTGGGCTACAGTCCAAAGGGTTGCACAGAGTCAGACACAACTGAAAAAAGACTTAGCACCCACACACTTAACAACTAGATTGCCAGCAAAAGAAAAAAAAAAAGACCAAGAAAGGGAGGAAGGAAAGAAGAAAAGAAATAAGGAAGGATGGATCTTATGGCATTTGTTGACATTTGTGGTATAATTACTATCACTATGGCTGACTTCAAGTTACCAATGTGATATTACTGAACACAAAGTTCGGGAGAGATTCAATATGCAGTATTTCTACCATATATCCATAATAGACTTGAATAACCTCAAGGGCTTTTCCAACTTTTATAAAAATTACTTAATAATAAGGAAATAACTAAGAATAAAGGAACATTACATTGTTCAAAACAACATGACTCAAATCTCTTACAATCAGTTGTAATATTTTATACACTATATAATAAGATTAGAAACCAATTTGAACATTAATATAGACATCTTTTAATGTTGAAAGAAGCTGTCAGAATGAATATTTTATCACGTAATTTTGCAAAATAAAATAAAAAGTCATTGTATAACACTTCCTAAAGCTGAAATAAAGCCAGGTCAAACTTTGACTTTTGAAGCTTCAAAATGACAATCCTTAGAATTATTTAAACTTTAATACAGACATTGCATTCTGATTGTGATATTTTTTAAGGAATACATGTAAAATACAGGTCAGAATTGCTATATGTTGGAATAGCCTGTGCGATGGGATCTTGTCATATTGTCTGTTACTACTGTTTACCTTTGAAATCCTGTCCATTATTTAAAACATTTCTCTGAATTTATCCGTGTGATTCTAAATGTTATGGTTTTAAACATAGATTATATATTGCTGTAATGTTGTCTCATAATGGATTGTTCATTTCTTTCCCTACTAAAGTAAATTAAACAAATAGTAATTTTCACATAGAATCTTAGTGTAAATCATCTTTTTAAACTTCCTGAAGTTACATCTTTTTCTCCCATATTTTTAAGCTGACACCTCCTAAGATTTGGTTATTACTTATTTTATGCTCTTGTAAAATAAAGCAGTCTTGTTTGCCTCTTGGACTAAGCCATTTCAGTAACACCACTGCATTCAAAAGGTTATGAAATAGGGAAGCAGCCAGTCAATGCGAACACTTTAGTGAAGTAGTCCAATAACCTGAATGATGTGGCAAGCATTTAGTACTAAAAAGAATTAGCACATTAGCAACTTGCTTAAGCAGCGCCACTTGGGCAGTGCATTTTGACAATCATAGGTTATTTTCAGCATCCTGCAATTCAATTTACAAGGATCCACTATTTCAGGGCTCTAGCTATTGTTTCCACATTACTTCTAGCTGTCCTTAACTGGTTAAGGTCATATCAAATTGCTGCCCTACTGTTTCTGAGACATAATTCAGTCATAAATCTTCTATGCTAAGTAGCATCTCCTAGTTTGTTCTACCCCACCTTCGCCCCCAGGAATTATAAGTTTCTGGCTTCTGACAACATCCCTCTTCTAAATCAGGATATTGCTATGCTTATTTGCTTAAAATTTTATAACTTCTAATCTGATTTGTGGAGCCCCTTTCCAGAGAATATTTTAAACAAAACAAAAAAATATATATATATATAGTTTTGTATTGAACTAGGCTTCCCTGGTAGCTCAGAAGGTAAAAAATCTGTTTGCAATGCAGGACACCCGGGTTCAATCCCTGGGTTGGGAAGATCCCCTGGAAAAGGAAATGGCAACCCACTCCAACTGGCCCAGAGAATTCCATGGACAGAGAAGCCTGGGAGGCTACAGCTTACGGAGTCACAAAGAGTCAGACACAACTGAGTGACTAATACACATTGAACTATTTGTTTTATATATATTTTATATAACTTTTAGGTATCTAACATTATTCTTTTTAAAATAATACTTGAAAGACAGAGATGATGGCAGCAATAGCACTGACTTTGAATCTTTCCAGTCCCTTCTTAAAAAGAGATAAGACAGCTAAGACAGAAAAAAATAGTCTGCCACCAAAGTTGCTAATGACATAATTCTATGAGCCTCAGAGTGTGAGCAAGCAAGACCAACCCAAACACAGCATGAGAAGCTACCTGGAAGAGAAACTGTGTAAACAATGGAAGAAACACAAATGGGTCTTGTGACAGATTTAAGATCTAGGAAACAGAAATTCTTAAAAGCCCTCATTCCTACAGTGAGGCTTCTCCACTCTGAGTGAAAGAGTCAATTAACAAATTGGGACATGGTTCCAAAGTTTGCATAGAAATGAATGAAAATGAAAACACAACAACCCAAAACCTGTGGGACACGGTAAAAGCAGTCCTAAGGGGAAAGTTCATAGCAATACAGGCATACCTCAAGAAACAAGAAAAAAGTCAAATAAATAACCTAACTCTACACCTAAAGTAACTAGAAAAGGAAGAAATGAAGAACCCCAGGGTTAGTAGAAGGAAAGAAATCTTAAAAATTAGAGCAGAAATAAATGCAAAAGAAACAAAAGAGACCATAGCAAAAATCAACAAAACCAAAAGCTGGTTCTTTGAAAGGATAAATAAAATTGACAAACCATTAGCCAGACTCATCAAGAAACAAAGGGAGAAAAATCAAATCAATAAAATTAGAAATGAAAATGGAGAGATCACAACAGACAACACAGAAATACAAAGGATCATAAGAGACTACTATCAACGATTATATGCCAATAAAATGGACAACGTGGAAGAAATGGACAAATTCTTAGAAAAGTACAACTTTCCAAAACTCGACCAGGAAGAAATAGAAAATCTTAACAGACCCATCACAAGCACGGAAATTGAAACTGTAATCAAAAATCTTCCAGCAAACAAAAGCCCAGGTCCAGACGGCTTCACAGCTGAATTCTACCAAAAATTTAGAGAAGAGCTAACACCTATCCTGCTCAAACTCTTCCAGAAAATTGTAGAGGAAGGTCAACTTCCAAACTCATTCTATGAGGCCACCATCACCCTAATACCAAAACCTGACAAAGATCCCACAAAAAAAGAAAACTACAGGCCAATATCACTGATGAACATAGATGCAAAAATCCTTAACAAAATTCTAGCAATCAGAATCCAACAACACATTAAAAAGATCATACACCATGACCAAGTGGGCTTTATCCCAGGAATGCAAGGATTCTTCAATATCCGCAAATCAATCAATGTAATACACCACATTAACAAATTGAAAAATAAAAACCATATGATGATCTCAATAGATGCAGAGAAAGCCTTTGACAAAATTCAATACCCATTTATGATAAAAACTCTCCAGAAAGCAGGAATAGAAGGAACATACCTCAACATAATAAAAGCTATATATGACAAACCCACAGCAAACATTATCCTCAATGGTGAAAAATTGAAAGCATTTCCTCTAAAGTCAGGAACGAGACAAGGGTGCCCACTTTCACCATTACTGTTCAACATAGTTTTGGAAGTTTTGACCACAGCAATCAGAGCAGAAAAAGAAATAAAAGGAATCCAAATTGGAAAAGAAGAAGTAAAACTCTCACTATTTGCAGATGACATGATCCTCTACATAGAAAACCCTAAAGACTCCACCAGAAAATTACTAGAACTAATCAATGACTATAGTAAAGTTGCAGGATATAAAATCAACACACAGAAATCCCTTGCATTCCTATACATTAATAATGAGAAAACAGAAAGAGAAGTTAAAGAAACAACCCAACCCAAATGGTGAATGCATTCACCATTGCAACGGAAAGAATAAAATACTTAGGAATATATCTACCTAAAGAAACTAAAGACCTATATATAGAAAACTATAAAGCACTGGTGAAAGAAATCAAAGAGGACACTAATAGATGGAGAAATATACCATGTTCATGGATTGGAAGAATCAATATAGTGAAAATGAGTATACTATCCAAAGTCTCAAAATTTTAAATACCGAGAGTGTGCTGGATATCCTAGGCTCCCCAAAATACTCAAAAGAGGGGAAGAGCACTGTGAGGAGATACTGCTGGGAACAGAACTTACGTTTATGTAATAAGGAAAGAGGACTTCCTGGTGGTTCAGACTGTAAAGAATCTGACTGCAGTGCAGGAGACCCAAGCCCAATCCATAGGTCAGGAAGATTCCTGGAGAAGGGAATGGCTACTGACTCCAGTATTCTTGCCTGGAGGATCCCATGGACAGAGAAGTCCAGCAGGCTATAGTTCATGAAGGGTCCTAAAGAGTTGTACACGACTGAGTGACTAACACTGGAGGAAAGAAGAATGAAATTTCAGCTATAAGTGGGAGAAGAACCTTGACAAAAATATATCTTAAGAAGTTTTGAAGAGGGGGCTAATGTCAGCAAGATAGCAGAATAAATTCTGGTCCTTCTTCCCTCAAAAGAAACAATGATTTGATGATTACCTATGGGCCAGAATACCTTTATGAAAACCCCAGAATCCAGTTAAGAAGTTTTAGTACCCCAGAAGAGCACAGTACTTAGGGAAAAAAATCACACTGAAGCAAGAAGAGGCATTTACCTTTACCTTTGATTTTTTTCTCCTCCAAATAGACAAGAAAGAACTGATCTGTCAAGTACTTCCCTTGTCAGTTCAGTTCAGTTGCTCAGTTGTGTTCGATTCTTTGTGACCCCATGAACTGCAGCATGCCAGGCTTCCCTGTCTATCACCAGCTCCCAGAGCTTACTCAAGATCATGTCCATAGAGTCGGTGATACCATCCAACCACTTTATCCTCTGTCAGCCCCTTCTCCTCCTACCTTCAATCTTTCCTAGCATCAGGGTCTTTTCCAATGAGTCATTTCTATGCATCAGGTGGCCAAAGTATTGGAGTTTCAGCTTCAACATCAGTCCTTCCTATGAGTATTCAGGACTAATCTCCTTTAGGATGGACTGGTGGATCTCCTTGCAATCCAAGGGACTCTCAAGAGTCTTCTCCAACACCACAGTTCAAAAGCATGAATTCTTGTGTGCTCAGCTTTCTTTCTAGTCCAACTCTCACATCCATACATAACTACTGGAAAAACCATAGCTTTGACTAGATCGACCTTTGTTGGCAAAGTAATGTCTCTGCTCTTTAATATGGTGTCTAGGTTGGTCATAGCTTTTCTTTCAAGGAGCAAGAACCTTTTAATTTCATGCTGCAGTCACCATCTGTCTGTCACTGTTTCCATTGTTTCTCCATCTATTTGCTAAGAGGTGATGGGACCAGATGTCATAATCTTAGTCTTCTGAATGTTGAGTTTTAAGGCAACTTTTTCACTATTCTCTTTCACTTTCATCAAGAGGCTCTTCAGTTCGCTTTCTGCCATAAGGGTTGTGTCTTCTGCTTATTTGAGGTTACTGATATTTCTCCCAGAAATCTTGATTCCAGTTTGTGCTTCATCTAGCCCAGCATATCTTATGATGTACTCTGCATATAAACTAAATAAGCAAGGTGACAATATACAGCCTTAATGTACTCCTTTCCTGATTTGGAACCAGTCTGTTGTCCCATGTCCTGTTCTGACTGTTGCTTCTTGACCTCCATACAGATTTCTCAGAAGGCAGGAAAGGTGGTCTGGTATTCTCATATCTTAAAGAATTACCCACAGATTTTGTGATCCACAGAGTCAAAGGCTTTGGCATAGTCAATAAAGCAGAAGTAGATGTTTTTCTGGAACTCTCTTGCTTTTTTGATGATCCAACAGATGTTGGTAATTTGATCTCTGGTTCCTCTGCCTTTTTTAAATCCAGCTTGAACATCTGGAAGTTCACGGTTCATGTACTGTTAAAGTCTGGCTTGGAGAATTTTGAGCATTACTTGCTAGTGTGTGAAAAGTGAAAGTGAAAGTGAAGTTGCTCAGTCATGTCCTACTCTTAGCGACCTCATGGACTGCAGCCTACCAGGCTCCTCCGTCCATGGAATTTTCCAGGCAAGAATACTGGAGTGAGTTCATTGCTAGTGTGTGAGATGAGTGTAATTGTGTGGTAGTTTGAGCATTATTCAACATTGCCAAAGATTGAGTCAAATAGATTCAAAGGATTAGATCTGATAGAAAGAGTTCCTGAAAAACTATGAATAGAGGGTTGTGACATTGTACAGGAAACAGTGATAAAGACCATCCCCAAGAAAAAGAAATGCAAAAATGGCAAGATGTTTGTCTGACGAGGCCTTATAGATAGCTGAGAAAAGAAGAGAAGCTAAAGGCAAAGGAGAAAAGGAAAGATAAAACCATTTGAATTCAGAGTTCCAAAGAATAGCAAGGAGATATAAGAAAGCCTTCCTCAGTGATCAATGCAAAGGAATAGAGGAAAACAATAAAATTAGAAAGACTAGAGATCTCTTCAAGAAAATTATAGATACCAAGAGAACATTTCATGCAAAGATAGGCACAATAAAGGACAGAAATGGTATGACCTAACAGAAACAGAAGATACTAAGAAGAGGTGGCAAGAATACACAGAATAGCTATACAAAAATGATCTTCATGACCCAGATAACCAAGATGGTGTGACCACTCACCTAGACCCAGACATCCTGGAGTGTGAAGTCAAGTGGGCCTTAGGAAACATCACTATGAACAAAGCTAGTGGAGATGATGGAATTTCAGCTGAGCTATTTCAAATCCTAAAAGATGTTGCTGTGAAAGTGCTGTATTCAATATGCCAGCATATTTGGAAAACTCTGCAGTGGCCACAGGACTGGAAAAGGTCAGTTTTCAGTCCAATCCCAAAGAAAGGCAGTGCCAAAGAATGCCCAAACTACCACAGAGTTTCACTCATTTCCCCTGTAGGGAAAAGAAAGAATGATGTGTGCGTCCAACGTACCCAGCCTTTTGCATTGCTGCCTGAGAAATCTTCTGTCTCACTTCACGCAGTGTGCTGAGGAATTTGTATATCTGGGATGCCTCTGGGCAGCTAAGAACAGAGAAGAGACTCATGTAGCTCTTGGCAGCTGTTGTCACCCCCAGCAACCAGCTCCACACCAAGCAACTAGCTTAGACCTCAACAGCTGGCAAGGAACTCAGTAGACAGAGCCAATCTCAGCAGTCTGTGTGAATCTCAGATGATGCAGTTCTCACTGGAAAGTATGAAGCTCAGAAGAAAGTGCAGTTCTCAGATCTGTGGGGCTGGAATGAGGTGAATAACCATGAGACTGCTTCAGGAGAGAGAGAGAGAAGTAAGATTCATGCCCAATATCCTAGCATCTTAGTGTACTACTGTGAGGAAAAAAGGAGGATGACTTTCAGTTTCCAGGATGGCTCAGCAAAACTTGGAGAAGATGTAAGATTCTGAGACTTCGCTCCCAGGAAGGAGGAGAGATATGGAACATGGACATCTGTAAGAAGATTTGAGACTTCTACAATCTCTACCATGCTGATGGGTTAATGTTTTTCTTTATTGAAGCCAGTTGTTAAAACTAGACGAGGTGGCTTCTTCTTCAAATGTGAAAACATAAACACAAAACTACAAGGAACACAAAGGAAAGGAAAACATGACATTAATAAATGAAAAATATAATAAATACCTATAACCAAAACAAAAGACATAGAGATCTATGAAGTATATAATGAAGAATTCAAAATAATTGTCTTCAGAAAACTCAGTGAGCTGCAAACAAACTCAGACATAAAACTAAGCAAAATGAGGAAAAGAGTACATGAACAAAATGAGAATACAAGCAGAAAGGTGGAAATCATACAAAAGAACAACAACAAAAAAAGTTATGACGCTGAAGAATATAATAGCTGAAGTAAACAGTTCAATAGCTTCATAGAAGGCTTGGTAAAGCAAAAGAAAGCTTTCAGAAAACTTGAAGATAGATCATTTGAAATTTTCCAGTCAGAAGAACAACAACAACAAAAAAGAGTGGAAAAAACCTAAATGCCTTATGGAAATCCATCATGTGAACTAATATTATATATGCATTATGAGTGTCCCATAAGGAACTCACTTCAGTGTTCTTGCCTGGAAAATTCCATGGACAGAGGAGCCTGATGAGCTACAGATCATGAGATCCCAAAGAGTTGGACATGACTGAGCATGTGCGCACATGCACACACACACACACACACACACACACACGGAGGAAAGATAGAAAGATTCTGAAAGCTTTTTTAAAGCTCTCATAACCTGAAACATTCCAAGTCTGGAGAAAGAAATGGACGTGCAGATTCATGAAGCCCAAAGAAGTTCAAATATAAGAAATCCAAAGTAGTCTACACCAAGACATATATAAAATGGCAAAACTCAGAGTCAACAAGAGAATTCTGAAAATAGCAAGTAAAGAAAATAGATTCATCATGTATGATGGAGCCCCCATAAAACTACAAGCACATTTCTTAGCATAAGTCTTTTAGTCCACAAGGGATTGAGATAATACTTTCAAAGTGTTGACAAAAAGAAAAATGAAAAAAATGATGTACATATATGTATATCAGCTATCGTCTTATCTGAAAGAATCATAATTCAGAGAATTAACAAGTGTTTCTCCAATGAATATGTCAATCAGCAAACTTCCTTTTGTTAACATATGACATATGACACAGTGAGTGTCATATGTGTGCATAAAAATAGTATTTTCTTAACTAATAGAATACATTTTTAGAAATAAGATTTCTTTGTGAAAAATAAAGATATTCAAAGTATGTTGAATGGGCTTAAATATTACAGATTTACTCTTAGTCGTGTGATGCACCAGAGATGAAACATATCAGCTTACAAGAAAGGATTATTAATTTTTTTGGAAATTTTATGTCTGTTGTTAAATAACCATAAGAGTAAAAATTATAGTTAGTAAAAATTAGCTAACATCAACTTTCAATTAAATATAGTTTATTACAAACAAAGGTAATAAATATACAAACCTCATCACTTCTTAGTTATTTTACTTTACTTTATTGTTATCCATGCTTTTGAGGTTATTTACATCTATTGTAACTGTTTGGTAAATATACTGTACAGTGATATAGTATTCCACAATTTTTTCCCAGCTCATTGCTTAATGACACAATATCGATGGCTTGAAATCAGCCATGGTGGATATATTTACACCATGGGAACAAGCAAAAGCTAAAAATTAAAACTTCTTTGGGGAGAACTATTTGGAATGGCAGTCTTCTGCACTACAGGCAGATTCTTTACCAGATTCATATATATACAGGATCAGTTAATGATTTCTATTTATTGTGGCTCAGCTTGTAGGGAATCCTCCTGCAATGCAGGAGACCTGGGTCAGATCCCTGGGTTGGAAAGAACCCCTGGAGAAGGGAAAGGCTACCCACTCCAGTATTCTGGCCTGGAAAATTCTATGGACTGTATAGTCCGTGGGGTCACAAAGAGTTGAACACAACTGAGCGACTTTCACTAATGAGCTCAGTTGAATTTTTAAAACTAAGAAAATAGAACTGTAAATTTTAAAATTCTCTGGTTGATACTCTAATGTTAATAAAATATAATAGATAACTTTCTAAAAGAATAATGCACACAAATTAAACATACAAACTTATACATAAAGCAGCTAAGACACTTGTTTGAAATTGTCAAACTGACTTAACAGACCTTCATTCAGTTCAGTTCAGTTCAGTCGCTCAGTTATGTCCGACTCTTTATGACCCCATGAATTGCAGCACGCCAGGCCTCACTGTCCATCACCAACTCCCGGAGTTCACTCAAACTCACGTCCATCGAGTTGGTGATGCCATCCAGCCATCTCATCCTCTGTCATCCCCTTCTCCTCCTGCCCCCAATCCCTCCCAGCATCAGGGTCTTTTCCAATGAGTCAACTCTTCACATGAGGTGGCCAAAGTATGGGAGTCTCAGCTTCAACATCACTCCTTCCAATGAACACTCAGGACTGATCTCCTTTCGGATGGACTGGTTGGATCTCCTTGCAGTCCAAGGGACTCTCAAGAGTCTTCTCTAACACCACAGTTCAAAAGCATCAATTCTTCAGCACTCGGCTGTCTTTATAGTCCAACTCTCACATCCATACATGACTACTGGAAAAACCATAGCTTTGACTAGATGGATCTTTGTCAGCAAAGTAATGTCCCTGCTTTTTGGTATACTGTCGAGGTTCATCATAGCTTTTCTTTCAAGGAGCAAGTGTCTTTTAATATTGTGGCTGCAGTCACAATCTGAAGTTATTTTGGAGTCCAAAAAAATAAAGTCTTTCACTGTGTCCATTGTTTCCCCATCTATTTTTCATAAAGTGATGGGACTGGATGCCATGATCTTAGTTTTCTGAATGTTGAGTTTTAAGCCAACTTTTTCACTCTCCTCTTTCACTTTCATCAAGAGGCTCTTTAGTTCTTCTGCACTCTCTGCCATAAAGGTGATGTAATATGCATATCTGAGGTTATTATATTTCTCCTGGCAGTCTTGATTCCAGCTTGTGCTTTATCCAGCCTGGCATTTCATACAATGTACTCTGCATATAAGTTAAATAAGCAGGGTTACAATATACAGCCTTGATGTACTCCTTTCCCAATTTGGAACCAGCCTGTTGTTCCATGTTTGGTTCTGTTACTTCTTTACCTGCATATAGATTTCTCAGGAGGCAGGAAAAGTGGTCTGGTATTCCCATATCTTAAAGAATTTTCCACGGTTTGTTGTGATCCACACAGTCAAAGGCTTTAGCATAGTCAATAAAGCAGAAATAGATATTTTTCTGGAACTCCCTTGCTTTTGTGATGATCCAACGGATGTTGGCAATTTGATCTTAGGTTCCTCTGCCTTTTCTAAATCCAGCTTGAACATCTAGATGTTCATGGTTCATGTATTGTTAAAGCCAGGCTTGGAGAATTTTAAGCATTCCTTTGCTAGTGTGTGAGATGAGTGCAATTGTGCATAAGTTTGAACATTTTTAGCATTACTTTTATTTGGGATTAGAATGACAACTGACCTTTTCCAGTCTTGTGGCCACTGCTGAGTTTTCAAATTTGCTGGCATATTGAATGAAGCACTTTCACCGCATCATCTTTTAGGATTTGAAATAGCTTAACTGGAATTCTATCACCTCCATTAGCTTTGTTTGTAGTGATGCTTCCTAAGGCCCATTTGACTTCACACTCCAGGATGTCTGAGTCTAGGTGAGTTATCACACCACCATAGTTATGTGGGTTGTGAAGATCTTTTCTGTATAGTTCTTCTGTGTATTCTTGCCACCTCTTCTTAATATCTTCTGCTTCTATTAGGTCCATACCATTTCTGTCCTTTATTGTTCCAAGTTTTGCATGAAATATTCCTTTAGTATCTCTAATTTTCTTGAGGAGATGTCTAGTCCTTCCCATTCAATTGTTTTCCTGTATTTCTTTTCATTGATCACTGAGGAAGGCTTTCTTATCTCTCCTTGCTATTCTTTGGAATCTGCATTCAAATGCGTATATCTTTCCTTTTCTCCTTTGTCTTTTGTTTCTCTTCTTTTCTCAGCTATTTGTAAGGCCTCCTCAGAAAACCATTTGCCTTTTTGCCTTAATGGAGATGAAAGAGTTCAGAATTACCATGTATGTCCAGTTTGATCATCAGTCCATCAGTCTATGAAACAATGTGCATTCTTGAACTCTTAAGTTGCAAGAGAGATCTAGTCAGGTAGGAGAGAGCATCACCTGTTTTGGTGACATCAATACGAAACTAAGAGAGCTCATATCATTTTTACAATCACCACACTACAGAGAGAGAAGTCATTCCACAGAGAGATGACAGCTCCCTCAAAGAAGGTAAACAAATTAGGGCATTGGATCTGCCACGGTTAGACTAATATTGCGTGGTTCAGTTCAGTAGAAAACTGTATAAATTCTCCCTGTGAAAATAGAGTTGAGAAATCCATATTGACTTACCTTTCCTGGAAAAAGTCTGCCTGTTGATAACATCTAGACCTGGCTACAAATCGTGGCTCCATTTCTAAATGGTGTCAAATTGATGGCAATGGACATAAACTCAAAACACTTCTGTTTAAATAAACTGCCAGATATTTCTACAGTAAAGATGGGTTTATTCAGAGAATAAACAGAGAATTGCAATTCAAGGTCTGCAATCATGACAAGTCGCTGCACAGTAAGGGAAGAAAACTGCTTGTATAGGGGAAAAGGAAGTTGAGAAGTCCATAATAAGTACTCCATAGCTTTTCATTGACTGAGTCCTTCCTTGAAAAGAAGACTCTTTCTTCTTCTTCTTGGACTCTGCTATCATTGCAGAATACGGGACGTGTTCCCCCTTTCTGGTCTCCCAACTCTATTTAATTACATTTTCTGTTTACTAACTTTTTACCATATAAAATTTGGATAATAAAACACATTTCATGAAACTGTGTGAAGATGAAGGAATCTCTAACATGTAAAATGGGCTTCCCAGGTAGCACAGAGGTAAAGAATCTTCCTGCTAATTAATGCAGGAGATCCAAGAAACCCAAGTTCCATCCCTGGGTGTGGAAGATGCCCTGGAGTAGGAAATGTGAACCCACTCCAATATTTTTGCCTGCAAAATTCTGTGGACAGAGAGGAGCCTGGCAGTCTATATCCCATGGGGTGGCAAACAATTGAACACAACTGAGCCCACACACACACACACAAACATACAATGTGTAAAGTGCCTGTAATTGGCATATAGTAGACACTCAGACAGACTTTCCTGGTAGCTAAGATGGTGAAAAATCTGCCTACCCTGCAGGAGACTCCTGGGTTCTGTCCCTGGTTCAGAAAGATCCCCTGGAGAAGGGAATGGCAACCCACGCCAGTATACTTGCCTAGAGAATTCTATGGACAGAGGAGCCTGGCAGGCTATAATCCATGAGGTTGCAAACAGTCAGACACGACTAACACTTCACTTCATTTCAGACATTCAGACAAATCCCCTCCTTTTCCTTCCACCTCATCACATATAAATAATATGAAAGCCAGGGTGTGAAAGAAATGGTCATTCAAATGACTCAGGTTCTAGATATGGAGCACTAGAAATCCAACAAGAATCAACAAATATTGCATTATCAGAATAACAAAATTAAAGTCAGAGACAATAGGGGAAGACACACCCTTCTTGCCATAGCTGAAGAAAAAAAAAAATGTTTGGAGTTAGTAATAGCCAGGATGAATAATGCACAAGCAGCAAATTTGGTTTGAGACATTGAAATTTACATTCAAATGAACCACTGAGATAGAAAGAAGATTGGAACTCAAATAAATAAATAAATTTGCATAGAATGAACAAAACTAAATCTCCAATTTACATAACTCACAAAAGTCAAATGCAGGTAGATTAAAGACTTAAATATGAGAATTAAAACTTTAATCATTTTAATAACAACTTTGAATTGGGATTAACTTTATAAACTCAGAGTCAGAATCCATTTCTGAAACAAGGACAAAAAAGTACAACCAAAAAGGGGAAAAAATTGAAACTCTTGCTACCTTTAAATTTGAAAGATCTGTGCATTAAAGTCAAACTGGAAAAGATACTTGCAAACTATTTAAGATAAATAATTAGTCAGAATAATTAACAAATTCTTACTTTTCAATGAGAAATATAAATGACTTAATAAAAAAATTCACAGTGGAGGAAGCAAAGATAGCTAACAAATGTATGAAAAGCTACTCAACCTCATGATAATGAGTAAAATGCAAATTAAAACTAAGGGATATGCAATTTCATACCCATTGCATTAGCAAAAAATTTGTCTTACAATGACATTGTAAATGAGCTAACAGAATAATGGAAATTCATCTTTATTGTTGAGAGCTTGTAAATTCACAAATCCATTTTGGAAAGTAATTTAATTTTATCTAATACAGTTTCATTGCAACAATACACCCTAGAGAAAACTGCATGTATGTGTTCCTGGAGAAATGTACAGTAATGTTCATAGCATCATTGATTGCAACAGAAAATCTGAAAACATCTAAATTTGCCTAACAGAAAAATAAATATCAATGGGAATTTACTCTGTAATAAATGAGCTGATGTTTGTCAAGGAGTCTAAACTTCCAGTTATAAAATAAATAATTTCTTAGGGTGTAATGTAACTAGCATGATGGCTAGTTATCAGTACTGTATTGTCCATTTCAAAGTTGCCAAGAGATTAGATCTAAAAGTTCTTTCACAAGAAAAGTAACCTGTTAGTGTTTTAACTAATCATAATGGTAATTATTTCATAATGAATACATAGATCAAATCATCATGTTGTATACCTTAAGCTTATACTGGCTCAGCTGGTAAACAATCTGCCTGCAATGCGGGACACCTGGATTCGATCCCTGGGTTGGGAAGATCCCCTGGAGAAGGGAAAGGCTACCCACTCCAGTATTCTGGCCTGGAGAATTCCATGGACTGTATAGTCCATTGGGTCGCAGAGTCGGACACATCTGAGTGACTTGCACTTTCACCATACAATGTTATGTGTCAGGTATATCTTAATAAACTAAAAAAAAAAAAAGGCTAAAGGCATTATTAAGAGAAAGCACAAATTAGAAAAAGAGACATAGAGAAGTATAAGAAAAAAATGTAAAGTTTTAAAACATACAAAACAGTATTCTACATTCGTGGAGATATACATAAATAGGAAAAGAATAAGAAAAGCATAGTCATTATGCAATAAATACTGGCACAAGTTGCCTCTGCTGCTGCTGCTAAGTCGCTTCAGTCGTGTCCGACTCTATGCGACCCCATAGACAGCAGCCCACCAGGCTCCCCCGTCCCTGGGTTTCTCCAGGCAAGAACACTGGAGTGGGCTGCCATTTCCTTCTCCAATGCATAAAAGTGAAAAGTGAAAGGGAAGTCTCTCAGTCGTGTCTGACCCTCAGTGATCCCATGGACTGCAGCCTACCAGCCTCCTCCATCCATGGGGTTTTCCAGGCAAGAGTACTGGAGTGGGGTGCCAAGTTGCCTCTAGTATGATATTATTGAATGAGGATAATAGTCTTGGGAAAGAAACATAGCAATTTTATTAAATTTGTTCAAGGATTTCTAAATCAGTGCTCATGTTTTGATCTTGATACTTTTATGAATACACAATCGAACAGTTAAAATTAAAAATAGAGGAAGCAGATAAGATTTTAAGGTACACATCTTTTAAAATTATTGTAATTAACAAGTCCAGAATTATATAGCAAAGAAATCCCTCTGATAATGAGTTCATGGTTAAAAAAAAAGGAAAAGTAGTACCAGGGGCTAGAAAAGTGGTGCCAGGGGCTGAGGCCAGAGATGAGTCTAGGAGAGGTTGGCAAAGGATATAAATGTTCAGCTATATAAGTTCTGAGGCTCTAATGTGAAACATGGTGCATAGTTGATGGCACTGTATTATATCATTGAAACATGGTGACTATAGTTGATGACGCTGCAGTCCATGGGGTCTCAGAGAGTCAAACCAGCAACCGAACAATGACAAGAGAATAGAACTTAAATATTCTTACCAAAAACAAAAAGATAAATGAGGTGATGGACGTGTTAATTAACTATAGACTCAAAGAATTCTTTCACAAGGTATAAATATACCGAATCACCACGACGTATACTTTGTATATCTTAAAATTTTATGTCAATTATATCTCAATAAAGCAGAGAATAAAATTAAATGTATTTCATTATATGACACTACTTAAAGATTTTAATTATGTATTAAGACACAAATGAACAGAAATTAACATACCTGAGTTTTTATTTTTATTCAACAAAATTGAGTTCTTTTCCTTTAGCTCAGAAGTACTTCAGAAGTAATTCTTTTTTATTTAAAAGGATATAACCTATCTATACATATAGGTTATGATGTATTTAAAATTGGTTTCTATTTTTACCAGTTTATTAGAACTTTCTAGGAACTGCAAATGTTTGGTAATCTGCAGTCTACCCCATATAGATTAAAGAAATCAGATCTATCTGAGTGGTTCCCATCTGAAGAGATGCGAACATTTTCTTTTGCTCTTGCTTGCAATTTAAAATGACTGAAACTTTAGTATACTATTCTCGCTCAGGTCTGTGATGTAATTCACAGCCATTTGGTGTGTAGTGTTTTTATGTTAGGTCAAATCCTGTGGGAGAAAAAGAACATGAGCAAGGTCAAAATTATTCCTCTTAACCTAGTCTAAAGAATGTTGGAGGGACTTCTTGGTTGGGGAACTAAGATCTCACATGTTGCAAGAGGCAGCTAAGCCCACAGGCCACAACTCGAGAAGCCTGCATGCCACAACAAGAATCCAGCATGGCCAAATAAATAAATAATATTTTTTAAAAAAATGTTAAAAAAATAAATAAATAAGCTTAAATAAATTAAAAAATTTTAATTTTTATAAAAAAAATTAAAAAATTAAATTAAAAATTTAAATAAAAAAAATTTAGAGGGACTATCCTCCCAAAATATTTTAGTTTGTCTTTATTAGAAGACCCAGTTATGTGTATTTTTAATTAGAAGCATTTTGTGTTTAAATCATTGTAAAATCATCTGCTAACATGTTATTAGAAAGCACAATATATTTGGTAATTTCAATCACAACAGCCTATGAATTAGCTAAATTTAAATTCTCATTTTATAAAGGATTATATACTAAAATTTATCAATAAATCCTTAAAACCAGTGCCTATGTAATCAAAATCTTCCCTCTGTGACTTTTCAGAAATGGGATAAACTTATATTGAACCAAAACAGATGTGATGCTGAAAGGGTACTAGTAGAAGTTCAAAATGCTCAAAGGAAGTTTGTTCTTCCAAGACTCATTTCATGGTTCACTGGATAAAACACATCTCTTTTTCATGATTTCAAAATAACTCTTGAAGAAATTCATCATGCTTTGAAGAATACTGATAATTAATTTTAAAAGAGGCAAGAGAAATTGGGGAAAAGAGACACGAAACATCCCACATTCCACATTTCCTAATTTCTTATATTTTACCAGTGTTGTTTAAATTAAATTTAATTTGCTCTTTTTCCATTTGATATTTCCGGTATTCTATTGGCCTCAGATAAGATTTGAATCCTAATAAAAAATTCATCAAATTTTTTAAATGCAATTCATCTCTTTATGAAGTATCTTAGAACTTAGAAGAATTTTGGTGGTTATTCCAGTGCTTTAATTATGTGATACAGTTGCCTTATCAAGGTGTGTAGAACATAATCAGTTGATCTGTTTTCTTCTGCTTGTTAGTTGAAACTTTAACAAGGATAAAGAAAAGTAAAGCAAAGGAGAGAGAGAAAAAGAAAGAGAGGGAGAAGAGAGACAGGAGAGAAAGTTTGGAAAATCATATTTTCTTGTACTTTCATTTTTTCATCTTACTGATGGAAATAGAAGACATCCTTTCATGTCTGTGTGCATGCATGCTAAGTCACTTCAGCCTTGTCTGACCCTTTGTGACCCTCTGGACTGCAGCCTGCCAGGCACCTGCATCCATGGGATTCTCCAGACAAGAAGACTGGAGTGGGTTGCCTTGCCCTCCTCCCCAGGATCTTCCTGACCCAGGGATCAAACCAGTGTCTCTTAGGTCTTCTGCTTTAGCAGACAGGTTCTTTACCACTAGTGTCACTTGGGAAGTCCTCTTTCATGTCTATCTTGTGTCTAACATTGCTGCATGGAATGCTAGTCTTTGCTGAATGAATGATAAATATTGGGTTTTATTTTCCAAGTTTATATCTATCTTGATACTCATTTGCAGTTAAATCGAACACATTGTTTTTTTAGCCTCAGTGGAAGAGAGGAGGAGGTCATATTTCAGCGAGGAAACTGAAATAGGAAAACCAAAGCAGTCACTAAATCATTATCAGAGGGTATAGACAACTGTACTATTAGCCTTTTATGGATAATCGGATTTCTGCCCACTGAAGCAAAACCAGTCTCAACAAGAAACAGTGAATTGATTACAGCTTTGTTCGCCTCTGGCTGACTTTCAGCATTCTTGGGTTTTATACAGAACACAGATACATTTTGGATTCTGTAGTACAGGATTACATGATAGACAAAGAGGATCAGTATCACAGCCCTCTGTTTTTCCACCAGCAGGGTCTGCAGTAATCTGCACCAGATGCTGCTGGAGAAGTCTTTAGTTTATAACATTCTCTAAAGAACTCATGACTACAGTCAGAGTAAAACTGAGAAATAAGATTGTAACATCTGTGGGATAAAGTTGAATAGTTTTCTGTAAGTTAAATAATATTTACACTGTCACTACATATTTTTTAATGCACTCCCCCTCCCCCCACAATCTAGTTGATCAAGATGATATACAAAATGATTGGGGTAAGTTCGGGAAATAAAAATGAACAACTATCTTTGTGAGCATTTTTACTATACTATGGAAATAGTTTGCACTGTATATGAGTACAGTAGGCTTTTATTTTAAATTAATCAAAATTATTTTAAATTAATCAAAATTTGATTAATTTAAAACAAATGTTTGCATTATTTAAAACAATTGTTTGCATAATTATGCAAATAATATTATGCATTATTATTTGCATAATAATGTCTTAAGTGTTAGACTTCTCCCAATTTCCAATATATTGTTAAGTAGTTGGGGTACTACTGCTATTGTTACTAAAGATATGATTTTTACATGGAACATGCTAGGGAGGTGAGAAGAGACATTAGAGTTCTGGTATCAGTGTGTACTTGGATATGAAGCTGTCAACTACTTGATACACTAAGACTCTCAAAGAGTCAGGTACCATTAATAAAAGTCTGTGACGTTTATTCCAGCAGCATTGTGTTAAATAAACTCTGTCAGATACTGCAAACGGAGGCATAAACTGTACACAACAATGTGTCCAACAGTTACAAAAATGATAAGAAGATTCTACCAGCATGGAGATTGGCAAAAAATTTGAACAAGGGCTATATATTCTCAAACCATTTGCAAAACATTTGATCAAGTTCATAAATATTCAAAATCCAATATAGTAGCTATGAAAAATTTCTTTAGAATAAAAAAGGAACGTATTTGAAAGACTCAGAAAAAGCATGCTATGCTATGCTATGCTATGCTAAGTCGCTCCAGTCGTGTCCGACTCTGTGCGACCCCATAGACAGCAGCCCACCAGGCTCCTCCGTCCATGGGATTTTCCAGGCAAGAGTACTGGAGTGGGGTGCCATTGCTATGAAATATTTTGCCAAAAAATAAATTAATAGTTAAGAAAAATATCTTGTGTCCTCAGTGTGAAAAATTATGACGTGGCTCACACAACACAGAAATCCAGTTTTATAAGGAAAAAAATAGATAAAATTAAAAGGTGAGAATATAAGATGGATAGGAAAAGGGGAGAAAAAAGGTGATAAAAAGAAGACTATGAAAAAAATGAAATGATACAGCAATGTTCAAACTTTATTTGAAGATTTAAATGTAATTTATGAGCAATACAGTTCAAGTTTTGTGTGGCATTTATACAAAATGGGCAAAAATGTAATTATTTGGGATTCAGAGAACAGGGAATGGGGAGACAAAAAAATTATTTAAAAAAAAGCAAAACAGATTAATTTCAACACCAACAATTAGCAAAAACGTAAATGAAGTAATTCATGAAGTGAAAAACTTTACATTGTTCAGAAATAAAGGCATCTTACATCAAAAAGCTTTTCCTCAAAAATTTCTTCCAGAAAGATCATAGTTTTAGGCTTTACATCAAAGTCTATAATATGTGTTCTGTTGATCTTTGTTTATATTGCAAAATAACTGCTTGGTTCATTCTTTTGCATGTTTTCCCACATTTCTCCAGAGAAGACATACAAATGACTAACAGGTATATGAAAAGACGTTTGGCAGCAGTAAACAATAGGGAATGGGACTTGAAATTACAATGATATATCATTTCAAACCATTAGAAGTGCAATTATCAAAAAACAAAAGAGAAGTGTGGTGAGAAATTGGAACACTTTTACACTGTTGACAGGAATGTAAAATGGTGCACCACTATGGATAAAACCATGAAAGCCCCTCAAACAATTAAAAATAGAACTACCATAAATCCAGCAATGTTACTCCTGGATATGTATCCCCAAATGCTAAAATATAGATTTTCAAGTAATCCAAGTCTATTCCCCAACCAGTAATGCTGGAGAAGCTGAACTTGAACAGTTCTATGAAGACCTACAAGACCTTTTAAAACTAACACCCAAAAAACATGTCCTTTTCATTAGAGGGGACTGGAATGCAAAAGTAGGAAGTCAAGAAACACCTGGAGTAACAGGCAAATTTGGCCTTGGAATATAGAATGAAGCAGGGCAAAGACTAATAGAGTTTTGCCAAGAAAATGCACTGGTCATAACAAACACCCTCTTCCAACAACACAAGAGAAGACTCTATACATGGACATCACCAAATGGTCAACACCGAAATCAGACTGATTATATTCTTTGCAGCCAAAGATGGAGAAGCTCTATACAGTCAGCAAAAACAAGACCAGGAGCTGACTGTGGCTCAGACCATGAACTCCTTATTGCCAAATTCAGACTTAAATTGAAGAAAGTAGGGAAAATCACTAGACCATTCAGGTATGACCTAAATCAAATCCCTTATGATTATACAGTGGAAGTGAGGAATAGATTTAAGGGCCTAGATCTGATAGATAGAGTGCCTGATGAACTACGGAATGAGATTCGTGACATTGTACAGGAGACAGAGATCAAGACCATCCCCATGGAAAAGAAATGCAAAAAAGCAAAATGGCTGTTTGGGGAGGCCTTACACATAGCTGTGAAAAGAAGAGAAGCTAAAAGCAAAGGAGAAAAGGAAAGATATAAACATCTGAATGCAGAGTTCCAAAAAATAGCAAGAAGAAATAAGAAAGCCTTCTTCAGAGTGCCGGAGCACCGGCGGCAAAAGCGGCAGCGGCGGCTGAGCAGGCTTGGTGCGTGGGTCCGCGGCGGCTCGGGGTCATCCCGCGGTGCGAGCGGGCGGCCCGGCTGCCTCCCTCCCCACCCGCCGCCGCCACCAGAAAATAAAAAAAAAAAAAAGAAAGCCTTCTTCAGCAATCAATGCAAAGAAATAGAGGAAAACAATAGAATGGGAAAGACTAGAGATCTCTTCAAGAAAATCTGAGATACCAAAGGAACATTTCATGCAAAGATAGGCTCGATAAAGGACAGAAATGGTATGGACCTAACAGAAGCAGAAGATATTAAGAAGAGATGGCAAGAATACACAGAAGAACTATACAAAAAAGATCTTCATGACCCAGATAATCACAATGGTGTGATCACTGACCTAGAGCCAGACATTCTGGAATGTGAAGTTAAGTGGGCCTTAGAAAGCATCACTATGAACAAAGCTAGTGGAGGTGATGGAATTCCAGTGGAGCTATTCCAAATCCTGAAAGATGATGCTGTGAAAGTGCTGCACTCAATATGCCAGCAAATTTGGAAAACTCAGCAGTGGCCACAGGACTAGAAAAAGTCAGTTTTCATTCCAATCCCAAAGAAAGGCAATGACAAAGAATGCTCAAACTACCACACAATTGCACTCGTCTCACACGCTAGTAAAGTAATGCTCAAAATTCTCCAAGCCAGGCTTCAGCAATATGTGAACCGTGAACTTCCTGATGTTCAAGCTGGTTTTAGAAAAGGCAAAGGAGGGGGAGGAGCTAAGATGGCGGAAGAGTAGGATGGGAAGAACACTTTCTCCCCCACAAATTCATCAAAAGAACATTTAAACGCCAAGTAAATTCCACAAAACAACTTCTGAATGCCGGCAGAGGACATCAGGCACCCAGAAAAGCAACCCAAGTCTTTGAAAGGAGGTAGGAAAAAATATAAAAGACAAAAAAAGAGACAAAAGAGGGAGGGACGGAGTTCCGTCCCGGGAAGGGAGTCTTAAAAAGAGAGAAGTTTCCAAACCCCAGGAAACCCTCTCACTGCCGAATCTGTGCCGAGCTTTGGAAGCACAGAGGGCAACTTAACAGGGAGAAAAAATAAATAAACAATTAAAACTCACAGATTGCGAGCCCTACAATAACTCCCCCAGCGGAGAAGCAGCACAGACGCCTGCATCTGCCATTAGCAAGCGGGAGCTGGGCAGGGAGGCGCGGCGTGGGCTGCATTGCAAGAATCTGGCCTGAATACCCCGAGCGCTATCTGAGTGAAATAATTTGGGCTAGCAAACCAGACTGTGGGATATCTACCACGCGAAAAGCCAGCCCTAACCTAAGACACTGCCAGGCCCGTGCACGGAACAAAGGACTGAACAGAGATAGCCGGCGGCAGACCATCCCCCTCCGGTGATAGGCAGCCAGAGCCGG
The DNA here is from genome assembly GCF_029378745.1 of Bos indicus. NCBI lineage: Eukaryota > Metazoa > Chordata > Mammalia > Artiodactyla > Bovidae > Bos > Bos indicus. The sequence continues at coordinate 21,025,547 of NC_091768.1, read as the reverse complement.
AAGGGGACAATCGCAGCCCCAGAGAGACATTATCTATAAAACTGTAAGCAGGCTTCTTTGCTAACTAAAACTTCTTGGGGGTCTGGACGCTCAACATCTGCCTGAGAAGGTGCGCCGGTGCACACCTAGATAACCGAGCGGCGGGGAGGCGATAAGTCCCAGCAATCGCATGCGCCAAACACCTCATCACCTGAGCTGCTCGGATCTGGGAAGGGCACAAAACGCAGGCCCAACCAAGAGTCTGCACCTCTGAGGACTACCTGAGTGCCTGAACCTGAGCGGCTTGGACCTGGGAAGTGCAGGCAACCCAGGGCCGGCCATGGATGGGTCCCGGCGGAGCAACCTAGAGCCTGAGCAGCATGGGCAGGGAGGATACACGCGACCGTGAACGGGTGGGGGGGGGGGGGGGACGCAGACCCAGTGTGGCTGAGGCACTGCGAGCACTCGCCAGTGTTATTTGTTTGTAGCATCCCTCCCTACCTCCCCTCAGCGCGACTGAACAAGTGAGCCTAAAAAAAAAAAAAGTGTCCTCCACCGTCCCCTTTGTGTCAGGGCGGAAACCAGACACTGAAGAGACCAGCAAACAAAAGAAGCTGTAACAGAGGAAACCGCCTTGAAAGCTACAGGCAATAGATTAAAACCCTGTGGTTAGTACCAACTACATAGGAAGGGGCCTATAGATCTTGAGAAATATAAGTCGGACCAAGGAACTAGCCAAAAATGAACTGAACCCGCAATACTCACAACAAAACCGGAGACAGTCCTAGATTTATTTTTACTATTTGTACCATCATTTTTTCTTTCTTTTTTTTAATTTATTTTTTTAATTAAAAAAAATTTTTAAGTCCTCTATTATTCCTTTAATTTTCACTTTTATAATCGATTACTTTGCAAAAAAAAAAAGTCCCTATTTTTTTTTTAAAGCAAACTTCATATATATTTTTTATAATTTTTTTGACTTTTTTTTCCCTTCTTTTCTTTAACATTGTATTTTTGAAATTCCAAATGCTACTCTAGATTTTTAATTTTATCTTTTTGGTATTTGTTATCAATTTTGTACCTATAATTTTTTTTTTTTTTTTTAATAATTTCTGTGACCCTTTTTTATTTTTTCTTTTTCTTTTTCTCTCTTTCTTTTTCTTCTTCTTTTTTTAACATTGTATTTTTGAAATTCCAAACTCTAGTCTAGATTTTTAACTTTTGCTTTTCGGTATTAGTTATCAATTTTGTACCTATATTTTCTTTATAATTTTTGTGACCTTGTTTGTTTTTGTTTGTTCGTTTTTTCTCTCTTTCTTCTCCTTCTTCTTTTCTATAACATCGTATTTTTGAAATTCCAAACTCTACTCTAGATTTTTAATTTTTGCTTTTATGTATTTGTTACCAATTTTATACCATTAAGAACCCAATCTTCAGTACCCATTTTTCACTAGGGAGCGAGATTACTGGCTTAACTGCTCTCTCTCCCTTTGGAATCTCCTTTTTCTCCACCAGGTCGCCTGTGTCTCCTCCCTAACCCCTCTCTACTCTACCAACTCTGTGAAGTTCTGTGTGTTCCAGACGGTGGAGAACACTTAGGGAACTGATTACTGGCTGCATCTGTCTCCCTCCTTTTTATTCCCCCCTTATATCCTCCTGGCCACCTCTGTCACCTTCCTCCTCCTTCTATTCTCTGTATAACTCCATGAACAACTCTGAGCCGTCCAGTTGTGGAGTGCACATAAGGAAGAGATTACTGGATAGCCCACTTTCTCATTGATTCCACCTCATCTCATTCAGGTCACCTCTAACTCCCTCCTCCCTCTTCTCTTCTCCATATAACGCTGTGAACCTCTTTGGGTAACCCTCACGGTAGAGAAACTTTTCATCTTTAACGTAGATGTTTTATCAATGGTGCTGTATAGAAGGAGAAGCTCTGAAACTACTGTAAAAATAAGACCGATAACTGGAACCAGGAGGCTTAAGTCCAAACCCTGACTCCAGGGAGCTCCTGACTCCAAGGAACATTAATTGACAGGAGCTCATCAAATACCTGCATACCTGCACTGAAACCAAGCACCACACAAGGGCCAACAAGTTTCAGGGCAAGACATACCAAGCAAATTCTCCAGCAACAAAGACCACAGCCCTGAGCTCCAAGATACAGGCAGCCCAGAGTCACCCCAAAACCATAGAAATCCCATAACTCATTACTGGACATTTCATTGCACTCCAGAGAGAAGAAGTACAGCTCCACCCACCAGAACACCGACACAAGCTTCCCTAACCAAGAAACCTTAACAAGCCACCTGTACAAACCCACACAGAGCGAGGAAATGCCACAATAAAGAGAACTCCACAAACTGCCAGAATACAGAAAGGACACACCAAAATCAGCAATTTAAACAAGATGAAGAGACAGAGGAATACCCAGCAGATAAAGGAACAGGATAAATGCCCACCAAACCAAACAAAAGAGGAAGAGATAGGGAATCTACCTGATAAAGAATTCCGAATAATGATAGTGAAATTGATCCAAAATCTTGAAATCAAAATGGAAACACAGATAAATAGCCTGGAGACAAAGGTTGAGAAGATGCAAGAAAGGTTTAACAAGGACGTAGAAGAAATAAAAGAGAGTCAATATATAATGAATAATGCAATAAATGAAATAAAAAAAACACTCTGGAGGCAACAAATAGGAGAATAATAGAGGCAGAAGATAGGATTAGTCAATTAGAAGACAGAATGGTAGAAATAAATGAATCAGAGAGGATAAAAGAAAAATGAATTAAAAGAAATGAGGACAATCTCAGAGACCTCCAGGACAATATTAAACGCTACAACGTTCGAATCATAGGGGTCTCAGAAGAAGACGACAAAAAGAAAGACCATGAAAAAATACTTGAAGAGGTAATAGTTGAAAACTTCCCTAAAATGGGGAAGGAAATAATCACCCAAGTCCAAGAAACCCAGACAGTCCCAAACAGTATAAACCCAAGGCGAAACGCCCCAAGACACATATTAATCAAATTAACAAAGATCGAACACAAAGAACAATATTAAAAGCAGCAAGGGAAAAACAACAAATAACACACAAGGGAATTCCCATTAGGCTAACAGCTGATCTTTCAATAGAAACTCTTCAAGCCAGGAGGGAATGGCAAGACATACTTAAAATGATGAAAGAAAATAACCTACAGCCCAGATTATTGTACCCAGCAAGGATCTCATTCAAATATGAAGGAGAAATCAAAAGCTTCTCAGACAAGCAAAAGCTGAGAGAATTCAGCACCACCAAACCAGCTCTCCAACAAGTACTAAAGGATATTCTCTAGACAGGAAACACAAAAACAGTGTATAAACTCGAACCCAAAAGAATAAAGTAAATGGCAACGGGATCATACTTATCAGTAATTACCTTAAATGTAAATGGGTTGAATGCCCCAACCAAAAGACAAAGACTGGCTGAATGGATACAAAAACAAGACCCCTACGTATGTTGTCTACAAGAGACCCACCTCAAAACAGGGGACACATACAGACTGAAAGTGAAGGGCTGGAAAAAGATTTTCCATGCAAATAGGGACCAAAAGAAAGGAGGAGTAGCAATACTTACATCAGGTAAAATAGACTTTAAAACAAAGGCTGTGAAAACAGACAAAGATGGTCACTACCTAATGATCAAAGGATCAATCCAAGAAGAAGATATAACAATTATAAATATATATGCACCCAACATAGGAGCACCACAATATGTAAGACAAATGCTAACAAGTATGAAAGGAGAAATTAACAATAACACAATAATAGTGGGAGACTTTAATACCCCATTCACACCTATGGATAGATCAACTAAACAGAAAATTAACAAGGAAACACAAACGTTAAACGATACAATAGACCAGTTAGACCTAATTGATATCTATAGGACATTTCATCCCAAAACAATGAATTTCACCTTTTTCTCAAGCGCACATGGAAGCTTCTCCAGGATAGATCACATCCTGGGCCATAAATCTAGCCTTGGTAAATTCAAAAAAATAGAAATCATTCCAAGCATCTTTTCTGACCACAATGCAGTAAGATTAGATCTCAATTACAGGAGAAAAACTATTAAAAATTCCAACATATGGAGGCTAAACAACACGCTGCTGAATAACCAACAAATCACAGAAGAAATCAAAAAAGAAATCAAAATTTGCATAGAAACGAATGAAAATGAAAACACAACAACCCAAAACCTGTGGGACACTTTAAAAGCAGTCCTCAGGGGAAAGTTCATAGCAATACAGGCATATCTCAAGAAACAAGAAAAAAGTCAAATAAATAACCTAACCCTACTCCTAAAGCAACTAGAAAAGGAAGAAATGAGGAATCCCAGGGTTAGTAGAAGGAAAGAAATTTTAAAAATTAGGGCAGAAATAAATGCAAAAGAAACAAAAGAGACAATAGCAAAAATCAACAAAGCCAAAAGCTGGTTCTTTGAAAGGATAAATAAAATTGACAAACCATTAGCCAGACTCATCAAGAAACAAAGGGAGAAAAATCAGATCAATAAAATTAGAAATGAAAATGGAGAGATCACAACAGACAACACAGAAATACATCATAAGAGACTACTATCAACAATTATATGCCAATAAAATGGACAACGTGGAAGAAATGGACAAATTCTTAGAAAAGTACAACTTTCTAAAACTCGACCAGGAAGAAATAGAAAATCTTAACAGACCCATCACAAGCACAGAAATTGAAACTGTAATCAAAAATCTTCCAGCAAACAAAAGCCCAGGTCCAGACGGCTTCACAGCTGAATTCTACCAAAAATTTAGAGAAGAGCTAACACCTATCCTGCTCAAACTCTTCCAGAAAATTGCGGGGGAAGGTCAACTTCCAAACTCATTCTATGAGGCCACCATCACCCTAATACCAAAACCTGACAAAGATCCCACAAAAAAAGAAAACTACAGACCAATATCACTGATGAACATAGATGCAAAAATCCTTAACAAAATTCTAGCAATCAGAATCCAACAACACATTAAAAAGATCATACACCATGACCAAGTGGGCTTTATCCCAGGGATGCAAGGGTTCTTCAATATCCGTAAATCAATCAATGTAATACACCACATTAACAAATTGAAAAATAAAAACCATATGATTATCTCAATAGACGCAGAGAAAGCCTTTGACAAAATTCAACACCCATTTATGATAAAAACTCTCCAGAAAGCAGGAATAGAAGGAACATACCTCAACATAATAAAAGCTATATATGACAAACCCACAGCAAACATTATCCTCAATGGTGAAAATTGAAAGCATTTCCTCTAAAGTCAGGAACAAGACAAGGGTGCCCACTTTCACCATTACTATTCAACATAGTTTTGGAAGTTTTGGCCACAGCAATCAGAGCAGAAAAAGAAATCAAAGGAATCCAAATTGGAAAAGAAGAAGTAAAACTCTCACTATTTGCAGATGACATGATCCTCTACATAGAAAACCCTAAAGATTCCACCAGAAAATTACTAGAACTAATCAATGACTATAGTAAAGTTGCAGGATATAAAATCAACACACAGAAATCCCTTGCATTCCTATACACTAATAATGAGAAAACAGAAAGAGAAATTAAGGAAACAATTCCATTCACCATTTCCACGGAAAGAATAAAATACTTAGGAATATATCTACCTAAAGAAACTGAAGACCTATATACAGAAAACTATAAAACACTGGTGAAAGAAATCAAAGAGGACACTAATAGATGGAGAAATATACCATGTTCATGGATTGGAAGAATCAATATAGTGAAAATGAGTATACTACCCAAAGCAATTTATAGATTCAATGCAATCCCTATCAAGGTACCACGGTATTCTTCACAGAGCTAGAACAAATAATTTCACAATTTGTATGGAAAAACAAAAAACCTCGAATAGCCAAAGCTATCTTGAGAAAGAAGAATGGAACTGGAGGAATCAACCTGCCTGACTTCAGGCTCTATTACAAAGCCACAGTTATCAAGACAGTATGTTACTGGCACAAAGACAGAAATATTGATAAATGGAACAAAATAGAAAGCCCAGAGATAAATCCACGCACATATGGACACCTTATCTTTGACAAAGGAGGAAAGAATATACAATGGATTAAAGACAATCTCTTTAACAAGTGGTGCTGGGAAAACTGGCCAACCACTTGTAAAAGAATGAAACTAGAACACTTTCTAACACCATACACAATAATAAACTCAAAGTGGATTAAAGATCTAAACGTAAGACCAGAAACTATAAAACTCCTAGAGGAGAACATAGGCAAAACACTCTCTGACATACATCACAGCAGGATCCTCTATGACCCACCTCCCAGAATATTGGAAATAAAAGCAAAAATAAACAAATGGGACCTAATTAACCTTAAAAGCTTCTGCACATCAAAGGAAACTATTAGCAAGGTGAAAAGACAGCCTTCAGAATGGGAGAAAATAATAGCAAATGAAGCAACCGACAAACAACTAATCTCAAAAATATACAAGCAACTCCTACAGCTCAACTCCAGAAAAATAAACGACCCAATCAAAAAATGGGCCAAAGAACTAAATAGACATTTCTCCAAAGAAGACATACAGATGGCTAACAAACACATGAAAAGATGTTCAACATCACTCATTATCAGAGAAATGCAAATCAAAACCACTATGAGGTACCATTTCACGCCAGTCAGAATGGCTGCAATCCAAAAGTCTACAAGCAATAAATGCTGGAGAGGGTGTGGAGAAAAGGGAACCCTCTTACACTGTTGGTGGGAATGCAAACTAGTATAGCCGCTATGGAGAACAGTGTGGAGATTCCTTAAAAAACTGGAAATAGAACTGCCTTATGATCCAGCAATCCCACTGCTGGGCATACACACTGAGGAAACCAGAAGGGAAAGAGACAGGTGTACCCCAATGTTCATCACAGCACTGTTTATAATAGCCAGGACATGGAAGCAACCTAGATGTCCATCAGCAGATGAATGGATAAGAAAGCAGTGGTACATTACACAATGGAGTATTACTCCGCCATTAAAAAGAATACATTTGAATCAGTTCTAATGAGGTGGATGAAACTGGAACCTATTATACAGAGTGAAGTAAGCCAGAAAGAAAAACACCAATACAGTATACTAACGCGAATATATGGAATTTAGAAAGATGCTAACAATAACCCTGTGTACGAGACAGCAAAAGAGACACTGATGTATAGATCAGTCTTATGGACTCTGTGGGAGAGGGAGAGGGTGGGGAGATTTGGGAGAATGGCATTGACATGTGTAATATCATGTATGAGATGAGTCGCCAGTCCAGGTTCGACACACGATGCTGGGTGCTTGGGGCTGGTGCACTGGGACGGCCCAGAGGGAGGGAATGGGGATGGAGGAGGGAGGAGGGTTCAGGATGGGGAGCACGGATATACCTGTGGTGGATTCATTTTGATGTTGGGCAAACTAATACAATATTGTAAAGTTTAAAAATAAAATTTTAAAAAAATCAGAAGAAAAAGAAAAAAAAGAAAAGGCAGAGGAACCAGAGATTAAATTGCCAACATCCTCTGGATCGTGGAAAAAGCAAGAGAGTTCCAGAAAAGCATCTATTTCTGCTTTATTGACTATGCCAAAGCCTTTGACTGTGTGGATCACAATAAACTGTGGACAATTCTGAAAGACATGGGAATACCAGACCACCTGATCTGCCTCTTGAGAAATTTGTATGCAGGGCAGGAAGCAACAGTTAGAACTGGACATGGAACAACAGACTTGTTCCAAATAGGAAAAGGAGTTCATCAAGGCTGTATATTGTCACCCTGTTTATTTAACTTATATGCAGAGTACATCATGAGAAATGCTGGACTGGAAGAAACACAAGCTGGAATCAAGATTGCCGGGAGAAATATCAATAACCTCAGATATGCAGATGACACCACCCTTATGGCAGAAAGTGAAGAGGAACTCAAAAGCCTCTTGATGAAAGTGAAAGAGAAGAGTGAAAAAATTGGCTTAAAGCTCAACATTCAGAAAATGAAGATCATGGCATCTGGTCCCATCACTTGATGGGAAATAGATGGGTTAACAGTGGAAACAGTGTCAGACTTTATTTTTGGGGGCTCCAAAATCACTGCAGATAGTGACTGCAGCCATGAAATTAAACGATGCTTACTCCTTGGAAGGAAAGTTATGACCAACCTACATAGCATATTCAAAAGCAGAGACATTACTTTGCCAACAAAGGTCCATCTAGTCAAGGCTATGGTTTTTCCAGTGGCCATGTATGGATGTGAGAGTTGGACTGTAAAGAAAGCTGAGAGCTGAAGAATTGATGCTTTTGAACTGTGGTGTTGGAGAAGACTCTTGAGAGTCCCTTGGACTGCAAGGAGATCCAACCAGTCCATTCCCAAGGAGATCAGCCCTGGGATTTCTTTGGAAGGAATGATGCTAAAGCTGAAACTCCAGTACTTTGGCCACCTCATGCGAAGAGTTGACTCATTGGAAAAGACTCTGATGCTGGGAGGGATTGAGGGCAAGAGGAGAAGGGGACGACAGAGGATAAGATGGCTGGATGGCATCACTGACTCGATGGATGTGAGTCTCAGTGAACTCTGGGAGCTGGTGATGGACAGGGAGGCCTGGCGTGCTGAGATTCATGGGGTCGCAGAGAGTCGGACACGACTGAGTGACTGATCTGATCTCTGAAGAGTTATCAGTTCTCCCTTGCTCACTCTATCATTATTCACAGCAGTCAATTTATGGAAACAATCCAAATATCTATCAACAGATGAATGGAAAAAGAAAGTGTAGTATATCCATACAAAGGAATATTCAGTTCAGTTTAGTTCTGTCACTCAGTCATGTCCAACTCTTTGAGACCCCATGGACTGAGGCACTCCAGGACTCCCTGTCCATCACTCCCAGAGTTTACTCAAACTCTTGTCCATTGAGCCAGTGATGCCATCCAATCTTCTCATCCTCTGTTGTCCCCTGCTCCTCTTGCCTTCAATCTTTCCTAGCATCAGGGTCCTTTCAAATGAGTCAGTTCTTCATACTAGGTGGCCAAAGTATTGGAGTTTCAACTTCAACATCAGTCCTTCCAGTGAATATTTAGGATTGATTTCCTTTACGATGGACTGGTTGGATCACCTTGCAGTCCAAGGGACTCTCAAGAGTCTTCTCCAACACCACAGTTCAAAGCATCAATGTTTGGTGCTAAGCTTTCTTTGTAGACCAACTCTCACATCCATATATGACTACTGGAAAAACCATAGCCTTGACTAGATGGACCTTTGTTGGTAAAGAAATGTCTCTACTTTTTAATATGCTATCAGGTTGGTCATAAGTTTTCTTCCAAGAAGCAAGTGTATTTTAAATTCTTTGCTTTCTGCCATAAGGGTGGTGTCATCTGCATATCTGAGGTTACTGATGTTTCTCCCAGCAATCTTGATTCCAGCTTGTGCTTCTAGCCCAGTGTTTCTCATGATGTACTCTGCATAGAAGTTAAATAAGCAGGCTGAAAATATTCACCCTTGATGCACTCCTTTCCCAATTTGGAACCAGTCTGCTGTTCCATGTCCAGCTCTTACTGTTGCTTCCTGACCTGCATATAGATTTCTCAAGAGGCAGGTCAGGTGGTCCGGTATTCCCATCTCTTTCAGAATTTTTCACAGTTTCTTGTGATCCACACAGTCAAAGGCTTTGGCATAGTCAATAAAGCAGAAAGAGATGTTTTTCTGGAACTGTCTTGCTTTTTTGATGATCCAGCGAATGTTGGCAATTTGATCTCTGGTTCTTCTGCCTTTTCTAAAACCAGCTTGAACATCTGTAAGTTCAAAGTTCACGTACTGTTGAAGTCTGGCTTGGAGAATTTTGAGCATCATTTACTAGCATGTGACATGAGTGCAATTGTGGGTAGTTTGAGCATTCTTTGGTGTTGCCTTTCTTTGGGATTGGAATGAAAACTGACTTTTCCAGTCCTGTGGCCACTGCTGAGTTTTCCAAATTTTATGGCATACTGAGTGCAGAACATTCACAGCATCATCTTTTAGGATTAAAAATAACTCAGCTGGAATTCCATCCCCTCCATTAGCTTTGATTGCAGTGATGCTTCCTAAGGCCCACTTGACTTTGCATTCCAGGATGTCTATCTCTAGGTGAGTTATCACACCACTATAGTTATCTGAGTCGTGAAGATCTTTTCTGTACAGTTCTTCTGTGTGTTCTTGCCACCTCTTCTTAATGTCTTCTGCTTCTGTTAGGTCTATACCATTTCTGTCCTTTGTTGTGTCCATCTTTGCATAAAATGTTCCCTTGGTATCTCTAATTTTCTTGAAGATATCGCTAGTTTTTCCCATTCTATTGTTTTCCTCTATTTCTTTGCATTGATCACTGAGGAAGGCTTTCTTATCTCTCCTTGCTATTCTTTGGAACTCTGCATCCAAATCGGTATATCTTTCCTTTTCTCCTTTGCTTTTTGCTTCTCTTCTTTTCGGAGCTATTTTAAGGACTCATCAGACAACCATTTTGCCATTTTGCATTTCTTTTTCTTAGGGATGGTCTTGATCCCTGTCTTCTGTACAATGTCATGAATCTCCATCCATAGTTCACCAGACTATCAGATCTAATCCCTTGAAGCAATTTCTCACTTCCACTGGAATATTATTAGCCTTAAAAGAATATCGAAATTCTAGTCTTTGCAGCCCATATGGATGGACCTGGAAGACATTATGCTAAGTGAAATGTCAGTCACAGAAGCACAATTACTGCATGACTTCATTTACACATTAAAATTTTAAAAGTTCAGTTCTGTTCAGTTCAGTCGCTCAGTCGTGTCTACTCTTTGCGACCCCATGAACTGCAGCATGCCGGGCCTTCCTGTCCATCACCAACTCCCAGAGCCTACCCAAACTCATGTACATTGAGTTGATGATGCTATCCAACCATCTCATCCCCTGTCATCCCCTTCTCTTTCTGCCCTCAATCTTTCCCAGCATCAGGGTCTTTTCAAATGAGTCAGCTCTTCGCATCAGGTAATCAAAGTATTGGAGTTTCAGCTTCAATATCAGTCCTTCCAATGAACACCCAGGACTGATCTCATTTAGGATAGACAGGTTGGATCTCCTTGCAGTCCAAGGGACTCTCAAAAGTCTTCTCCAACACCACAGTTCAAAAGCATCAATTCTTGTCTGCTCATCTTTCTTTATAGTCCAATTCGCACATCCATACTGGAGAAGGCAATGGCACCCCACTCCAGTACTCTTGCCTGGAAAATCCCATGGAAGGAGGAGCCTGGTAGGCTGCAGTCCATGGGGTCGCTAAGAGTTGGACACGACTGAGCGACTTCACTTTCACTTCTCACTTTCATACATTGGAGAAGGAAATGGCAACCCATTCAATTGTTCTTGCCTGGAGAATCCCAGGGACGGGGAGCCTCGTGGGCTGCCGTCTCTGGCATCACACAGAGTCGGACACAACTGAAGCGACTTAGCAGCAGCACATCCATACACAACTACTGGAAAAACCATAACCTTGACTAGATGGACATTTGTTGGCAAAGTAATGTCTCTGATTTTGAATATGCTATCTAGATTGGTCATAACTTTCCTTCCAAGGAGTAAACGTCTTTTAATTTCATGGCTGCAATCACCATCTGCCTTGATTTTGGAGCCCCAAAAAATAGTCTGTCACAGTTTCCACTGTTTCGTCATCTATTTGCCATGAAGTGACAGGACAAGAGGCCATGATCCTAGTTTTCTGAATGTTGAGCTTTAAGCCAACTTTTTCACTCTCTTCTTTCACTTTCTTCAAGAGGCTTTTTAGTTCCTCTTCACTTTCTGCCATATGAGTGGTGTCATCTGCTTATCTGTGATATTTCTCTCTGAAATCTTGACTCCCAGTGCTTCTTCCAGCCCAGCATTTCTCATGATGTACCTTTCATATAAGTTAAATAAGCAGGGTGACAATATACAGCCTTGAGGTACTCCTTTTCCTATTTGGAACCAGTCTGTTGTTCCATGTCCAGCTCTAACTATTGCTTCCTGACCTGTATACAGGTTTCTCAAGAGGCAGGTCAGGTGGTCTGGTACTCCCATCTCTTTCAGAATTTCCAGTTTCTTGTGATCCACACAGTCAAAGGCTTTGGCATAGTCAATAAAGCAGAAAGAGATGTTTTTCTGGAACTCTCTTGCTTTTTCGATGATCCAGCAGATGTTGGAAATTTGATCTCTGGTTCCTCTGCCTTTTCTAAAACCAGCTTGAACATCTGGAAGTTCACGGTTCATGTATTGCTGAAGCCTGGCTTGGAGAATTTTGAGCATTACTTTACTAGCATGTGAGATGAGTGCAAATGTGCGGTAGTTTGAGCATTCTTTGGCATTTCCTTTTTTGGGATTGGACTGAAAACTGACCTTTTCCAGTCCTGTGGCCACTGCTGAGTTTTCCAAATTTGCTGGCATATTGAGTGCAGCACTTTAATAGCAGCATCTTTTAGGATTTGTTAGGTCAACTGGAATTCCACCACCTCCACTAGCTTTGTTTGTAGTGATATTCTCTAAGGCCCACTTGACTTCACATTCCAAAATGTCTGGTTCTAGGTAAGTGATCACACCATCATAATTAGCTGGGTGGTGAAGTTATTTTTTGTACAATTCTTCTGTGTATTCTTGCCACCTCTTCTTAATATCTTCTGCTTTTGTAGGTCCATACCATTTCTGTCTTTTATTGAGTCCATCTTTGCATGAAATATTCCCTTGGTATCTCTAATTTTCTGAAGAGGTCTCTAGTCTTTCCCATTCTATTGTTTTCTTCTATTTCTTTGCATTGATCACTGAGGAAGTCTTTCTTATCTCTCCTTGCTATTCTTTGGAACTCTGCATTCAAATGGATATTTCTTTCCTTTTCTCCTTTGCTTTTCTTCTTTTCACAGCTATTTGTAAGGCCTCCTCAGACAGCCATTTTGCTTTTTTGCATTTCTTTTTCTTGGGGATGGTCTTGATTCTTGTCTCCTGTACAATGTCAGGAACCTTTGTCCATAGTTCATCAGGCACTCTGTCTATCAGATGTAGTGTCTTAAATCTATTTCTCACTTCCACTGTATAATCATAAGGGATTTGATTTAGGTCATACCTGAATGGTTCAGTGGTTTTCCCCAGTTTTTTCAATTTCAGTCTGAATTTGGCAATAAGGAGTTCATGATCTGAGCCACTGTCAGCTCCCGGTCTTGTTTTTGCTGACTGTATAGAGCTTCTCCATCTTTGGCTGCAAAGAATATAATCAATCTGATTTCGGTGGTGACCATCTGGTGATGTCCACGTGTAGAGTCTTCTCTTGTGTTGTTGGAAGAGGGTGTTTGCTATGACCAGTGTGTTCTTTTGGCAAAACTCTATTAATCTTTGCCCTGCTTCATTCCACATTCCAAGGCCAAATTTGCCTGTTACTCCAGGTGTTTCTTGACTTCCTACTTTTGCATTCCAGTCCCCTATAATGAAAAGGACATCTTTTTTGGGTGTTAGTTTTAAAAGGTCTTGTAGGTCTTCATAGAACCATTCAGCTTCAGCTCCTTCAGTGTTATTGGTCAGGACATAGACTTGGATTACCATGATATTGAATGGTTTGCCTTGAAAATGAACAGAAATCACTCTGTCGTTTTTGAAATTGCATCCAAGTACTGCATTTTGGACACTTGCTGACTATGATGGCTACTCCATTTCTTCTAAGGGATTCCTTGCCCACAGTAGTAGATACAATGGTCATTTGAGTTAAATTCACCCATTCCAGTTCATTTTAGTTCGCTGATTGCTAGAATGCCAATGTTCACTCTTGCCATCTCCTGTTTGACCACTTCCAATTTGCTTTGATTTGTGGACTTAACATTCAGGTTCCTATGCAATATTGCTCTTTTTGCAGCATCAGACCTTGCTTCCTTCACCAGTCACATCCACAACTGGGTGTTGGTTTTGTTTTACACAAAAAATACAATGGTGGTTGCCAGAGGCTGGGAAGAGTGGAAAAACAAGGGAATTTCAGTATGTGTAAAGTTAGAGTATATGTTCAGTATGTGTAAAGTTAGAGTTATGTTAGATGAATGTGTGTGTATGTGTGTTAAGTTGCTTCAGTCACATCTGACTCTTTGTGACCCTATGGACTGTAGCCCTCCAGATCTCTCTGTCCATGGGATTCTCCAGGCAAGAATACTTGACTGGATTGCCATGCCCTCCTCCAGGGGATCTTCCTGATCCAGGGATCAAACCCAGGTTTCTAATGTCTCTTGCATTGGCAGGTAGGCAGGTCTTTACCACTAGCACCACCTGGGAATCCCATGCAAGAAGAATAAGTTCCAGATATCCACTACAAAATATACAGCCTATAGTCAACAATATGATGCTGTGCATTTAAACATTTGTTAAGAGGATAGATCACCTTCGAAGTGTTTAACACACAAATATCTGCATACAAAGCAAAGGGACACAATAAAATTTTTGAAGGTACTGAATTTGTTTATTTCTTGATTGTGATGATGGTATCTTGGGTGTGTGCTTATATCCAAACTGAATGGGTAGAGTTTATATGTGTAAGCTATACCTTTCTAAAACTGGAAAAAGAAATAAAGCCATCATATAACCCATAGCAAACACCATACTTGATGGTGAAATGTTGAAAACTTTCCCTTTGCAGTTATGAAGAGATAGGAATGTCCACTGCTAGTACTGTTATATAATATTTTATTAAAAAAAAAAAAAAAAAACCCTAGTGAGTTCAGTAAGTCATGAAAAATAAATAATAGTTATGTGTTGGAATGTAATTATTAATCACAAAATATAATATGACATAATATATGCTGTGCAGAGTGAAGCAGAATTTACTGATAAGTTATTAGAAAAGTGATTACTGGCAGGTTGCTGAATACAAAGCAAAGATGACACATATAAATCTTTTATATCCATTTCCTATACTTTTCTGCCTCCTAGAAGGGAAGTGAATTTCCCAGATGTCCATGCTTTCCATTTCCAAATAGCTTAAGGCTATGCAGGTATAGCAGTAGACTGCAAAGTGAAAGGGAAGGAAAAGGCAGGGTATCCCCACTCACCTGCTTTAAGCAGCATCAACAAAAGCAGGCTCCTCTGTCCATGGGATTCTTCAGGCGAGAATACTGAAGTGGGTTGCCATTTCCTTCTCCCTCCTGCATTGCAGGCAGATTCTTTACAGACTGAGCTAAAAGGAATTATATTATACAATCTATGTTATGCAATTATCTTTTCTTTTTTTTTTAAACTCTTTAAACAATTCTTAGCAGGGACTGTGGGCTAAAGTTTTCAGACTTCTGTTTTAATAACCTCGGAAAATATGTAGTTTAGGATTCTATCAAAAAATAAACCTGCATATTTCAAAATCAAAACTCAAGTTGAAAACACAGCCTCAACAAGTCATTTTTCATTTAATTTGGGACATCATTTGGAATGAGTGAGATTTGATCTTTTTGATTGGGTTGTTTTAGATAAGTTTTGATGAAACTTGAACCTCTAAGTATTTCTAAACTCCCTTTACTGGCAGAAATAGCCTCTCTTTTCCTGTCTAAATAGATTAGTCCTTTCGTTTGTAAAGCTCCTGTGACAGCTTTACCTGAAGGGGTTGCACCACAAGGGACAGCTTATTCTCTTTGTAAATTACCCAAATACCTTATTACTCTCAAGTCCATAACTAGTTAAATACCAGTACACCAAGGAGGAAATCTGTAAGAATCCTCTGTATAAACAGCTCATAAACCAAAGATTTGCAATATATTGCTAATTTATATCTATCAACTACAGAGTATGTCTGGAATTGGATTTTAAGAATGTTACACCAGAGAGAATACATTTATTAATATGGGAGTCCTTAATCAAAATTCTTGATTTAATGTGTTACTGTGAACAGCTACAAATGACTCTAGCAGGTTATTAGTTGGATTGACTGAATCATAGTTTTAATCCAGACTTTCATTCAATAAAATTTCGATGATAGAATTTCCCTGGCATAATTTGTAGAAAGCAATCAAGACAGAGATGGGAATAGAGGACTGAAGTTATTATGTAGAAATAGAACATTGTTTCCTTGACTATAACCACTAGGAGAACTTAGTGGACACTCCACTTTCTAAAACATAAAAAATTAATTAATAACAAGAGAGAAGCAATAAAATCTCCATGGTGGCTGTGCTTCAGGCTAGGAATTATGCTGCTGTTAAAATGAGTCTCCTGAACTCAAAAGAGATGATGGAATTCTGAAGCAAAGAGTCCAGGTAAGAGTAAGTAGCCATTAGAGACAATACTGTAATAGGCATCATTGATAAGGTGGAGATTGGAGTATTTTCACATAAAGGAATCTATGAGAGTGGCTTATGGTTTATGGCAAGCCAAAGGAATGAAATAGATGATCAGTTACTAAAGTGCTACTTCATCAATAGGATTATTTGGTCTTTTGTTGTTGTTCTTTAGTTGCCAAGTCAAGTCCAACTCTTTTACAATCCCACGGGTTGTAGCCTGCCAGGCTCCTTTGTCCATGAGATTTCTCAAGCAAGAATACTGGAGTGGGTTGCATTTTCTTTCTCCAGGGGAGATCTTCCTAACTCAGAGATCAAGTCAATGTCTCCTGCATTGGCAGATGGATTCTTTATGGCTGAGCACTAGGGCAGCCCCATTTGGTCTTATTGTGATTGCTTTGAAGAAGCAGTTCATGGTTTCTCAATGCCATCACAGTATTGTAGTCACATCAAAGATCACTGATCATCATAACAAATACAATAAATAAAAGTCTGAAACATTGTGAGAATCACAAAAAAGTAAGATACAGTCTTAAGGTAAGCAAATGACACTAGAAAAATGGTGCTGATAGAATTCCTCTCTGAAGGGTTTCCACAAAACCTCAATTTTTAAAAAACACAGTATCTGGGAATCTCAGTAATGCAAAGGGTCATAAGACCAAATGGGACAAACAATACATTCCAATGCAACAATCCAAATTCAAAACAACAATCCATTGGAAGAACGTGCCATTTAAGACTTATAGGACAAGGGACTCTGGAGTCTTTTCCAGCATCATAATTTGAAAGCATCAATTCTTTGGTGCTCAGTCGTCTTTCTGGTGCAATTCTCACATCTGTGCACAACTCCTGGAAAAACCATAGTCTTAACTATACAAATTTTGTTGGTAAATTGATGTCTCTGCTTTTTAATACACTGTTTAGGTTTGTCATAACTTTCCTTCCAAGTAGCAAGCATCTTTTAATTTCATAGCTCCAGTCACCTTCCACAGTGGTTTTGGAGACCAGAAAAATAAAATCTGTCTGTTTTCACTTTTTCCCTTTCTATTTGCTATGAAGTAATGGGACCAGATACCATGATCTGAATTTTGTTAATGTTGAGTTTTAAACCAGCTTTTTTGCTCTCCTCTTTCACCTTCTTCAAGAGGGTCTTTTTAGTTCCTCTTCACTTTCAGCTATTAGAATGGTATCATTTGCATATCTGAGGTTTTTGATATTCTCCCAGAAATCTTGATTCCAGCTTGTGACTCATCCAGCCCAGAATATCGTATGAAGTACTCTGCATATAAATTAAATAAGTGGGGTGAAAATATACAGCCTTATCATACTCCTTTCCCAATTTTGAACAAGTCAGTTATTCCATGTCTGATTCCAATTGTTGCTTCTTGACCTGCATACAGGTTTCTCAGGAGAAGGTAAGATGGTCTGATACTCTCATCTCTTTAGGAATTTTCCACAGTTTGTTGTGACCCACACAGTCAAAGGCTTTAGGGTAGTCAATGAAGCAGAAATAGATGTTTTTCTGGAATTCCCTTGCATTCTCTATGATCCAGTGAATGCTAGCAATTTGATCTCTGATTCCTCTGCATTTCTAAAGACAGCTTGTACATCTGGAGTTCTCAGTTCATGTACTGCTGAAGCCTAGCTGAAGGGATTTGAGCAGTATTTTGCCAGCATGTGAACTGAGCACAATTGTATTGCAGTTTGAACATTATTTGGCATTGCCCTTCCTTGGAATTGGAATGAAAGCTGACCTTTTCTAGTCCTGTGGCCACTGCTGAGTTTTCCAAATTTGCTGACATATTGAGTGCAGCACTTTGACAACATCATCTTTGGGGATTTTTAAATAGCCCAGCTGGAATTCCAGCACCACCATTAGCTTTTTCCTTGGTTAATGCTTCATAAGGCCCACTTGACTTCACACTCCAAAATGTGTGGTTCTAAGTGAGTTACAACATCATTGTGGTTACCCAGGTCATTAAGACCTTTCTTGTACAGTTCTGTGCATTCTTGCCACCTCTTTTTAACCTCTTCTGCTTTTGTTAGAACCTTGACATTTCTGTCCTTTATCATGCCATCTTTTCATGAAATGCTCCCTTGGTATCTCTAGTTTTCTTGAAGAGATCTCTAATCTTACCCATTCTATTGTTTTCCTCTATTTTTTTAACATTGTTCATTTAAGAAGGCCTCTTACCTGTCTTAGTTATTCTCTGAAACTGTTTTCACTTTGGGTATGTCTTTCCCTTTATACCTTGCCTTTCACTTTTCTTCTTTCCTCAGCTATTTGTAAATCCTCCTCAGACAAGCACTTTGCCTTCTTGTATTTCTTTTTCTTTGGGATGGTTTTAGTCACCACCTCCTGTACAATGCTATGAAACTCAGTCCATAGTTCTTCAGCTTTCTGTCTACCAGATCTAATCTCTTTAATCTATTCATCATCTCCACTGTATAATCATAAGAGATTTGATTTATGTCATACCTTAACAGCCTAGTGGTTTTCCCTACTTTCTTCAGTTTAAGTCCGAATTTTGCAACAGGGCACTCATGATCTGGGCCAGGTGTTGTTTTTGCTGACTCTATAGAGCTTCTCCATACTTGGTTACAAAGAATATAATCAAATTTCGGTACTGACCATCTGGCGATTTCCATGTGTAGAATCATTTCTTGTGCTGTTGGAAAAGGGTGTTGGCTTTAACCAGCCTGTACTCTTGCCAAAACTTTGTTAGCCTTTCTTCTGCTTTATTTTGTATTTCAAGTTCAAACTTGTTGTTTCTCTGGGTATCCCTTGACTTTCTACTTTTACATTCCAATCTCCTGTGATGAAATGGACATTGTTTTTGGTGTTAATTCTAGAAGGACTTATAGGTCTTCAAAAACCCTTTCAACTTCAGCTTCTTTGACATCAGTGGTTGAGGCATAAACTTGGATTACTGTGATTGAATGGTTTGCCTTAGAAACCAACCGAGATCATTCTGTCATTTTTGAGATTGCCTCCAAGTATTACATTTTGGACTCTTTTGTTGACTATGAGGGTCACTCCATTTTTGCTAAGGGATTTTTGCCCATAGTAGGTGAACTTCCAGATGTCCCAGCTGGTTTTAGAAAAGGCAGAGGAACCAGAGATCAAATTGCCAACATCTGCTGGATCATTGAAAAAGCAAGAGAGTTCCAGAAAAACATCTATTTCTACTTTTTTGACTATGCCAAAGCCGTTGACTGTGTGGATCACAAGAAACTGTGGAAAATTCTCAAAGATATGGGAATACCAGACCACCTGACCTGCCTCTTGAGAAACCTATATGCAGGTCAGGAAGCAACAGTTAGAACTGGACATGGAACAACAGACTGGTTCCAAATAGGAAAATGAGTATGTCAAGGCTGTATATTGTCACCCTGCTTACTTAACTTCTATGCAGAGTACATCATGAGAAACGCTGGGATGGAAGAAGCACAAGCTGGAATCAAGATTGCCGGGAGAAATATCAGTAACCTCAGATGCAGATGCCACCACCCTTATGGCAGAAAGTGAAGAGGAACTCAAAAGCCTCTTCATGAAAGTGAAAGGGAAGAGTGAAAAAGTTGGCTTAAAGCTCAACATTCAGAAAACGAAGATCATGGCATCTGGTCCCGTCACGTCATGGGAAATAGATGGGGAAACAGTGGAAATAGTGTCAGACTTTATTTATTTATTTTTGGCTCCAAAATCACTGCAGATGGTGATTGCAGCCATGAAAGTAAAAGACGCTTACTCCTTGGAAGAAAAGTTATGACCAACCTAGATAGCATATTGAAAAGCAGAGACATTACTTTGCCAACAAAGGTTCATCTAGTCAAGGCTATGGTTTTTCCAGTGGTCATGTATGGATGTGAGAGTTGGACTGTGAAGAAAGCTGAGCGCTGAAGAATTGATGCTTTTGAACTGTGGTGTTGGAGAAGACTCTTGAGAGTCCCTTGGATTGCAAGGAGATCCAACCAGTCCATTCTCAAGGAGATCAGCCCTGGGATTTCTTTGGAAGGAATGATGCTAAAGCTGAAACTCCAGTACTTTGGTTATCTCATGTGAAGAATTGACTCATTGGAAAAGACTCTGATGCTGGTAGAGATTGGGGGCAGGAGGATAAGGGGACAACAGAGGATGAGATGGCTGGATGGCATCACCGACTCAATGGACATGAGTTTGAGTGAACTCCAGGAGTTGGTGATGGACAGGGAGGCCTGACGTGCTGCAGTTCATGGGGTCACAAAGAGTCGGACACAACTGAGGGACTGAACTGAACTGAACTGAGTAGATTTAATGGTCATCTGCATTAAATTTGCCCATTCTTGTCCATTTTAGTTCACTGATTCCTAACATGTTGAAGCTCAATCTTGCCATCTCCTGCTTGATTACAACCAATTTACTTTGATTTAAGACCTAACATTCCAGTTTTGTATGTGGTATTGTTCTTTACAGCATCCAACTTTACTTTCACCACCAGGCACATCCACAAGTGAGCATCGTTTACTCTCTGGCCCAGCCTCTTCATTCTTTCTGGAGTTATTAGGAATTGCCTTCCACTCTTCCCCAGTAGCATATTGGTCATCTTCTGACCATGGGAGCTTATCTTGTGGTGTCATATCTTTTTGCCTTTTCATACTGTTTATGGGGTTCTCATAGCAAGAATTTTAGAGTGGGTTACCATTTTGTCCTCCTGTGGACCACATTTTTCAGAATTCTTCACTATGATCCAGCCATCTTGGGTTGCACTGCACAGCATGGCTCATAGTTTCACTGAGTTACTCAAGCCCCTCTGCCATGACAAGGCTCTGATCCATGAAGAGATCCATACACAACTTTAAGTCCATTTTGCCATATAGCTAACATAGTAACAGGTGTCAAGGATTAAGACAAAGACTTTTTTGAAGGTTCATTGCTGTGCCTACCACAGCTCGACAATCTTATTGCAGAGCTGTGTTAGTCACTCATTTCAGTTCAGTTCAGTTGCTCAGTCGTGTCCAACTCTTTGCGACCCCATGGACTGCAAACCGCCAGGCTCCTCTGTCCATGGAATTCTCCAGGCAAGAATACTGGAGTGGGTTGATAAAGGATGCTAACTGGGTAGTCATGACTTTTTATGTTGAAAGTTCAAACAAGCTATCTTCTCACCATGCCTAGGGAATTTTTGATTATACATAAACAGACCTTGGAGATATTGTGGGTTCATATCCATTCCAAAGCAATAAAGGAAATATCACAATAAAGAAAGGAACATATTGTTTTAGTTTCCCAGTGCATATAAGACTACATACTTTACTGTAGTCTAAGTGTACAGCAGCATTATATTCACTGGAAAGACTAATGCTAAAGCTGAAGTTCCAATACTCTGGTCACCTGATGTGAAGAGCCAACTCATTGGAGTAGACCTTGATGCTGGGAAAATTAAAGGCAAAAGGAGAAAAGGGTGGCAGAGGATGAGATGATTAGATAGCATCACTGACTCAATGGACATGAATTTGTACAGACTCCAGGAGATCATGAAGGACAGGGTAGTCTGGCATGCTGCAGTCCACAGGGTCACGAAGAATTGGACACAATGACTGAACAATAAGAACAAATGGAATTAAGATTCTAATGAGTTGACCTTTTAAAAGGAGACTTTTCTACCTTATTCAGATTAATCCAATGTAGTTGTAAGAATCCTTAAATAGGAAATGGGAGGCTGAAAAGAGATCAGAGAGTCAAAGGAGATGTTACTAGACATAATGGCCAGAGAGATGAAATGTTGCTGCCTTTGAAGATGGAGGAAGGGAGCCAGGAGCCAAGGAATGTGGGCAGCCTCTAGAGCTGGAAAAGGAAAGGAAATATTTTCCCTTAAAGATGCCAGAAAGAAAAAAAAAATGTTTCCAGAAAGAACATCGCCGTACCTATATTTCAGCCTAGTTAGAACTGCATCAGACTTCTAACCTACAGAAATATAAGGTAATAAATTTGTGTTGTTTTAAAGCAACTGAATTTGTGGTAATTGTTGCATCAACAGCAAAATACTAATATAAATATATACTGTAAACATTTCTGTAAGATGTTTCCAAGGGTCTGTGAAGCTATTTACATAGAATGACTATGAAAATGGAAAGAGTAGTAATCAGAGTTTAAAGACACAGACTCTGAATTAATAATAATGTGGAGGAATAAAAGGGGCTTCCCAGGTGGCGCTAGTGGTGAAGAACCCACCTGCCAATGCAGGAGACATAAGAGACACTACACTGGTTTAATCCCTGGGAATACACTGTGGAGGAGGCCATGGCAACCCCACTCCAGTATTCTTCCCTGGAGGACCCCATGGACAGAGGAGCCTGGCGGGCTACAGTCCATAGGGTCACAAACCTTCAGGCACAATTGAAGCCACTTAGCACAATGCTCTGTGGGGTCGTACAGAGTCGGGCGTGACTGAAGCGACTTAGCAGCAGCAGCAGCAGCAGCAGCATAATGCATGCATGGAGTCCATATGGAAGTTAGGTCACTAATAAACGGAGCTTCATCCTGAATCTATTTGTCCTGGTCCTAGTAAATCAGTGAACACCTCCTTTGGTGTTCCCACATGTTAATTCTGTGCTTATAGTTGAAATTGCTGGACTCAGCAAATGGGAAAACACACACATACACACATACAAGCTGGCTTTCTGACTCACAGAATAAGAGCTAATATGGTAGAAACACCAAGTGGAAGTCCCTAAATTTACTCCTCCTTACCAAAATAATAAAACCAAACACAATACCACATTTCTGAGTGAATTATAGAGATTACTTTAACCATCAACAACTTGAAAGATGCAGGGGTGATTATTCATAGCTTATCCATGTTTAAATTGCCCATTTGGCCAATGAAAAAGTTGGGTGGATCTATGTGGATTATTGTTAATGTCATCAAAAAGTCATTCTCATTGCAGCTTTCCTCCAGATGTTTATCTTTATTGGAGCAGATCAACACAAGCAGTAACATGTGGCACGCAGCTATTAATCTTGCAAATAAAGTTTTCTTCACTGGCAGCACATATCTGAAGTAATTGCATTTTTACCTGGCAGAGACATCAATACACCGTCATTGTATTACCTGAGGGCTAAGTTCTCTTGCTTTCTGTCACACTACAGTCTACAAGGATATGAACTGTCTAAAGTCCCAAAGAATATCATGTTGTTTCATGTAACATTGATGACATTATGATTGCTCCTGTGATTGGGAAGGACTGGAAACTAGATGTCAAGATGTCTTATGTCAAGTATGTTATAGGGTGGAAGATAAACTCCCTGAAAATTTAGTCTCTAGAATATCAGTGAAATTTCTAGAGATTTGGTGGTCTGTGATATCTATGCATATCTAAAGAAAGAACAGGTTACTGTGCCCTGTAATTTCCACCAGTTTTTGAGAAGTGCAGCAGATTATGGACCTCTGTACTTCGAAAGCAATGTACACCACATTTGGGTGCGGTGCCCTTACATTTTATTTAACACATAAATCAGCCAGTTATAAGTGGAAACCAGAGCATAACACTACTCTGCAGCAGATTCAAGCTGTGGTACAATTAATTTTTCCACTTAAACATTGTAACTCAGTAAAAGAAATGGTTATCGAAGTATATCTGCCAAATAAAGACGCTCTAATGGAGCCCTAGTTGGTCCCAAGAGGACAATCAAAACAAACCTCAAAATTTTTGGATAAAAAATACTTTCTCTTGTGTGGTTAACTACTCTCTTTGGAGAAACCATTATTTTATTTTGACAAAGCTCTGGTAGAGACTGAAAGCATGACCAAAGAAAACAGAGTGAGTATTATAAATTGGCTTTTTAAAATAAGCTAGATATTAGTTGATCCAACAAGTTATGGGTTTAAGTAAATCTAGTGTCAGTATCAGTATCATTAAATGGAAGGGACATATAAAATACCATGTCTTAGCAGGTCAGAAAACACCTGTTAAGTGTTTCTGTTGCTTGAATAGATAGATCAGATTTTCCGGATGCCTACTCTTTCCTCAGGCTCCACTTATGGGCTCATGTGAAGTTCCCTATATTCAGGTGACAGAGAAAAGAAGCATCCTTGTTTTTACAGATGAATCTCCATAATATGTGACAGTGAAACCAACAAGATACTACTGTATTACAGATCCTCTCAGGGATGACTCTGAAGAAGAGTGAAGAAAAATGCTGTCATCTTTTCATGTGCCTGCTAGTTACCCCTAAGTCTCCTTTGGAGAAGTCTATTTAGATCTTCTGCCCATTTTTTTATTGAGTTGTCTGCTTTTTTATGTGTTTGTTTTGATATTTAGCTGCATGAGCTGTTTATATGTTTTGGAGATTAATCCCTTGTCAATTGCACTGCTTGCAAATATTTTCTCCCATTCTGTAGGTTGTATTTTCATTTTGTTTATGATTTCCTTTGCTGTGCAGAAAAAAAAAAATAAAAAAAGTCTAATTGCTTAAATTGTTTAAATTAAACTTATTTCATTTGTTTATTTTTGTTATTTCCATTACTCTAGAAGATGGATCCAAAAAGATATTACTGAAATTTACATCAAAAAGTGCTCTGCCTATGTTTTCCTTTAGGAGTTTTATAGCATCTGGTCTTACATTTATGTCTTTAATAAAATTTTTAGTTTAATTTTGTGCATGATGTTAGTTGTTCTAATTTTATTCTTTTGCATGTTACTGTCCAGTTTTTTCATTACCATTTGTTAAAGAGATTGTCTTTTATCCATTGTATATTATTGCCTCCTTTGTTGTAGATTAATTGATCATAAATATGTAGGTTTATTGATGAATTTCTATCCTGTTTCACTGGTCTATATTTCTGTTTTTGTTCTAATACAATACTGTTTTGGTGACTGTTGCTTGGTACTAAGTCTGGAGTCATGGAGCCTGATTCCTTCAGGTCTATTTTTCTTTTTCAAGATTGCTTTGGCTGTCTTTATGTTTCCATACAAATATTAAAATTATGTGTTCTAGTTTTGTGAAAAACTGCCATTGGTAATTTGATAAGGATTGCATTGAATCTGACACAGTGGAAACAGTGTCAGACTTTATTTTTCTGGGCTCCAAAATCACTGCAGATGGTGACTGCAGCCATGAAATTAAAAGATGCTTACTCCTTAGAAGGAAAGTTATGACCAACCTAGATAGCATATTAAAAAGCAGAGACATTATTTTGCCAAAAAATATCCATCTAGTCAAGGCTATGGTTTTTCCAGTGGTCATGTATGGATGTGAGAGTTGGACTGTGAAGAAAGCTGAGTGCTGAAGAATTGATGCTTTTGAACTGTGGTGTTGGAGAAGACTCTTGCGAGTCCCTTGGACTGCAAGGAGATCCAACCAGTCCATCCTAAAGGAGATCAGTCCTGGGTGTTCATTGGAAGGACTGATGCTAAAGCTGAAACTCCAGTCCTCTGGCCACCTCATGCGAAGAGTTGACTCATTGGAAAAGACTCTGATGCTGGGAGGGATTGGGGGCAGAAGAAGAAGGGGGCGACAGAGGATGAGATGGCTGGATGGCATCACCGACTCAATGGACATGAGTTTGAGTAAATTTCAGGAGTTGGTGATGGACAGGGAGGCCTGGCGTGCTGCAATTCATGGGGTCGCAAAGAGTCAGACATAACTGAGCGACTGAACTGAGCTGAACTGAACTGCATTGAATCTGTAGATTTTTTTTTTAATTTTATTTTATTTTTAAACTTTACAAATTGTATTAGTTTTGCCAAATATCAAAATGAATCCACCACAGGTATACATGTGTTCCCCATCCTGAGCCCTCCTCCCTCCTCCCTCCCCATACCATGCCTCTGGGTCATCCCAGTGCACTAGCCCCAAGCATCCAGTATCGTGCATATGCCTGGGGTAGTATAGCCTTTTTAGAGAAATACAAATCAAAACTACAATGAGGTATCACCTCACACCAGTCAGAATGGCCATCATTAAAAAATGTACAAATAATAAATTCTGGAGAGGCTGTGGAGGAGAAGAAAAGCTCCCACACTGTTGATGGGAATGTAAATTGGTATAGCCAGTATGGAGAACAGTGGGGAGGTTCCTTAAAAAATAAAAGAATAAAGCTGCCATATGATTGTGCAATCCCACTCCTGGACAACTATCCAGAGAAAGCCAAATTCAAAAAGATACATGCACACCAATGTTCAACAAAGCACTATTTACAATAGACAAGACATGCAAGCAACTTAAACATCCATTGACAGAGAACTGGATAAAGAAGATGTGGTATATGCAATGGAATATTACTCAGCCATATAAAAGAATGGAATAGTGCCATTTGTAGCAACATGGATAGACCTTGAGATTATCATACAAGTGAAGTAAGCCAGAGGAAGACAAATATCATGTGATATCACTTAAAAATGGAATCTCAAAAAATGATCCAAATGAACTATATCTATCAGGTAGAAAATAGAACTTGTTCTATGGCTAGCTGTCATTTCTCTTCAGTGACCATACGTACTCAGTGCGTCCTTGTACAAATTAGTCATCTCAAGATGAAGACGATGAACATCCCAAAACATGGATGTCCTCTTACTTCTCAATACTATCACTGCTAAAAGCTCAATAAGACACATGAAGAATGCGACTCTCGGATATGGCTTCACTCACTGGTAGAATCAACTAACAACCCAGGGACAGGTTGATTCCATTGACTCATTTCCGTTAAGGAAAGGACAGTAACTTGTCTTTACCAGTTTTTACACTAATACAGAATATGTATGTGTCTTCCATATGGAATAGATTCTGCTAAATTCATCATTCATGGATTAACATAATTCCTTCCACACCACTATTATAATCCAAACATCATTGATTTGACCCAAGAGTTCCTCATTTCATAGTCATGTAGACCCAGCAAAGTGAATAACTATGGAAAATTATGTTACTTGGAGATAGAAACCAGTGAAGATGGTGCCTTTGAATCATCCTTTACAGAGGATGAGTAATAGCACTTTTATGTGAATTTTGGTTGCTTCTGTTTAGATAAAAATAAGAACTTGCCTGGAAGCTAAAAGTTGGTGGAAGTGTAAGAATAAGTTCTGAGCAAAAATACAAAATATTTCTAAAATTCAGGCAGAAAAAAAAAGAGGCATACACTGCAAAAGAAAGGTGGAGAATGATTCAAATAGGTGCTTTGCAAAAGATGAAATTCAGTTGGCAAGGTATTGAAAAAGATATCCCTATCTTTTAACTTGGGCTTGGACTTGTGATTTATTCTGGCAGTGGAATAGGATAGAAGCCGTGCACATTTTTGCCTGACTTGTATTTTTACCACTGTCTTCAAAATAAAAAGATACCTAGGAGTGTTCAGTGGTCTACAGAGGATAAGAGACATAGGAAGCAGAGATCTCCCCTTGACTCTATGCCCACTCCCACCTTGTTCCACTCACAAATCTGCAGCAAGAAACAGTTTCTCAGCCACTGTTGCTAAAACCAAGCTACCTAGCTGAAACTAGTATAAATCAGCTGACCCTCAGTAACTAACATTTCTGTAAAAATAAATGCTTATTGCTGCATGCTGCTGAGGTACGTTGTTGTTGTTTATTATGCAGAAATAGCTGATTTTCACAAATGGATAAATTTCTATTGATTATATGATAAGTGCAAAGTTACCCAGTGAAGGTCATGAATAGGTGATGGTTGAAACCGATAATCTACCACCACTACAGGAAAGAACTTGCATGCATACTCCTGTGCACATATAGGTACAAAACAAATGCTGAGAAGCACACTCGTTGAAAGAAATGCTTTCACAAAAGACTCTGGAATTCTGGAACATGGTTGAGAACAGAAACAGATATAAATGTACTCTCGAGATTTAATGAAAATATGGACACAAATCAATATCTGCTTTATAGACTAGGTGACAAATGAGGTCATTTTTCTTTTCCCTGTCTAGACTCTGAAGGGTCTATGGTTTTGAAAGCAAATATGAAAAATGTAACTTTGGCTGGGACATCACTGTTCCCATGATAGGTGTCATCATCAGTAACAGCAGGAAGACTTCCAAATTGAGTTATGGGTCACTAGGACCCAAGAAGGCCAGATTCTGCATAGTGACTATGGTTTAGAAACTTTAGTGTGAGCAGTCCTTAGGAATTACACTATATGACTAGAGAATGAAGTAAGAGTGCTAACTTCCTGCTGAAGAGTTCAGTGGATACAGAAGTATAATATTGGGGGCACAGTTTTAGCCCATGTTGTAACCATTACCAATGAGATTACATACTCTTCTGCTGCCCTGACAAATAAATTATATATATATATATATATATATATATATATATATATAAAATAGGTATTTTTCAATCTCATTTTTATTTATGACCCATTTCTTCCATATCATATGAAAAACAGGCAGAATACTACTCTAATTCCTCATTTTGAAGAAAAATCTCTCTCCTATGATAAAAGCATATTAGCACTCTTAGATTTTACTCAATTAAAATAGAACTGTAATATGAAACTTTAAATTCCAAGTGTAATCCCCAAACACAACTTATATCGCGAGTATTATTTTCTTTCTGGTACACAGTTCCATTGTTCTCATGAAAAGAACATTTTAATTGCAGGGAAGTAAAATAAATTGTCTTAGAAACAAATGAATCACCCTGTGAGGAAATACAGTTATTGGTGTGTTCAAACAAACTCCATCTGATATATTCCCTTCATTTCAACCCACATAAATTATAATCTTTCCCCTCAAAGAATGACTTGTTAAAATATTATAGAGAAAGTAATATAATCATGAGATTTGAAAATCCAAGTTAACTATAAAAAAAATCTGCACATTGTCTACACTTTTTCTTGAAACTCCCACCAGAGGAAGTACAAATGCATTATTTACTCTCAAAGCAACATCAAAATAGACCATACAAGTAATGGTTGAGCTTGGATGGGATAATTTATATATTGGCTATATGGACTGGAAAATCAAATGAGTGTGCCGTGTCAGACACAAACAAAAGTGGGCAACTTGATATATATGCCATGTGGTATGAAACAGAACAGCTATTTGAAGATAAGGAAAATGATCATTCACCTAAGAAATAAAATAAACAGTGATGAAGTGATCAGCTGAGCAACCAAGGGAAGTTCAGCAGCTATTCAAGATCTTAAAGGCTTGTGAAACCAGGAAAATGACTATTACTATTATTTATTATTATTATTTCTTATTCTGTGCAAGGAATAATTTTAGGTTTATGGGTAAAAAAAATGATGAATAAGAGTGAAGTATAATAGGATGGGACAAGAACATAACTTTGCAATCTGCAGCCAAACAAATATAATTCAAGAAAGACAATGAATTTCAAATCAGAGTGAGAACATATCTAGCTTGGAGTCAGGAGATGCCTCTTACTGAAAGTAGAATTTTTGGTCAGCATGTGACTGCTTGATGTTATTAAAACAAAGTGTAAGCTGACACCCATGAAAAAGTGGATTCAGAATGATCAGCAAAATCCGTTAACAATAAATAAGTGTTGCAATCCTCAATTTTTAAAGTTATGTGTTACTTCAAGAAAAACAAAAATATCAAATAGTCTTGGGTTAGTTGAAATTTCAAAATTAGTTGCATATTATGTTGGCAAAAGAAATCAAACCAAATATGCATTTGTGAATCCCCTTTCCAAGGATTCTAATACACCCCTTTCCAATTTCTATTTCCTAGATTTATTCCTTCCCAGTTAAAATCATAAAACTGTACACAAACTCACGAGGAATTGTCTGTGACTGTTAACTACCCATCAAATATTTATTGAGCAATTACTATTTGTAAGGGCTTCCCGGGTGGTGCTAGTGGTAAAGAACCTGCCTGCCAATGCAGGAGACATTAAGAGACGTGGATTCAATCCCTGGGTCAGGAAGATCCCCTCAAGGAAGCATGGCTACCCACCCCAGTACTCTTGCCTGGAGAATCCCATGGACAGAGGAGCCTGGCAGGCTACAGTCCATAGGGTCACAAAGAGTTGGACACGACTGAAATGACTTAGCACCACACACTATTTGTAAAGCTATATTAAATTAAGAAAAGAATCATACATATATATGAAAAAGAGAAATATAGAGATGGGTATCATGAGTACAAGTAGGAATAGAGTAGTGAATGAAGACAGTGTTTTCAAGTGGAGTATTATGAAGACCTTTGAGTAGTAATATTTGAGCTGAGCCTTGAAGTGTGGACATGATTTGATGTATACAGAGTTGGGAAAATGTAATTGGAAAGACATCTCTGAAAACTTTCTCAGAGAAAAACAAATGTCAATCACATCCAGATACATCAATAGGGAACACTGTGGAGGCAGTTGCCGGAACATAAACTTTGGAAACCATAATAAGAATTATTTTCGGAAAATAATATTTGAGCCTAATTATAAGGCAAGGTAAAGAAGAACACAGTGGTGATAGAGACTGCAAGATGGATACAAGGCATGAAGGAATGCCCCATTCATCTTGTTTCTTAGAGCCCAGTTTCAAAAGAACCCCATTTTGATAGTTTGCTCTCCCAACTCTGCTTTTAACCCACCATATGGAGGCCTCCAAAGCTTGTAAGCTTACATTTTGATGGGAAATCACTGCTGTTTCTTTGACATTTGTTGGTAGAGATACTGAATGTCAGAGCTGAAAGTTTTCTCATCTGTCATTCAGGTGTCTTCAAATTTTAGATGAAGACACTGAGGCTCAGAAAAATTATCTTATTCAAAATTACATGGGTAATATTGACAACTACCTAATGAAAATCTGAGTCCCCAGCCTTGCTAGTTGAGAGTTCTTATGAATATTTAAGCACCTTGCCTGTCAGTTAAGTTCAGTCACTCAGTCGTGACTGACTCTGCAACCCCATGGACTGCAGCATGCAAGGCTTCCCTGTCAATCACCAACTCCCAGAGCTTGCTCAGACTCATGTCCATTGAGTCAGTGATGCCATCCAACAATCTCATCCTCTGTCCCCCCCTTCTCTACCTGCCTTCAATCTTTCCCAGCATCAGGGCCCTTTCCAATGAGTGAGATCTTGCCATTAAGTAGCCAAAATATTGGAGTTCCAGTATCTGTCCTTCCAGTTCAAGACTGATTTCCTTTAGGATGGACTGGTTGAATCTCCTTGCAGTCCAAAGGACTCTCAAGAGTCTTCTCCAATACCACAGTTCAAAAGAATCAATTCTTTGGCCCTCAGCTTTATTTATGGTCCAACTCTCACATCCATACATGACTACTGGAAAAACCATAGCCTTGACTAGATGGACCTTTGTGGGCAAAGTAATGTCTCTGCTCTTCAATATGTTGTCTAGGTTGGTCATAGCTCTTTTTCCAAGGAGCAAGCATCTTTTGATTTCATGGCTGCAGTCACCAACTTCAGTGATTTTGGAGCCCCCAAAAATAAAGTCTCTCACTTTTTTCCCCCATCTATTTGCCATGAAGTTTACCTTGCCTGTAGCCTGCCTCATTCTATGTCTAGAGTTATCAAGGAACCCCTCAAGAGGAAAACAGAAAGTGTTTGGAAGGGTGATGACAATAAAGTAAGTCCTTTTAAATACAACACTCAGGGTGCAGCTGACACATAGATATCAAGTCTAAGACTGTTAGCTTGTACCTACCTCATGGAGTCGATAGAAACATTGATAAATCGTCTCTATTGAAAAGCTCATATTTTTGGAAGGGGGGTTATGGAGGAATAGGTATCATGTTTATGAGGCAACTATGCTTCAGTAGTCCCTTTAATAGTCTCCCCAATCATTCTTTAACAAAACCAGGAACATGGCAGCCATCTGCATCAAGCCTGCACAACTCATCAATCTGCAAGGATCCATAGGCTGGCCAACTCCAATGACATGAGTTATAGGTAAGAACAGAAGAACACTATAGCATATAAATTTCAGAACACTATAGCATATAAACTTCAGTTATATCCAACAGAGAAAAGTCTGTTCGTAGAGACTCAGACAATGGTTGGATGTAATGCAAACTTCATGGTCTCTGTATTTGCCAGGTTTATTTGGCTTTTTGTATTCTGCCAGATCCAAGATAAACATGGAACAGTACAGGGGTAACCCCCTCTGTACTCTGAACAGAAAGGCAGACGGGCTGCCAAAGCACCACATGTAAAAGGCCTAACTGAGGGGGAGGGAATGATTTAGTCATCTGCTCCCGGAGACTTTCTGTACTTAATGAGAGTGCAAACCTACTGCAGTACTACATAGCTGAGTCAGTAAGACTTGTGGTCCAAGGCATCTACAGAAGCGACTTTACACAGAATTCACAAAGGTGAAGTGT
The DNA here is from genome assembly GCF_029378745.1 of Bos indicus. Lineage (NCBI taxonomy): Eukaryota > Metazoa > Chordata > Mammalia > Artiodactyla > Bovidae > Bos > Bos indicus. Next base: position 20,992,944 of record NC_091768.1, on the reverse strand, counting down.
TCGTTGAAAGAAGACTCTATATATAAACCCCAAATTAGCTAGTAGCAGCCAATGAATGATCTCTTTTGACTCACTCTTCCTTATCCCAAACTGAGGATACTTTTATAAGAATATAAAAGATCCAGGACCTACCAAAGTACTTCAGAATCTGACAGCTTTGGGTTTATATTCTGCCATTTATGAGCTTTTTTCCTCTATGATGCAGGGAAAATTACTAAGCTTAATTTCCTCTTCTGTAAAAAGGAGCTGCAAGGTATCTTTATAAACACTACATGTAAAACATCTAGCAAAAAGTCTCATACATGATAGACACTCAGGAAATTATAGTAAATTGTGGCTCCTTTTGTTACTCAGGATTGTATTGCAGCATGGATCCTAAGTTCCTAAATATTATTTGGTCTTCCTTTAACACAATCTGTGTGTAATTGATTAGAATAAATAATAAATCTAGAAATGATAATAATGCATCATCTTTATTTCCTTCTCTCTGGGAGGTAGATATTGTTAAATTGCTGCAATTAGATCTACCTCCTCAGTTATCACAATTTGTTACTTTATAATTTGAGAGAAAGATGAATGAGTCCAGATAGTGAGAAAGAGAAATAAAGTCACCTGTGGAACTGTAACAGTAAATTATTCAAATCCATAGATTCACTTAATCCACTCTTTTAATTAAGAGAAGTAATTAAGAGGCCACAGCTCCTGCCTTTTGGAAGTCACAATTTAGCAGTGGAAGCAGAAAGCTAAACAAATGTGTGTGTGTGTGTGTGTGTGTGTGTGTGTGTGTCTGAGAGAGAGAGCAGAATGATGTACAAAGTTTTATGAAGACACTGAAGATGGAGTAAGCTCCTGTTCAGATACCATTTCAAACCACCCATGTTAATATACAATGTATTATTTTATTTATTTATCTAATTTATTTATTTTTGACTGCAGTGGATGTTCATTGCTGTGTTCAGGCTTTCTCTAGTCACTGTGAGTTGAGGCTACTCTCTAGCTGCGGTCAGCAAGCTTCTCATCGTGGTGGTTTCTCTCGTTGCAGAGCACAGGCTCTAGAGCATATGGGCTCAGTAGTTGTGGTGTGTGGGCTTAGCTGCCCCATGCATGCAGGATCTTCCTAGACTAGGGATCAAAACCACATTCCCTGCACTGGCAGGCAGATTCCTAACCACTTAGAACCTAAAGACCATCGAACCTCAGATTGAAGGGAAGTCCACAATGTATGATTTTTTAAAGAATCTTTTCCTGAGAGAACATTACTATAGAACTCCTAAATAATCAGCTGTGCTTACCCAAATTCAACATTTCTGTTTCATAAAATTTCAAATTATTCTTACCTGGGGTACTCAGTGAATAATGAAAGAGCATAGTTGCAATAATTCAAAAATATATTGGATTAATTGAATATAAACTTACTAAGGAATTAACAATTAATTTAAATAAATTAATAATTTAGTAGCCTTGTCTTACCCACTCCAGTATTCTTGCCTGGAGAATCCCAGGGACAGACGAGCCTAGTGGGCTGCTGTCTATGGGGTCGCACAGAGTCGGACACGACTGAAGCGACTTAGCAGCAGCAGTAGCAGCAGCCTTGTCTTATACAATAAAGGGAGCTCTTGCTGTCTCTTCTGGGTCCCTAATAGAGGTCATCTAATCAAATCCCCCTTGAGTCAGTGTCATGGACCTGCTTCTCTGAGTCTCTGAGCCACCAGGAGTTCTCACCGCTACTGAAAGACTTTTCTGGCTCAAATTTCTGGAATCATGTCGATGACACTGGCTGCAGTGGTTGCTGGCCAGAAGTGGGAACCTCATTCAGAGATCTCTAAGGTGTTTCTCTGGCTCCTGTTATCCCTCTAAAAGATGTATTTGTCCATTCCCTGAAGGAAGGATTCTTTTTCCAGGGAAACATAAAAAAGTCTTTTAGAAAACTGTCTTTCCAGGAAGTTTAGTTAACTTCCTGGAAAGTTTAGTTAATCAGTGTTTGTCACTGATTCTGTTTACCACTTCAAAACTTCCTAAATACTGCCCAGAAACTGGTGGCCTTAAGTTGTGTTTTACAACCATACACTGATGGTTAGAATTCGAAATCTTCAAATGCTTTCCTAACCACTAAAGGTAGACTACAGACTCTGAAATATCGAAAGTTATCTCAGGGTCATTTGTAGTAGGAAGAACTACGTAAATTATTTAAGATAGGGATGAATTAATTAAAAAATCAAGTGAATTATCTTTGAAAATCAAATGACAGTATCTTTAAAAATGAAACTAAATTAAGAGGATGTTTTATTTTTTATTCAATTACCTTAAAAATGTAATTAAAATGCTACCTAATTCTTACAATGAGGAAAAAAATTGTTTAAATCAGTCACATGTTATACAAAAGCTCTGAATGAAAACTTTTTTCATTGTAAACTGGTGTTTACAACCGGATTGTAAAGAGTACAAACATATTTTAGATCTTCACCAGCTTCCCTAAGGGCTTCTGCTAGTCATTTGAAAATCAAATTATGCTCTTTAGAAACACCAATCTTACCCTTGTTATTTTTTCTTAATCAATATTAAGCAGCCTAATCATGCTGATTCTAACTTGTCAATGATTTGTCTGTGGTTTATTGACTTTCCAATACAGTATTGAAATATCACCATTTTCATCTTAACTGATTTTCATTCTATTTGCATTGTATTATTTATTATTGTACAATTATTGTATTATGTTAGCAATATGTAAAAATCAGTAAGATGAGAAGTAGTACAGAGTGTTACTCAGTGATTAATTGAAGAATTAACTTTAGAAAAGGTCAATTCATTTGTAGGTATGTTCCCATTGTGATGCCCTTTACCTCATTAATTGTAACTTTTCTAATCCATAGGACATAGATAATGAACATTTAGATAATGTGGACCCTTACATTTTCTTTGCATTGTTCTTAGTAATTGTCAGCCCAACATTTCATCCATGATTGATCTAGGGGATGTCTATACATCACCATACAAAAACAAAAGTTATTTCATGGCTCAAAGGTAGTATTCCAGCAGTGAGAAATTATCATGGTACTTACAGACCCTCACAATTCTGATCCAAGGCATGCAGCTTATTGATAATATTGCAATTGTTCAGGCAGTGGGGGTGTCCAATTCAAGCCTTCATAACTGTGAAGTATGCAGTTTTAGGTATTGTTACCAACTGCCTGGTTCATCCTGTTAGAAATGCAATCAGAGTGAAATTGTCTGCTTGGCACAGTCCCAGTTCAATGATCACCCACTCAATCAGAAAGAACTCTGATGATCTGAGAATCCAGAGCTCTGGATCCTTGCCCTAACTCTTCCTCTAACTATGAGTAGAACTTCATAAACCACTTTATGACTACAAGCATTTTAGTTTCTCTATATGCCAAACTGGATAATAATCTGTTGCTTCCTAATCCATGTAATAGGCTGAATAATGACCCTAAATCCCCCAGAACCTGGAAGCTTACATGTTAAAAGTAATGTTCATATGCGATTAGAGATTTGGGGATGGGGATATTTTATCCTGGATGATCCAACTGGGTCCAATGTAATCACAAAGGCCCTTAAAAGAGAGAGGCAGGGAGAGCAGAGTGAGCAGCAGGAAGCAGGAGGTTGGAGTGATGTGAAGAAGGGGCCATGAGCCAAGGAAAGCAGACAGTCTCTAGAAACTAAACATGGTAAGGAAATGAATTCTTCCCTAAAACTTCCCAATGGAACACAGCCCCGCTGAATCTTGAGTTTAGACTTCTGACCTCCAGAACTGTGAAAAAATACATTTATGTTGTTTCAAGTCATCAAGTTTTTGGTGATTGGCACAGTAGCAATAGGAAATTAATACAGTGTGTAAATGACAAGGAGGATCAATAGCCCAGTAGGTCTGAGATCCCTCAGGAAAGTCAAAAGAAGCATTTCAAAGCAAGATGATACATTAGGTCATACTCTGTTCATTTGTGTGCATGTGCTAAGTCACTTCAGTCATGTCCCACTCTTTGTGACCTCATGGAATGTAGCCTGCCAGGCTCCTCTGTCCAGGTAAGAATACACAGAGTGGGTTGCCGTGCCATCCTCCAGGGGATATTCCCGACTCAGGGATTGCACCCATTTCTCTTATGTCTCTGGCATTGGCAGGCAGGCTCTTTACCACTAGTGCCACCTGGAAAGCCATAGATAATTAGTAAAAATTCCATAACTTATAGGTAGTTAGAATAGGAAAAAGGAGTCCAAGATGGCAGTGGCTAAAAGACAAAGAAAGGGAAAAACCCATGAAAACGGAACAAAAGAAAATCCACCTACCTGAGTGAGAACCTCCTGGCTAGCCCAACCTACATAGGGCGGGCTCAGCGGGGAGGTATAAAAAGAGGAAGCCAAGACGGGTTGTGGCCTCTCCTTTGGGGTCAGCTGCCCTCACACCTCAGGGATGTACTATGTCCTTTGTTAGCCCAATAAAACTCTGTGCTGTAACTGAGCTGTTTAACACTGGTCAGTCCACCTTTTCAAATCTTTGTTGAGGTGAGACAGAACGCAGGAAATTACACACTTTCCTGACATAAACACTTAAGAATTGGGATTGGATGTTTCTCGGTTTTTACATGCTTTAAAACAAGTGGGAAAATTAAAATCAGAGGTGGCATGAATGTCTCCACTTTCTTGATTATGTCACAGGCACCCCCTGGTGAGGTGCAATCTACCTTGTCACTCCTGTGACCTTCAATTATCAGCTATCTTACCTTTCTCCCTTTTTACTCTTCTCCTCTCATGCTTCTTGCTTTTTGAAAAGGTAACTGATGCCCTTTGTCAGAAAACAAAACCAAATGTAGTAGGGAAGAGCAAAAGCTGACTTCATGTTGGATCTGTTCCTTTTACTTTAATCTTTGCTTTTCTTTGCTTTTGTTGTTAAAATTACTAAAAGAATGCTGTCTATACCTGTATGCATGCATAATGGTCTGTCTGGGAGAAGCTGCCCTTCTGCCTAAATGTTAAACTAAAGTGCCTTTGTTCAGGGGGGCAGCTCAGACATTCTGCCCCTGCCCACCTGTGAATGGCTGCAGAAAAGAAGAAATTAACAATCCCCTCCTTGATGCTGGCCAAGCCAAGAGACATTTTGCATGACTAGTGGTCTTTTTACTTTACTTCCTGATCTCTTCCTCTTCTCTGTTCTATAAAAGAAACTGGCAACCAGATCCCAATAAGATGGAACTCAAGGGCACTAGCCAGCAAACTTTTTAGACTCCCAGCTTTCCAAATAAAGTTGCTATTCCTTGCCTCAACACCTTTTCTTCTGATTATCGGCCTGTCATGCAGTGAGCAGACCCAGCCTGTCTTTCCTAACAAAAACAAAATATTAAAAAGAACCTGAAATTGTAAAATCTTCAGGGCAATTTGCTCAGCATATAAGCAGCTAGTCCCACGTGTAAAAAGAATGGGATGAAAGCAAGGGAGAGCTTGAAATATACTGTAAATATTCAGACTTCCAACTTGGAAGTCCACAAAGGAAAGGCATCTCCCACGTTATTAATTTTCTGGTCATCACTTCTTTGGCTAGAAATAAACTGGTTCTAAAGCCAATCAGTCTAATGTGGCATAGAAATACTAGCAGGACAGAAGTTATTACTTTGAGTGTTATGTATAGTCCCTGAACTTATTAAGTGTGATATTGTGATTTATAATCAGAAATATATACTTGGTCTTCTTCCACTTCCTGGCACAGAGCTCTTAAAACCATTGGAATTTCCTAAGTGTTGAGAGCAACCAGGGTGTCTTTAGTTATGCTAATGAGGTGACTTTTGGAAAGATTGCCAAGGTAACCTAAAGAGTAGGCCTGGTTGCCAGTAAAGCCAACCTAGTGATTAGAGGATTGGAACTTTCAGCCTCACTCCTCAGGTTCCACCTCCAGGGAGAGGAGTGAGGGTAAAGATTGAATTTTAAAATCAAAGGCCAATGATTTAATCAATCATGGGATTGACGTGTATAAATTGCTATATTTAGAATGGATAACCAAAAAAGTCTTATTGTATAGCAGGTGAACTTTGCTCAAAGTCATGTGGCAGCATGGATGGGAGGGGAGTTTGGGGGAGAATGGATACATGTATATGTGTGCCTGAGTCCCTTGAGGTCTAACTGAAACTATCACAACACTGTTAATTGGCTATGCTGTGCTTAGTTGTGCAGCTGTATCCAACTCTTTGCAACCCCATAGACTTTAGCCCACCGAGCTCTGTCCATGGGATTCTCCAGGCAAGAATACTAGAGTGGGTTGCCATGCCCTCCTCCAGGGGAACTTCCCAACCCAGGGATCAACCCCAGGTGTCCCGCATTGCAGGTGGATACTGCACTGACTGAGTCACCAGGGAAGCCCTATATTCTGATATAAAGTAAAAGTATTGCAGGAAGGAGGACCCCTTCCAAGGCCTGAAACCGGGCTCTTGTCTAACACTCAGAAATGAATTGTCCAAGGAGACACATGTGCTGACAAAGCAACAGATTTTATTGGTAAAGGGCACCCCGGTGGGTTGTCCTTAGCCAGTCATTCTGACTCAGAGTCCTTTCTGGTGGTACATGCCTTGTTCAGCCAAGATGGATGCCAGAGAGAAGGATTCTGGGAGGTGGTCGGACATGTGGTGTCTCCTTTTGACCTTTCCTGAACTCTTCCAGTTGGTGGTAGCTTATTAGTTCCGTGTTCCTTACCAAGACCTCTTGTCATAAAACAATTCATGCAAATGGTTACTGTGGTACTTGGCCAGGGTGGGCTGTTTCAATCAGTGTGCTTCCCCTAACAAAAGTTTAAAGAAATAAAAGGAATTTAGAATTAAAAAAAAAAAAAAAATTGAGTTCAATCATCAAAGACTGATGATTTAATCATACCTATGTAAACCCAGAAGGACAGAGATCAGAGGTTTCAGGTTGGTGAATATGTGGAGATTAAGGGGAAATGGCACACCTGGAGAGGACAGGACACTCTGAACCTCTTCCCACATGCCATGTCCTATGTATCTCTTCATCTGGTTACTCATCTATATCCTTTATCATATCTTCAATAACCTGGTAAATTGTCTTCCTGAGTTTTGTGAGGGGCTCCCCTGATGGCTCAGCAGGGAAAGAATTTGCCTGCAATGCAGGAGACACAGGTTGGATTCCTGACTAGGGAAGGTCCCCTGGAGGAGGAAATGGCAATACACTCCAGTATTCTTGCCTGAAATATCCCATGGACAGAGGAGCCTTTTGGGCTAAAGTCCCTGAGGTTGCAAACAGTTGGACATGGCTGAGCAACTAAGCACAGGGGAGTTTTGTGAGCAATTCCAGCAAATAATCAAATCCAAGAGGGAGGAGGTTACAGGAACTTCCAATTTGTAGTCAAGTTAGAAGCTGCGGGTAACCTGGGGACCAATCACTTGCAATTGGCATCTGAAGTGGGGAGAAGTTTCCTGGGACTGAGAACATTACTTGGGGGATCTGATGTTATTTCCAGGTGGAGAGTGTTACAATTGAGTTAAATTGTAGGATACCCAGCTGGTGTCCCAGATTTGCTTGGTGTGGGGAAAATACCCCACCCAACTCAGGTCGGAAGTATTGTTAGTTCTGTTTCTCTAGAAAACACTGACAAACACACTGGCTAAATTATAATTCCTTAATTAACAGTGAAAAAGCAAATCATAGCATAATATTGTAATATTCTTTTTTTTTTTTAATTTTATTTTATTTTTAAACCTTACATAATTGTATTAGTTTTGCCAAATATCAAAATGAATCCGCCACAGGCACACATGTGTTCCCCATCCTGAACCCTCCTCCCTCCTCCCTCCCCACACCATCCCTCTGGGTCGTCCCAGTGCACCAGCCCCAAGCATCCAGTATCGCGCATCGAACCTGGACTGGCAACTCGTTTCTTACATGATATTCTACATGTTTCAGTGTCACTCTCCCAAATCTTCCCACCCTCTCCCTCTCCCACAGAGTCCATAAGACTGTTCTATACATCAGTGTCTCTTTTGCTGTCTCGTACACCAGGTTATTGTTACCATCTTTCTAAATTCCATATATATGCGTTAGTATACTGTATTTCTGTTTTTCCTTCTGGCTTACTTCACTCTGTATAATAGGTTCCAGTTTCATCCACCTCATTAGAACTGATTCAAATGTATTCTTTTTAATGGCTGAGTAATACTCCATTGTGTATATGTACCACTGCTTTCTTATCCATTCATCTGCTGATGGACATCTAGGTTGCTTCCATGTCCTGGCTATTATAAACAGTGCTGCGATGAACATTGGGGTACACGTGTCTCTTTCCCTTCTGGTTTCCTCAGTGTGTATGCCCAGCAGTGGGATTGCTGGATCATAAGGCATTTCTATTTCCAGTTTTTTAAGGAATCTCCACACTGTTCTCCATAGTGGCTGTACTAGTTTGCATTCCCACCAACAGTGTAAGAGGGTTCCCTTTTCTCCACACCCTCTCCAGCACTTATTATTTGTAGACTTTTGGATCGCAGCCATTCTGACTGGTGTGAAATGGTACCTCATAGTGGTTTTGATTTGCATTTCTCTGATAATGAGTGATGTTGAGCATCTTTTCATGTGTCTGTTAGCCATCTGTATGTCTTCTTTGGAGAAATGTCTATTTAGTTCTTTGGCCCATTTTTTGATTGGGTCATTTATTTTTCTGGAGTTGAGCTGTAGGAGTTGCTTGTATATTTTTGAGATGAGTTGTTTGTCAGTTGCTTCATTTGCTATAATTTTCTCCCATTCTGAAGGCTGTCTTTTCACCTTGCTAATAGTTTCCTTTGATGTGCAGAAGCTTTTAAGGTTAATTAGGTCCCATTTGTTTATTTTTGCTTTTATTTCCAATATTCTGGGAGGTGGGTCATAGAGGATCCTGCTGTGATGTATGTCAGAGAGTGTTTTGCCTATGTTCTCCTCTAGGAGTTTTATAGTTTCTGGTCTTAAGTTGAGATCTTTAATCCACTTTGAGTTTATTTTTGTGTATGGTGTTAGAAAGTGGTCTAGTTTCATTCTTTTACACGTGGTTGACCCGATTTCCCAGCACCACTTGTTAAAGAGATTGTCTTTAATCCATTGTATATTCTTGCCTCCTTTGTCAAAGATAAGGTGTCCATATGTGCGTGGATTTATCTCTGGGCTTTCTATTTTATTCCATTGATCTATATATCTGTCTTTGTGCCAGTACCATACTGTCTTGATAACTGTGGCTTTGTAGTAGAGCCTGAAGTCAGGTAGGTTGATTCCTCCAGTTCCATTCTTCTTTCTCAAGATCGCTTTGGCTATTCGAGGTTTTTTGTTTTTCCATACAAATTGTGAAATTATTTGTTCCAGCTCTGTGAAGAATACTGTTGGTAGCTTGATAGGGATTGTGTTGAATCTATAAATTGCTTTGGGTAGTATACTCATTTTCACTATATTGATTCTTCCAATCCATGAACATGGTATATTTCTCCATCTATTAGTGTCCTCTTTGATTTCTTTCACCAGTGTTTTATAGTTTTTTATATATAGGTCTTTAGTTTCTTTAGGTAGATATATTCCTAAGTATTTTATTCTTTCCATTGCAATGGTGAATGGAATTGTTTCCTTAATTTCTCTTTCAGTTTTCTCATTATTAGTGTATAGGAATGCAAGGGATTTCTGTGTGTTGATTTTATATCCTGCAACTTTACTATAGTCATTGATTAGTTCTAGTAATTTTCTGGTGGAGTCTTTAGGGTTTTCTATGTAGAGGATCATGTAATCTGCAAATAGTGAGAGTTTTACTTCTTCTTTTCCAATTTGGATTCCTTTTATTTCTTTTTCTGCTCTGATTGCTGTGGCCAAAACTTCCAAAACTATGTTGAATAGTAATGGTGAAAGTGGGCACCCTTGTCTTGTTCCTGACTTTAGAGGAAATGCTTTCAATTTTTCACCATTGAGGATAATGTTTGCTGTGGGTTTGTCATATATAGCTTTTATTATGTTGAGGTATGTTCCTTCTATTCCTGCTTTCTGGAGAGTTTTTATCATAAATGGATGTGGAATTTTGTCAAAGGCTTTCTCTGCATCTATTGAGATAATCATATGGTTTTTATTTTTCAATTTGTTAATGTGGTGTATTACATTGATTGATTTGCGGATATTGAAGAATCCTTGCATCCCTGGGATAAAGCCCACTTGATCATGGTGTATGATCTTTTTAATGTGTTGTTGGATTCTGATTGCTAGAATTTTGTTAAGGATTTTTGCATCTATGTTCATCAGTGATATTGGCCTGTAGTTTTCTTTTTTTGTGGCATCTTTGTCAGGTTTTGGTATTAGGGTGATGGTGGCCTCATAGAATGAGTTTGGAAGTTGACCTTCCTCTGCAATTTTCTGGAAGAGTTTGAGCAGGATAGGTGTCAGCTCTTCTCTAAATTTTTGGTAGAATTCATCTGTGAAGCCATCTGGACCGGGGCTTTTGTTTGCTGGAAGATTTTTGATTACAGTTTCAATTTCCATGCTTGTGATGGGTCTGTTAAGATTTTCTATTTCTTCCTGGTCTAGTTTTGGAAAGTTGTACTTTTCTAAGAATTTGTCCATTTCTTCCAAGTTGTCCATTTTATTGGCATATAATTGTTGATAGTAGTCTCTTATGATCCTTTGTATTTCTGTGTTGTCTGTTGTGATCTCTCCATTTTCGTTTCTAATTTTGTTGATTTGATTTTTCTCCCTTTGTTTCTTGATGAGTCTGGCTAATGGTTTGTCAATTTTATTTATCCTTTCAAAGCACCAGCTTTTGGTTTTGTTGATTTTTGCTATGGTCTCTTTTGTTTCTTTTGCATTTATTTCTGCTCTAATTTTTAAGATTTCTTTCCTTCTACTAACCCTGGGGTTCTTCATTTCTTCCTTTTCTAGTTGCTTTAGGTGTAGAGTTAGGTTATTTATTTGACTTTTTTCTTGTTTCTTGAGGTATGCCTGTATTGCTATGAACTTTCCCCTTAGGACTGCTTTTACCGTGTCCCACAGGTTTTGGGTTGTTGTGTTTTCATTTTCATTCGTTTCTATGCAAATTTTGATTTCTTTTTTGATTTCTTCTGTGATTTGTTGGTTATTCAGCAGCATGTTGTTCAGCCTCCATATGTTGGAATTTTTAATAGTTTTTCTCCTGTAATTGAGATCTAATCTTACTGCATTGTGGTCAGAAAAAATGCTTGGGATGATTTCTATTTTTTTGAATTTACCAAGGCTAGCTTTATGGCCCAGGATGTGATCTATCCTGGAGAAGGTTCCATGTGGGCTTGAGAAAAAGGTGACATTCATTGTTTTGGGATGAAATGTCCTATAGATATCAATTAGGTCTAACTGGTCTATTGTATCATTTAAAGTTTGTGTTTCCTTGTTAATTTTCTGTTTAGTTGATCTATCCATAGGTGTGAGTGGGGTATTAAAGTCTCCCACTATTATTGTGTTATTGTTAATTTCTCCTTTCATACTTGTTAGCATTTGTCTTACGTACTGTGGTGCTCCCGTGTTGGGTGCATATATATTTATAATTGTTATATCTTCTTCTTGGATTGATCCTTTGATCATTATGTAGTGACCTTCTTTGTCTCTTTTCACAGCCTTTGTTTTACAGTCTATTTTATCTGATATGAGTATTGCTACTCCTGCTTTCTTTTGGTCCCTATTTGCATGGAAAATCTTTTTCCAGCCCTTCACTTTCAGTCTGTATGTGTCCCCTGTTTTGAGGTGGGTCTCCTGTAGACAACATATGTAGGGGTCTTGTTTTTGTATCCATTCAGCCAGTCTTTGTCTTTTGGTTGGGGCATTCAACCCATTTACGTTTAAGGTAATTACTGATAAGTATGATCCCGTTGCCATTTACTTTATTGTTTTGGGTTCGAGTTTATACACCGTTTTTGTGTTTCTTGTCTAGAGAATATCCTTTAGTATTTGTTGGAGAGCTGGTTTGGTGGTGCAGAATTCTCTCAGCTTTTGCTTGTCTGAAAAGCTTTTGATTTCTCCTTCATACTTGATTGAGATCCTTGCTGGGCACAATAATCTGGGCTGTAGGTTATTTTCTTTCATCATTTTAAGTATGTCTTGCCATTCCCTCCTGGCTTGAAGAGTTTCTATTGAAAGATCAGCTGTTATCCTTATGGGAATTCCCTTGTGTGTTATTTGTTGTTTTTCCCTTGCTGCTTTTAATATTTGTTCTTTGTGTTTGCTCTTTGTTAATTTGATTAATATGTGTCTTGGGGTGTTTCTCCTTGGGTTTATCCTGTTTGGGACTCTCTGGGATTCTTGGACTTGGGTGATTATTTCCTTCCCCATTTTAGGGAAGTTTTCAACTATTATCTCCTCAAGTATTTTCTCATGGTCTTTCTTTTTGTCTTCTTCTTCTGGAACCCCTATTATTCGAATGTTGTAGCGTTTAATATTGTCCTGGAGGTCTCTGAGATTGTCCTCATTTCTTTTAATTCGTTTTTCTTTTATCCTCTCTGATTCATTTATTTCTACCATTCTATCTTCTAATTCACTAATCCTATCTTCTGCCTCTGTTATTCTACTATTTGTTACCTCCAGAGTGTTTTTAATTTCATTTATTGCATTATTCATTATATATTGACTCTTTTTTATTTCTTCTAGGTCCTTGTTAAACCTTTCTAGCATCTTCTCAATCCTTGTCTCCAGGCTATTTATCTGTGATTCCATTTTAGTTTCAAGATTTTGGATCAATTTCACTATCATTATTCGGAATTCTTTATCAGGTAGATTCCCTATCTCTTCCTCTTTTGTTTGGTTTGGTGGGCATTTATCCTGTTCCTTTATCTGCTGGGTATTCCTCTGTCTCTTCATCTTGTTTAAATTGCTGAGTTTGGGGTGTCCTTTATGTATTCTGGCAGTTTGTGGAGTTCTCTTTATTGTGGCGTTTCCTCACTGTGTGTGGGTTTGTACAGGTGGCTTGTCAAGGTTTCCTGGTTAGGGAAGCTTGTGTCGGTGTTCTGGTGGATGGAGCTGTATTTCTTCTCTCTGGAGTGCAATGAAATGTCCAGTAGTGAGTTATGAGATGTCTATAGTTTTGGGGTGACTTTGGGCAGCCTGTATCTTGAAGCTCAGGGCTGTGTTCCTTTGCTGCTGGAGAATTTGCTTGGTATGTCTTGCCCTGGGACTTATTGGCCCTTGTGTGGTGCTTGGTTTCAGTGTCGGTATGGAGGCATTTGATGAGCTCCTGTCAATGAATGTTCCTTCGAGTCAGGAGTTCCCTGGAGTCAGGGTTTGGACTTAAGTCTCCTGCTTCCGGTTATCGGTCTTATTTTTACAGTAGTTTCAAAACTTCTCCTTCTATACAGCACCATTGATAAAACGTCTACATTAAAGATGAAAAGTTTCTCTACGATGAGGGTCACTCAGAGAGGTTCACAGGGTTACATGGAGAAGAGAAGAGGGAGGAGGGCGTTAGAGGTGACCCTAATGAGATGAGGTGAATCAATAATGGAGAGAGTGGGGTAGCCAGTAGTCACTTCCTTATGTGCACTCCACAACTAGACCACTCAGAGATGTTCACGGAGTCATACAGAGAAGAGAAGAAGGAGGAAGGTGACAGAGGTGGCCAGAAGGATAAAAGGGGGGAATGAAAAGGAGGGAGACAGATCCAGCCAGTAATCAGTTCCCTAAGTGTTCTCCACTGTCTGGAACACACAGAAATTCACAGAGTTGGTAGAGTAGAGGGGTTAGGGAGGAGACACAGGCGACCTGGTGGAGAAAAAGGAGAGTCTAAAGGGAGAGAGAGCAGTCAAGCCAGTATTCTTGCTCCCTAGTGAAAAATGGGTCCTGAAGATTGGGTTCTTAAAGGTACAAAATTGGTAACAAATACATAAAAGCAAGAATTAAAAATCTAGAGTAGAGTTTGGAATTTCAAAAATACAATGTAAAAAAAAAAAAAGAAGAAGAAGAAGAAAAATAAAGAGAGAAAACAGACAAACGAAAACAAACAATGTCACAAAAATTATAAAGAAAATACAGGTACAAAATTGATATTATTCAGATATACAATGTTATATAGAAGAAGAAGAGAAAGAAACAGAGAAGAAGAAAAAAGAAGTCACAGAAATTATATAAAAATAAACTATAGGTACAAAATTGATAACAAATACCAAAAAGCAAAAATTAAAAATCTAGAGTAGAGTTTAGAATTTCAAAAATACAATGTTAAAGAAAAGAAAAGAAAAAAAAAAAAGAATAAAAAAAAAAACAAGGTCAAAAGATTATAAAATATATATATATGAAGTTTGCTGAAGAAGAAAAAAATAGGGTCTTTTTTTTTTTTTTTTTTTGCAAAGTAATAGGTTATAAAAGTGAAAATTAAAGGAACAATAGAGGACTTAAAAAAAATTTTTTTTAATTAAAAAAAAAAAGAAAGAATGATCGTAAAAATAATAAAAATATATCTAGGACTTTCTTGGTGGTGTTGTGTGTTCAGTTCATTTTTGGCTAGTTCCTTGGTCAGACTTATATTTCTCAAGATCTATAGGCCCCTTCCTATGTAGTCCGTAGTAACAACAGGGTTTTGGTCTATTGCCTGTAGCTTCCAAGGCGTTTCCCTCTGTTATATCTTCTTCTGTTTGCTAGTCTCTTCAGTATCTGGTTTCCGCCCTGACACAAAGGGGACGGTGGAGGACACTTTTTTTTTTTTTTTTAGGCTTACTTGTTCAGTCGGGCTGTGGGGAGGGAGGGAGGAATGCTGCAAACAAATAACACTGGCGTGGGCTCGCAGTGCCTCAGCCACCCTGGGTCTGCCCCCACTCACGGCGCGTGTAGCCTCCCTGTCCACACTGCTCGGACTCCAGGTTGTTCCGCCGGGAACAATCCGAGGCTGGCCCTGGGCTGCATGCACCTCCCAGGTCCAAGCCGCTCAGGTTCAGGCACTCGGGTAGTCCTCAGAGGCGCAGACTCAGTTGGGCCTGCGTTTTGTGCTCTTCCCAGGTCCGAGCAGCTCAGGTGATGAGGTGTTTGGCGAGCGCCAATGCTGCAACTTACCGCCTCCCCGCCCCTCGGTTTTCTGGTTGTAACACCGGCGCACCTTCTCAGGCAGATGTTGACCATCCAGACCCCCAAGAAGTTTTAGTTAGCAAAGAAGCCCGCTTACAGTTTTATAGATAATGTCTCTCTGGGGCTGCGATTGCCCCCTTCCAGCTCTGGCTGCCTGTCACCGGAGGGGGAAGGTTTGCAGCCGGCTATCTCTGTTCAGTCCTTTGTTCCATGTGCGGGCCTGGCGGTTTTAGGTTAGGACTGGCTTTTCGCGTGGTAGATATCCCACAGTCTGGTTTGCTAGCCCAAATTATTTCGCTCAGATAGCGCTCAGGGTATTCAGGTCAGATTCTTACTCTCAGCGATGCAGCCCGCGCCGCGCCTCCCTGCCCAGCCCCCGCTTGCTAATGGCGGATGCAGGCATCTGTGCTGCTTCTCCGCTGGGGGAGTTACCGTAGGGCTCGCAATCTGCGAGTTTTAATTGTTTATTTATTTTTCTCCCTGTTATGTTGCCCTCTGTGCTTCCAAAGCTTGGCTCAGATTCGGCAGTGAGAAGGTTTCCTGGTGTTTGGAAACTTCTCTCTTTTTAAGATTCCCTTCCCGGGACGGAGCTCCGTCCCTCCCTCTTTTGTCTCTTTTTTTTGTCTTTAATATTTTTTCCCTACCTCCTTTCGAAGAGTTGGGTTGCTTTTCTGGGTGCCTGATGTCCTCTGCCGGCATTCAGAAGCTGTTTTGTGGAATTTACTCGACGTTTAAATGCTCTTTTGATGAATTTGTGGGGGAGAAAGTGTTCTCCCCATCCTACTCCTCCGCCATCTTGGCTCCTCCTCCCTCTATTGTAATATTCTTATGTTCTGTACCACTCTCTGAGCAATTTCAGATGTCTTTAAGATTTCACCAATGATATTATGAAAAAAATAGTTAGCAAAACTAAAAAGATTAATCTGCCTCACCTCTGTACCACAACCGAATGTGGTATTTTGATATCTAATCTATAAAATCCACCTCAGGAAGATTGTTTTGATATTACAAGTATCAACATAGAATTACCCTACGGTAGTATTCATATACCTCACACCTTTCAATGGGCAGCACTAAATTGCTTGGTTGTAGCATATTAAGTTGGGCCTTCACCAGTGGCTAAGCCAAAAAGAATCCACCAGCACTGCATGAGAAACAGTGCCTGGGTCAGGAAGATTCCCTGGAGGAAGGCATAGCAACCCACTCCAGTATTCTTCCCTAAAAAACCCCATGGACAGAGGAGCCTGGTGGGCTACAGTTCATAGGGGCACAGAGTCAGACATGACTGAGCACACAAGCATAGAAGATAAACTGAGACAGTAAAAAAAAAAATTAAGACTCCAACAGCTTCATATTTTAAAGAAAAGCTTTGCCAATTGTTTCCAATATGTATAATTCATGTTTACTTTATGAACATCTAAATAGCTGACACAGAGAGTCATTTCCTAGGCAGGTTGATAAGAAGTCCACCCCACTCCAGTACTCTTGCCTGGAAAATCCCATGTACGGAGGAGCCTGGAAGGCTACAGTCCATGGGGTTGCGAAGAGTTGGACACAACTGAGCGGCTTCACTTTCACTTTTCACTTTCATGCATTGGAGAAGGAAATGGCAACCCACTCCAGTGTTCTTACCTGGAGAATGCCAGGGACAGGGAGCCTGGTGGGCAGCTGTCTATGGGGTCGCACAGAGTCGGACACGACTGAAGCGACTTAGCAGCAGTAGCAAGGGTCCCCAAGGAGAGAGGGGTCTGGAATTCTCAAGGAGGAAGAAAGGACAAACTTTTTTTCCCTTCTCTACATTGCTTAGGATTATATAACAATAATGTATCCTGACTGAGGACAGTCTCTGGATTAAACCTTCTGGCTAATTCTGTTATCTTAAAATGTAAATTATGGGAGTAGGTCTGGTGAGGTCTTTACAACCTCCAGACATTCTTTGGATTCATTGGAGAGTATATAACTTCATTGCTAGCAAGGGGGTACTCTTTCTGCCCCCTTCTGATGCCTATGTCAGAAGCTTTCTCTATCTCCTTTATACTTTAATAAAACTTTACTACACAAAAGCTCTGAGCGATCAAGCCTCGTCTCTGGCCCTGGATTGAATTCTTCTCCTCCCGGGGCCAAGAATCCCGGTGCCTTCTCATGATTCAACAACAACATTTCAACACTGAAAGTATCTTAATAGACACTTACTTAACTTTCTCATTATTATAAGAAGAAAAAGCAAATTATATGTTTTCTCATTACAAACATAGCTACCATTTTCATATTGAAGTCTGTTCCCTCTTCTGGTTGTTCCCTGAGTTAGGTTACTTAATATGTATGGGTTCCAAAGAAACTTTTCTGCTTTCTCTTGGAACATTGGCCCCTGTGCTACCTTTGGGATGTTTCGTTATTTTGTTTTCCATTCCTGAGTCAAGAAGTGATGTTTATTCTTTCAGGTCTGAGTTTGATTCTGACCGTGTAAGCACTCTAATCCAATATCAAGGCGTAAAATCTTCCAGCAGTTGCTTTGAAAACAAAACCTGCTTTTTCATTAAAATCCATTATCATCACAGCTAAACAAAAATGATTCAGGCTGACTCTGATATGCTTACCTCAAAACTTGATTGTTTCAGTTAATATGTTGTCTAAAACTTAAATGTATGAACAATACAGTTTTCAGGAAAATATTTGTGAAATGTATATGCTGCTTATGTAGTTTATATAAACAACCAAGAAGAATAAGGTAATTTTGTTCCAAATGTCAAAGGACTGTCCAAAAGGTTCTTATCTCTAAATATTGCTGTTGTCTTACTTACCCATTTACTAAAATTTATGGGTATGAACAATAGAATTTTCTGGAGAACTTCATGATTCTGCAAAAGCTGAATGAAAGTTAGGCAACAAATAGTACACAGGGAGTTTGCTCCAAAAATAAAACACTATACCAGTTACAATATTACTGAATAAGATTAAGTTAAGAAAGAAAAGATAAAAGAGGCATAAGAACTTGGGTCTGCCCTCTTTTCACCAAATATGAAGATTAAGTATTAGGAAGTAGAATATTTTGAGCAAGTTAATAGGTGGAAATGTATGATAGTGTATGAAAGATATGATATAATTCTAAGGATTTTTCCTCACTCCATATAAACATAACCACAAAAGTTAGATACAATGATTACTCCCATTTTCTGGATGATGCAACTGAGGTGGTAGTTATTCAAGGACTTTTAGCTGGTGAGCATCAAGGCCAGGATTTGACCTAGTCCTTTTGTCCTCAGAGTCTCATTCTAGATAGGGCTTGTGTGCATGATTGCTAAGTTGCTTCAGTCAGTCCGACTCTTTGTGACCCTATGGACTCTAGCCTGCCAGGCTCCTCTGTCCATGGGATTCTCCAGGCAAGAATACTGGAGTGGGTTGCCACGCCCTCCTCCAGGGGATGTTCCTGACCCAGGGATTGAACCCGTGTCTCTTATGTCTCCTGCATTGGCAGACAGGTTCTTTACCACTAGCACCACCCACGAAGCCCAGATAGAGTTTATACAACTCAATAATGTACAAAGAAAGGAAAAGGTGAAAAAAAGTTTTCTTTTATTTAAATTTGGATGCTAATAAGTTTATTTTCATAAAACAAGTGAGACAAAAATTAAGTAACTTCAAAGTCTTAAATATTACCAATTAGACTACAAAAACTTAACAACAACCCCTGGGCAATGACTCAGCAAATTGAATATGCCGGGGAGCCATCTGCTTAGCAACTGGAATAACTTTCACTGTTAAGGGATCTTTGTGGTTCAAGGCAGATACAACCAGGTGGGGACAGCAACAAGGTGAGCGTTATCTTTAAGTAAAATGGAAAACTTCTTAAAAGAGATGTCTGGGTGGTTATTGGCAGGAGTCTTGCAGAACAAGAGCCTTCTCTGAAAGTATCATGTAATATTAACCTTCCTCAGCTGCCAGGGCTCTCCACTGTCCCCCGTAATTTTATGGATATTCTTGAGCCTTCTCTTTTCATGTTAATTCATGTCCAGAATCTATCAGATCAGATCAGATCAGATCAGTCGCTCAGTCGTGTCCAACTCTTTGGTCCAGAATCTATACCAGTCTTTATAATGAAATGATGTTCTCTGGTTACTACAATAAATAAACTTCCTTGGCTAGAGCAGAAAATAAGAATTTCATGTTAAATAATAGAATACAGAATTCCATGCTAAAGTAAACAGAATAAAATTCTGTCCATTGGAAAAGAATTCCATATGGAAAAAATATGAATCGTAAGCTTAGTTACTCAGTCGGGCCCACGTCTTTGTGAACCTTTGGACTATAGTCCACCAGTCTCCTCCGTCCATGGGATTTTTCAGGCAAGAATACTGAAGTGGGTTGCCTTTTCCTCCTCCAGGAGATCTTCCCAAACCAGGGATTGAACCCAAGTCTCCTGTGTCTCCTAGATTGCAGGCAGATTCTTTACTCACTGAGCCATCAAGGAAGCCCTTAAACATGCATTAGCCTGAGTTATATTCTTCAAATCTTAATCATTTTATCACACACTGCTTGCTTAACTATGCTGAAAATACTCTTTGTATCTCAACCTTGTGTTAAGACTTACAAAAATATAAAGAAATAAAACAAAAATGCCATGGCAGCACGAGTCATTTCTTCCAATTTTAAAAAAGTCTTTTATCTGAAAAAGACTGAACCACAAACTCAATTTCTTAAGATGAGAAACACCTTCATTTGAAATAATGAAACGAGGTGACAGTGATGAAAAAGATATGACAAAGAATATTCAAAGTGGAAACAATGCTTTGGGTTTTTGGTTTTTTGGACTTTTTTTTTTTTTCTTAGTTTGAATGTTTAATAACTGTCTAGATACTCACTAGAAGTAATCCATCTGAGAGCCTGATTCTTCTATGATTTCAGCATAGAATACAAAGTCTGAAGCACAAAAGTTGCTTAGTAAATATTTACTAAACTAAATGAATGACAAATGTTTTTCCCTCAAATATAGGGCATCACTCATATTCACTAGCAAACCATGTAAGTTTTACCCAAGTGGAAAGTGAGATCATAATATCATAGAATTTTAGAAATGCATGGGAGCACATGAGGTTTCTTTCTTGGTGCCCGAGAAAATTTTAGGTTGTAAGGGAGAAAAGTACACATTGAGAGTATCTGAATCCTATTCTCAAGTTCCCCTCTCCCCTAGTCATGTGCATTTTTCTGATATTTGACAATTCAAAGTTTCCTTTCCCTTCATATTGGAATAACCATCCAGTCTGTTTACCAGATGCTTCTTATACCAACTCGTGTCAGATCTCAGCACAGAAGTATCATCAGTTGGATAGGGCTCCTTTCTGTTCTTCCTTTGCACATAAATTAAAAATTCATTGTGTCTGAATTGTAAGAAAATTATAGTTCAATTGTAAAGAATAATGACAACTTCAGAAAAAATGTTTAAATCAGAAATTAAGTAGAAACTAATATTGTAGAGCTTTAAAAATAGAGAATTATAAATCAAAGATATTTTTGTTATCTTTAAATGTAATGGTTTAATTGGAGGATGTTAAGAGGATGGTCAAGGACCCACAGCAAATATATCAACCCTTCTGACTGTTACTGTATCAATAGTTTCATTCCTATAGGATTTGCATAGCTTTAAATGCAACCATACTTGAGACAGGTCATATCTGCAATCACCTTATCATTTAAAACCTTATCAGAATTACTAATCACTTGACAAGTCTGAGAATCAAAGCAGCTACCCCAGATGTAAAGGAAATACAGTATCAAAAATAGTTTAAGGACTCAAAGATAAAATCTATATATATAAACTGGATTTGAAAAAAAAAATTTTTTAGTAAATAAATAAACTGGATTTGAGCTCCTTCTCTTCCATGAAGGTTTTGTACAATTTTATGGAACTTCTATGTATTGCAGTTACATGATTGCTGTATACTTCCTTTTAGCGTGTGTCTCCCACGTGGTCAGGAAAAACTTCTGTTTCCTCAGTTCCCATTCAGAGCTTTGCATGAAGCTTATTTTATGTTTGTATATTAAATTTTGCCTTGAGCCATCTTTACATTTGCTAACTACACTCTTTGGCCATATTAGAATAAATAAGAAGCAAGCAATAGTCCATAGATGGCGGCTAATTAGTTGCAGAAGTACTAATATTCTAAAATAAGCTGTAATGTAGAGCAGCATCCATTTTGTTGGTTTTCTGTCTCTAGATACAATTAAAAAGAAAAAAAGACAATTAAATCTGGTATTTTTCTCAGGCTGCATTGTTGACCTATGAAGCTCCATTCTTCCACAGCAAGCTTTGCAAACCACTAGTTTCTATTTTTATTTAATATGGCCAAATCTGATTTAACAGAACTTAGAGCCATTCCAGCACATCAGGCACAAAAAGTCCCTTTGATCTTTTTGCCACTTTTAAGAAACATCTGCATCTTCGTAAAGACCTTGTAGGAAGAGCCAAAAGTTGGAGAACAGATAGTCTCATGCAAGAAGATAGAATTGTTTGAGAAACCAACTCTTCTTGTTAGAGTCCCAGAGACCTGAACAGAAGGCTGGCAGGAACTAGGGCTATAAACACCGAGTTGTTTCCAAGAACTGGAACTGAGAAGTGACCAATTCCATCATTCCATTTTATAAGACAGCCTGATATCATTCTCAAAGGACAGAATGGTAAGATTGGTTTTAAGATTATCCAAACATTTGCTTCCCAATAAGGAAATGACAACCAAAAAAAGTTCCTATTTGGACTTTGCCCTTTTCTAGCTTTTTAAAATAATTTTTCAACCTTTCTTTGTCAAAAGCTCTCTGTTGTGTTTTATTCCATCTGGGTTTCATTTCCAAGAGAAAAGACTAGCCTGCGTAAATACCCATATACCTCGGTGTGTGGGGGTACACACGGTCAACTGCGGCATCTGTCTCCCCTACAAGGTTCTAACCCCACTAAGTGCTTAGAAAACCTTTGCATATTCCCTAGCTCCCTTCACGTGTTTGAACTGAACTGAACTTTTTTGCTTTCCAGATAAACGCTGGAGTGTGCCATGTAAAATACTGTTCAAACATTTCTTTTGAGCAGAGTGTTGCAAATGACAAGCTGAACAATCCGAGACTAGCTTAGATGTTCTGGTTAAGAGAGAGCTCTGAGGGAAGCTCCAAGACCTGGGAAGAGTTAGCCTCTATCTCCCATCCTGCCGCTGGTCTGTTTCCTTTCCCACGCAGGTGGAAACAGAGCACTGAATGAAAGAAAAAGCAAAGTGGCAGATGATAGACAAGCAGAAGTTTTCCATCATAACCTCATCCAGGTTTCTAGCACATGTTGTAGATTGAGTGTTCCATGAAGCCCAAGAGGCATGAACTGAACAGGACCTTGGGCCAAAACTCCTCATGGTTTATTGAAAACATTTCCAGGTCTTGGAAATGTATCCTAAGAGGAATTCCTATCATTTCTGGAAAAGCCAGGCAAACTAATAAGTTCTGAGAACCCAGTGACCTTCCCTCTCCCCTTTTAGCAAGAAAGACAAAGCAGTCAGTCCAGACGGTACATATTTGAGAATAAGTTGCTTTCAGAATTTAAATGAGAAGATACAAAGTCTTATAAAATATCCTAGAGTAGTCTGGATTTTCATTTATATAGATATACATATATATATATTTACATAGTTAATGCAGCACAGACTGAGAAGCAAAAGAAAGAAAAAAAAAAGTGCACATAGTTTTATACTCCCCTCTCAAGGAAGGCTACTAAATAGTCACTGAGATGTCTCCAGATTCTAAATTACACTATTATTTCATTTTATGTTTATCAAATTTATTGAACTATATTTTAGGAATGATCAACTGCATACTTTTAAAGTATACCATGAAATGAGTTTTGACAGATACACACACCCATGAAACCACCAACACACTCGAAAAGCAGAATATTTCCATGAACTTCAAACAATTTCTAGTGACCCTTTGTAGTCAATCTCTTTCTCTACCTTCAACCCAGCCAAGCCCTGATTTGTTTTCTGTCAAT
Organism: Bos indicus; assembly: GCF_029378745.1. Taxonomy (NCBI): domain Eukaryota; kingdom Metazoa; phylum Chordata; class Mammalia; order Artiodactyla; family Bovidae; genus Bos; species Bos indicus. The sequence continues at coordinate 20,969,906 of NC_091768.1, read as the reverse complement.
TTGTACTTATGGAAATGTAATTATGTAGTATGTACTCTGATGTCTGGCTTTATTCACTCAGTATAATGATTTTTGAGATTTATCCATGTGATTGCATGCACTAGTAAATTCTTATTGTTTTATTCTTCTAATCACATACTTGCTGATGGAGAATTAGGTTCTTTTTAGTTTGGTGCTATTTTGAATAAAACTGCTATGGACGTGCACATGCAAGTCTCTGTGTGTTTCTTCTGTGTAAGTACATAAGAGTGAAATAGATGGGTGATATGCTAGTTGTATATTTAAAATTTTAAGAAAATGAAAAACAGTTTTCCAAGGTGGCTATCCAATTCTATATTTTCCTTATGAATAATTCTCTATTCCACATTCTCATCAACACTTAGTATGATTAGTCTTTTTAATTTCATCCATTCTAATGTGTGTGTAGCTCTCATTTCTGTCTGTATTTTTCTGATGACTAAGTTAAGCATCTTCTCATGTGCTTATGACCATTACTTTATCTTCTTTTGTGAGGTGTCAGTGAGGTCATTTTTATCATGTTTATAAAGTTGTTTCTGTTTTTATTGTTGAATTATAAAAGTCATTTATGAATTTTGGTTATGAGTCTTTTGGCAGATACACATACTGCAAATATTTTCCCCAATCTTTGCCATGTTTTATGTTTTCTTAACAATGTATTTTGAACAGAAAAACAAGATTTAATAGTAAAGCCAAATTAAATGTATTATTTCTTGTTTATGCTTTTTGCACCCCCAAATTGCAAGGATTTTTTTCCTTTTTTTTTTCTTATAATAGATAGAAAAGTTTTCCAAGTATTATTGAGAATTCCCAAAGACCTTTCACAGAACTTCCCTCAATTTTAGCATCTTGTATATTCATATTACAGTTATCAAGACTAAGATGTTAAGACTGGTAAAATACTATTGACTAAACTGGAGCCTTATTTATATTTCATCACTCTTTATACTAATGTCAATTTTCTTTTTTTAATTGAAGAAGAGTTAGTTTATAATAGTATATTAGTATTACTTATACAATATAGTGATTCTTTTCTTTTTTTTTAATTCAAACTAGGGATTGAACTCATGGCCCCTGCACTGGAAGCACAGAGTCTTAATCATTAGAGGCCAGGGAAATCCCTCAAAAACTTGATATACTCCACTTAAAGTGGTTATAAAATATTAGCTATGTTCCCTGTGCTGTGTAATACATCTTGTAGCTTATTTGTTTTACACATGTTAATAGTGGATCCTCTCTTCCAATTCCCTACCCCTATCTTGCCCCTCCCCCCTTCACTTTCCAAGAGTCACTAAGTAATATTGTGTGTGGTAAGTCTGTGTACATATGTATGTAAATGTGTTTCCTCTAGAGTTTATAGGTGTTACCTGACTAAAGGTCGATCTATTATGGCTTTTACTACCACATTAAAGGCAGAAATACACCCAAATTCTATCATTTAATATAGCAATAAACATGTGTGTTCTTTTGCCTAACTATACTGTTTCAAATGCTACTTATTACTTGCCTTTATTCATTTTCCTATAATGTTAATATTTAATTTAAACCATGTGTTGTTTTATTTATTGATATGTAGAGTGTTCACAACCAAGAGATTCACAATGGTGTGATCACTCACCTAGAGCCAGACATCCTGGAATATGAAGTCAAGTGGGCCTTAGAAAGCATCACTATGAACAAAGCTAGTGGAGGTGATGGAATTCCAGTTGAGCTATTTCAAATCCTGAAAGATGATGCTGTGAAAGTGCTGCACTCAATATGCCAGCAAAATTGGAAAACTCAGCAGTGGCCACAGGACTGGAAAAGGTCAGTTTTCATTCCAATCCCAAAGAAAGGCATTGCCAAAGAATGCTCAAACTACTGCACAATTGCACTCATCTCACACACTAGTCAAGTAATGCTCAAAATTCTCCAAGCCAGGCTTCAGCAATACGTGAACCGTGAACTTCCAGATGTTCAAGCTGGTTTTAGAAAAGGCAGAGGAACCAGAGATCAAATTTCCAACATCTTCTGAATCATAGAAAAAGCAATAGAGTTCAAGAAAAACCTATTTCTGCTTTATTGACTATGCCAAAGCCTTTGACTGTGTGGATCACAATAAACTGTGGAAAATTCTGAAAGAGATGGGAATACCAGACCATCTGATCCGCCTCTTGAAAAATTTGTATGCAGGTCAGGAAGCAACAGTTAGAACTGGACATGAAACAGCAGACTGGTTTCAAATAAGAAAAGGAGTACATCAAGTCTGTATATTGTCACCTTGCTTATTTAACTTCTATGCAGAGTACATCATGAGAAACGCTGAGCTGGAAGAAGCACAAGCTGGAATCAAGATTGCTGGGAGAAATATCAATAACCTCATATATGCAAATGCCACCACCCTTATGGCAGAAAGTGAAGAGGAACTAAAAAGCCTCTTGATGAAAGTGAAAGAGGAGAGTGAAAAAGTTGGCTTAAAGCTCAACATTCAGAAAACGAAGATCATGGCATCTGGTCCCATCACTTCATGGGAAATAAATGGGGCAACAGTGGAAACAATGTCAGACTTTATGTTTTCGGAGTTCCAAAATCACTGCAGATGGTAATTGCTGCCATGAAATTAAAAGACGCTTAGTCCTTGGAAGAAAAGTTATGACCAACCTAGATAGCATATTCACAAGCAGAGATATTACTTTGCCAACTAAGGTCCGTCTAGTCAAGGCTGTTTTTCCAGTGGTCTTGTATGGATGTGAGAGTTGGACTGTGAAGAAAGCTGAGTGCCGAAGAATTGATGCTTTTGAACTGTGGTGTTGGAGAAGACTCTTGAGAGTCCCTTGGACTGCAAGGAGATCCAACCAGTCCATTCTAAAGGAGATCAGCCCTGGGTGTTCTTTGGAAGGAATGATGCTAAAGCTGAAACTCCAGTACTTTGGCCACCTCATGCAAAGAGTTGGCTCATTGGAAAAGACCCTGATGCTGGGAGGGATTGGGGGCAGGAGGAGAAGGGGATGACAGAGGATGAGATGGCTGGATGGCATCACCGACTTGATGGAAATGAGTTTGGGTGAACTCCGGGAGTTGGTGATGGACAGGGAGGCCTGGCCTGCTGCAGTTCATGGGATTGCGAAGAGTTGGACATGACTGAGTGACTGAACTGAACTGAGAGTGTGCACTCTACATATGGCCCTCATGGCTCAGTGGTAAAGAATCACCCTGCAATGCAGGGGACTTGCAGGAGATGCGGGTTCAATCCATGGGTCAGGAAGATCCCCTGGAGAAGGGCATGACAACCCACTCCAATACTCTTGCCTGGGAAATCCCACAGACAGAGAAGCCTGTTAAGCTGTAGTCCATAGGGTCCCAAAGAGTTGGACGTGGCAGAGCAACTAAACAACACAGTATACTTACAGCTTAGCAAGAATTTTCACTTATACCATTTTTGCTGTTTTCAAATAACCCATGAAAAAGAGTAGATGTTTTTAATGTTAGAGAAAATAAAATTGGGATTTCAAAGAAAAGAAGATAACAAAAGATCACAGTTGATAAGGATTCATGTGTGTGTGGAGAGAGAGAAAAATTGTCCATCTTTAAAGCAGAAACAATCTAAAAAAATCTTAAAGATAACTGTATCCAAGGATTTTCTATGAAAGACTGAATAGATGTTTGGTGACTTTCAAAGTATGCAAAACTAGTTAATGATGGAGCCAGAATTTCTTTTTGGGCTCAAGGATCAAACTAGTAGGAAAGTTGGCATAAAAAAGCCAAGGTTTGTTCTGTAGAAGGAAGGGTTTTAGCAAAAGTTTCACACTAAAATGACAAGCTAAAGAATTGTACATTCTCTATTAATTTACAGGCATTTAGGCAGAGACTGAACTTGTCAGGGAAGCTGTAGAATATATTGAAGTATTTATGGGTAACTGAACTAGACAACCATTAATGTTCCTTCCAGACCAGAGCATTCCTAACTTGACAATTCAGTGGCCATTATCACTGCATCCGAAAGGGCCATTCTTTCAGTCTGACTTTATCACCTTGACACATTAAGGTGTATGTCTTGAAGAAATAATTTTTAAATTGTGAGGTTAATGTACTTAGTACGTGGTGCTTGCTGAGTCTATTGAAGCTAAGAAAATATTTTAGAATTCCTGTCCATAGCAGACATAAATTTCACAAGATGAAATCATTTTCATAAAGTTGTCATCTATTCTTCTTTGCAAAAAAAAACCCCTAAAGTTATGCTTAATTGTAATTACAATCAATTGTTATATTAAACTATCTGAACAATTTTCTCCTTATAAATAAAACACATAGACATACACATGTATATAGAAAGAGAGAAATATGGATTAAAATTTCTCCTTGGAAAAATAGTTCTTTGAATTTATTAATATAAATGTGATTTGAAATTAAAATTTTCAGCCAAAGAGAAAATGTGAAAACTGTAACTTTGTTGTAATAGTCTATAATTCAGCTTAATGGATTCTTGAGCCACCATCCCCTTTTCCAGTAGGACAGATGTTCTCAAAAGTGTGGTTAAGAGATCCCTAGAAATTTCCAAGACCATTTCAAGGGTTCTGCCAAGTCAAATAACTTCCATGATAAAAAGGAGACTTTGTTGCCTTTTTACTTTCACTCATGTGTAAGTGTACAGTACATTTCCCCCAAAACTGTATGTTATGCAGGATATGTTCTTTTAATGCAAATGGAATACATGCTTGTGTGAAATATTCCTATGTTTTCTGAAACCTAGTAATAGCATATAAATATATGTATTTTCATACATGCACTTAATTTTTCATTAGTACTTACACTATTTTATTACTATCACTCATTCACCAATTATACTTTTATTCTTCGTTAGCTCATTAGCATCCAATGAATCTTACTTTGAAATTCTAAAATTCTCCTTATACCTATATGGAAACAAAAAAAGAAGAAGAAATTCTCTGATTTTGATAACTTTAACTTTTTTAAAAAATGTTTTAACTTTTTATTTATTATCTAAAGACAAATAGCTCCTATTTTACAGTGTAATAGTTTATTTTGAAATAGAGGAAATATATATTATAGTTGGGGCTTCCCTGTGGCTCAGCAGTAAAGAATCCACCTCCAATACAAGAGAAGTGGGTTGGATCCCTGGGTTGGGAAGATCCCCTTGAGAAGATCTCTAGTATTCTTGCCTGGGAAATCCCATGGACAGAGGAGTCTGGTGGGCTGCAGTCCATGGAGTCACAAAATATTAGGACAAGACTAAGTGACTAAACAACAACAAAATGTTATATTTGAGGAACAGTTATTGGATTAAAAAAGAAGACTCATTTTCTCAACCATCTACACCTAAAAATGCTGAGAAAAATAAAACTCATAGTAGATAGTTATTTGACTAATGGAAGGGAAGAATTTTATCTAAAGGAAAATTACTCAACATTTTTAATATTCAGTGCCACTGTGCTTGGTTTCAAAAATTCACATAAAACAAGCTCTTTCCAGTTGCTTATTTAGCACCATTAACAGATAAATATAAGCAAATAAGTGAGTCCATCCATATTCATCCACTTGTAAGGGAAAAGGACAGTTCTGCAGATGAGATATTATCTCGCCTCCATGTTTGCAAGGAAAATTTTAATTTGACAATATCTTCTAACACCAAAATTAGCACTGGTGTCAGTGACTGCTTATTCTTCATCAGTAAGCATTGAGCAATGTCAGTGGTCCAAAACTCTATTAAACCTCACTTTTGTGTGCTCTTCTGTAGCCAGTGGAACATGATGACATTCCCTGTAAGATGTTTCAGGGACTTCTGCAAGTCTAGTTTAAACTATCTGTAAGAAATAGTTTTTGTCACTTTTAGGGCAAAAGTGGAAGTACTATGTTGACTTTTGCAGTAATAGTACAAAAGCAACAATGAGTAAAACTGCTAGTATCAAAGTAGTGGTACCCAACTGTACTACTGGCCATTGTGTTCTTCACTGATGGGCTCTTCCGAGTAAAATAAAATAATAATAATAATGTCAGTATTAATTAGGAATGTATAGTTTCTTGGCTCTCCCTGAGCACCTAGGATAATGAAATCTGAGGCTTGCTTTCTCCCTTGGAATACTTAGTGGAGGTTTGAGGGGTTTCTCTCTGGAGTTTTTGGTTTAATACGGTAAGTCTTTTTTAAATACATATTTATTTATTTGGCTGCACCTGGTCTTGGTTGCGGCACATGGAATCCTTAGGTGCAGCACATGGGATCTTTTGGGCTTTCCTGGTGTCTCAGTGGTAAAGAATCCACCTGCCAATGCAGGGGACACAGGAGACCTGAGTTTGACCCCTGGGTAGGAAAAGTCTCCTGGAGAAGAAAAAGGCAATCCACTCCAGTATTCTTGCCTGGGAAATTTCATGGACAGAAGAGTCTGGTGGGCTACAGTCCATGGGGTCGCAAAGAGTCAGACGTGACTTGGCCATCCACAACAACAAAAACGAGTTGTGGCGTGAGGGATCTATTTCCCTAACCAGGGATCAAACCTGGGCCCCCTGTATTGGAGCTCAGTGTCTTAGTCATTAAACCACCAGAGAAGTCCTGGAAGTGGTTTTAATTTGGGAAGGAGAAGGATTTAGGGATGTGAGAGCATGCTGCTGTCTTCCCACAATTCCTCTTCATAGTTAATTGGTAAAAATATTAATGGACTAAATCCATTAATCTTTTTCTGGATGGCAAACTTATTAAAAATTTTTCTCACCAAAATTCCATATTCTTCACAAGTATTGTTCTAGGTGTGCAGACTTAATTTCTGCTTGTATTTGTTTGCTGTTTTATTGATTTTTAAATTTATTTCCTTTCAAAAATATTTTATTTATTGTTGTCTCTCTCCCACTATTTGGTCCATAAGAATGGACTTGATGTTTATGTTCTATTTGTTACCCCACTGCCACCTGGGAAGCCCGCCTTCTTAAATATGGCTCTATCTAATGGGTTAAATTCACGTAAATCCATATTTATAGGATACATGAATAACCCAGAGACATTAACAATTGAAAATGATGAATCTGTTTGCAGGACAGCAGGGCAGACACAGTGGGGGAAGGAGTGGGTGGGATGACTTGAGAGCCTACCATGCAAACGTATCACCATATGTAAAATAGATAACTCATGAGAATTTGCTGGATAAAACAGGGAGCTCAACCCAGTGTTCTGTGACAACCTAGAGGTGGAATGAGATGGGAGATGGGAAGGGGTTTCAGGAGTGAAGGAACATATGTATACTTGTGGTTTTAATCAAATTTTTAAGGAAAAAAATGAAAATGTCAGTATAGTTGTTATTCACTGACATTTTCTTGTGTCCAATACCTTGTTCCCTTCTGCTGCTACTGCTAAGTTGCTTCAGTCGTGTCTGACTCTGTGCAACTCCATAGACAGCAGCCCACCAGGCTCCCCCATCCCTGGGATTCTCTAGGCAAGAACACTGGAGTGGGTCGCCATTTCCTTCTCCAATGCATGAAAGTGAAAAGTGAAGTCACTCAGTCGTGTCCGACTCTTAGCGATCCCATGGACTGCAGCCCAGCAGGCTCCTCCGTCCATGGGATTTTCCAGGCAAGAGTACTGGAGTGGGGTGCCATTGTTCAGACTTACCCTGATTAGTCCTAAACGACTGTGAGTCAGCTTTCATCTGATTAAAAGTCCTTTTCCTTTTAAAGACTTTGAAAAGTCTCTTCCTAGTTCATGGTTAACTGTACTTGTCTTTACATGCATGTCTTTCTCATTCTAACACATCCACAGGAACATCAGACAATAGTTAATCTGCTCCTTGTTGTGTCTGGCTATCCACCTTACTCACCTTCTGTCTGTGCTCATGGTTCCTAGTTCTTAACAGAATCTCCTGATGGGTGTGAAGACTGGTTTAGAATCACTTTGTTGATGAAAATAGTTCCTCTTCTTGTGTCAACAAAATGTTTCTGCCTTGTTTATATACACCCCTTGATCCATAGTTTGGAGACTACAAATATATTATCATACACCTGTGCTTACACATTCATACAAATACTAAATGGTAGGGGCTTCCCTGGTGGCTCAGATAGTAAAGAATCTGCTTGCAATGTGGGAGACCTAGGTTCAGTTCCTGGGTTGGGAAGATCCCCTGGAGAAGGGAATAGCTACCATTCCCAGTATTCTGGCCTGGAGAAATCCATGGACTGTAGAGTCCATGGGATCACAAAGAGTTGGACACAACTGAGTGACTTTCCCTTTCACATCTTTCTCTGATCACTCAGCAGGTAAAGAACCCACCTGCGATACAGGAGCCACAGGAGAAGCGGCTTTGATCCTTGGGTCAGGAACATCCCCTGGAGGAGGAAATGCAACCCACTCCAGCATTCCTGCCTGGAAAATCCCATGGAAAGAGGAGCCTGGCTGGCTATAGTCCAAAGTGTTGCAAACAGTCAGACACGACTGAACGATAGAATCAGTCATACTAAATGGTAGGGATGACAATCACCAAGATCAAACTTGAACACTCAGGGCTATTTTTTTTTCTTTTCCCTGTATAGTGAAGCCACTTTAGGTCACACTGGATAGGGATAGTTCCACTGGTGAGACTCTTGAAGAACACAGGTGATTTTGCCCTTCCACATTCACAACACAACACATCATATTGCATAAATATGGCTACACTGCCTGATATATTAATAGTTTCCTATGTAGTTGTTTACTTTTTATTACTCTCATCATCATCACCACCATCATCACTATTTACAGCTATACCTACTTGCTATTTCTTTGCATTATAAACACAGCATGAATTTCATTGTCTCATTAAATGGAATGATCTAAAATATTGAGTGTACCTACATTTACCAAATCCAAAATTATTTTCCAAGCCACCAAATTCGTTTCCATTTTTAAAAAGGGAATTCTGATGTTCAGAGCAGAAAAGTAATTTTTTCTTAATGGCCCACTGTGTGTCAGTGATGGAGCTGGTAATAAAGCCCTAGTTGTCTGAATCTCCAACTCAGTGCTCAGTTGAAATTGTATTCTCCACTCAATGAAAGCTAAATGAGGAAAGAAAAGTTGCACACTGATTCCACAGGATATGTTATGTCAGACTAATGTCATCCATTTCACTCCTTGCAACCCAAGCATACTTCAAGTACCATTTACTAAATGACCTGTGAAGGTCATTTATGCAACAATATAATGTTTGAAGTTTCTAAGTTACCCATATTTTGAAATATTAACAATATATTTTGTGAGCTTACTCTCCCTCCATAAAATTAATAGATCACTTACCTACTAGTTTTCTAATATGGTTATGAAGACTTATTCAGTCAAACTAATAATAAGTACTGTATTAAATAGTGAAGAAGATGTTTTAAAAAGCTCCCTGGTATTTACTAAATAATACCATTATAATTTAACATATACTATCTCATTGGAGGGCTTTCCTAGTGGTTTTGTGGTAAAGAATACACCTGCAATGCAGGCGACTCCAGGAGAGGTGGGTTGGCTCCCTGGGGCAGGAAGATCCCCTGGAGGAGGGCGTGGCAACCCACACCAGTATTCTTGCCTGGAGAATTCCATGAACAGAGGAGCCTGGTGGGCTAAGTCCGTAAAATCTCAAGGAGTCAGACACAACATGCATACATTTCATTGACACATGTTAAAAAACAGTGATATCGGTGTTTATTATTATTATTTTACTATTCATTAAAGGTAAAGCTTTGAGCATTCAAGTAATTAATTAACAGAACCAAGTTTCAAATTCCACTCTGCAGAGCAACATCTCCTGTATTGAAAATAAGGCATTATTCTAAAACCCCTCAATTTCAAACCTAATAATAAATATGAAACTGAATTTAAGAAAGAGAAACTATCATCATCATCAATATCTTCTGTGTGACCCAGAATACTTTGCTAGAGACACAATAAAGCATGTGTAATTTGTAGTTCACATGCTAAACAGGTATGATACTTTTCATCAAAATAAAAAGAAACATTTATTATTTAAGAGAATTACAGCCACTTTGAAAGAGTTTAATAAATGCTTTCTAAAATTTTCACCTTATTTAAATAGACATAATATGAATCATCATTTAAAATAAATGTTAAACAGTGCAGAGAATTACCTCAGTTTTATTACTTTTGTTTGGTTAAATATTCATGAAGACAGTCACTCTCTATAGAAACTATTATAAAAAATATTGAAAATAACACAACTATTGAAATATTTAAAAGTAACTCAAAAAACTTTTATGCTCAGGGATCAGAAATCATAAGAATAGAGAGGAAACATGTTAAATAAAACTCAAAACCACATACTCATAGTGTTTATGGGCATTCCACACAGGACTTGGTCTTTCATTCTTTATTGTAAAAGATTTTTTATAACAACATAGAAGATGTATAGGTATTATGCATATATATGTATATATGCACATATATCAATATTTATATGAAATGAATAACTAAAATATTAAATGATGAAATTGAGATTCAAGAGTACTCTAACAAATGATGAGTTCAAATAATATAATAGGAGAAGAAGAAAAATAAAGTCCTAATCTGGAAGCAAAAGAAACCAATCATGTAAGGAAGACATGAGATAGACCTGGCTTGAAAACCGTTTAAGTAAAGCGATTCAGATTCATCTGACCATAATTCTATAAAAATCAAAAAAGTGACATGTGGTTACAAATGTTCTATTTGTATGCATTTTCAGACTTTTATTTTAGAATTATTTATAACAAAAAATGAAGACAACATAAATATAGAAATTTAGGGAAATACATTATTATACATCAAGAGAAAATGGGTGTACAACACAGCACAGAAAATTTGTTTTTCATCTTTTAAAAATTTATTTATTTTTTAATTGAAGGATAAGTGCTTCACAGGATTGTGTTGGTTTCTGCCAAACATCAACATGAATCAGCCATAGGTATACATATTTCCCCTCCCTCTTGAATCTCCCTCCTCCTCTAGGTTGTTACAGAGGCCTGGTTCGAGTTCCCTGAGTCAGAGAAAAAGAATTTTTAATCACAATAAAATGTTCTATAAACAGAAGGATATATGTTTGATATTCAGCTATATTTTAGTTAATGTATAAACTTATATAGAAATCATACTAGAAGGAAAAAATGCCAAACATTTAGAAGAGGTTTCCCTACAGTATCTGAGACTGAGTATATTTTCTTTAATTTCATTTTAATTTTTTTAACTTTCATAATATACTTAAAAATACCATCCCTTTTAGAATCAAAATATTGTTTTAAATAAACTAACCAATGCTTTGAGCTGATTTTGCCTTATTAATATTTAAGAGCACCTATAAATTATTGTGGGGAGATAAACTAGATTTAAAAATCTCTGCAGAAAAAAAAATCTTTATGCAAATAATGTGTTATGAGGTAAGTTAAAAACAACTATCTCCATTATTGTTTCATAGACTGTCTGTGAACACAATGCTTTTTATACCATTTTCTTTTGTCAATTAACCATTTTCAAATCACTCAGGTCTTTTGCCCAAACAATATCTGGACAATAGTTTGCTAATTCTCCAAACTTCTTTTCTATGGAAGTGATCCATAATTGACCAGGCAGTTGGAGAATCTTCAGTGGGTTTGCTGAATGAAAGGTGAAAACAGAAGAGGTGATCCTGCTTCTGGGGTGGGTGAGTAGGTCCAGCTGAGGTGATCAAAAAGAAATTTGAGCAGCCTAGGGTAACACCAAAACCTTGAGTGTCATAATTAGGCACTAAATCCCAAAATAACGAAGGAGGAGGTCCAAAGACCAACCTCATTCCTATCACAGGTTTGCTTTGGGTCAGCTTTGTGAAGTGTTGACTTAACAATACATGTGCTAAGAAGGGGCCAACATGGAAAACAAACCTTGACAATTACCTCCAGTCCTCAGATCCATTAAAAAAAAAATGTGTTTGTTGACTGATAGTACAACAGTTGCAGAGCAGAAAAACATTTCTAAGGAGTCAGTCCTAGAGGAAATCAGTCCTGAATAGTCATTAAAGGACTGAGGCTGAAGCAGAAGCTCCGATACTTTGGCCACCTGATGTCAAGAACCAGCTTATTGGAAAAGACCCTGATGCTGGGAAAGATTGAAGGCAAAAGGAGAAGGGGGTGGCAAAGGATGAGAAGGGGTTGGCAAAGGATGAGTGGTTAGGTAGCTTCACTGACTCAATGGATGTGAATTTGAGTAAACCCTGGGAGACAGTAAAGGACAGGGAAGTCTGGCGTGCTGCAGTCCATGGGTGGCAAAGAATCAGAGGTCACTTAGTCACAGAACAACAACAAAGCATTGGTAAGTGAGTTCCAGGGACAAAGGTGTGTTATATTTTACAGTTGTGGACACATGGATGCTATCAATACATTAGATTAAACGTATTTTTGAATGTATTTTTGAAACAAAGAATAATTTAAGATAATTGGTTCCCATGGATCTTTCCAAGATTCACACAAATTTGAAACTAATATAAAATATGATGGCAGGAACTTTTAACTTCATAGTTTACATGGAAATATTAGGGATGAAACTCAAGTTTTGCATGATCAACATACAACTTAAGGATTTATGTCCAGATATAAAACTTCAAAGCTTTAGAAGGTATGCTTATTAAATAAGGTAGACATTTACAACTGGAGGAAAGAAACCATCATTTAAATAATTACATTTTAAAATGCATAGCTTAGAGGCGGTCCTAAGATTGTGGAGGAATAGGACGGAGAGACCACTTTCTCCCCCACAAATTCATCAAAAGAACATTTGAACGCTGAGTAAATTCCACAAAACAACTTCTGAATGCCAGCAGAGGACATCAGGCACCCAGAAAAGCAGCCCATTGTCTTCGAAAGAAGGTAGGAAAAAACATAAAAGACAAAAAGAGGGACAAAAGAGGTAGGGAGGGAGCTCCATCCTGGGAAGGGAGTCTTAAAAAGAGAGAAGTTTCCAAACACCAGGAAACACTCTCACTGCTGAGTCTGTGGCGAGCCTTGGAACCACAGAGGGCAACATAACCAGGAGGAAAAATAAATACATAATTAAAACTCATAGATTACGTGCCCAATGGTAACTCCCCCAGTGGAGAAGCAGCGCAGATGCCTGCATCTGCCACTAGCAAGTGGGGGCTGGGCAGGGAGGCACATGCTGCACTGCTTAGAGTAAGGACCGGGCCTGAATGCCCCGAGGGCAATCTGAGGGAAATAAGGTTCCTTGGGATAGCAAACCAGACTGTGGGATAGCTACCACGCGAAAAGCCCTAACCTAAGACACTGTCAGGCCCGCTCACAGAACAAAGGACTGAGCAAAGCTAGCCCACTGCAGGCCATCCCCCTCCAGTGACAGGCAGCCAGAGCCTGAAGAGGGCAATCATGGCCCCAAAGAGGCATTATCTACCAAACTGCAAGCAGGCTTCATTGATAACTAAGACTTGGGATTCTGGATGGTCAACATCCGCCTGAGAAGGCACGCTGGTTGCACACCCACCCAGAAAACCGAGCAACAGGGACAGGGGAGGCAATAAGTCACAGCCATGTTTGCCTAACACCTGGTCACCTGAGCTGCTCGGACTTGGGAAGGGCACAAAACGCAGGCCCAACTGAGTCTGTGCCTCTGAGGAGTATCCAAGTACCTGAACCTGAGCAGCTTAGACCTGGGAAGTGCATACAACCCAGGGCCGGCCTCAGACAGTTTCCGGCAGAGCAACCTAGAGCCTAAGCAGTCTAGACAGGGAAAGCACACACACCGTGAGCGGGGGCAAACCCAGTGTGGCTGAGACACTGCGAGCACATGCCAGTGTTATTTGTTTGCAGCATCCCTCCCTCCCACAGCACGACTGAACAAGTGAGCCTAAAGTGTCCACCACCGCCCCCTTGTGTCAGGGCAGAAATTAGACGTTGAAGAGACCAGCAAGCAGAAGCTAAAACAGAGGGAACCTCCTTGAAAGTGACAGGTGCAATAGATTAAAACCCTGTAGTTAGTACCGACTACATAGGAAGGGGCCTATAGATCTTCAGAAATATAAGCCGGACCAAGGAACTATCCGAAAATGAACTGACCCCACACTGCCCACAACACCAGAGCAAGTTCTAGATATATTTTCACTATTTTTACTATCATTCTTTAATTTTTTTTTTAATTTTAAGTTCTCTATTACTCCTTTAATTTTTATTTTTATAACCTACTATTACTTTGCAAAAAAAAAAAAGAGAGAGAGAGAGAGACCCTAGTTCTTAAAGCAAACGTGGACTGTAGCCTACCAGGCTCCTCTGTCCATGGGATTTTCCAGGCAATAGTACTGGAGTGGATTGCCATTTCCTTCTTCCCAACCCAGGGATTGAACCTGGGTCTCCTGCATTGTAGACAGATGCTTTACTGTCTGAGCCACAAGAAAAGGCCAAAGCAAACTTCATATATATATATATATATATATATAAAATAATTTTTGTGACTTTTTTTAATATTATATTTTTGAAAATCCAACCTCTAATCTAGATTTTTAATCTTTGCTTTTTGGTGTTTGTTATCAATTTTGTACCTTTAAGAACCCAATCTTCAGTACCCATTTTTATCTGGGAGTGAGATTACTGGCTTGACTGCTGTCTCCCCCTTTGGACTCTCCTTTTTCTCCACCAGGTCGCCTCTATCTCCTCCGTCCCCCTTCTATTCTCTACCCAATTCTGTGAATCTCTTTGTGTGTTCCAGACTGTGGAGAACACTTAGGGAACTGATTACTGGCTGGATCTGTATCTCTCCTTTTGATTCCCCCCTTTATTCTCCTGGTCACCTCTGTCTCTTCCTCCCTCTTCTCTTCTCTGTATAACTCTGTGAACATCTCTGAGTGGTCCAGACTGTGGAGTGCACATAAGGAAGTGATTACTGGCTAGCTTGCTCTCTCCTCTTTTGATTCCATCTCATCTCATTCAGGTCACCGTTATCTCCCTCCTCCCTCTTCTTTGCTGCATGTAACTCTGTGAACCTCTCTGGGTATCCCTCACTGTGGAGAAGCTTTTCATTTTTAACCTAGATGTTTTATCAACAGTGCTATATAGATGGAGAAGTCTTGAGGCTACTGTAAAAGTAAGACTGAAAACCAGAAGCAGGAGTCTTAAATCCTGAGACCACCAGAGAACTCCTGACTCCAGGGAACATTAATCAACAGGAGCTCATCAAACGCCTCCATATCTACACTGAAACCAAGCACCACCCAAGAGCCAACAGGTTCCAGAGCAAGACATACCACACAAATTCTTCAGCAACACAGGAACACAGCCCTGAGCTTCAATATACAGGCTGCCCAAAGTCACTTAAAACCCATTGACATCTCATAACTCATTACTGGATACTTCATTGCACTCCAGAGAGAAGAAATCCAGCTCTACCCACCAGAACATTGACACAAGCTTCCCTAACCAGGAAAGCTTGACAAGCCACCTGTACAAACCCACACACAGCAAGAAAACTCCACAATAAAGAGAACTCCACAAACTGCCAGAATATAGAAAGGCCACCCCAAAGACAGCAATATAAACAAGATGAAGAGACAGGAATACCCAGCAGGTAAAGGAACAGGATAAATGCCCACCAAACCAAACAAAAGAGGAAGAGACAGGGAATCTACCTGATAAAGAATTCTGAATAATGATAATGAAAATGATCCAAAATCTTGAAATCAAAATGGAATCACAGATAAATAGCCTGGAGACAAGGATTGAGAAGATGCAAGAAAGGTTTAACAAGGACCTAGAAGAAATAAAAAAGAGTCAATATATAATGAATAATACAATAAATGAGATCAAAAACACTCTGGAGGGAACAAATAGTAGAATAATAGAGGCAGAAGATAGGATTAGTGAGGTAGAAGATAGAAAGGTGGAAATAAATGAATCAGAGAGGAAAAAAGAAAAATGAATTAAAAGAAATGGGGACAATCTCAGAGACCTCTAGGACAATGTTAAACACCCCAACATTTGAATCATAGGAGTCCCAGAAGAAGAAGACAGAAAGACCATGAGAACATACTTGAGGAGATAATAGTTGAAAACTTCCCTAAAATGGGGAAGGAAATAATCACCCAAGTCCAAGAAACCCAGACAGTCCCAAACAGGATAAACCCAAGGCGAAACACCCCAAGACACATATTAATCAAATTAACAAAGATCAAACACAAAGAACAAATATTAATAGCAGCAAGGGAAAAACAACAAATAACACACAGGGGATTCCGAAAAGGATAACAGCTGATCTTTCAACAGAAACTCCTCAGGGCAGGAGGGAATGGCAGAACATACTTAAAGTGATTAAAGAAAATAACCTATAGCCCAGATTACTGTACCCAGCAAGGATCTCATTCAAATATGAGGGAAAAATCAAAAGCTTTACTGATAAGCAAAAGCTGGGAGAATTCAGCACCACCAAACCAGCTCTCCAACAAATGCTAAAGGATCTTCTCTAGACAGGAAACACAAAAATGGTGTATAAACTCAAACCCAAAACAATAAAATAAATGGCAACAGGATCATACTTATCAATAATTACCTTAAATGTAAATGGATTGAATGCCCCAACCAAAAGACAAAGACTGGGTGAATGGATACAAAAACAAACCCCTATATATGTTGTTTACAAGAGACCCGCCTCAAAACAGGGGACACATACAGACTGAAAGTGAAGGGCTGGAAAAAGATATTTCACGCAAATAGAGACCAAAAGAAAGCAGGAGTAGCAATACTCATATCCGATAAAATAGACTTTAAAACAAAGGCTGTGAAAAGAGACAAAGAAGGACACTACATAATGATCAAAGAATCAATCCAAGAAGATATAACAATTATAAATATATATGCACCCAACATAGGAGCATCGCAATATGTAAAACAAATGCTAACAAGTATGAAAAGGGAAATTAACAATAACACAATAATAGTGGGAGACTTTAATACCCCACTCACACCTATGGAATCTAGCCTTGGTAAATTTAAAAAAATTGAAACCATTCCAAGCATCTTTTCTGACCACAATGCAGTAAGATTAGATCTCAATTAGAGGAGAAAAACTTTAAAATTCCAACATATGGAGGCTGAACAAAACACTGCTGAATAACCAACAAATCACAGAACAAATCGAAAAAGAAATCAAAATATGCATAGAAACAAATGAAAATGAACACACAACAACCCAAACCTGTGGGACAGTGTAAAAGCAGTGCTAAGGGGAAGGTTCATAGCAATACAGGCATACCTCAAGAAACAAGAAAAAAGTCAAATAAATAACCTAACTCTACACCTAAAGCAACTAGAAAAGGAAGAAATGAAGAACCCCAGGGTTAGTAGAAGGAAAGAAATCTTAAAAAAAAAGGGCAGAAATAAATGCAAAAGAAACAAAAGAGACTATAGCAAAAATCAACAAAGCCAAAAGCTGGTTCTTTGAGAGGATAAATGAAATTGACAAACCATTAGCCAGACTTATCAAGAAACAAAGGGACAAAAACCAAATCAATAAAATTAGAAATGAAAATGGAGAGATCACAACAGACAACACAGAAATACAAAGGATCATGAGAGACTACTATCAACAATTATATGCCAATAAAATGGACAACGTGGAAGAAATGGACAAATTCTTAGAAAAGGACAACTTTCCAAAACTGAACCAGGAAGAAATAGAAAATCTTAACAGACCCATCACAAGCATGGAAATTGAAACTGTAATCAGAAATCTTCCAGCAAACAAAAGCCCCGGTCCAGATGGCTTCACAGCTAAATTCTACCAAAAATTTAGAGAAGAGCTAATACCTATCCTACTCAAACTCTTCCAGAAAATTGCAGAGGAAGGTCAACTTCCAAACTCATTCTATGAGGCCACCATCACCCTAATACCAAAACCTAACAAAGATGCCACAAAAAAAGAAAACTACAGACCAATATCACTGATGAACATAGATGCAAAAATCCTTAACAAAATTCTAGCAATCAGAATCCAACAACACATTAAAAAGATCATATACCATGACCAAGTGGGCTTTATCCCAGGGATGCAAGGGTTCTTCAATATCCACAAATCAATCAATGTAATACACCACATTAACAAATTGAAAAATAAAAGCCATATGATTCTCTCAATAGATGCAGAGAAAGCCTTTGACAAAATTCAACATCCATTTATGATAAAAACTCTCCACAAAGCAGGAATAGAAGGAACATACCTCAACATGATAAAAGCTATATATGACAAACCCACAGCAAACATTATCCTCAATGGTGAAAAATTGAAAGCATTTCCCTGAAAGTCAGGAACAAGACAAGGGTGCCCACTTTCACCACTTCTATTCAACATAGTTTTGGAAGTTTTGGCCACAGCAATCAGAGCAGAAAAAGAAATAAAAGGAATCCAAATTGGAAAAGAAGAAGTAAAACTCCCACTGTTTGCAGATGACATGATCCTCTACCTAGAAAACCCTAAAGACTCCACCAGAAAATTACTAGAGCTAATCAATGAATATAGTAAAGTTGCAGGATATAAAATCAACACACAGAAATCCCTTGCATTCCTATACACTAATAACGAGAAAATAGAAAGAGAAATTAAGGAAACAATTCCATTCACCATTGCAATGAAAAGAATAAAATACTTAGGAATATATCTACCTAAAGAAACTAAAGACCTATATACAGAAAACTATAAAACACTGGTGAAAGAAATCAAAGAGGACACTAATAGATGGAGAAATACACTGTGTTCATGGATCAGAAGAATCAATATAGTAAAAATGAGTATACTACCCAAAGCAATCTATAGATTCAATGCAATCCCTATCAAGCTACCAATAGTATTTTCCACAGAGCTAGAACAAATAATTTCACAATTTGTATGGAAATACAAAAAACCTCGAATAGCCAAAGCAATCATGAGAAAGAAGAATGGAACCAGAGGAATCAACCTGCCTGACTTCAGGCTCTACTACAAAGCCACAGTCATCAAGACAGTATGGTACTGGAACAAAGACAGCAAATATAGAGCAATGGAACAAAATAGGAAGCCCAGAGATAAATCCACACACCTATGGACACCTTATCTTCGACACCGGAGGCAAGAATATACAATGGAAAAAAGACAATCTCTTTAACAATTGGTGCTGGGAAAACTGGTCAACCACTTGTAAAAGAATGAAACTAGAACACTTTCTAACAGCATACACAAAAATAAACTCAAAATGGATTAAAGATCTAAATGTAAGACCAGAAACTATAAAACTCCTTGAGGAGAACATAGGCAAAACACTCTCTGACATACATCACAGCAGGATCCTCTATGACCCACTTCCCAGAATATTGGAAATAAAAGCAAAAATAAACAAATGGGATCTAATTAAAATTAAAAGCTTCTGCACAACAAAGGAAACTATAAACAAGGTGAAAAGACAGCCTTCAGAATGGGAGAAAATAATAGCAAATGAAGCAACTGATAAAGAATGAATCTCAAAAATATACAAGCAACACCTGCAGCTCAATTCCAGAAAAATAAACGACCCAATCAAAAAATGGGCCAAAGAACTAAATAGACATTTCTCCAAAGAAGACATACAGATGGCTAACAAACACATGAAAAGATGCTCAACATCACTCGTTATCAGAGAAATGCAAATCAAAACCACAGTGAGGTACCATTTCACACCAGTCAGAATGGCTGCTATCCAAAAGTCTACAAGCAATAAATGCTGGAGAGGGTGTGGAGAAAAGGGAACCCTCTTACACTGTTGGTGGGAAGGCAAACTAGTATCACACTATGGAGAACAGTGTGGAGATTCCTTAAAAACTGGAAATAGAACTGCCTTATGACCCAGCAATCCCACTGCTAGGCATACACACAGAGGAAACCAGAATTGAAAGAGACACGTGTACCCCAATGTTCATTCACAGCACTGTTTATAATAGCCACGACATGGAAGCAACCTAGATGTCCATCAGCAGATGAATGGATAAGAAAGCTGTGGTACATATACACATGGGGTATTACTCAGCCATTAAAAAGAATACATTTGAATCAGTTCTAATGAGGTGGATGAAACTAGAGCCTATTATACAGAGTGAAGTAAGCCAGAAAGAAAAACACCAATACAGTATACTAACTCATATATATGGAATTTAGAAAGATGGTAATGATGACCCAGGATGTGAGACAGCAAAAGAGACACAGATGTCTAGAACAGTCTTTTGGACTCTGTGGGAGAGGGTGAGGGGTGGGATGATTTGGGAGAATGGCATTGAAACATGTATAATATCACATGTGAAAAGAATCGCCAGTCCAGCTTCGATGCATGATATAGGATGCTTGGGGCTGGTGCACTGGGATGACCCAGAAGGATAGTATGGGGAGGGAGGTTCAGGATGGGGAACACGTGTATACCCGTGGCAAATTAATGTTGATGTATGGCAAAACCAATACAATATTGTAAAGTAAATAGCCTCCAATAAAATAAATTTATATTAAAAAATTAAAATAAAATAAAATGCATAGCTTATTTTATCATATGCTAAATATTAGTTTCTAAATTATTGAAGAAATCAACACAGAAGATTGTATTTATCTCTGTATATACCTTAAATAAGGTATATCTTATGTCTAATAGAAATGTCTGTTTTTCATAAAAATCATGAGGCTCAATGCTTTCCTATATACATTCAATCTTTCTTTCAAATCCAAACAAATTTGTCCAAGTTCTTCAAATTTTCAACAGTAAAAATTAATAGATATGCATATGGAAAATCTAAATAGTATGTAATGTAAGCTAACTTATTTCTAGTTTCTTGTATGGGGCATACATCAGTCAAATTTTAATAATTCTTAAAAGACCTGTTCTATTGATTTTATGCCTTTTTCCAAAAATTCTCAACCATGACTTAGGTCTTCATCACCAAACAATAAGTAGAAACTCTAGGGAAGACTCACAGAAATGATGTAAAAATGATAGGAGATTGGGGTAAAGGATCTGAAAGTCCATGACGTTCACAAACTCATGGTCGCATTTTAGCTTTCTCAAATGGAGTGGGGCACAATATCTAGTTGGTATTCCTTAGAATTATAGAAGTAGAAAAAGTATCAAATTCTCCCTGAATAGACTAGTTCCTGATCTTTATCTAAAAAATAAAATAAATAAATAGAATCATCTTTCTGACAGGGCATTTCATCATGTCACTAAGTCATATTTGGGGTTACCAACAACTCAGAAACAAATCCATAGTAGAATAGGGTTTGAGGTTGAAAAAAAATGTGGATTCTGAAGACAAAGTGTCCATATTCACAACCCAGCTCTGCCTGTGCCCCTTGGGGCAAGTTGCTTGAGTACTCTGTAACTTAGTTCTGTTTAAAATGTAAGTAATAATATTGCCTACCTCATAGAGCTATCGAGAGAATCAAAAAAATATTACATGTCTGGACATTGCTTGGTACACAGTACATGCTAAAAATGTGTGTTTGCTCTTATTACTGTCATCTTACCCTTTAATTAAGTTATCTGAAAATAGAAAAACTGAGTAGAGTTAGCAAGACTTTATAACTAATTTATAGCCTTCTCTGTGCATCTATTCTCATCAAAGACATACATAGGTAATATTATAACACAATATAAATGTTAAGCTAAAATTAATTTTACTTTTCTCTTTTAGCACTTTAAAGAAACATTCTGTTCATTTGATGAAAAGAGCATATTTTTCCTGGTGTGGGTAAAAATTAATTTCCTCTTTTCCAAGGAGAAAATTTTACAAAAACTGGTTCCTATCTCTTCAAGGAAAGGAAAGACTTTTCTTTAGATAATGGTGTACAGCCCAGTTATAATGTGTCACTGAAGTTCTACCTGATAGCCCACCAAATGCTTCTGTGTGGGTAGATAAAAGAATAGGGATTTGATATGCATCTTAAAATTGGCACAGGCTGAGAAGTTGGAGAGGGCTTCCCAGATGGCACTAGTGGAAAAGAAGCCCCTTCTAATGCAGGAGACATAACAGACCCAGGTTAGATCCCTGGGTCCAGAAGATTCCTTGGAGAAGGGTATGACAATCCACTCTAGTTTTCTTTCCTGGAGAATCCCAAGGACAGAGGAGCCTCATGGGCTATGGATCCATAGAATCACAAAGAATCACAACTAAAGTGACTTAGCACACACAGAGCACAGGAGGTTGGCAAGCCTTGTGTAGACAAAGAAGTAGCAGATTAGAAAAAAGGTGCACGGAAAACTCAGTAGAATAATCCTAGAGGCCTTTCTGGAAGGGATCAATAAAGTGGAAAATGAAAGAACATTGCTAGGATATTACTTCACTGTCTATGAGACATGTTGGAGGAGACTATTTGACAGCTAATCTTTGTATAAATTGTATGGGAACCTCTAGCAGTTGCCTTCAGAATATGAAACATCTATTTCCCCCTCCTTCAATCAAAAGTATCTGATTTACCTTTGGAGAAGTTTACTTCTTCCAACAGTGTAGCAGCAACACTGTTGAAATGAGCCTGAACAGACTTAATCCAATCAATTCATCTCATCACAAAGGCCTTGATATTCAGTTTAAGGATGAACCCAAAACACAGTTCAAGCCAGGAAAACCACAGGGGTGTAGCCTTTATCTTCCTCTGCATGAATTGCTGAGCTAATACGAGGTATAGAACTGCAGTCTTCATAAAAGAAGATCCTGGGGGCACCAAGTAGAACTGAAAATGAACATTAGTGCCGTGGAAGATGGAGCAAAAGACAAGGAAAAAAAAAAAAAAAAGATGACTAATGACTTATTCACTGTGTCGTTACATTAGCATCCTTTATCTGGATGGCTAAGTTATAAAGGCAGTAAATTCATTTGTGATTGTTGATTATACCAGTTCATGTTGAGTTTGTTTTTTGCAATTAAAACAGTCCTAACTAACACAAATTTCACATCTACATAATGAATTTGTACCACTTAACTAACAAGTATTTAGGCATGTAGGAATTTTGTTCATTGTGAACCACGAATCCTGAGTAAGCTGACACCTCTGCTGAAGTATGTCACAAATGTTCAGTCTACCCCTTTCTGGCAACTCCTCAAGAATCTTTGTGAAGTTGAATGAAGCATGCTCAAGTAATCAACACTGGGCTCGGAGAACTGAAAAGCATTACTAGAAAACTTTTTCTCAGTCACTTTTAAACACTGTAATTTCTACCCTAATAGCCACAGCAAAAACAAAACAGCTCTGACTGGATATACTCATTTAAAATAGCACTTCTCAAGTCAAACACACACACATATTAAACTATTCTACTGTGTCAAAAGAAAGGCAAAGAAGTCACTTACGCTCCAATGACCGTCCTCAAATCTTAGTTAGATATGGCCATCTCAGTCTTTCTCTGGCATTGCTTGGAATAGGAATCACTTTTTGTTTCCCAGAATGATAGGAAAAATTGATGTCAGTAGCAAAATTCCATCTGTTTGGTCATGTGGGGGCTATTAGATCACAAGATAAGCTCCTCCAAAGGACTCTTCATGTTCATGTTCTTCTTTTCATGTTCTAAAATATGAATTTCAAATTCACTATTTAACATTCCCAATAATTCTCTGAAATTCAGGAATGGTTTCCTAAAATGCCAAATTGTTATAGCTGTCAGTATAAAAGCCTCAGTAGATAGACATGTTCTTTCATTCTTAACAGTTTAGTATATTGAAGGAATATATGAAACCACCACATGACATTTGTAACAATATTTGCATAACCGTGACTAAATCAAATCTTCCATCTTTAAAGATCTTAGGACTTTTAAAAGGTTATAAAGAGTGAAAATGGAAGATATTTTTTCATAGCACACAAGACTTTTCACAGATTAAATTGTGTGTGTGTGTGTGATACTGTTGTCATTGATTTTTCTGGTTTTTATTCATTGTTATTTCTCCTTCTGGGCTATTAACTATTAAAAGGGCAAGGACAAATTTGCTAGGTTAATAAATGGAAGGTTCTCAATATCTGTTTGTTGAATTTATAGCTGAAGAAATTAATGAGTCACTAAATGAATGGGTAGGTGAACAAGGGTCATCCTATATTCTGCATTCATCGATAAAGACAAATGCCTCAAAGACATTAGTGTGTTTATATCCTTGTTGAGTAATCTCCATTTATTAGTTGAGAAATATTTGCAAATATTTACTGAGCACCTACTCTGTCCAACAGAATAATGATGTGCAGACCACCACACACAATAGTATAGTCATTGGCAACTCACATTATTCTGGGAGAAAATCAGGCTTCAGAACCACCCTTAAATGAGCTTAAGGGTTGTACTAAAAATAAACAAGCCTAGCTGTTTCAGCCTGCCTGGATCTAAGCTGGTTTCTGGTACTTGGATTTTCAGTACTAACTCTGGGAAAGTTCTGTTAAATGAAAAATGCATCAAATGGAGTTAAATAATCAAAGAACACCTTATTCAAGACTACTGCAATAGGAGAGAGAAACTGAACTCAACTTCACTGAAACAAAGGTGAAAAGGTTCTTAAGTTCTAGGGTGAGTTAGTGGAAAAGTATTGGAAAATATTAGTGGGGAGATGGATTAATAGAGTTAGGTCATTTGTGTTTGCTAATGGTGGTTTATTGAAGTTAGGCTCTTACCTCGCACAGAAACCAGGAGGTAGCAAGCTACCTTTCATGGTGATTTATAATTAAATGATTTATATCAAGGAGATGAGTCTCAGGTCCCCCAGAAAGACATACCTGGGTTGTGAAACTCTCAAGTGACTGTGAGAAGATTTACATCACAAAGGGGCAGAAAATGATTTACAACTCCAAGTTTCCTAAAGTAAATGCTCTAAGAAAAGGGAGGTCAGGGGCCAAGAGTCAGGAAGAAACATTTTAAGTTCAGCCAAGCTGAGAAGAATAAGGCCCTCATGAACAGTCTCAAGCAAACTGAGAGAGTTGATCACCTACTGGGTGTTAGATGTTCACTAAAGAACTTCACTAAAAGAACTTCACTAAAAATTTTCTATAGCTGAAATTTGGAATATTCACATTTAGTAAATTCTCATGTAAATCTTTGACTTTATCAGCTTTCACAGGCCTACCAAGGAAGTGATTTTATTTTTCCCTTGAAAGATAGCTATCTCAAAATGCGATAATGATTTTTGTTTTTGTGAAATTGTTCTTAGGAATATATATTTTTGGAGATTTTGTTGGATTGTATAAAAATGAAGACTTCATATCAGTGAAAAGCTTTAAACAAATCACCAAAAAGCATTTGAAGAATGCTTTCCATGATGTTTCTGCTGTACCAGAACCCTTAGAATATCCCATAAAAGTCTTTAATTTATTGTTACATATTTTACTAATTCATCTTCAGACTCATGATTATTTTAGACACTGAGTAAAATCAATAACAAGATTTTCTTCTTTTGAAACCTTGAATTATAAGAATTCTGCCACATTGTCAACCCTAATCATTTAAACTCTGATGATAAGTTCATAATAACTTGTATGTGGCTTGAAATGGAAGATCTATTGAAAGAAGCATTTTTGCTGCAATGAAAAATAAATCTTACAAGTTTCTAGATTAAAATGAATTAAGGTTTTATGTAATAACACACCGTAATGTTGAGCTATATTGTTCATTATTTTTAGTTTTAGGAAAGTTTTGAGCCCATATGTTCTAGATGCTAGATTCTAGAAATGCACTGAACCAAATACAGTACTGGAGACAAAAAGAAAACCATTTTCCGATGCCTGGGGCCAATTCATTGTTGGCTTGAGTCAGAGTGAAATGGGAAAGAGTCTAGATATTTTTGTAAAGAAACAAATAATAAATTGTCAATGTCAAAATGAGGTCAGTGACCTTCAACGTTTATCATATTAAAAGAAGGACCATCACTTCATCTGTAGCCTAACACCACATTAATTTTCTTCAGAGAGCAAAAGAATGAGTTGGTAATTCCAGAAGGGTTTTTATTTTCCTGCTAATTCCAGGAATTTTGCTTGTCTGTGATGACTGTGTCTCTGTGTGTTACAGTAACACTTCTGAGAGGCTATCCAGACTAAATAAAATTAGGAAAAGGTTACAGCTTAGGTGTGTTATATTGGATTTGAGAGAAAAATAGAAACCTGATCATATATAACAAAAAAAATTGGGGTAAGTAAGAATACATCGAAGTTGTGAATTTACTTTGGTAAATTTTTAGGAAAGGAAATATCATGTTGGAGGTCAAAACTCAAATGAGAGTCTTGTTTTTGTTTTTGTTTTCTTTTTAATTATGTGTTATTTCAGTTCAGTTCAGTTCAGTCGCTCAGTCGTTTCCAACTCTTTGTGACCCCATGGATTGCAACATGCCAGGCTTCCCTGTCCATCACCAGCTCCCAGAGCCTACTCACATTCATGTCCATCATGTTGCTGATGCCATCCAGCCATCTCATTCTGTGTCATCCCCTTCTCCTCCTGCCTTCAATCTTTCCCAGCATCAGGGTCTTTTCAAATGAGTCAGTTCTTCTCATCAGGTGGCCACAGTATTAGAGCTTCAGCTTCAGCATCAGTCCTTCCAGTGAATATTCAGGACTGACTTCCTTTAGGATTGACTGGTTGGATCTCCTAAAAATATTTGCTGACCATCTTCTAAGTGACTGGACATTGACAGGTACTATACAGATAAGAATGGTCTCTGAGGAAGCAATATTTAATAAATGTTAAATATGCATAATTTATACATATGTACAATTGCTCCAATAAGATTGAAACTTAATTTTTGTTCTTACAACATGGGTTCAAGTGAATTTGTCAGCAGAACAGTCCTCTTCCATGCCATCTTTCTGAACTAAATTGAGAGAGTCTCTGCTGTTTTCTAAATATGGCTTCTAGCTGGCTGAACTGGAGAAAAATTAGTAGTGGTAGGTGAGAGAGAAATCCAGGCACATTTAACAAGTCTGGCTTGAAAGTGAGCCAAATCTCATTTATTCAACTTGCATTGAATACAAGTGGTCACAGGATCCCAGCTAGATGCAAGGAAACCTAGGAAACTCTGTTTTGTACTTCTCATCTGAACTTCATAATATAAAAATGGAAATGTGCTTTTGGTGGACAGTTAGCCATTTCTTCTACTATCAAATATTACTTTATACCCACTCCCCAAGAAGGGAATTCAAAATCCAACCCACTTGCGGCATACAGTACAGAATCCAGGTGCTAAATCCTCATGTACAACATGGCATGTTCACTCATATTCCCTTGGCCAGAA
This sequence comes from Bos indicus, assembly GCF_029378745.1. Taxonomy (NCBI): domain Eukaryota; kingdom Metazoa; phylum Chordata; class Mammalia; order Artiodactyla; family Bovidae; genus Bos; species Bos indicus. The sequence continues at coordinate 20,942,699 of NC_091768.1, read as the reverse complement.
TTAGTCACTTGGTTGTACTTAACTGCAAGAGAGATGGTAAATGCACTGCTTCCTTTTCAAAACTGTTTTGGAGAGGGGAATACATGCTTTGGTTCATGGATCATTAGTCAAATCTGCTGCAAGTTGTGATTTGATAGGTGAGGAGTAAAAGATATTTGGGGGAGATTGGGTTGGCCTGGTTCTCATCTGAAGGGACATTTCCAGAAAAACAAATTGATAGAAGATGTCTTAAAGTGGAAAGATACTGTTTTGTTGATTTCAACATCTCAGAGTAGGTCACTCTGATGAAAAGATAGTGAGGAAAGATGAAAAGATGATGCTAGAGAGCTGACTAGAGACAAATCAAGAAAGGAGAGCTAACAAATTGGAACTGCATTCTAAATGTGGTAGTTTAGAATGTGTTTTAAGTAAAATAATGAAATATTGAATATTGTAACGGCTATATCAGCATGTTAAAAAGCCTCTTTTCTTGCTATATGGAGAATGGGCATAGGTTTAATGGTAGAAAGGAGAGATGATCATAGTAATCTTGATAAAATACTAAGGGATATGAAGAAGAACTAGGGAAGGATCCACTATCATGTGTCTCATTAAGCCATTAATTAGGCCCAGTATCCATCACTTGGACAGTCATACCTCTGAGAGACGTGAGAAATGGTTATCTAAAAACACAGGAAATGACAACCTTGGAGGCAAGGATCTCATTTGGACAAAGAGTACAACCTGTATATTCTTTTACTCTTTCCACATATACCTGATATATCTCTTTCCTTTGATTATCCTTTGTTTCTTCATATTAAAAATCTGCTCCCTAATTATTCCAACATTTTATGATGAAAAGGTATGTATATTAATATTTGTTTCTTAGTTAGAACTTCCCTTTATTATAACAGGGATTAGAGATCTCATGGAGAGTCTAGGAAAACAAATGTTTTCATGTTTCTGTATAATTAGGGCATTCAGAAAAAAAAGAAAACTGCAAATTGAATTGAAGACTAAGTCTTGAAAGGTTAAGAGATGACTGAAAAGTGAGCCATCTCAGAGAGATTTAAAGGATTTACCTTCTTGGTGTTTGTTTACATTTCAAAGGATAAAACCCTGAGCTGTCCTTTTACTTTGCGAAAAATTTTAAGCCATTAGGGAAGGAAGATTTCTTTCCCTGTCTCAGGAACAGAGGAGTACTGTAACTCAAATAAAGTTACACATTCATAGTTTTGGACTTCCTCTTCTATAGTATGAAAAAATCCTTTGCATGTATTACCATATGATCATTTGTCCCAATTGCTACGATCCTGAAGAAGGAGGAACAGGACATGGAGAACTAATCCAGTTATTGCTATATATGATAATATTTTGTCTCTGATCCAGAACACTAGTGTTGGCTTTCAGGATAGTATAAGAAAATATAGATATTTAAAATGTATCAGATTGATCAAAGATAATCCCTTCAAAGAATATGTACCACAGATGGATGGAAAATCCCTGAAGAAGAAACAAGAAAGAGTGGCATGCACCTCTAAGAATAGCATCTGTAAGAATCAAGTTCAGAACAAACTGAGACTTGTAAAACATAATAGGAACAATATTAAAGGATTTGTAGATGTTCCTTAAGCAAGAAGATCAGCAGTGAAAGGGAAGAGGCTGTAATATTAACAAAAGACAGACAGTAGTCTATTAACAAGGAAAATAACTTTTTTTTTTTTACTAAAACAAATTATAGTACACCAAATTCCCTCACTGCTTGATTGCTTGATTAGGGTAATAAATCAGATATAATGGAATTTATATAGGCAAGACATTTTTACTGTTACAGTAGTTTTATAAAAATTTTCAAAGATGGTATGGGGAGGGAGGAGGGAGGAGGGTTCAGGATGGGGAACACATGTATACCTGTGGCGGATTCATTTTGATATTTGGCAAAACTAATACAATTATGTAAAGTTTAAAAACAAAATAAAATAAAAGAAAAGAAAAAAGAAAAAAAAATTTTCAAAGAGCCTAGAATTCTAGAGTTATTGGGTGAAAGTGTGCCAGATTATAAAACTTTGCATTGCATTAATGATTAAGAGTGTCTTATAGAAAGTTAGCCACTGGTTTTTCACAAGATCGGATCCCATTTCACGTTTTAATCAAACTTGGCTAAAGATATATGTACTTTTTTGAAACTTGGATTATGATTCAAAATTACCTTTGCTAGGGAGGTCATAAAGTAGAAACTTAAATGTAACTGGTAAGTTCTCGCTTGGTTTCAGAAAGCTAGCTACAAATTGAGGAGCGCTGAATTAACAGAAGTTTAATTTGAACCTATTTTGAAATTGGGACTTAACATTTGTCATGAAATCTAGATGCTGAGCTTAATGACTGTGCCAGGGGTTTTAGTTTCAGTATCACCACTTAGTAGCCAAGGAGAGTAACCTGAGAATAGCAGCCAGGCTGTGGCCAAACCACGAAGCTAGATAATGGGACCCACTTGAGAACTAAGGACTTTTAGTTCAGAATGTACAACAGTGTACAAGGAGTCTCATCTACATAAAACAATATTATATTGACATTGAAAGGTCTTGTGTGTTGGGAAAACATAAAAATGAAACACAAACATCAAATGGTGTGTATTAATTAATTGCATTAATTGAATATTTACAAAAATAGCAGAAGTGAGGAAAATCACGGTAACAAACATTTCAAATCTGTTATCTTAATTGCTTGAATTAATTTTAAACATTAGAAGTATTGCCTTACAGACAATCAGTTTTTGGCTATGGGAGAAAATTCTAGATGTTAAGACATCTAGATGTTAGTAACATAGAGGAGATTTTGGAGTAGTAAGAGAAAAACTTTTCAACTCTGAAAAGGGTTTCTTTGGATAATGGAGAATGCCAAGTCCCTGAAAATTGTTCACGCCAAGACAGGAAAGTCATGTAACTAGAGATGGAATTGCTCTGAGATAACCCCCAAGACCTTGTCCAAATACAACTCATTATTTTATTAACTCAGGCAAGTCTATGTGGAGAAGAGGTGAGGAAGACAGCACTATTCAAATATTATGAAAATATTGAGTAAAATTTGAAAAGGATAATGTTAGAGTAGGATCTGGAAATTGTGTCTCTAGGAAGGTTTTTAGGACTACAAGAACCAATGGATTCTAAGTAAATTTTGCAAGAAAAGCACTGGAACTTGAAAAATAAAAACTATTTGAAAATAAGGTAAAATTTCAACATTAGTGCTTTCCCAGCATGACTGTAGAATCATGGGTCAAATTTTTCAAATCATTAGTATTCTTAAAATGTCTGTATCTGATGCTTGGGGCTGGTGCACTGGGATGACCCAGAGAGATGGTATGAGGAGGGAGGTGGGAGGGGGGTTCAGGATGGGGAACACGTGTACACCCATGGCAGATTCATGTTGATGTATGGCAAAACCAATATAATATTGTAAAGTAATTAGCCTCCAATTAAAATAAATACATTTAAATTTTAAAAAATCAATGTATCACTTAATATGTCACAAAATACAAATGAAATAGATTTTGCTCATATATATTCATGAATACATAAACTCTCACACATACATATGAGATATTACTCTGCCATATAAAAGCAAGAAATTCTGCCATATGTGACAAGATGAATGGACCTTGAGGTCTATGAGGTTTATGCCAAATGAAATGTCAGGCATAGGAAGACAACTACTGCAAGGTATCATTCCGATATGGTGTGGTTCTTTTTAAAAAAGTCAAACTCATAGAAACAAGAGTAGAAAAGTGGCTGCCAGGAGGTGGGCTGTGCAGAAGTAGGGAGAGGTTGGTAAAAGGGTGCAAACTTTCAGCTATAAGGTGAATAAGACCTGAGGATCTAATGTATAACATGGTAACTGTAGTTGATCACATGGTATTTGTATAATTGAAGTTTGCTAAGAAAGTAGAACTTAAAGATTCTCATCCAAAAAGGAAAAAGAGAGATAAGTGTGTGAGTTGATGAATGAACTAACTAGTGGGGGGGGATCCTTTCACAATGTATAATCAAATTTCAAATCACCACACTTTAAGTATCTTACAATTTTATATGTCGATTATTGCTCAATAAAGCTGAAATTTAAAAAACACCATAGGCTAGAAAATTGGTATAGCGACCGATTAGCAAATGGGTGTTTACTGAAGACGAAGGAGTGGACAAGATTGTCGAGAACAAATAAAGACTGAGAAGAGAAGATCTGGAGCCCATCCCCGCCACATCCCAACAATTTAAGACATAGGCAGAGGAAACATTATCTGGAAAAGAGCTCAAGAATAAGTGGACCAAAAATTGTCAGAAGTAAGAGGATAGAAATTGGTTGTGGTTGAAAACTTTAAGTGATTTGCTAAAGGTACCGTGTTAGTTTTCTAGGACTACCATTACAAAGTACCACGGGCTGTCTGGCGTCAACAACAGAAGTGTATCTTCTCACAGTTCTGGAAGCTGGTTGCTCATGTTTAAGGAGCTGGCAGGGTTGGTTTCTCCTGAGACCTCTCTCTCCTCATATTGCAGGTGGCTCTGTAGCTGTATCCTCACAAGGCCTTTTATGCATGATTGTTCCTGGTGTCTCTTCTTCTTCCTATCAGGACACAAGTCATATTAGATTAGGGCCCCATCTTTATGACTTTTTTTAAACTTTAATTAACTCTTTAAAGACCCCGCCTCCAAATATAGTTACTTTGGGGGTTAGGGTCCCCCCATATGAATTTGTGAGGGGCCAAGTGTGGTTCACCACAGATCCCTAGAGAGAAATGATGACTGTGGGGTTCACTTGCCAATTCACCTAGTGCAGTAGTCTTTCCATTACAGCACACTCCTTCCCTGTGTGATATTTGAATTGGAATTTATTACTAACTCCATCTAGGAAAGTGTAAGCTGTCTGTTTAATTTGTTCTGTTTATGTTTACACCTAAGAGTAATTATCAAAGCATGCAATTAATTGATGTATTAAAGGATATATGTGAAGAAAAAGCTCTATCCATCCATTTCCATGTGTATTAGCCTTTCAATTAGTTTTGGATGGCCCTTGCTAGTTATCTTTAGTGGAATGTACACCTTTTATAAACTGTATTGGATATAAAGCGGAGTCTCTTAAGAGGAATAAAGTCAAGGTGTTTAAGAGGAGGGAAGTCAAACACTAAAAATAGAGCTGGTAAAAAATAAGAGTGGAGAGAAGATATATCTGCAGGCATCATCTCTGCTTTATCCATTCTCCTCTCCTTTATTATTTCTCAGTCCTGTTTCACAGAAAAGCAGTGCTAGAGATTATATGGAGAAATGGTAAGCTAATCTATAAAGGATTGATGACAGGAAAGGGAGGAGTGGTCCCATTCTGTGATGCTACAGACTGTAAACAAAAAGCATTGACAGGTGACACCTTGGGGCACTGCTGCTGTTGCTGCTAAGTCGCTTCAGTCGTGTCTGACTCTGTGCGACCCCATAGACGGCAGCCCACCAGGCTCCCCTGTCCCTGGGATTCTCCAGGCAAGAACACTGGAGTGGGTTGCCATTTCCTTCTCCACCTTGGGGCACAGAGACTGACAAAATTAAAACAGTAAAGAAATCTTTCTGTTTCCTTAGTGGAAATTTCCTTTTTGATTAGCTCTCCCTTTTCTTATGTCCTCTGTTCCCTTTCAACAATCACTTTGATGAAAACGGCTAGAAAGGAGCTAAATTCCTTGATGGAGGAAAGAGCTTGCATAAAGATTTCTAATGCAGATGGAGATGAAGGCCAGAGGTATTAAGGAAGCAGTCAGTGTTTCAGATAATAATAGAAAGCCACATGTAAAGCACAGCCAGGAAATGACTTGATGTATTCGAGTGTTCAAACACTCATTTTCTTATTAAGAAACATGGTCTTTACTAGCCACAGGAAAAGCTCCTTGCTACTTTTGCCTGCTGGAATGTAGGATACACATTTCATTGGTCTCTGTTCCTGAAATCTGTGGCTTGAAACTTGGAGAGCAGAAAGGTCATTAGATTTAGCTGGCCTAAAATAATACTTCATGAACCAATTCCGATTGTCAAGTAAAAGCATTGGCTTGGGATCTAAAAACCTGTAATTCTTTGGAATGAATTAATTGACATCTTTTTAAAATGTTAAATTTATTTGCAACATTTAGGAAAATGTGTAGTCTCCATGAACACAGGACTGCCTTTTAAGTGAAAGATTTTATTTTAAGCCTGATATTGAACGTTAAAAGACATTTTGCCTTTTGCGTAATTTGATAAATTTGACATGATTATCAGAAGTTATCCCCCATCCGTTATTTCTGTCAAGGCATGAGATTTTAATATTTGGTTCGCCAAGCAAAATTTTCACAAAAGGAGTTGAAACCAACCCCAATGTTGAGACATTCCTACCTGTTTACGTATTCCAATATATTCCTGGATATATATGGCAATCACTCCTCCACTTTACCTGTCAACCAATGAGATCAGAATTGGTTCTAAATTAAGAGAATTGTTGGATGTAAGGAAAATATTATTTTATCTATGGATCATTAATGATGTTCAGGACAGACTTTTTTTTCATGCATGATTTCTCATTGGTGTATTTGTAATATATGTCTCTGAGCTGTATGCCGAGGACAGGTAATGGGGAACCATGGGCTGGCCCTGGTGGGGAACTCCCTGCTCATTTAAAGAACCTTTAGTTGATCTTAGTTGCTTCAGACTCTCCATATTTCAAATGCAGTGGCCATTCTTTCTACCTGATAAAAAATGTTTTCAATAATCTGTATATAAACCATGGAGTCTTGATGTAAATTTTTCTGTCAGACAGACGTGGGTCAAGGAAGACATAGAACTTGACTTCTTGGAGCACTTGGCCAAAGGTCACCATTTGTTTAAATGCTGTTGATTTTGCAGGTTGTAGGACAATTCACTGTTTGATATTTCTTAAGTCAGCATGTCCTCATAGATGTACATATGAATTATGAGCATAACTAGGACAATCATATATATTAATATCAGGGAATATATATGAATTTGTTGTTATTGTTTGTTTGTTTGCTTGCTTGTTTTAGTATATTTATTTTACTCCTCTGCTCAGGGAAAGATCTAAAGACATTTGTGCTGAAGCCTGGCTGGCTGTTAGCATCACCTGGGAAGCCCTTAGAAACTCTGATGCCTGAGATCCACCCCCAGAGATTCTGATAGTGTTGGATTAAAGCAATGGTATTTTTAAGATCTCCAAGTATTTCTAGTGTGTACCTGGGGTTAAGAGTATTGCCTTTGGCCATTGTGAAAAGTCAGACCTCTTAGGTCCCATGGTAATGCCTACTTCTTGAATTTTTATTTTAGACTTAGAGCTACCTGAGTTTGAGTTCATGTTCAGCTGCCTACTACCTGGGAAGGGCCTTATTAGTTTCTAACACTCAGATTATTTTCTGCTAAAGATGGAAAATAATAGTAGCTATTTCATGGGACTGATGGTAAGATTAAATAAGATTCTGCAGGGGCTTAGCATAGAGTGAGACCTGAAGATATACCAGTGTTACTCCTGCTACTGGCTTGCATTTGATTAAAACTTCATTCTCATAGAACACAAATAGTTTTGAATGGTTCTCTTAGGGTAATGTTGCTAAGTAAAATGGAAGCCAGTAAAAATGGAGCAATCATTTTCTGCTCTGTGCTACATATTTTCAGTATATTTGTCTATGCTGTGCTGTGTTCAGTTGCTTCAGTCATGTCTGACTCTTTGTGATCTTATGGACTAAAGCCCATCAGGCTCTGTCCCTGGAATTCTCCAGGCAAGAATACTGGAGTAGGTCACCATGCCCTCCTCCAAGGGATCTTCCTGACCCAGGCATCAAACCTGGGTCTCCTGCATTGCAGGCAGATTCTTTAGCACTGAGCCAACAGGGTTGTCCATGTTTGTCTATATTATACAGTAAATTTGAAGTCAGGGTCCCAGTCCAATTCTTCTTCGTGTTTACAAAATATCTAGCCCAACCTTTTTTACACAAAGTAGTCACTCAAGACAAATAAGTGATTAAATGAATCAACACGTTATCAGTCTAACAACCCAGGCAGATCACATCTTATTTCACTAACTTCTAGTATCAGTAAAAGCATCACAGAAAGAAAAGTTTTGGTAGTTCTTATCACCCTATACATGGAACAACACACTGGTTCCAAATAGGAAAAGGAGTACGTCAGGGTTGTATATTGTCACCCTACTTATTTAACTTATATGCAGAGTACATCATGAGAAACACTGGGCTGGAGGAAGCACAAGCTGGAATCAAGATTGACAGGAGAAATATCAATAACCTCAGAAATGCAGATGACACCATCCTTATGGCAGAAAGTGAAGAAGAACTAAAGAGCCTCTTGATGAAAGTGAAAGAGGAGAGTGAAAAAGTTGGCTTAAAGCTCAACATTCAGAAAACGAAGATCATGGCATCCGGTCCCATCACATCATGGCAAATAGATGGGGAAAGAGTGGAAACAGTGACAGACTTTATTTTTCTGGGCTCCAAAATCACTACAGATGGTGATTGCAGCCATGAAATTAAAAGACACTTACTCCTTGGAAGGAAAGTTATGACCAACCTAGAAAGCATATTCAAAAGCAGAGACATTACTTTGTCAACAAAGGTCCATCTAGTCAAGGCTATGGTTTTTCCAGTGGTCATGTATGGATGTGAGATTTAGACTACAAAGAAAATTGAGCACTGAAGAACTGATGCTTTTGAACTGTGGTGTTGGAAAAGACTCTCAAGAGTCCCTTGAACTGCAAGGAGATCCAACCAGTCCATCCTAAAGGAGATCAGTCCTGGGTGTTCATTGGTAGGACTGATGTTGAAGCTGAAACTCCAATACTTTGGCCATCTGATGCAAAGAGCTGACTCATTTGAAAAGACCCTGATGCTGGGAAAGATTGAGGGCAGGAGGAGAAGGAGATGACAGAGGATGAGATGGTTGGATGGCATCACCGACTCAATGGACATGGGTTTGGGTGAACTCCGGAAGTTGGTGACAGACAGGGAGGCCTGGTGTGCTGCAGTTCATGGGGTCACAAAGAGTCAGTCATGACTGAGTGACTGAACTGAACTGAACTGATCATCCTATATGGGGCCTCCCAAGTGTCTTAGTGGTAAAGAATTTGCCTGCCAATGCAGGAAATGTGGATTTGATCCCTGAATTGGGAAGATCCCCTGGAGAAGAGAATGGGGATCTATCCACTCCAGTATTCTTGCCTGGAAAATTCCATGGACAAAGGAGCCTGGTGAGCTACAGTCCATGGGGTGGCAAAGAGTTGGATGCGATTGAGCATGCGTGCATGACAATCTTACATTGTGATTCTTCATTGTTTCTCCACGCTGAGAGTTTGGTGATAGCATGAACTCTGTCACTCTCTTTCCTAGGAAAATTTCTCTTATAGTAGAACCTCAATAAATACTTGTAACAGGATTGCATGAATTTACAAATAAATACTTGGGATATAAGCTCTTTCTCCTCCACCAAATGTTTTCTGAATTTAATGGTCCACATGAGTATTTTTGATGCTCAGGACAATTCCTTTCTGCATTGCAAAATTTAGTGTATCCATCAATGGTGTGGCTGCTTCAGAAGCAGTGTGCATATGTTTGTATGTGTGCATGCTTTATTTCCTAAAATAGATTATATCTTCCTCCAGAGAGGGGACCAAAGACTGCCCCTCTTTACATCCTCCAAGCTACTTAGCCAAGGTCTGGACATGCACTGAATGATGATTAATCAAAATTTTTGCTGATTGCTCTCTTCCCAAGCAGCAGAGGCAAACATGTTGTTATTGTTATCTTTTCCATTTTCCATTTCAGTTTTGTTGTATAGGGAAGCCTAAGAAACCCCCTTCCATGGGGAAATCTTGTACAAATTAAATCCTCATATCTATGGGTCAATGTGGGTGATGAAGGCTGCTTGGAGGAGAGGGAAGGCCCAGCCTGCCTCCAGGCTCCATCCTGCTCTGTGGCTCAGAGACCTCGGCAAGGAAGTAAACAGGGTCTAAATGAATTCTGCAGATGATACTAAAATGGGAAATGTTGGAATAATAACATGGGCCCTCACAAGGAAAATAAAATAAGGTTCAACTTGGAAAAAAGAACTAACACATCGAGGGGAAAAATAATTCAAAACACAGATTCAGCAGGCAGGACAGACTTGGAAAGCAGCACATACAGCAAGCTCTCCTACGGTCCAAAGTCAGGGTTGACATTTCAGTGTGTTCACTCTTCTTCCCGCCCCCCGCCCCCCCCATCACTGAAAGGTTGATGCTTTTCTATGGTTCTGATAAAATTTGAGGCTGAAATTTTCATATCCCAAACTGAACTCTTTTGATGTAGGCAGGCAATTGTAACTCGAAAAGATCTGACATAAATAATAAAATGGACAAGGGAAAAATCCAAATATTTATTTATAATGATAGCTTCTCAGAGCAGAACGAGGACAGATTATCTGGACAGAAACAGTAGGGCAAAGTACACTTTGCAAAATATTCATATTAATATTCCATCACAACTTCCACCACGTTAATGGCCACAGCACAGAGGCTCTTGCTTTCTAAAGAGATGAATTAAGGATGCTGTTCAGTGGTTCAGATGGGTAACCATTTGGATTTCTTCCTATATCTCCACAGTGTTACAAATAAGTGTACAAATAAGAATTTGTAGCATCATCACTGGCCCTTTTATAGCCTTCTGCTCTCAATTGTCAGTTACAGCACTTTTGCTTCTACCAAGGCAGAGTTAGAGAATGGATCCTTCTGTGGTTTGGGGATATATTGGTCTTATTATTAATTAAAACATTTTTTAGTATAAAGTTGTTTTAACACAATTGCACATATGATCCTCAAAAAATAGATCACAGTTTCAAACACTCTATTTGACCCCTATTATTTTTAATCATTTCAGCTCACCTTTACTAGCTCTTTCAACCTTAGATTCCATTCCACATCAACAATTAAAAGGAGTGAAAGAATCTCTCCCAAACAGATTTGGAATCTCATACAAATTCAGATTAGCATGAAAACCAGACAAAAAGAAGGGATGGGCTAAATATTTTAAGATTTTCATCATTAGACTCTTGCCTGATGCTCATTTGCTCTGATTTCTTTTAAGCCAAGGGTATGAAACTACAATTATTTTTCAGGTTTCTAAGAAAAAAAAATTGTTTACCATCATTATTTTAATAAGTAACAGTCCTTGTGTTTTCTAGCGGTGAGTAAATTCAGACAGAATGATAACAATATGTATTTTCATTCTCTTAAAGCATATTTTAGACAGGAACTTATCTGCCAATTTAAAAAAGTCTCGGGACTTCTACTTCTCACGAAAATAAGGTCAGTCAGTCAGTTTAGTCACTCAGTTGTGTCCAACTCTTTGCAATCCCATGGACTGTAGCATGTCAGGCTTCCCTGTCCATCATCAACTCCCAGAGCCTACTCAAACTCATGTCCACTGAGTTGGTGATGCCATCCAACCAGCTCATCCTCTGTTGACCCCTTCTCCTCCCAATCTTTCCCAGCACCAGGGTCTTTTCCAGTGAGTCAGTTCTTTGCATCAGGTAGCCAAAGTTTCAGCTTCAACATTAGCCCTTCCAATGAATAGTCAGGACTGATTTCCTTTAAGATGGACTGATTGAATCTCCTTGCTGTCCAAGGGACTCTCAAGAGTCTTCTCCAACACCACAGTTCAAAAGCACCAATTCTTCAGCTCTCAGCTTACTCTTTAGTCCAACTCTCACATCCATACATAATTACTGGAAAAACCATAGCTTTGACTAGACAGACCTTCGTTGGCAAAGTAAAGTCTCTGCTTTTTAATATGTTAAGTTGGTCATAGCTTTTCTTCCAAGGAGCAAGCATCTTTTAATTTCATGGCTGCTTTCCCTATGGCCTGAAACAACCAAAAATACACAAAATATGTGAGAAAAAATTTACAAGACATTGCACATCAGGCAAAGAAGAACACTCATCTCAGAGAGATGGGGGAAATGAGACGTACAACTGCTCTGCCATATTAATATGGGAGACTTTTCAGGTTGCAAAGCAGAGAGAAGGAACCCATATAGAGACTGGTAAACTACTTATATAAGAAGACAGTGGAAATTCTGGGGACAGTAAGGCAGCTGGAACACACAGGAAACAGTATTTTAGAAAAAAGAGAGTCAGGGAGAGAAATCTCTAGGTTGGAAAGGGTCCATCTTATGTATCCAATTGAGTGAAAGTGAAAAAGTAAAAGTGTTAGTCATTCAGTCATGTCTGACACTTTGCAACCCCATGGACTGACTATAGCCCAACAGGCTCCTCTGTCCATGGGATTTCCTAGGCAAGAATACTGGAGTAGGTTGCCATTTCCTTCTCTAAGGGATCTTCCCAACCCAGGGATCAAACCCAGTTCTCCTGTGTTGCTTGTCTTGATGGTGGGGAATAATTAGCCATAGGATCTAGACTATGTATCTCTAGTTAACTAAAGATAACTGTTCTAGTCTCACCTAACCAGTCTTAAAACCAGAACAATCATTTTTTCATGTAATTTAACTTTATTTTGAGATAAAGATCAACACTTGTGACAATGAAAAAATATTCAGCACTCAACAGAGTAAAATTTACAATGGTTAGCATTCAATAAAAAAAAATACTAGGTAATGATAAAGTTGTAAGATATCACCCATAACGAGGGTTGATTAATCAAAGACAGCCCAGAACTGATATAGATGTTAGACAGCTGATAAGAATATTAAGTAGGCATTATAAATAAATTGCATATATTCAAAAAGTTAGAAATATGGAAGATCTAAAAAAATTAAACTTCCTGAGATGAAAACTGCAATGTATAAAAAATATACTGGCTAAGATTAAATAACTGCAGATTAGACCTTAGATAATGCAGAAGAAAAGATAAGTGTATTTGATAGCACGGGAATAGAACTATCAAAGATGAAACACAGAGATATGGAAGCATCAATGAATTGCAGGAAAAATTCAAATGGATTAATGTGCATGTGATTTTCACTCTGGAAGGAGGGAGAGAATGGAGGGAGGCAAAAAAAAAAAAAATTAGAAAACTAATGGACACAGATTTTTTTTTTTAATTTGAAAATATCTATAAGTACAAATATCCAAGTAGCTCAATAAACCTCAAGCACAAGACATATGCAGAAAACTGTACTGAAACACATCACAATTAAATCACTAAAAACCAGTGTGAGAAATAGAAAATCTTAAATTTAATGAGGGAATATTATGTACAAAAAATAAAAATAAGGGTGAAAACATATGTCCTATTGTAAACAATAAAAATGAGACGACCGTGAAGCAACATTTAAAAAAATGCTGAGTAATATAGCTGCCACTCAAAACCAAAGGGAAATCAATGAAAATTTTTATGAAAAGAAAAACAAGCTAAATAAAACCTAAATTTAATTATTTGAGAAAATCAATGAAATTAATAAACCTCTAGCCTGAGACATCAGGAAAAAAGAAAGAGGATACAAATTAGCAATACCAGGAATGAGAAAGGTCACATCAGTACAGGTTCCACAGATACGAATGGATAAGAGGAGACTATGGGCAACTTTATGTGCGTAACTACAACAAATTAAATGAAAGGGACAAATTCCTTGAAGGACACGAACTACTATATTCAGCTCAATTAAAGCTAACTCAAAAAGAAATGGATAATCTAAACTATACCTACTAGAAAAACTGAAATTTAGTTGGAAAAAAAAAAAAAAAAAGCTCTACACAAAGAAACTGCAAGAGTACCTGGCTTCTCTGGTACACTCTACAAAACAATTGAAGAGAAGGCATTATGTTAAGTGAAGTAGGTTAGACAGAGAAAAATAAATTGTATGTGGAATCTAAAAAAGTTTTAGAATTTATGTATTCTTAATATTTTTCATTTTGAGTGAAGCGAATCTTAATATTTTTCATTTTGAGTGAAGCTAGACATATCAGAAAACTCAGCTAAACAACAAAATTGTGCTCTATTTTATCAGAACAATAACTGGAATTTTAAAGAAAAAACTTTAGAATCTGATACAGCGAACGTGACTCTTAGCTATGTGACTTTGGGAAAGTAATTTCTTCACTCTGTGTTTCAGTTTCCCCTTCTGTAAAACATGGATTATAATCAAACTTAGCCTAATAAGATTGTTATATAAATTGAGGAAATCAGAAATGAAAAAGACACATGTACCCAATGTTCATTGCAGCACTGCTTACAATAGCTAGGACATGATAGCAACCTAGATGTCCATCAACAGATGAATAGATAATGAAGTTGTGGTACATATGCACAATGGAATATTACTCAGATACAAAAAGGAATGCATTTGAGGCAGTTCTTTTTTTAATTAAAAAAAATTAAATATGTTCTAAATGAGGTGGATGAAACTAGAGCCTACTATACAGAGTAAGTCAGAAAGAGAAAGACAAATATCACATTTTAATGCACATATATGGAATCTAGAAAGATGGTACCAACAATCCTACCGGCAGGGCAGCAAAGGAAACACAGACATAAAGAAGAGACTTTTGGACTGAGTGGGAGAAAGAGAGAGTGGGATGATTTGAGAGAATAGCATTGAAACATATACATTCAGATCAGATCAGTCGCTCAGTCGTGTCCGACTCTTTGCGACCCCATGAATCGCAGCAGGCCAGGCCTCCCTGTCCATCACCAACTCCCGGAGTTCACTGAGACTCACGTACATCGAGTCAACGATGCCATCCAGCCATCTCATCCTCTGTCATCCCCTTCTCCTCCTGCCCCCAATCCCTCCATTAGCATACACAAAAAAGATAGCCAGTGGGAGTTTGATGTATGATGCAGGGCACCCAAAGCCAGTGGCCTGCGACAATCTGGAGGGATGGGAAGGGGAAGGAGGTGGGGGGGCGGGGTCTTGGAGGAAGGGGACACATGTATGTCTATAGCTGATTGATGTTGCAAAAACCATCACAATATTGTAAATTTATTATCTACCAATTTAAAAAAAAGATATGTAATGAGTATTTAGCACAAGATATGAATAGAGTTTACACATTGGTTCTTGTTAGTATATTGATGTATATATCCTGGATCCATCTAAAACTCTCCAAAATCTATGGATGTACCTTGCGTCATTGGTCTCTGAGGTCTCACAGGAGATGCCAAGGATCTATTCGTGGAAATTAGATGTAAAGCTTACTCTTCCTTCCATCTTTGATGATATGGCCACATCCACTTGAGATATGAGTTGTTATGTTGATGGAAGGGAAGCAAACGCTGGGAATGAGTGAAATGTTGAAAAGAGAGATGAGGCCTTGTGGGACTACAAAAGTATTTGTCAGAATGTAACCTTTTCAGCCAAGACCATAGATACCTCTAGTTTCATGGTGTTTGCATGCATGAGAATATCAGCCCTAACTCTTTTTTCCACTCAAAACTTCTAAAAAATTGGAGTAGTAAAAAGAGGTGGACTCAAAACCTTCAAATTATGTGTAAATTACTTTCTTTGCTTTCTCATCTGATTTTTTAAAAAAATTTCCCCAACTAAAGAAAGAAGGCCAACAAAAAGATTTTTATTGTTATTATTATTACCACTATTACTATTACAGGTTAGTTATTGATTACCACTATGAGTTAGACATGATGCTAGACAGTTTTGTTATTCCATTTATCTTCATAAAAATTAATCCCATAGAGTTGTTAGTCTATTTCTCATTTATAGATGAGAAAGCTGAGGCTTGGAGATATGAACTAATTTGTCCAAAGACATACAGCTAGTAAATATCATATATGGGCTATGATCTCAATTGTCTGAGCATAGAGTCCATGTGTTCCTGCTATGGAATGCCTTCAAGCATTCTGTCTCTGAGGTTAAGATGGTTTAAAAATCAAGTTCTGAGAATCATATCTTGATTTTGATATTACTTCTGTAATGTCAAACAAATTAAATAAACTCAAGTTTTCTCAACTGTCCTATTTATTCTACTGTTTTGTTACAAGGGAAAAATGCAATTCAATTCTGTAAATTACACTTTTAAGAATTTACATCTTACATATAGTGTTGCTTCCTTACCATCATGATTATGATTTTATAGCCCATATTAGTTAGTGTTCAGGTAACTTCAGAACAATTATTTTAGTAATTAAAGTAAGCATCATGTTTAATTTAAGTTAGAACTTAAGAATAATCATAGATTTTTAATGTTGCCTTAATTACCAAAAGAGAGATTCCAGTTTGATCACAAAGATCATAGAAATGCATAGAACAAGCTTTAAGACAGTCAATGTGTGTCTTATCAGGAAAAAACAGGCAATCAATTTATTACCATTTATCACTTACACTAGCTTCCATGGCAGTTTGAAACTTCTCAACAACAAATCTTAACACATTATTGACCAGAGACACATATTAATACATCTTTGGTTACCCAAATGTTATCGACCAGAAATGTTTCAATATTCACTTACATAACAAATCACTAGTCAGAGGCATTAGTTTCTGCAAAAATACCCCAGTTGACAATGTGTTAATAAATATATAAAAAGATATATCTCATTATGATAAGAAGACATATGATATGTGTATATTGTAACTTTCCTTAAGCACAGAGAATCAGATTTTAGAGTTCAGGTCATGCGACATTGATCAGATTGAGGTATCTGTAGAGAAATAGTAGGAGATGAAGTTACAAATGGATTTTAAGAACAGGTTGCAAGAATCATTAGTGTAAGTCAAAGAATTTGTAATTTTCAGTGTGACATTGGGAAACCAATAAATATATCTAACTAAAGAAGGTACGTGTTAGAAATCTGCAGTTAGAAATACCAGCAATACATCAGAAAATTTCAAATAGGGGAGGAAACTGAAGGCAAGATAAGTCCAAGTTGCTGTTTAAAGCTTTGGAATTTAGATAATGGTGGCCGAGAGGAAACTGAAAAGAAATGAATTAAAAATGACAAATCATAGTCAACTTTGTTTAGTGAGGGTTGAGTTTGCAAAGGAAAATTTGAATTTCATAATCTGAAAGAATAGGCATTTCAAAAGTAGAAGTTCAGCAGTTATCTGAAAGTAAAGTCAGTTTTGAAAGAAATGCTTAAGCATGGAGTATGTGAAGTCATTACAAGATAACAAGAATAGTTAGTTGAACAAAGCTATATAAAAATAGAGCTGGAACCTAGGAGAAATTTTAGGATTAGGCTAATAAATTCGAGAATCATTTACCAAAAGAAGATATATTTTCAAAGAATGAAAATTGAGAGTAAAGATAAGAGACTTGAGTCAAAATATAACTTATATTTCTATATAAGAGAAATGAATAAGCACATAATATAGAAAAGCAAAGGCCAGAGAAGTAACCAAAGAATATCATATACATATATGTGTGTGTGTGTGTGTGTGTGTGTGTGTGTGTGTGCATGTATACATGTTCAGTCACATCCAACACTTTGTGACCCTGTGGACTGTAGCCCACCAGGCTCCTCTGTCCATGGGACCCTCTAAGCAAGAATACTGGAGTGAGTTGCCATTTGCTTCTCCAAGGAATCTTCTAGACCTTGGAATCTAACCTGTGTCACCTGCATTAGAGGTGGATTCTTAACTACTAGGCCACCTGGGAAGTTCCACATTAAATATATATTGTATATTAAATATACACAATTTGAATGTATATATTTATGGCTATTATATATATGAAGACCTAGAAAAATAGACTAAAAATGCAGATGGAGAGGTGGATAAGAATTGTATTCTTTGTGTTCAGACAAAGAATTGGATAAACCAAAAGGATAAAGACTAGCAGAAAATGTAAAGAAGAATATTTTAAATTATTAAAATAATTGATCATGAGAAAGTAGAGAAATAAATATTTATTAATGGTCCATCATGTCTGGTTTATGCTTTGGACCTTGGGCTACAGAATAGAAAACAGAATATTCATTAAAGGATGTTTCTTTCAAGAATAATTCCATGGACAGCAGAACCATCCTATAAGTGACTCAGAAGAGATATTAATGGAGAAATTCGCTCAAGATAGATGAGCCAAGTTTTCATTACAGTTAAGGAATTTCCAAAACCCAATTACCACAGTCCATAAATATTTCATCCAAGTTGTTGGGTGTAGTTAAAACAATGAACTGAAGCAGCAGAGACATCACACCTTACTGGTAGATTTTGAGACAGAGTGATATCATGACAATGTACATGAAATATGCATTCGATGCAAAAGTTAGATCAGAGTTCAAAGTCAGTCTCCACTACTTACAACCAGTTTTCATTTAATTCTTATTAAAATAAGAGAATTATGATAAAAAGTAGCTATAATAACTGTTTTGTGATTATGACATTGAATGACATAATAATAATGTCATAATGACATTCCATGAAATGGAACATAGAAATCAAGCTAATCTTAAAGCTTGAAAACAATGAACCAAAAACAGATCATGTTATATAGAGGAGGACAGCAACTTTGCCTAAATTAAGTCATAATCTTCATATATGAATGCTTCCTATATGTCTTTGAACTGAGAGAGACGACCCAATGATATTCAACACACACTGTGGAGGTTTACCATTAAAGCTTAAGTACATCCAGGTGATGTAATAGAACAATTTCTATTCTAGGAGATCAAAAACATGTCATAAATTAAACCAGGCACTGTTGTTGCTTATAAGGTCAAAATAAATACATAAAAATTGACTATATAGCACTGGAGACTTAGCTAAGGCTGCGGTTGAAGGAGGTTATCAAAGTCTGCTTGTTAGGAAGAATGAATATCACTAAGATTTTGCTTTGTATAGTGGTTCATTTTATAAAGAGAAAATTTATATTCCTAGAATTCCACCTGAGTATACAAAACTGGGAAAATTAACACCTCACATCAAAAAGAAAAGAAACGATTCAAACTGGCAACCACAAAGCTGACGATGAAAGGTTTACTTGCAAGTTTGATCTCTGCCTTGTGTACTCTGGCCTCACAAACATTACAGTAGCACCTCCTGGGTAAAATAAAGAAATGTGATTTAGAGTCCACACATTCTTTTCCCACTTAGACTCACATTCAGTTGCTCCTTGGAGGATATTATATGACATCGAGTGTTCATTGCTGCATTATAAATGGGAGAAAAGTGAAAGAGGGGAAGAGCAAACTAAAACAAGAAGTTTTATGTGTTTAAAGTTCAGGTTTGGCGCCTCAGTAACTATAGTTTTAGCTCTGAAAACAAATCTTCTGTGGTCTTGCTGATACACGGCTCAAGGATTATACGTAATATTTATCTTAAACTTTAAAAGCATGTGCGCACACACACACACACATATACAGCTGACTTACCATGAATTACTTGAATAAAGACCAGAGAAAGCATTGGTATTTGAAACGCATATAGACACTAAATTCTAAAGAGTTAAGCTATGGCTATGTAAAATGAGAAATTTGGGATTAACATATACACACTGTTGCATATAAAATACATAAACAATAAGGGCACTATAGCACAGGGAACTATACTCAATATCTTATAGTAACCTACAATGGAAAAGAATATAAAAAGGATATGTATATGTATATCTGAGTTATGTTACTGTATACACTGGAAACTAACACAACATTGTATAATAAATTTAACTATACTTCAATGAAGAAAAATACTATCACTATGTATCCAAAAAGAGACATTTATTTGCTATACCACCTATTCTTTAAACTTCTGGTGTCCAAAGACTAGAGAGACATCTAAATTTAGTTATATATCAAATCCATTGAAAAATCCATGGACATTACAAAACATTCCATTGCCAGCAATAGGCATTTATATCTCCAACTACTTTGTGGATGAGGACTTAGTCTTAGCTGCCCACTAATGCAGCAGGTGAAAAGACACATATGTCTTCTCCACGTGGAAAGTTTAGGAACAGAGTTTCACAGATTGATGTGCAAAACTAATGCTATAGACAGTTGGAGATGAGCAACTCCCTCTATAAAAAAATTTTATTTTTACTAATCAAGTCATATACCTTGCTGAAGAGTTTTATGATTTAATATAATCTGTTTGGGCAACTTCTTCTGTAGTTAAGGTAGGGTATCGTTGGAAAAGACCTTGATGCTATGAAAGATTGAGGGCAGCAGGGGAAGGGGGCAACAGAGGATGAGATGGTTAGATAGCATCACAGACTCAATGGACATGAATTTTAGTAAACTCCGATAGTGAAGGACAAGGAAGCCTGGTGTGCTGCAGTCCATGGGCTTGCGAAGAGTCAGATACAACTTATGACTGAACAACAACAAATCTTTGGTTGTACCCGGTCTGCAAGATTTCCCCCCAAAATGCTGGAAATGTAAATAAGTATTATTCATTTACAATGGGGCATAAACAAATATAGGATTAAAATATATGACAACCTGTATATTTTTCTAGGGCTGTCATAAAAAAGTACCACAGCTGGATGGCTTAAACAACAGAAATTTATCATCTCACAGTTCTGGAGGCTAGAAATCCAAGGTTGAATGAACTGTTGGCAGAACTGGTTCTGTCTGAGGGCAGTAGCTGCAGGCATCTCCTGGTTTGTGTCTTTACATTATCTTCAGTCTGTACATATCCCTGTGTCCCAATTCCCTCTTCCTATGTGGACACCAGTCATATTGGATTAGGAGTCCACCCTACTCATCTGAACTAATTACATCTCCAACAGTTTTATTTCCAAATAAAATTACATTCTGAGTCACTGGGGTTTAAAACTTCAATTTATCAATTTTGAGGGGGATACAATTCAACTTGTAATACAACCATGAACATGAAGTTAAAGAGTACTGAAAACTATACAACATTTCTTATTACCCTATTCTTCTAGGTTGACAACAGTCATAATTTATATGTTCCTAGATTTATACGTTGCCTGTGGAAATTATTAAATCCAGAGAGAGACTTGTACTGTTAAAAAGAACAAGAGCAAGAGAAATCCTCAAAGACAAAAACAAGCTATCAAGATGTGTTAGACTAGTTTTTATTTAATGGCTCCCAAAGGCGTGTTAACAATTACTCATGAAAAGCCTTTAGTAGCACTTGGGATATCTGTAAGATAACTAATGGATGTGTAAACCTGGTTTTGGCTCAAACCTGTTGCAGACATGCAGACATATTTAGCTCTCTATAGCACTAGCTAACTTCACTAAGGTTTAGTAAATACTGGTAACTACTATAGTCTCTTGACTTGGACTTTTCTCACTACCATGGTACAAAAGATGTTGCTATTATACTTGCCCTACCTCCAATTAAGGCAATATGTCTTGGAGAGGTTCAATAATTCAGTGATGGACATATAGCTTGTTTGGCGGTACTCAAAACTCCTGAAATGCTTCAGATGTTAGATATTACAATATTTTAGACAAAACTAGGAATATATACATTCTTTTCTAGCTATCTCTTGATTGAGCAAAGTATGCAATCCAACACTTACTTTTCCAGATTGCAATAGTCCATAAACCATCTTTCCAAGCATAAGAGGCAAAAAAAAAAAAAAAAAAAAAAAAATAGGGCAAGTTAATTCCCCAAAAGTAGTAAATTTCATTTTCCCTTTCAAAGTAAACGACTAAACAACCCAAACCTACATAATTCATGTGAGTGATAAAATCAGATTACATAAACTGCAGCTTAAAAGGCTAGAATATAGAAAGATAATTCTTTTGAATGAGGAGGGTGGGTTGGTGGCTATGGTAGAGATTGCTTGCTAGTGCTCGCCCATATCCAGCTGTCCTCTCTCTCTCAACCATTTCCTGCTTTCAAGTATTAGATGAGACGCTGTTACAAGTTTTAATCAAAAAGCTGGGAGTAGAAATGGTTATATCACTTCTGGGCTAAGACGCAAAAAGCTCATGCTTAACTCTCTGGAGCTCACATGCCCTAGAAGCTATTTTCCCTATCATTCTGGATCCTGCATTACCATTTGAAAAGTGGCTCTAGTGTGACATCTGTAAAGGACTTTGTATGTGTCAGGCCACTAAACATCTGGGGTGTTTTCTGTCACCAGTGTGTGCCGGCATAGTCACTTCAGTCCTAGCCAGATCTTTGTAACCCTATAGACTGTAGCCCGCCAGGCTCCTCAGTCTGTGGGATTTTCCAGGCAAGAATACTGGAGTGGGTTGCCACTTCCTCCTTCAGAGGATCCTCCCCAGCTAGGGACCAAACCCACGTCTCCTGCATCTCCTGTGTTACAGACAGATTCTTTACTACTGAGCCGTCAGAGGCATAGCATAATCTAATCTACCCTGACTAAAACAGACGCACCAAGAGTTTCATTTTATTTGTCATTTTTAAGCTTCCTTAAGATTTGTCAGAAAATTGAATAATTCCACCTGGACAGTCACAGAGCTACAACACACAGGTGACTTAGAGAAACCAGATTGGCAGCACAAAAAAGGAAAAGGAAAACAGAAGAGGGCTGCTTGCATGGTATGAAATCCATTCTTCACTTCACAACAGCCTTAAACATATGGGACAGATGGAGGAACAAAGTGCCATCAGGAAGTTGCCAGCTTTGACATTCCTGGGACAAAAACGCTTCCAGAAGGGCATAACTCCACAAGCCTTCAAAATCTGGAGGATTAATTCACTTCATCACCCTCATCAAACGTTAGGAATCATACGACGTTCACTAGGATAAAAACTGATGGAGAAAACAGGGACTATGCCGATGCTTTGTTGCAAAGGAGGTATTTTATTTTAGCTTTAGAATTTTGCACAAAACCATGAAAAAGAAATTTTTTGAATTGAAGAAATAGTTGTTCTAAAACTATTTATATAATCATCTATAAAGACTATAAAATTTCAGATATTATGATCTTGGACAGAATGTATTTGTTACAAGCTGAATATTTGCTGAAATATTTGAACTGAATTCTCAACTAACATGGCAGGGTCTGGAGTTTTGACTGCCTTTGACTCCTAGCTATTCTGCTTAATAGGACTAGGACTTTGGACACGTAAAATGTTTTGCTTCTTATAAAATGAGAAGTATTCCCACATTATATTCGGGTAAGGGTTAAAGGATGCTTCTATATGACTATCCATTTACCACAGGGTTGGATGCATAAAATGTAAACAATGCTTTATAATGAGTAATATTAGTGTAAAGAATGAACATAAATAAAATTAAATTTAAATGTCTCACAAGTGATTTGTAATCTGCAATTTGAGCAGGAGTAGATATACTGTACTAGTGAACAGTTTAGGCTTTAGGGTTTGTCTGCTGCTGTGGCTACGTCGCTTCAGTCGTGTCTGACTCTGTGCTTTCCCATAGACGGCAGCCCACCAGGCTCTGCCACCCCTGAGATTCTCCAGGCAAGAACACTGAAGTGGGTTTGTTACTGGGCTCAAATCTCTGTAATACAACTTTTCATCACTGGGTGAAAAAATGAGTAAACTTGGGTAAATTACTAACTTGCTCAATTCTTCAGTTTCTTCCTTTGTAATACAGACCAATGTAGAGGAATGTGAGAAATAAATGTGAAACCATGAAAGAGCCTTTTATCACCAAATTACTATTTCCAAAACTTGAGGGCTATTGTACATACATCATTGATATTTAAACTGTACATTGTACATTGACATTTAAATTGTTTTTATTAAAACTAAGTACAAAAATGTTTATTTGATATTATGTTATGCTAAGTTGCTTCAATCATGTCCGACTCTTTGTGACCCCATGGACCGTAGCCCACCAGGAGCCTCTGTCTGTGGGATTCTCCAAGCAAGAATACTGGAGCGGGTTGTCATTCCCTTCTCCAGGGGAAATTCCGGATTCAGGTCTCCCACATTATAGGCAGATTCTTTATCATCTGAGCCACTAGGGAAGCCCGATAGCATGTTATAGTTATTCCCAAAGATAACTAAGATATAACATTTGATAATACATAAAGCCAGTACTCAAAATAGTTTATTTAAAAATACGGAAAATTACTGTATGCTTTAATACTTACAGATCGATTATAAAAAGAAAGTTAATACTTTCTATATAATAGCTGCAATATTTTTTATGGCTCTTAAATATAGTGAAATCTTTTCACAGTAAAAGCCTTATTGAATACATTAAATGAAATGAAATGACAGTTAAACAAATTTTTTTGCATTGTTCAGCATTTCAGATAGTTATAGAATGGTGTTGAGACAATACACGTAACTGAAATAAATGATATTTTATTTGGGAAGAATTTTTTTTTTTAAGAGTAAAGTTCGAAGCACAGAGCAGGGGTGAATGCAACACATCTTGCCATGATTTTTCTCTTTGTTTAGGCCAGATGCTGTTAAAGTAGAGAAAGAAGCTAGAAATCCCATTTATAGTTGGGCCACTAATCTTTTTGACTAGGGAAAGACTCTCTAAGTGCCCAGGTAAATATGTACATGCCACCTGTGTCCCTGCTGCTTCCGTTTAAGAAGATGTTCATACAAAAGAAAAGAAAATGTTTATAAACATAGAGTTGTCTTTGTTCATGACCTCAGTTGAGCATCTCTACACAGCCCCAGGAAGGAAGAAAGAAGCATTAGCAAGATGCAAGGGTTCCTAAATATGCTCTTGTTCACTGTGACCCCCAGAGTGGCTCTCCTCTATGCATCTTAAATAAAATAGTAGTTTTTTTAATTGTAGAAACCAATAAAAAAAATTAATGGACTTCTTAAAAGCCATTTCATAGCTGACTTGTTTAACGATAATGGGCCAAGAATAAGCATGCATACGCTGAGATCAAGGCTGCCCTGGCCTCTCATACTCACTGTCAGGGGTCCTGAGTGTCAGCTGTTTTTCCCAGAAGTCCACGCCAAGGGGTAACTGAGAGTCAGTAGCTGTCGGTAAACTGGTCCTCAGCCCTGCGGAGGACACAAGTTTTGACCTTCACTTTTTATTGGAGTATAACTGTTTTACAATTCTGTGTTAGTTTCTGCTGTACAACAACATCAATCAGCTAAATAGACATATATACCCTCCCTATGGATCTTCTTTCCCCCAACACCCCATCCCACACCTCTAGGTCATCACTGAGCACCGAGCTGACTTTCTTGTGCTATACAGCAGCTTCCCACTAGCTATCTATTTTATACATGATAGTGTATATATTGGGCTTTTCTGGTGGCTCAGTTGGTAAAGAATCCACCTGTAATGCAGGAGGACCTGGGTTCGATCCCTGGTTTGGGAAGATCCCCTAGAGAAGGGAAAGGCTACCAACTCCAGTATTCTGGCCTGGAGAAGTTCATGAACTCTATTTTACACATGGTAGTGTATACATAGACCATAAAGAAAGTTGAATGCTGAAGAACTGATGCTTTTGAATTGCGGTGTTGGAAAAAAACTCTTGAGAGCACCTTGGATTGCAAGGATATCGAACCAGTCCATCCTAAAGGAAGCCAGTCCTGAATATTCACTGGAGGGACTGATGTTAAAGCTGAAACTCCAATACTTTGGCCACCTGATGTGAAGAAATGACTCATCTGAAAAGACCCTGATGCTGGGAAAGAAAGGCAGGAGGAGAAGGGGACAACAGAGAATGAGATGGTTGGATGGCGTGACCAACTCCATAGACATGAGTTTGGGCAAGCTTTAGGAGTTGGTGATGGACAGGGAAGCCTGGCGTGCTGCAGTCCATGGAGTAGCAAAGAGTTGGACATGACTGAAAGTGAAAAGTGAATGTGGAAGTCGCTCAGTTGTGTCCGACTCTTTGCAACCCCATGGACTGTACAGTCCACGGAATTCTCCAGGAATTGCTTCTCTCAGAATCTCCCGCAGTGCAGGCAGATTCTTTACCAGCTGAGCCACAACACTGTACATATGACAATGCCACTTCCCTAATTTGTCCCACCCCACTCTCCCCCGAACCCTGTGTCCACAAGTCTGTTTTCTACTTCTGCATCTCTATTCTTGTCCTGCAAATAGGTTCAGTTCAGTTCAGTCGCTCAGTAATGTCCGACTCTTTGCGACCCCATGAATCACAGTACGCCAGGCCTCACTGTCCATCACCAACTCCCGGAGTTCACTCAGACTCACATCCATGGAGTCAGTGATGCCATCCAGCCATCTCATCCTCTGTCATCCCCTTCTCCTCCTGCCCCCAATCCCTCCCAGCATCAGGGTCTTTTCCAATGAGTCAACTCTTTGCATCAGGTGGACAAAGTATTGGAGTTTCAGCTTCAGCATCAGTTCTTCCAATGAACACCTAGGACTAGTCTCCTTTAGGATGGACTGGTTGGATCTCCTTGCAGTCCAAGGGACTTTCAAGAGTCTTCTCCAACACCACAGTTCAAAAGCATCAATTCTTCGGCGCTCAGCCTTCTTCACAGTCCAACTCTCACATCCATACATGACCACAGGAAAAACCATGGCCTTGACTAGACAGACCTTTGTTGGCAAAGTAATATCTCTGCTTTTCAATATGCTATCTAGGTTGGTCAGAGTATGCCATTTTTCTAGATTCCTTATATATGTGTTACTATATACTTGTTTATCTCTTTCTTTCTTCACTTTGTTTGACAGACTCCAGGTTTATCCACATCATTTCACCACCTGCAGTCAAGAGCAGGTCCACCCTAGGGACTAACTATGCAAACCTATCTTCCTTAGCCTCCTTAACTCCATCTCCAGGAGTTACAAAGTCATCTAGTCATCTCATATTTACATTTTACCCTTCCTCGTTAACTGCCAACTCCACCCAGATCAGCCTAGTCAGTGGTGCGGCACTAGCCCCTTCAAACTTTTAGGCCTTTTTAAAGTTCAGTTCCAGAGGTAGAGGGCAGCTCTCACTTTCTTCCCCTTTTCTTCTGGCCTTTTCTTCCCCTTCTCCTATCTTCTCCCCTTTAGCTCCTCTGAATCCCTTCTACTGCACCCTCTGGAACACATAATCCAGTGCTATGGGAATTCCCTTTGTTTCCAATTATTTCTATAATGTTCTTTCCATGCTCTGACTCTGATACAAACCTAGCTCTTCCCTTATGTACCTAGCTCCCCTACAACTTTCCCTGCTATACAGAGATTGCTAGCACTTCAGCGCTTGTCCGATGGGACCTGGAAGTGGGGTTCACATCCTTGCTCTTCATTGCTGCTCTCAGACCTTTCTGCCTCCCTCCCCCTAAGAATTAAACCTGCTTTAACTGTCGTATCATCCATTCATACCATCTACAAGACCATTTTTGCTGTGTGTGGTTCTTTCATATTTTTTTTTCTCCCTTATGTTTTCTCATGATTTTATCTTGCAGCTCATTATCATCAGTCTCTCCAACATTACTCCTGTGTATATTTTTATAGGTTTAAGATTTAATCTGATGCTCCATCTAACATCTCATCCTCTCTTTTCCATGAATTCCTCTCCTACAATGATCTTATCCTCTACACATTCACAATGACCAACTCTCGTGGGTCACTCCCCAGTTCTTACCAATTCCAATAACTGCAGTTCCTTTATGATCTCAGTTGCGTGGTTCCCATTCACTGACCACTGATTTCTACCTCTCTATCTCATTTTCTATAATACACTGACTCCAAAATACTTAGAATGCACTGGCATCTCCAATCCACTGATTCTACTGCTTTTTCACTATCCTTCATCTTCATTTGTTCTCTATTCTTTTATTCAGCTTAAATCTTATAGCTTAACATAACCATCACCTTCTTATATCCTGAATATCCTCCCCTTTCTCTTATTTACATAGCAAAGCCAAAAACCTCATTAAACCCAATTCTCTATCTATTCTCACTCTACATGCACGGTTAGAAGAAACTCTCCCAACTGTGCTGACTGTTCTCATTGTAATTTCTCGTCTGTGAACCTCAAGGGCACATTTATTGCTGCAGGTTGTCTCACTATATGTCCTTAATCAATTCATGCTGTCACATGCTACTTCAGTAGTCTGCTTTCTCTTCCTCTCCCTGAGAGGATTATATCATTTCTTTTGCTTCTCTCCTCTCAAAGTAATTATAAAAATTAATATAAAAGTGAGAAAGGGTATTAAGTATAGAAAAAACATACAAGAGTCTTATATCAGAAATAAACAAAAAGATTCATATTTAAAGATACCATTTACAAAAGCAACAGTAGTTTAGTACATCTAGGAACAAAGTAAATTTAATCATAAATTTTCACCAGAGATCTAAAGTATTTTAACTTATGAATAAAACCTAGCTAAATGGAAAGATATACAAATAAGTTGGATTTTGTATAAGTGTATATGTTTATACAAATATTCAACATGTAAAGGCATCAGTTCTCTTTAAATAAATCAGTGGACTTAATGCAATTTCAATTAAAACATCTCAAATAAGGCATATATTTGTGTGGTGAATATAAGATCCCCTGGAGAAGGGAATGGCAACCCACTCCAGTATTCTTGCCTGGAGAGTTCATGGGGTTGCAAAGAATCGGACGCACGGAGCAGCTAACACCTTCACCTTCACATCATGTAATTTAACAAGCCAGTATTTTTATGATAAGATAAAAAATCAAATCACAGTGAAAGAAGAGAGTGACTTGTTCTTCTGGATAATAACATTTTTTTGTAAGTCTCTGGTATTTGTGAGTGAATAAAATTGGTACCTCATTCTATGATCAAAAGACAAATGAAGCAGTTAGGACAGAATAGAAAGTTCAGATATAGGCAACCATATCTTTGCAAATGTGATTTCTGACTGAGTTTACATTACAGATCATCTGAAAAAGAATGGACACAATTAAATAGTGAGGTGAACATTTGTTATCCACATGTACAAAAATACATAAAATTTGATGCCAGTTAACCAATATATGAAAATATAAATACTTGAAACTATTAAAAGAAATAGAATTATTTTTATTATGAGAGGAAGATTTCTTATAAAACACAAAATTACAAACCCCAAGGGAACTTTTGAAAAAATCAAAACTGCCTTAAAATGTTATCTTCCCTATTAAATAAATTGCATTGGAAATGAAAGACATGCTGTAAGTAAGAGGCCATTTGTAGCACAGGAATTATTACTTACAATCTATAAAGAATATTCACAAAGCAATAAGAAATTTAAAGAATATGAACCAAGTTTATTTCATAAAAGAAGCATAACTGGTCAGAAAAACACATGAAAATATCTTCCTCTGCAATGATGTCTATCAAAGTGTAAACTGATTCTCAACCTCATTGGTATTTATCAAAATGTAAATTAAAACCAAGATGAACTACCATTTTTCCCAAAAGTTTGGCAATTTAAAAAAATCAACATAGCATAAATGGGCAAAGGCATGACATGAATAGAAATCATTGCATAGAAAACAGTGTAACAATGTTTGGTAAACAGAAAACATGAATCTCAATGACTCAGGAATTCTATTCCTACAGTTCTTGAGTGACTATAATATCACCATTTTCCCCTCTTCTTTACCTAAAAACGCCAAAGTTGTCAAAGCTTCAACAAAGGTGAATGCTTTGCTTTAGTCTCTGCTGTCAAGTCAGCAATTCACACCTGCTGTGAGAGAAGTACACACATCCTTACTCACCTGTGATGGTAAGTTAGAGCAACACTGTTCATTCAGTTACCGCTGGATCCTCATGTCAGCACATTTATTGCTAATCTAGTTTTGCACTCCTTTTCAATGGCTGGACAAGTCAGTGACAGAATCTCCTGGAGCTGAGACATGCAGGCACCATTGAGTTGATTAAGGAGTTTATCTTTCTCCCTGTCTTTCTCCCTTCCTTTCTTCTTTTGCTCCTTCCTTCATTCCTTCCTTGCTTCCTTCCCTTGAAAATGGAATTATATCCTACATAATGACCACTGGTTGATAGAGAAGTTTCAGCAGACAGCCCACAACAATAAATGATTAGTCATGTAAGAGTGAGCATTGATATATCTGGGCAGGTACAGCAGATGTCCTTAAGCATGACATGCAGTCTCAGCAGTCACATGGAACTACTTAGCTATTAGGTCATTCCAACCCACACTAAGTGTGTGTTAATCACTTAGCCCAATACTTCTCTCTATGAATGTCACCTGTACTCGCAATGATATGCTTTTTGTATCAAGCAAGATATTTTAAAATATTTTAAGATTATGGTCTGATGAATATCTCAGTTAGTTACTATTCCAGCTGCACGAAGCCTGAGTGTTTTCCAAAGACTCAAATTCCCCAGTATGATTAGTCTTGATTAATCTAACGATTTTTGGCTTTTGTTCAGTCGCTCAGTCTTGTCCAACTCTGTGATCCCAGTATGCCAGGCTTCCATGTCCTTCACTAGCTCCTGGAGTTTGCTTAAGTTCATGTCTACTGAGTCAGTGATGCCATCTAACCATCTGATTCTCTGTCACCCGCTTCTCTTCTTGCCCTAAATCTTTCACAGCACCTGAGTCTTTCCCAATGACTTAATAGGTTATTAATAATACTTCCTCATAACACTTCCTAATAACACGTATGTTTGGGAATTGTTCTAGGACTTTTCATGTTCGGGTGTGTTGCTGTTTTCAGTAAAGAAAAGCAATTCATATAGATAAACAAGTTTCTTCTAAGTGAGATACGTATGTTTGCATACCTCTGTTCACAAGTATAAGGAAGGCACACTAAGTTTAAGTTATGATTGTGCTGTTACTGAAGTTCTTCTGTAAGTAAATTGCTACAATTAAGTATATTCCACATATTGGAGATAGGCACCATAAAACATACATATGTGCCTAAAACACACACACACATACACACACACACACACACACACACACACACACCATGAAAGGTATTATGCAGAATACATCTATACTCATTTTACAGTAAAGTTCACCTAACTTGAGAAACCTATGAACTATTGCCCTTTTACTCTAAGAAGGGCAGCAATGTTATCTCAAAGAAATTGTCCACTTTGTGCTAAGGATTAAAGGATTTATACCTTGGGAAAATAAGGATTTGTACCAAGTGGCATTTTAAACCCTGTTCTTAACATGTGACTACCCAGTAACTAGATTGAGAGCCAAAGTGTAATAGAATACCCAATCTTTCACAGACTGAGGGGACTTTATTAATGGTGACTCAGAATAAAATGTGTTTGATGAGTATCTATTAAATGAAAAACATTCTCTGACAATGCTATTAAGCAGAAAGTTTCATATTTAGTTAGTGAGATTCAGCAATACAGAGTAAATTGAAAAAAAAGTGAATAGTAAGATGTAACTTTGCTCTAAAGAAGGGAGGTTCAGCATTTAAATGAGAGGATCAGAATAGACTTTATAAAGGAGAAAGCATATGAGCTGGAATCCAAGGATGGCTAGATTTGACTGAGGAAAGAGGGAAAAGAACAAGTCAAAGTTCTAAATAAATGAACCCATGTAAGTAAAGCCATGGTGCATTCCAGGCATTGAATTATTTTGTGAATGATGAATGAAAATAGAGAGTATTGTTTGTAGTAAAACTACAACTATATCTGTTAAGATATTAAAATGTCTTCAGGCAAAAATTCCAGAGTGTATCAGCAGTGCTAGTATCTTCTGGCATCTAGTTTTTCGCATGCTCTAATCTGCTTCCTTCAGCTTATAGACTTTAGCTTCCTTTGTTTCTTTCATGGTCATAAGCTGCTGGTGTAACTCCAGACATCAGGTTCTCATTATACAACAAAGCAAAAAGGCAAGGGGTAGGGGAGTCATTGCTTATACATCTTTTTTTATCATGGAGAAAATGTATCCTCAAAATGTTCCACAGCAAAGTTTCTCTATATTTAATTGGCCAGAGTTGGGTTGCCTAACCACCTCAGACTAACCACTGGCAGAAGGAAAAGGAATCTACCATGATTCATGCCCTGGCACTGTGTAAGGTGATTCCTGAAGAAAACTGGAGTTCTTTTAGTAAGGAGGAAGGGCTATCTAGTAGGAAGCAACAGTCCATGCCATTGTGTGTACTTATGGAATATGGTAGAGAAACCATATGACATAAATCTAGAAAAGATTTGAATGGGAGAATGAAAAACATTGGCCATCCATCTAAGAAGCTGATTTTTAATGTGGTTGCCAATTGGAAGACTTTTAAATTGAAAGTTCTGTTGGTTTATTTCTGTATTTTTTAGTTTAGTTTCCTTTGGGTTTGGTTTCATTGTGTTAGTAGAACAATTACTCTAGCAGCAGTGTGTAAACTAGATCAAAACTGAGAGGCTGGTAGTAAAAGAAACAGGAGATTCTCAAATTACCAGCAATGAGCAATGGGTTATGGAAACAAAATTGATTCAAACAGTATTTCAGAAGTTCAGTTGAAGAACGTGGAGATTCACTGAGTAAGAGAGTAAGTATGGCTTCCCAGAAGGCACTAGGGGTAAAGAAGCCACCTGCCAATGCAGGAGACGTAAGAGGGACAGGTTCAACCCCCGGGTGGCAAAAAAATCCCCTGGAGAAGGGCATGGCACACACTCCAGTATTCTTGCCTGAAGAATCCCATGGACAGATGAGCCTGGCGGGCTACAGTCCATAGGGCGGCAAAGAGTTGGATATGACTAAAGCACCTTAGTGAGTGAAGTTAAGTCGCTCAGTTGTGTCTGACTCTTTGCGAGCCCGTGGACACCAGGCTCCTCCGTCCATGGGATTTTCTAGGCAAGAATACTGGAGTGGGTTGCCATTTCCTTCTCCAGGGAATCTGCCCGACCCAGGGATCGAACCCAGGTCTCCCGCATTGTAGACAGATGCTTTACCATCTGAACCACCAGGGAAGTGCTAAAGCACCTTAGTACCCAATCAAAAAATGACTGTAAGTCTTTAAGACCAGGTTTTCAAGAACATAGTGCATCTATGAATACAATAGAGTAGTCAAAAGATGATTCCAAGAAGAAAATGATGAGAGCATCTTTTAGTGGACTGAAATAAGTTTAATCAATCATCCTTTGGCTAGTTATTCAACCAAAGTTTCCACCATATGCAATACATAGCAATATGACATTAGATGCTTGAATTATCAATTGAGATTGATTAAGCAATCTAGTAACCAGGCAGTATATACTTCTGGGAAAAAAAACTCAAGTTCATATTTTTGTTTTGTATAATAGATAATTTATGTTATATTGGATATTACTTATTACTTTATATTATATTTATATATTAAATTATTACTAAAATATATTAAGTCAAAGGTTAAGGAGTATTACATATAAAATATTGGGTTTATTAACATGTACTCTGTAATTTATTAGATATAAATTATGAATTGCCTTAAGGAAGAAAAATATAAAAGTGAAATATTTATAGCAGCCACATCTTAACAATGAATTTGGAAGTGTCTAATTTTAGCATTGTATGTATAAACCTGTTTTGAAATCAATACTAGAAAGGAATAAGTTATTTTAAGTGCACTTTTGAGAAAAAATCATTAGATATAAATCTGATGTTGATAAAATAACAGTTTTATATTTAAAATATGAAGAAATATATCAATATGTCAAGTTTTTCATCACTTTCCTTGTTATGTGACTGTTTATACTAAAAATGTTGTTGTTGTTCAGTTGCTAGGTCGTTTCCTACTCTTTTGTGACCCCATGGAGTACTGTAGCCAACAAGGCTGCTCTATCTGTGGGATTTCCCAGGCAAGAATACTGGAGTGGGCTTCCATCTCCTTCTCCAAGGGATCTTCCTGACCCAGGGATCGAACCCACATCTCCTGCATTTGCAGGCAGGTTCTTTACCACTGAGCCACCAGGGGAGCCCCAAAATGTTACTGCTGCTGATACTGCTAAGTTGTGTCAGTCGTGTCCGACTCTGTGCAACTCTATAGACGGCAGCCCACCAGGCTCCCCTGTCCCTGGGATTCTCCAGGCAAGAACACTGGAGTGGGTTGCCATTCCCTTCTCCAATGCATGAAAGTGAAAAGTGAAAGTGAAGTCGCTCAGTCGTGTCTGACTCTTAGCGACCCCCTGGACTGCAGCCAACCAGGCTCCTCTGTCCATGGGATTTTCTGGGCAAGAGTACTGGAGTGGGGTGCCAGTGCCTTCCCTGCAAAATGTTACTACATACTATCAAATACACACAAATAGAAATTATATTAAAAATCACATAGAAAAGAAATTGAGAGAATGACTAGAATATAGATTAGTAGAGGAGAAGAGATCATTCAAAAATGTATTAAACAATTATTATGCTAACTACATTATAAAAGGTTCTATTTTACACACGAGTTGGTATGAGTGATATTATTTAATCTCCCCAAGACTGCAAAGCTAGGCAACAGAAGAATAACTCCACAGACCATTTGCTTTTGTCATTTTGTGTATATATGCTGCGTGTGCATGTGCTTTTACAATTTACTTCATTACAATACATTATACATGTGTAGATATAATGACAATTGATATTCATCTATTAGAATGCCAGTGGTCAATTAAGAAAAGCTGTTATGGTAGGAAAAATTGCTCAAATACCAAAAGCCCACAGAAGTCATATCTCAACTGAATTTTAGACCATTCTTAGCTACATGGAAGCCCAAGACACCCATAGCATTTGCCTTTATACCTTGAGCTACCATGATGATTTCAGGGTAACTATATTTTCTATGTTTTGTTTAATAAGCTATGTCCTTACATAACTATAGCACGTAGATCTTATCTCAACCCACACGTTTATATTTTTACATTCATTCTATGGTTAGTAGCTACTCAGGATAATCATTAATCAATAAATTGCAAATTTAATAATGTAAAATCTTTTGATCTTGCATATTATTCATGTACATATGGCTTTTATTTGGAGTTATTTCTATTATCGAAAAGAATGTATTCCCAACTCCCGGGAAAACAGCAATGCTCATTAAACTGAACTGAACCACACCAGCTATGTATAATGCCTTCCAAACACTACACCCCCGGTGGACCTCAATATCACTCATTTCAAACTGCATATGAAAGAATTGATCTTGACATTAATCTCTTACCTAAAACAAGTACAAATTTTATAGTAATTATTTGTGAGCCAATAGTCTATCTTCCTAAATAAAAGTTCAAAATTTTTTTCCATGGAAACTTTCTTTTCCTTTTTCCTCTGCTCTGACACTACTGAGGAATATGAGGGGCACTCGGGGGGTTCCATAATTGTATTAATTGAGTCTGTCTGTGGTAGATTCTAAAAGAGCGATCAAAAGAAAGTAGAAATAAAACAATGTGTTTGAAACGTCTATGCCCCCTTTTTCAGTATTTTGATATCCACTGCTATCACTACCCTAGATATATATGCAGCTCCCCTCTATCCTTATTAGCTTAAATTTGCTATCTTTATCATGTAAACAGGCAGCAAGAGAAAATAGTTCCATTTTTACGGTACTAATGTTACTTTAGAAAATCATTCCCCTTACATTGTCCATCTCTGAAATGACGGTAGTCAAAATAATTTGAGAGAGGTCCAAATTTTCATATACATATTTGCAATGTTGATAAGAATATTCAACAATAACATCTGATGTTGAAATAATGCAGGTTATTTGGGTATAAAATGTATGACATTTTCTCATTATGTGTTCTGTGCTAATTCGCTTCAGTCAAGTCCAAATCTTGCAATCCTCTGCACTTTAGCCCTCAAGGCTCCTCTGTCCAATGGGATTCTCCAGGCAAGAATACTGGAGTGGGTTGCAGTGCCTTTTTCCAGGAGATCTTCCTGACCCAGGGATTGAACACACGTCTCTTATGTCTCCTGCATTGGCAGGCATATTCTTTACCACTAGCACCACCTAGGAAGCCCTTTCTCATTATGTATGGCTGACCTTTAACAGGGCCATTATACAACCTTGTTCCTGTATAAACACTAAAGCTAGCTCCTTTAACAAATGCGCATGGGGCCAACTAATGTTCTTGCATCCTCTGTATTCCGGCTCCATCCTCAATGCATTATTGATCTATATTATATTTTAATTAAAACATTTCTTCCTCCAAATTCGAAGCCTTGTATGATTTTTTTGAGTGCCTGGGCTGTCTGTTTATTTTTGAGGAGGTGAAAATATATGATTTCCAGCTCAGTTCATAAGCCTACCTATCCCAATTCTGCTTGGCAGTGGTAACCGGGAAAGAACAATCTGAGATGCTGTTTCTTAACACCTTATTCCCAACTGTTTAGAATATTAGAGCCAAACACATTTAGATTTGGGACTTACTATTGTCATTAAAGGGTGAGCAAAGATTGGAAGAGCAATAAGAATCAATGTCTAGAAAAGAAGAAATAGAGACTTAGTATTCATCCCTGGTAATAAAGAATCCTACAAATTTTCTATGTAACAGAAGTGAGTCATTTACCCCTCATGCTGTTAGAAGTAGTCCCTGTTAAATTAATCAAAAATGAATTATCATGAAGCAATAAATGCCCCTTGACTTGACTTGAGGAAATAATGTTAGAGTTCAGTTTAGGGAAATGTGCATTTTGATTCTTATTGTAATAAACTCCATAAATAGCAAGCTGGAAATAGAGTACTCCAGGAAAGTTTATCATTACAGCACAGAAGAGGTATGTACTTGGAAAAGTACAAGTAGGCAAGTGTTTCTATTGAGACTTAGCTTTTAGATCCTGTAAAATGTCTTTCTCTATTTAGCACACTTTTCCTCACGTTATCTAGATCCTGCTTACCTGGGAAGGGGTAAGGACTGTAAAAGCACTCAATTCACTTCCTAAACTTTACTCTAAATCCCTCACTTAGTAACTTTCTCCTACAGTAGCTGTATTAGCAATTTTCCAATAAGATGAAGGAATAAAATAATGTTATTTTTGGTAGATAAACTAATAATTATTATGATGTATGCTTATTGATATTATTTTTGTATGGATCTATTTAAGAAGCATCTCACAAAAAGATAATCTTGTCATAAGTATACCTTTTAAAATTCTTCTAGCAAGATTCAATTAGGATCAAAATAGCATATAGAATATAATAATATTCAGGCATATTCCAAAGTATCATATAATTTACTAAGACAAACAGCAGAATAAGTGAAATTAAGTGGGTATTTATACAGTATATTGATAAAACATATGAATAAAATGTGTGTCCTTATCCAGATCATGTGTATATATCAATGAAAATAATCTTCCTCCAAAATGTTCAGTAAACTTGCATTGTCATACAAGGTCAGTGATATCATTGAAAATAACAGACAGAAGCAGTGGTCTGCCGATAGATATATAACAACCAGTTAGCTGGGGGAAAATACCGGCTCTAAGATATTGGATTATTCCTATGATGTAAATACTCCCACAATGGCCAATTTCCAGCTAGCAATGAGATGTCATAAAATGTACGGTTGGGAAGAGATATACAGTAGTTCATTACATCATATTTTTAATATACAGATACAATAACTTCAAGATAATCAGTTCAGTTCAGTCACTCAGTCATATCCAACTCTTTGAGACCCCATGGACTGCAGCACACCAGGCTTCCCTGTCCATCACCAACATGAGCTTGCTCAAATTCATGTCCACTGAGTCGGTGATACCATCCAACCATCTGATTCTCTGTTGTTCCCTTCTCCTCCCACCTTCAATCTTTCCCACCATCAGGGTCTTTTCAAATGAGTCAGTTCTTCAAATCAGGTGGCCAAAATATTGGAATTTCAGCTTTAGCATCAGTCCTTCCAATGAATAGTCAGGACTGATCTCCTTTAGGATGGACTGGTTGGATATCCTTGCAGTCCAAGGGACTCTCAAGAGTCTTCTCCAACACCACAGTTCAAAAGCATCATTTCTTTGGCGCTCAGCTTTCTTTATAGTCCAACTCTCACATCCAAAATGACTACTGGGAAAACCATAGCTTTGACTAGAAGGACTTTTGTCAGCAAAGTAATATCTCTGCTTTTATTTTTATTTTTTTAAATATAAATTTATTTATTTTAAGTGGAGGCTAATTACTTTACAATATTGTATTGCTTTTGCCATACATCAACATGAATCTGCTTTTTAATATGCTGTCTAGGTTGGTAAAGATAACAGATAACAGTAACATATGTTAAAAACTTAAGCAATTAATGTTGAATAGTTATCACTTTTGTTTTTCATGTAATTTAATTGCAAGTTATATAGTGTACTATTTAATAATGGCTGTGTTTAACAATAAGTACACAGAAATTCTTAAAATTTAAATAATTGGTTTTTGCAAGCCTATAAAAGCCAGCTCCAGCATACTACTAAATGTGTTCATCATCTTTGACTTCCTATATTTATCACAAAAATAATAGCAAAAATTCAAAAAGAAAAGGTATAAGGCAATACTACAAAAAAAAAAAAAAACAGCAGACAATGAATTAGACTTTTAGGGAAATTTGGGAAGATGGAAGAATCATGAAATTGACTAATAATAACCATATTAATGGTTTCCCTATTGGCTCAGATGATAAAGAATCTGCCTGCAATGTAGGAGACCAGCTTTGGGTTCCTGGGTCAGTAAGCTTCCCTGGAGAAGGGAATGGCTACCCACTCCAGTGTTCTTGCCTGGAGAATTCCATAAACAGAGGAGCCCAGTGGGCTACAGTCCAAGGGAGGTCACAAAGAGTCGACGTGACTGAGCAACCAACACTTTCACTTTCACAAACCATATTAAAGACACAAGTGGCCAGAATGTGAATGGAAAAAAGAAGCAACTCAAACAGGTAAATCAAGGGATCTGCAATTCACAGAACAGAAGGGCAGCTCTGTCCAAGAGGGAAAACTCAGAGTTTTATCCCTGAAAAAAAGGATGTCAAATGGCACAGCGGTAAAGAATCTGGCTGCCAATGCAGGAGATGCAAGAGATGTGTGTTTGATCACTGCAACGGAACCATCCCCTGGAGTAGGAAATAGCAACCTGCTCCAGTATTCTTGCCTGGAAAATTCCATGGACAGAGGACCCTGGTGGGCTACAGTCCATAGGTCTGCAAAAGAGTTGGACACAACTAAGCACTCACGAATGCACACATTCTTCTCATACATGTAATCCATGCCAAAGACGCCTTCCAGCTAAGGCAAGTCTGCAGTCTCTCCCCTAAAATGGAGAGGCCCGTGGAAAAAACAGGAAATGGAAATGCCCATCTGCTGAGGAAACTAACTAAATATACATTAATTGTTTTTCACAAATAGGAATGTAGACATTAAAATTAATAACATGAAAGTAAAAAAAGTAAGAGAAGCATAAAAATTAGTCTCAAACCAAACAGGGAAAAAAGAACACAGGAAAAATACTTTAAAAAATTTAAATCGATGCCATTTTATTTGAATTCATAGTATAAAAACAAACTGCCATGAAAGAGGAAGGTTAAAAACTCAAGGAGTTTTTCGAAAGGACAAACAGTGGTGTCATAGACTGAAGAAAAATGATGAAGGGACTATAGGGTGAAATAGGATAAAAATGATTAAAGAGTGAAATTTTTATCTGAAATGTATCTGAGGAGGTATTCTGAAATTTTGAGCAAAATCACTTAAAAGGTGAGAGGCAAGAAAAATGTACCCATAAAGTTTAATTTCCATCTGGTTCCAAGTTTTTTAAAAAGAGACAAAGAAAATGGAAGGATGAAAGTGATCAAAGAAATGAATGACTAAAATTTTCCTTTGGGGAATAAAAACAGTACAGATCAGATCAGATCAGTCGCTCAGTCATGTCCGACTCTTTGCGACCCCAGGAATCGCAGCATGCCAAGCCTCCGCATCCATCACCAACTCCCGGAGTTCACTGAGACTCACATCCATCGAGTCAGTAATGCCATCCAGCCATCTCATCCTCTGTTGTCCCCTTCTCCTCTTGCCTCCAATCCCTCCCAGCATCAGAGTCTTTGCCAATGACTCAGCTCTTCTCATGAGGTGGGAAAGTACTGGAGCTTCAGCTTCAGCATCATTCCTTCCAAAGAAATCCCAGGGCTGATCTCCTTTAGAATGGACTGGTTGGACCTCCTTGCAGTCCAAG
This sequence comes from Bos indicus, assembly GCF_029378745.1. Classification (NCBI taxonomy): domain Eukaryota; kingdom Metazoa; phylum Chordata; class Mammalia; order Artiodactyla; family Bovidae; genus Bos; species Bos indicus. The sequence goes on along the minus strand of NC_091768.1, from coordinate 20,902,855 downwards.
GGACTCTCAAGAGTCTTCTCCAACACCACAGTTCAAAAGCATCAATTCTTCGGTGCTCAGCTTTCTTCACAGTCCAACTCCCACATCCATACATGACCACAGGAAAAACCATAGCCTTGACTAGACAAATCTTTTTTGGCAAAGTAATGTCTCTGCTTTTGAATATGCTATCTAGGTTGGTCATAACTTTCCTTCCAAGGAGTAAGTGTCTTTTAATTTCATGGCTGCAGTCACCATCTGCAGTGATTTTGGAGCCCAGAAAAATAAAGTCTGACACTGTTTCCACTGTTTCCCCATCTATTTCCCATGAAGTAATGGAACCGGATGCCATGATCTTCGTTTTCTGAATATTGAGTTAAGCCAACATTTTCACTCTCCACTTTCACTTTCATCAAGAGGCTTTTGAGTTCCTCTTCACTTTCTGCCATAAGGGTGGTGTCATCTGCATATCTGAGGTGATTGATATTTCTCCTGGTAATCTTGATTCCAGCTTGTGTTTCTCATGATGTACTCTGCATATAAGTTAAATAAACAGGGTGACAATATACAGCCTTGACGTACTTCTTTTCCTATTTGGAACCACTCTGTTGTTCCATGTCCAGTTCTAACTGTTGCTTCCTGACCTGCATACAAATTTCTCAAGAGGCAGGTCAGGTGGTCTGGTATTCCCATCTCTTTCAGAATTTTCCACAGTTTATTGTGATCCACACAGTCAAAGGCTTTGGCATAGTCAATAAAGCAGAAATAGATGTTTTTCTGGAACTCTCTTGCTTTTTTGATGATCCAATGGATGTTGGCAATTTGATCTCTGGTTCCTCTGCCTTTTCTAAAACCAGCTTGAACATCAGGAAGTTCACGGTTCACATATTGCTGAAGCCTGGCTTGGAGAATTTTAAGCATTACTTTACTAGAGTGTGAGATGAGTGCAATTGTGCGGTAGTTTGAGCATTCTTTGGCATTGCCTTTCTTTGGGATTGGAATGAAAACTGACCTTTTCCAGTCCTGTGGCCACTGCTGAGTTTTCCAAATTTGCTGGCATATTGAGTGCAGCACTTTCACAGCATCATCTTTCAGGATTTGGAATAGCTCCACTGGAATTCCATCACCTCCACTAGCTTTGTTCATAGTGATGCTTTCTAAGGCCCACTTGACTTCACATTCCAGGATATCTGGCTCTAGGTCAGTGATCACACCATCGTGATTATCTGGGTCATGAAGATCTTTTTTGTACAGTTCTTCTGTGTATTCTTGCCATCTCTTCTTAATATCTTCTGCTTCTGTTAGGTCCATACCATTTCTGTCCTTTATCGAGCCCATCTTTGCATGAAATATTCCTTTGGTATTTCTGATTTTCTTGAAGAGATCTCTAGTTTTTCCCATTCTGTTGTTTTCCTCTATTTCTTTGCTTTGATCGCTGAAGAAGGCTTTCTTATCTCTTCTTGCTATCCTTTGGAACTCTGCATTCAGATGTTTATATCTTTCCTTTTCTCCTTTGCTTTTTGCTTCTCTTCTTTTCACAGCTATTTGTAAGGCCTCCCCAGACAGCCATTTTGCTTTTTTGCATTTCTTTTCTACAGGAATGGTCTTGATCCCTGTCTCCTGTACAATGTCATGAACCTCATTCCATAGTTCATCAGGCACTCTATCTATCAGATCTAGGCCCTTAAATGTATTTCTCACTTCCACTGTATAATCATAAGGGATTTGATTTAGGTCATACCTGAATGGTCTAGTGGTTTTCCCTACTTTCATCAATTTAATTCTGAATTTGGCAATAAGGAGTTCATGGTCTGAGCCACAGTCAACTTTTCATATTATAAGTCCTCAACTTTTCTTAGCATGAGAAAAGATAAATGAATAAAATCCAGGACTGCCCCTAACACACTTTCATACTTTTTTTTTTTTTTAATGCTAAGGGGAAATCCTAAAAGTTCCCAAGAGAAAGATGGAGATTATATAAAAGAATCAAAAATCAAACAGACATCACCATCGCTGGGTATAATAATAGAGGAATGCATCAAGTGGAGAGTGCAGGTTATGTATTGAATCTAAAACTCCATATGTATTTGCATATCTAATTATGCAGGAAAATAGATACCTTTTTCAAACATGTAGACAAAAATAAGACCCCACCAATTAGACATTCTTTCTAGGGAAAAATTTTATTTAATCAGATATATACCAATAAGAACTAAAAGTAAATCCAAGAGGTTAGAAAAAAAATAGAATCCAAGAAACATTAGAATTAACTGGGGTAAATCAAGTTTGAGTGGGAAATGATTACTCTGACGTGCAGCTCTCTGGAACACCATAGAGTAGGGGCTTCCCTGATAGCTCAGTTGGTAAAGAATTCACCTGCAATGCAAGACACCTGCATTTGATTCCTGAGTCAGGAAGATCCACTGGTGAAGGGATAGGCTACCCACTCCAGTATTCTTAGGCTTCGCTTGTGGCTCAGCTGGTAAATAATCTGCCTGCAATGTGGGAGACCTGGGTTTGATCCCTGGTTTGGAAAGATCCCCTGGAGAAGGGAACAGCTACCCACTCCAGAAAACTGTGTTTCAGATGTTCAAAAGGTCAAGCAGAGATATAGAATAGGAAAGAGTGGAAAATAAAATAGTGGGAAATAAAATAAAATAGAGAATTCCCAAATAAAAGTGGGAACAAAAGACTAAGTATATGAAAGCATTGTTAGTTCAAGTTATAAAAGCAACCACTAGACCAGCAGTTTCTAACCTTTTTGGCATCAGGGACAGGCTTCATAGAAGACAATTTTTCCATGGACTGAGGTGGGGATATGTTTTTGGGATGATCCAAGTGCATTACAATTATTATTCCCTTTTATTTCTATTATTATCACATCAGCTTCACCTCAGATCATCAGGCATTAGATCCCAGATTTTGGAGATCCCTGCATTAAATTACAGAGAAGGCAATGGCACCCCACTCCAGTACTCTTGCCTGGAAAATCCCAGGGACGGAGGAGCCTGGAAGGCTGCAGTCCATGGGGTCGCTGAGGGTCGGACACAACTGAGCTACTTCACTTTTACTTTTCATTTTCATTCACTGGAGAAGGAAATGGCAACCCACTCCAGTGTTCTTGCCTGGAGAATCCCAGGGATGGGGGAGCCTGGTGGGCTGCCGTCTATGGGGTCGCAGAGTCTGACACGACTGAAGCGACTTAGCAGCAGCATTAAACTAATAATAATTGGGAGAATGAACATGGAAGGGAATCACTATTATGGGTCCTACACGCTTCTTACTTTATAATGAAGTTTTAAGTAGAGGTTAGGTGCTAAGTAAACAACACTTGTTATTTTGTTTTGATTTTCTTACAACAAATAATTGCTTTTTTACTGCTTACTTGGTTTTCTTCATTTTGTTTACATAAATGCTTATGGCTGTATATAATTATACCAAATACCACTTTTTACAAACTGCACCAAGGCATTTTGATGCATTGCAGCCCACTCAGGGATTCTGTTGGATACTTCATGTTGACAAAAACAGTTATGCTCCATATTTTCCAGACACTGAGCAAAATTCAAGGTAGACAAAAGCTCAAGATAGACAGCTCCAATATTAGATGGAGCTACAATCTTGCTACAATCTTGCTGATGATGTAATATGTACATTATTGTCATGACATATCTTTGGAAAGTAATGTTTTGCAAGGTCACTGTGATTTAAAAATCAAGAATTCCAGGAAGATCAATGTGCATAGGAAAGGAGGGTGTTACTGTTTAGTTGTATAGTGCCAACAACAACCCACATTCTGTTAGTAAGTAATTGTGTTTATTTAGTAATAATGCAAGGAGATCTAACCAGTCCATCCTAAAGGAGATCAGTCCTGGGTGTTCATTGGAAGGACTGATGCTGAAGCTGAAACTCCACTACTTTGGCCACCTGATGCAAAGAGCTGACTCATTTGAAAAGACCCTGATGCTTAGAAAGACTGAGGGCAGGAGGAGAAGGGGATGACAGGGGATGAGATGGTTGGATGGCATCACTGACTCAGTGGACATGGGTTTGGGTAAACTCTGGGATCTGGTGATGGACAGGGAGGCCTGGTGTGCTGTTGTTCATGGGGCTGCAAAGAGTCGGACATGATTGAATGACTGAACTGAACTGAATGTATAAATTATAGGATGTTTATATGCATTTTTATTTCAAACACTAAGCTGTTAGGAGAGAAATACTTATTAACTTCTTTGGGCTTTATAAATCTAACTCTTATTTACTTCTTTTGTTTTGGGGGCATGCCGGGGACCAGCCCCGGCTGATCCAGGGTATTCGAAGGAGAGACGGCATAGGCGAGGATCAGAATACAATAGCTTCAACTAGATATTAATTAAAGATATAAAGAGTAATAGAATAAGGATAGCTCAGTAGGAAAATTCAGTGGAGAAAAGAGGCTGAGTGGCTTGGTTTACGCGGGAGACCAATAAAACTTCAAGACAAGAAGTTTGCACCACTTACGTAGGCCGCAGGCGTCCTTCCGTTCTCCCGAAGGAGAGGAGACACTGAGGCCTCCCCGGTCGGATCTTAGAAGCCCAGGCATAATTAGTAAGCATGGTGGGTTCCGCGCTCCAGATGGAGACTCAACCAGAGTGAGAGAGAGAGCGACATGGGGAGACCAGTATTTCGAGAAACTGATCCCAATTCTTTATTTTCCAGAGTCTGTTTTTATACACTGAGATGTTATACAAAAGTCATGTGGGGACAGCAGTCCTGACTTTTATTAAAGTCAGGTGCTTCACACAAATGTATACAGAGGTCTTAGGGGTGTTACATCATCTTCTGGCCAGGGGGGCCTGCTGACAATTTACGACCCTCTCCTTGTGACAGCGGTCAGTCAATCAGGACACTTATTTCTCCAGGGCTGATTATTCTCAAAACAGACGCCACCCAAGTAAAGTTACATTCCTACAGGGTGAGGGTGTAGTGGGTTTTAGTTAAGGAAAGAATTTACTTAGCCTAAGGTCTAACGTGATTAATATCAAAGGTTAATACTTATTCCTTCTATATATTCATTAATGTGTGTAAGGGCAGGGGATATGGAGACTTAGCAACAAACGTTGGCTCAACAAATGAAAAACCCTTCACCAACACAATTTCTAATCAGCCCACTATACTTATAGTTTTCTAACTTCTCTAAAGAACCTGTTTTTAGAGAGTTTAAAGCATCTCGTGCCTCTCACGGTTGGGAGGCTGTGAGCAATCACATGTGGCCGGACAAGCCTGTCAGGCAGGCCAGAGAACCTTCAGAGGAGTTTGTAGGTTAAAACACTCTTATCACGCCCAGGAATTATTATAAACTGGAGTTCTAAGTTAACTCCTTCTCCAAAAGAGGTGGTGGGGGACAGCCCCCCATAAAGTCAGAGGTGTAGGTAAGAGCACAAAATAGTAAAGTAGGCAGGCTCTGGTTATGGGGGTAGATGCTCGAGGAGTTCCAGGGGGACTCCTGAGGCTCGATCCCGCCTTTGCGTTTGTCGAGCCTCCTCCCTCATGACCTTTGTCACGGGCGGAGTACCTCACTCTGGCCCCCAACAGGGGCACAATGGGAAAAATTACTGAGATAACAAAGAACATCATGAACTGAGAGGATTTGGGGATTTATGGTCCAAGGGTAAGACTTTTTGTGTTCTACAGTTATATTTAAAATAAATAACCAGCAATGACCTACTGATAATACAGGGCACTCTGATCAATGTTATGTGGCAGCTTGAATGGGAGGAGGTTTGGGGGGAAATAGACACATGAATATGCGCTCACCTGAAACTATCACACCATTATTAATTGGCTATGCCCCAATTCAAAAGGAAAAGCTAAAAAAATTAAACTTTTTGCATTCAAACCTATGGTGTTCATATTATTTCTGACATGTGTCCTCCTAGGGTAGAGTCCTCCAGCTTTGGCTCTAGTGTCTTCTGATCATTTTCTAAACTTACATTTAGGGGTGTTCAGGTGTGGTAATGGGCTGTCTCTTTGCCTTCATTATGAGGATTCCCTTTGGTTGTGTTAGATCACACACTTTCACTTATCTGTTCATTCCTTTATTTTTCTGGAGGATATCTCCAGCAATTTCCTGGGACAGATCTTTTATTTTCAATAGTTTCAATATCTGGAGATGTAACATTTTTATGTCTCTAATAATTTGTAACCCAATTGTCACTCTCCCATCCTCTTTTCCTCTTATATAAATGTTATAAAGTTAGAAATATATTTTAGTTAGTACAATTATAATTATACTTTTGTTCTCATTGTTCATTTTCTTTGGTTTTCAAGGAAAGAACATGGCAGAGACATCTCTCTTCAAGAGAAATTTAACTTTTATATTGAATACATGAACTTCTGTAGCACTTAAAATTTTTTTAAATGGTGTGTCTATGTTGCATTTACTTTGAAGAATTAATTTTTTATAAAAGAAAAACTGATTATTGTAAACCAAATAAAATTCAAAATTTCATGAACAGTAGATTTATACATAATTTTGACAAAGAGAGAAGAAACTCCCAATGTATGAAAATTCTCATACCTCACCTTCAGAAGCATCTTCAGTGCCCAGTGCCAGAAATAGAGGAAAACAACAGAATGGGAAAGACTAGAGATCTCTTCAAGAAAATTAGAGATACCTAGGGAACATTCATGCAAAGTTGGGCTCAATAAAGGACAGAAACGGTATAGACCTAACAGAAGCAGAAGACATTAACAAGCGGTGGCAAGAATACCAGAAGAACTCTACAAAAAAGAGATTCATGACCCAGATCATCATGATGGTGTGATCACTCATCTAGAGCCAGACATCTTGGAATGGGAAGTCAAGTGGGCCTTAGGAAGCATCACTACAAACAAAGCTAGTGGAGGTGGTGGAATTCCAGTTGAGCTATTTCATATTCTGAAAGATGACACTGTGAAAGTGCTGCACTCAATACGCCAGCAAATTTGGAAAACTCAGCAGTGGCCACAGGACTGGAAAAGGTCAGTTTTCATTCCAATCCCAAAGGCAATGTCAAAGAATGCTCAAACTACCACACAATTGCATTCATCTCACAAACTAGTAAAGTAATGCTCAAAATTCTCCAAGCCAGACTTCAACAACACCTGAATTATGAACTTCCAGATGTTTAAGCTGGCTTTAGAAAAGGCAGAGGAACCACAGATCAAATTGCTAACATCTGTTGGATCATCAAAAAAGCAAGAGAGTTCCAGAAAAACATCTATTTCTTTTTTTTTTTAATTTTATTTAATTTTTAAACTTTTCATAATTGTATTAGTTTTGCCAAATATCAAAATGAATCCACCACAGGTATACATGTGTTCCCCATCCTGAACCCTCCTCCCTCCTCCCTCCCCATACCATCCCTCTGGGTCGTCCCAGTGCACTAGCCACAAGCGTCCAGTATCGTGCATCAATTTCTGCATTATTGACCATCCAAAGCCTTTGACTGAGTAGATTACAACAAACTGTGTAAAATTCTGAAAGAGATGGGAATACCACCTGACCTGCCTCTTGGGAAACCTGTATGCAGGTCAGGAAGCAACAGTTAGAACTGGACATGGAACAACAGACTGGATCCAAATAGGAAAAGGAGTACATCAAGGCTGTATATTGTCACCCTGCTTATTTAACTTATATGCAGAGTACATCATGAGAAACGCTGGGCTGGAAGAAGCACAAGCTGGAATCAAGATTGCCGGGAGAAATATCAATAATCTCCAATATGCAGATGACACCACCATTATGGCAGAAAGTGAAGAGGGACTAAAAAGCCTCTTAGTGAAAGTGAAAGAGGAGAGTGAAAAAGTTGGCTTAAAGCTCAACTTTCAGAAACGTAACATCATGGCATCTGGCCATTACTTCATGGCAAATAGATGGGGAAACAGTGGCAGACTTTATTTTGGGGGGTTCCAAAATCACTGCAGATGGTGACTATAGCCATGAAATTAAAAGACACTTACTCCTTGGAAGGAATGTTGTGACCAACCTAGATAGCATATTATAAAGCAGAGACATTACTTGCCAACAAAGGTCCATCTTGTCAAGGCTATGGTGTTTCCAGTGGTCATGTATGGATGTGAGATTTGAACTCTAAAGAAAGCTGAGTGCACAAGAATTGATGCTTTTGAACTGTGGTGTTGGAGAAGACTCTTGAGAGTCCCTTGGATTGCAAGGAGATCCACCCAGTCCATCCTAGAGGAAATCAGTCCTGAATATTCATTGGAAGGACTGATGTTGAAGCTGAAACTCCAATACTTTGGCCACCTGATGCAAAGAACTGACTCCTTGGAAAACACCCTGATGCTGGGAAAAATTGAAGGCAGGAGGAGAAGGGGACAACAGAGGATGAGAAGGTTGGATGGCATCACTGACTCAATGGACATGAGTTTGAGTAAACTCTGGGAGTTGGTGATGGACAGGGAGGCCTGGCGTGCTGTAGTCCATGGGGTCGCAAAGAGCCAGACACAACTGAGTGACTGAACTGAACTGAACACTGTCAGAAAGTCTCCCCTATCTAGTCTCTCTGTCTTACTCTCTGCTTATCTCTACCTCTTCCTCTCTCTCTCTCACACACACACCAGACACACACACACACACACACTCTCTCTCTCTCTCTCTCTCATCTATCTACTGTCAATCTACCTATCTACCTCTCAACACACTCCTTCATTCTCAACCAGGGAGAAGAGAAGGGACTGAGATGCACTTAACCTTGGTTACATTGTTAGTGGGCTTGTAACCATGCTGCAGCCCTTTAAATACACAAGCAGTTCCTCAAAAAGCTGTACATAGAGTTCCTATGTGACCTAGAAACTCTAATCCTAGTTACATATGCAAGAAAACTGACGACATATGTCCACACAGAAACTTTTGTATGAATATTTATAGAGGTGCTGGGCTTCCAGGTGGTGCTAGAGGTAAAGAATCTGGGTGCCAGTGCAGGAACCATAAGAGATGGGGGTTTGATCCCTGCGTTGGGAAGACTCCCCTGGAGATGGAAATGAAACCCCATTCCAGTATTCTTGCCAGGAGAATCCTATGGACAGAGGAGCCTGGCAGGCTATAGTCCATGCCGTTGCAAATAGTCGAACATGACTGAAAGTTTGAGCACACAGAGATATTATTCATAATAAATAGCCAAAAATAGAAATAAATTAACAGCCCATCATAAAACGATGACTGGAAAAAAATGCAACGTGATAGACATTTCATACAATCTATATGTATATAATTGTATATTGGAATATTATTTAACAATTAAAAAGAACAAATCCTACAACAAGGATTAACTTTTAAGCATTTTGTTATTTTAAATAAGTTAGACCACAAAAAAATCAGTGTATGGTTCCACTTACGTGAAATGCCCAGAATAGACAAATCCATTGAAAGAGAAATGATACTAAATGGTTGCCATGGAATGGAGGAGGGAAGAATGGAGGATGATTATCAGTTGTGTTTGATATTTCCTTTGGGGGTGAATACTGTGTTCTGGAATTCACTTATTGAGAAAGGAGTATGACAAGACCGCCGGCTGTCATCCTGCTTGTTTAACCTATACTCTGAGCACATCATGAGGAATGTGGGGCTGGAACAGTTAAAAACTGGAATCAAGATAAATGGGAGAAACATCATTAATCTCAGATATGTAGATAATATCACTCTAATGACAGAAAGCGAAGAGGAGCTAAAGAGCTTCTTGATGAGGGTGAAGGAGAAGAGTGAAATAGTCAGCTTAAACTTAAATATTAAAAAACTAAGATCATGGCATCCAGTCTCATTCATTTAAGTTCAGTTCAGTCACTCAGTTGTGTCTGACTCTTTGCAACTCCATGGACTGCAGCACACCAGGCTTCCTGTCCATCACCCACTCCCAAACCTTGCTCAAACTCATGTCCATCAAGTTGGTGATGCCATCCAACCATCTCATCCTCTGTTGTCCCCTTCTCCTCCTGCCTTCAATCTTTCCCAGCATCAGGGTCTTTTCTAATGAGTCAGTTCTTTGCAACAGGTGGGAAAAGTATTGCAGTTTCAGCTTCAACATCAGTCCTTCTAATGAATAGTCAGGACTGATTTCTTTTAGGATTGACTGACTGGATCTCCTTGCAATCCAAGGGACTCTCAAGAGTCTTCTCTGACACCACAGTTCAAAAGCATCAATTCTTGTGCTCTCAGCTTTCTTTACAGTCCAATTCTCACATCCATACATGACTACTGGAAAAACCTTAGCTTTGACTAGATGAATCTTTGCTGGCAAAGTAATGTCTCTGCTTTTTAACATGCTGTCTAGGTTGGCCATAGTTTTCTTCCAAGGAGCAAGCATCTTTTAATTTCATGGCTACAGTCACCATCTACAGTGATTTTGGAGCCCAAAAAATGAAGTCTGCCACTGTTTCCCCATCTACTTACCATGAAGTGATGGGACTGGATGCCATGATCTTAGTTTTCTGAATGTTGAGCTTTAAGCCAACTTTTTCACTCCCCTCTTTTACTTTCATCAAGACACTCTTTAGTTCCTCTTCACTTTCTGCCATAAGGGTGGTGTCATCTGCACATCTGAGGTTATTGATATTTCTCCCGGCAATCTTGATTCCAGCTTGTGCTTCACCCAACCCAGCATTTCACATGATGTACTCTGCATATAAGTTAAATAAGCAGGGTGACAATATACAGCCTTGATGTGTCCTTTTCCTATTTGGGACCAGTCTGTTGTTCCATGTACAGTTCTAATTGTTGCTTCTTACCTGCATACTAATTTGTCATTACTTCATGGCAAATAGAAAGGGACAAGGTGGAAGTAGTTTGGCACTCTGTGATGATCTAGAGGGGTGGGATGGGGGCATGCGAGGGTGGCTTAAGAGGGAGTTGATATATGTATAATTATGGCTGATTTGCCTTGTTGTATGGCAGAAAACAACGCAACATTGTAAAGCAATTTTCCTCCAATTAAAAATAAATAAAGATAATTTTTAAAAAATTAAAAAACATTTTATTTCCTGAAGGAGGACATTTTGTCCAGATGTTTTTGTTTCACCCTGAGAGTGCTTTAGCGTGTCTATTCAATTTTCCTGGTGTTATATCTTGCCACATTTTCTTCTATTTTTAATGCATCCTTACCTTGCTGCTAAGTCACTTCAGTCGTGTCCAACTCTGTGCAGCCCCATAGATGGCAGCCCACCAGGCTCCCCTGTCCCTGGGATTCTCCAGGCAAGAACACTGGAGTGGGCTGCCATTTCCTTCTCCAGTGCATGAGAGTGAAAAGTGAAAGTGAAGTCGCTCAGTCGTGTCTGACTCTTAGCAACCCCCTGGACTGCAGCCAACCAGGCTCCTCTGTCCATGGGATTTTCCAGGCAAGAGTATTGGAGTGGGGTGCCATTGTGTTCTCCGATCCTTTCCTTAAGTTGATATAAGTATTATATTCTGTTATTTGGGACAAGACTGATATATGGGTGTAAAACTTGATATATTCTTAACAAACAGACCAGAATGTTGTAACTTTTTATGTCAAGAAACAGAAAGTAAATTTTTAGGTTTTGCAGGCATATCACTTGCAAATATCTCAACTCTGACTCTGTAGTGTGAAAAAGAGCTATAGACTATACTTACCAGCATTATCACATTTGTGTTCTAATAAATTTAATCTATGACAATAGACCATAGTGAATTTGATCCATAGATCATAGTTTACTGATCTCTGCACTTGACAAAATTATTTGGAGAAAAATAAATAATTTGAGAAATTTATAATGATAGAAATGATCACATTTATAAGAGAAAGTAGTAATTGGTTTATATACATAATGTTTATTGGTATGTTTGATGTAGTATATTTATTTGATTTCTATAACTTATAGATCTGAGAATTATTACTTAAACTTTAATCATTTAAACTACTAATTTATTAGATCATGCCTTTTTTAAGCCTGTTTAAAGAGTCAGATGGTTTTTTATTTTAACTGTGTTTTATTCTAATGTTTTTTTTTAATTGACTTCATTATAAGAAGTATTCTTGTGAGGGGTCTGTCAGCAGTGATTGTGGCTTCCATTGGATCTCTTTATTCATGTTTTAATGACCCCGTGTGTAATCTTAGAACAACAGAAAATTGCACACAATGCCCACTTCAATCACCAACACTTCATCAGAAAGAAAATGTTTGTATATGTTCCAGTGGCACAGCCAGAACAAGTCGGAGAGAGAAAACCTCAGTGGTTTTCATTTCTTATTTTTCCCATTAAAATTCTCTGAGTTGATGATCAAAAACAAAAATTAGGATGACAAGATGCTTTAGGAAGTCAGCGGCCATCACGTGTTTTGAAGACATTGTCTGGTCTACCAAGGTAATGATAAATAATGACTCTTCTACCAGGGGAGCAATATCATATATAGTTTAATGATCTTTCTGCACTTGCCCTTTGTATGTCCTCACACAATTTGAAAAATGAATTTTGGTTGAAAACACATTCTGTGGAATCAAAGACAAAGTCAGAAGAAATATAAATGGACTCTTGGAAGTTGAATCCAGCTTTACATCTTAGACATTTCCAATGATTTATTTGCCCCTGTTCTCTTAAAGCTTTTAGTTCAGCAACAGAATTTGACCTCATACCAAAGAACATGACTTTAAGAAGTAAGATTATTAATCCTCCATTTGAACTTCAGGGAAGATGTTTTCTTCAGGATATTTAACATTTCCTTGAAATAACACAACTAGGAATGAGCAATAGCATAATATTTTTAACCTAAATGGATTTCTGAAATCAATACAAAATGCTTAAGTGTATTTGAAGTCTGCTGGAGAACCTTCATTTTCTTCTCTTTATACTGACCTCTTGAAAAACGATTGTTCTTTAGAAAAAAATTATTTAATATAGAATCCAACATTCTGCTTAATATTAAGACTCTATAACATGAAAATTACTTACTCCTTGGAAGGAAAGTTATGACCAACCTAGACAGGATATTAAAAAGCAGAGACATTACCTTGCCAACAAAGGTCCATCTTGTCAAGGCTATGGTTTTTCCAGTAGTCATGTATGGATGTGAGAGTTGGACTATAAAGAAAGCTGAGAGCACAAGAAGTGATGCTTTTTAACTGTGGTGTTGGAGAAGACTCTTGAGAGTCCCTTGGACAGCAAGGAAATCCAACCAGTCCATCCTAAAGGAAATCAGTCCTGAATATTCATTGGAAGGACTGATGTTGAAGCTGAAACTCCAATACTTTGGCGACCTGATGCAAAGAGCTGACTCATTTGAAAAGACCTTGATGCTTGGAAAGATTGAAGGCTGGAGGAGAAAGGGATGACAGAGGATGAGATGGTTGGATGGCATCACCGATTCAATGGACATGGTTTGGATCGACTCCAGGAGTTGGTGATGGACAGGGAGGCCCGGAGTGCTGCAGTCCAGGGGGATGCAGAGTCCAACACCACTGAGCAACTGAACTGAGCTGAACTGATAACATGAAAAATAGAATCAGTTCAGTTCAGTTCAGTCACTCAGTCGTGTCCAACTCTTTGCGACCCCATGAATCACAGCACACCAGGCCTCCCTATCCAGCACCAACTCCCGGAGTTCACCCAGACTCACGTCCATCGAGTCAGTGATGCCATCCAGCCATCTCATCCTCTGTCGTCCCCTTCTCCTCTGCCCCAGTCCCTCCCAGCATCAGAGTCTTTTCCAATGAGTCAAAGTGGCCAAAGTACTGGAGTTTCAACTTCAGCATCATTCCTTCCAAAGAAATCCCAGGGCTGATCTCCTTCAGAATGGACTGGTTGGATCTCCTTGCAATCCAAGGGACTCTCAAAAGTCTTCTCCAACACCACAGTTCAAAAGCATCAGTTCTTCGGTGCTCAGCCTTCTTCACAGTCCAACTCTCACATCCATACATGACCACAGGAAAAACCAAAGCCTTGACTAGACGGACCTTTGTTGGCAAAGTAATGTCTCTGCTTTTTAATATGCTATCTAGGTTGGTCATAACTTTCCTTCCAAGGAGTAAGCGTCTTTTAATTTCATGGCTGCAGTCACCATCTGCAGTGATTTGGGAGCCCCCAAAAATAAAGTCTGACACTGTTTCCACTGTTTCCCCTCTATTTCCCATGAAGTGATGGGACCAGATGCCACGATCTTCATTTTCTGAATGTTGAGCTTTAAGCCAACTTTTTCACTCTCCACTTTCACTTTCATCAAGAGGCTTTTGAGTTCCTCTTCACTTTCTGCCATAAGGGTGGTGTCATCTGCATATCTGAGGTTATTGATATTTCTCCCGGCAATCTTGATTCCAGCTTGTGCTTCTTCCAGTCCAGTGTTTCTCATGATGTACTCTGCATATAAGTAATACATATGCACAAATATGCAATATCTCAAAAGACATATTTTAGTAAACCCAAATTGAACTCAAATATTTCAAGTTAAGCTATAATTTTAGAAGTTATGTATCAGTATATTCAATGTTTGTGAAAATACATCCTTCTGTGTTCATTGTAAAGTAGCTGCAGTTTTCCTCACACTTAAAGGAATTCCCTGGTTGACTAAAATCTAAGATTTTGTGTCAGACACCCTGTCTTGGCCAGTGTCTTCTTCAACTTGACCTGCCTGGAAAATTCTTGGAAAACCAAGCCAGAGTTTCATCAGAATCATTGTTGAGGTTAAATAAATTTTAAAGAAATCAGCCTAGGTTTATGTTATATTTATTCTTTCCCCAAGCGTAGTTTGCTATCTCTTGCTTTTTCTGTTTTTGAGAAATAATACATAGAAATAGAAGTTGAGTTATTCACACTATAAATTAAATACTCACTAGATAATTTTGGCAAATTTGGAAGAAGGAGCTGGAGATGGGAGAAAGGGAATATAATTTAACTTTTTCAATCTGAATTACAAATTTTATTTATTATTAAAAAGAAATGATAAAAACACAAAAAAACATTTTGGACAGATTACTGCAAAACTAAATACAGGTGGCTTGTGTTTTTAATTACATTTTTATATCTTCCCCATTTTTCAACATAAGCTTCACTCATACTAGTGGCCATTCAATATTGTAAAAATCAATATTACAATTCTGTTTTTTCATAAATTTCATAGATTTATTTATTCTTCATTTTGCTTCTTTTATAAATAACATACAAATCAACAGGTTGTTTCATTCAGTTTTTCCTCTTTTTTAGGTTCATTTCCGTTATAAATTCTCAGTAATTTGAGTTAGAAAAGTGAACTTTTTGAACTTTTTTTACTAAGTTGAATTATAAAATTATGATAACTTACATTATCACTAGTTTAGATTTACTAGTCTCATACGTTTGCAAGCATTATGTTCTAATATTTCTTTATTTTTATTTTTGCACATTCAGTTTAAAATCACTCATGATTTTGCTTAATAAACATTTTCTGAGCACCACTTTGTCAGATATTGCTCAAAGTTCAGAGAAACCAGATACAAGCAGACACAAAATGTTATTGCTTTCATAGAGCAAATTTTGACTCTGGAATCTTCACCAACATACATTTTGTTTTTGATTTGTTTCTAAGAAAATGCAAAATATTTGTTTAGGCCAGAAACTATTATAAATGTTTAATTTAGATTAAATAATTTATTTTCTAGAATACCTTTGTAAGATGTAGTAGATAAATGGAAGGATAGATCCCCATTTTTTTCAGAGAATTAGAAAGCAAAGAGATGGCCAATATTTCTAAGATCACACAGCCAGAAAATGGTGCCAATAAGACTGAGACCAGGAAGACTGACTCCAGAGATTTCTTATCTAATGATCATGTTCTGTGTCCCCTTCATGATTATTAGCAGAGACACTCTCAATATATCTTGTCAATTGTCTTTACATATCCCCTCATCTTTATTCAGATGTTGATACTGTCTTTCTAAATGTCTAAGAGCAATGAATATAACATTTAAAGGAATTTGTTAACAGTACTAACTTCAGAATCACACAGACCAGAGTTTGAGCTCAGTGCACCTTAAATCTTTGTCATCATGGGCAAAATGCTCAGTCTCTCTAGCACATTCTTTCCCCATCTATAGGTATAATGCTAGGTTTGCTTGAAAAGTTGCTGTGAGGGTCAAGTAGGATAAGAGATGTGTGCTTCTAGCTCAGCATCTAGCATGTAGGGACTGTACACCACGTTTGGTTTCTTAATATATTGGGTCAGCCAGAATGTTCTTTTGAGCTTTTCCATAAGATGTTACAGAAAAAACCCAAACAACCAATAAATATCAAATGACCTCAAATACTTGATAGTAAAAGTTTTACTATAGAAAGCATAAGGTGGAAATCTTTGGCATAACACAGATATTGTGCCATCAGAGAGTGTGGGACTTTGGCCAGTCAGAGCCTAGCAAAGGATTCAGGCACATCAGTGGCAAGCTTTGTAAGTTTCAAAACTGTGCATTGATGGAGGGAAACCTTATGCAGCTAAAACGTAGGATGGCTTTCTGGGTCATTGTTGTCTAGTTCCTCGCTTCTGATTGGACCACAGCTGTGATGGACAAGTCATGAATCAAGCCTTTGATTATGTGTTTCCAGGTGTGCTAGCTACTCTTCCTTTAATAAGGAGCTCTGTCCATCTACATGGGCATTTATAGAGCACTTATGCTGCTTTGTTGAATTTGATGACAGTATTTAGAATGATACTATTTGCAGGACACCTACATAGCATTAATGTAGGTGCAACTTTAAGTGTTTATGACATAGCAATTTATAAGAATTTGAATTTAGGTATTTGATGAGGAGGTAAGTTCAATGGCATCTCAATTATTTTAGTGGTCATTTGACGATGATTGCTTGAAGAATCAATTTTTCCAAGTCTTAGTTTCCTCAAGTACAAACTCTAAATTTTCTTCTCCAGAGTCCTTAATGTACACATCTTCTCCTTCCATAGAGTAACCTTGAAGAAGCTTTTTGAATCCTCTCCACATGTGTAGACTGCCCATCTCCTCAGGCACGTTAACAGAAGATAAGTGGATTTAAACATCTAAATCTTATGCCACACTTTTTTTTCCCCTCCCTATCCACAAAAATGTACAACTAAAAGAAATGATTGGTACTGTATAGCACGTGGAGCTCCACTCAATGTTATATGCCAACCTGGATGGGAGGGAAATTTAGGGGAGAATGGATACATGTATATGGTATGGCTGAGTCCCTTTGCTGTCCATCTGAAATTATCACAACAATGTTAACTGGTTATACCCTAATACAAAATTAAAAAATAAAAAAAAGTGATTGGGGTATGACAAACTCATTTCCAATTCATAAAGTACTGTGGGTACATTAAATTCAGTAAAATAAGAGAAGGAAGTTTGGAAGAGAGAGTAATCCTGTCTCACTGTCATCAAATGAATCATCATGTTGGTCTGCTTGGTAGCAAGATGTACAGGTTATGATTTCCTGACTGGGAAACTCTAAGACCAACCTCCTCTACTTTTACCTCACATAGAATAGATACCCAGAGTGAATGAACTGAAGCTAGTGCCTACA
Organism: Bos indicus; assembly: GCF_029378745.1. NCBI lineage: Eukaryota > Metazoa > Chordata > Mammalia > Artiodactyla > Bovidae > Bos > Bos indicus. The sequence continues at coordinate 20,885,364 of NC_091768.1, read as the reverse complement.
TCTGAGTTTTCGGAAACTAAATTAATTTGGCTGAGAGGTGGAAGAGAGTAAGAGAGGAACTGATAAATGTACATGGTAAAATAGCACAGATATCCAGGATTCTGGGCAGTTTCATAGCAGACTACCTTCACTTGAAACTTCAGAGCTATAGCAGCATAAATAAAATGGATGCTCATATTTTAAATCAACCCCTCCTTAATAACCATTAGTGTCTTGCAAAGGTTTTATTTTCAAGATAACTAACCTGGTTAAGTGTTGGTGGCCATATGAAATTATTTAACCCATTTATTCCTGTTTTTTTTTTTTTTTTCTTTTGGCCATACTGCATAGCATGAGGGATCTGAATTTCCCCATCAGGGATGGAACCAGTGACCCCTGCATTGGAAGCATGGAATCTTAACCACTGAACCACCAGGGAAGTCCCTATTCCTATTTTAACCTGAAAAAACTGTGTCACATAGGGAAGCCAAATCACTTTCCCAAGCTTTGATTCTGATTGACAGAATCAAATCTGTCAATCAAATCAATGACCAATGGTAGCCCCCCAAAATCTGGATCTTTTCCATCTGCTGCCTCTTTCCATTTCTCTGTCCCATTTTCTCCCTTCTCTCTCTGAAATTAAAATCAAGAATGCTCTTTACATAGACTTGCGCTGATGCTCAGCAATTAATGGCACTGATAAGACTTCTCAAATCCCTTTTCTGTTATGAGAATAATACAAATAAAATCTAAATGAATGAGCACCATTTCAAATGCCTGGGTGTTTTAAGAATGATCTCACACAAATGCAAAGACCTAGGGAGCTATAATTGAGCTGAGAGAATGACTGGGTTGCAGCTGTCTTTAAAGACAGTTCAATCAGGAATCTCAGAAATTAAGGGAACTCTGTTGTTGCAACAGAAGATAAAATGGATTCTAAAAACCCTGAACACATTTTTTAAGGAATAGATTTTTAAATTGAATTATAGTTGACTTATGATATTATATTAGTTTCAAATATAAAACACAGCAATTCCATATTTTTATAGATTATACTCCATACATTGTCACCCTGTTTTTTTAACTTATATGCAGAGTACATCATGTGAAATGCCAGGCTGGCTGAAGCACAAGCTGTAATCAAGATTGCCAGAAGAAATATCAATAACCTCAGATATCCAGATGACAGCACCCTTATGGCAGAAAGCAATGAGGAACTGAAGAGCCTCTTGATGAAAGTGAAAGAGCAGAGTGAAAAAGCTGGCTTAAAATTCAGAATTCAAGAAACGAAGATCATGGCATCTGGTCACATCCTTCATGGCAAATAGATGAGGAAACAATGGAAACAGTAACAGATTTTATTTTTTGGGACTCCAAAATCACTGTGGATGATGACTGCAGCCATGAAATTCAAAGACGCTTGCTCCTTGGAAGAAAAGCTATGGCAAACCTAGACAGCATATTAAAAAACAGAGACATTACTTTGCCAACAAAGGTCCATCTAGTCAAACCTATGGTTTTTCCAGTAGTCATGTATGGATGTGAGAGTTGGACTATAAAGAAGGCCAAGCACTGAAGAATTGATGCTTTTGAACCATGGTATTAGAGAAGACTCTTGAGAGTCCCTTGAACTGCAAGGAAATCAAACCAGTCAATCCTAAATGAAATTAGTCCTGAATATTCATTGCAAGGACTGATGCTGAAGTTGAAGCTCCAATACTTCAACCACCTGATGCAAAGAGCCAACTCATTAGAAAATACCCTGATGGAGGGAAAGATCGAAGGGAGGAAGACAAGGGGATGACAGAGGATGAGATGGTTGGATGGCATCACCGACTCAATGGACATGAGTTTGCACAAACTCCAAGAGATGGGGATGGATAGGAAAGCCTGGCATGCTGTAGTCCATGGGGTTGCAAAGAGTCGGACACAACTGAGTGACTGAACAACAACAACAACAAAAATACTCTGTACATGGGCTCCCCTGATAAAGCTGATAAAGAATTCATCTGCAATGCAGAAGACTCTGGTTCAATTCTGGAGCCAGGAATATCCCTTGGAGAAGGGATGCTGCCCACTCCACTTTTCATGGGCTTCTCTGGTGGCTCAGATGGTAAAGAATCCACCCGCAATACAGGAGACCTAGGTTCAATCCCTGGGTTGGGAAGATCCCCTGGAGGAGGGCATGGCCACCCCCTCCAGTATTCTTGCCTGGAGAATCCCCATGGACAAAGGAGCCTGGTGAGGTACAGTCCATGGGGTCACAAAGAGTCAGACCTGACTGAGGGACGAAGCACACGCACACTTCATACAAAGTTATTATAAAATATTAACTATATTTCCTGTGATGTACATTATATCCTTCTAAATTTTATTTTATGTGAGAACAATAGTGACCAAAACAAACTCTGGTCCTTGATCCAGAAGAAAGTCCAAAACCAGATTCCATATTCTTCTAATTCAAGGAGGTTCTTATAAGACTGTTTTTAATAACACCTATGATTTTTAGTTCATAACTTCAACTAAAGATTATTAAACAATTATGCCCACTGGAAGCAATGGGACAAAATTTTGTTTGAAATGCTAAAAAATCTTCATGGAGCCTGTCTCTGACACCATGGAATCATAGTTTTGTTCATTTCTTATGTTCCCTTACTGTTTATTTCTCCTGAGTTTCTTGTCAACTAGCTGTGATTTCTTTTTGGTGGCTAGCCAAAAATCAATGGACAATTTTATCCTTTAAAAATAAATAAAAAAGAGCCCTCAAAGAACTAAAAGTAAAAGCATAGGAGATAACGATGCTTGCAGGTTCCATATATTGAGAATGTCCTCATCTGTCTCTGATGCATGGGAAACAAGTGCTGGTTTTTAGGTTGACATCTTCAGTTTCTGAACTATATCGATGCGCTTAAAAGAGGAAGTGGGAGTGTGCAGGACAGGGAGACAGGGAGGAAAAGGGAACAGACTCTCATTTCCAGGGGATGGAGGGAGAGGAGAGGTGGCAGAATGTGCTTCATTCACTCTCCATCTTTCATTAGGGACCTGAACTGCCAGTCTCAGAATGTCATTGCATAGAGATCCTTTAAAAATACTTCATGCATTTTTTACAATGTTATTTCCTTTTATCAGCCAGTCTAAACAAGGAGTATGAGTGTGTGTGTATACATACATGTAGATATTAATACTGTTTATCAGTGCCTACATGTAGATGTATCTACATTTAAGTTTTTATGCACACACAGATATATACACATATTTTAAACGTACTCATCTTGAGTACCATTCTGATTCAAATATATGTGAGATCACAAAATAGTAAATACACAGTCCCTGCCTTTATGAAGTTTATAGTCTGGTGAAAGGCAATAAAGAAATACTAATGCTGCTGTGGCTAAGTCGCTTCAGTCGTGTCCGACTCTGTGCGACCCCGTAGACGGCAGCCCACCAGGTTCCCCCGTCCCTGGGATTCTCCAGGCAAGAACACTGGAGTGGGTTGCCATTTTCTTCTCCAATGCGTGAAAGTGAAAAGTGAAAGTGAAGTCGCTTAGTCATGTCTGACTCTTCGCAACCCCATGGACTGCAGCCTACCAGGCTCCTCCGTCCATAGAATTTTCCAGGCAAGAGTACTGGAGTGGGGAAAGAAATACTAAAATTTTATTAATGCATCTAAAAGAGGAAATACAAAGATGGTTCAATTCTACTTAGTATCCAGTTAATCTACCACATAAGTATGATGAAATATGTAGAAATCTATTGATTGTTTACTAATAATGTTTAAGCTATTTATCTGTTACTAAACTAATTCAGATTTTTCTTATTTTTCCAGAAATAAGTGAAACATTAATTTAATTATCAAAGACAAATTAATAGGTAAACTAAAAGAAACATGGACATTAATGAAATATGGATGGCAGTGGTATCTGCAATCTTATAAAGAGTTTAAAATATCAGAAAGAAATGTCAATGTATGTGGCTCCATGAAATGTTTACAGATCAAAAATGAAAAGTAAAAAACCAAGAAAGGTATCTATAGTTAAATGATAGGCCAAATATGCATGTTTTAATGGATACAGAGCTCAGGCAAGTAAATTAGAAACCCCAGGTATCTGAAATGTCTAACTGACAGAGAAATAAAAGGGAAAATTTTTTCTAAAAAGTAAAAAACAATGAATACATATTAAACAGATTCAAACTCACTAATACTCTAAAGTGTACTTTAAAATGTAATATTATACTTTACATAACTATAAATTATTCAACATGTATAAATAATAGCTGATAATGTTTAATAATAGTTGACAATGTTATGAGATAATGTTAATGTTTTTATATAGTCAGCAAATACTAATAAAGACTGCATTCATTGGATAAAAGTATCCATGTTAATTCACAAATAAATAAGGAAAATTAGGAATGTTGGTTTATTAGCGAATCATGCAACAAGTCTAAAAAATAGAACAATGGACTTCAGGGAATAATCCAGTATTGGCAGAAGGATGAATTAGATAATTTAATATGTATTTTCCATGTCTGATTCACATGGTTATGTAAGCAATAAACTTATTTCTTTTATGGTTAGGCCAAGAACATGCCAGATAAAAATACGGTTCTTCGCAATACTGGGAGAATTTAATTTGAGAAAAAATTATATAAGACACATTGTAATCTATATTGCAGAATGAATAAAACTGCTTTTTGAAAATTTTTCCAAGTCTACTATTAGCAGAAGTTAGATTTACAAAACAATGATATCTAATGACTAGCAGTGAAGTTTGAAGGACTGAGTAAAACAATAAAAGTAGAATTCACAATTGGTTCTAAAAGATAATCCCCTCAGTTTCTGGGGTCCTCTTATCAAAGTCAGGTGACTGCAAGAAACTGAAGTGTCTCTCTAAATCTGGAAAAAAGAAAAAAACAAAACAAAACAAACACTCGGCACTAAGAAGAGGCATGAGACCTGGTAAATATTGCTCACAAACTGGAAGGTGATTTGGAGTGGAAGCTTGTTGTCAGGATAACAGCGAGTCTTTTTTTTTTCCCATGATTATCTTCCTCTTAATTTTGGATGCAGGGAAGAATTTAACATGGGACATTTCATAACTTTCCACTACAGAGAAAAGAGGGAGAGAGTGGAGGGGTAGTGAGAAAAGTAGTAACATATTAGAGGCAACATCTTTTTCTTGTTCATCTCCCTGGAGGTAAATGTCTTTAAAACTGAGACCTTAGGAAAATCGTTCTTAAAATTATATCTATGGGGGAGGTGGAGTGACGGCATGGCATGAAGGGTGGAGGGGGGTGGCTGCTAAATAGAAGTTTAAAGTCTGTACAACTGTATTTCATCTGCTCCCTCAGGCCCTAGTCCCGTTCAAAATGTTAATTTGAGTAATATCTCCCATCCCTCTGTTCCTCTCTTTTTACAAGCACACTTCCTCTGCTAGAACTCACCACATGCAATCCTCAGCAAGACTGGCAAATAGTCTTCTGGAAAGGACTGGTCCTGCCGGCAGACATGGGCCCTCGGCTGTCCTCCAGCCTCCCTGGAGGAGTTAGGGCGATTCTGTAGCATGGGGATTTCATGAGGCAACAGTTCAAGAAAGGAACGACTAACAAGGCTATTAAGTCCTTTTTTTTTTTTTAATTTTGGTGAAAGGGAAAGGTTCACATCTAGCCAAAAAGTAATTCAAAACATGAAACTCTAATATTTGTCTTATTCCGTCTTCTATAGTGCCTGCTGAAGAAAGAAAAAGGCAAAGGCTGATTCCAACTCTTTGAGATTTTTGCCACGTAAATATGTATTTGAGCATCAAAGAAATGTTGAACAACATATATTATTGAGATTTAATGCATAAAAGAATTTTAATTTTCTTTTCTAATCTATATCTGCTTTTGCTCACCATCCCACTTCAGGGAACTTGGAGATTTTATTGTAACTCGACAGTATGCTTTTGAACTGTGGTGTTGGAAAAGACTCTTGAGAGTCCCTTGAACTGCAAGGAAATCCAACCAGTCCATCCTAAAGGAAATCAGTCTGGAATATTCACTGGAAGGGCTGATGCTGAAGCTGAAACTCTAATACTTTGGCCACCTGATGTGAAAAACTGACTCACTGGAAAAGACCCTGATGCTGGGAAAGATTGAAGGAGGGAGGAGAAGGGGATGACAGAGGATGAGATGGTGGGATGGCATCACTGACTCAATGGACATGAGTTTGAGTAAACTCTGGGAGTTGGTGATGGACAAGGAGGCCTGGAGTTCTGCAGTTCATGGGACTGCAAAGAGTTGGACACGGCTGAGTGACTGAACTGACTGATCAACTTTAACACATTCCAGTTTTATTTTGTATAATCATGGGATAAACTTGCCTTTAATAGTTTCAAAAATGAATGTGCTATATGCAATCTTAACACTGGGAAAAGCCTTTCCCTTCAGAAAGGGAACCCTTCAGAAACCCTTCCTTGTGGGTCTCTGTTCTTGGTAAGGACACAAAGAAGAATCTGAAGTCTTACTCTTGGCAAAAGCAAGTTTATTGAAGAAAGAACAGAAATAATACCTCAAGTGAGAGGGGAGCCAGGCCAAGAAAGCTGCTGGCGAGGAAATGATGAGGTAGTGGGTCTTCAAGACAAGGCTTTTAGATAGTCATTTAGGTGGGTGTGGACTGACAGTTTTGATTGACAGTTGTAAGTTACATAACAACAGACTTTATTGCCCATGTCTTTCCCATAATTCAGTTATAATCAAATGTATGTATAGAATATTTATGAACACTTCTTGGGCTCCTGGCTGCCTAAGGTCACTTGAGGACGCAGCTGTGCATCAGACTGCACTGCACCAGGCCCCAGGTGCTGGAGTTGGAAACATCTCTGTGGTTATTTTGTAGCGTATCTGTGAGCTCTACTGGACCACCTTGGGGCCTGTATTGGGTGAGGTTTAGAGATCAGCTTGAATCTTTTTCAGCTAGGCCACCTCTTCTTGCTCATGCCTAACTTCCTATCTAATATTTCTAATCTGAAAAAAAATCTGCAAAAAGCATGATTGACTGGATTATGTTTTGACCAAAAATTTATAAAAGTAGAAGTTTAAAATTACTCTGGAAGAGTTATCTGCATATACATGATAAATGAAGTTAATCTAAATTTTAAAAATAGGTTTTTTTTTAATAAATAAGAAAAAGGCCAATATACCAAGGGAAGAATGACAAAGATCAGAAATTATAATTAACTAAAATTCAATCTCATTGTCAAAGATGGAAACAATTCAACATAGAATAAAATATTCTTTTTCATCTATCAGGAAATCAAATATAAAAAAAATAAGTGATTAGCATTGCCAAGGAGGCAGAGATATTGACACATTATAAACACATGCAGGCATACTTAGTAATACTATCATGATTTCTAGAAAACCCATTCGGAAATGTACACTTTGAACCCATTACTCTGTTTGCCTTTAAGAGGTGAAGCTTGAGACAGAAGATTTAATCAAAGCAAACTTTAGACTTGAATACAAGGTGTTAATTTTGTTCTTGCTTTTTGCTTTATTCAATGTTGAGAAAATAAATATTCTCTTATGTTCATCTGATTAAAACTGACACAATAAAGCTATGCAAAAATTTTTGTTCATTTTGATGGCATATGCAACTCAGAACTTGGTAATAAAATGTACATGTTAGTCACAGCAAGCTATAACATAGAAAGACCCATTCGCCATGAATAGGAACGGTTGACAAACCTTTGGGAGCTAGCCAGGTAACTGAACAGTGTCCAGGGATGTCCCAGCTTCAGCTTCATTTTGGATATACTCAGTTCTAGGCTGAGATGGCAGAAAGCCAAGAGAAATTAAAGATCGTCTTGAGGAAGGTGAAAGAGGAGAGTGAAAAAGCTGGCTTAAAACTCAACATTCAAAAAACTAAGATCATGGCATCCAGTCTCATCACTTCATGGCAAATGGATGGAGAAACAATGGAAACAGTGACAGACTTTATTTTCTTGGGCTCCAAAATCACTGTGGATGGTGACTGCAGCCATAAAATTAAAAAACACTTGCTTATTGGAAGAAAAGCAATGACAAACCTAGACAGTGTATTAAAAAGTAGCTACATGACTTTGCCTTCAAAGATCTGTATAGTCAAAGCTGTATGGATGTGAGAGCTGGACAATAAAAAAGATTGAACTCTATAAAACTGATTCCTTCAAACTGTGTTGGTGGAGAAGACTCTTGAGAGCCCCTTGAACAACAAGGAGATCAAACAGATCAATCTTAAAGGAAATCAACTCTGATTATTCATTGGAAGGGCTGGTGCTGAAGTTGAAACTCCAGTACTTTGGCCACCTGATACAAAGAGCCAACTCACTGGAAAAGACTCTGATACTGGGAAAGATTGAAGGCAGGAGGAGAAGGGGATGACAGAGAATGAGATGGTTGGATGGTATCATTGACTCAACAGAAATGAGTCTGAGCAAACTCCGGGAGATTGTGAAGGACAGGGTGGCTTGGCAGGGTACAGTCCATGGGGTTGCAAATAGTCAGAAACGACTGAGAGGCTGAACAACAAGGTTGAGATGGCATTCATTCAGATGAAGCATACAATAGTGGGAGTTCAGGTGTCAATCAAAACTTCGGAGTTAGTCAGGAAGGCTACCATCTCTTCATAGCCATTGCATGCTAAGTCGCTTCAGTTGTATCCAACTCTTTGTGACTCCATTGATTGTAGCCCATCAGGCTCCTCTGTTCATAGGATTCTCCAGGAAAAAATAGTGGAGTGGGCTGCCATGCTTTCCTCCAGGGGAATCTTCCCAACCCAGGGATTGAACCCACATCTCTGGCATCTACTGCATTGGCAGGTGGAGTTCTTTAGCACTAGCACCACTTGGGAAGCCCATTGCAGAGACTCAAGTCAGGGAGGAAAAGGAGCCATATCAATGCAGAGATGCAAAGATTCTGAAAATAATGGCAGGAAAACTGTATGAAGTATGGGCTAGTAGGCTAATCTAGAGTTGAAGGCTGAAGCTTAGTCCTGAAATCTAAGACCCAGGCATTCAGAGAAATGAAAAGTTGAGATCCATAGACATCTTGGGCAGCTTAGAACTGTCCCCAGGTGATTTGAATACCAGTGTCATCAGAACAAGGTGATCTGAGGAGCAGATTCAGCAGTGTGGCTTTAGTACTGGGCCAGACCATCGCATATCTAACTGGGTCATTTATTTTTGCCTCTAGTAAGACAGTGATCAGGACTTGAGTGTACAGATCAAGAATCCCATAGACAAATCCAAGAGGGACTGGAGATATAAGCAGAGACCAGAGAATCATATCTGGTCATGTCTGTATTGTTTTTAATTAAGGAAACAGTACATGTATACCACTTTAGAAAAGAAAAAATAAAAAGCAGATTTTCATCCTTCTGCTGCTCTGCCCTACTTCTGATGGGTGGTAAGCTCTTTCATTCATTTTTGGATTTAAATCATGTTATGGGCTTCACAGGTGGCACAGTGGTAAGGAATCTGCCTGCCAATGCATGAGGCACAAGAGATTTGGTTTGATCCCTGATTTGTGAAGATCCCCTGGAGGAGGAAATGGCAACCTGCTGTAGTATTCTTGCCTGGAAAATTCCATGGACAGAAGAGCCTGACCAGCTACCAATCTATGGGGTTGCAAAGAGTTGGACATGACTGAGCACATACACTTCAATTAACTTCAGTGGTTACTATACCTAATTCTAAATCATTCAGCTTTGTCTTGATTTGTTGGCATATAAACCCTGGGACACATAAACATTTTTTGCTACGAAAAATGAGGAATTTAACTCATGATAAGCCTATTCAACTGTATGAGCTCGTTATGTTTGAATTCTTCTCCTGATTACTTTTTATAAGTATGTTTAATAATCTTGAATTACTACCTCTTTTTTTAAAAAATCAATTTTGAGCATATGTAATGAGGTAGCACTAGTGGTAAAGAGCCTGCTTGCCCATGCAGGAGACCTAAGTGACTCGATTCATTCCCCGAGTCAGGAAGATACCCTGGAGGAGGTCACAGCAACCCACTCCCATATTCCTGCCTGGAGCATCCCAACGACAGAAGAGCCTGGCGGGTTACAGTCCATAGGAGCACAAAGAGTTGGACACGACTGAAGCAGCTTACCACAATGAGTCTCTATAATTTAACATGTATTAGACAGTATTAGTAACTACATGCATTGGAGTTCATGAATTGGAGAAGGAAATGGCAACCCACTCCAGTGTTCTTTCCTGGAGAATCCTAGGGACAGGGGAGCCTGATGGGCTGCCGTCTATGGGGTTGCACAGAGTCGGACACGACTGAAGTGACTTAGCAGCAGTAGCAGCAGTAACTCCATAACAAACAAACCTCAATTCAAAAAGTCTAACTTCTCACCCACATCACAGCTTCTTGTACATTTTCTTATTGAAAGTTCCAGACTGACGGAGTAGTTGGCACTTGCTAGTTGACCTGACAGAAGAAAGAGAGCTTTGGGAGAGTCTCCAATCAGTAATTAAAAGCTCTAGCCCAGATCATTCTTGTCACTTTTGCTCAAAACTCACAGTGCCCAAATTATCAAAATTAGAATTCATCTTTTTAACTTCTTCTGAGATCTCATAAATACACATACTTACATTTGTTGGGAATTTTCATTTGATTTTTACAATAGAAACAAAACGAGACCAAGATGAGAGGATAAAGAGAGAAAGCACTGAAATAAGAGCCAGCATACTCGATGTCAAGATGTTTCCTGTGTCTACCATGATGTAGCTATTTAGAAAGACATTTGACTTCTTTGGGCTGCATTTCCTACAATTATCTGATCACAAAGATCCCTTTTTAAGTCCATCATAAGAAATTTGTTTACACTTTCTAGACCCTAAATAAACTCATGGCATCTGTCTTACATAGGTGATGGCACAAAGTTCCCTACCTCAGCTTTGCAATACATTCTCTTCTTTGCTTTGTCATAGGGCTTCTCAGGTCTCACACATTCTGGCTTGAAGCACTGTACTTGGCAAAATGTAGTGAAAGGGGATTGTAAGACTGCACCCAAACTAATGATCACTTTAGCTTGATCACTGAAAGCTAAAGGACGCTAAACTAAACAACTACCTCCTTTGACTAGAGAATGAGATACCTTCCTGGGTGGTGAAATTGCCTTAGTACAGTTCTTGGCACATGGTAAGTACTAGTTTAAATATTAGTTTCCTTATTTCTGGGTCATATGTGTATTTGGCTGGAGTCTAATTATATGCCTGCTGTTAGCCAGGGTGAAACAGAGGTACCCAAAGTTTCAAACTGAAATTGACTTAAGCCAAGGCAAGAACAGAGAAGTTCCCTGGCTCTGATCCTGATCCTATGACTCTGTTTTTCACTGAGAGGTAAGTAGGGCTTGGTTTGAGATGGACAGGAGAATATGGGGGTGCCTTTCTCTCTAGTTTCAGTTCCCTAAAAAGAAAAAATAAACTGTTCCCTTTAAGCCTCAGCATCAGCTCTATTTCACAACCATTCTTGTTTCCAGTGTGTAAGCCTAGTTTGGCTGCTATTGACAAGAATATAATTGCTGTGTAAAGGGGTGGGGGAAATGTATAACATTTTGAACAATGTACCAATAACCAATGCACAGATATGTGGATTTCACACACACACACACACACACACACACACACACGTTTTCAGTGTCTTTGTCTGCTCTGCCTGCCCCTCCTCTCCCAATTTGGTTTTTCTAATCCAGAAGAAAAAATCAACATTATAAGAAAAGTACAACACCCTAAATGACCTTTAAGATATATTTACACTATTGATGGCTCAGACAGTATGGTAAAAAATCTGCCTGCAATGCAAGAGACCTGGGTGGTTTATTTACACAAATGCACAAAATCATTTTCTCCCAAAAACTACTTTAAAATCCCTTCACATAAATATAAAAGTATTTAGTTCCTTTTTAAAAATATATTTGCATTTTTAAACTAGAATTTTTATATCTCTGTCTCATATAGAAAGATGTGGGAAATTTCTGAAGATTCAATCCCATCATGAGCACAATCCTGCAACTCTAGAGGCTGTTCATAAGTATAGATAAATACTAGTCTGATTCACAAGCAATACTACTGGAATTGTGAAAGGTAACATGGTCTTTTGGGCATTTCCTGTTTGATACAAACTAAAAGTGAGATAAAATATCACACTGTTAACACTGACCATGGTTCTATATAAAACATGATGTTTCCTTCTCTTTGATCAAATGGAATACATTAAGGGAACTGAGCTGAATTATTTTTCCATTTGAAAGTGTTAAGTGCATGGAAAAATCTATTCAGTGAAAGGAGGTATTAAACACTGGTCTTCCTTGATGGCTCAGTGGGTAAAAAATTCACCTGCAACGCAGGAGCCTGCCTGTCAATGCAGGAGACGTAGGTTGGATCCATAGGTTAGGAAGATCCCCGGGTTAGGAAGATCCCCTGGAGGAGGAAATGGCAACCCTCTCCTGTACTCTTACCTGGGATACCTCATGGACAGAGGAGCCTGGCAGGCTACCATGGGTCACAATGAGTTGGACAAGACTAAATAGCTAAATACACACACATCTATAATGTTAGGCCTAATGGCTACAAATCTAAACAAATGTTGTCTCTGGTAAAGGTCCCATTTCCCGTATATTAACAGCTCTCCTGTAACACAAACAAGATGGAACTGGCCTGGGCCCAACCTGGCTCAACCCTATAGGTGCCAGTCAAGTAAGAAAGGTAATGCTCAGGTGGCACAAGACTGTAGATATAGAATCTGACCTCTGCAGCTTCTTCTTTTTGTACTGTATTCTAATCTCTGGAATTCTTTTTGGATGAACTATAGTTGTTCCTATTTTGAAATATTCTTAGATTTCTTCTCAAAAATGTCATCTAGCTTGGTTCCTGTTGCTATGTGCTGCGTTTAGTCACTCAGGTGTGTCCAACTCTTTGCAACCCCAATGGGCTATAGCCCACCAGGGTCCTCTGTCCATGGGGATTCTCCAGACAAGAATACTGGAGTGGGCTGCCATGCCCTCCTCCAGGGGACCTTCCCAACCCAGGGATTGAGCCCGGGTCTCCCTTATTGCAGATGGGTGTTTTAGCATCTGAGCTACCAAGGAAGCCCAAAAATACTGCAATGGGTAGCCTATCACTTCTCCAGGGACTCTTCCCAACCCAGAAATCAAACCAGGGTCTCCTGCATTGCAGGCAGATTCTTTACCAGCTGAGCTACCAGGGAAACCTACCTTTGTAATATAGTAAATCTCTCATATTAACCCTTATGTGCATAGACTTTACACCGAGGCAGTGCTAACTAGTGCTTAGAAGAAACGCTCTAGAGTCTGGCTGCAGGTTCAAATCTTGCCTTTAACACCTACTGGCTAGGTCATCATAAACAAGTTAATTAACTCATCTGTGTCTTGGTTTCCTTATTTGTGAAACAAGAATAAGAGTATACTGTCTCAAAAATTTGTAGTAGATAACATTTGTAAAGTGTTTGAAGATTGTCTGGCATATAGTAAACACTTAATACATATTAACTACTTTTTAATTTGCAGGTATGGGAGTGGCAGAAAGAAAATGAGGGTGGAATTGATTTTCCCTCTTTGTTTTCTGCTTTGTTTTCCAAGTATCCTCTACTCCCTGTGCACAGATAGTGCCTTTAGAAAACAGTCCAGTGCAAAGGATTTATAGATTCTTAGATTATTATGTTCTGAATAACTCAGATCTAATATACAATGATTTATTCCCAAATTCTCTGTCTTACAAATGCACTTCAGAGACCCAGCCACTCTGCACGTATTTACACAAAAGAGATGCATGTCTTTTCAAACGTGAGATCTTTGCTGTCCCTGATAAGATATAAAGGGCTTAATAAATTCTTTCCATAGGGGATATTGCATCCTGTGGTTGGCCATTCAGAAATGTTACATTTTACCTCTACATTTTTATCATCACTAAGATTTCCCCCAGTTCCCTATGCATCATTTTAAATAACATTTGGCAATAAAACTTTGGCAAAGGAACTTGCTCAAATCTTTTTTCTTCTCTTTTTCCAAAACTGAAATAATATCCAGTTATTTTTCCATATGCTCACAGGCTCCATTATTTCTTATTTTTTACTATAGAGAAATGGACCAAAATTAATAAGATTAAAGTGAATGAAATCAAAAAAGGAATGAAGAAGATAAACTTAGATTGCTTGATTAAATCCCAGAAGACACTAGCAGGTCGTGGAATTTCTCTTGAATTCTCTTGTTTTAAACTGAAACAAAGTATTCAACAACTATACTACAATAAAAAAATTTGAAAATTCAAAATTTCTTTCACAGAATAAAAAGGAAACAAAAAAAAGGCCTGAATAATTTAATCTCCCTATAAGATGACATCATTGTTAAATATGCATTTTTTTCCTTTGAATATTTTAGCCAGACCATCTGAACATGTTGAGATTCTCTACTTTTAGTTGCATTACTAGCTAAGCTCCCTCCCCACATCTCTTGGGCATAGACCTATAGGTTTCTTGGCTTACAGACTCTCTAGCTGTTAAATTTTTTTAATTAAAAAATAAATTGCTCCAATCAGGCAATAAATGAAAGAAATGTACCACTTCAGAGAAATGGAACAGGAAAATACTAGATAACCATTTAAATCAAATAATTCTCAAGAGGATCCCCTTCTGAAATACTGGAGAAATCTAAAATTAGCTGGTATTTATCCTTGATGATAATTTCTAATATTTTTGACCACACTGTGCTGCCAGGGGATCCCAGTTTCCCGACCAAGGATGGAAACCATGGCCCCTGTGGTGAAATGCAGAGTCAACCAGTGGTCGATCAAGGAAGTCCTTTTAATGATAATTTTTGACATTTCAGATTAGATGATGTTAGCTTTTATAATTTTCCAAGGCATCATCAGGCTCAGACATAAACACAGGAGGGAAATTTCATTTTCAGCCAAGCTTTTCTTGGTATCTTTGAACTCAACATTTTTTTTTTCTGGAGTTTTTCTTTAAAAAAAAAAAAAATTGTGTGAAGTGTGTGTGTGCTCAGTTGTGTCCAACTCTGCAACCACATGGACTGTAGCCCACCAGGTTCTTCTGTCCATGGGATTTTCCAGGCAAGAATACTGGAACAGTTTGCCATTTCCTACTTCAGGGGATCTTCCCAACCCAGGGATTTAACCTGCATCTCCTGTCTCCTGCATGGGCGAGTGGCTTCTTTTCACTGAGTCCCCTGGGAAGTCACTACTACATATGTAATAGATAACCAACAAGGCCCTACTTAGAGCGTAGGGAACCATACTCAACATCTTGTAATAGCCTATAATGGAAATCATTTTAAAGGGATATACATATTTATGAAAAGTGAAAGTGTTAGTCTCTCAGTGGGGACCCCATGACTGTGGCCTGCCAGGCTCCTCTGTCCATTGAATTTTCCAGGCAAGAATTCTGTAGTGGACAGCCATTCCCTTCTCCCAGGGATATTCTCCATGCAAGGATTGAACCTGGAGCTTCTGCATTGCAAGCAGATTCTTTACTATCCGAGCAACCAGGGAAGCCCCATATGTGTGTGTGTGTGTATATATATATATATATGTAAAAAGATAAAAATAAATCAAAAATTATTCCAAAGCAATAAGTTGTGCTATGGGTGATCTGGGTTTGTTAAACACTCTCTCCTGTAGATGAGTCCATACCTCATTCCCTGAACTTTGTCCTCTGTCACCTGCTTCACAACTTGCTCCTTCCCGTCTGGTTCCTCCAGTCTCTTCCCACCCTCCTACCCTCTAAAGCCTATTTATCTTCCATGACAGGTTTAAAGTCTTCTGTTTCCATTGTCAGGGTGGCACCTGCATTGATTACTCCCTTTCCAAATTTGCATTATCTTATATTTTATGTTTTCCCTCTACACCCATTTGTTTGATCTATGTGGACAAATTCATCTCAACAACCCAGTCGTTAATGGGTAGAGGTCAGGAAAATGCTCACTCTTTTCCTTTCTCTCTTCTTCAGAGCACAGGGTGGGGAGATGGGTGGTGTTTTTTGTATTTAAAAAACTCCCTTATCTGCTGCCAGATCATTGACTTTAAGGTTTGTTTTCTTTGTTTTTTGGAAGTCATACAGGAAGATGAAAAAGCCCCGTCATCATAAAATACACACTGAAGTACACACTTCTGGGTATGCAAAGAAGGATAAGGTGATGTGATCATGTGAGACTTTCTGTGTTTGGATTCTTTGCTCCTGAAGAAGGAACAGCTCTTAGTGCGGTGGAGCTCTTCTTTGAGAAAGTCAAGGTGGCCTCAGCTTGAACATCCTGACAGTTTTTGTGTCTACTCTCTCTCCCCCTCCTCAGGTCCTTTCTCTCCCTCTCTTCACTATTCACTACTAATAGTTTAAATATAACACCTACTTTATTCATTTTCATTTTCTAAGTTGGTATAATAAAAAAATAAACAAATCACCTATTTCTCGATTCAAACCAGAAAAAGTTACACTGGGCATGTCTACATAGGGTTGGAGAACTTGACTCACTGATTCAAGTAATATATTTGCTCTTGAAACTTTCATCTTACATTACTCTTTCTCTTCTGTCTCTTCTGTGTGCTTTTGTATTTCCTTTTTATCTGGATTTTTACATATGGGTTATGTTAATTTTGCTTTCATTTTCTACAGAGTTTTGGAACATATGTTTGACCACATTTTAGATTTAAAACTTAACAATCAGTTGAGTTTTAAAGATCATAAAGATTTTAAGATCATATCAGAGGCATGATCTGGTATTTTAGTGTCCTCTCTACTTAAGACTAAAATTTAATCCACCTTGAATGTGAAAGTGTTAGTTGCTCAGTCATGTCTGACTCTTTGTGACCCCATGGCCTGGCTTCTCTGTCCATGGAATTCTCCAGGCAAGAATACTGAAATGGGTTGCCATGCCCTGCTCCAGGGAATCTTCTGGACCCAGGGATCGAATCTGTGTCTCCCGCACTGCAGGCAGATTCTTTACTGACTGAGCCATCAGGGAAGTCCCTAATCCACCTTTCCTCCTCACAGTTTTCCCCATCTATTCACTCACCTTCTTCTTGGTCTTTTTTTAATATATAGAGAGTGTGATTTAATCCTAGACCACTGAATTCTTGGTTTGACATAACATGCCATTGTAATTTTTGACATGTGCGCACTTTTGTAAGTGATTGGGAATCAGTGATCAAAACTAGGTAAAGGATGCATTTCATCACGTTGGATTTTTGTAAGTTTTATTTTAGCTTGTCAACACCCTTGTGTAGTAGCACAGATATTTTATAGAAAAGTAACTAACCTGCCTCTAACAGACATCAAGAGGAATATGTGCAGCCATGAAATAGCTAAAATTAAGAATCCCAGCTCTTGACACTCTGAGATCTCTATTTTTTAAAGTGTCAGATTTCTTTTTTTAATTTATTTTTTAATTGTAAAGCATTTAATTGCTTCACAACATTGTGTTAGTTTCTGCTGTACAACAATGTGAATCAGCTATATATTTGTATGAAAGTGTTAGTCGCTCAGATGTGTCAGACTCTTTGTGATCCCCATGACCTGTAGCCTGTCAGGCTCCTTTGTCCATGGAATTCTCCAGGCAAGAATCCTGGAGTGGGTAACCATTCCTTCTCCAGGGGATCTTCCTGACCCAGGGATCAAACCCAGGTCTCCCGCATAGCAGGCAGATTCTTTACTATTTGATCCACCAGGGAAGCTCTCTCTCTATATATATACACACACACATATATACATATATCATCTCCCTCTTAAGCCTCCTTCCCACTCCAGCCATCCTACCCTTCTAGATCATCACAGAGCACCAAGCTGAGCTTCCTTTTCTATAGAGCAGTTTCCTGCTAGCTATCTATTTTACACACGCTAATGTATATATGTCAGTGCTACTCTCTCAGTTTGTCCCATTTCTCCTTCTCCTCCTGTGTCCAAGTCCATTTTCCACATCTGTGACTCTATTGCTGCCATGCAAATAGGTTCATTGGTGGCATTTTTCTGGATTCCATATATATGCATTAATACGGGATATTTGTTTTTCTCTTTCTGACTTACTTCACTCAATCTTACAGACTCTAGGTTCATCCCCATCACTACAAATGACCCAATTTCATTCCTTTTTATGACTGAATAAAATTTCATTGTATATGTGCCACATCCTCTTTATCCATTCATCTGTCAATGGACATTTAGGTTGCCTCCTTGAGTTGGCTATAGTAAATAGTGCTGCAATGAACGTTGAGGTTCATGAATCTTTTTCAATTAGGTTTTCTCAGGGTATTTGCAGTGTTGTTGAATTGTTGGATCATAGGATATTTTTGTTTTTAAAGAAACCTCCATAAAAAAATGTCAGATATCTGATTTCTCCAATCAGAAATACCATCATCAGAATATTTTTCTTCCTTATAATCATCACAGATAAACTTAATGACTGGATGGGCATCTCTAGTGACTCAGGTGGGAAAGAATTTGCCTGCAATGCAAGAGACACGTGTTTGATCCCTGGGTTGGGAAGATCCCCTGGAGAAGGGAATGGTTACCCACTCCAGTGATTAGATACGGGTTACTAACTTCCATAGTCTCCAGTAACTTCTGGGCTTCCTCATCAAATGCCTATGCACAGCTCTAGAACTCATAATTTACATTTGAGAGACCACAAGACTTAAATTTTCTTTTTCTTTTTCAGCAGTAAGACTTTTTCTTCAAGTACATTTTTATTTTAGGAAAACAAAATGTGTGCTGTATTTTCTGGCTTATTAGAAAAACCTCTTATGAACTATTCCACTTTATAAATGCACTATACCTAAATGCCATTTTAAAAACATTTTCAACCTTTTTTTATTGAGGTAAAATTTACATAAAATAATAGCATCCATTTAAACAGATGAGTTTTGACAAAGGTCAAAACAGTCTCAAAAAAAAACAGTCTCACCATCACAATCAGGATATTACTCCAAAAGGTAGTCAAGCACACCCTTCCTTTGATTCCTGCTCTTCCTTCTGTGCCACTATAGATTACTTTTACCTGTTCCGGAATTTCATAGGAATAGAATAACATAGTAGTATGCAGTCTTTAATCCCTGGCATGTTTTTGAGATTCATCTGGTTCTATATACACCATAGATTTGACTGAGTAACATTCCCCTTCATGGACATAGCACATTTGTATAACAATTCACCTATTGATAAACACTAAGTTGTTTCCATTTGGGGGTGATAATAAAGTCATTGAACATTTGTATGCAAGACTTTGTATCTATATACATTTAATTTGCATTATTGGGTTCTATGGTAACTCCATGTTTAACTTTAAAAGAAACTTGCTGAATGTATTCCAAAAGGATCAAGGCATTGTACATTCCCACTGGCAATAAATATATACAAGCTTTACTTGTTCCACTTGCTCAACAAGTTATCTTGCATTTAGTGATTTTTTTTTTATTATGTTAACCATTCTGGTGGGTATGTAATTGTATCTCATTATGTTTTGATTTTCATTTTCTGATGATTAATTATTTTGTGTAACTTTCATATATTTTTTGGCCATTCACACATCTTCCTCTGTGAAGCATATATTCAATTTTTTTGCCCATTTTTATTGGACTGGTTGAGTTCTAATTAATTTAAGAGTTCTTTAGGTCTCTAGACACAAATTCTTTGTCAAATACATGGCTTGTACACATTTTTCACCATCTCTAGTTTGCTTTTTTACTTTTTGGAGTCATTTAAAGAGCTTTAATGTTTACTTTTCATGAAATCTGAGTTATCAAATTTCCTCTACAGCTAGTACTTTTTTTATTTTAAAACATTATCTACTTCAAGATTGTGAAGTTTTCTTCTACATTTTTTATTACTTTTATCATTACATAAAATACATAATTTTCTGCCAGTGTTTCTTTTATTGTATTTTTAGATTTTTTTTTGCAGTTCTTTCCAATTGGTAAAGATAGTATTCAGCAAATACTTTTAATGTAGCACGCATTTATAAATTTCAGACTATACATTTGTCATTTACATCCAATTGTCACACAAACATTTTACATGTGCTTCAAGCAGTAGAGGCTATGGTCAGCAGTAGACCACAGTAGTAGAAGTAGAGGCTTCAAGTCAGCAGTGATACACATCATAAGTAATTATACTCTGTGACAATTATTTGCTAGATAATTTATAGCTAGAAGTATGACTGACAACAATTCTAATTAACCCAAGGCTGAAGTCTAAGGCCAAGTGAGGTGTGTTTGTATTTCAAAGGCATAAGAGGTAACTTCAAGCTTTCTCTTAGGCAAATTTTTGTTCTCTCAGAGTCAGAATTCTGAAAACAGTATTTTATGAAGTCATATTTTCTTAACTGCATGTGCATAAAGAATCTATTCTGGAGTTTCAAATGAGTTCCATCATTTTTTTTTTTTTTATGAAGACTATCATTGCCATAGAATGTTTAAAAAAAATTTTTTTTTTTAAGTCATAGGTTCATAGCTAAAATTTTTCTAATGAATTGAACCTGAATTTTTAATTTTACAGAAGACTACAAAGATACTGGCCACACAAATGGAACACAACATTCACACACCATAATAAGAACTGCAACAAATCCTCTGATATGTTGACTGATAGGGAGTCCTGTAAAAACACTTGCCCAACAGAGATGGTCCTCAACAGCAGACACACTTCATAACCAATTGGCAGAATGCCCAAATAGCACTTTGTGCTCAAAACAGAACTTTCCCCGGGTGCACACTGGGGGGCATACTCAGTTGTGGAGTTCTTCAGCTCATCCAGATGCATGTTTCTGTTCCACCAAGAAAAAGTGTAAGTTGGCAGCGAGGGTAGAGCACGGGAGAAACAGAGAGGATCGCTGAAACAAATAATTTCGGTAGCTGCTAGAAACATCTCCCCAAATTCCCCTCTCAGAGCCAGCTACCCAGGAGCAGTGGGCTCCTTGCAACCATCTCAGCAAGTTGTCATGGCTGGAGGCACTGCTCGGGAAAGCCCCAGGGAGCCAGATGTCATGAAAGTGCAGCAACCACACACTGGGAGCCAAAAAACTGTTGTTAAAAGTGAGGTCAGTTGCTTGCTGCTCAAAAGCCATAAAAGAGGCAGGATAGGCAGAAAGGCAAGCAACCAGAGCGGGTGGGGTGGGGGGAGGAGAGGACACAGATTTCTGTCCAGAGGTCAACTCCTTCTGGTGACAAT
Source organism: Bos indicus (assembly GCF_029378745.1). Lineage (NCBI taxonomy): Eukaryota > Metazoa > Chordata > Mammalia > Artiodactyla > Bovidae > Bos > Bos indicus. Next base: position 20,864,160 of record NC_091768.1, on the reverse strand, counting down.
CAGTGAGCAAGGGCTTTTGTAGCTGAAGAGAGGGGGCTCCATGCAGGAACAGCACACTCAGCTTTGACAGTTATCTTGAAATAAGTCATGCAGTGGTCTGATCAGTGTCATCTTGATTAAGTACAGCGCTAGTCTTTAGATACAAGGCAAGGTCAGTTTGTTCCCATATCTTTGAGGCCTATTTTCAAAATTTTGGCAGCTTATGTCATGGCTATAGTTTGGTCATCATGTAGTCAACTTTTTCTACCTGGTGGGGTTTCAGTATCACAGCACACAGAATATGGCTCAGAATATTATCTATAGCCCTTGAAGAATTAAGTTCCTTGACTTTGCTGAATGACTAAATTACTATTATTTTGTCGTGTCTGTCTGTTTCCCTTTGCTTCTGCATTTTCTCACTTCTCTGATTGAACTAATTCTTTGACTAAAGCTTTTCTACAGACAAAAAAGCAGAAAGAGGACATGGGAGAAAAGACCATAGGGTCTGACTCTGTTTCACTACTGGCTATGAGGTCTTATGTAGTTATGTCTTTCTTGTTCAAATACAATAAAACTGCATTCTTTTATTCTATTTAGACTTAATTGATCAATATAAAGTTTGTTCTACCCTGGTTCCAAATAGGAAAAGGAGTACCTCAAGGCTGTAAATATACACAGTACAGGGTGTAAATATACACCCTGCTTATTTAACTTCTATGCAGAGTACATCATGAGAAACTCTGGGCTGGAAGAAGCACAAGCTGGAATCAAGTTTGCCGGGAGAAATATCAATAACCTCAGATATGCAGATGACACCACCCTTATGGCAGAAAGTGAAGAGGAACTAAAAAGCCTCTTGATGAAAGTGAAAGAGGAGAGTGAAAAAAGTTGGCTTAAAACTCAACATTTAGAAAACAAAGATCACGGTATCTGGTCCCATCACTTCATGGGAAATAGATGGGGAAACAGTGGAAACAGTGTCAGACTTTGCCTTTTTGGGCTCCAAAATCACTGCAGATGGTGATTGCAGCCATGAAATTAAAAGACATTTACTCCTTGGAAGAAAAGATATGACCAATCTAGATAGCATATTGAAAAGCAGAGACATTACTTTGCCAACAAAGGTCCATCTAGTCAAGGCTATGATTTTTCCAGTGGTCATGTATGGATGTGAGAGTTGGACTGTAAAGAAAGCTGAGAGCCGAAGAATTGATGCTTTTGAACTGATGTGTTGGAGAAAACTCTTTAGAGTCCCTTGGATTGCAAGGAGATCCAACCAGTCCACTCTAAAGGAGATCAGTCCTGGGTGTTCATTGGAAGGACTGATGTTGAAGCTGAAACTCCAATACTTTGGCCATCTGATGTGAAGAGTTGACTCATTGGAAAAGACTCTGATACTGAGAGGGATTGGGGGCAGGAGGAGAAGGGGACGACAGAGGATGAGATGGCTGGATGGCATCACCAACTCAATGGACATGAGTTTGGGTGAACTCCAGGAGTTGGTGATGGACAGGGAGGCCAGGCATGCTGCAATTCATGGGGTTGCAAAGAGTCGGACATGACTGAGTGACTGAACTGAACTGAACCCATGTGAAATTTTCGCATAACTCATAAGTATGCACATGTAGGTTTTCCCCTCCCTCAGTGGTTGAGAGGGAAATGGAGGTCCATAGCTTTTAGTCAATTTCCCATTTTCCTTGTAGTCCTACCTTGCTGAGATAACACCGTTTCCTGACCCAAGTGCCTGGATACTGGTACTCTAAATCAATCCAGTCTGTGGAGGCTATCATTTTCATTAAACATTTCTTCAGGAATTTCTCTAGCTTTTAAGCCCCACCAATATTGTTTACTTGTTGACTTGCAAAGTATGAATTTGCAGTCTCCCTCCCTCCACATGGACTGCTTAGTACCCAATTGTTTTCTGGAAATCTCTATCTGTGATGAATTGCATGAGGAAGATGAGGTAATGTGAGGAACCAAATTCTAGCTGTCTGGAAACAAGAAAAAATCAAGGTAGAAGGACAGCTGCTCACACTTTAAGCCTCTGAGAATGAACAATGACTGAAAGGTGTATATCTTTTCCCAAAGTTTCCCAGGCATTTTATGTTGCATGAAGCAAAGCTCTAGTAAGATTTTCTCAATCCAACTCTAACTGTATAGGTGTTTGTGTAGGAGGCTCAACAATGCATGCTCTGGAAATGTCATTAACTATTGTTGTTTGGTGATAATGGAATATCTGTTTCATGCAGTTTGGATTCTTCATAAGTATTTCAGTGAGAGTTTAAAAGAACCATCATTGGGGTTACTCATCACACACCATTTTAAATCAGAATTTCCTTAAGCTATTTCTTCTCAGTCTTAAAATTCAAAGGTGCTTTTTCTTTTCTTTTTTCTTTGTATATTTTTATTTAAATGTATTAATATTTTTATATTTATTTTTATCTTATATTTATCTCACATTTCTTAATTCTTTCAGTTTGAATCCCATATCTAGTTTTCACACTTTATTTAGACAATTTTTATTTTAATTTTATCAAAATCTCATTTTTTGGATTCTACTTCTAGCTTAGAATAATTCTTTCTCTTTTATCTACAATTAAATATCACTTTTCAAGCAAAATATTACTCTTCAGTTTTGAAGGTCACTACAAGTTCTAATTTCAATTTTTTTCAATGTAAATGGAATCCATATTTTCTTTACTCATTTTTTTTTCTTTTGTAGATGAGAGAAGCATCTGGAAACACAACTAAAATGTGTTCAATGGTATCCAAATAATTTACGTAGATAGTTCAAAGACATCTAGCTTTGTTCCCCACATCTTCTTAAGTCACTAGGGTACACATGGTGACTTCCTTCCAAAGAGTGTAGTATGAACAGGGGGAAATAATCATTTTAAACTAAAGAAATTTGACAAAATACCTTGGCCAGGTGACCAAGGTTAATCTCAACAGTGATAACTCATGTGATATATGATGGAAATAGCACTTTACTTCTTCCTCCCAATTTTCCATACTCCCAGTCCTATCGTGGAAAAACATCAGACAAATTCCATTAGAAAGACATTCTACAAAATAGTATGTAACCAATACTTCTCGAAATTGTCAGTATCATCAAACACAGAAACTGTGAAACTGTCACAGACAAGAGGAGTAGAAAGAGACATGATACTAAATGTAATGTCTCCTGGATGGGATCCTGGAACAGAAAAAGAAAATTAAGTGAAACTAGGGAAATCTGAATTTTAGTTAATAATAACATGTTGATTTTGGTTCATCAATTATAACAAATGAACTACACTAATATTAATTATAGAAGAAACTGGATGTGGAGTATATGAGAACTCATGTTTGCAACTTTTCTGTAAGTCTAAAACAGTGCAAATTAAAAAGCATTTAAATAAAAGTGTATAATATCTATTAAGTGAATAGATAGGAGTCTCATGATATCAAAAATATATCTGTACACAAAGTAGTCTCCAAAAAAATAACTGTCAGTTGTTTCAATTCAATGAAACAAATATTTAGACTGTGAAATGAAAATATCTCCTGCCATATCGCCTGCCATAAAATATCTCCTGCCATAAACAAGAAATGTAACAGCCATCAGCGATTTCTGGCCTCCAAATGTAAATGAGGGCTCCCAAAACTGTGATCCAACAGATGCTGCCCATTCCCCCAAGGTGATTGCTGAGGAGTTGGGGGAAATTAAGAAGCAGACATCTGCCACTCCTTATGGTGAACTAAGAGACAAGATTTGACCCCAGAGATGCATATGAAAGGAATGAATTCAGTGAACCCAGAGGCTTGCATCTTTCCCTACATAGAATGCTAAATTCCTTAAATTGATACTTGATCTTTCTTAGAACTAACTGAGGTGTTGTCTCCTGGGCTGCTGTCCTCATTTTGCCCCCAATAAAACTTAACTCCCAACACTCAAATTGTGCATATGTTTTAGTTGACAACTGGTGCATCAAAGAACCTGTCTGAGAGTACATGACACACACAGAACTCTGCTGTCTATGGGGGTGACATAACTAATGATAAACTGTAGGCTAGTTCTCTAGGCATTCGAAATTCCACCAGACAATCTGATTATATTTACACTTGTTACAGGCACATTACTAACCTTTCTTGGTCACAGACGTTTCCAGAAACAAACAGAAAACTAAACAAAAAATTGTAAAATATTTATCATATATCAAGCAGGTGAAAGAGCTAATGCTATCTACCCAGTCCCAGTTAGCACCCTCATTAAAACTGTGAAGTCTGATTCCTAGTCAGGGTTACTTTTTCCTGACCTATTCAAGTGTTAGTCACCCAGTTATGTCTGATTCTTTGCGACACCATGGACTCTAGCCTGCCAAACTCCTCTATCTATAGATTTCTTTAGGCAAGAAAACTGAAGTAGGTAGCCATTCCCTTCTCCAGCGGATCTTCCCAATCCAGGGATTGAACCTGGGTCTCCTGCATTGCAGGCAGATTCTTTACCATCTGAGCCACCAGGAAAGATATGACTAATGACAATTATTCTATAAGGTTGCATACAGCATTATTCATGATTTCTGTAATCTACTTCTCTCATCCCTTTGCTTATATTAACCTCTCTCTATGTTTATATGTTTGCTTATATTTAACTTTATAATAAATGCTAGACATTATTCTTTAAGACATTTAAAAAGTTGCAAAAGTTTTATGAATATTGTCCTTTCTTTTCTGCCTGAATGTTTACGACAATTACATTTTATAATTTTCAGTTTGACCATTTTCCCTAAGCATTTACTGATGGTGGTTAATGGTTGCCCAAGTTAGAGGCAAAAAGTTTAATCTGCTCTCTGTAGATAAAAAATTAAATAAAGTTGAAATACGTATAATATCATATATGGAGTGAGTCGCCAGTCCAGGTTCGATGCACGATACTGGATGCTTGGGGCTGGTGCACTGGGACGACCCAGAGGGATGGTATGGGGAGGGAGGAGGAAGGAGGGTTCAGGATGGGGAACACATGTATACCTGTGGAGGATTCATTTCGATATTTGGCAAAACCAATACAATATTGTAAAGTTTAAAAATAAAATTAAAAAAAAAAAGAAATTGATTTTGTGACAATTTTTTAAGGTAGCATTTAATATTTGACTAATATTTAATATATTGATATTAAATTAATCCATTCAATAATTTGATATTAAATTAACACATAAAACTGGGAACCATTCTCTTAATAAATAGCTTTTTTTCTAATGTTTTTATAACCCTACATTTATTGCCAAAATTAATTTAGTTTATTGGACTTTAACTTAGAATGAAACATAATGCATATTTAACACTTTTGCATAGTCTATATAACTTATGATCCTTTCAGTTCAGTTCAGTTCAGTTCAGTCACTCAGTCGTGTCCGACTCTTTGCAGTCCCATGAATTGCAGCACACCAAGCCTCCCTGTCCATCACCAACTTCTGGAGTTCACTGAGACTCACGTCCATCGAGTCAGTGATGCCATCCAGATCTCATCCTCTGTCGTCCCCTTCTCCTCCTGCCCCCAATCCCTCCCAGCATCAGAGTCTTTTCCAATGAGTCAACTCTTTGCATGAGGTGGCCAAAGTACTGGAGCTTCAGCTTTAGCATCATTCCCTCCAAAGAAATCCCAGGGCTGATCTCCTTCAGAATGGACTGGTTGGATCTCCTTGCAGTCCAAGGAGCTTTGGAACACCTTAAAAATAGTAGGTGCAGAAACTCAGCCTGGAGGAGAAATACTAATTAGCAAAGAGCTGTAGAAAAGTTCATGATATATCAAGAAAATATTTTGAATTCCAATGCAGATGGTTACACTTACATAAAAAATATTTTTTTCTAGCAAAGGACTGGTTTTGTATATGCCCAATTTTATTAATATGTGCTTATGTTAATTCTTATATGTAAAACCAGTCCATTGCTAGAAAAAATATTTTTTATTTAAGTGTAACCATAAAAATTGGAAATTGGGATTTCCAAAGAGTGGAAATCAAAGTATTTTCTTGATTTATCATAAACTTTTCTCACAGTTGTTTGCAAACTAGTTTTTCTCCTCCAGGATGACACGAAAAGTACACTTTCTGGCAATGGACTGGTTTTGCATATAAGAATTAACATAAGCCTGTGAAAGTGTTAGTCACTCAGTCGTGTCCAACTCTTAGCGACACCATGGACTGCAGCCTACTTGGCCCCTCTGTTCATGGAATTCTTCAGGCAAGAATACTGGAGTGAGTAGCCATTCCCTTCTCCGGGGAGTCATCCTGACCCAGGAATCGAACCAAGGTCTCCTCCAATGAAGACAGATTTTTCACTATTGTAGCCACACATTCCGGGAAAGAAACTCACTCAGAAGGACAATACAGATAGTGGAGTGCAGTTTATAACATCGACAGGGCCCAAGGCAGAGTCTCCTTTTAGCCAAGGACCCCAACCAGTTTTTGTGAAAACCGTATATACCCTAAGTGTACATGTCCAAACCCACTTCCCCAAATTCCCTGAAATTAGTGTGAACAAAGGAAAAGAAAGATACAGTGAAAGTTAACCTGTGATTCATATCCCTTAAGCCTAGGTAGTTAACAGTGGACAATTATGAATAGGCCTGTGGTCATACCACAATGACCATAATAGATTTTATGATTCTATTCGATTACACAAATAATTAGGGTGTTCTTTTAGGTGATGGAGAGTCTAGGTGTGAGCCCTGGGGCTCTTCCATCCGGGGGTTCTGGTTTTCCCATTGGTATGTCGTTTCCATAGATATTGGGTATATAGCTCAAAGTCCACAGTCCAGCCCAAGATGGAGTCCTGCTTTCAAGATGGAGCCTGTTCTGTCTGTTTCCTCCTTCACTATCTGAGCCACCAGGTAAGCATATATTAATAAAAATGGGCACCGCATATGATACTGAGTAAGTCTAAATTATCTATGAGACCAGTTTAACAGAAACAGGAGTTGTCATTCCTTGTTTTCCGTGGGAGTTGGACCTCATGACTATCAGCAGGGTACAATTAACATCAGGATTCTAGCTACTTGGGAACATAAGAAACACTTAAATCTGAAACATTTTCTGGTGCTGAGTTCCTTCAGTTGTAAACTTCATAGGTAGCTGACTCTATAGGATGAACTGAGATGCCTTAATGATGACCATCCAAGGTCACTGAAGAAGCTTAAGTTAAGACTGACATCAAGAAACAAAGGGAGAAAAATCAAATCAACAAAATTAGAAACGAAAATGGAGAGATCACAACAGACAACACAGAAATACAAAGGATCATAAGAGACTACTATCAACAATTATATGCCAATAAAATGGACAACGTGGAAGAAATGGACAAATTCTTAGAAAAGTACAACTTTCCAAAACTGGACCAGGAAGAAATAGAAAATCTTAACAGACCCATCACAAGCACGGAAATTGAAACTGTAATCAGAAATCTTCCAGCAAACAAAAGCCCCGGTCCAAACGGCTTCACAGCTGAATTCTACCAAAAATTTAGAGAAGAGCTAACACCTATCCTGCTCAAACTCTTCCAGAAAATTGCAGAGGAAGGTCAACTTCCAAACTCATTCTATGAGGCCACCATCACCCTAATACCAAAACCTGACAAAGATCCCACAAAAAAAGAAAACTACAGGCCAATATCACTGATGAACATAGATGCAAAAATCCTTAACAAAATTCTAGCAATCAGAATCCAACAACACATTAAAAAGATCATACACCATGATCAAGTGGGCTTTATCCCAGGGATGCAAGGATTCTTCAATATCCGCAAATCAATCAATGTAATACACCACATTAACAAATTGAAAAATAAAAACCATATGATTATCTCAATAGATGCAGAGAAAGCCTTTGACAAAATTCAACATCCATTTATGATAAAAACTCTCCAGAAAGCAGGAATAGAAGGAACATACCTCAACATAATAAAAGCTATATATGACAAACCCACAGCAAACATTATCCTCAATGGTGAAAAATTGAAAGCATTGCCTCTAAAGTCAGGAACAAGACAAGGGTGCCCACTTTCACCATTACTATTCAACATAGTTTTGGAAGTTTTGGCCACAGCAATCAGAGCAGAAAAAGAAATAAAAGGAATCCAAATTGGAAAAGAAGAAGTAAAACTCTCACTATTTGCAGATGACATGATCCTCTACATAGAAAACCCTAAAGATTCCACCAGAAAATTACTAGAACTAATCAATGACTATAGTAAAGTTGTAGGATATAAAATCAACACACAGAAATCCCTTGCATTCCTATACACTAATAATGAGAAAACAGAAAGAGAAATTAAGGAAACAATTCCATTCACCATTGCAACGGAAAGAATAAAATACTTAGGAATATATCTACCTAAAGAAACTAAAGACCTATATACAGAAAACTATAAAACACTGGTGAAAGAAATCAAAGAGGACACTAATAGATGGAGAAATATACCATGTTCATGGATTGGAAGAATCAATATAGTGAAAATGAGTATACTACCCAAAGCAATTTATAGATTCAACACAATCCCTATCAAGCTACCAACAGTATTCTTCACAGAGCTAGAACAAATAATTTCACAATTTGTATGGAAATACAAAAAACCTCGAATAGCCAAAGCGATCTTGAGAAAGAAGAATGGAACTGGAGGAATCAACCTACCTGACTTCAGGCTCTACTACAAAGCCACAGTTATCAAGACAGTATGGTACTGGCACAAAGACAGAAATATTGATCAATGGAATAAAATAGAAAGCCCAGAGATAAATCCACGCACATATGGGCACCTTATCTTTGACAAAGGAGGCAAGAATATACAATGGATTAAAGACAATCTCTTTAACAAGTGGTGCTGGAAAATCTGGTCAACCACTTGTAAAAGAATGAAACTGGACCACTTTCTAACACCATACACAAAAATAAACTCAAAATGGATTAAAGATCTAAACGTAAGACCAGAAACTATGAAACTCCTAGAGGAGAACATAGGCAAAACACTCTCCGACATACATCACAGCAGGATCCTCTATGACCCACCTCCCAGAATATTGGAAATAAAAGCAAAAATAAACAAATGGGACCTAATTAACCTTAAAAGCTTCTGCACATCAAAGGAAACTATTAGCAAGGTGAAAAGACAGCCTTCAGAGTGGGAGAAAATAATAGCAAATGAAGCAACCGACAAACAACTAATCTCAAAAATATACAAGCAACTCCTACAGCTCAACTCCAGAAAAATAAACGACCCAATCAAAAAATGGGCCAAAGAACTAAATAGACATTTCTCCAAAGAAGACATACAGATGGCTAACACACACATGAAAAGATGCTCAACATCACTCATTATCAGAGAAATGCAAATCAAAACCACCATGAGGTACCATTTCACACCAGTCAGAATGGCTGCGATCCAAAAGTCTACAAATAATAAATGCTGGAGAGGGTGTGGAGAAAAGGGAACCCTCTTACACTGTTGGTGGGAATGCAAACTAGTACAGCCACTATGGAGAACGGTGTGGAGATTCCTTAAAAAACTGGAAATAGAACTGCCTTATGATCCAGCAACCCCACTGCTGGGCATACACACTGAGGAAACCAGAAGGGAAAGAGACACGTGTACCCCAATGTTCATCGCAGCACTGTTTATAATAGCCAAGACATGGAAGCAACCTAGATGTCCATCAGCAGATGAATGGATAAGAAAGCAGTGGTACATATACACAATGGAGTATTACTCAGCCATTAAAAAGAATACATTTGAATCAGTTCTAATGAGGTGGATGAAACTGGAGCCTATTATACAGAGTGAAGTAAGCCAGAAGGAAAAACATAAATACAGTATACTAACGCATATATATGGAATTTAGAAAGATGGTAACAATAACCCAGTGTACGAGACAGCAAAAGAGACACTGATGTATAGAACAGGCTTATGGACTCTGTGGGAGAGGGAGAGGGTGGGAAGATTTGGGAGAATGGCAATGAAACATGTAAAATATCGTGTGGGAAACGAGTTGCCAGTCCAGGTTCGATGCACGATGCTGGATGCTTGGGGCTGGTGCACTGGGATGGCCCAGGGGGATGGTATGGGGAGGGAGGAGGGAGGAGGGTTCGGGATGGGGAACACATGTATACCTGTGGCGGATTCATTTTGATATTTGGCAAAACTAATACAATTATGTAAAGTTTAAAAATAAAATTAGGAAAAAAAAAAAGACTGACAAAGTGACTACAGGTAAAACTGGAACTCAGCTTCTTTAGAAGTTCACAAACCTACATGTGTATTGAGATTTATGCAACATCTTTCAAATATTTAATTAAGTAAAGAAATATTACATTAAAACTGGGAAAACAGGCCAATAGGCCCATTTTTTTCCCACCCTAATCAGGTGCAGATGTTGATACTGTTATGGATACAAGTTCCTCTTGGAGATAACAGGAAGAAGTACAGTTGTCCCATGATATCCACAAGCATTGGTTTTAGGACACGTGCTGATGCCAAAATCCTTGGATGCACAAGTCCCTTATTTAAAAAGGTGTAGGATAGTGACCCTCCATAGTGGAAGGTTCTGCATCCCTGGACTGGTTGAATTCACCAGCCCCTGGGGGCTAACCATCTTTATGCTTCTAAGCCACATTCTTTTTACTTATTTGCATTGATTTTTGTTTTCTTCTTTTGGAAAGACACTGTACAAAAGCTGGACTTTCTTGTATCTCAGATGGTAAAGAATCTGCCTGCAATGTGGGAGACCCAGTTTAAATCCGTGGGTCAGGAAGATCTCCTCAAGAAGGGATGGCTACCCTCTCCAGTATTCTTGCCTGGAGAATTCCATGGACAGAGGAGCTTGGTGGGCTACAGTTCACTGGGTCATGAAGAGTCAGACAGGACTGAAGAACTAACACTTTCACTTTCACACAAAAGCAGGTCTTCCCAGGTGGCACTAGTGGTAAATAACCCACCTGCCAATGCAGGGGACAAAGGAGACACAGGTTGGATCCCTGGGACAAGAGGATCCCCTGGAGGGCATGGCAACCTACTCCAGTATTCTTGCCTAGAGAATCCCATGGACAGAGAAGCCTGTCAGGCTACAGTCAATAGGCTCACAAACAGTCAGACAGGACTGAAGTGACTTAGCACACACACACACACAGAAGCATTTCCAAGAGGTCTTTAACCCTTTATACGATTCCAGAATGCTCTTGTCATACACTTGTATTTAAATGTTACAGTTTTCTATTTTACTAGCAAGAAAGCTGATATATATTCAATTCTTGTTCTTCTGCAAGTCATCTGCTCTTTCCCTCAAGAAGCTTTTAGGCATTTTTTTTTTCTTTGTCTTCATTGTGCTTGAATCTCAAGATGTGTTTGTTTCTCTTACCTAACTTAATTGGTGTGAAATATTTTCAGTAAACATAACCTCAATAAGTTATCCCTCCAGGTTTGCTACTTTGCAGTGTGATTTTAATGCTCCTCCTTTCCAGAGGAAGAGCTTATTTTTCCATCCTTAAATCTAGGCTTGACCTTATGATTTATTTCATTAATATAATATTAGCAGACTTGACTCAAGCTAAGCCTAGAGCAGCACATGAGCATTTGGTCTTGCCCTGTTCAGGCTGCTTTGGGAATCCAGAAACTGGAGTTCAGGATGTGAAGGAAGCTGAGATAGCCCACTGGGAAGACCATGTGAAAGGCAACCCAGGGGTCTTGGTTTACTGCCTGACATCTGCCAAAAATGTCAGTGAGGGCTTCCTGGGCTGAGTCTCAGCCAATCTGATGGTCAAGTGTAGGTCCACCAGGGAGCCCAGGAGAGTTCTGCAGTAAATGTTTTGAGGGTCTTGACTATTTCTTGCAACCATCATTCAAGTCCTACAGGAAATGACACATTTTTTACTTTTCCAGAAATTCCCATTAGACTCGTATATGCATATCTCTATGTGAACTAGTTCTTTGTAACATTTATCACCATCTATATCTTTAAAATATTTTCCTTTATTTTACTGTTAGATGCTCCTGTAGAATATAAAGTCCATTTTTCTTGCTAATGGCTACCTACATCCTCTGAGCCAAAACAAGTCTCTGATAGAATAGATTCTCAACAACTGTGTTGAATTAATATTAAATTTCAATAAATATAATAAGTAAATGAGATACATCTGCATCTGGACTCTTTATTATTACTTTGAGTTGATTTTTTTATGTCTTTTTTTAAAAACAAGTTCCAGGTCAGCACTGAGTATACATTGGCATTTACAATTGTTCAGTTGTTGTTTTTTTAATTTCTATTGCCATTATGTGAGATAAATATTATTTTCTCCTTTTGTAGATGAGGAAAATGCAGCTCATAGTTTTAGGCATGCCCTAATGTCGCACAATTAAAAATTCATGCACTATTTTGATAGGAGATCTGTCTGACTCCAGAGCTTTCTCTTAACAGATCATTTTACTTTTATGAAAGCTTGAATTTAGTGTATGACTAAAAACCACTGTTTTATATCTCAATTTCCCTCTATTTCCTGGCATAGGAAAAATCAGGAAAAAGTTTTAGGACAGTACCAATTGTAAAAATAGTGAAATAAGTCAGATGGAGAAAGAACAAATACTGTATGATATCACTTATATGTGGAATCTAAAAACTGGTAAACTGCTTAATATGACAAAAAGGGAGCAGAATCACAAGGATAGAGAAGAAAATATTGGTTACCAATGGGGAGAGGGGAGGAGAAGGGGCAATATAGGAGTGAGGGAGCAAGAGTACAAACCACTACATGTAAGACAGGCTATAAGGATATATTGTGCAGTATGGGGAATATAGTTTTTGGTAATACCTGTAAATGGAAAGTAACTTTTAAAATTGCATACATTTTTAAATGGCATTGTGAGACAAAGAAAAATTACAGAAATATTTGCTGTCATAAGATTCAAGAAATCAAGATAACATTTATTCAATGTACTTAATTATTTGCTGCTTGTTTATGTAAAATATCTGTGCTTTTTATAAATGTGCATAGAATAAAACAGTGCTTTCACCCTGGAATAAAATAGACTGTGGTGTCTTTGGCAGTTAATAAGGGTAGCACAATATTGAGAATTGTATTCTGTTACTGTGTTCAGTATTCACACATACACAAAAAAGCTAAAAATAAAAGAGCATTTAACTAAACTTATACTGATTCTTGATGCTTTTTAGCACATAAGATTCTGACATCTTATCTTTTACTTTTTCTCTTTGAAGCCCAGATAGTCATTTACTCTCCTCACCCAGTCAACCCCATTTAATGAAAGTTATAAACACTGAAACCATGACAAAAAAGTGTCCCTCATTTTATTAGTGTACTGTGATGTGGATTTCTGCTTTATAAATTTTCCCCCAACTTTTTTCCTTCATGATGAAATAATATTGTAATTCCAATAAAAATATATGTGTCATTATTATCACAACTCTTAGGGCTTTGCCAATGTAGAGGTAAACAGGTTTCTCCTGAACATTTTCTAAATGTGTCCAGCTGTGTTTCTCAGAATAAGACCAGACAATGGCTAGACGGATGGACACATCAAAGTAGCGTCTTATACACAAAGAAGACTCCCTCCCTCAGCAGCCCCTAACAGAGAGCCTGTGAGAATGAGATCATACAGGCAAATTCTGTTTGTCTTGCTTTTTTCTTTGTTTTCTTAACCGGGAAAGTGTTTGTCCATGAAATGGTTTGGCAAGGTCTACTATTCCAGACGCTTTCTTAAACTAATAGTCCCAGTTTCAAGCCTCAGAAGAAAAGCAATTTTATTTGAATGTACAGTATTCTCTATTGTGAATTATCAAATTACTTTTTTCAAGATTTCTAATGTTTTCTTTTAATCCATATTGCTGTTATGGCCCAAGTATGATACTCTCGGGCTTCTCTGGTAGCTCAAATGGTGAAGAATCTGTCTGTAATGCGGGAGACCCCAATTTGATTCCTGGGTTGGGAAGATCCCCTGGAAAAGGGATAGGCTACCCACTCCAGTGTTCTTGGGCTTCCCTGGTGGCTCAGATGGTAAAAAAATTCACCTGCAATGCAGGAAACCTGGGTTTGATCCCTGGGATGGGAAGATTCCCTGGAGGAGGGCATGGCAACCCACTCCAGTATTCTTGCCTGGAGAATTCCATGACCTGAGGAGCCTGGTGGGCTACAGCCCAGGGGATCACAAAGAGTCGGACACAACTGAGAGACTAACACAGCACACATACACACACACACGATACTATCAGTGAAGAACCTATGGAGTTGGTTATTTATGGTCAAAAATAAATGATTATTTGGGATATAATGGATCCCTCAGTTCTCTGAAAGGCTCTTACACAGCCTGATTTCATTAGGGAACACCCTGGAAAGGAGACTCAACAGTGGATTTGTTTTCCTAAGCACATTACCTGTTAGGATCTGTCAAACATGCTTGTTCTCCATACAAGCCCATTTGGAATGTTCACTTCCAAAATAACTAGACTGAAATTAGGAAAAAATGTTCCCATCCCATTTCATCCTTTTTTCCTGATCCGACTCTCCCCGCAAAGTGACTAGGCGCTATGCCTAAGAAAATAGTTACACACTCACAAGCTGTGAAGGGTAAAGAAAATTACCACTCAAAATGTAATTCACTTGCCAACCACAATTCACTACTTGAACAACCAGCTACTGATTCATCTAATTTTATTCTCACATTCAGGAGAACATTTTTCAAAAGTCTGAAGTTTCTTGAGCAGATCCTTCTTAAACTTGTACTTGCCATTGGCAGATGAACCACAGCTGTTAGCCTACAGGGCTTTGTACATACTGGTCTTTTTTTCTGAAATATTCCCTTTAATTCACATGGCTGATTTCTACTGGGCCTTAAACTTTCATCTTAGGTGCCTCTTCCTCAGACAACTTTCTCACTAACTCTTGACTCGAGTCATTCCTGGCAGATGCCACCTAGTTGTTCTCAGGTGGTTGTTACACTAATATTTAATGTTATACTTGCATTTTAGTCGTTAATTCATCAGTCTCCCATTGTGAGCTCCTTGAGGATAAATGCTAGGTTTTGCCCATGAGATCAACCCTTAATACAGTGTTAACCCTTAGCACATTTTAAGGTCAATACATTTTTGCTGCATGAGTAACTTAACACAAGAATTATTAACACACTAGTCAATTAAGGCAGAAATTATTTATTCCAGATGACATATTCATTTTTGGCAGACTTTCTAATGTTCATTCTCTACCATCTACCTGCCAGCAATTTTCCATGTGGTAACAGAGAATTAAACTCGCCTACATTTTCAGTCATCATAACCTCTTCAAGGAAAGGCTTAAAACAATGTGGGGTCTACCCAGAGCCAAAGAAATTGCTTCAGGGAAGAGCATGTGACCTAATCCGATCTACAGAGAGTTTGCAGCATTTTAAGAGAAGGGAAGATCCCCCCTTTTTTTAAACAGAACTTATTGAAAGAGATCATTATTGTTCTGATGCATATGATCAAAGAAAAGTAAATGCAATCTCGGGAGTTACTGGTGACCATTGTGTGATAAAAACAGGGTAACATACCCAAATGGAATGCAAAAGGAGGAAGTAGTCAGAAAATAGCAAGATAAGCAAGGTCCTGCTCACCTTACTTGAGCCTTGGAGAAGGATGTCCCTTGTTAGATTCCCCTGGGTGATTCCTTCAGGAAAGTTGAAACTACTTTCTAATTGTTTGAATCATTTTCTGTTCCTGCAACTTAAATAGCTCTTTTTACTTAAGTAGCTTGATTTTTTTCCATCCAAGTCTTACTTTAACTCAATCTCTTATTTGAAAAAACATCTCATCACCTGCTATGGTTCTCCCATAATAGTTTAATAGTAGCAGAGTAGAACCAATATGGGTTTTTAATTCAGATAAACAGACATTTTGTTTAAGCTTCACCTTTTATTATCTGTGGACACTGGGCAAGTCATTTTACCATTCTGGGACCCCTTTTCCTCAACTGTACCTATCTTAGAATTTGATGGAGAATTTAATCAGATAAACATTTAGCATTTCTAACTTCATGACTGATTTTAAAGGTCATAAAATAATCTAAATCTTTTGTTTTTTTCCCTTGTTAGTTATCCTCACTAACTTGAATGGCTTCATGTGAATTCTGACATCTTGTTCTGCCATCTCAAACTTATCAAGCATCAGCACCTTCCTCATTATACATCTACTGGTTACCATATTGGAAAACCCTGAACTCATCACTCTTCAGAACAGCCCATCCTTTTCTGTCTTCCTTGCTCTTATGCCAGCATCTTTGCCTCTCCTGCCACTCATGTCTTCATGCCACAATTTTGCCTTCTGTATAAATGCCAATTCACCAACTTTCCCAAGTCTGCATCCACACTTATTGTTCTTGATCAGATGTCTTTGTTTAGTTCCACTTACACTTTTTGAATACCTACTATATGCCAACTTTAGACAGACATATAGCTGAGTAAGACTTGAGTTCCTGCTCTCAGGATCCTTACCATTTAGAGATACAGATAGGTTCTAAATTAGTTACATTTAATGGACAGTCAAAAATGGAAGAGAGAGATGGGAGGATATAGGTGCACCCTGAAAAAGAAAGTAGTATGGAAGCAGACAATCAAAATAGGTGATTTTAATGAAGGCTTCCCAGGTGGCACAGAGGTAAAGAAGCCACCTGTCAATGCAGGAGACTTGGAGACTCAAGTTTGATCCCTGGGTAGGGAAGATCCTCTGGAGAAGGAAATGGACAGAGGATTGGAAATGGACAGAAAAAACTCCAGTATTCTTGCTTGGAGAATTCCATGTACAAAGGATCCTGGTGGGCTACAATCCATGGAGTGATAAACAGTCATACACGACTGAGTGACTAAACACACACACACACACACACACACACACACACCCCACACACACACACAGGTGAGAGGTGACAGTGTTTGATTCCAGGTGTTGCCAGTGGAGGAAGTGAGAAACTGACAGAATTAATAATCTACTTCGCATGCCCTATTGGAAATTCTGCCTCATTTTGTTTCTTATAGCTCTGCTGCCCCTCATGACCAGGTAGTAGGATGTACCACCAGGTGCTTTATTCCCAAAATAAAACAAGTAGTCAGACTATGTTATCCTTTTCTTTATTCCAACAGACTATTCGCCTGAAATACCTCTCCATTTTGACCAAATAATGTTTGTGCAATTTTCCTTAAATTGCAAGGCTGATTTATAAGGATAAAGATCAGAAAGCTCAAAGTCATAGGTATATGTACACAGGTAGTGTTTGAATTGTCCGTTTATTTGTAATAACTGCTAAAGGTTGATACAACAGTTCTTTCAAACTGCTTTTATCAAACATTGTTACTCACAGTAAAAATGCTTTATGAACAGATTTAGCTTAAAAGCATGAAAAATATGCTTTTATATAAAACCAAAATTTGATTGCTATCATATTTAAAAAACATCCTGGAAGTTATTTAGTTTTCCAAGTGGCAGAGCTAGGTTTTATCCTATACACAATGAAACAACATATAGAAATCACTTATATTAAATTTAAACAGCATGTATTTTACCAATTACATTTTGAAATACATGTTCTCCTAAAACATAGACAAATATTATTAGGTGATGGCCTTCTTAATTAGATGCTGTGCTTTACCAAATTATTAACTTTTCTCAGATCCCACTATGTATCAGACAAGGCAGGTAGAGTTAAAATAATAGGGCCCTTCTTGAGTAATGCTTACAGATTAAAACATAAAATATATTCTGAATTCAATTAATTACATAGAATCCAATGTTTTATAGAGCTGATAAATGGGAAACAATTTGCTTGGTTTTTATGACTTCCTAACTCACACACTGAGTTAAAAATTGAGCAACTTATCTTTCCATTTGAATTTCTTAAGTCATGATATTTCTGATAGGAACAAAAAAGTACTGGGTGGTGAATGAGGGCAGAACAATAGATTAGCTCTATTATGCCCTTCCACTTCTGCAAGGTTTTACGTGCTTAATGAATCATAAATTATCTGAGAAAGATGGACTTTGCAAACTCTGTCTCTTAAAATGTAACTTATAAAATTTAAGATGTAACTTAGCAAAGTCAACGTCATTCATTCATTCATTCATTTGTTAAAAAGAATTTAACTGAAAAAGGAATTCTTAAAGGAAGTGAGAGTGTAAGCCTCCTTGAAGGAGATGGTTCCAAGCAGATAAAATAACTAAAGCAAAGCAGTGGGGCTGAAGTTTGCCTGGAGTGTTTGGAGAGTCTAAGGAGAGTAGTATGGCTTACAGAAGAGTCAACAATGGAGGACTAGAAAATGGTAGGGCAGAGATGTACCTGGAGAGGGGCTTTTTTTTGGCCATGGGGAAAGACTAGGTTTATTTTGGGTAAATTAGAGAAACACAAAAGAGTTTTGAGCAGAATTATATGATTTGACCCATGTTTTAAATGTTTAAAAGATCTCTCTAATTGTTGTGCTGAGAAGTGACTGAGGGGAAACGATACTGAAATCCAGTGAAAACATCACTGCCATGATCCACAGGGAAATGATGGCAGCCATCGATGGTGTGAGAGCAGTCATTTTCTCAGTACATTTGGAATATATTTGGAGCGCATTTGCAGATACATGGATGTAGGGACTAAAAGTAAACTGAAAGAAAGAAATCATTTCCGTTATTTTTACACCAGCATTTCCCCAGTTCTCAAGCCTTCAGCCATGGACTAGGAGTTACACCATCAGCTCCTCTGGTTCTCCAGGTCTTTGGACTTAAATTGAATTATACTACAGGCTTTTCTGGCTTTCCAGATTACAGACAGCAGGTTATCGAACTGCTTGGCCTCTGTAATTGGATGAGCCAGTTCCTTTAACCATGAGAGAGAGAGACAGTTAGAGATACAGAGATAGAAAGAGAGACAGAGAGAGATTCTGTTTCTCTAGAGGACATTGGCAAATACAGTACCAAAAACCATGAGTTCATCCTGACTTCATGAGAGAAGAGAGTGCAGGTGAAGAAGGTGATCTCTCAAGAGCGATAATGTCAAGAGGTCAGTCTGATTAGGTATCATTCAAAGGAACTGCAAAACGAGTGATCAGGGAGATGGGTGGGAAACCAGGAGAGTATGATGTCATCATCATTACCATCTCTTTCAACATCGTTGTCATCATATTCAATATTAATTGTGTATCTTGGTTATTCATGAAGTAAATCAACTAAATATATTATAAGGGAGGTATTATTGTAGTCTACCTAGCTGTTAAATGACTTCTCCAAGGTCAACACAGAAAAAGACTAGAAATGTCAAAATCTGAACACAGGTCATTTGACTCTGGAGTGCTTCACTGCTATAAGTGGCAATCAAATCAAGAGAAAAAGTTTACAGAACAATGAGAGCAATAGCAGAAGCATGTCTATCAATACATTTTCACTAGTATTTATAATATTACATACTTAATCAATCACTAAAAGAACTTACAAGTCATGTTAATCAATGGATGCTCTTTTCCAGTGGTATTTCATGTTCATGCACACACTCTGGGCTGAGAAGAGAAAATGCTCATGTTCTTATTCCAACAAGTCTGAGTGCCATATTAAAGAGGTGATGTATGTGGCCTTGTTCAAAACATGCTGAGGTTTGAATACAGAAACCCAGATCAGACTATTGCCCCAACCCCAAGACAATCACCAATGAGAGCTTTAGCAAGTCACCTGATCTCTTGGAATCTACCTTGCTGAATCTGTAGAAGTTTTATACCAGAAGTTTAGTTCTAAAATTCTGTCTATAATTTTTATCTTCTCTTAAAAAATGACTATGCATTTTAAGCACTGAAAAATTTTATGCTATGGATTAAAATATTTTTGTTGGGCCCCAAATTATAGTTTCTTCGTGGTTCCATATAAGATCAGATTGCATATGAGAAACCCCATATACAAAATGATATATAATTTTTAAACAAACATAGAAAGGGTATAATAGGTGTTTGCACTGTTCTATGTGCTTAGTCTCTTAGTCATGTCCGACCCTCTGCAACCCCATGGACTATAGCCCACCACGCTTCTCTGTCTATGGGGATTCTCTAGGCAAGAATACTAGAACGGGCTGCCATGCCCTTCTCCAGGGGATCTTCCCAAGTAAGGGATAAAACCCAGGTCTCCCACATTGCAGGTGGATTGTTTACCATCTGAGCCACCAGGGAAGCCCAACAGGTGTTTGCAATAATTTATCATAAAACATATTTTTTTCTAAAATAGGGAAAACATCAGTGAAGTTTTTTAGACTTCACAATCTCCTCAAAGCATCAAATATTTTAATATTATGATAGCAATAAACGAACGTTACCATCTCCCTATCATTAATACTTCTGGAACAGAATAAGAAACTCATATTTGGGGTTAAAAAACTAATAGGCTATGGTCCCACTTTTTAATAATATCTAATTAGATTGCTTTTGTATCTAATTATGTTTGTGAAAACTTACCAAATACAATTTAAAGAATGTCAGCTCTGTGCAAAACATCCTGGACTTATCCACTTATTCATTTCATTATTATCAAGCCACATGTTTAAGTGCAGTTTATTAAAAACAGATCTTCACTTGCCATGGATAATATGAACCTTTGTAATTTAACCCAGAAATAAAATTATAGAGGCAAACTTCCCAGTTTCTGTAATTGTTCTGGGGGTCTCTAAGGATTTATTCAGTAGCTGCAAGTCAGACATTTTTTATTAACTTCATACTGTTAAAAGAATTATTTAATTTATCTAAAACTAACAATCATTCACAAAAGAATTTAAAAATTCATACAGTAGGCAAATCCCTTCTCTCAAATAATAAGCAATATTCAAGGCTATAAGCTAGAATGATCCCAGACCTTCTGGGTTATCCCAGGGCCAGTTCAGAAAAGTTCATTCTCAGTGAACTTTTTCTTTCAGGCTGGGGTCACCCAGTCCAGTTTTTGAATAGCTAGCATTCTATTCTGCTCACAATTCCCTTTCCCTGAAAAATGTGAAAAAAGTTTTCTGAAGTTTAATCCATTTGCTTGCCAATCCATTGTTCTATCTTAAAAGTCTCTAAGATTTATAGCACTGTCTCATAATAGCATCTTATTTGAGTAAATGATTCATGTGCTCCACAGAAAGCTTGTGGCAGGCTTGAACTGAGATGGAACACAAGGAGGCTGGTGTAGGCAAGCGGCATTAAGATTGGCAAACCCAACCAGGAGCTTTGTCAGGGTGTTTGCTCGAACATGGGTCCCCAGCTTCCAGGCCACAGACCCCTCCTGTTCTGTGGCCTGTTAGAAATCAGGCCACACAGCAGAAGGAGAGTGGCAGGCTAGTGATCGAATTTGTATTTGTATTTGAATTAATTTGTATATACCACAGTTGCCCATCGCTCACATTACTGCCTGAGCTCAGGAAAATAAATTCAGGGCTCCCCCTGATTCTGTATTATGGTGAAGCTATATAATTATTTCATTATATATGACAACATAATAATAATAGAAATAAAGTGCACTGTGAATGTAATATATTTTAATCATCCCAAAACCATCCACAACCCCGATTCATGGAAAAAATTGCTTTCCATGAAACCGGTCCCTGATGCCAAAACGGTTCAGGGCTGAAGTGCTAGAATTAATACACTAGTACACTTCATGTGTATATATAGGAATTGACTAGAATTCAAGGACACACATTAAGAAATGGTAGCCTAGAGGGGATAGGGAAAATGCCTGGAATCAAGAATCAGATTTTTATCACCTAGGAATAGAAAGGGCTTCCCTGGTGGCTCAGACGGTAAAGCGTCTGCCTGCAGTGCGGGAGACCCGGCTTCGATTCCTGGGTTGGGAAGATCCCTGGAGAAGGAAAATGGCAATCCACTTCAGTATTCTTGCCTGGAAAATCCCATGGATGGAGTTATACAATGAACCGATTATTATCTATTTTATTGAAGGGTGAGTGCTAAGACTAAGATGATGCTCCAGAATCTCATAAAAACTCTTTCCAGCTTCAACTTTCTTCATTTTTATTAATTTAGCTTACAGGTTACAAAACGGAAAAATTTTCTGCTGTTCTTCCACCCAAGAGAAATATTGAGAAATAGTGAAATTTCAGAAGAATATAACATACGAGGAAAGGAAGAAATAGTAGCACCACCTGAAATACTTAATAAATGTTTGAAATAAGTCATCAAAGATAGTGAACATTCAAAAAGAGAAATGCCAAAAGCATGATCTAACAAAAGAGAAAAATAAGTTGAACTTCATTAAGTTTAAACCCTTCTGCTCTGCAAAAAAACTGTTAAAAGAATGAAAAGTTCAGCCACAAACAGGGAGAAAATCTTTCCAAAATATATCTAATAATAAAAAAAAAAACTTAGATGCAAAATAAACAAAGAACTCTTAAAACTCAACAATAAAAAAACAAACAATCAATTAAACATGGATTTTTTAAAAAAAGTTGAACCAGCAGCTCAACAAAGAAAGTGTACAGAAAGCAAACTAGCATGTGAAAAGACATTCATCATCATATGTCATTGGGGAATGCAAATTAAAACAATGTGATAACACTTGTTAGAATGCCTAAAATTCAAACAGTGACAGCACTGAATACTGATGAGAATGTGGAGGGATAAGAATTCTTGCCATTGGCTTGTGGGAATACAAATGGCACCACCATCTTTGAAGCCACTGTGGCAGTTTTATGATCTATCCTTTGTGCTCCCTGGTATTCATCTGAAGGCACTGAAAACTCCTGCACAAAAGTCTGTATATAAATTTTTACAACAGCTTTATTCATTGTCATTGTTTAGTTGCTAAGTGGTGTGTGACTCTTTTGCCTCCCCATGGACTGGAGCCCACCTGACTCTGTTCATGGGATTTTTGAGGCAAAAATGCTGGAATGGGTTGCCATTTTCTTCTCCAGAGTATCTTCCCAACCTAGGAATTGTCAGGTGAGTTCTGAGCCACCAGGGAATCCCAGTTTTATTCATAGTTGCCAAAATTTGGAAGGAACCAACAAGCCCTTGAACAGATGAATGAATAAACAAACTGCTGTATTCCCAAATAATTGAATATTATTCAGTATTAAAAAATGAGCTATCAAGCCATAAAAAGATATGGGCAAAACTTAACTGCATATTGCTAAGTGAAAAAAAAGCAATCTGGAATCTTTTGCCTTCAGTCCTTCCCAGCATCTGGGTCTTTTCCAATGAATCAGCTCTTCGCATCAGGTGGCCAAAGTATTGGAGCTTCAGCATCAGTCCTTCCAATGAATATTCAGGGTTGATTTCCTTTAGGATTGACTGGTTTTAACTGCTTTCTGTCCATGGACTCTTAAGAGTCTTCTCCAGCACCATAGTTAGAAAACATTCGTTATTGGCACTCAGCCTTCTTTATGGACCAATTTACACATCCATACATGACTAATGGAAAAACTGTAGCCTTAATTATACAGACTTTTGTTTTTAAAGTAAAGAAATGACTCAGTGCTGTTATAAGTATTCATGAGGACAAACGAACCCAGACTAACAGCATTTGTATTGTTGTTTGGCTTTGTTTTAGTGCTTGCTTAGAATACGTGTGCTAGTAAGGGACAGATTTTAAAAAAGAAAAATAAACAAAAGTGATAAATAATGAGTTTAATCTGTAATTCATAAATATACAAAGATGAAAGTATTTTACTCATATTTGTTTTACTCATATTTAGCCATGTGCTTTCTGTGGCTAAATATATTTTTGCCAATAAATGCACATTGCATTAATTGTCCAAGAATTCTAAAAAAAAGGGAATAAATTGACAGAAGTGAATAATATTGCTTATAAATAAAAATGCTAGAAATAGCATGTATTTGTTGATCTAAAACCAGTTTAGATAGTTATAATCTTCATTCACAATATGAAAATTGTGTTTCTGAAGTTTACCCACATAGAAAAAATTTTAAAAATCTACAAACTCTTTCATAGTGTATTATTGATCTCATTCCAGATTTAACACTTAAGTTTAGGCCAAATGTAATTTTAATGATGAAGACAGTTCATTGGTTAATGATTAAACAACACCTTGAACATCTTTTCATCATCATTGGGATTCAGCAAAGTAAATAAATATAATATAGTCTTGATAATTATACCCAGGATTTGATGGAATTGAGGAAGCAGATCATAAAAAAGAAATCCACAAAGAAGAGAAAGAAGACAGAAAGAAAACAAGGTTAAAAGAGAAGGAAGGAAGGAAAGAAGGAAAGAAAAGAAAACTCTGAGACCTCTGGGGAAGTTTGTCAAGATAGAGAACCCCTGAAATTTTACATTGTAATGAACAAAAGTTTCTAAGTATAATATATGTTTGCCAGTACTTAAAACAGCTATAAATCAATGATAGTCAGAATTTAACCTAAAATTATGGAGAATATATTCTATTGGTAGAATTTTCTTATTAATTTGCATAATTAATAGACTACAAACCAGTTTCCATTATACAGTTCAAGTTTTCTTTATATCATGTTATCACTAAAGTGTTAATAGAAGAAAAAAGGAGGAGAAAGAGGCAATAAGGACTAGAGAGAAATACACTTGACAAATTACATTGTACTATATTTTTACATTCACTAGGCAGAAACTCAGCAGATCTTGTTTAAATGGTTTTAGTAACTGTTGGTGCAACTGGTCTTGCAATATTGTCTTCCTGAAACAAATTTTTCCCTGGTGGTAAAGAATTTGCCTGCAATGTGGAAGACCCAGTTTCAATATCTGGGTTAAGAAGATCCCCAGCAGAAAGAAATAGCTACCTACTCCAGTATTCTTGTCTGAAGAATCCCATGGTCAAAGGAGCCTGGTGGGCTATAGTCCATGAGGTCACAAAGAGTTGGACATGACTGAGTGGCAAACACACATACGTACATACACAAAACAAGTTGTGTGTGTGTGTGTGTGTGTTCTTAGTCACTCAGTCATGTCCGACTCTGCAAACCCATGGACTGTAGCCCGTCAGGCTCCTCTGTCCAAGGGATTTTCCAGGAAATAATACTGGAGTGGGTTGCCATTTCCTCCTCCAGATCTTTCCACCCAGGAATCAAACCTGAGGCTCCTGCATTGCAAGTGGATTCCTTACCACTGAGCCACTGGGGGGCCCCAAAACAAGCCCTAGATTCAATTTATTCACTCTAATCTACCTACTGAAGGCTTCCCTGGTGACTCAACTGGTAAAGAATCTGCCTGCAATGCACGAGACCTGGGTTAAATCCCTGAGTTGGGAAGACCCCCTGGAGAATGGAATAGCTACTCACTGAAGTATTCTGGCCTGGAGAATTCCATGGACAGTATAGTCGCAGAGTGGGACACAGCTGAGTGACTTTCACTTTCAATTTCAATACCTACTGAAAATATTTGGAAAAACTAAATTAAAAGCTAAATCTTACATCGTCCCAACTCATGGCTTAACACATGCACACACATTCAGATTTTTATAAAGGAAGGAGAATAGCCAATTGTTTCATATTAAAAGGAAGAAATCTTAAAATCCTAGGCCTCAAGGTCAAGGCAAGTGAAATCAAAATATGAAATTACAAATGTAGGAGCAGATATATACTTGGTATGAACACTGGGGACTCTAGCAGCTGGAGTACCCATACGTACTGAAATGGTGCAATCACTGCTCATTTCAGCCCACTCAGAATGTGGGGCCAGTGCTGCCAGCCACTTATTGTTTAGGTTTGCTTTACTTTTCCTTAAGAAGCAAGACATTTGACTTTCTAAGGGAAATGTCTCATTTTTGAATATTGGAGCAATTTTATTAAAAATACTATAAAAGCCAAACAAAATACTCTATAGGCCAAGTTCAACCCAAATGGTGATAATGTGTGACTTCTACTCTAAATAATAGAATCGAGGTATTTTATGTTTGTGTGTAGATATAAATAGTTGAAATCATGAAAAAGTGATTTTTGGTATAAAATCTGGAGAAAAATGTCAAAATTAGATCCATATTACCAGCCTAATGTTTCTACTACAAAGCAGTAGAAATGATGGTTAGAACTTTAAAAATGCTTTCCTTCACTGTATACATCTTAGCCAAGTTTTTAATTCTTTATCTAAAGGACCTTGTTTAATCCATTACATTTTTAAAGTATTTTTATTTAGCATAATCTGTCTTTTAAGACACTAATCTGTGTGTACCCACCACCTAGATTCATAAAACCGTAGCCTTTGCCACATTCTCCTCACTTTTTTAAAGGAAACAAAACATGATAGATACAATATGTATCCTTTGAATAATCCCCCAACAAGTATTCTTCTTTACTTCCCAGAAATACAACTATTCTGAAGTTGGTATTTGTCAGTTTCTTTTTATTGCATAGGTCTAAGCAGAGTACATCATGAGAAACCCTGGACTGGAAGAAACACAAGCTGGAATCAAGATTGCCGGGAGAAATATCAGTAACCTCAGATATGCAGATGACACCACCCTTATGGCAGAAAGTGAAGAGGAATTAAAAAGCCTCTTGATGAAAGTGAAAGTGAAGAGTGAAAAAGTTGGCTTAAAGCTCAACATTCAGAAAATGAAGATCATGGCATCCGGTCCCATCACTTCATGGGAAATAGATGGGGAAACAGTGGAAACGGTGTCAGACTTTATTTTTCTGGGCTCCAAAATCACTGCATGGTGACTGCAGCCATGAAATTAAAAGACGCTTACTCCTTGGAAGAAAAGTTATGACCAACCTAGATAACATATTCAAAAGCAGAGACATTACTTTGCCAACAAAGGTTCGTCTAGTCAAGGCAATGGTTTTTCCTGTGGTCATGCATGGATGTGAGAGTTGGACTGTGAAGAAGGCTGAGCGCTGAAGAATTGATGCTTTTGAACTGTGGTGTTGCAGAAGACTCTCGAGAGTCCCTTGGACTGCAAGGAGATCCAACCAGTCCATCCTAAAGGAGATCAGCCCTGGGATTTCGTTGGAAGGAATAATGCTGAAGGTGAAACTCCAGTACTTTGGCCACCTCATGCGAAGAGTTGACTCATTGGAAAAGACTCTGATGCTGGGAGGGATTGGGGGCAGGAGGAGAAGGGGACGACAGAGGATGAGATGGCTGGATGGCATCACTGACTCGATGGACATGAGTCTGAGTGAACTCTGGGAGTTGGTGATGGACAGGGAGGCCTGGCGTGCTGCGATTCATGGGGTCGCAAAGAGTCGGACACGACTGAGCGACTGAACTGAATTGACATCCATAGACAATACATAGTACTGTCTGTATTGATTTAAACTTTACTATATTCATCTTGAGAACTTCTGTGTTCAGTCAATAGTTTATTTTGAGTTATGCCTATATTATACACGTAATTTTAATTTTTTCTAGTTCTAGCCTTTATAACTGATACTTTAACCATTTATTTTTGAGATAATTTGGACCTACAGAAGAGTGAAAAATAGTAGAGAAATTTCATATACACATTTTTTAGTTTTTTTTCTAATGTTACCATACCACAATTACCAAATCAAGATGTCAAATGTTGGTAAAATATTATTGACTATAGACTTTATTTGAATTTCATCTATTTTTCCCTTAATGTCATTTTCTGTTTCTGGATTCAATCCAGGATCTCATAATGCATTTAATTACTTTGTCTCCTAGTCTCCTCCAATCTGTGACAATTTCTCAATTGTTCTTTTTTTTTTATTTCATGACCTTCACAATTGTAACTTCTGATCAATTATTTTGGAGGATGGGTTCCCCTTTGGGTTCATCCAATGTTTTCTGAGATTGAGATTCTGTGTTTTCAGTGAGAAAGTTGCAGAAACATTGTTCTTTTCAGTGTAATATACTTATTACTGAAGAGGCTGACCTTGGTCACTTGATTAAGGGAGTACTTCTCTGTAAAGTTAACTTTGTAAATGATACATACCTGGGAGGAGATAATTTGAGATAATGTTATTATTCTGTTTTTTTCAAAATTTTGTCCACTGATTTCTAAACCCAATCAGATCATGCCTATAACATTATTATAGTGTTTGCCAATGGTAATTTCATATATCTCTCATTACTTCTATATTCATTAATTTAGATTCTTGCATGAGGAATAATCTCTTTAGTCCCATTTATCTTCTTATTCACCTATTTATTCATATCAATATAAATTCCATGGATTATGAGTTATAACACAACACTCTTACTTTTCATCTTCTTGCTCAAATTTCCATCTGTGGCCATTTGGAGCCCTTTTCCAGTTGGTTTCTATATCCTTTTAACATCCTCCTATCCTTTTACAAGGATTACTTGTCATCAAAATTATTTCAGACCCATCTTATATTTTCCTTGGAATCGACCACTTCTCCATGGAACCCTTGAAGCTTGTGTTTCTTTAATCAGACTTTAGTACGTATGTATGTATTAAATATGGTCCAGATTTCTCATGGTCAGATAAAGCAATTTCAACAAAGATGGAAGACTAGGATAAAACTTGTGTTCAACTGGAATCAGAATTAGTATTATGTATTCATATACACATGGGCTTCCCCTTTGGTTCAGTGATAAAGAATCCATTTGCAATGCGGAAGACACAGGAGACGTGGGTTCAATCCCTGGGTCAGGAAGATCCTCTGGAGAAGGAAATGGCAACCTGCTCCAGCATTCTTGCCTAGGAAATCCAATGGACAGTACAGCCTGGTGGGTTACAGTCCACTGGGTCTCAAAGAGTCAGACACGACTGAGCGACTAAGCACATGCATTAAATATGTATGTATTTATTTCTATTTATCATTATTATTCATTTTAGTAGGTAATCTCTTTTCATAATCCAATTTTATTAATTAAGAAAACAAGGCTTAGAGAAAAAGATTAGGTTCCCAAACACACAGAAATAAGTAAAGAACTATAATTGAAATCCAAGTCTGCATAATCCAAATCTGGAATGTTCTGCTCCAGGGCTCATACAGGAGACAAAACAACAAAATATATATCTATATTGATTCATGAAAATACACACCTATCATTATTTCTATGTGTATGTATATTTACATATATATACATACAGGTATATACATATATATATATATATACAATAATGCTTGCGTGTGTGCACAGTTGCTTCAGTCATGTCTGATTCTTTGTGACCCTATGAGCTGTAGTGCACCAGGATCCTCTGTCCATGGGATTCTGTAGGCAAGAATAGTGGGGTGGGTGATCATGCCCTCCTCCAGGAAAACTTCCTGACCCAGGGATTGGACCTGTTTCTCCTGTGTCTTCCGCATTGCAAGTGGATTCTTTACCACAGAGCCACAGGGAAAGTTTATTATAAACAAGTTTTATCCTAGTCTTACATCTTTACTGAATTTGCTTTACCTGACCATGAGAAATCTGGATCACCTCATGTAAAATATATTAGTTGTGCAAACCTGCCAAACATGTGAATTCATTTCAATATTGTTAACCTATAACCATGTGAGACATAAAGATGATAGCTATAGTGTAGTATAGTTTAACTATAGTATAGTATTTGTTTAAGCTTTTTTTTGCCTTTGTCTAAAAATATACATTACTTTGCCAACAAAGGTCCGTCTAGTCAAGGCTACGGTTTTTCCTGTGGTTACGTATGGATGTGAGAGTTGGACTGTGAAGAAGGCTGAGCGCCGAAGAATTGATGCTTTTGAACTGTGGTGTTGGAGAGGACTCTCGAGAGTCCCTTGGACTGCAAGGAGATTCAACCAGTCCATTCTGAAGGAGATCAGCCCTGGGATTTCTTTGGAAGGAATGATGCTAAAGCTGAAACTCCAGTACTTTGGGCAACTCATGCGAAGAGTTGACTCATTGGATAAGACTCTGATGCTGGGAGGGATTGGGGGCAGGAGGAGAAGGGGACGACAGAGGATGAGATGGCTGGATGGTGTCACTGACTCGATGGACGTGAGTCTGAGTGAACTCCGGGAGTTGGTGATGGACAGGGAGGCCTGGCGTGCTGCGATTCATGGGGTCGCAAAGAGTCAGACACGACTGAGCAACTGAACTGAACTGAAAAATATACAGACAAATTTTTATTTTACAAAATTACTACTAATTTCTCTCTTTCCCATTCCCTTCAGTGTGTTTATACTATTCATTTCAGACACAGTTGTTTGTATTCAGTATGAAGCTCCATCTGTATACAGGTTGATTCTTTAAAATTTAATTTATTTTTTAATTGAAGGATAATTGCTTTACAGAATTCTTTTGTTTTCTGTTAAACCTCAACATGAATCAGTTCAGTTCAGTCACTCATTCATGTCAGACTCTTTGCGACCCCATGAATCACAGCATTCCCATATCTTTCAAAATTTTCCACAGTTTGTTGTGATCCACATAACCAAAGGCTTCGGCATAGTCAATAAAGCAGAAGTAGATGTTTTTCTGGAACTCTCTTGTTTTTTGGATCATCCAACAGATATTGACAATTTGATCTCTGATTCCTCTGCCTTTTCTAAATCCAGCTTGAACATCTGAAAGTTCACCTTCACATACTGTTGAAGCCTGGCTTGGAGAATTTGTTTCTCCATTGCTACCCTGCAAATAAATTCTTCAGTAACATTTTTCTAGATTCTGCATATATGTGTTAGAATACAATATTTATCTTTCTCTTTCTGACTCACCTCACTTTGCATAATAAGCTCTAGGTTTATCCACCTTATTAGAACTGAGTAAAATGCTTTCATTTTAATAGTTGAGTAATATTCCACTGTGTATATGTACCACCACTTCTTTATCCATTCATCTGTCGATGGACATCTAGGTTGCTTCCATGTTCTAGTTATTGTAAACAGTGCTGCAATGAACAATGTGATACATGTGTCTTTTTAAATTTTGGTTTCCTCAGGGTATATGCCTAGGAGTGGGCTTTCTGAGTCATATAGTGGTTTTATTCCTAGTTTTTTAAGGAATCTCCATACCATCTTCCACAGTGGCTGTATCAATTTACATTCCCACCAACAGTGCAAGAGTGTTTCCTTTTGTCCACACTCTCTGCAGCATTTATTGTTTGTAGATGTTTTCATGATGGCCATTCTGACCGGTGTTAGGTGATATCTCATTGTAGCTTTGATTTGCATTTCTCTAATAATGAGCAATGTTGAGCATCTTTTCATGTGTTTATTAGCCATCTGTATGTCTTCTTTGGAGAAACGTCTATTTAGGTCTTTTTCCCACTTTTTGATTGGGTTGTTTGTTTTTCTGGTTTTGAGTTGTATGAGTTGCCTGTATATTTTGGAAATTAATCCATTGTCAGTTGTTTCATTTGCTGTTATTTCATCCCATTCTGAGGGTTGTCTTTCCTGCTGCTAAGTCGCTTCAGTCGTGTCTGACTCTGTGCGACCCCATAGACGGCAGCCCACCAGGCTTCCCGTCCCTGGGATTCTCCAGGCAAGAACACTGGAGTGGGTTGCCATTTCCTTCTCCAATGCATGAAAGTGAAAATTGAAAGTGAAGTCGCTCAGTCATGTCTGACTCTAGCGACCCCATGGACTGCAGCCTATCAGGCTCCTCCATCCATGGGATTTTCCAGGCAAAAGTACTGGAGTGGGGTGCCATTGCCTTCTCCGGAGGGTTGTCTTTACATCTTGCTTATCGTTTCCTTTGCTGTGCAAAAGCTTTTAAGTTTAATCAGGTCCCACTTGTTTTTATTTCCATTACTCTAGGAGGTGGGTGATAGAGGATCTTGCTTTGATTTATGTCATCAACTATTCTGCCTATGTTTTCCTCTAAGAGTTTTATATTTTCTGGTCTTAAATTTAGATCTTTAATCCATTTTGAATTTATCTTTGTGTGTGGTGTTAAGAAGTGTTCTAATTTCATTCTTTTGCGTGTAGCTGTCCAATTTTATCAGCATCATTTATTGAAGAGGCTGTCTTTGCCTCATTGTATATTCTTGCCTCCTTTGCCAAAAATAAGGTACACATAGGTGTAAGGGTTTATCTCTGGGCTTTGTATCTTCTTTTATTGGTCTACATTTCTGCTTTTGTGCCAGTATCGTACTGTCTTGATTACTGTAGCTTTGTAGTATAACCTGAAGTCAAGAAGGTTGATTCCTCCAGCTCCATTCTTCTTGCTTAAGACTGCTTTGGCTATTTGGAATCTTTTGTGTTTTCATATGAATTAAGAAATTTTTTGTTTTAGTTCTGTGAAAAATGGCATTGGTAATTTGATAGGAATTACATTGAATCTGTAGATTGTGTTTCGGAGTATAGTCTTTTTCACAATATTGATTCTTCCTACCCAGGAACATGGAATACCTCTCCATCTGTTTATGTCATCTTTGATTTCTTTCATCAGTGTCTTATAATTTTCTGTGTACAGTTTCTTTTATCTCTTTAGGTAAGTTTATTCCTAGGTATTTAATTCTTTGTGCTGCAATGGTGAATGGGATTGATTCCTTAATTTCTCTTTCTGATTTTTCATTGTTAATATATAGAAATGCAAGTGATTTCTGTGTATTGATTTTGTATCCTGCAACTTTGCTAAATTCACTGATTAGCTCTAGTAATTTGCTGATAGTATCTTTAGGGTTTTCTATGTACTGTATCATGTCATCTGCAAACAGTGACAGCTTTACTTCTTTTCCAATCTGGATTCCCTTTATTATTATTTTTTTTTTTCTTCTCTGATTGTGGTAGCTAGGACTTCCAAAACTATGTTGAACAATAGTGGTTAAAGTGGACACCCTTGTCTTGTTCCTGATCTTAGGGAGAATGCTTTCAGCTTTTCATCATTGAGAATAACATTCGCTATATCATATATGGTCTTTACTATGTTGAGGTAGGTTTCTTCGAGTTTTAATCATAAATGGGTGCTGAATTTTGTCAAAGGCTTTTTATGCATCTATTGAGATTATCATATGGTTTTTATCTTTCAATTTGTTAATATGCTGTATCACATTGATTGATTTGTGTATATTGAAGAATCCTTGCATCCCTGGAATAAACCCAACTTGATCATGGTTATGAGCTTCTTAAGGTGTCATTGAATTCTGTTTGCTAAAATTTTGTTGAGAATTTTTGCATCTATGTTTGTCCGTGATACTGGCCTGCTATTTTATTTTTTGTGTGTTGTCTTTGTCTGGTCTTGGTATCAGGTTGAT
Organism: Bos indicus; assembly: GCF_029378745.1. NCBI lineage: Eukaryota > Metazoa > Chordata > Mammalia > Artiodactyla > Bovidae > Bos > Bos indicus. The sequence goes on along the minus strand of NC_091768.1, from coordinate 20,831,083 downwards.
GGTGGCCTTGTAGAATGAGTTTGGAAGTGTTTCTTCCTCTGCAATTTTTTGAAAGTTTTAGAAGCATAGGCATTAGCTCTTCTCTAAATGTTTGATATAATTCTGTAAGGCTGTCTGGTCCTGGGCTTTTGTTTTTTGGGAGATTTTTGATCACAACTTCAATTTCAGTGCTTGTAATTGAAAAGTGAAAGGTAGTCATTCAGTTGTGTCTGACTCTTTGTGACCCTATGGACTGTGGCCCACCAGGCTCCTTTGTCCATGGAATTCTCCAGGCAAGAATTCTGGAGTGGGTTTCCAGTTTCTTCAGCCTGTAATTGCATTGTTCATAATTTCTATTTCTTCCTGGATCAGTCTTGGAAGGTAGAACTTTGCTAAGAATCTGTCCATTTCTTCTAGGTTATCCATTGTATTACCATATAGTTGTTCATAATAGTCTCTTATAAACTTTGTATTTCTGCATTCTGTTGTAACCTCTCCTTTTTTGATTATAATTTTGTTGATTTGATTCTTCCCTCTTTTTTTCCTGATGAGTCTGGCTAAATGTTTGTCAATTTTGTTTATCTTCTCAAAAAAACTGCTTTTCATTTTATTAATCTTTACTATTGTTACTTTCATTTCTTTTTCAGTTATTTCCACTCTGATCTTCATGATTTCTTTCCTTCTGCTAATTTTGGGGGGTATTTGTTCTTTTTCCAGTTGTTTTAGATGTAAAGTTAGGTTGTCTATTCAATGTTTTTCTTGTTTCTTGAGGTAGGGTTGTATTGCTATAAACTTCCGTCTTAGAACTACTTTTGCTGCATCCCATAGGTTTTGAGTTGTCATGTTTTCATTGTCATTTGTTTATAGAAATTGTTTGATTTCCCTTTTGATTTATTCAGTAACCTGTTGGTTATTTAGAAACTTATTGTTTAATCTCCATGTGTTTGTGTTTTTTTGCAGTTTTTATCTTGTAATTGATATCTAGTCACATAGTGTTGTGATCTGAAAAGATGCTTGAAACAATTTCAATTTTCTTAAATTTACTGAGGTTTGATTTGTGACCCAAGATGTTGTCTATCCTGGAGAATGTTCCATGTGCTCTTGAGAAGGTATATTCTTCTGCATTTGGATGGAATGTCCTGAAGATATCAGTGAGAGTCATCTCATCAAGGTTTCATTTAAGACATGTGTTTCCTTATTAGTTTTCTGTCTTGATGATCTGTCCATTGGTGTGAAAGGGGTGTTAATGTCTCCTCCTATTATTGTGCTACTGTCAGTTTCTCCTGCAATGTCTCCTTTTACGTCTGTTATGTCTCCTTTTTGTCTTATGTATTGAGATGCTCCTATGTTGGGTGCACAGATATTTACAATTTTTGTGTCTTCCTCTTGGTTTGATCCCTTGATCGTTATGTAACATCCTTCCTTATCTCTTGTAATATTCTTTATTTTAAAGTCTAATTTGTCTGATATGAGGATTGCTACTCCTTTGCTAATTGATTCTTGCATTTTCTCCATTTTGTTTTCAAGGTTTTTGATCATGTTTACTATCATTATTTTGAATTCTTGTTTAGGTAGTTTGCCTATTTCCTCTTCATTTATTTGGACTTCTGTGTTTCTAGTTTGTTCCTTCATTTGTGGAGTATTTCTCTGCCTTTTCATTACTTTTTTTTTTTTAATTTATGGTGTTTGATGCTTCCTTTTCCCAGGCTGAATTCTTTCTTCCTTTTGGTTTTTTCCCGTCTAAGTTTGGTCCAGTGGTTTGTGTAAGCTTCATGTAGAGTAAGATTTATGCTGAGGTTTTTGTGTGTTTTTTTGTTTGTTTGTTTTCTTCTGATGGCCAAGGCTGAGTGAAGTGGTAATCCTGTCTGTTGATGACTGGTTTTGTGTTTTTGTTTTGTTTGTTGTTTGGATGAGGCATCCTGCACAAGGTGCTACTGGTGGTTGGGTGATTCCAGGTCTTGTATTCAAGTGGTTTCCTTTGTGGAAGTTCTCACTATTTGCTACTTCTAGGGTTAGTTCTCTGGTAGTCTATGGTCTTGGAGTCAGTGCTCCCACTCCAATGGCTCAGGGCTTGATCTCTGGTCAGGAACAGATTCCACAAGTCATTTGTTATGGCATTAAATGATAGGTTGATTTTTTAATTATTTATTTGGGGAGTGAAGACAAATAAACATTACTTCCATTTTAAGAGTCAGTATAAAATGATATACTCTGAGTAGCATTACTCCATTCTCATCCCTACTCACCTGGTTGCATTTTCTGCTGTTTTATTTCTTTTCCACCAGTATCTGCAACTACTTCTTTTGCAAAAATGAACTAATTTATGTGTATTTCTTTAAACTCACTTCTTTATTACATACATACAGTATAGCTATTGTGGGGCTTCCATGGTGGCTCAAACTGTAACAAATCTGCCTGCAATACAGGAGACCAATGTTTGGTTCCTGGGTCAGGAAGATCCCCTGGAAAAGGGAATGACAACCCACTCCAGTATTCATGCCTGAAGAACTGCATGGACAGAGGAGCCTGGCAGGCTACAGTTCATGGGGTTACAAAGAGTCAGACACAATGAGAGACCAACACTAAAGTATATTGTAGGTAACATTTCTACTTTAATAGTTCGCTTAATCAGGGTATTTTGAGAAGTAAATGAATCTAAACAGGTTCATAAGACATAAACCATTCTTTTTACAGAGCATAATATTTCATTCTGTAGACATAGCACAACTTATTGAAATATTCTGGCAATTATAAACAATGCTGTAATCAATAGTGAATCTTTCTGGTGATTTTTTAAATTTGTGTTTTGTTGATTTTTTTTCTATAGTAGCATACTTTATTGTGATTTGTTAATTTTTTTTTTCTATAATAGCACTCCCTTTTCTCTGTTACTAGCTTTCCCAGGTACCCAAAGGATGCTGTTTCCTTCAGCTCTCCATATGCAGATAGAAAGACACTGACTCCCCACGACAGCACTGAAAGGCTCAGGAGGTTGGAGCCATGGTCTTCTCCTCACTTCCTCCTGGGGGAGAAACTTCAGTTCTATGCTTTTTTCCAATCTTACACAGTCATGCCAGCCAAACTGTCCAACCTCTTCCTTTGTTCCTAGTTTCCCCAGGCTTCCAGCCTATGGATGTTTCCTTAGCACTCTGTATGGCAAGATAGAAACTGGTACCTCAGGCAATAACACTAAGAGACTGGAGGTGTACATTCACTCAACTCTTGGTTCTCTCCCACCGAGAAGTTTCAGGCAAAGGTGATTGCTCTATTCATTGAGCTGTTCTGACTTCAGGGAAGTGGTTGTGCTGTGAAAAAAGTGAAATTCCTCCTTTCCCATTTCAATGCAACCATTTCCAGTTTTGTGCTTATCTGGGGTATTACAACTTCTTAACTGGAATATGGACCTCTCAAAGAGAAGCCATGCTCTTTATATCATTATTGAACTAGTGTTGCTATGGGGTAATTAGGGCTGAGACTTCCTATTCTGTCATCTTTTCAACATGACTCCTTATATAAACAGCATAATCACCTCACTGATTTTGGACTGAGTATAGTTGTTAAACAATACAGAGCCTGTACAGATTAATATGACATTGTCACTACCTTTCATAGATCTAGCAATAGAGACAAATAAAGTCATAGGTAATTAAAATTTTAGATTATAGGATTATTTGTGTGATGAAAGAGATATAAAAATGGGGATGTGGCACCCTGATGAGGATAAAGGTTAATTAGGCTTTGCTCTGATGAATACAAGATGGTGTTATCGAGGGGAGAGCATGCATTGAAATTAACTTGGAAACCAAAATAACAAAAAAGTCAAAGCCTTGTGGTACTCAAAATTCCTTACCCACCTCTTCAAACCTTAAGAAATTCCACTCTGGGTTATAGAATGGCCCTTTCATTTCTGCTAGTGAAATCAGAAGGTTACTTTATATTTTATAACAGGTAATGATAGCATTTCCCTCAATACTTATATCGTACATTGAAAAGTCTTACCTCTCCCTTAATGCCTCTCATTATAAGTTTCACAGATGGATCTTAAACATATCAATACAGTATTCACTACAAATTATATTATCAATTACATGCTGCCTATAAAACAAGATTTTTTAAATTGTCTTTTTTAACCTTCAAGGTGTCCAGGATTATGCAATTTCCTCAGTTCTGTCTCACCACAGCAAAGATTTAAAATGGCAGACCACTGTTACAGCTTGATTACAGCTCAGAGATTTATTTGGCAAGCAAAGGAAAGTACCCCTTTGAGGCATGAGGGCAGGCTGAGCCCAAAGGAGAGGACTCAATCCATCTTGGCTTCCTCCTTTTATACATTTGTCTCCCCTTCTTGAGCCTGCCCTATGCAAATTGAGCTAGCCAGGAGGGCTGTTTGTTTCACCTGAGGTTTTCACTTCGGTCCTCAGATTTTCTTTTGTTCCTCTGGCTTTTAGCCACCACCATTTTGGACCCCTTTTACCTTTTCTAACTACCTAACATCACCTCCCCCCACCCCCTCTAGAGATAAGAGGCCCAATTCTTTGGGAACAGGGGCATTGAGGTCTCTCTGGCTACTTCCTGCTGAGCTGGGATGACAAGGGGCATTGGGCCTCCCCCTCTTGCTAGTCTCAAGCCTCAGAGTCCTTATAGCAGTGACTGTCTAAGGGTGAGTGATATATTCTGTGGTCAGGTGTAGTTATATATCCTTGTTGAACTAGCACTGCATTTTGTAGCTTGTTGACCTGGGCAGAGAAAAAAATGGGTTAAACAACTGATAATACATGGAGCAATCATAAGCAATATCAATATGGTGATAACAGGGGTTAGTAGGGGCATTAGCCAACTCCAAATCCCCTTTCACCTGGAGAAGGATCCCCCAAAGAGAGATTGTAGCCACCCTGAGAACTCTCCAGCTTATTCTTAAAGATCCTGTAGGATCTGAATGTTTTTCTTGAGGATTGCGAGGCTTTCTTCAACTTAGTTGGAGGTATTTACCCAGAAGTAACATGCCTCGTTCGAGATGGCTCAAGTCCCTCCTTGTTCAGGGATCAGGAGATCTATCTCCTATTTTGGAGTACAACCTCTACCAAGATGTGTTGGCTCTTTATATCTATCCTGAGAAATCTTATCCCCAGAAATTTAATTTTGGGGGTGTTCCTTAGAACAGCACTCATTTGTAGTCCTGAATATGTATCTGAGATCTCCCAGGGGCTCACAGGTGTGTTGAGTGTCCTCTTCTCTTTTCTGCCATGGCTTGACTCGTGAGTAGTGAATCCAGGAGTCATGCCCTGGTTCCTTGACTGCTGTGGTGGTAAAAAGTATTACAGGGTAGGAGCCCTTCCATGTGGGCTGGAGTTGAGCCTTTGGGAACCCATTTTTCCAGACTTTAACTAGGACTTGAATCCCTGGAGCATATAATAATGACTCTTTAGAATCTTTTGGGTCCTGGTTGATACCCCACAAGTGTATTTCTTGTTGCAATTGCCCAATGGCCATGGTATAAGACTGGAGGGTCTGAGCCTCTGGATCCAGGAAGAGGTCAATGACAAACAAAAGTTCTCCTGTACAGAATCTCATAAGGACTAAAACCAATCTATTCCTTAGGGGCAATACAGGTGCAGAGGAGAGCTATTGGTAAAGCCTCCTTCCATCCAAGGGAGGTCTCCTGAATTATCTTTTTATTGCTGATTTTAAGAATTGGGCTTCCCTCATAGCTCAGTTGGTAAAGAATCCACCTTCAATGCAGGAGACCCTGGTTTGATTCTTGGGTTGGGAAGATTCCCTGGAGAAGAGATAGGCTACCCACTCTAGTATTCTTGGGCTTCCCTTGTGGCTCAGCTGGTAAAGAATCCCCCTGCAATGAGGGAGACCTGGGTTTGATCCCTGGGTTGGGAAGACTCCCTGGAGAAGGGAAAGGCTATCCACTCCAGTATTCTGACCTGGAGAATTCCATGGACTGTATGGTCCATAGGTTTGCAAAGAGTCAGACACAATTGAGCAACTTTCACTTTCACTTTTCTACTTTTCCTGAAGAATGAGGCCTCCAGGCACAACGGAGGTAATAAGTAAAGGCCAATGCTTTAGAGATGCCTTGGGTGACCTTAGAAGTAAATGATGTACCATTGTCACTTTGTAATGACCTGAGTAGGCCAAATCTTGGAATGATTTCTTGGAGTAGTTTTCTTTCTTTCTTTTCTTTCTTTTTTTTTTTTATTACTGCCTTTATCCTCTGCCTTCTCAGTCCAGGTGGGAAAACCTTCAGCCCATCTGGTAAATGTATCTGTCATGACAAGTAGGTATTTATGAGAAACTGGCATCTGGGTGAAGTCCATCTGCCAATCTCTCCTGGGTAGGTCCAGCACATTGGATAGGCTGGGACAGCTGGGGTCTTTGAGCACCTTTCAGTTCAGTTCAGTCACTCAGTCATGTTCGACTCTTCATGACCCCATGAATCGCAGCACGCCAGGCCTCCCTGTCCATCACCAACTCCCAGAGTTCATCCAGACTCACATCCATCGAGTCAGTGATGCCATCCAGCCAGCTCATCCTCTGTCGTCCCCTTCTCCTTCTGCCCCCAATCTCTCCCAGCATCAGAGTCTTTTCCAATGAGTCAACTCTTTGCATGAGGTGGCCAAAGTACTGGAGTTTCAGCTTCAGCATCATTCCCTCCAAAGAAATCCCAGGGCTGATCTCCTTCAGAATGGACTGGTTGGATCTCCTTGCAGTCCAAGAGACTATTAAGAGTCTTCTCCAACACGACAGTTCAAAAGCATCAATTCTTCAGCACTCATTGTGAAGCCTTCTTCACAGTCCAACTCTCACATCCATACATGACCACTGGAAAAACCATAGCCTTGACTAGACGGACCTTTGTTGGCAAAGTAATGTCTCTGCTTTTGAATACGCTATCTAGGTTGGTCATAACTTTCCTTCCAAGGAGTAAGCGTCTTTTAATTTCATGGCTGCAGTCACCGTCTGCAGTGATTTTGGAGCCCAGAAAAATAAAGTCTGACACTGTTTCCACTGTTTCCCCATCTATTTCCCATGAAGTGATGGGACTGGATGCCATGATCTTCGTTTTCTGAATGTTGAGCTTTAAGCCAACTTTTTCACTCCACTTTCACTTTCATCAAGAGGCTTTTTAGTTCCTCTTCACTTTCTGCCATAAGGGTGGTGTCATCTGCATATCTGAGGTTATTGATATTTCTCCCGGCAATCTTGATTCCAGCTTGTGTTTCTTCTAGTCCAGCATTTCTCATGATGTACTCTGCATAGAAGTTAAATAAGCAGGGTGACCACATACAGCCTTGACGTACTCCTTTTCCTATTTGGAACCAGTCTGTCGTTCCATGTCCAGTTCTAACTGTTGCTTCCTGACCTGCATACAGATTTCTCAAGAGGCAGGTCAGGTGGTCTGGTATTCCCATCTCTTTCAGAATTTTCCACCTTGGGGGTTGTTTAATTGGCAAGTGGGACAAGAGGAGACCACTTGCCTTACAGTCTTTTGGAAGCCTGTTCCTGTGAAGGACCTTTCCAGTAATCTTTGGAGGGCCCTCTCCCCTAAATGAGTGGTGCATGTAAAGTAAAGTGAAAGTGAAGTCATTTTGTCTTTTTGCAACCCCATGGACTGTAGCCTACCAGGCTCCTCCATCCATGGGACTTTCCAGGCAAGAATACTGGGGTGGGTTGCCATTTCCTTCTCCAGGAGATCTTCCTGAACCAGTGATTAAATCCAGGTGTTCCGCATTGTAGACAGATTTTTTACCATCTGAGCCACCAGGGAAGTGGTGCATGTAAGGAGTTAACCTTACCATTAGAGGTTCCCAGGCAGATAAAAGGAGTCCCTCCTTTTGGAACCACCTCATATGATCTTCTTGAAAGCTCTCACTCTTAGCTTTACGAGTCTCACCTTCAGTATATGAAGGAGTTTCTGGCAAATTAGTCTGTGGAGCTAAGGTGACAGCCACTATTAGTTCATTGTTCTGTAATGCTGCTCTCTTAGCTGCCTGATTGGCTGCTTTGTTCCCTCATGCCACCTCTGTGCTGCCTTTTTGGTGTCCTTTACAATGGGAGATTGAAACCTCAGGGGGCAGATGACTGCCTCCAAGAGCCTAAGGATTTGATCACCATACTTGATTTAGGACCCTCGGGTGGTCAAGTCTCTTTCTTTCCAAATAGCAGCACGTGCATGTAGCATCAAAAGACATACTTGGAGTCAGTGTAAATGCCTACTCTTTTTCCTTTTCCCAGCTCTAAAGGTGGAGTCAGGGCTAAGAACTCAGCCAATTGAGCTGAAGAACATGGTGACAAACGTTTAGCCTCTATGGTCTCAAAACTGGAGACTACTGCATATCCGGCTCTTCTTTTTCCATCCAAGACAAAGCTGATTCCATCAGTGTACAAGATTTCCTCAGGATTGGTCAGAGGATCTTCTGACAATCCCTCTCAGGGTTTTCTCCGGTGGTGCAAAGTTTCTAGGCAAGAGTGAAAGGGAGAGAGCTCTCGGGGGTAGTCAGGATGGTAGTTGGCTTAAGAACCTCACAAGGGGATATAGTCAGGCCTGGATTTTCTATCAGCATGACTTGATGTCTGAAGATCCTTTGATCAGACATCCATAAATGGTCTTTCCCATTCAGGAGTTGTTTCACTTGGTGGCTGGTAAAAATAGTTAGTTTTCCCCCTAAAGAGGGTTTTAAAACATCTATTAGGACTGCAGTAGCTGCAAGATTTCAGAGGCAGGGAAAGATCTCTTCCTAATAAGGGAGTACGATGCTCAGGACCACCAGAACCTGATGGGAAAGTATTTGTCCATCCCAGCAACAAAGAAGTGCTCAGGTGAATCTTTTTGTAATTACTTTCCTTTAGTACCCAAAATGGTACAGGTTTGGAAGGAGAAGGCTCCAGCATAGGAGATTGGGACAGAGTAGGTAGCCCCTATGTCAACCAAGAAATTCTCGGACCTAAATGCCACATCCAGTTGCATCCTTGGCTCCAGCCCTGTGATGGTTATCTGTGACAGGCAGGCTGGCCAGAACAGGCCACTTCAGTCCTGTTGAACCATCACGAGGGAAGTCTTAGCACTTGACCTTGAATCTCTTGAGTCCGTAGGGCAGAGTGTCACCCAGTGTGCCAACTGATGGCACTTGCAGCAAACCATTTTAGGAGACGTGCCACGGTTTGGACAGTCTTTGGCCCATTGTCCTGCCTATCTACAGACTAGGCATTTGCATGGTGCCTTGTCCTTCAAGACTTGGGATTTGCTATAGGGCTGCCCTGGAGGGTGGCCAGCATCTGGGCATGGCTTGTCTCTTTCCTTCTCTCCCTTTCCTGGGCGTTGGCCTCCCTCTCCTGTTCTCTGTTATGAAAGGTATTGGGGGCTGTCTGGAGCATCTCATCTAAAAAGGAGCAGGGTCCTGCTGCTGTAGCTCTTGTAGCTTTATCTTGTTCTCTGATACACACTGGGACAGCAATTTGTCCTTTAAGATCACCTAGCTCTCGTAAGAGTCTCAGTCCAGATTGGTAAACATTTGGAGGGCCTCTTTTAGACTTTCCAGAAAGGCAATGGGGTTCTTGTTGGACTCCTGAGTTATTGCTGAAACCAGGCATAGTCCAACAACTAATAGGCTTCCTTTTATTTCCATGGACATACTTCCTTAAAGGTGGGCCTTTCTGAAGCTTATCCTACCCAGTACTGTTGTAACCTGAGAGCCTGGCATCCCCAGGTCAGGGTACAGATCCCCAGACAGGTTGAGGCATGCAAACATCCTGGAGATTGAATCCCTAGGCAGGTTGAGGCAGGTCGGCCTCCTGAGAATTGGGTTCCTGGGCAGGTTGAGTCATGTCAATATCCTGGGACCCCTGGACTGGTGTATCCCCAAGCAAGTTGAGCCATGACAAACTTCTGAGGACCAAATCTCTAGGCAGGTCGAGGCAGGTCAACCTCCTGGGATCCCCAGGCTGGAGCTGGGTGTCTCCAAGGTTTCCAGGGTGACTAATGCTGGGTAGGATTAAGGGGTTGTAATCTTAACTCTTTGCTGATGGGAATAGATACCATGATGTAAAGTAATTCAAGCCTGTGTCCTGAGACTGGGAACCTAGGGAAATAGCCATAAGCCTTATCCTTTTATTGCTCTGAGGGTATTCGAGTTACTGATTTCCTCCCCTAGTCCTCCATAAGAGCAGCTTAAGGTGTCTCCAGTGGTAAACTTTTCATTGCCATAGACCCACTCTAAGTAATAACAGAAGTGATAACAAAGGAGTGGGTTATCTGGTTCTGTTAAAGGCATTAAGAGTATTTTAATAATAAGCTGGGTGGAGTGATATTGCCTACACTGTAGGAGTTAGTAAGTGGCTTAAGGACAAAATGATAAGATGCAACAGACCAGATGTTCAATAAAAGTGGAGTGGAGATTTGATCCAGGGGTATGTTTGTAGCTTTAGGAGAAGGGTGGTTAGGGTTTGGGCCCAAACAGCCTGCAGGCCTAACTCCCAAAGTGGCAAACATTGTCCCTGGAAGCCCAATTGCCCTTGAAGGGATGCCACCAACAGATGGTCTTCTAGCAGGCATTGTGTGCCTATCACCCACCCTAGCAGGTTCAATGAGAGGTGCTGTTGTCGCACATGTTGTGGGAAACATGGAAGGTGAAGCCCTGAATCTCTAGAGGGGTTGGATATTATACAGTATTTCCCTCCCAAGGCCAGCTAATTTCTGGTTGTCCTGAAAAAAGAATGTAGAGACAACACTGTGGGACCAGACAGGGCTCACAAAAAGAGCATGAAACAGGTTGGAAGGGGGCAGGACACAACTTTTGAAAGAATGACATAGCTCAAGGGCATTATATAAACCAAAAATCAAATGGGTCCAAGATGATAGACAAGTCAAATTCAACTAAACTTTGATCCTCAACCTGAAAGCTAAATGATACACCCAGAGGCACCATGACAGTTCCAAGGCACTATCAAAAGACCAAGGAGAGGGTGGTTCCCCAATTGTTAGAATAATCTTCACACTCATTAGCATATGAAATCACCCAGCCCATAAGAACTAACCACACCACATTCCATGGTTGCTGTGGTTCACTGGCCCTCTGTGATGGTCCATACTCTGTGGAGTGTGCTTCTCTCTGAATCCAAATAAAGCTACCTCCTACTCATTGCTGTGTCTCTCAGTGAATTATTTCTTCAATGAAACATCAAGAACCTGAGCTTCATTAGGTCCTGAAATCAGGCACCATGGTTTTGGCCAGGCTCAAGTCCCCAGGACATGACTGAATGACTAAGCATAGCAGAGTCCCTGCCATGTAGATTTGAATCTCAATCTTAGGTAAACAGTTTCAAACACAACTTTCAGAAATGAAAAGACGATGACCTGCCCAATACTTTGTAAACAGCAGCATAAATGGAGAGAGGAGCTGAAGGACAGGAGGAAAAAGCAGTGGGAAAAATGTGTCAAGAAACCCTTTTCATAACTTTCTGAAAGATTGCTAAATGCCTGACCTGTGCCCACAATTTTCATTGGCCTGACCCTTGGCACAAAGGAAGTTAAGGACCAAAGAACTCTCACCTGCTTGGGCAACAGCTAATAGGCACAGAGGATAGTGGAGCCTTTGGGACACACTAGAGAGTGGCCCCTGTCAGAGTCCCTCAGTTGTACCCACTAACTGCTGCTTGCCTGTTAACAGGGGGTTCAAGGAAACAAGAAATGAGAGATTGTAAAGGAATTAAGATTTTGTTAGCCATATGTCTTTCCAGCGATAAAGGTGAGGACCTCTTACCTTAACCAGAGGTCTTCTAGAATCTGTGACTGAGCCGCATGAGCTTTCTGCCAAGTTTTTATTGCTGTCCCGGTTTCCAGCATGCTGGGCTTCCGGTCGCTTCCACTGTGCTGGGTTTCCTTCACGTTTAGCTTCCACATTGTGCGCTTTCACCGACTTGAGCTTCTGTTGTGCTTGGCCTCTGCCTTGTGGCGGCCGAGCTGAGGTTGCTTCAGCCAGTTACATCCAAGTCACGGCACCAGATATGTCAGCGGAGTGTGTCATTTCCTCGGTTCTGTCTTGCCGAAGCAAAGATTTGAAACCGTGGACCAGTGTTACAGTTCAGTTACAGCTCAGAGTTTTATTCGGCAAGCAAAAGGAAAGCACACCTTTGAGGTGTGAGGGTGGACCGATCCCAAAGGAGAGGCCTCAGTCTGTCTTGGCTTCCTCTTCTTATTCACTTGTCTCCTCCCCTTCTTGAGCCTGTGCTATGCAAATTGGTCTAGCCAGGACGGCTGTTTGTTTCATCTGAGTGTCTCACTCCGGTCCTCAGATTTTCTTTTTTTTTTTTTTTCTTTTAATTTTATTTTTAAACTTTACAAAATTGTATTCGTTTTGCCAAATATGGAAATGAATCGGCCACAGGTATACATGTGTTCCCCATCCTGAACCCTCTCAGATTTTCTTTTGTTTCATTTTTGCAGGCTTTTTCCTTTGTCTTTTAGCCACCGCCATTTTGGATTCCTTTTTCCTAGTCTAAATACCTAATAAAGAGAACACTGATAGCAGAAAAGGTTGTTTTAAAACGTTCTTTTTTGGCCAAGAAGTACCAGAGAAGGGATGAAGTACACATTGTGTAAGTTATTGACTAACAATGATACAGCTTTACTGTAAATCTTACTTTTTCTATATACATCTGTTCATCCACGAAGTCATCTTTCTTTGTAATTCTAATGCAAACTCAGTGAAACATTTCATAGCATCTGCTAAATATATTTCAACTGATATGCTTCTAAACTCCTGGTTTGGGGATTTCCTTCCTTTTTAGCAAGATTCTTCCCTTGGATTTGCCACTGTCCAGAAATCTTGCAGTGTATATAAGCCATGGGGACAAGAAGTTCAAAGAAACAGTTTCTTGATCATATTTAAAAGAAAACTCTCATGTCATATGTTTAAATGTTTTGTGATCTAAAAATAGCATTATTGTCACTATATGTATTAATCTATATATATGTATATATATTAATTACACGGGGTACTATAAAAATTATTAAAAGCAACATATTGTATTTTGAGAGTTTAAAATTAAATAAGGCATCTTTGTCTAAAAGTAGCTTGATATATACATTATTTTCAAGTAAAATCCATAAAAGTATACTTTCTATTTTCAGTGTTATAATCATTAACATTTACATCATTAACATTTGATGTGACCATTAAATCATTAACATTTATATTAAAATGTTATAAACATTTTAATCATATTACATTACATAGCTAGAAGTTACTTATATAGAGAAGAAAAAATATATTAATATATCAGAGGCATATAACTAAAATGCTATTGTCCTTATGGTTTTTCTTTTAAATCTTCCTAATTATGTTTCAAATATAAGGCAAATAGCTCAGTATTTCAAAAACAGATTTTAATAATAAATAAATTTTATCTTTAAACATACTGCTCCTAAGTTACAGTAGAACCAACCTTAAGATAGCTTTATCTTCCAGTTTCTCTTAATTAAATAGTGATAGGTTAAAAATGACATTTAGCAGTCAATTTGAAGCAATTTTTCCTAATTCTGCACTTTTCAGATAAATTTTTCATCAAGTTCCATTTCATTTGCATTGACATTATCAATCAAAATTTTCTCATCTATGTTTGAATTTTCCCAGTGTTATTATCATTAGTGCTATTCCCTCAGTATACAACTGTAAGCTGAAATGATATAATTTGGGATGCATTCCAGAGAATTAACACTGTTGTTTGCCATTGACAGGTCTCTGGGGAGTCTCAGCAAACAGCATTTCTGTCTCCACTTGTCTCCACTCAAGTTCTAAACCAACTGGGAAATAAGAAAACCAAGTAAACCACCTGGGGGCAAAAACTTCACCAATCATTAAAATCATATTGGAGAATGAGACTTATTTCCAAGGACAAATGGGTTTCCTAATCTGGAGCACCAGAATTAAATGAATTTACTTTCTTAATTATAGCAGCACTGGCAGAATTGTAGTAATAATGGTACAGAGAGGGTTGCTCTTGGGGGGACAATGTCTGGGTTCCAGAAAAAAAGGGGAAAAGAATGGGTTGAATTACACATACCCAGTTAATACTCCCAAACTCACCAATCAGCTAGTCCTTCCACCCCATCTCTTTGTCCTTCAACTCCCCTGTCCTAGAAAAAGGGAGTCTGAAGATGGAAGACAGAATTATTTTACTAATAGCTCTCCATCCAGTGAGAGGAAGCATAGGAAGAAAAGAAATCACTGCTTGGAGAAACAGACATAGAAAATAGACTTGTGGACATGGGGAGAGGGGAGGAGAGGGTGCGATGTACGGAAAGAGTAATGTGGGAACTTACATTACCATATGCAAACTAAATAGCCATTGGAATTTGCTGTGTGGCTCAGGAAACTCAAACAGGGGCTCTGTATCAACTAGAGGAGTGGGATGGGGAGGGAGATGGGAGGGAAGCTCAAAAGGGAGAGGATATATGTATATCTATGGCTGATTCAGCCATGAAATTAAAAGACGCTTACTCCTTGGAAGAAAAGTTATGACCAACCTAGATAGCATATTGAAAAGCAGAGACATTACTTTGCCAACAAAGGTCCATCTAGTCAAGGCTATGGTTTTTTCAATGGTCATGTGTCGATGTGAGAGTTGGACTGTGAAGAAAGCTGAGCACTGAAGAACTGATGTTTTTGAACTGCAGTGTTGGAGAAGACTCTTAAGAGTTCCTTGGACTGCAAGGAGATCCAACCAGTCCATTCTGAAGGAGATCAGCCCTGGGATTTCTTTGAAAGGAATGATGCGAAAGCTGAAACTCCAGTACTTTGGCCACCTCATGCGAAGAGTTGACTCATTGGAAAAGACTCAGATACTGGGAGGGATTGGGAGCAGGAGGAGAAGGGGACAACAGAGGATGAGCTGGCTGGATGACATCACTGACTCGATGGACGTGAGTCTGAGTGAACTCCGGGAGTTGGTGATGGACAGGGAGGCCTGGCGTGCTGTGATTCATGGGGTCGCAAAGAGTCGGACATGACTGAGCGACTGAACTGAACTGAACTGATGGCTGATTCATGCTGAGGTTTGACAGAAAACAAAATTCTGTAAAGCAATTATCCTTCAATAAAATATATATATATATATATATATATATATTTTTTTTTTTTAAGAACAACAACAAAAACTTTTAGGGGAAAACATGGACAATAAAAAAAAAAAAAGAACTCACTGTTTCAGCTTTCTTTGTGCAATGTATTTTTAAATATGAAAATCAAAATTATGAGCAGTCAAAGAAGTAAACAAACCACTAACCTACATCTGGTAGGCCACAAAAAAACATGAGGAAATATTTGGAAAAGTTCAAGATGATAAGGCAGTTCAAAGTGCTACTAATTGTGTTGGAAGAGTAAATAGAAGTATAAGCTAAGAAAAGTTGACTTTTTATAATCTCTAAACATAGAAAGACAGGGGCAAGGCTGGCATATTTGATAAATAAAACATCTCATTTTTAAAGAGCTCCCTCTTCTATACAACAAAATTATTTTCAGTAAAAAATAAATGATAATATGAAGTAAATAATATCAATTGGAAGAAAATAAATGCAGACTTCAAAACTTTATTTTTATTTAACTTTGTATATCTATATTTATCTATATCACATATATGTATACATCTTTTATATATACATAAAACCATTACAGTAATAAAAGCAAAATTAAAAATTATAATAGAAAGGGTTTTTTTAATTAAATTTTTAAAAATTTAAATTAAAGTAAAAATTAAAGTAGCAAAGGACTTTTTAATTCATGTATTTTTGACAGAGTAGGAAAAAATTTATACCTACATATTGAGCTGTCATAGTAATAAATAGTAACAATATTGTGATTATCAGTGATGTCATGAATATGGATTGTCTTTACACGTTCAATAGGCAATATATAAGCAGCTTTTTGTCCATCTATATTCATTCACAGATTATGGAAAACAAACTTTTTTATTAATGCTTATTTAATTAACTGATGAATCACCAGACACATAAATAGGTTAGAAAAGTGTTAAAAACAAGCTGGGTAGAAATTACTGAAAACCCCATTTTACACTGAATTTCAGAATCTGCAATATTATTGAAGGCCTGATTTCATCAGGATTGGTTCTAGAAGCTTTCAAATGCCTTTGTACTTGAACAAGTTTCACTAAAATGTCTTCACCAGAAAAACTCATCATAAATCTTGATTACATCCTGTAAAAACTTCCAAGTTTTCTTCTCTTCCTGTGAAAATCAGAGGAAAAGATTCAATGATGACAAACACTGACATTATTTGGTCCACTTTTTTAGGAAAAAACATTCAACTTTTGGTAAAAACAATGATTACATTCAACTTAGATGTCTTTATTTCTTCTGGCAGTGTAAGATCATCTTTTGTCATTTATAAGAGTTTTCTTTAATATTTGTGTCCTTTTTCTCTGTAAATACCAATTTCCTTACATTTTATTGTTGTATGGCTAATATTCTTCATAGATGTTGCCCATCACCAATCATTGGGGAATAATCTTAGATTTTTGTATTTCACTCTTGGAAGTTAATTGTTGCTTGCAAATATTTTTGTGGTTACAGAGAATGGCACAATTGAAATAACTGTAGTTCTGTTTGTATTTATAATCAGTGTGCTATCATTGTTTACTTAAAAGGCTTAAATATAAGAACATGTAGTACCACAGGATTAGAGGTACTGACAGGACCCAAAGGTAGTTCTGCTAAGTCGCTTCAGTCGTGTCCGACTCTGTGCGACCCCATAGACGGCAGCCCACCAGGCTCCCCCATCCCTGGGATTCTCCAGGCAAGAACACTGGAGTGGGTTGCCATTTCCTTCTCCAAAAGGTAGTTCAGATGGTTCCAAATCATTATGAACTTACTCAAAACTACTGTAAGCTTGAGTGTTGGGAGCTTTCTTTACAATTTCTTCCCAAAGTAGCAATGCTGTTAAAAGATAAATAATCAAAATGTGCTCATTTCAACCTTCTAAATCTGAAGTTTATTATATATTACATACATAGAAATGAGACATTAAGTACAACAATTGTTTAAGGGTTAACAAACTGTTTCTTTTAAGAGCCAGATAGTAAAACTTTTAGGCTTTTTTGCAGGCCAAAAGCAAAACTGAGAATAGTTTGTAGGTAATTTGCAGGGTTGGTCTTTGTAAACCCATGCACTGTAGCCCACCAGGCTCCTCTGTCCATGGAATTTTCCAGGCAAGAGTGCTGGTATGGGTTGTCATTTCCTTCTTCAGGGGATCTTCTCAACCCAGGGATCGAACCCAGGTCTTCAGCATCTCCTGCACTGCCTGGCCAATTCTTTACCACTGAGCCACCTGGAAAGCCTGCATAGTTATATAAAAAGAGAAAAAAAAATTCACAATTTTTGGTCAACGAACATAGCACAATATCATTTTATATATAAAATGATATTATGTTGTATTCTGGATATGGCCCATAGGGCATAGTTTGGCAATCCCTCCCTACTTAGAGCTTAGGCAAACAAAAAATTGGGAGTAATGAATACTTTAATCATTGACATTATTTAGAATGGCAGGACAATGTAGTGTTTAAAAATAAAGAGTCAGTTTCATCATTTTTTTTAATTTATCTATAGAAAATGCTTCCCAGGTGGTACTAGTGGTAAAGAACTTACTTGCCAATGCAGGAGATAAAAGAGACGCAAGTTCAATCCCTGGGTCGGGAAGATTCCATGGAGAAGTCTGTGGCAAGCACTCCAGTATTCTTGCCTGGAGAGTCCCACAGACAGAGGAGACTGGTGAGTTACAGTTCATAGTTTTGCAAAAAGCTGGACATGACTGAAGCTACTTAGCACACACAGAAAATGCAGTCCCTGTATTGTGTGCAGTTAAATCACTCCTATTGGGCTACCACTGGATATCAGTAAGAGGACAATGAAAATTGACTCTTTTTAAAGCATTTAAGCCATAGAGTATGATTTCTTTTCTCTCTTTCTTTTTGTCCCTTGGTAGGTCCTTGTTTTGTTTTAATTAACAGAGTATACAGTAAACTACTAACAAAAGATGCAAAGCACACTGAAAAAGTCAGAAAAACCACAGCTTAACACATGATGAGTTTCATGGACTTTTCTGCCTCTTATTAATATTCACTGAAGAAAAATCCTTATGCTGTGCTTAAATTCAATAAACTCAGAATGTGGGTGCATGTCACTCTGAATATTCCATATCACTATACAAAAAGTATGGAAGTAGAATATTCAGTAGTTATAGAGAGCCTACTTTTAGAAGTAATCTCTTTAAATTGTTTTAATATAGGACTTATTATGTGCTAAATTTGTTAGGCAAGTAACAGTTCTCTGCCGATTATTTGCTGGCAATAATATGAGTGTAAAATGCCCATGAGTCTCCAATAGAAAAAAAAAAATGTTTAAAACTATGTATAGGGGACTACCCTAGCAGTCCAGGGGCCAAGACTCTGCCTTCCAATGCAGGGGGTGCAGGTTTCGTCCCTGGTCAGAGAGCTAAGATCCCATTGGCCAGAAAAAAAAAAAAGAAGCAATATTGTAATTGATTCAATAAAAGACTTTAAAAAAAGATCCACATCAAAAAACCTTTTTAAAAAATTTATGGATGATATTTACAACCTGCAGTGAATGATGAGAGAAAACACATGTCATTTTTTTTTATTTTATTTTTAAACTTTACAAAATTGTATTAGTTTTGCCAAATATCAAAATGAATCTGCCACAGGTATACATGTGTTCCCCATCCTGAACCCTCCACCCTCCTCCCTCCCCATATCATCCCTCTGGGTCGTCCCAGTGCACTAGCCCCAAGCATCCTGTATCCTGCATCAAACCTGGACTGGCAACTCGTTTCATACATGATATTATACATGTTTAAATGCCATTCTCCCAAATCTTCCCACCCTCTCCCTCTCCCACAGAGTCCATAAGACTGTTTTATACATCAGTGTCTCTTTTGTTGTCTCGTATACAGGGTTATTGTTACCATCTTTCTAAATTCCATATATATGTGTTAGTATACTGTATTGGTGTTTTTCTTTCTGGCTTACTTCACTCTGTATAATAGGCTCCAGTTTCATCCACCTCATTAGAACTGATTCAAATGTATTCTTTTTAATGGCTGAGTAATACTCCATTGTGTATATGTACCACTGCTTTCTTATCCATTCATCTGCTGATGGGCATCTAGGTTGCTTCCATGTCCTGGCTATTATAAACAGTGCTGTGATGAACATTGGGGTACACGTGTCTCTTTCCCTTCTGGTTTCCTCAGTGTGTATGCCCAGCAGTGGGATTGCTGGATCATAAGGCAGTTCTATTTCCAGTTTTTTAAGGAATCTCCACACTGTTCTCCATAGTGGCTGTACTAGTTTGCATTCCCACCAACAGTATAAGAGGGTTCCCTTTTCTCCACACCCCCTCCCGCATTTATTATTTGTAGACTTTTGGATCGCAGCCATTCTGACTGGTGTGAAATGGTACCTCATAGTGGTTTTGATTTGCATTTCTCTGATAATGAGTGATGTTGAGCATCTTTTCATGAGAAAACACGTGTCTTTTAAGTCTTTTTTCCTCTGACACTCTAGGATATTGTCAAATAATGTCAATTAGCAAATTTTAAAAAAGTATTTGATTATGAGCCATTTATACTGTAACAAAGAGACAATGAGAGGAAATTAAAAGTAAAGTAAATAACAGAAGTCTGACAGACGAAACCAAGGAAACTTATTGGTCTACTTGCCTTTTTGAATATATAAAAAAGCAAAGATGGCAAATATGCACTTTAGGGCAAAGTACATGAATTGGTTTATTTTGTATAATAACATCTAATACTGAAAGGTCTATGAATGGCCCAGGCAACCACCTTTGCCAAGTTTCTCCTCCAAGTTAGCCTATGAAAATTCCTAATTATCTATTGTTAAGGAAGTTTCCTCACTGTGATTCAGGAATAATTCAGACATTGTATGAATATGTTCAGCAGAGACCTTAACGAACAACTTCCTATATGAAGCTCAGGTTTGATGTAGTAACAGAGAAAATGTGACGGTGTTTAGATACCTCACAGGAGAGTATTTGCAGGATATAGAATATATTAAAATTATATAAAATTGTAAAAATAATATTACAAAAATTTATATTAATAAATGAACTGTCAAATTAGTTATATGTTAACAAAAACAAGAGTTGAGTCTTAAGACACCTCAAAATGTTTCACATTAGACAATCTTTATCATTAATCTGCTGCAAGTTTTACACAGGTGAGTCAAGTCATACAAAAATATAATTCTATATGATTCTAAGGCTCTAGTATATTTTAAAAAATATAACGAAGATTAAGAACCTTAGAGAGTTCATCTCTGGCCTTTTGTCAAAATTGGGAATAACCTTAAACCAGGGGTGTAAAGCAGGCCACCTTCATTCACTTCCTCATCTGGGACACAAAAAATAGGGAAACACAGCATACACATCCATATACACAATGTCTCTGGCTGCTTTTAAGCTACCACAGCAAATTCTGAGTTTTTGTAACAGAGATTGTACAGCCAAAAAATCTAAAAAATTTACTTACCTGGCACTCTATGGGAAAAGTTTGTTAACCTCTGACCTATACTAATAAATTCAACTTTTGAAAAAAGGAATAAATACTACAAGGACATAAAAAATGAAGTGGAATATGTTACTTTACAATTAGTCATCATTGTACTATAAGTATAAGACATTCGTGACACATGTGTTAACTACCAACATGATATTTGCATCCCAATGGGAAAAGGAAACTGGAGTCTGAATCCATGTGCAGGTTGGGTTCCCCCTTTTTATATTCTTGGATTTAGACTATTCTGTTCTATTCTAAGAATCAACTTTCCCGATCAAAAAAAATAATAATTTGTATCTCAAATCCAAGTCTCCATTCAATATAGTCCCTTTCTGGTAAAAGCAGAGATGGTTACACCACTGTTTTATGGTTTTCCATTTTGTAAGATGTTGGAAATTTCTTAAATCTGAAGTTCCCTCTGTGTGGTGAATCATAATAATAATATGCTCTGAATAATCTGTTTGCTGCAATATAGCAGTGTGGTAGCCAGGGTCTAAACTGTTCCAAAGAGTTGAGAAAATATAACTCAAGTCTCAGAGTACCCAGAGGGACAGACATGTTAGTTGCAGCTGTCTTCAAAACAATTGAGAGATAATAATTTTGGTTTTATAAGGTAAGTAAATATGACTAATAAACTTTAGTCTCTTGCAAAAGATCCTACTTTACACTCACAAGCCCCCTCATGGGGTACTAAGAAGTGACACCCTGCCAAACTCATTGGATATTAACAAACCTTACTCATAACACAATTTTGCTATTCAGAACTCTTCTGGATCACACCAGAAAGACATTTCCCTTGGTTGAGAATTCAAATGTGATTTGTTTTCATCCATGTGTGGGACTGGATTCAGCCCAGGAACTAAAGTGACTGGGTTAAGAGGCAGATTACTTGGCTAGCTTTACATTTCATAGCTAGAAAATGATAGCAAATAACTGGAAAGCAAGGAGCGACTAAAGTAATGCCAGATCGATCAATTCTTTAGTTGGTGCCAAAGTTCATTGGGTCTAATAAATCAAAAACAACAACAAGTAGACCCCAAGGGAGAATATGACCCACTTTATTGGGTGGGGGTGGAAGTCATATTAATTTTTACCTGGCACCGGAAAATAACATAAACTAATATTATCTTTAAAGAAGAACTGCTGCTGCTAAGTCACTTCAGTCGTGTCCGACTCTGTGCTACCCCATAGACAGCAGCCCACCAGGCTCCCCCATCCCTGGGATTCTCCAGGCAAGAACACTGGAGTGGGTTGCCATTTCCTTCTCCAACGCATGAAAGTGAAAAGTCAAAGTGAAGTCGCTCAGTCGTGTCTGACTCTTAGCGACCCCATGGACTGCAGCCTACCAGGCTCCTCCATCCATGGGATTTTCCAGGCAAGAGTAGTGGAGTGGGGTGACATAACTGAATTTTCTTTATTTACCTGTGTTTACCCATTGCCCATCAATTTAAAGCAGTGAAGGTACTGGGCTTCAGTAACTATATGCTCCTCTAAGCTTAAATTTAGACTATGTTATCTTTTACTTCAACTTCTTTTTCCTTCCTGTTATTTAGTTTCAAGAGAAGCTTCATGAAAGACAAGCTGTGAAGGTTGACAGAGCTATTACAATATAATGTATTATATTATAATATATATATAATGTAATATAATATATAATATAATGTCCAACTCTTTGTGACCCGATGGACTGTAGCCTGCCAGGCTCCCCAGTTCATGGGATTCTCCAAGCAAGAATATTGGAGTGGGTTGCTATTTCCTTCTCCAGGGGGTCTTCCCAACCCAAAGATCAAACCTAGGTCTCCTGCATTGCAGGCAGACTCTTTACTGAGCCATCTGTGTGAGCCATCAGGGAAGCCCAATATAATGTATACTTATATTAAAATTATCAATGACATAAATTTTTATATAAATTTAATATATAAATTTTATATGTATATTGTATCTCATGAATTTACACTAACTTATTGTAGTGTAGTCATCCTTCAGTGGGAGCTGTGTTTCAGAAACCAAAATCCATGTATGCTCAAGTCCCATGATCTGAATCTGCAAATTCTGCATCCACAGATTCAACCAAGCATAATAGTATATGATCTGAGGTTTGTTGAATCTGTAGTTGCAGAATTGCATATATGAGATAGATCTGGAAGATGAATAGGGTTTTGTATGTGAAGACACCCCATTATTATAATCAGATTGTATTAAAAGAGCAAAAATAAGCCACTATTTTTTTCTTTTTTAATTGAAGAATAGTTGGTTTACCATGTTGTGTTCATTTTAGGTGTATAACTCAGTGATTTGGTTATACATGCATGCTCAGTTGCTCAGTCACTCAGTCATGTCTGACTCTTTGCAACTCCATGGACTATAGCCCACTAGGCTCCTCTGTCTATGGGATTTTTCCAGGCAAGAATACTGGAGTGGGTTGTTATTTTCTACTCCAGGGGATATTCCTGACCCAGGGATCAAATCCAAGTCTCTTGATTCTCCTACATTATGGATTCTTTACCACTGTGCCTCTTATAGGTTATTAAAAGTATTGAGTAGAGTTCTCTCAATTAAGGATTAAGTCCTTCTTGTCACTAATGTGTCTTCTGGGCTAAAGTAGTAAGGTAGACATTCATCCACAACAGCAGAAAAGATGGACAAAAGTTAAGGTAGCCATCATCTATCTGATGGAAGTGAAAGGGCAGAGTGACAGAGAATAAGCCAGCACAGTCTTTTACTTCCTTGCACTTGTATCTCTCTTTCATCTCGTTTTCTGATTAACTTTTCTTGCAGGAATATAGGCTGCTCAGCCTTTCAGTTGAGAAGATCATGGTATCTGGTCCCATCACTTCATGACAAATAGATGGGGAATAGATGGGGAAACAATGGAAACAGTGACAGACTTTATTTTCTTGGCCTCTAAAAACTGAGGATGGTAACTACAGCCATGAAATTAAAAGATGCTTGCTCCTTAGAAGAAAAGCTATAACAAACTTAGAGTATTAAAAAGCAGAGACATTATTTGCTAACAAATGTCTATATAGTCAAAGTGATGATTTTTCCAGTAGTCATGTATGGATGTGAGAGTTGGACCATGAAGAAGGCTGAGTGCCAAAGAACTGGTGCTTTTGAATTGTGGTATTGAGAAGACTCTTGAGACTCCCTTGGACTGCAAGAAGATCAAAATCCCAGTCAATCCTAAAGGAAATCAACCCTGAATATTCACTGCAAGGACTGATGCTGAAGCTGAAGCTCCAATACTTTGGCCACCTGATGCAGAGAGCTGACTCTTTGGAAAAAACCCTAATGCTGGGAAAGAGAAGGCAGGAGACGGGGATGACAGAGGATAAAATGGTTGGATGGCATCACTGACTCGGTGGACATGAGTTTGAGCCAGCTCCAGGAGATGGTGAAGGACCAGGAAGCCTGGCGTGCTGCAGTCCATGGAGTTGCAAACAGTCAGACATGACCGAGAGGCTGAACAACAACAACCTCCCAGGACTTCTAGATGTTGACTGTGGCCTGAACCAGAAGTAGTAATTGATCTTTCTTCAACCAGCTTATGGTGTTTCAGTCTTAACTGGCATTTGAATAGAACTGAAGAAACCTAACTCATTTTCTTAGCTCCACTAAGCAATTAATCTTTGTTTCTTTTTAGATAAAGGATGGGAGGAGGGGGTTATAACTGCCCTCTCAGTTTCCTTCCAGTTCTAACTTTCTGTGACTGTCTGTTTCGGAAAAGGGATGGGGAAAAAAACACATAACACTGTTATCATTCTGCAGATTAGCTGAATTTTCTCTCACCCTATTTTAGTTTCTAATAAAAATGGAAATTATTGACTCTAGCATGCCATTTAGGAAAAGTTACATAAAGTTGAAGCTCAGATTTCCACCAATGCACAGGAAAATAAAGGAACTGAATTAAAATTATCCAGCCTCTATTTTTAAATATAACGTTCTTTATTTTCTTAATCCCTGCATATTATTTTTTCCAACTTCAAAAAAAGAATAGGCAACATGTTAATTCTGCAAAATATACCCTCTGAATCAGATGTGAATTCCCAGAGTAAAGTCTTGTAATAACTGAAAACTTAATGAACTCTCCATAAGGCATATATATATTGATATATTGATATGATATATCAATGATATATATGATATATTGATAAAAAGAATAATCATTAAAAATTATGAAACTATCTGAACCGTTGCTGTTATAATAACATATATTTTACCTGGCCATCATACAGTCTACAGATGTTTCTTGATTTATTTCCTTCCATTAAAATATATGGCGCTAGTGGTAAGCAACCCATCTGTCAATGCAGGTTAGATGTAAGAAACGTGGGTTCGATCTCTGGGTTGGGAAGATCCCCTGGAGGAGAGCATGGCAATTATTCTTGCCTGGAGAATCTCATGGACAGAGGAGCCTGGCAGGCTATACAGTACATAGAGTCACCCAGAGTCAGATATGACTGAAGCAACTTAGCACTCGCATTAAAATATAAAAGTTACTAACTCAGTATTTTATTTTTATATACAAATATAAGAAAAGTTTTTCTAGAAATATATTTAAATTATTTTTATTGATTTACAAACTGTTATCCACCATGCAGTTTAACACCGTGCGTTTTAACCCAAGGACAGATTTTCCTTATTTCTCACCAAGTACAGCTGCTTCTTTCTTTAAAATAGTCAACATAGGAGAGATGTCATTTTCAATGTTAGTCCTTTCTAGTCAAAGATGAAGTAGCAACTATCCATAGATAAGACGCCATAGTGAAAATCCCAGCACTTGAAGGTAATGCTAAAGCACATTTCTGGATATCAGGGACCAAGAAGGACCCCATGGGAAGAGTAACAGAAGTGGCTACACTTTGATGCTGTCACCCCTTCTTCAAAATGGCACAGCTGCTGCACCAAGAGGGCTTCCCCAGGCCTAGAGTTTCTCCAGTATATATATGGAAAAACAAAACAAAACAAAACACACACACACACACACACACAAGGTGGACATCTAGCTTCCTCAGCATAGTGAGAGGTTTTGTGGGAGTCCTACTCTGGATCTCATCACTGGGAGAATCTTCAGAACTCAGCTTATGGGAATCAGATACAGAGAAGGGAGTTGGGGTACAGATGGAGGCACTTTTTGATTAGAAAAAGAACAAAAGAGGTGAGGTTAGCTGAAGGAACTAAACATGAACAGGTATAAACAGAGATTAGAAAAATAATGGAACATATTAATAAAGCCAAGAGTTGGTTCTTTGAAAAGATAAAAAAAAAAAAAAAGATGAAACTTTACCTAGAAGAATCAAGAAAAAGAGTGAAAAGACTCAATAATATTACAAATTGAAAAAGTAGAAATTAAAAATAATATCACACAATACAAAGAATCATGTGAATACTATGAACATTTATACACCAACAAATTGGACATCTAGAAGAAATAAATATATTCCTAGAAATATACATCCTACCAGACTAAATCATGAAAGGTAGAAGAGATGTCAACCAGAAACAGTCTTTTCATAATCATGATACAAAGCTGTATAATAGAAAGAGCACTGAATCTGGAGTTAGTTTTATTGGGAGGGAGGGGTAATTTTAGTTTAAAATTACCTCGAAGAATTAGAAAAGTCAATTATATTGTTTGAATTTTAGTCTTTTAAAAGACAGAGATAATATTTCTTTTATGGGCTTGCTGTGAGCATTAAATGAAATTAAACCAGTTTGAGAACAAACACCATAAAACAACATAATTTGAGTCTTATATTCCATTAATTACTTAGAAGTAGTTACCTATTTCCAAGAATATAAGCAAAAGGGCAATTCATCTAAACAAAGAAAATAATAATAATCAGGCTAACCCAAATTTCTTCATAGCAACATGCAATGCCCAAAGACAAGTAGGAATTTTTATGCTATGAGTGAAAATATTACAAGTAGCCACTCTGGCTGTTAGTCATAAAAGCAATGAATAGATATAGGCATACATACCTTGAAGATATTGTGCATTTGATCCCAGACCACCAAAAATGATGAATACTTCAGTAAAATGAGTCAGGCGAAAAATCTGGTTCCCTAAGGCATATAAAAGTTATGTGTACACTGTACTGAAGTCCATCATGTGTGCAATAGAATTATGTCTAAAGAAATATACGGTGTTCTAGTGTGTTAGTTGTGTCTGACTGTATGCGACCCCATGGACGGTAGCCCACCAGGCTCCTCTGTCCATGTGATTTCCCAGGCAAGAATACTGGAGTGGGTTGCCATGCCCTTCTCCAGGGGATCTTCCTGACCCAAGTATCAATCCCAGGTCTCCTACATTGCAAGTGGATTCTTTACCATCTAATTTATTGATGTAAAATGCTAACTATCCTCTGAGCCTTTAGGAAGTCATAATGTTTTTGCCAGTGGAGGGTCTTGCCTCAGTTTTGATGGCTGCTGACTGATCAGGGTGACTGCAGCAATTTCTTAAAATATCAAAGGCTATTTTTCTGGAGTTGAGCTGTAGGAGTTGCTTGTATATTTTTGAGATTGGTTGTTTGTCGGTTGCTTCATTTGCTATTATTTTCTCCCATTCTGAAGGCTGTCTTTTCACCTTGCTAATAGTTTCCTTTGATGTGCAGAAGCTTTTAAGGTTAATTAGGTCCCATTTGTTTATTTTTGCTTTTATTTCCAATATTCTGGGAGGTGGGTCATAGAGGATCCTGCTGTGATGTATGTCGGAGAGTGTTTTGCCTATGTTCTCCTCTAGGAGTTTTATAGTTTCTGGTCTTACGTTTAGATCTTTAATCCATTTTGAGTTTATTTTTGTGTATGGTGTTAGAAAGTGGTCCAGTTTCATTCTTTTACAAGTGGTTGACCAGATTTTCCAGCACCACTTGTTAAAGAGATTGTCTTTAATCCATTGTATATTCTTGCCTCCTTTGTCAAAGATAAGGTGTCCATATGTGCGTGGATTTATCTCTGGGCTTTCTATTTTATTCCATTGATCAATATTTCTGTCTTTGTGCCAGTACCATACTGTCTTGATAACTGTGGCTTTGTAGTAGAGCCTGAAGTCAGGTAGGTTGATTCCTCCAGTTCCATTCTTCTTTCTCAAGATCGCTTTGGCTATTCGAGGTTTTTTGTATTTCCATACAAATTGTGAAATTATTTGTTCTAGCTCTGTGAAGAATACTGTTGGTAGCTTGATTGGGATTGCGTTGAATCTATAAATTGCTTAGAAAAATAAACGACCCAATCAAAAAATGGGCCAAAGAACTAAATAGACATTTCTCCAAAGAAGACATACAGATGGCTAACAAACACATGAAAAGATGCTCAACATCACTCATTATCAGAGAAATGCAAATCAAAACCACTATGAGGTACCATTTCACACCAGTCAGAATGGCTGCGATCCAAAAGTCTACAAATAATAAATGCTGGAGAGGGTGTGGAGAAAAGGGAACCCTCTTACACTGTTGGTGGGAGTGCAAACTAGTACAGCCACTATGGAGAACAGTGTGGAGATTCCTTAAAAAACTGGAAATAGAACTGCCTTATGATCCAGCAACCCCACTGCTGGGCATACACACTGAGGAAACCAGAAGGGAAAGAGACACGTGTACCCCAATGTTCATCGCAGCACTGTTTATAATAGCCAAGACATGGAAGCAACCTAGATGCCCATCAGCAGATGAATGGATAAGAAAGCAGTGGTACATATACATAATGGAGTATTACTCAGCCATTAAAAAGAATACATTTGAATCAGTTCTAATGAGGTGGATGAAACTGGAGCCTATTATACAGAGTGAAGTAAGCCAGAAGGAAAAACATAAATACAGTATACTAACGCATATATATGGAATTTAGAAAGATGGTAACAATAACCCGGTGTACGAGACAGCAAAAGAGACACTGATGTATAGAACAGTCTTATGGACTCTGTGGGAGAGGGAGAGGGTGGGAAGATTTGGGAGAATGGCAATGAAACATGTAAAATATCATGTAGGAAACGAGTTGCCAGTCCAGGTTTGATGCACGATGCTGGATGATTGGGGCTGGTGCACTGGGACGGCCCAGAGGGATGGTATGGGGAGGGAGGAGGGAGGAGGGTTCGGGATGGGGAACACATGTATACCTGTGGCGGATTCATTTTGATATTTGGCAAAACTAATACAATTATGTAAAGTTTAAAAATAAAATAAAATTAGAAAAAAAAAATATCAAAGGCTAAGTAATGGAGAATTCAACACCTAAGAATGTGTAAAAAAATTTTTTTAAAGTTCCATCAAGTAATCAAGGTAATTAAGAGTCAAAGGTAAATAAATGTGAGGGAAAAGTCATCATACAATGTCTGGATAAACCATTGATCAATTTGAACATGTAACTGTGGGAGTTATAATTATAAAAAGAATGTAAATTTTTAATATCTTAACAATGTAAAGCTGCCAATTAATATAAATTTACAAATCAAGCTATGAGTGACATAAACATGATAATTTATTTTATATCATAAGTTAATCAGTTCAGTAAAAAATTAAATATGGTGTTTAAAAAACATAATGATATAAACCTGTTAATAGCTTTCATTGACTTTTTCTAACACTACAAGTACATTTTAAAAAATAATAAGAATTTTAGTGAAAATATATTTATGAAAAAGTTCAATATTTCCTTGACTTCTACTCTCTGGGTTTTTCCTTCTGTAAAACCAAATTTAAAATATTTTACTTTAAAATAGCAAGATTAAATATGATTTCATTTTTATGGATTTTTTATTAAAAATATTTCTACTTTAAAATCTTTTCTTATATAGGCTACAAGCTAATTCCTCACTTTTTCAGCTTCATTTCCGTTTATAAATGGAATTGTTGCATAGTTCTGGTTCATGGGTCACAAATAGAAATCTGCTGGAGATGAGATTTGCCTGGAAAAGTGTTTGCTTCTTTGATACTAAAGGAAATGCACATCTCTGGCCAGCATTCCCTTTTGTTCATGCCTTGAATAGATGCCAGGATGTAAAGTAGCCATTTTACCACCACAAGGCAAAAAAGGACATACTAATAATAACACAGCAAAAAGATACAGTTTTTATTTCATCACTGAAGCACTGTACCATCTCTAAGTTGTTATGTGGGGTGTATTTACTTAAACCACTATTGATTTAGCTTTCAGTAACTTGCAGTTGAAAACAATGTTAATCAAAACCCTATCCATCTATACAAAAAATACGCATGCACACATAGGGCAAAATGTAGTATGATGCACTACTAATTATATATTGTATCTGGGTAATGAAATTCTGAATGTATTATTCTTTTGTACTTTGATGAATTGCTTGGCTTTTTTTCAAAATGAGACTATATCAATTTTTTTTCTTTTTTTTTTTAATTTTATTTTATTTTTAAACTTTACAAAATTGTATTAGTTTTGCCAAATATCAAAATTGACTATATCAATTTTTAAAAATAATTATTCTTCTAGTGTTTGAATGCTTTTGAGATTTGACAAGGTTATTAATGCAGAACATATACAATATTGTATATATTTCTTAATATTTTATGAAAAATGATTTAGGATACAATATTTTAAAACAGCTATTTTATAGTAGGGAAAACCATTGGATAAGTTCAGATTGACAAAAAAAATATTCCTCATGATTAATTTAATTAAGTGAGCAAAACCAAGATTGTGTTAGTTTTAAATTTGACATGCACAATGCTAACTTTCTTTTATATAATCACTGTTGCTCAGTAGCAATGATCATTTTAAGCAATAACCTTAAACTGGCAACACAGAAATGTGTTTCATTGACTTTATAACTTTTAAAATTAAAATTATTAGTATCGTTGCACTGAAATATTGTTAGCTTCAGGTGTAAAATATACTGACTCAAATGTTTATAGATTATACTCCATTTATTATAAAATATTAGCAACACTCCTTATACTGTACAATATATCTTTGTATTATGTATTTATACATAACAGTTTGTACTCCTGTATTCCCTACCCTTTTCTTGCCCCTCCCCTATACCCTCTCCTCACTGGTAACCACTAATTTGTTCTCTGTATCTGTGAATCTATTATATTTTTGTGATATTCACTAATTTGATTTTTTAGATCCTGCATATAAGTGACAACATACAGCATTCGGCTTTCTCTGACTTTAAACATATATATATATACATAATATAACATGCAAGTATATATAAACTTTCTATGATATACACATAATATCTTCCAGGTCCATCCATGTTGTCGCAAATGGCAAAATTTCATTCTTTCTTAAGGCTGAATAGTATTTCACTGTGTGTGTATTTATTACATCTTATGTGTCCTTTTATCTATTGATAGACACTTAGATTGCTTCCATGCTGCTGCTACTGCTAAGTCACTTCAGTCGTGTCCGACTCTGTGTGACCCCATAGACGGCAGCCCACCAGGCTCCCCTGCCCCTGGGATTCTCCAGGCAAGGACACTGGAGTGGGTTGCCATTTCCTTCTCCAATGCATGAAAGTGAAAAGTGAAAGGGAAGTCGCTCAGTCATGTCCGACTCATCGCGACCCCATGGACTGCAGCCCACCAGGCTCCTCCATCCATGGGATTTTCCAGGCAAGAGTACTGGAGTGGGGTGCCATAGCCTTCTCCATTCATCTATTGATAGATTGCTTCCATGCACTGGCTATTGTAAATAATGCTGCTATGACATTGGTGTGCATGTATTTTTTCATCACTGTTTTCTTCCCATATATGCCCAGCCATGGAATTGCTGGTTCATATGATTGTGCTATTTTTAGTTTTTTGAGAAATCTCTATACGGTTTTCCACAGAGGCTGCACCAATTTACATTCTCACCACCGGTGTACAAAGTTCTCTTTTCTCCACATTATCACCAACATTTATTATTGTGGTCATTTTGGTGATAGCCATTCTGACAGGTGTTAGGTGATATTTTATTGTTCTTTTGATTTGCATTTCTCTAATAATTAGTGATATTGAGCATCTTTTCAGGTTTGTGTTTGCTATCTTTGCAAAACTGTCTACTCAGGTCTTCTGTGCATTTGTCCATTTTTAATTGGACTTTTTACATTGAGTTATATGAGTTTTTCATATATTTTGAAAATCCCTTACACATCATGAAATTTACAAGTATTTTTTTCCCATTCATTAAACATTCTTTTCATTTTGTCGATCGTTTCCTTGGCTATGCAAAACCTTTTAAATTTAATCAAGTCATATAAATATATGATTATTATTATTTTAAGTTGCTGATCTGTTTTTCCTTTCTTTTTCTCTGTGCATGTATCACACAGCATGCAAGATCTTAGCTCCAACAAAGGATCAAACCTATGTTTCCTGAAGTGGAAGCACAGTGTCCTAACCACGGACTGCCAAGGAAGTCCCAGTTGCTGAGCTGTCAATTTCAAACAATTTAACCACTCCGCATTTTTAATTTCCTCCCCTCACGATGGGGCTTCCCTGGTAGCTCAGCTGGTAATGAATCTACCTGCAACACAGAAGACTCCAGTTCGATTCCTGTATAAGGAAGATCCCCTGGAGAAGGGATAGGCTACCCCTCCAGTATTCTTGGGCTTCCCTTATGGCTCAGCTGGTAAAGAATCCACCTGCAATGCGGAAGATCTGGGTTTGATTCCTGGGTTGGGAAGATCCCCTGGAGAAGGGAAAGTCTACCCACTCCAGTATTCTGGCCTGGAGAATTCCATGGACTGTAGTCCATGGAGTCACAAACAGACAAGACTGAATGACTTTCACTTTCATTTTCCTCACAGTTACTATATTTGACATCATGATTTATTAATATCTATTTTTTGTGTGTATCCCTCAACTGCTTAACAGATGATTTCTCTACTTTTGTCTTTTAACCTTTCTACTAGCTTTTTACGTGATTAATTTCTTACCTTTACTATATGTTTGCCTTTACCAATGAGCTTTTTTCTTTCATAATTTACATCTTTCTAACTGTGGCCTTTTCTTTTTCTCTTAAAGTCCCTTTAACATTTCTTATAAAGCTGTTTTGGTGGTACTTACCTCTTTTAGCTTTTTGCTCATCTGAAAAATGTTTGGTCTCCCCATCACAGTTGAATGAGAACCTTGCCAAATATTTTTGGTTTCAGGTTTTTCCTTTTCATCAGTCTGAATATATCATGCCTTTTTGGCCAGCAGAGTTTCTGCTGAAAAGTCAGCTGATAGGCTTTGGGGAGTTCCCTTATATGTAACTTGTTGCTGTTTTTAATATTCTCTTTAATACTTGGCATTTTAACTACAATTTGTCTTGGTGTGGTCCTCCATGGGTTGACCTTGTTTGAGACCCTGTGCTTCCTACGCTTGGATGTGTGTTTCCTTTCCCAGCTTAGGAAAGTTTTCAGCTATGAGTCTTCAAATATGTTCTCTGTCTCTTTTGCTCTTTCATCTCCATTTGGTACCCCTGTAACAAAAATGTTAGTTTGCTCGGTGTCGTCTCAGAGGTCTGTCAAACTGCCCTTTCTTTTTATTCTTTTTTTCTGCTCAGTTCTCATGATTTTCATTACTCTGTCTTTCAGCTCAGTGATCCATTTGTGTCAATGAATCTACTCTTAATTCAATCTAGTATATTTCATTTCAGTTGCTGCTTTCTTTATCTCTATTTGGTTAATGTTTTCTTTTTGTTAAAAACTTTTAACTTCTGGGGTAGGCTGGAGACACCAGTGCCGGATACAAAGAAAGGAGCTGTGACCAGCCTTTGAGAAGTTGCAGAGCCAGCAACTCTGGCTGGTGACCATGACCAATCCAGCCAAGCTGCCAGGGTGGAGTGGGAAGGATAATCTTGACTTCTCATTCTGTTTATCCATCCTTTCTCTGAGTCTAATGATCATTTTTATCATGATTGCCTTGAACTCCTTCTCAGGTAGATTGCATATTTCCACTTCACTAATTTTTCTGGGGTTTTATCTTGTCCCTTCATTATGAACATGTTCCTCTGTCCCTTCATTTTTTCTATTAAGCTGTTTTTATTTCTATGTATCTAGCAAGTTGCTTTTGTTTCCTGACCTTGGAGAAATGGCTTTTTTTGTAGGATTCCTCTTATGCATCACAGTGGCACAATCCTCTCTGGTCACCAGAGCTATATGCTCTAGGGGTGCCTCCTTTTTGGACTGAAGGGATTTTTCTACTGTGGCAGGTTGACTATTGCGGGCAGTGTGGTAGGCATGGCTGGCTCTTGCTCTGTTTGGTTGCCAGGCCCTGCCTTGTACAGAAGCTGCCCATCACTGATTGGTGGGGTGGCTAATTTCAGGTCTTTGGGGAGCCCCAGGGCTTGCTGTCTCACTGATGGGTGGAATCGGAGCCCAGGAGATCTCAGGGCTAGTGTCTGCCCAGGAGTGGGTGAAGACAGGTCCTAGGGTTAATGGCTGGCCCACTGGTGGGCAGAGCTGTGTGCTGGGCTTCAAGTGTCCAAAGGTTGTGTTGGCCAACTGATGGGTTGGGGCCCTTCCAGTCCCAGAGCTGGTTCTGGCCTTCTGGTCAGTGGGCTGGAATCCTGCCATAACAGGTTGTGGGTCTGTAGTTGTCCTGGGGCTGGTACCTGCCCACTGGTGGGTAGACCCAGGTCCCTGAGTCTCTGGCTACAGGCCTCTGGGCTTCCCAGGTCTAGTCCCCACATAATGGCATGTGGTGTCAGTTCCTGAGCCCTCTGGTTGGTAAGGCCATGTCCAGGGCCAACTGTGGGCTCAGTGGTTTTAATGCAGCCTGTCTGCTGGTGGGGAAAACTGTGTCCATGCAATTATTTCCTTGGCCTGAGGAAGTGGTGTCTAACAGCTGGTGGCTGGGGGCAGGGCTGGGTCCCAAGGTTAATAAGCTAGAGGTAGGTCTCCAAAGAAGCTCTTGCTAGTACCAGTGTCCTCATGGTAGATCAAGCCCCCTGAAGTAGCTTCCGCCAGTGCCTATGTCCCTAGCATGAGCTCCAGTTGCCTCTTGCCTCTCTAGGAGACCCTCCAAGATCAGGAAGTATGGCTGACCCCAGATTCCTTCAAATTATGGCTTTTGCCCTAGGTCTGGAATCTTGTAGGATTTTATGTGAGCTCTTCAAGAGGAGTCTCTGCTAGACACAGGCCTCTGGCTCCCCTAAAAGTAAACTGTACTGGCTTTCAAAGCCAGATGTTCTGGGGGGCTCATCTTATCAGTGCAGGACTCCCAGACTGGGGAGCCCAATGTCAGCTGAAACCCTTTGCATCTTAGGAGAAACTGCTGCTGCTGCTGCTAAGTCGCTTCAGTCGTGTCTGACTCTGTGCGACCCCATAGACGGCAGCCCACCAGGCTCCCCGGTCCCTGGGATTCTCCAGGCAAGAACACTGGAGTGGGTTGCCATTTCCTTCTCCAATGCATGAAAGTGAAAAGTGAAAGTGAAGTCGCTCAGTCATGTCCAACTCTTCGAGACCCCATGGACTGCAGCCAACCAGGCTCCTCTGTCCATGGGATTTTCCAGGCAAGAGTACTGGAGTGGGGTGCCATTGAAACTGTGCCTTTATAATTACTCTGCTATTTGGGAATTCTACCTAGAGCTACGGGGTCTTGATTATACTGTGACTCCACCCATCCTACCTTTTGTTTCCTTCTTTATAGCTTTACTTGTGCATGCTAAGTCATTTCAGGCATGTTTGACTCTTTGTGACCCTATGGACTGTAGCCCACCAGGCTCCTCTGTCCATGGGATTCTCTAGGCATGAATCCTGGAGAGGGTTGCCACGCCCTCCTCCAGGGGATCTTCCCAACCCAGGGAATGAACCTGCATCTCTTATGTCTCCTGCATTGACAGGTGGGTTCTTTACCACTAGTGCCACCTGGAAAGCCCATCTTTACTTGCAAAACACCTGTTATGGTAGGTTCTGGTCTTTTTCTTTAGTAATTATTCTGTAAATAGTTGCAATTTTGGTGCGCCTATGACAGCAAGTGAACTCAAGGTTTTCTATTCTGTGATCTCGGGAACTTCTTCGACTTTCATATCCTAAGTTGTGCTTTATAATCTGCTGCTGTTGCTAAGTGACTTCAGTCGTGTCCGACTCTGTGTGACCCCATAGACGGCAGCCCACCAGGCTCCCCGATCCCTGGGATTCTCCAGGCAAGAACACTGGAGTGGGTTGCCATTTCCTTCTCCAATGCATGAAAGTGAAAAGTGAAAAGTGAAAGTGAAGTCGCTCAGTCGTGTCCGACTCTTAGCGACCCCATGGACTACAGCCAACCAGGCTCCTCCATCCATGGGATTTTCCAGGCAAGAGTACTGGAGTGGGGTGCCATCACCTTCTCCATTATAATCTGCTCACAGATACAAATACTTTTGCACTATTTATGTGAATAGATATACTAAAACAAATTAATGGTGTAAAACACTCTAAAGACTCACTTTAACCTTTTTAAAAGAATGTTAGAAATTTCCATTTAATAACAATTTACTATAAATTATCTGTATTTATGATGGAAATGCATCTTTTTATCAATAATATGTTTTTAATGTAGCTCATGTTAACATAAAGGTAACACGTTTTTCTGTAATTCAATTAAGAATTTCTCCACATTAGTCTACATTTAAAATTTTAGTTTTATAATAAGTGGCACATTATATTAGGCTCTAAGCACTTTTAGGATCATATTCAATCAACTATAAACACTTGAGTATTTAATCCTGATTTGGGGTTTGGCTATTGCTTTTGCCTCATAATTTAACTTATGATATTCTATTTCATGTTTAAAAAGATAATGTAGTTTTATTATAGATGAAACATATTAGTGAAGTAGAAATAGCTCAGAAAGGAAGTCAGAATACTTAACTTCACCTGCTTTGAGTGAATTTATATTCTATAAGCATCAGTTAACATATCTATAAATTAGACCAAAAACTTCTTCTCTCTTGCAAGGATTAAATGAATTAAAGCAGATTGGTTTTATTAGTATGATTGCCCAATTGTAGTAAAGGTTCCAAACTAAAATCAAGATATTTTAGACTACTCAAAATATGTGGGATTTTAATTTTTCCTTAAAATGCCATTTCATGAGACTCTTGATCTGGTTTTGTTATTTTTTCCCACTGTTTCAAAGTTGCTTCACTGGATTCTTTCCTGAATGTGATAAGGAACAGATACAAGAGTTTGTCAATAGGATTATAGAACAGAATAAAAGATGGATAGCACACATCTGGTTTAGCAGTGACCTCAAAGAAGAGAGAGTTTGAAGTCCACACATTATCCTTAATTTGCTTTATTCTTTGGTAATCCTTTCTTGTTTGGGGGTTTGGAAAAAACACACATACAGAAACTTAATCAATTAAGGGGAAATTTTTGAGGCAAAACAGCTACTCTGTGCATATGAAAAGAAAAAGTGGCAGCATTTTTTCCCCAGAAAAATAGAAAAGATGAATCAGGCATTTTTCTCTCATTATTCCTACTCTCAGATGAAGCAACAAAATGACCTTTTTTTCTACAAAAGTAATCAGAAGGTCAGAATCAGCATTTATAAACAAATTATATATATATATATGGCTAGATTGCTCATTGTAGTTCTGTGAAGAAAAGCAACCTGTATTTTAGAGCAAATGTATTACTGCATCATATCTTTGGCTGAACTAAGCAAAGCACAAAAGAAACCAATTATACCCCATGTTGTTAAATTACTTTAAATTTCTACTTTAATCCTTGTTGGTTAGACTCCCAATTAACTGTTCAAATTGTGTTACTATAACTCTGTCAGAGCTCCTGGGGTCATTAGATCTCTGTATAATACCTTACTAGCTAAAGACCTCTGTCTTTCTCTTCAAATGGATGATATGTATGTTGGGTCACAGAGGGGTACTGGAGAAAACTGAGGAGAAAGTATCCTCATCACAGGCATTATACTGGCATATTTGTCTCCATGTATACCCCTTCTGCCCTTTCATTATAGCATTTTCTGAAATAAATGTTGATGAGTGAATTACTAAGTGAAGTTGACTGAGCCTCTTTAATATCCAGAGATATTTAATATGGAAGGGTAAAGGTAGAAGGCAAACTCTAGCAGGTAGTTGGAAAACTCTGAGAACAAAAGACCTAAGGAGGCCTTGAACTTCATCTGGGAACTGTACCCTGGGAGCTATCCAAGGTACTAACCAGCTATAGCTTAAGCGTTGTTCCAATTCTGATAGCTTTGTCCTTGGAAAGCAAGGTCGGGGAAAGGGAGGAGAGAGAAGGGAGTTCTTCTCCTTACTATAAACTTAAAGCCTGCTATTCTTCCAAGTCATGTGCACCTGGGAAAATTATTTAACTTCTTTTAAGTCTGAATTTCTGCACCTGGAAATGAGTATGATAACCACCTATCTCATAATACCATAAAATATTGTAAGGATTAAATTGTATAACAAATGTAAAGTATTGAACACAGTATCTAGCACAGAATAGGCACTTTATAAATGCTATTATTCATCCAAAATGTAACAAGCGTTACATTGAACCAACTCCTAGAAATACCAAATATTGCGTTTTTTACATGATCCCCAGATTTAATGTCTATCTCTCTTACTAGAATTTTATACTCCATAGAGACAGAAAGCATGATTGTTTTTATCCATTTCTTGCCCAGTACTTGTCCAAAATAGGCTCTCAGTACATATGTGCTGAAAATTAATAAATGAAGTGAGAAAATAATGCAGTAGCCATGAAGGAAAGAGAGCAGGCTGCATCACTAAAGCCATTTGAAAAAGGAGGATATGTATACCTGTGGCAGATTCATTTCGATGTTTGGCAAAACTAATACAATGTTGTAAAGTTTAAAAATAAAATAAAATTAAACTAAAAAAAATTTTTTTAATTAAAAAAAAAAAAAAAAAGGAGGATATGAACACAGTAGGCCAGCTTAGGGAAAAAAATTGAGCTTAGGACTTTACCCCCAAAATGGCCCTGCATTGGTTTCTACCTATTAGAAGCCCTTATTAGGCATCCTTGAAGTTTAAAGAAATATTATAAATAACTGAGCCAATTTTCACAGTAAAATGTTTTGGGAACTAAGGTATTTTTCAGCTTTGTCTTACAGCAATCTGACCCTACAATTTTCTCTAAGTTTATGGACGCATCCCAGCACCACAAAGGCAGCACAGTATAAAAACAAGCCGCTTACACCCTCCTGATGTTTATAGTTTTCATCCTAACCTTCAACTGTAACCTATTTTAAATTTGGAATCCAAATCTCTTTCTGGATTTTCTTGTATTCAGACTGCAAAATCCATCTCCCAATAGATTGTGCTTCCTCATACTCATGACACATCCATCATGCTTCTCCAGCTCTAATATCTATTTTCCCTTTTTGAAATAATTTTGTTTATTTATTTTTGGCTGTGCTGGATTTTCATTGCTCCATGGGCTTTTCCGTAGTTGTGGCGAGCAGGGGCTACTCTCTAGATGTGGTGTGCGGGCTTCTCACTGTGGTGGCTTCTCTTGTTGCAGAGCACGGGCTCTAGGGCGTGGGTTTCAGTCCCTCAGTAGTTGCAGCACAGGGGCTCAGTTGCTGCAGTTCTCCGGCTCTAGAACACAGGCTCAGCAGTTGTGGTGCACAGGGCTTTGCTGCTCTGCGGCACATGGGATCCTCCTGGATCAGGGATGGAACTCACATCTCCTGCATTGGCAGGCGGACTCTGTCACTGAGCCGGGGAAACTATCATTACCAGGGAAACCTCGCTATTTTCTTTTTAAGACTACAATTTTTATTTTTTGTCTCCTGGTATTCCCTGGAGATCCAATCTGGATAAACATAACAAATAGCCAGTCCTCCCTGGAAAAGACCTCAACTCTGGAGCCAAAAACAAGTTAACTCTCCAACTCTCATTCAAAATGAAATCAATAGAACTTTGAAAAATGAGTGCCTGAAAGAAGTTCAGTGTATAGATAATTTGACTTATGATCATTCCATCCTCATCAAACACCAAAACAACAAAGAAAGTTTGATGTGAACGGGATTCTTAAAACCTATTTTTCTGTATTTCCTAAAAGCTACTTGGATTTTGTATAATTATATCAACCTCACTGTATTCAAAATACCATACTTTAAGAACAATAAAATTCATATTGAAAATCTAGGTCTACTTTTTTCCTAATTAAAAAGATTCTTATTCTGTAGAATTAACCCCTAAGTGAATCAACAAAAGGATAATTACTGAACAATTAAACACATTGAATAAAGAATAATCCAATATATCTGAAATGATGGACAGGATGATCTGCTGGATTTGACTCTTTACAGGTTTTTTTATGATTATAAGAGATGTACAGGCTGCATAAATGTCTATTTTTTTCTCCTTAATTTTTATTTGTTCTTCTTTTAGGATGTCAGCCAAAAGAGGCAATAGTTCATTTATGATAATCAAAGGTGAAGGTTCTGCTTGAAAATAAATATATACACAGTCATAATTGGAGGCTGTTGACTCTGAAGTCCTTCAGAGACCATATGCTTCCTTAATAATGACTATAAAATCTACACAAGAGACTACAGAATTCTCTTCATACATGAAAGTATTGCATAAATATATTGATTTTCATTTTAGTAGCAGGGAAATTTCCACTGCTAGAGAAAGAATTTAAGTTTTTAACTTAAGCTTTTGAAAATTTATTGGATTGGTTGTAGGGGGTCAGTAAGAAGGGAAGTGTGGGTGCTGTAAAGTGCCATTGAAGCCATTAAGAATAATTTCCAAAGTCTTCATTCAAACTAGAATGAGTCATATTATAAAGATCACCATTATAAAAAATCATATTCATGTTCTGTGAGTTGCCTCTGCTTTTTAATGTCCTTTTAAAGAGAAATATAAATTAATGCTTTTTATTTGGAAAACTCTGTCCTGCTTATTGCCTTCATTGGACTTTTAGTAAAAGTACCTTCATGAGACTCCATGTAATTACAAATATACCACCCTTCTCAACAAAGATTTAATTGGCTTCCAGAGTATTGTGAATTTGAATATTGAATCAATGGTATGAACTAGGAGATAAGATATATCCAAAATCATCTTAAAGAGATAAAAGGGTTTTCAGGTATAAAGAAAGATCTTAAGATAATAGAACTAATGTGAGTAGGATATTTTTAAGAATGTATGCATCTCTCAAAATTTAAGGATCAGCATAGAACAGGGAAAAAAATCTACAGTAAAACAAAATTTTTAGTGAGTCCTCATGCTATGTAGAGAAGTAGCAGCCAGTTAATTAAATTCAATATTTTGTACTGTAAGATGTCCATGCCTCTTATGGGAATGGATACTTTATCACAGTTTAATTTCATTAGCTATTTAAATCAGATGACTATCATTCCAATTTCATGGTGTCTGAAAAATACAACTTCCTGAATAGAGATTTCTGAACAGAGATGATAGGCAGAACCCTATGTGAGTATCTAAGTTCATACTGTGTTTTAAATCACTGTGAGTTAAAAAGTAGGCAACCTAAGATTGGTGCAAAAGTAATTGCAGCTTTGGACTGTGAATTTTAAATCATTATAAACTAGACTCAAGTACAGCTTTGTTAATCAAAATAGAAACCATTACAATCAACATATTTTTGCCAACAAGAAACGTTTGTTTATTTCTGTAGCTTAAAAATCCATGCTTCAGCATCCAACAAGCTCTTGGAAAGCATTTTCTGCCTCCTGCTGACTGTGGAAGCATTTTCCCTGCAAAAAGTTGTTGAGATGCTTGAAGAAGTGGTAGCCAGTTGATGTGAGGTCAGGTGAATATGGTGGATGAAGCAAAACTTCATAGCCCAATTTGTTCAACCTTTGAAGCATTGGTTGTGTGATATGAGGTCAGCACTCTCCTGGAGATTGGACTGTTTCTGCTAACCAATGCTAGCTGTAAGCATTGTAGTTTGTGGTGCATCTCATTGATTTGCTGTGCATAATTCTCAAATGTAATGGTTTTGTCAGGATTCAGAAAGCTGTAGTGGATCAGACCACCACCACCAAACAGTGACCATAACCTTTTTTTAGTACAAGTTTGGCTTTGGGAAGTG
Organism: Bos indicus; assembly: GCF_029378745.1. NCBI lineage: Eukaryota > Metazoa > Chordata > Mammalia > Artiodactyla > Bovidae > Bos > Bos indicus. Next base: position 20,789,503 of record NC_091768.1, on the reverse strand, counting down.
CCTTGGAGCTTCTTCTTGGTCCAACCACCAAACTGGTCATCACCAGTTGCATAAAATCCACTTTTTGTCAAAGTCACAATCCAAGTGAGAAATTGTTCATTGTTGTTGCATCGAGTAAGAGAAGACGACACTACAAAATGACAAAAATTTGGATTTTTGGTCAGCTCCATGAAGCACCCACTTATCAAGTTTTTTCACCTTTCCGATGTGCTTCAAATGCCTAATGACTATAGAACAGTTAGAGTTGAGTTCTTTGGCAACTTCCCATGGAGTTATAAGAGGATCAGATTTGATGATCCTCTCAATTGGTCACTGTCAACTTCCAATGGCTGCCCACTACACTTTTCATCTTCAAGGCTCTCATCTCCTTTACAAAACTTCTTGAACCACCACCGCACTGTACATTCATTAGCAGTTCCTGGGCCCAGTGTGCTGTTGCTGAGTTGTCTCCATTGCTTTATGACCCATTTTGAACTCAAATAAGAAAATCACTTGAATTTGCCTTTTGTTTAACATCATTTCCCTAGCCTAAAATAAATAGCAAGTAATAAGGTCATTAGCAAAAAACATGAATGTACATTAAAATTATGTATAACATAACCCCATTTATTTAAGAATGTATTCCAGTATCAAATGGCAAAGTTCAACAATGCAAAACCACAGTTACCTTTGCACCAACCTATATCAGTGTCTCTTGGTGCTTGTTGTTAAGAAGCCCTTAAAGGTAGATTTACTTTTAAGTTTTGGGTCCCCAAGTCATTGATAGTTGACACAAAAGCAAGGCATAACTTTTCAGTTACCCTCACCATGGCATAAAACAACTGAGCTTTTCTTAGATGACATCTAACCTCATAATTGCCACCTAAACTGGGCAACAAGTGACACAGAAGTGCCTTTTGAAGCAAATCATGGCCATTTTCCCAGATGTGACCTTAGGGAATAGAGATATGACCCTTGTTACAAATTTTACTGCTCTTAAATAAACCACTCTTCATGGCATAGAAACAATGGAAACAGTCAGGGACTTTATTTTCTTAGGCTCCAAAATCACTGCAGATGCTGACTGCAGACATGAAATTAAGAGATGCTCGCTCACTGGAAGAAAAGCTATGACAAACCTAGACAGCATATTAAAAAGCAGAAACATTACTTTCCCCACAAAGGTCCATCTAGTCAAAGATATGGTTTTCCCAGTAGTCATGTATGGATGTGAGAGTTGGACCATGAAGAAGACTGAGCACCAAAGGAATTATGCTTTTGAACTGTGGTGTTGGAGAAGACTCTTGAGAGTCCCTTGGGCTGCAAGGAGATCAAACCAGTCAATCCTAAAGGAAATAAATCCTGAATATCTGTTGGAAGGACTGATGCAGAAGCTGAAGCTCCAATACTTTGGACACCTGATGCGAAGAAGTGACTCATTAGAAAAGATCCTGATGCTGGGAAAGACTGAAGTCAGGAGAAAAGGGGACAACAGAGGACGAGATGTTTGGATGGCATCACTCCATGGACATGAGTCTGAGCAAGCTCCAGGAGATGGTGAAGGACAGGGAGGCCTGGCGTGCTGCAGTCCATGGGGTCACAAAGAGTCGGACACGACTGAGCGACCGAACAACAACAACATGGCAGAACAAAAATCATGTCATGCTCAAGGATTCTGTAAGTCAGGAACCGGCAGAGCACAGTAGGAAGGGCTCATTTACTTTTTCTGGGGCATCCATTAGGAAGTTCCAAATGGCAGGGAGTACCTTGCATACCTGAGCCCTGAAGTTATATGGGGGCATTTTCACTGACATGTTGGATACTTGGGCTGAAATGATTCAAAGACTGAGACAACTGTACCTGTTAATCAGAGCACCTACATGTGACCTCTTCTTGTGACTTGGAATATCCAGAGTTGGGGTTCCCAGAGGAAACATCCTATGAGAAAGCAACCAGAGAGTGACTGTTCCAAAAGAATCAAATAAAGCAGTGTGGTCTTTTATTATCTAGCTTCAGAAATCACAGTTTCACTGCCTCTAAATTCTAATATTAAAAACTTATTTATAACAAATCTCTAAATTTAATCCAGAATTCTATTTTTACTTTTCTCCATAGCACATATTTATATGTTATTATTTGTTTATTGTCTATCCCTGGCAATAATATATAAAGCTTCATGAGGGGGCAGATTTTTTTATTGTTAACATATTTATTCATTGACATATTCACAACACTTAGCACCATCCTAGCACATAAAAATTGCTATAATCCTCATTGAATGAATTAATGAACAAATAAATGTTCATACTTCCCTAAATAGATTAAAATAAGCAGCATCATTTATAAAGCACAGATACAGTGAATTTTCAAAGTTGGATGCTATACTACTGTGCTTGCAATCTGTGATTATCATAAAATCTTTCATGATACACTATGATATATTGAATAAGTGGATTGCATGGTCAAGTATGATTGGGAAACATTTAACGCTAGCTAACTCCCGAAAAATCACTCTGCTCTTTAGCACATTAAAGTCTCAGAAATCTCAGCATTAAAAAAAAAAAAAGCTTAATTAAAAAAAAAAATTTTAAGTTTATTGTTAATTGGAGGGTAATTACTTTACAATATTGTATTGGTTTTGCCATATATTGACATGAGTCAGTCATAGGTAAATGTATGCCCCTTTCTTCTTGGACCTGCTTTTCACCTCCCAGCCCAACCCACCCCTCTAGGTTGTCACAGAGCACCATATTTGAACTCCCTGCATCATACAGCAAATCCCCACTGGCTGTCTAATTTTACATATGGTAATATATATGTTTCAATGCTACTCTCTCAGTTTGTCCCACCTTGTCCTTCCCCTCCATCCCTGGGGTCACAAGATGGTACTGATGACCCTGTCCTCAGGGCAGCAATGGAGATGTAGACATAGAGAACAGATTTGTGGATACGGGCAGAAAAAGCTTAATTTTTTTCTACTTACTCACTCAACTTATTACATAACACTGTCAAATAGGTAGTTGACTCCCATGGCTCTAGCTTTCCACTGAACACATTTTACTCCAACCTCATCGGTAAAGAATCTGCCTGTAATGCAGGAGACCCCGGTTCAATTCCTGGGTCAGGAAGACCCACTGGAGAAGGGATAGGCTACCCACACCAGTATTCTTGGGGTTCCCTTGTGGCTCAGCTGGTAAAGAGTCCAACTGCAATGTGGGAGACCTGAGTTCGATCCCTGGGTTAGGAAGATCCCCTGGAGAAGGGAATGGCTACCCACTCCAGTATTCTGGCCTGGAGAATTCCATGGACTGAATAGTCCTTGGGGTCACAAAAAGTCAGACATGACTGAGCGACTTTCACAGCACTGTTAAAAAAAACATCGTAATTTAGTTAGAGTGGATTTTTGGATACCCAGGATGGTATACCTTGGTGCCAGAAGATCTAAAGGTGAGGACCCACTCTCTGGAGATTTTGTGACATGGTGACAGAATTCAAGCTAGTTGCCTAAGGTCACAAGGAGGGTTACTGGAAATCTGAGAACCAAAGCCTAGGTCTCCTTCCTATTAGTGAAATCTTTCTCTTACAGCACAGTGGCCTTTGCAGATTCATAGACACAACTCTACCTTGTGTTTATCATGGACAGATGGTTATTCTCTTTTGAAAACCCTTTGAGAGATAGCATTTGTAATCTCCCTCAGTAGCCTGTCGCTTTATTTATCAAGTTAGACACAGATTGCAATAGGGTGGGATTCCATTCCAGAGGGAAAGCATTTTCTTTGTCTGATTTAAAATGTTCCATTAAAAATAATTTATAATAAATTCACAAGCACAGTTTGCACTTGTGCCTTGGCCAATAGGGTGGTGGAGCTTGGAGTTGTGTCTCCAGCATGCACTCAGTCCTTGGCACCAGGCCCCAGTTTAATGACAGTCTGAGTCTTCACACTCACAGGCCCCGCCCAGCAAGGCTGCCAAGCATTTGTCATAGTCATGCACATCAGTCAGTCACAGGAACGGAATGTGAAATGGTCCAGAGTGCGGCAGACCCCTAGGCAGAGGGTTTTCCAGCTCCAAAATACTGAACACTTAAAATACAACCTCTCTAGTGTTTACCAAATTAGTAAAATATGTATTTAAATATGCAGTTCCTCTCTTCAATTCCTAAAAGATTTTACTCCTTCCATTCATTTAGAGATATAACTTCATTTATATGTGTGTGTATGTATATATATAAAACTTTCCTCTAAGGAGATATTTACCCATTTGTCACGTTATGATAATAAGCAGAATCTTAGGAGGCTGCAGGTAAAATATTAGGCAAGAAAGAGCATAGACTTTGCATTCCCACAAGTGTAGTTTAGTATCAATATTGGCTTCATCAGTTGCTATGGAAAACCTTTAACAGTTTACTCAACAAAGCCAAGTTTCCCAAATTTGAAAAACAGGGACAGTAAGTACAGCTCCACTCTACTTTTATAAGAACTAAAGAAGAAAACACATCTGAAAATAGCTGAGAAAATGCCTGGCACATTGTTGGCTTTCAATATATATTATTTGCTGTCTCATATTAAATTAGAATAGTATTTTAAGTCTACTGGGGTACTTAATAGTTAAAGGAATCTTAGGATGATGGAAATGGTAAGTTTTTCTTCAATAGTTATGCTATTTCAGTTTTGCAAAAAGTTCCAATCATCTGTTACACAATAATGTGAATATAGCTAATTACTGAACTATATACTCAAATACAGTTTAAATGGGAGAGGACACCAGCAAGATGGGAAAATATGAGGTCCCCTGCTCATACTTCCCCTCAGAAACAATAATTTGACAACCACCCATGGACAAAAGTGCCTTTGGGGGAGTTCTGCAATTCGGGTAGGAGAGTCTGAAGCACTGATGGAACCCAAGACAAAGAAGGGCTGTTTCAAAAAGTAGGCCTATGCCCAAGTAGCAAGTTTGTTGACACTGATCTCAGATACAGTCCTAGAATCAACCCTGTCCCCATGTGGATTGACTACAGCCTCTTTTGGCCACCAAACTGCCACCAGCACCATCTGCCAAGAAACTTAGAAGTCATGCCTGCTTTGGGCAACAGGTCCATTGGTCTTGGTTCTGGCTGTGGACTGTAAGGGTCCTGTAAACCTGCTCCAAGTCCTCTTAGCCACTAGTCTTTCCCATCAATGTCCCAAGGTAAGCATTTCAACTTCAGTTCTACAGATTCTGAAATGTCCATCTAACTCAGTTCCAGCCTCTCTCAGACATGCAGCAGAAACACTCATTCCCTTCCAGGACTCACCAAGCCCACAGACCATGGTCCAACTGTGGATCTTCAAGTGGTCCTGTAAACAAACTCCAACCCCTCACAGCTAAATTTAGGGCCAGTCTTAACCACACAGGGACCTGCTGGGAGTCATGCCTGACTATGCCTATGGAGGTAGAGCTGCCAACATCACGCCAACTGTAGATCCTGAAGCAGCCCTGTGACCCAGTCCCAGCCTCACTTGGCCATATTCCTGGGCAAGTCATGCCCAACCAAAAACTTAGTAGAAGGCACACCTCTCTACGCCCCTAGAGACAGGCTGCAAACCTTTACCCAAGTCATAGACCATGAAGCAACCCTGTGACTTGGTTCTCACCCCTCTCAACTATAGTCAAAGGTCAATCCTGCCTACTCTGAGACCTGCCAGTGATCTATCAAGAGCCATCCCAGGGACCCCAAAAGAGCCATCCTCATTTGCACCCTGGTAGCAGACTCATCCACTGACTTCACTTTGGGCCCAGTAGTAGCCATGTGACCCAGCTCCAACTGTGATCCTGAAGAAAATATCATAATCCCAGATATCCAATAGAAGATATGTACATGCTGAAATCAATCTGTAAAAACTGGAATAGGTGTTTACTTCTTTAAGCCCAGACATCAGTACAAAGCTACATGGAACACAAAGAATCAGGTAAACATGGCACCAACAAAAGAAACTGATAAAGCTCCAGTAACCAACCCCAAAGAAATGGAGACTGATGTATTACCTAAAAAAGAATCTAAAATGATAAGCTTATAGAATCTCAACAAGATGAAAGAGAACACAGATAGACAGCTTAATGACACCAGGAAAACTGCAAGGGCAAAAGAAGAAGTTTAATAAAAAATAAAAATAAAAAACGTAGCAAAGAACCAAGCACGAATCCTGGAAGTGAAGAATGTAATACAAGACTGAAAAATTCATATAGAGAGTTCAATAGAAGCCTCAATCAAGTAGAAGAAATGATCAGCTGATTCAAAGACAATTCAGTTCAGTATCCGACTTTTTTGTGACCCCATGGACTGCAGCACGCCAGGCTTCCCTGTCCATCACCAACTCCCAGAGCTTACTCCAACTCATGTCCATCAAGTCGGTGATGCCATCCAACCATCTCATTCTCTGTCATCCCCTTCTCCTCCCACCTTCAAACCTTCCCAGTATCAGGGTCTTTTCCAATGAGTCAGTTTTTCGCATCAAGTGGCCAAAGTATTATAGTTTCAGCTTCAGCATCAGTCCTTCCAATGAATATTCAGGACTGATTTCCTTTAGGATTGACTGATTTGATCTCCTTGCAGTCCAAGGAACTCTCAAGAGTCCTCTCCAACACCACAGTTCAAAAACATCAATTCTTCTGCACTCAGCTTTCTTTATAGTCCAGCTCTCACATCCATATATGACTACTGAAAAAACCATAGCTTTCACTAGACAGACCTTTGTTGGCAAAGTAATGTCTCTGCTTTTAATGTGCTGTCTAGGTTGGTCATAGCTTTTCTTCCAATGAGCAAGCGTCTTTTGATTTCATGGCTGCAATCACCATCTGCAGTGATTTTGAAACCCCAGAAAATAAAGTCACTCACTGTTTCCATTCAAAGACAAGTCATTTGAAATTAGTCAGCTGGGAGAACAAAAAGAAAACAAAATAAGAAAGCGTGAAGAAAAAAAATCAGACCTAAGGGACTGCATCAAGCATTATGGGAGTCCAAGAATAGAAAAAATAGTGACTAAAAACTTCCCCAGTCATGGGAAGGATATAAGCATTAAGATACATGAAGCTCAACGGACCCAACACAAGATCAATGCAAAGAAGATTACCCTTAGAAACATTATAACTTAATTCCTAAAATTCCAATAGAAAATTTTGAAAGCAGGAAGAGAAAAGAGCTTTATCACATACAAAGTTATCAGTGTACTTCTCAGAATAAAGCTTGCAATCCAGGAGGAAGTGACATGATACAGCCAAAGTGCTCAAAGGAAGAAAATAATATTATACCCAGTAGAGCTATACTCAAGAAACAAAAACAGGGTGTCTATCATCACTAGACATGCCTCATAAAAATTTTAAAAAGTTTTTCAAATTGCAATGGAAAGACATTAAGAAAATAAAAAATATGAAAGTATAAAACTCACTAGTAAAGATAAATATATAGTCAAACACAGAACACTCTAATACTATGATTGTGGTACATAAATCGCTTTTAACACTAGTATAAAAATTAAAAGATAAAAGCTTGTAAATTACTATAGCTACAGTGATATGTTAATGGATAAACAATATAAGAAGATGTAGAATAGAACATCAATGGCATAAAATGTGGGGAAAGGAATAAAAGTGTAGAGTTCTGCAAGCAATTGAAGTTAAGTTGCTATCATCTCACAATAGACTTATGAATTGTTTTAGGTAAACTTAAAGAAAGTGAAGTCGCTCAGTCGTTTCTGACTCTTTGCGACCCATGGACTGTAGCCTAGCATGCTCCTCCATCCGTGGGATTCTCCAGGCAAGAATACTGGAGTGGGTTGCCATTTCCTTCTCCAGGAGATCGTCCCAGCACAGGGATCGAACCTGGGTCTCCCGCATTGCAGGCAGACGCTTTACCCTCTAAGCCACCAGAGAAGCTCAGGTAAACTTATGACAACCATAAAAAAGTGAAGTATCTAGTAGGTACAGAAAGATAAAAGAGTAAGGAATCAAAATAGATTACTACAAAAAAAATAACAAATCACAAAGTAAGTAAACAAGATAGAAAAAAGAGATAAAAGAACTACAAAACAGAAAGAAAAAATTAGCAAAATGAGAAAACTCCTTCACTAAAATAATTAGTTTAAATGTAAATGAATTAAGTTTTCCAATCAAAAAGCATAGAATGAATGAGTAGATTAAAAAAACAAAACCCAGTCTATCTCCAAAAGACTCACTTTAGATTTAAGGACATACATGGGTTGAAAGTAAAGGGATACAAAGTGATATTCCATGTAATTAGCAAATGAAAGACAGTGGGGATGGCTAAACTTATATCAGATAAAACACTTTCTCTCAAAATCAGAGAGACTGTTACTGTATAATTATAAAAAAAATCAATTCAACAACAGAATATAACCATTATAAATATATACGTAACCCAACATTGGAGCATCTAAATATTTAAAACAAACATTCACAGAACTGAAGGGAGGAATGGGCAACAATACTATAATGGGAGGGTACTTCAATACCCCACTTTCAACAATAGATAGATCATCCATAGAGAAAATCAATAAGGCAACGATGGACTTTAACAAGACTATAAACTGAAAAAACCTAAAAGACATATACAGACATTCCATTCAACAGTAGCAGAATACACATTGTTTTTAAGTGCACACAGAAAAAAATATCCATGATAAATCACATCTTGGGTCACAAAACAAGTCTTAACAAACAAGTCTTAAATTTAAGAAAATTAAAACCATATCAAACATATTTTCTGGCCACAGAGGTATGAAATTAGAAATTAGTAATAGAAGATAAACTGGAAAATTCACAAATCTGAGGATATTAAACAACACATTACTAAATAACCAATGGGTCAAAGAAGAAATGGAAAAGAAAAGAATATATCTTGCAATAAGCAACAATGAAAAATAACATACCAAAACTTGTGGGATACAGCAAAGCAATTCCAAAAAGAAAGTTTGTAGTGATAATTGCCTACATTAAGTTCCCAAAATAAACCATCTAACTTTATACTTTATAGAATTTGAAAAAAAAGCAACAAACTAAGCCCAAAATCAGCAGAGAAAGTGCTAAAGGCTTGAGCAAAAATAAATAAAATAAAATGTAGAGAGATAACAGGAAAGATGAACAAAACTGAGTTGATATTTTTGAAAACATAAACAAAATTGACATAACTTTAGGTAGATCAACCAAGGAAAAAAGAGAAGAGGCTAAAAAAACATTTTATAAATGAAAGATGAGACACACCCAACACTACAGAAACACAAAGGCTCATAAGAAACTGCTATCAATTATATATTGGCACATTGGATAATATTGAATAAATGGATAATTTATTGAATAAATGGATAATAAATGGATAATTTTCTAGAAACATTAAACCTATCAAGACTAAATAATGAAGAAATAGAAGATCTGAACAGACCAGTAACAAGTAAGGAGACTGAAGTAGTAAAAAAATAACCTCAACAAAGAAAATCCCAGAACCAGATGGTGTCATGTGTAAATTTTAAATTTTACCAAATATTTAAAGGAGAATTATGCCAACTCTTCTCAAAGTCTCAAAAGATTGAAGAGAAGGAAGCACTTCCAAATTTATTTGTGAGATCAGCATCAGCCCTACTCTAAAGTCAGACAAAAACACAATCAGAAAAGAAAACCACAGTCAGAAAGAAATAGTAGCAAACTTAATTGAATAGCACATTAAAATAAACATACACCATCAAGTTAGATTTAAGGATGGTTCAAAATACACAAATTATCATGAAACAATGTATTAAAAGAATGATGGATAAAACCACAGAATTATCTCAATAGATTTAGAAATAGCAATTGACAAAATTGAATATCCATTAATTAAAAAAAAAAAGGCTCAACACATAAGTAAAGGAGGTATAAAAGAAATGTACCTCAACATAATGAAGTCTGTGTACTACAAGTCCACAGCTAACATCATACTCAGTGGTGAATAGCTCAAAGTTTTACCTCCAAGATCAGAAACAAAACAGGGATGCTTAATCTCAGTACACTTATTCAACATACTAATAGAAGTCCTGTCCAGAAAACCATGCAAGAAAAGGAAAAAGAAAAGATATCCAAGTAGGAAAGGATAAAGTAAAATTGTCTCTGTGTTTTCTTGCTGTGTTGCAGATGACAAGATTTTACTTATAGAAAACCCTAAATACACCATTTTTAAAAAACTGTTAGAACTAATAAACAAATTCAATGGCAGAATACAAAATCAATGTACAAAATCAGTTGCATTTCTATACACTAGTAGCAAACTATCCAAAAACAAATTTAGGGAAAAAAAATCCCATTTACAATAGCATCAGAAAGGAATAAATTACTTAGGAGTAAATTTAACCAAGGAAGTGAAAAATCCATAGACTAAAAACTATAAAACATTGATGTAAGAAACTGAGGAAGACATAAATAAATGACAATATATGCTATTTTCATTAATTTGAAGAATTAGCATTCTTAAATATTCATACTACCAATGTGATCAACATTTTCAATGCAATCTTTATCAAAATTCTAATGCCATTTTTCAGAACATTAAAAAAAAAAAAACCTGTAAATTCATGTGGATCCACAAAATTCCTTAATAGCCAAAGTAATCTTGAGAAAGGAGAACAAAGCTGGAGGTATCAGATTCCTGATTTTGAACTATATTACAAAGTTATATTAATAAAAACTGTATTGCTGCTACTAAGTCACTTCAGTCGTGTCCGACTCTGTGTGACCCCATAAACAGTAGCCCACCAGGCTCCCCCGTCCCTGGGATTCTCCAGGCAAGAACAATGGAGTGGGTTGCCATTTCCTTCTCCAATGCATGAAAGTGAAAAATGAAAGGGAAGTCGCTCATTCGCGTCTGACTCTTCGCGACCCCATGGACTGCAGCCTTCCAGGCTCCTCCATCCATGGGATTTTCCAGGCAAGAGTACTGGAGTGCGGTGCCATTGCCTTCTTGCACTGGCCTAAAAACAGACACACAGACCAGAAGAACAGAGTAGAGAGCCCCAAAATAAACCCACACGTGTATGGTTAACTAATATTTGACTAGAGTGTGGAGAATACACAATGGAGAAAGGATTGCCTCTTTAATAAACAGTCTTGGGAAAACACTATGCGAAAGAATGAAATTGGACCCTTTCTTACACCATACACAAAAACTTACTCAAAATGGATTAAAGACTTAGTGTAAGACCTGAAACCATAAAACTTTGGTTGTGGTAGGACTACTCAAATTTAAAAGCTTCTTACAACAGAGGAAACAATTAATGAAAGTAAAAGGCAACTTATGACATGAGACAATCGATATATCTGATAAGTGGTTAGTATCCAAAATGTACAAGATATTCATAAATGTAAATAGCCAAAACCTAAATTACCCCATTCTAAAATGGGCAAAGGACCAGAACAGAACAATTTTCCAGAGAATGGTCAACAAGTATATGAAAAGGTGCTCAGTGTCATTAATGATTGGAGAAATGCAAATAAAAACCACAATGAAACAGTATTTCACACAGTAAGGATGGTTAGTAAAAAAAAAAAAGATGAGATCACAAATTTTGATAAAGTTGTGAAGAAAAAGGAAATCTTTGCATTGTCAGCGGGGATGTAGATCGGTACAGCCAGTATGGAAATCAGTACGAAAATTCCTCAAAAAAATAAAACTATTATATGATTTAGAAATCCAACTTTTAGGTATATACCCAAAAGAAATGAAATCATTATCTTGAGGACAGCTGCATTCATATGTCCATTGCAGCATTATTCATAATAGCTTACATATATACACATATATATATGGGGCCTCCCTGGTGGCTCGGTGGTAAAGAATCTGACTGCCAATGCAGGAGATGTAGATGTGATCCCTGGGTTTGATCCCTGGGTTGGGAAGATCCCCTGGAGAAGGAAATGGCAATCCACTCCAGTGTGCTTGCCTGAGAAATCCATGGACAGAGGAGTCTGGCAGGCTACAGTTCACAGGGGTCACATGAGTTGGATATGACTTAGTGAATAAACAAGAACAATACACAGTTATATGTGTGTGTGTGTCTGTGTGTGTGTATGCACACGTGCATGCTCAGTCGCTTCAGTTGTGTCCTACTCTTTGCAATCCTATGGACTGTAGCCTACCAGGCTCCTCTTCCATGGGATTTTCCAGGCAAGAACACTGGAGTAGGCTGCTGTGCCCACCTCCAGAAGATATTCCCAATCCAGGGGTTGAACCCACATCTGCTACACTGCAGGCAGATTCTTCACTGCTGAGGCACTGGGGAAGCCCTGTGCATATGTATATATGTATACAATTGGAATATTGTGGTTTAATTGCTAAGTCATATCCAACTCTTTTGCCACACCATGGACTGTAGCCAGTCTGGCTCATCTATCAATGGAGTTTTCCAGGCAAGAACACTGGAGTGGTTTCCCATTTCCTTTTCTAAGGAATCTTCCCAACCCAGAGATAAAACCCACATTTCCTGTATTAGCAGACAGATTCTTTACCACTGAGCCACCAGGGAAGCCCTTACTCAGCCATAGAAAGAAGAAAAGCTTGCAATCTGTGATGACATAGGTGAATCTGGAGGACATTATGCTAAGCCAGTCATAGAAAGACAAATACTGTATGAGCACACGTATATGGAATCTAAAGAAGTTAAACTCATAGAACCAGGGTATCACATAGTGGTTGGGCATTGGAAGGGGTAAGAAATAGGGATATTGGTCAAGGGGTACAGAGTTTCATCTATAAGATGGATAAGTTCTGATGACCTAATCACAGCTTGATAATTATAGTTTACAGTGCTGTGTGGTACACTTGAAATTTATTAAAAGAGTAGATCTTATATGTTCTCACCAAAAAAAGAAAAAAAAGAGAGAGATTAGAAGCTATGTGACATGATAAATGTGTCCAAACTGGGAAAAAGCAGTTAACATAATTTTATCTTATATGTTTTTATGCCACAATTTGTACAGCCACTATGGAGAACAGTGTGGAGATTCCTTAAAAAACTGGAAATAGAACTGCCTTATGATCCAGCAACCCCACTGCTGGGCATACACACTGAGGAAACCAGAAGGGAAAGAGACACGTGTACCCCAATGTTCATCGCAGCACTGTTTATAATAGCCAAGACATGGAAGCAACCTAGATGTCCATCAGCAGATGAATGGATAAGAAAGCTGTGGTACATATACACAATGGAGTATTACTCAGCCATTAAAAAGAATACATTTGAATCAGTTCTAATGAGGTGGATGAAACTGGAGCCTATTATACAGAGTGAAGTAAGCCAGAAAGAAAAACACCAATACAGTATACTAACGCATATATATGGAATTTAGATAGATGGTAACAATAACCCTGTGTACGAGACAGCAAAAGAGACACTGATGTATAGATCAGTCTTACGGACTCTGTGGGAGAGGGAGAGGGTGGGGAGATTTGGGAGAATGGCATTGAAACATGTATAATATCATATATGAAACGAGTTGCCAGTCCAGGTTCAATGCACGATACTGAATGCTTGGGGCTAGTGCACTGGGATGACCCAGAGGGATGGTATGGGGAGGGAGGAGGGAGGGTTCAGGATGGGGAACACATGTATACCTGTGGTGGATTCATTTTGATATTTGGCAAAACTAATTTAATTTGTAAAGTTTAAAAATAAAATAAAATTAAATAAATAAATAAATAAAGTGAGTTGATACATTGATGACAAAAAAAAAAAAGAAAAGAAGAAAACATTAGAAAAATCCCAGTTGAGGTACATTCTACATAATACCTGACCATTACTCCTCAAAATTCTTAAGGTCATGAAAATCTTAGAAACTATAACATCTAAGAGGAGCCTAAGAAGACATGATGACTAAATGGAACATATCAGTAGTACCCTGGATAGACAGGGGTGGGGGGGAGGTTACATAAAACCTATGAGAATCTAAATAGATTCTCATTTGAATCAGTTCTAATGAGGTGGATGAAACTGGAGCCTATTATACAGAGTGAAGTAAGCCAGAAAGAAAAACACCAATACAGTATACTAACGTATATATATGGAATTTAGAAAGATGGTAACGATAACCCTGTATACGAGACAGCAAAAGAGACACAGATGTATAGAACAGTCTTTTGGACTCTGTGGGAGAGGGAGAGGGTGGGATGATTTGGGAGAATAGCATTGAAACATGTATAATATCATATATGAAACGAGTCGCCAGTCCAGGTTCGATGCACGATACTGGATGGTTGGGGCTGGTGCACTGGGACGACCCAGAGGGATGGTATGGGGAGAGAAGTGGGAGGAGGGTTCAGGATGGGGAACACATGTATATCTGTGGCAGATTCATTTTGATATATGGCAAAACCAATACAATATTGTAAAGTTAAAAAATAAAATTTAAAAAAAAAGGAAAGAGAAAAAAATCTATGAGAATCTAAATAAACTATCAGTTCAGTTCAGTTGCTCAGTCATATCCGACTCTTTGCGACCCCATGGACTGCAGCATGCCAGGCTTCCCTGTCCATCACCAACTCCCAGAGCTTACCCAAACTCATGTCCATTGAGTGGGTAATGCCATCCAACCATCTCATCCTCTGTCATCCCCTTCTCCTCCTGCCTTCAATCTTTCCCAGCATCAGGGTCTTTTCCAAGGAGTCAGTTCTTCACATCAGGTGGCCAAAGAATAAACTATAGACATTAATTAATAATGAAGTGTCAATATCAGCTCATTAATTACGATAAGAGTACAGTACTCATAAATATTAATAAGAGAAGGAGTATGGAGAATATATGGGAACTCTCTGTGCTATCCTCGCAATTCTTCTATAAATCTAAAACTGTCCTAAAACTAAAGTTTGTTTTAAAAAAAAAAAAACGTTTTAAAAGATTGGTGTTGATCCTTTTGTAAAGCAAGTGAAAGTGAAGTAAAGTCGCTCAGCCATATCAGACTCTTTGCAACCCCATGGACTGTAGCCTGCCAGGCTCCTCAGTCCATGGAATTTTCCAGGCAAGAATACTGGAGTGGGTTGCCATTTCCTTCTTCGGGGATCTGCCCAATCGAACCCGGGTCTCCCACATTGCAGGCAGACGCTTTACCATCTGAGCCACCTTTGTAAAGCAAGACAGCGTTTTAATATGGATAAATACCTATGCATTTACTTGTTCTGAAATGTCAGATTTTAGCATGGTCATCTTTTAAAAAGGAGAACACCTTATATTATGTCAATATTTCTTCTCTATCATTGGAACAGAAAATCTAAAAACTAAATAGACTGATTTATGAACTTTTAAACTACAAAAAGGCTGCTGTATTCTTTATCTCTTCATAAAATTATAGTACTTATACTTCAGGGTTAGTATTTGGGAAATCATAAGTGTATAACAGAGGAAAGAAGCGCATAATTAAGTGTCTATGTATTAAAACTTTGGTCAAAAGTAGGCCAATAGAATAGTAGATCAGGAACAGCTAGGAAGGGATACATGTGTAATACATACTTATGACAGAAAATCTTTAGGATTGGCTAATTGATAAAATTACAAACATAAAACATTAAAATGTTTTACTGATACATGACCTGCCAATTCCACTCTATAGTATCCACGGAAATGTGTACATATGTTAACCGAAAGTCATTACTAGAATATTCACAGCAACATTCTACATAACAGCACCAACAGAATACACTACCCAAGTGTTCACCAACTGAAGTGTTAAAAGGAATTGTGATATGCTTACACAATGGAATATGGTATAGCCATGATAATGTTAATAAATGATCCGTGACTAAGAGCAATATTGAGGAATCTCACAAGCATAACACTGAGCCAAACAAACCAGACATGAAAGAATATATATTATGTGATTCATTTCACATAAAGTAGAGAAATACGGACACCTTATTTATTATCTAGAGAGAAGGGGGAACTAAAGAGACTTCTGGGTGCTTGTAAGAGTCTCTTCCTTGATCTAGGCATGTTTGGTTTGTCAACACTGATGAGTTGTACACTGATAATGTGTAGTTTCCTGGTGGTACTTTATATTCTAATTAAAAATTCCAAGGACTTCTCTGGTGGTCCAGTGGTTAAGACTTTGCCTTCCAATCCAGGGGGTGCTGGTTTGATCTCTGGTTGGGGAGCTAAGATCACACATACGTTGTGGCCAAAAAAACAAAAATATAAAACAGAAGCAATATTGTAACAAATTCAATAAAAACTTTAAAAATGGTTCACATCAATAAAAAAATTTAATTTCAAAAATTTTACTTGAAATTACTTTGGCCTTGAACCCCATCTTTAAAAATTTTCATAATATCAAGCAAACTCTACTGCATACGTCTCAGTACATCAGATGACAAAAGTTTCAGAATTTAGCTTGTAAAGGTTCAAGATCCTGTAGAAGAAGAAGATACCATGTACTTTAGATTATTTCCATAAACTCCTAAATCAAAAGATTCATTCTTTTAGAAGAAGAAGATACCATGTACTTTAGATTATTTCCATAAACTCCTAAAAGATTAATTCTTTTAGATCAATGAATGAGAAAGAAAACTGTGAAACCAGTCTGTTGACTGAGCTGAAAATATTTGTTCTAGATTCTTCATACCCTGAACACTCTTTGGAAGGACTGACAATGAAGCTGAAGCTCCAATACTTGGCCACCTGATGAGAAAAGCTCGCTCATTGGAAAAGACTCTGATGCTGGAAAAGATTAAAAGCAGAAGGAGAAAAGGGCAACAGAGGATGAGATGGGTGGATGGAATCACTGATTCAATGGACATGAACTTGGGTAAACTCCTGGAGATGGTGAGAAACAGGGAAGTCTAGAGTGCTGCAGCCCAGGGGTCACTAAGAGTTAGATATGACTTGGCAACTGAAAGACAGCAACATACTCCTCATGTGATTCCATTTCTGCTTATTCATCACTAATAACTAAGGATCCATAAGACAGACTCCAGACTCCTTAGTCATCAAGCCAATGAGAATCACATCGAGAGACCATCTCCCAGGTAATCAGCAGGGTCTAGAGTCTAGCTGAAATCCCCATAACTGAATCCCTAAAACCCAACATTTGTTTGTGTTTCATCCATCTGTACAAATTCTTTATATTTGGGTTTTGCCACTCTTCCTAGTTTGTGTTCCAAATACCTCTGGTTACCCGCGTACTGAACCCTAGCCAGTTTGGCCAGAATCCTAAAAGCCTAGCCCGCTCTCTCTGCTTTGGGAGTTAGGTCCTGTCCTAGTCCTATTGGATATTGGCTGAGGTGTATTTAAAACTGTTTGAGTCCCCTTTGGACCCAAGAGAGTACCACCAGCCTAATTATAAGGGTATCGTTTGCTGCTAGGTACCCACTAACCGGGCAATGTCTTTTATGCTGTAACTTTGCTTGCTGACCTCCCTTTTTGAACATCAGCCCTAAGCCAGGCCATTTTTCAGAATGGTTTATTCCCCTTTTCCTGATATGCCATCATTGTGTTCCAGGAGCCACAGGCAAAGCTCCTGCAAAATATGGTATCGTGAATAAAGCTCCTAGTCACTGCCTTCTTGGCTACAGAGTCAACCAAATAAAAATGTACCAGTTTACACTATTTTGATTCTTAGTAACCTAAAGGCATGGAAAATTCTCTAAATAAAAAGGCATTTAGGCCTGGCAAAGCCTGGAAAAGGCAGACAATGATTGCAGTTCTACATTTCAACTCATTTTCCATAAACATGTATAATCATTACAAGGTTAAAATTGAAGTTCACTTGTGCTTCAAACTATAGAAATCACTTTGTATCAAATGTCAACCAAATCTGCAAGCTATTTTCATGTAAGAAAGAAAAACATACTTTGACATTTCACACCAAAAATATGCTTTCTGGGCACGTTTGAATCAAAATAAAATTATCCACCTTAACAATTCAATCTAAAAGTAAATTAGGATAGTTACATAACCTAATTTGAAAAGACTATAAAATTTTAAAGCAAAATTTTAAATGGCAGAATTCCCAAAAGATATATCAATGTGAGCACCTGGAATCACAATTACCTTTCAAATGACTTTATTACAATAAAGTCAAGCTTAACAATTCGACTAGACTATTTCCCTGGAATAATCATTTTTCACTGTTTTGTGGCTGTCCAATTATTCAAATCTCCTTATAGTGTGTGTTCACTGGCTCCTGTTGATCTGAAGTCTCTACTGCATCATGGTCTACATGGCCTGACAATCTGAAAGATGAGCAAATCCACTTATCGTGAGACGATAAAAGGCACTCTTCACAGGTTAGGCAAGATAATAGTCCATAAAGAGGTTGATGCAGGAACAGATAAAGATTTACAAGTTGGGAAAAACTCCAGATAATTTCAAAATGAATACATGACCAATGATTAAGAGAACCAAGCTACTTCAAGGCTACTTCTGGGTATAAGTCGCTGTAGGATTGAATAAATAGTTGCATTTCTAAAACTTGGTACCTGAACATAGACAATAGATTCTGGCACAATGAGATGCTATCAGCAAGTTCTATAATTATAGGATAACTTTGCCAAGTTATTGTCCTAGTCAGGCTGCTATAAAGTGAGAAGTAAAGTAGTGTTAGTCACTCAGTTGTGTTTGACTCTGCGACTCCATGAATTGTAGCCCACCAGGCTTCTCTGTCCATGGGATTCTCCAGGCAAGAACACTGGAGTGAATAGCCATTCCCTTCTCCAGGGAATCTTCCTGACCCACAGATCAAACCTGGGTCTCCTGCATTACAGGCAGATTCTTTACTGTCTGAGCCATCTGGGAAGCCCAGGGTACCAAAGATGGCTTTAACAACAACTTTAAGTTTTCTTTTATTGAAGTATAGTTGATTTACAATGCTGTATTAGCTTTGGATACAGAGAAAAGTGATCCAGTGATTTATATATCACTGAATATATATATAATATCCTATATTTTGTTATAAATTATATGGGGAAAGAATCTACATATAAATAATGCATATATATATATATTCTATTTTTCAGATTCTTTTGTAATATAGGTTATTACAAAATATTGAGTGTAGTTCCCTGGACTATACAGCAGGTCCCTGTTGTTTATCTGTTTTATAGATGTGCTGTGCTGTGCTCAGTTGCTTCAGTTCTTGCTAGGTTCCTCTATCCATGGGATTGTCCTAGCAAGAATGCTGGAGTGAGCTGGCGTGCCCTCCTCCAGGCAGTCTTCCTGACTCAGAGATCAAACCTGTGTCTGCTGCACTGCAGGTGGATTCTTCACCACTGAGCCACCAGGGAAGCCCATATTTATATAGAGCAGTGTGTATATAGGAGAAGGCAATGGCACCCCACTCTAGTACTCTTGACTGGCAAATCCCATGGACGGAGGATCCTGGTAGGCTGCAGTCCATGAGGTCGTACAGAGTTGGACACGACTGAAGCGACTTAGCAGCAGCAGCAGTGTGTATATATGTTCCTCCCAAATTCTAATTTATTCCTCCCCACCCTCATCTTTCCCCTTTGGTAACCATAAGTTTGTTTTCTATGCCTGTAGGTCTTAAACAGCAATATTTATTTCTCACAGCTCTGGAGAATGGGAAATTCAAGATCAAGACACTGCTCTAGGGTCTGGTTGAGAGTACTCTTCCTGGTTTGCAAACGACTGGCTTCTCATTGTATCCTCACATGGCAGAGAGAGACAGAGAGACAAACGAAGCAAGTTCTCTCCTGTCCCTTTTCATGAGAGCACTAATTCCCTTCATGAGGGCTCCACTCTCAGGACCTAATTACCTACCAAAGGCCCCAGCTCCTGTCATCCCTTTGGGAATTAAATTTTTCAAAATATAAATTTTGAAGAGACACAAACACTCCATCCATAACAGATCTCTTTCCCAGAGCATAAAATTGGAAAAAAGAAAATTTCCCAGTGCAGCGAACATGATCTCTCTTGACAAAAATTTAGAGAAAACTGCATGACTCTGTCAAAATTGCAAATATTTACTGTGAGCACACTGGACAATATATATCTGGACCATTCTGTTTAACAGAAAAACTTAACAATAACAGGTATCTTCTCTAAACTCTCTTTTTCAAAATTTGCTACTAACCAATGTCTACTCAAGGCTATGGTTTTTTCCTTTGGTCATGTATGGATGTGAGAGTTGGACTGTGAAGAAGGCTGAGCACTGAAGAATTGATGCTTTTGAACTGTGGTGTTGGAGAAGACTCTTGCGAGTCCCTTGGACTGCAAGGAGATCCAACCAGTGCATTCTGAAGGAGATCAGCCTTGGGATTTCTTTGGGAGGAATGATGCTAAAGCTGAAACTCCAATACTTTGGCCACCTCATGCGAAGAGTTGACTCATTGGAAAAGACTCTGATGCTGGGAGGGATTGGGGGCAGGAGGAGAAGGGGATGACAGAGGATGAGCTGGCTGGCTGGCATCACTGACTCGATGGACGTGAGTCTGAGTGAACTCTGGGAGTTGGTGATGGACAGGGAGGCCTGGCGTGCTGCAATTCATGGGGTCGCAAAGAGTCAGACACGACTGAGTGACTGAACTGAACTGAATCTTAATGATGGTTTGGCTTAATTTTAAAACATAAGATATAAATTTTCTAAATTTTCATCTTACAAATGGGCCCTAAACTGAGTTTATCAGGAGAAAGAGGAGAGGGTAAAAATTATTTCCCACCACCAGAAAAAAATTTATTTTCAGGTCTGTGGACAAGTATTGTTTCCCTTGCTTTCAGTTATCTCTAATTACCAGTTGTAAAATAGATCAAAGACAGGTCTCCATACAATCAGACGATCCCATGAGTTAGTTTCCAGCATGGCATAAAAAAGATATCTGGTGCTCTCTTTTGTTATTCCAAAGTTAAATTATCCCTTACATGGATAACCAAGAGAATATGGCGTTCTGGAATTCAAGAAAAAAAAAATATTCCAATGCAAAGTGAATACAGGGAAATAAGGACATAGATGTATCTTTTGATTTGGTAACATGGAAGTCATGAAACAACAATTTCAGAGGGGAATGGAGATGGAAACCAGACCACTGGAAAGTGAATGAGAAGTTGAGAAGTTGAGACTGGAAGTGTAAACAAAGTCTTGGAAGGTTGTGTTTTTTGTTATTGTTGTTTGCTTGTTGATCCTCCTAAAGTAAACCCTGAAATGTGGTGGAATCTGGAAGCACACTTGCGATGAAATTAATTTTTTGCTTTTTTGATCATACAGAAAGATTATGTTTGTATTTCTGAATGCTTTAAGAATATCCAAAATGAGGGAACAACTGCTAAAGTAGGAGAGGAAAATAAATATAAATTAAAACTGCCTTTGAAAGCAAAATTTGTAAGAATCAGTGTAGAAGGGTATATACAACAGGAATCTAGTCAAGTATAGTACAAAATGGATAGTGTGTGGAATCTACTGCCCCCAACGCACAGACTGGTAAAAGAATCCCCCTGCTATGTAATTTGAATTCTAAGATTCTTTTCCAATATTTGATCCAATTACCAAGTATCCTAAGAGCCAGTTCTTCCATTAGCCAGTTCTTCCATTAGCAGGACATTCCATTCCTACACCACCCTCCCTCCATGTCTTAAGCCCTGCATTTTATCTTCCTTTCCATTTCTAGCATCAAGATTGCAATCAAATTCTTGTTCTAGAGCCATCTACCAATTGCCAGCCCTATGTCTGCTTAAATAAATGTTAAATCTCTTTGATTCACTTTAAACTTCTGACTCATGGTGATCATTTCCTGTTTGTCCTTTACCTCTCGAAAGATATCCCACATTCAAATTTTTCTCGGCCCCAAAGTCTTCATGACTCCCTGCACAGAATCACTGGCCTCTGATGCTGCTCCTGTGTTGCTGTCTATGTTGTGTATGTAATCTTCCTAAGGGTCACAATTGATTCTGTCCTGAGATTTCTTTACCAGATGATTGTGGCAAGCAGCTTAAATGAGGTCTTATATTCTAACTAAATTATAGAGGCTCAGGAACAGTAGTGGGCTTCCCAAGTCACTAAGTGGGTAAAGAATCCACCTTGCAATGCAGGAGATGCAGGTCTGATCTCTGGTCAGCAAGACCCCCTGGAGGAGGGCATGGTAACCCACTCCAGTATTCTTGTCTGGAGAATTCCATTAACAGAGGAGCCTGGTGGGCTACAGTCCATAGGGTCGCAAAGAATCAGACACAACTGAAGCAACTGAGCACACACTCAGGCACAGTATAGTCAAATTACAGAATACAGTCAAAGTGTGTCTTTCTTATTTAGAAAATTTACACAGGAAAAAGAAAAGGCCTTATGTTGTATTAAATCTTACAAACATGGTTTTAGAGACATCATGTTTATCAGATGTTAGACTGGGTATATGAGAGAGAACCTTACTAGGCATTTCTAGATATTATTAAGTTTTGAAACAATTGGTAACAAATTTTTTCCTCCTGTCTCTGAAGACAGCGGTCCTAACAATTTTTAGAAGCAATTAATATAAATGATGTAGTACAGCATCTTGCCAAATCATCAAAAATAGCCAATTTTTATATAAACTGTCTTTTCTCATTAGAAAAGAAATTTATATATATGAGAAGGAATGGCAACCCACTCCAGGATTCTTGCCTGGAGAATCCCATGGACAGAGGAGCCTGGCAGGCTACAGTTCATGGGGTCACAAGAGTTGGACATGACTTAGTGACTAAATCACCATATATATATATATATATATATATATATATATATATATATATACATATACATATATATCCTATGATTACCATGAACTTAGTATTCAGCTTCTTAAAATCTATATAAAATGTTGAATGTCTATGCATAATTTTAAAAATCATAATTCTAGTTGATGAGTTTGAACCAGATAATATAAACAACTGGGGTATATCATATATATTCTAAATCCTTACTTACATAAGTCAGTATACTTTATACAGAAGAAAAAAGATCATTGGTTAATTTTGTGATTTGGCTCACTGAAACTCTTTAAAAGAGCTTGTGATGCACTTTATCTTTCCAAAAGTTATTTACCTTTCCCCATGGCAACAATAAGCCAGTGTTATAAAGTCTGTATTAAAATATTATTATTTCTAGGATAGGTTAGATGAACAAATAAAGAGGATGTGGTACATATAGACAACGGAATACTGCTGCTGCTGCTGCTAAGTCGCTTCAGTCGTGTCTGACTCTGTGCGACCCCATAGACGGCAGCCCACCAGGCTCCTCGTCACTGGGATTCTCCAGGCAAGAACACTGGAGTGGGTTGCCATTTCCTTCTCCAATGCATGAAAGTGAAAAGGGAAAGTGAAGTTGCTCAGTCATGTCTGACTCAACGATCCCATGAACTGCAGCCTACCAGGCTCCTCCGTCCACGGGATTTTCCAGGCAAGAGTACTGGAGTGGGTTGCCATTGCCTTCTCCGCAATGGAATACTACTCAGGCATAAAAAGGAATGAAATTGAGTCATTTGTAGAGATGTAGATGGACCTATAGTCTGTCACACAGAATGAAGTAAGTAAGCAAAACAAATATTGTATATTAAGGTATACACATGGAATCTTAAAAAATGGCACAGATGAACTTATTTGCAGGGTGGAAACAGAGATGAAGATGTAGACAGCAGTCACACGGACATGGGGTGAGAGCAGGGAGTGGGATGAATTGGGAAATCGAGGTTGACATACATGTACTGCCATGAGTGAAATAGATAGCTATATAGTATAGCTATATATAGCTATATATAGTATATATATAATATATATAGAGAGTATATATTGTATATAGAGTATATATAATAGTATATATATATAGAGAGAGAGAGAGAGAGACAGAGCTATACTATGTATATAGTATAGCTATATATATAGATATATATATATATCTCTCTCCCTGTGCTGTATAGTACAGGGAACTCAGCTCAGTGCTCTGTAGGGACCGAGGTAGATGGGAGGGTAGGCACAGACTGGTAGGGGTGGGAGAATGGTCCAAGAGGGAGATGATAAATGCATATTTTAGCTGACTCACTTCGTTGTATAGCAGAAACTAACAAAACATTGCAAAGCAATTATATTCCAATTATTTTTTTAAGAGTATTTAAAACTAGTCTTGAACACCACCACCATTGTGGAGATCTCAGGCCATAAAGTATCTCTGACCTTCATCTTTATGTTTGAAATAAAGATAAGAAGTCATTACCCATAAGATGAAGGGATTAAATATTTATAAATAGTCCATTGACTGGCATACACTAGATGGTGGACAAATGTTGGTTCCTTCTCTTATTCAAACTGAGAAAACGGATGCAAAGAAGATGCAATAAAGTACTCAGCATCTAGAAAACAATTAACTAAAGAAAAAGTATCCAAATCAAGCTCCTTTGTTTTCACTTAAAATGTCAACAGATTAATCACTGGAACATGAGAAGTCTAGTCAAGCAGCGAGTTATGGTTTCTAAATATTAGCACAGTTAGTTACACACAATAATAACAGCTCCTTGTTAAGAACCTCAGCCCACCCTTAACCCCAGTTAGCCCTCCAGAAATAGAAACTATCTGGGGACCAGACATAGACAGATTGATGTTTGTCCACAGCCAGTGATGGAGAACTCTGTGATGGTAGGTCAGTAGCGCCATCTATGTGTGAGAAGGATAACATATGCTTCCTGGTGATCTTTTTCAATGTAATGACTGGGTGTTTGGTAATAGAAAAAGGAAACAGAGCGCAGGTTCTGAGCCATCCAGCTTTTGCGAAGGCCCTGATGGGACTTTTTAACGTCAATTTTCTAAGCCAGTTGTTTATGTTAGAGATAAGAATCGTTAGATTAAGCAGGCAGATCAAGTTGTTGAAAAGACCTGCAGCATGCTGAATTAACATTTTAATGAATTAAAGAGCAAAAATCTTTGGACATTGGTTGGTATCTACAGATATTCATGCTTTACCTAAACATATTAGTAAACATTCTTACATAAATACTTAGTATTTCTAAATATTTTCAACTTATAGAAAAAAGCTTTAATATCCATTACCTTTTGAGCCTGACCAAAGCAAGGAATCATGAAAAAAGACTAATCCATATACTTCCTGCTGCTCCTAAGTCGCTTCAGTCGTGTCCGACTCTGTGCGACCCCTTAGACAGAAGCCCACCAGGCTCCCCCGTCCCTGGGATTCTCTAGGCAAGAACACTGGAGTGGGTTGCCATTTCCTTCTCCAATGCATGAAAGTGATAAGTGAAAGGGAAGTCGCTCAGTTGTGTCCGACTCTTCGCGATCCCATGGACTGCAGCCCACCAGGCTCCTCCGTCCATGGGATTTTCCAGGCAAGAGTACTGGAGTGGGGTGCCATTGCCTTCTCCGATATACTTTCTACTTTGTGTGAAAACAAAACTTCTAATTATACTTATTTTAAATTAAAATAGATCAAAAATACTAAGATGCTTTTCCATTTACAGAATTTAATAATTCATATTGTTCAAAATTAAATTATGTTTAACATTTTCTGCTAGGAAAATAAGTAAATTTTAGGATTTTCTGACAATTATATATGTTAATTTGATCTTGATAATTAAATATTTTTTCAGAAAGAAGTATATTTCAGGAAATAAATGTATTGAAAATTTGTGTTAAATTTATCTAATTTGATCATTTTCAAGCATTAATTTTTAGTATAAACACAATAAAAAAGTGTTCACCTTAAATATCCTAGTTTGTAATACACTGATGTGTCAGAGAGAAACACTTACTCCACTAAATTTAAGACTGAAATAGTTTGAGAATCCACCATTAGCCAATTGGGAAGGAGAGAGGAAAGAAATCACCTCCAGGAGGTGGGGTTTTACATTCAATCTCCCTGCTTTATAACTTCCTTCAATTAGCACACATCTTAAGTCATTTGACATTTCCTTGAACATCTGGTAAAACCTGAGATTTTCCCAATTTCATATCGGTAGAACTGATACAATATATTTAATTGAGCAATACATATTGAACAATATATTTAAATTGCCAGAGTTTAAAGGAAAGGAAAAAAATGATCATTTAAATAATTTGAGCAAAGATTTTTGTGTTCCTTTAAACAACATGCGGGTCTCCCACGACAAAACCTTTCTTAGCTTGCAAGTGGAATGATAATTTTGTTTTCTTTTTTTTCACCAGTGCATTTAAATAGAAAAGATGGGAGGGTGAAAAATGGTAGAGTGAAGAGACTAGCTATTATTTAGTTTCTACTCTTTTTCAGGCACTTTATACATAGTATCTCATTTAATCCTCCCAGCAGTCTTTTAAGAAAGTATTAACATTTCCATTTTACATGTGAAGAAACTGGTTCAAGAGGCATTCAGTGGCTTACAGTTAGTAAATTGCAGTCTCAAGATCTGCCTTCCAGTTTCCCTAACTCAAATATGTATGTTCAGGGAATTCCCTGGTGGTCCAGTGGTTAAGACTCTGTACTTCCCCTGCAGGGGACACAGGTTCAATCCCTAGTCTGGGAGCTAAAGATCCCGAATGCCATGTGATGTGGCCAAAAAAAATAAAAATAAAAAATATGTATGCTCACTCCATTACCCTACACAGCATACCTATAAGAGCAAAAATTAATATTAAAACACCCACACTAATTTTAAAAGCCAGCACAAGAGTGTAAATTATGTATCATTCTTTTTTAAAAAGGAGGTTCAAATAACAGTAAGAATTAACCTGTTATGTTAAAACAGTAGTTTTCCTTGGGAAGTAGAAACTAGAAGGGGGTACAGTGAGGTCTTCTGAGGTATGGATAATATATTGTTTTTATTCTGTGTTTTAATTATACATAAGTGTTTATGATATTTCACCAAGTTGTACACTTGTGGTTTACGTACTTTCTCTTTGAAAAAAATTTAAATACTCATTTTTCAGTTGGATGAGGTATCTATTTCATGACATTTAGGCTTGAATTGATTCCAACCAAATGCTTCTCTTTAGCTTATATGAAGTCCAAACGTCTTGGATTTGAAGAGCTAGGCAGAATATCTTTCCAAAATGATTTTCATCTTAAGCATCTATATTTCTTTTTCTGATCTATTGAATCCACAGGGGTCAGAGGTAAAGACTTAAAAATAAAAATGTGAACAATTTATATACCGCCAGTCACTTCAAAGGTGACTCAGATCAAGAACTGGCTCCTGTCTTGAAGATGATGTTTTTTGTTTTTTTTTTTCCTCTTGCTGTATCAGGCTGCTTGGCCTAAGACACCTAGAATATACACCATAATACTGACTTTTATTTTTATATTTAATACAAATGCTGTAACAAGAGGAAAGCATTTGCAATAAATTTAGCTCTAGAAATGTCCCTGTTCATTACTTACTTCTGGACTAGATTGGTCCTATAACCTAAAGTCTTTGCATGAGTAGCAGTTTTTAAAAGAGACTATTTATAACCTTGATATTGAAAGGAAATAAGGAAGAAAGGAGGGAAGGAAGGAAACCAGAAAAGAAGTTTAAAGTGATTTCTAATTTTAGAGATGAATTCTGAAGTTTCTTGATATGTTATGGAAATTTTTTCTTCTGTTCATATTTTAGGGATAACCCTTATAAAATTACAAATTTACAAGTCAGAAAATACTATGAAGTGTTTTACAAATATTTCAATAAGACAACTTGAGAACAATTTTACTCTTGGCCAAAAGGTCAAGAAGAGATGAGAATGATTTTTAAAAGTAGGTAGCATTACCAGATCTTACCAGAAATATTTCATTTGAATCCTAACCAAGCTTTTACACCTTATTTCTGGGCTACATGAAAGAGAGCACAGAGATGAACAAAGTAAATGACACTCCTTTCACTGAACAATCAGAGCAAATATAAAAGGTAGGATATTTCACAGGACAACTGATTCACTCCACGCAACAATTTCAGGATCATAAGTAAAGATATCACTGGAGAGTCCAAGAGATTTAGGGGATACTATTGATGTGTTGTATAGCACTGGGTAGTATCCTGATTTGCAAAGAACTTTCCTAGTGGCTAAGAGGGTAAAAAATCTGCCTGCAATGTGGGAGACCTGGGTTCAATCCCTGGGTTGGGAAGATACCCTGAAGAAGAGAATGGCTGCCCACTCCAGTATTCTGGCCTGGAGAATTCCATGGACAGAGGAGCCTGGCAGGCTACAGTCCTTAGGGTCACAAAGAGTTGGACATGACTGAGCGACCTTCACTTCACTTCTGTTAAGAACATTTAAGAGACCAACCCGGGGATATTACGATGCCTGCCAATAACTAGCCAGTGATATGAAAGGCAATAGAAATCATCATATTTTTATCAACTTTTGTGAATATCAGAGTTCCTTACACTTTTTTCCTTTTTTTTTTTTTCCAGTACCAGTGCCCTGGACTCTGCCCCGGACCAACTAAATCAGATTTGTGGAGTGGTGTGAAGAAGACTAAAGCAGTTGAAGGATTTTTAAACCACCTCTAGGTGATTCTAATATGCAGCCAAATTTGGAAACTACTAATTGGCAGAGCACTTTTCAAAGTTAGAAGAGGTTGGTAAGACTTTGGGTTGAATTTCAAGGTAAATTGTTTAACTTCCCGCAAGAGGTATTCAGTATAAGTGTAATATTTCAGTTATGATGACTGAGAATCAGTGAAACCTGGGGGTGTAAAGACGGAGATTTGCTTTTTTTTCCATTTAAAATTCTCATATCTGAAATTAACTCTTAAGACTCCGTTTTAGTTGGTAGCAAAAATGTTGAATTAACTAATCAATACCACCTAGAGACTTTGAGGTAAATTCAGGTCCACCCAGTGGTTTGAAAAGCCAGCTCAAAGTTCCTTTCTTGATCACCTTGCTGAGCATGTGCACTATATTAACTTTTCTCCTTCCTCTAGTCCTGCCCCTACTGGTCATTTTCACATAGAGGGAAGGGTGGGGAAGAGTCCCTTAAGAAACTGAGCATGCATTCATTGCGAGGATATCATCGCTGACTATGCTGTCCCTTCCCAAGTCTACTTCAGGTCCGACTTCTAGAACACTTATAGCCAATATTCTCAGTGGGGGTGATACTTAATGCTGGCTCTATCATGCGGCACATTGGTTTATGCATGAGTGTCCATCTAGCCTCTACACTGATTCTTAGCATGAGTAATTTCCTGAAGCCCAGCTCTGAATCAGGTAGACCCTAGCTGGGGGTGGTCCATACCTCAAATCTCTTAAAGGATCAGTCTTTCCTTTCCACGTATGCCTCTCCTTCCCTGATGCCTCAGTGGTGAAGAAGCCACCTGCAATGCAGGAGACACAGATTCAATCCCTGGGTCAGGAAGACCCCCTGGAGGAGGAAATGGCAACCCACTCCAGGATTCTTGGCTGGAAAATTCCATGGACAGAGGAACCTGAAGGGCTACAGTCCATGGGTTCACAAACAGTCAGATACGACTGAGTACATGCCACATCTACACCTGCAGGAGTGAAACATTTTAACATTTCTGACCTGTATGCCAGGCAAGGTGCTTGCTTGCATTCCCTTTCATTACCCTTTCATTGGGCCATTCTGTTACTTCTCTTGTTTTCTTCAAGCCTTCATAGGGTAAAAAAACCTGACAGATTTTCATATATCGGAAATCTAAGCAAAAGAAGGTATGGCACACATCTACTCTCTCAAACTCCCCCCAAAATTAACTTATGGGAAAAATGTAATTGTTTTTTTTCTGCTTCAGAATTATTTGGGTAACAGAAAAACTTCATTGTCTTCACTTCAGTTTGTTGACTCTTCCCTGACCCCTCACCTCCTCCAAAAAGCAAAAAGCAGCACTGAGACAGGTAGGGTAACCACTGCCCCAGTTTGCCCAGGACTCAGTTTTACTATCGAAATCCCAACCTTAGGCAAACTGGAATGGTTGACCACAACCCACGGCACAGATCTGAGAGGATCAGCCAACCTATCAGATTTTCTTACTTTAATATTATTTTGAAATCTTCTCCACCCATCATACAGAGGCCTTTTCCTCTCAGAAGTCAACAATATTCCAGATTTGAATTCTTGATGAATCTCCTGTCAAATGGAAACAGCATATCTCTATTTTGAACTGTGGGAGGGGTTGTTGCAGAAGAGCTTATATACTATATGACTTCTCAAAGTAGTCGTCTATCACAGATCAATACTTCATATATTATGCTAAGAATATACTTTGATGGGCTTCTCAGATGGCTTGGTGGTAAAGCATCCACCTGCCACTGCAGGAGACACAGGAGACACCGGTTTGATCCCTGTATTGGGAAGATCCCCTGGAGAAGGAAATGGTTATCCACTCCAGTATTCTTGCCTGGGAAATTCCATGGACAGAGGAGCCTGGCAGGCTTCAGTCCATGGGGTCTCAGAGAGCTGGACATGAGTTAGCAACTGAGTATACTTTGATAGCCTTCCAAATAACATAATAATACTCAGAAATAATTAATCTGGTATGGATTATGAAAGAAGACATAGGCTATGGCACTAGCAAAGTTACTTTTTGAGAATGAATAAATGTATATTAATGCAGATTTACAATAAAATTGTGCATATATGTAATATAAGGATTCTATAATGAAGGTATATCTTAAAGTCCATAATGTCTAAAAAGCTAAGAAATTCCTTATTATTGTTATTGATTTAGTCAAAGCAGTATGGAAAAGCCACCATCCATCCACAAAGTTCCTCAGCCACATTCAGGACATGAACAAACAGACTAAACAAGAACAGAAGAATGAGAATCCAGATAAACATGAATGACCTTTCAGCTGTCACTGAGTACACAAGGTTACAAGCTTAGAGAAATTAACTAGAAAGGTGGACGCAGATCCTGCAGATGGAAGGCAACTCAGAGTCAGGTGGTATGAGAAGCACTGGTTTCAGAAGTATTGTGTGTATTATGGAACCAGTCCTGATTCTAAAGGTAAATTCTACCTTTAATTTATGCAGAGGCAGGAACGTCAAAACACAGGGAATAGCAGTGAAAAGGCAGGTAAGCTGACACCTTGCTAATAAACCCTTGCTCTGAATAGATTTTCAAGGTTCAGAGAAGACTAGTGCAATGGGAACGTACCACGCTGCCAATATCAGTCTGAAGATCTCCCATTATAATTGTACTCATGCGAATGTTTATTATGCTTCAGTAAATTGAATAAACAGTATTCTGATTTACACATCATTTATTCTCTATGCAATATCAGAATTTTTAGAAAAACAAATTCTTATCTTTTTATTGCAGTGTACTTTTCAAAAACTCCACAGCTGTTTGTGCCGCTTTAACTAAGGTTTTATTATGAAATAGATTGATCAGAGGTAAGTACTTCAGAATAAATGTCAGGATGTAATATAAGAAATGCTTTATTTGCTAATAATTAATGTTTGTCATTTTAGACAAAACAAATACTAATATATATGAGCCAAAGATATAAACAAAGCCCACAGAAGAAATTACAAGGAAATACAACATGTACCTTGGATTCAGCACAGATGGCATTTTCATCTTACTGATTCACAAAGACTAAAGAAAATTGAACTTCCTTGTCAGTGATTTTTTTTTCTTTGTTGGGAAAACTTCTATCATAAAAAGACAGGGCTTTATTTTATTTATTCTTCTTAATAATTTTTCAAGAGTTCAATACAGATTGAAAAAAACCCATTCACCTCCGTCCACACTCGAAATCTTTATTAATAGCTTGTGAGTCAAAATGTTCTTAATGAGGGGGAAGAATCATAATTATTGAGAAAATTATTAAGACAATGATATGACTGAGTAATACTCCATTGTGTATATGTACCACAGCTTTCTTATTAAAAAGAATACATTAAACTAATACAATTATGTAAAGTTTAAAAATAAAATAAAATTAGAAAAAAAAAAAAAAAAAGAATACATTTGAATCAGTTCTAATGAGGTGGTTGAAACTGGAGCCGATTATACAGAGTGAAGTAAGCCAGAAAGAAAAACACCAATACAGTATACTAACGCATATATATGGAATTTAGAAAGATGGTAATGATAACCCTGTATGCGAGACAGCAAAAGAGACACAGATGTATAGAACAGTCTTTTGGACTCTGTGGGAGAGGGAGGGGGCGATGATTAGGGAGAATGGCATTGAAACATGTATAATATCATATAAGAAATGAATCACCAGTCCAGGTTTGATGCAGGATACAGGATGCTTGGGGCTGGTGCACTGGGATGACCCAGAGGGATGGTATGGGGAGGGAGGGGGGAGGGGGGTTCAGGATTGGGAACACATGTACACCCGTGGTGGATTCATGTTGACGTATGGCAAAACCAATACAATATTGTAAAGTAATTAGCCTCTAATTAAAATAAATAAATTTAAAAAAAAGAAAATTATATGATTCTAGTACATTAGAAACTATGGATTCATTTCGATATTTGGCAAAACTAATACAATATTGTAAAGTTTAAAAATGAAATAAAAAAAAGAAACTATGGAGAGAGAAAATTTCATCTCAATGCTTTCTCTAGTAACAGAGTTCAGCCTAGGTGCGTGGAAGGTGTCCAATAAAATATTTGCTTGTTTAATTTGTTTATGCTATCTTGGAGAAGTGTCACACCACAATAATGCTAAACCATGCATTTCATTACACCACTGATACAGTGTGAATGCTTATGCTTCAAATTCTACTTATATCCTTTAAATTATATGGGCTCAGGATGGACTAAAATCCTATAATTTGATCCTCATAAAGATTTATTTTTTCTTTTCCCTGTTGTCACTTAATTTAGCTCTTTAATCCAGACAATATAAAACTTGCTATTACATATTCTTTGTTCTATGTTAAGATTTCTCTCCTGTGTCACTTAGGCTTACAAAATTTCTCAAGTAAATTATTATGAACAATGAAAACCATGTTTTAAAATTAAAGCTTAAACTAATTTGAAAAGTGATACCAAATGTCAGCATACAAAAGGCTGGACATGTAAAGACTATGGAAGCAGGATTCTTCACAAAAAGGCAATAAAAATTCCCTAAAATGGTAGAAGACTTTTGTACAATTAGATCTATAATCCGGAAAGAATTTTGCCCTCATCCCCATATGGTATGTGTTGAGAGACGTTTGCTTCTCTTAAAAAATAAGGATATATTTTCCCATTTTTTCTCATGAGACTGAAATTAGGAAAAAACCTAAAGTCTGTCTATATCAATTGCTTTCTCAAAGTTATTATCAAGTCTTTATTGGGTCGAACACTAAACTTGTGACCTTGAAAGTCCTTCAACTACCTATATATCATATAGAAATAATCCCAGGTGGGATTATGGAATCAACAAGGCTGCCCTGGATATCATCTGGAGAAACAAGCCTTCACCACTTAAAATGATAGTTTTTCTTGTGCTCGTATATAACAGATCAGAATATCAGCAAGTCAAGTTGCTGACTATTTCCATTAACTTTTGTAGATATAACAGTCTCCTGAATTTTACCTTACTGCATGTAGTAAAGTCCTGAAGGAAAAAAAAAAAAAAAAAGGGATTCACATTTTCAAAATTGTTTCTCTCATTTAAACAACACCCACATGGCAGCAGCGAGTCACTAAATCTTTCACAAAATGCTACCTGATGTTCTTTAAAATACCTAGCAGCATTGGACATTCATTTTGGTTAACCATTATAGTCATTTTTTACATTTTTGTATCTGTTTCCAAAGGGGGAGAAATGTGGCCCTTATATAGACCTAATGCCAAGAAAAATGTAAGCTAGTATTCATTAAAATACCCAGTCTTTGCCAAAGCTAAATTCTGCTCAGAATTGCAAGGGCAACGCCCGTTCACAATGCCTTTGATGCCACAGCAAATTGTTTCAACCATCTTCATGCTATTTAAAGTGTGAAGAAAATACAGACAATCTTCTGGAATGCATTCATTACCTTGAAAGTGCTTGACATGCTGGCCGTGCCCAAATGAATATGATTACAGCTTTTGTCGTACAAAACACTTTTACCTCATTACAGTCTCAAGACAATTTACGTTATAATCTCATTTTCACTTACAATTGCTCCCAAAACTCTCCATTGAGAAACTTTCATACTATAAACACAGACTTAAATTTACCTTTTACATTTTTTAAAAACGGGGAAAAAAAAATCTCTCCACCCAGCCGCCAAAAGTTCTTAAGAATATCAGAGATTAGTTATAAGATTTGAAGATTCCAAACTACCATGGGCATTTCAATGATTAGAATCACACCTACAGAGCACAAGGAGGAGAAAAACCAAAGAAATTCTGAGTTAATCTGTGTTAACATCTGAGTTGTCAGAATGAAATTTGAAATTCATTTGTGAAAGATATTTTAATTATATACAAATGATCTATGCCCTCCTTGTACCATATTACTTGGCACAAATCATGAAGATGATTTTCTTGCCAGAGTAAATGTTCATTAGTAAAGAGAGAACATTCATGATTTAGTAAACTTAAAATGTAAATATTGTAAAAATTTAGAAATATAATATTTACATTAATGGTATTCAAAACTTATTGTAGAGAACCAAGGGGAAAAGGGGGCTGGGATAATTTGGGAGATTGGGATTGACACATACACACTGTTGATACTATGTATAAAATAGGTAAAGAATCTGCCTGACAAGCAGAAGTCCCAGGTACAATCCCTGGGTCATGAAGATCCCCTGGAGAAGGAAATGGCAACCTACACCAGTATTCTTGCCTGGGAAATCCCATGGACAGAGGAGCCCGGTCCTACAGCCCATGGGGTCTCCAAGAGTCAAACGTGGCTTATCCACTCAACAACAACAACACAAAATAGGTAACTAAAAAGAACATACTGTATACCACAGGGAACTCTACTCAATGCTCTGCGGTGACTAAATGGGCAGGAAATCCAAAAAAGAGGGGATATATGTATACGTATAGCAGATTCACTTTGCTGTACAGGAGAGAATAATACAACATTGAAAGCAACTATACTTCAATAAACAGCTTCACAAAAACTGAGCCATGACTCAAAAATGAGTTCAGAAGATTTCTTATTAATAGAAAAATATACTACCTTTCCCCATCCTACAGTGATGCTGTCTTCTTCCAGGTAATGAATCTTCTCATATCCTACAAAATAATCCAAAATCGTCATTGTGACCCTGCTCTGGCTCCTACATGCCTGCCCTTACTCAACACCCAGCTGACCTTTCAATGCCTTCACTTGTGCTGTGCATCGGCCCAAATTACCTTTCATCTGCTCTACACATCCCCCAGCAGCCCGTGAACTTAGACTCTTCTTACAGACTTAACTAGAGCATTACTATCTTCTTTCAAGCCTTTCCACACACCCAGAGAAGGATCCACCACTTTCTCATCTGGGCCATTTAGCATTACACCTATAACATTTCACCACACGTATCAGTTTACAGATTCCATCCATCAGCAAGCCCCAGCAATTCTGCTTCTTTTTTTTAATTTATTTTTAATCAGAGGATAGTGGCTTTACCAGAGAAAGCAATGGCACCCCACTCCAGTACTCTTGCCTGGTAAATCCCATGGACGGAGGAACCTGGTGGGCTGCAGTCCACGGGGTCGCGAAGAGTCAGACACGACTGAGCAACTTCACTTTCACTTCACTTTCATGCATTGGAGAAGGAAATGGCAACCCACTCCAGTGTTCTTGCCTGGAGAATCCCAGGGGCGGGGGAGCCTGGTGGGCTGCCGTCTATGGGGTCACACAGGGTCGGACACAATTGAAGCGACTTAGCAGCAGCAGCAGCAGCAGTGGCTTTACAATATTGTGTTGGCTTCTGCCATATGTCAACATGTATCAGCCATAGGCATACCTATGTCCCCTCCCTCTTGTACCTCCCTCGCACCTTCCACCCCAACTCACCCCTCCAGGTAGTCACAGAACACTGGGTTTAAGCTCCCTGAGTCATACAGCAAGTTCCCACAGGCTATCTATTCTATATATAGTAACGTATATGTTTCCGTGCTACTCTTTCTATTTGTCCCACTCTCTTCTTTAGCCTCCATGTCCACAAGTTTGTTCTCTATGTCTGTGTCTTCATTGAGCTGTGCTGTGCTTAGTCACTCAGTCATGTCTGACTCTTTGCAACCCCATGGATTGTAGCTGCCCCCTCCCAGGCTCCTCTGTCTGTGAGGATTCTCCAGGCAAGAATACTGGAGTGGGTTTCCATGCCCGCCTCTAGGGGATCTTCCCAACCCAGGGATTGAACCCAGGTCTCCCGCATTAGTGGAAGATCCTTTACCATCTGAACCATTAGATTTCATATACAAGCATTAATATACAATATTTGTTTTCCTCTTTCTGACATACTCTACACCGTATAATAGGCTCTAGGTTCATCCACACCATTAGAACTGACTCAAAGGCATTCCTTTTAATGGCTGAGTAATATTCCATTGTATATATAGCGGTTATACTTCTGACATCTATCTTAAATTACCCACTTCTCTTCATCTTCTTTACCACCACTCAACCCAAGCCATGGCATTATTTCTGGTCTTGTTGATCACAGTACTCTCCTAACTTACCTCTTTCTTTTGCCCTGCACCTTCCACTCCTTTCCAACTCTATGCAGCCTCCAGAGTAATTTTTTTTTTTAATGTCATCAGATCAGCAACCTGCTTTAAGTCCTTGAATATGTTCCTACAGCTTTAAGAATCAAACCTAAATTCCTCATGGCCTGCAAAGATGTGTAAGATCTGCTCCTCCTGCCTTTCCAACCTCAGATCAGATCACTCCCAACCCCAAAGCCTCATCATTCTCCAACAACAACACTGGAACTCCGCTCTTCAAACATTCTGAACTCCCCTGTGTTCATTTCTAACTTCGAGCTCACACATGCCATTCCCACTGTCATTCCCCAGGTCTCCCTTGATATCACCCTCAGAAAAGTCCTTTATCACACTGTGTAAAGTGGTCCCTCCTTCAATTACTCATTACCCCATTTTCCCATATATACTGATTACTCTGTGTTGATTTGTTTACTTGCTCACTCTTTGCCCTCATTCCTAGAACATATGGGCTTTGTGAGGGCAAAACTTCTGCCTGATTGGATATCTTCCGTTTCAGCTCCCTGTCTGACCCACAGCAGATGCTCATTAAGTAAGTTGTTGTTGTTCAGTCACTAAGTCACATCCAACTCTTTATGACCTCTATGGACTGCATCCTGCCAGTCTTCCCTGCCCTTCACCATGTCCCAGAGTTTGCTCAAACTCACATCCACTGAATCAGTGATGCCATCCAACCATCTTATCCTCTGTTGCTCCCTTCTCCTCTCACCCTCAATCTTTCCTGCATTAGGCTCTTTTCCAATGACTTGGCTCTTCACATCAGGTGGCCAAAGTATTGGAGTTTCAGCTTCAGCATCAATCCTTCCAATGAATATTCAGGACTGATTTCCTCTAGGATTGA
The DNA here is from genome assembly GCF_029378745.1 of Bos indicus. Lineage (NCBI taxonomy): Eukaryota > Metazoa > Chordata > Mammalia > Artiodactyla > Bovidae > Bos > Bos indicus. The sequence continues at coordinate 20,752,137 of NC_091768.1, read as the reverse complement.
TTGGCTTGATCTCCTTGCAGTCCAAGGGACTCTCAAGAGTCTTCTCCAACACCATATCTCATTAAATATTAATTTTATTAAATAATTCATGACTTAGGTTTCTCTCCCTATTACACGATAAACTTTTTGAAAGCAAGCATCATACCTTATTAGTCTTTGTCTTATTAGTCTTTCTAGGTCCAGAATACAGAAAAGTGGTTTTGGGATAAGATAAATGGTCCACAAATGATTGTGGAATAAATACATTAAAGAATATATTTTAAAACTTGATTAGCATCTTTAGAGATACAATATGTACAAATTGAACCCTTAAACAGCATCTAGACCTTCGAAGGTATTCAATAAACGTTTGTTAAATGAAGGAATGAACCCAATACACACATAGATAACTTATCCCTCTCGCTGCACTAGTACCTTAAAACACTCACAATATACCAGGACATTAAAAACTCCTTATCTAAAGATCAAGTCAGAACATGTCAGGACTTAAACTTTTAGTTTTGTGCGGATAGTAAGAATCTCTCATTCAAAGCCAATGTCTTTCAGGTGTTCACATTTTCTCTTCTTCCCAATTAGAGCAAAATCAGAAAACATCTGGAACTTTATACAACTATGCTCTATAATTTCAGAAAATGTTAGTCAAAAAGTCTGGCCTTGAAAACATTTTTAAAATAAAACAGGCTAATTTGGTAAGCACTGTTGCCGAAGAGTGCATAGTCTTTAATCATAAAAGCTTTTAAATTGTTTCAACTGTCATTCAGAACAATGAAAAGAATCTGTTTGAATCAAGCTGTTGATAAGCTCATAGTCTGAAAGTGAAGTTTGAGGCTTGGAGGAGTGTGAAGGCAGGAAAAAATCATTTTTTATAAATAGTTTATTTTTTTAATGTAAAACATGTGTTTGGATTAAAAGCAATCATCCTTTCGTGCTTATATTTTGGCAAAGAATCTTATGTAGCAATCACAAGATTAGGACCATAAGTGATAGACTTAATAAAAGATCAGTCCATAAAAAACTTAGAAAAACAATGACAATTAAAATTTAATATTTTCCCATTAACCTTGACCCTACCTGGAAATACACTTTTTCTGTGCTCATTTCACGGGGAAAATAGCCACTCATTTTCTTCTTTTTGATTCTGCTTTCAAATGCCTGTATACAGCTTAATTGGGGGTTAGGGGAACAAACAAATAATAGTCTACCCAAGATATATTTGAACAAAATAACTTTTAAAAAATATAAAATTTCTATGTGGTACCTATATACAATGGAATATTGAGTGTAAAGTGAGTGAAAGTGTTAGTTGTTCAGTCGTGATACTCAGCCGAGGTAATGCCATGTGTAGCAACACAGATAGATCTAGAGATTATCATACTGAGTGTAGTAAGTCAGACAGAGAAGGCCAAATATCATATGATGCCACTTATACGTGGAACCTAACATTTTTTAAAAGTGATACCAATTAACTTATTTAGAAAACAGAAACAGGCTCACAGACTTCAGAAACAAACTTAAGGTTACCAAAGGGGAAACATGGGTGGCCGGGGGGGGGGGGGGGTGTATAAATTAGGACTTTGGGATCAACATACAGGCACTGCTATGCACAAAATAGATAATCAACTAGGACCTACAGTATAGCACAGGGAACTCTACTCAATATTCTGTAATAACCTATATGGGAAAAGAATCTGAAAAAAAAATTCAGTTCAGTTCAAAAAATTAGATATATATAAATGTGCAACTAATTCACTTTACTGTACACTTGAAACTAACACCCCTTTATAAATAAACTATACTCCAAAATAAAATAAAAGTTAAATTAAAAATATAAATATAATCTTCTAAGAAGTCAGAGAAGACTACCAAGATGTTGTTTTATGAAACTCCAGAAGCTCCACAGGTGATTAAAATTTCAGTGTTGCATATTGAGTCCTCTAATTTGCACCTTGCAATTGTATTGCTCTTCCCACTGGAGCCACCATATTTTGAATAATTAATATGAACCAAGCACATGACATCTGTTATCACTCCTCTTACTCCAGACAGTCACGTTAGACATTATTTCCCTTTTGTCCATGAGGAAATGAGGCAATTGCCAGGCAGGATTTAGTACCGTCAGAATCTCCACAGAATTCTCCAAGCCTCCAACATGGACAGGCTCTCTCTGTTAGTGGTTCTCAGACCAACAAGAGAATAAGACCTTGTTAGAACTGCAAATTCTTAGTCCTCCAATGGAACCTAGTGAATCAGAAATCCTTGGGTTGGAAGGTAGAAGTTGGGCATCTGTGTTTTCAGAAGCCCTTCAAATGATTTTGCTGAAGCTTGAGTTTAATGGAAACACTAGTGTTGACAATATACACTACCGTGGGTAGTAATAGATAGCTAGCGGGAAGCTGCCATATAGCACAGGAAGCTCACTTAGTGCTCTCTGATGACCTAGATGGGGAGGGGGCAGGCAGGGAGGCTCAACAGGGAGGGGACATATGTGTTCTTACAGCTGATTCACAAGTTGTACAGCAGAAACTAACACAACATTGTAAAGCAACCGTCAGTTCAGTTCAGTTCAGTTCAGTCACTCAGTCGTGTCCGACTCTTTGTGACCCCATGAATTGCAGCACACCAGGCCTCCCTGTCCAGCACCAACTCCCGGAATCCACCCAAACTCATGTTGATCGAGTCAGTGATGCCATCCAGCCAGCTCATCCTCTGTCGTCCCCTTCTCCTCCTGACCCCAATCCCTCCCAGCATCAGGGTCTTTTCCAATAAGCCAACTCTTCACATGAGGTGGCCAAAGTACTGGAGGTTCAGCTTTAGCATCATTCCTTCCAATGAACACACAGGACTGATCTCCTTTAGGATGGACTGGTTGGATCTCCTGCAGTCCAAGGGACTCTCAAGAGTCTTCTCCAACACCACAGCTCAAAAGCATTAATTCTTCGGTGCTCAGCCTTCTTCACAGTCCAACTCTCACATCCATACATGACTACTGGAAAAACCATAGCCTTGACTAGATGGACTTTTGTTGGCAAAGTAATGTCTCTGCTTTTGAAAATGCTATCTAGTTTGGTCATGACTTTCCTTCCAAGGAGTAAGCATCTTTTAATTTCATGGCTGCAGTCACCATCTGCAGTGATTTTGGAGCCCAAAAAATTAGAGTCTGACACTGTTTCCACTGTTTCCCATCTATTTGCCATGAAGTGATGGGACTGGATGCCATAATCTTAGTTTTCTGAATGTTGAGCTTTAAGTCAACTTTTTCACTCTCCTCTTTCACTTTCATCAAGAGGCTTTTTAGTTCCTCTTCACTTTCTGCCATAAGGATGGTGCCTCTGCATATCTCAGGTTATTGATATTTCTCCCAGCAATCTTGATTCTAGCTTGTGCTTCTTTCAGCCCAGAGTTTCTCATGATGTACTCTGCATATAAGTTAAATAAGCAGAGTGACAACATATAGCCTTGATGTACTCCCTTTCCTATTTGGAACCAGTCTGTTGTTCCATGTCCAGTTCTAACTATTGCTTCCTGACCTGCATACAGGTTTCTCAAGAGGCAGATCAGGTAGTCTGGTATTCCCATCTCTTGAAGAATTTTCCACAGTTTATTGTGATCCACCAGATGGTCAACACCGAAATCAGATTGATTATATTCTTTGCAGCCAAAGATGGAGAAGCTCTATACAGTCAGCAAAAACAAGACCAGGAGCTCACTGTGGCTCAGATCATGAACTCCTTATTGCCAAATTCAGACTTAAATTGAAGAAAGTAAGGAAAACCACTAGACCATTCAGGTATGACCTAAATCAAATCCCTTATGATTATACAGTGGAAGTGAGAAATAGATTTAAGGAACTAGGTCTGATAGAGTGTCTGATGAACTATGGATGGAATTTCGTGACATTGTACAGGAGACAGGGATCAAGACCATCCCCATGGAAAAGAAATGCAAAAAAGCAAAATGGAGGCCTTACAAATAGCTATGAAAAGAAGAGAAGCAAAAAGCAAAGGAGAAAAGGAAAGATATAAGCATCTGAATGCAGAGTTCCAAAGAATAACAAGGAGAGATAAGAAAGCCTTCCTCAGTGATCAATGCAAAGAAATAGAGGAAAAGAACAGAATGGGAAAGACTAGAGATCTCTTCAAGAAAATTAGAGATACTAAGGGAATATTTCATGCGAAGATGGGCTCAATAAAGGACAGAAATGGTATGGACCTAGCAGAAGCAGAAGATATTAAGAAAGGTGGCAAGAATACCCAGGAGAACTGTAGAAAAAACATCTTCACGACCAAGATAATCACGATGGTGTGATCACTCACCTAGAGCCAGATATCCTGGAATGTGAAGTCAAGTGGACCTTAGAAAGCATCACTATGAACAAAGCTAGTGGTGGTGATGGAATTCCAGTTGAGCCATTTCAAATTTTGAAATATGATGCTGTGCAAGTGCTGCACTCAATATGCCAGCAAATTTGGAAAACTCAGCAGTGGCCACAGGACTGAAAAAGGTCAGTTTTCATTCCAATCCCAAAGAAAGGTAATGCCAAAGAATGCTCAAACTACCACACAATTGTGCTAGTAAATAATGCTTAAAATTCTTCAAGCCAGGCTTCAGCAATACATGAACCGTGAACTTCCAGATGTTCAAGCTGGTTTTAGAAAAGGCAGAGGAACCAAAGATCAAATTGCCAATATCAGCTGGATCATGGAAAAAGCAAGAGAGTTCCAGAAAAACATCTACTTCTGCTTTACTGACCATGCCAAAGCCTTTGACTGTGTGGATCACAGTAAACTGGAAAATTCTGAAAGAGATGGGAATACCAGACCACCTGATCTGCCTCTTGAGAAAGCAACTATGTTCCAATTTAGACTCTATGGGAGAGGAAGGGGGGGGATGATTTGGGAGAATGGCATTAAAACATGTATAATATCATATAAGAAATGAATCACCAGTCCAGGTTCAATGCAGGATACAGGAAGCTTGGGGCTGGTGCACTGGAATGGCCCAAAGGGATGGTATGGGGAGGGAGGTGGGAGGGGGGTTCAGGATGGGGAACACGTGTACACCTGTGGTAGATGCATGTTGATGTATGGCAAAACCAATACAATATCGTAAAGTAAAAATAAATAAATAAACCCCCCCCCCAAAGAATTAAATGACTGCTGTAGTTGAAATTGTGTGCTTTGAAATGTAATTTCAAGGCCAGCCTCTGACTGCTTTGCACGTGAGCATCGCTTCTCCTAAGTCATATGTGTAGAAGACCCCCAGCTCTTCCGCTCTCTGGTCTGTTGACCTCGATGCTTGTCCTTTCCTACATATTCCCTGAGTCTTGATCTGTGTCACATCTCTTCCCCTCTTTCTTTCCTTGAATTTCTCTTTTCTTGCAACTTTCTCCTCTGAGATCAACCTTGCCGCTCCTGAAACCGCCTTTGCGACATCCCAGCCCTATGATCATCCAACTACTCCTCTTGGTCTTTTTCTTACAGAAGACTTCCCACTCTGAGGGTAACCATTAGAAGGCTACAGAGGGCCTACAAGTTTCATCAGAGAATGACAAAAAACAATCCTTTCCATGAGAGGTTGCTTTGCCATGCAGACCCAGTCTGGCTATATGCAGAGTGTGCTGACTTCCACTGTTATCTTCCTGGGGCCTTGAGAGCTGACTTTGGCCAGAAATGGTTAAACTCAATGCTAGGTTAGGCCCGGGTTCAAAAATAGGACACAAATATTATGGCTTACCCAGATATTTTAATTGGGAATTTATCATCTCATATAAAACTAACATCAGCTATGCAACTAGGTATACTCTTTAGACAGAAAAATCATTAATAATCATCTTTGTAACTATAAAAATAGGCCCTTTCAAGATAAATAACAATGGAGGAAAATGCAGTTTTAGATTGTTAATCCAACAGCAAAATTTCTAAAGTAGTAGAGTTATCCATCAAATCACATACTGAGGCACTTAACATTTAAAATAAATAAATAAACAAAAGGATCAATAATCAATTGGCTATCTCTTTAATTAGGTATACTACTTTCTGGAAGCCATTATAATTATTGAAATACTATGTAAAATGGACTGATTATCAGAAAAAAATACATGTAATAGTTTCCTAATTTATCAAATACAAATTTAAAGTAAGAAAAATAACTAATCATACATAGCTGAAGAAAGATCCTTATTGATCTTCCTGGGTTCCTAGGACATGTGTGCTCAAATATTCAATGGAATGCTATGACAATGTGAGGCTATTCATATATTCAATTGTATGATTCACGTTAAAAATACAGAATGTTATGAAACATAACAGACCTCCCATAACTGCTATGAGAAGAAAAATTATTAATGACAAAAAATCCTAAGTCAAAGAATGTTTACTGATTATATCACAATTTAGTAGGAATGAGGAAAAGCTAAATGGATGTTCTCTACTCCCTCATAACTATATTAGAAAAGAAAAGGCATAATCCACCATGTGCTGTGCTGTGTTTAGTTGCTCAGTTGTGTCTGATTCTTTGAAACCCCATGGACTGTAACCAGTCAGGCTCCTCTGTCCATGGGGATTCTCCAGGCAAGAATCCTGGAGTGGGCTGCCATGCCCTCCTCGAGGGGATCTTCCCAACCCAGGGATCAAACCCAGGTCTCCCACATTGTGGGCAGATTCTTTATCATCTGAGCCACCAGGGCAGCCCAATCCACCATGTACCTCACATTATTTTTTTTCTTATAAAAACTACCTTAAAACACTGGGACCAACCATGAACAGAGAATGGATAAAAAAGATGTGATCTATATGTATATAATGGAATACTATTCAGCCATAAAAAATAAAATTTTGCCATTTCCAAAATCATAGGTGATTCTATAGGTTATTATGCTAGGTGAAATAAGCCAGACAAGGACAAATATTGTATATTATCACTTATATGTTGAATCTAAAAAATAAAACAAACAAATGAATATAACAAAACACAAACAGACTCACAGATATAGAGAACACACTAGTGGTTACCAGAGAGGAAAGGGAAGAAGGGAAGGGCAAGATAGGGTTAAGGGGTTAAGAGGTACAAGCTACTAAGAATAAAATAAATAAATTACAAGGATATTCTGGAAAGAATAGAAAATATAGCCAACATTTTAAAACAACTTTAAGGGAATATAATCTTTAAAAAATAATGAATCAGTATTGCACTGCTGCTGCTGCTGCTGCTGCTAAGTCGTGTCAGTCATGTCCGACTCTGTGCAACCCCATAGACAGCAGCCCAACATATTTCTCTGTCCCTGGGATTCTCCAGGCAAGAACACTGGAATGGGTTGCCATTTCCTTCTCCAATGCATGAAAGTGAAAAGTGAAAGTGAAGTCTCTCAGTCGTGTCCGACTCTTAGAGACCCCATGGACTGCAGCCCACCAGGCTCCTCCATCCATGGGATTCTCCAGGCAAGAGTTCTGGAGTGGGGTGCCATTGCCTTCTCCGCTACATTGCACACTGGAAGCTAATACAATCTTGTAAATCAACTATATTTCAATTGAAACATGGGGCCAAATTTTAAGAAATACTTTTATAAATGTATTAAGTCTGATAAATCTCTAGTTCATTTCAGGGTAAGAACCACAGTATCCTGCCATGATCTAGTTTTGCTGTACTTATTGTCAGCATATGATGAAATCTCTGAGGCAGAAAAAAGTATTCCTGGGAATTTCCAAATATTTCCACAATATTTCATGAAATACTAGATCTTGGATGTCAGGGCTAACTCTGGGTCATCAATCTATCATATAATTAATTTCTCAGGCAATTAGTACCAAGAATAATACTGATGCCTAGTTTTTAAATAATCCCTAGAGAACACAGGGATGGAATACAGAAAAACAGTTCACGGTTAAGTACTGACAAAGCAAAAGAGCATTTAAAAAGAAGCCATCAAGTTTTGTTTTCAGTGTGAACCACAGAGATTTCTAAAGAAATTTCAACTTCCAGAATTTTTTTGCAGGAAGTTCCTCTACTTTTTATGTCCAAATATGTACAGCTGCTTAGAATTTTAGATTAAAAAAAAAAAAAAAACTATCCATAAATTTTAATGAAATGAATTATCAGCATTCTATCAGCTGAAAATTTCATTTTAATAAATCATTTTAAAAAGTATTGTGAAACCAAAATATACATATGCTATTGATCTTTATATGACATAATTATAATTAATCAAATAAACATAACATGAAATGTGCTAAATAGTTTGTTGCCATCCAAAGAACTGGCAAATTGAACACTGTGTTTAAATTATTTATCTAGATAAGATAGAACTATTACCAGATTAATAACTCCACAAAAAATGTTTCTTTTTACCTATATGTTTATTTGCTTCTTTGCTTGTTGTATTGTGATATGTTGTGCTCTTATAGAAATATTTGTAGTGCTATCCTGTTATCCAAACATAATCATAATGACAATGAGACACACTAAAATTCACCCAAAAGAGAACATGACTATTATTTGCATTACTTAATGCAACCATTTACAGGCTGTATGAGAACATGTGTGACTTAACTAGTCAACAGATGTTCGGAGAAAGAGCATGTAGTATTTTTTGGAAGTAATAAAATAAAATGGAGAATAACCAAGAGTTACACTTTAGCTATCAATGTTTGCTTCTGAAAAAAAAATTATTTCAGAAAAATCTCTTAAATAACTCATGTTCCTTAGCAGCTAATAAAACAAATAATATGTAAGCTCCATCAGCACAGAAATCATTGTCTGCTTTTTCATTAATATATTCCAAACACTGATATATTCCAAACTGTTTTTTACATAATAAGTGCTCAATAAATATTTATTAAATAAGAAAATCATGACAAAATATCTAAACTTCTTTCTTTAATGAATTCTGACCCTGTTGATTCCTGAAAACAATAGCTTTGGCTTCAGGTTTTCAACAATGTGCCATCCTATTTTGTTACTTTCATAAACATAATATAGAATATAACCATGCTCATGTATATAAATTATATTTTCAAAGTACTATCATATCTCAAAACTTTCCCTTTCAATATTTACAAAGCTTTCTGAAGAAGCAAGAATTTAATTGCAAGAAAAAATCATTTTTATTCCCAGCATATATTCATCAATGTCAAATACACTTGAACTAGGAGCCTTTTAAGCCTCAAACCCTGCAGAGAGGGGTCCTGAGTCATAAGAGGAGAAATTGCCTTAAAATAGAGCAAACATTCCAAGTCAGTCTTTTAGGTTATCAGGATTAAAAGCAGGAACCAGTAGATGGGACAGGCCAATACTTGGAATGATACATTTCAAATTTGAGAGTAAATACAGTTCTTGGAGATCATTACCCCAAGGTTTCATTATACAGATAGGAAAAATTAAAGTCCAAGAAGATAAATTAATAGCCTAACATATATCTAACAGTGAAACTAAATTTGAACTCCAGATTTGCTTCCAGTTCCATTTTTACTTCATCTGTACAAGAAACATTAGAAATGGAAAAACGTATTTTTATAATATCCATCTTGGAAAAAATTATCAAAGCCTGAGATAATCTACTGCAATAACGCCAGAGTTCGAACAGACACTGCACTCTACGAACTGAAATGGTGAGCATTGCCCGTACTTACACAATAGCTGCCCACATACCCTTGACAGTATCCACGCTGTATTATTTTCCACATCTCACCATCTATAGGTGCTGTATGTGCCCCCTCCCCGACCTCTGCCATCCCCACCTTACTTCTTTTCATCTCTTATACTATTTCACATGTTGTGAGAAGCTTATTTGTGCTGTAACAACTGAAACCCAGCTCAGCGCAAGAATGCTGCTGCTGCTGCTGCTAAGTTGCTTGAGTCGTGTCCGACTCTGTGCGACCCCATAGACGGCAGCCCACTAGGCTCCTCTATCTCTGGGATTCTCCAGGCAAGAATACTGGAGTGGGTTGCCATTTCCTTCTCCAATGCATGAAAGTGAAAAGTGAAAGTGAAGTCGCTCAGTCGTGCCGGACTCTTCGAGACCCCATGGACTGCAGCCCACCAGGCTCCTCCGTCCATGGGATTTTCCAGGCAAGAGTACTGGAGTGGGTTGCCATTGCCTTCTCCGCAGTGCAAGAATAGCAGCCCATATTTCTGCTATGGACCTGGAATCTGCCAACTGGCTGGCTTCATAAGCTGCTGGAGAAGGGAGATTGAAGCCATGTGTCAAGTCATCTCCTCCAGAAACAGCTCAAATATAAGCCCTGTTGTTAACAGGAAGACTGGCCCAGAAACACAGAGTCAGCAGTATCACGTGCAACCATAAAACAAGGGATGGTAAGGGGTGAGTCGTGCACTGAGTAAGAGTAACCTACTTGGGCAAACAGTTGTTTTTAAAATGAGTCATCGGTCCTCCCTAACGGACTTCAAGGGGATGATATCACACCGATACCAATTAAAATGAGCAAAATATGCCCAAGTAATTCCATTTGTGTCATCCCTTGAAAATTTCATTGCCCAGAGAGAACACCGACTCAAGTGAGATCTGGGTACATTCTCTGCTTGTCTTGCAGATCTTTTCTGTGATTTGTCATTACTGCGGGAACGCAGACCACACACAACGCCAGTTCTTCCAATACCACCCCAGAAATGCCCAAAGAACTTGAGTATTGTCCCTAAGAATTGGACCCAAAATACTTCACCCAAAATAGATGCCTATTCCTACTTGTAGAATGCTTTTTGGGTGGCTGGAAGGTTGTGGTTCCCCCTAACCTCAAGAAACTTTCTATTTTAGGAGTCATTATAGTTTGGTTTAAAAGCATTTTCATTTGACTTGAGACTGAAGAGATTCATGGGGAACTACTTGGTCTGTGACAATCATGTAAAAGGATTAAATTTTGCTTTCGGATACTTTGCATTGTTGCAAGTAAGAGTGACTTTCATTTTAGGTTACTTTCACTTTTTAAAGTTGTTTTATTCAAAAGGTCAAAATATAACCTAAAAGTGATTTTGCAAAGTATTTTTGTCCCTAAGTTTTAAATATACATTTCTAGTTCCTTTACACACAGGACACCAAATGTTACTTAAAGAGCAATTTTTATGCCACACAATTTTTTTTCTAGCATTATAGAGACCCTTTAAAATACAGCTTTAAAAACTGGAGGACATTTTTATTTTTTGAAACAACATTAGGTGAACAAAATTTCGATCTACCCTACAAATGCAGAAATTTTAGGTGGTCTCCCAGTTATGAAAAAATGAAGTTCTTTCCTGCTAATATGCTTTCATTTTTTTTTAAACAATAAACAAATGGTTTTAATAGGATTTCCCCTCCAACCACCAAAGTTGAAATTTAAGGGCATGCAATGCTAATCCATAATTTCATTTAAATTGTTGTTTTTTCAATAGCATAATTTTTAGTTTCTTTATTTTTTTTTTAATTATGAAAGTATAGCACATTTACAGGAAATCTGGAAAATACAGAGTAAGGTTACATACAGTTCCAGCAAACAGCATGTTTTTTTAATTTCAAAGGCAATTCATGATACTGTAATCTTGCCACACAGATAATCACTCTTAACATTTTGTTTCATATTCTTCCAGCTTTTCTGTAAATATTTATGTATTTTTAACTTTTATATTTTAATAAATATTTTTCCAGATTTTAAATTCTGGATTTTCCCTATTATAAAACAACAGTATAGTAGAGAGACCTAAAGACTACTTGGTTTTTCAGTCTTACAGATACTCTATCATTTCCACTACCTTGTTTATTATTCAGTCAAGTTTATATCTCTACTACTCTACTTAAAATATCCTTTTCCTAAAAACTGTTATTTTACCTATTTCTCTTCTTACTTGAGCGTTTTTCAAATGCTTCAAAATCCTTTACCTAGTCTTTCAGAAATTGTACAGACTGTTTGCCACCATTTCCTTCATAAAATGACTTCTTTAGTGCCTTTTGCCATTTTTCATTGACCTGTTCTGATGACATTTTCTCAATCTTTTGTGCTAATTTCTCTCCTAATGTGGCCTTTTGATCTCAGTAGTCTCAGGCAGTATCTTGACCCCTCTTTTCAATATTTTCCTTCCTTTAATGATCTAGCCAACTCTCATGCCTTGGAGGTATCATTAAAAGAAGGAAAATATGTAGGTATTATTTTTCGGAAAATTGTAAAAATTCTATGGGCTTAATATTTTATAACTTTTTAAAATTTAATATTGTGAACCATTTCCTAAGTCATTTACTATTTAATATCTTAAGTCTAGATAAAATTCTATTATATGAAAATATATCATTATTTGACTAATCTGCTTTTTTTTTTTTAATTTTAAATTTTATTTTTAAACTTTACAATATTGTATTAGTTTTGCCAAATATCGAAATGAATCCGCCACAGGTATACCCGCGTTCCCCATCCTGAATCCTCCACCCTCCTCCCTCCCCTCCCCTCCCTCTGGGTCGTCCCAGTGCACCAGCCCCAAGCATCCAGTACCGTGCATCGAACCTGGACTGGCGACTCGTTTCATACATGATATTATACATGTTTCAATGCTATTTTCCCAAATAATCTGCTGTTAATGGACATTAACCCATTTTTAACATTTATCCTAAACCATGCTGCTATGAACATCTTTATACAAACATCTTTTTATACTTTCTGATTATGCTTTTAATTTAATTTTTAAATGGGTATTTCTAGGTCATTGGCATTTTTTAATATTCTTAATTAATTTGGCCCAAATGTCCTCCAAAAGTGAAAAAGTGACAGTAAAGTCACTCAGTAGTGTCTGACTCTTTGCGACTCTATGGACAATACAGTCCATGGAATTCTCCAGGCCAGAATACTGAAGTGGGTAGCCTTTCCCTTCTCAAGGGTATCTTCCCAACCCTGGGATCAAACCCAGATCTCCCACATGGCAGGAAGATTCTTGACATTATTTCCTTTCTCTACTCTTTAACTATATTAAACATTAATATTTTATATTACTGTGATGAGGAATAGTTATGTGGAACACTATTCTTTCCATGAGTCATGACAGTTGCCTTGCTGGTTACAAAAATCTATTGAGTGAAACCTTGATTCCAGTCACAGAGGCTAGCTGGCACCTAATCTCATGATATCTCCTTTTGTCTTAATAGTGGGTACATCTTCATTAAGGAGAGTTTTTAATGTTTTTTGGAATAAAAATCCTGTTGTCACAATTCAGATACTTTCTAGAAGGATTCTTTTTTAAAATTCCTGTTTACAAAAAAATAAACTCAAAATGGATTAAAGACTTAAGTCTAAGGCCAGAATAGGTAGCATACTCTTTGACATAAATTGCAGCAACATTCTCTCTGAACCACCTCCTAGATTAATGGAAATAAAAACAAAAATAAATAAATTGGACCTAATAAAACTTAAAAGCTTTGCACAGCAAAGGAAACTGTAAACAAGATGAAAAGATAATCTTCAGAACAGCAGAAAATAATTGCAAAGGAAGCAACTGACAAAGGATTAATCTCCAAAATATATAAGCAGCCCATACAGCTCAATATCAGAAAAATAAACAGCCCAATCAAAAAATGGGCAGAAGAGCTAAACAAACATTTCTCCAAAGAGAATGTACAGATGGCCCATAGATACATGAAAAAATATTTGAAATCGCTCATTATTAGAGAAATGCAAATCAAAACTACAATGAGTTATCATCTCACACCAGTCAGAATGGCTATCATAAAAAAATCTACAAACAGTAAATGTTGGAGAGGATGTGGAGAAATGGAAACCCTCCCGCACTGTTGGTGGGATTGTAAACTGATATAGCCATTGTGGAGATACTTTCGAATGGTGGTGCTACAGAAGACTCTTAAGAGTTCCTTGGATGGCAACAAGATCAAACAAGTCATTCTTTTTATTTTTTAAATGTTCATGATTACATATTTTTAATTTTTTTTAATTTATTTTAATTGGAGGCTAATTTACAATATTATAGTGGTTTTTGCCATACATTCACATGAGTTAGCCATGGGTATACATGTGTTCCCCATCCTGATGCTCCCTCCCACCTCCCTCCACATTCCATCCTTCAGGGTCATCCCAGTGCACCAGCCCTGAGCACCCTGTCTCATGCATTGAACCTGGACTGGCAATCTACTTCACATATGGTAATATACATGCTTCAATGCTATTCTCTCAAATCGTCCCACCCTTGCCTTCTCCTACAAAGTCCAAAAATCTGTTCTTAATATCTGTGTCTCTTTTGCTGTCATGTGTATAGGGTCATCATTACTGTCTTTCTAAATTCCATGTATATGAGTTAATATACTGTATTGGTGTTTTTCTTTCTGACTTACTTCAGTCTGTATAATAGGCTCCAGTTTCATCCACTTATTAAAACTGATTCAAATGCATTCTTTTTAACAGCTGAGTAATATTCCATTGTGTATATGTACCACTGCTTTCTTATCCATCCATCTGCCGATGGATATCTAGGTTGCTTCCATGTCCTACTGTAAACAATGCTGTGATGAACATTGGGGTACACATGTGTCTTTCCACTCTGGTTTCCTCAGTGTGTATGCCCGGCAGTGGGATTGCTGGGTCGTATGGCAGTTCTATTTCCAGTTTTTTAAGGAATCTCCACACTGTTCTTCATAGTGGCTGTCCTAGTGTACATTCCCACCAACAGTGTAAGAGGGTTCCTTTTTCTCTGCACCCTCTCCAGCATTTATTGTTTGTAGACTTTTTGATAGCAGCCATTCTGACCGGCATGAAATGGTACCTCATTGTGGTTTTGATTTGCATTTCTCTGATAATGAGTGATGCTGAGCATCTTTTCATGTGTTTGTTAGCCATCTGTATGTCTTCTTTGGGGAAATGTCTGTTTAGTTCTTTGGCCCATTTTTTTATTGGGTCGCTTATTTTTCTGGAAATGAGCTGCAGGAGTTGCTTGTATATTTTTGAGATTCATTCTTTATCAGTTGCTTCATTTGCTATTATTTGCTCTCATTCTGAAGGCTGTCGTTTCACATTGCTTATAGTTTCCTTCATTGTGCAAAAGCTTTTAAGTTTAATTAGGTCCAATTTGTTTATTTTTGCTTTTATTTCCAATATTCTGGGAGCTGGGTCATAGAGGATCCTGCTATGATTTATGTCAGAGAGTGTTTTGCCTTTGTTTTCCTCTAGTAGTTTTATAGTTTCTGGTCTTACATTTAGATCTTTAATCCATTTTGAGTTTATTTTTGTGTATGGTATTAGAAAGTGTTCTTTTACAAGTGGTTGACCAGTTTTCCCTGCACCACTTGTTAAAGAGGTTGCCATTTCTCCATTGTATATTCTTACCTCCTTTGTCAAAGATAAGGTGTCCATAGGTGCGTGGATTTATCTCTGGGCTTTCTATTTTGTTCCATTGATCTATGTTTCTGTCTTTGTGCCAGTACCATACTGTCTTGATGACCGTTGCTTTGTAGTATAGCCTGATGCCAGGCAGGTTGATTCCTCCAGTTCCATTCTTCTTTCTCAAAATTGCTTAGGCTATTTGATATTTTTTTGTATTTCCATACAAATTGTGAAATTATTTGTTCTAGTCTCTGAAAAATACCATTGGTAGCTTGATAGGAGTTGCATTGAATCTATAGATTGCTTTGGGTAATATACTCATTTTCACTATATTGATTCTTCAGATCCATGAACATGGCATATTTCTCCATCTCTTTGTGTCATCTTTTATTTCTTTCATCAGTGTTTTATAGATTTCTATATGTAGGTCTTTTGTTTCTTTAGGTAGATTTATTCCTAAGTATTTTATTCTTTTCATTGCAATGATGAATGGAATTGTTTCCTTAATTTCTCTTTGTTTTCTCATTGTTAGTGTATAGAAATGCAAGGGATTTCTGTGTGTTAATTTTATATCCTGAAACTTTACTATATTCATTGATTAGCTCTAGTAATTTTCTGGGGGAGTCTTTAGGGTTTTCTATGTACAGTATCATGTCATCTGCAAACAGTGAGAGTTTTACTTCTTTTTTTCTAATCTGGATTCCTTTTATTTCTTTTTCTTCTCCGATTGCTGTGGCTAAAACCTCCAAAACTATATTGAATAGTAGTATGAGAGTGGGCATCCTTGTCTTGCTCCTTACTTTAGGGGAAATGCTTTCATTTTTCACCATTGAAGATAATATTTGCTGTGGGTTTGTCATATATAGCTTTTATTATGTTGAGGTCTGTTCCTTCTATGCCTACCTTCTGGAGGGTTTTTATCATAAATGGATGTTGAATTTTGTCAAAGGTTTTCTCTGCATCTATTGAGATAATCGTATGGTTTTTATCTTTCAATTTTTTAGGTGTATCACATTGATTGATTTGTGAAAGTTGAAGAATCCTTGCATCCCTGGGATAAAGCCCACTTGGTCATGATGTATGATCTTTTTAATATGCTGTTGGATTCTGTTTGCTAGAATTTCAAACAAGTCATTCGTAAAGGAAATCAACCCTGAATATTCTTTGGAAAGACTGATGCTGAACTGAAACTCCAATACTTTGGCCACCTGATGGCAAAGAGCTGACTCACTGGAAAAGACCCTGGTGCTGGGAAAGATTGAGGGCAGGAGGAGAAGATGGCAACAGAGGATGAGATGGTTGGATGGCACCACTGACTCAATGGACATGAACTTGGGGAAACTCCAGGAGATGGTAAGGGACAGGGAAGCCTGGCATGCTGCAGTCCATGGGGTCACAATGAGTTGGACATGATTTGGCAATTGAACAACAACAACAAATCACTTAATAATAAAAAAAAAAAAACTAGGAATAAATCTACCATTTAACCAAGCAATCCCACAATACCATGCATATATCCTGAGAAAGCAACAATCCTAAAAAATACATGTACTCCAGTGTGCATTCCAGTAATATTTACAATCAGATCAAATCAGATAGGTTGCTCAGTCATGTCCAACTCTTTGTGATCCCATGAATCGCAGCACGCCAGGCCTCCCTGTCCATCACCAACTCCCGGAGTTCACTCAGACTCACGTTCATCGAGTCAGTGATGCCATCCAGCCAGCTCATCCTCTGTCGTCCCCTTCTCCTCTTGCCCCCAATCCCTCCCAGCATCAGAGTCTTTTCCAATGAGTCAACTCTTCGCATGAGGTGGCCAAAGTACTGGAGTTTCAGCTTTAGCATCATTCCTTCCAAAGAAATCCCAGGGCTGATCTCCTTCAGAATGCATTGGTTGGATCTCCTTGCAGTCCAAGGGAATCTCAAGAGTCTTCTCCAACACCACAGTTCAAAAGCATCAATTCTTTGGCGCTCAGCCTTCTTCACAATCAAACTCTCACATCCATACATGACCACAGGAAAAACCATAGCCTTGACTAGATGGACCTTTGTTGACAAAGTAATGTCTCTGCTTTTGAATGTGCTATCTAGGTTGGTCATAATTTTCCTTCCAAGGAGTAAGCGTCTTTTAATTTCATGGCTGCAGTCACCATCTGCAGTGATTTTGGAGCCCAGAAAAATAAAGTCTGACACTGTTTCCACTGTTTCCCCATCTATTTCCCATGAAGTGATGGGACCAGCTGCCATGATCTTCGTTTTCTGAATATTGAGCTTTAAGCCAGTTTTTTCACTCTCCACTTTCAGTTTTATCAAGAGGCTTTTTAGTTCCTCTTCACTTTCTGCCATAAGGGTGGTGTCAACTGCATATCTGAGGTTATTGATATTTCTCCCGGTAATCTTGATTCCAGCTTGTGTTTCTTCCAGTCCAGCGTTTCTCATGATGTACTCTGCATATAAGTTAAATAAACAGGGTGACAATATACAGCCTTGACGTACTCCTTTTCCTATTTGGAACCAGTCTATTGTCCCATGTCCAGTTCTAACCGTTGCTTCCTGACTTGCATACAAATTTCTCAAGAGACAGATCAGGTGGTCTGGTATTCCCATCTCTTTCAGAATTGTCCACAGTTTATTGTGATCTACACAGTCAAAGGCTTTGGCATAGTCAATAAAGCAGAAATAGATGCTTTTCTGGAACTCTCTTGCTTTTTCCATGATCCAGCGGATGTTGGCAATTTGATCTCTGGTTCCTCTTCCTTTTCTAAAACCAGCTTGAACATCAGGAAGTTCACAGTTCACATATTGTTGAAGCCTGGCTTGGAGAATTTTGAGCATTACTTTACTAGCGTGTGAGATGAGTGCAATTGTGAGGTAGTTTGAGCATTCTTTGGCATTGCCTTTCTTTATTCAGAACATAGAAGCAACCTAGATGTCTATCAACAGATGAACAGATAAAGAAGATGTAGTACATCTATACAATGTAATATTACTCAGCCATAAAAAGGAACGAATTTGAGTCAGCAGTAGCAAGGTGGATGAACCTAGAGCCTCTTATGGAGAATAAGTCAGAAGGAGAAAACAAATATCATATATTAATGCAGAAATACGGAATCTAGAAAAATGCTAGAGACTAATTTATTTACAGGGAGGGAATGGAGACACAGATGTCAAGAACAGGTTTGTGGATACAGAGGGGAAGGTGAGGGTGGGACAAATTGAGAAAGTAGCATTGACATATATACAGTATCATGTGTAAAATAGTGGGAACTTGTGGTATAATACAAGGGCCCTAACCTAGTGCTCTGTGATGACCTAGAGAGGTGGGATGGGGTGAGGGGAGGGAGGCTCAAGAAGGAGGGGATATATTTCAATCCCTGGATTGGGAAGATCCTCTGGAGAAGGGAATGGCAATCCACTCCAGTATTCTTGCCTGGAGAATTCCATGGACAGGGAAGCCTGGTGGGCTACAGTTCATGAGGTCGCAAAGAGTCAGACATGACCGAGCAACTAACACACACACATATAAATATACATATGTATATATATATATAATTATGACTGATTCATGTTGTTGTGTAGCAGAAACCAACACAATATTTGTAAAGCAATTTTCCTCCAATTAAAAAAAAATTTTAAGGAAATGAAAAAGAAAACCTTGTGTATTTCAGTTGATGTAGAAAAAGGATAAAGGCTGGTAAGCAGCGGGGGATGAACAGGAAGAATACATCAAACCAACTCTTGTGGACTGTGTTCCTCCAACTGTTAAGAAAGAGGGGGTGGGGTTCTTCTTTGAAGCAGTTCCAGTCAAATCCTAAAAAATGTGCTATAAGGCAAAACCTTGGGAGTGGGACCAGTGTTGAATAAGTTACCTGATAATCGTTTTAAAGTGGCCCTGCCTCCTGATTTTCCCATCACACTCAATGACATAGACATTGTCTTACATGCATAGAACGAAAATCTGGTGTCATCCTTGAATCTGTACTGTCTCAATTTCTATATACAAAATACTTCTTACCTGTTTCTTCTTTTCCATTCCTCTTATAATCATTCTACATCAGAATCTCTTTGCTTTCTCTTATTGAGGATACTCAAGGAACAAGGGACACTTGGAATTAGACCAGAGAGGGGCACGTGAACCAGAACTCTGAGACCCAACTCTGCTTCAACCTGATGCAACTGTTAGGATTGTGGGTACGGTTGTCAGATTGAGCAAATAAAAATAAAGGATACTCAGTTATACTTAAATTTCACAACAATAATAAATAATATTTTAGTGTAAATATGCATCAACTATTGCATGGGGCATACTTCTACTAAAAACTTTTATGTTATTTATCTTAAACTTAACTTGAACTGTGTGCATGCTTAGTCACTCAGTGTTAGATTCTTTGTTACCCTTTGGTCTGTAGCCTGCCAGGCTCCTCTACTCATTGTCCAGGCAAGAATACTGGAGTGGGTTTCTGTGTCCTTCTCCAGGGGATCTTCTGGACCCAGGGATCGAACCCACATCTCCTGTATCTCCTGCATTGCAGGTGGATTCTTTTACCCACTGAGCTATGAACTGAGCATCCTGTATTTTACCTGACAGCCCTAGTTACAGGTTGCCGAAAGCAGGGAAGAGGTGGTATCTGAGGAAAGGTTCAAGGTACCTCAACTGTGTCTTATCATGTCTAATAAATGACCACATGTCTTGGAACCTAAAATTCCATGGGATATAGATAAATATTTGAATGTTTGAAACCAGGCTCGAAGGTCTGTAGAGAATTCATATCACTTTATCTGCTTAATTGGGAATGGTGGGAATTAGACTTTACTTTCAAAACCAGGGTAGGCTCAAGTCAAAGATAAAAGAGTTTTAGAACATAGATTCTAAAATATTTTATAATATGAAGTTCACTGAAAGAGTAGGATATAAAACTATGTGTGTATATAAGATGTATCATATATACAAAAAGAGATAAATATATATGTTTATATATATTGTCATCATTACATACTTTATATAAGCACATGAATATACAAACATAGAAATAGTAAAAGAATAGAAGAAAAGACACTGATATATTAACTAGTCATTTCTAGTTCGCATCTTGGAATGCGAAGTCAAGTGGGGCTTAGGAAGCATCACTATGAATAAAGCTAATGGAGGTGATGGAATTCCAGTTGACTTATTTCAAATCCTAAAAGGTGATGCTGTGAAAGTGCTGCACTCAATATGCCAGCAAATTTGGAACACTCAGCTGTGGCCACAGGACTAGAAAAGGTCAGTTTTCATCCAATCCCAAAGAAAAGCAATGCCAAAGAATGTTCAAACTACCACACAATTGCACTAATTTCACACACTAGCAAAGTAATGCTCAAAATTCTCCAAGCCAGGCTTCAACAACACATGAACCATGAACTTCCAGATGTTCAAGCTGGTTTTAGAAAATGCAGAGGGACCAGAGATCAAATTGCCAACACCAGCTGGATCATTGAAAAAGCAAGAGAGTTCCAGAAAAACATCTATTTCTGCTTTATTGACTATGCCAAAGCCTTTGACTGTGTGGATCACAACAAACTGTGGAAAATTCTTCAACAGATGGAAATACCTGACCACCTGACCAGCCTCTTGAGAAACCTATATGCAGGTCAGAAAGCAACAGTTAGAACTGGACATGGAACAACAGACTGGTTCCAAATTGGAAAAGGAGTATGTCAAGGCTGTATATTGTCACCCTGCTTATTTAACTTATATTCAGAGAACATCATGGCAAATGCAATGCTGGATGATGCACAAGCTGGAATCAAGATTGCCAGAAGAAATATCAATAAACTCAGATACGCATATGACACCACCCTTATGATAGAAAGCAAAGAACTAAAGAGCTTCTTGATGAAAGTGAAAGAGGAGAGTGAAAAAGCTGTCTTAAAACTCAACATTCAAAAAACTAAGATCATGGCATCCAGTCCCATCACTTCATGGCAAATTGATGGGGAAACAGTGGAAACAGTGAAAGACTTTACTCTGGGGGGCTTCAAAATCACTGCAGATGGTGACTTGCAGCCATGAAATTAAAAGATGCTTGCTCCTTGGAAGAAAAGTTATGACCAACCTAGACAACATATTAGAAAGCAGAGACATTACTTTGCCAACAAAGGTCCATCTAGTCAAAGCTACGGTTTTTCCAGTAGAAATTTTGGATACGAGAGTTGGACTATAAAGAAAGCTGAGCACTGAAGAATTGATGGTGAATTGAACTGTGGTGTTGGAGAAGACTTGAGAGTCCCTTGGACTGCAAGGAGATCAAACAAGTCAATCCTATAGGCAATCAGTCCTGAATATTCATTGGAAGGACTGATGCTCAAGTTGAAACTCCAATACTTTTGTCACCTGACACGAAAAACTGACTCATTGGAAAATACCTGGATGTTTGGAAAGATTGAAGGCAGGAGGAAAAGGAGATGAGAGAGGATGAGATAGTTGGATGGCATCACCGACTCAATGGACATGAGTTTGAGCAAGCTCTGGGAGTTGGTGATGGACAGGGAAGCCTGGTGTGCTGCAGTCTTTGGGGTTGCAAAGAGTCAGACACGACTGAGATACTGAACTGAACTGAACTGAATTTCTGGGTGGTGGGATCATGAAAGTGTATACATGAGTGCTCAGTCGTGTCTGATACTTTTGCCACACCATGGACTATAGCCCACCATCCTCCTCTGTCCATGGGATATTCCAGGCAAGAATACTGGAGTGGGTTGCCATTTCCTTCTCCAAGGGATCTTCCTGACCCAGGAATTGAAGTCATATCTCTTGCTTCTCCTGCATTGGCAAGCAGATTCTTTACCATTGTGCTATGGGGGAAGGTGGGATCATGACTGAATAATTTAAATATGTGGCATTTTTCAAATTTCCTCTACAGTCTTCAAAGAAGAGTTTTCTAATATTGCTCAGTTTCAATGTGGAATTATTTTTCAAATATACAGCATGACTTTTTAAAAACCCCATTTCCCCAAATATTCTCAAATAACCAACATGACTCCTAAATCTTTTCCCACCCACATTTCAAAGTCTCCTCAAATCTGCTGTATTAGTCAAAACATATTCTATTCCAAGTCTTAGATAACAGAGTAACTTGTATCATAACTGAAAAGTCCAAGAATGGTTTTGACTTTAAACACAGCAGAGCAGGCAATGGCAGCCCACTCCGGTACTCTTGCCTGAAAAATCCCATGGATGGAGGAGCCTGGTAGGCTGCAGTCCATGGGGTTACGAAGAATCAGACACTACTGAGTGACTTCACTTTCACTTTTCACTTTCATGCATTGGTGAAGGCAATGGTGACCCACTCCAGTGTTCTTGCCTGGAGAATCCCAGGGATGCTGGAGCCTGTTGGGCTGCCATCTACAGGGTCGCACAGAGTCGGACACAACTGAAGCGACTTAGCAGCAGCAGCAGCAGCATATTGTCAAAAGGAATTTTTTGGATGCCCTAAATGTTTGACTTTTGAGCAAAAATGTTTTTCATGGGGAACCATGGTATATTATATTAATATTCTCTCTTTTAAACTTAATTCAAAACACTACTTCCTTAATCTTTCAGTTCAATTTATAAATGATATTATTCCATGTATCAGTTGAACCTCTTTTAATAATCATTGGCTGCAGAGATTTTACAATGTAATTACTTATATATATTCCCTTCAATATTTTAAATTTGTAGTTAAAAATGTAATATCTTTGATTTCCTTTTAAAGGATACCCAGATGATTAGAGAAGCCTTCATATGCACTTCAGTAATTATCATATATAAATATTAGCTTCAGGATTTCCTACATGGTCATATCTTATAATGTAAGACTTCAACTAATTATCAGAAATTTAAGCAAATTACTCAATCCATTACTCAGTTATGCATTTGCTGCTGTTTCAGGATAAAAATCTCCATAAGTTGTTTTTTTTTTTTTTTTTAAGCTTAAGCTGGTAAAATCTGCACAAATTTTGGGGTGGGGGGGAATAGCTAAGATGACAAAGAATTAGCCTGCAATGCAGGAGATCCAGGTTTAATCCATGGATCAGGAAGATCCCCTGAAGGAGGAAAAGGCAACCCATTCCAGTATTCTTGCCTGGAGAATTCCTTGAACAGAGGAACCAGGTGGGCTATGGTCCATGGGGTCACAAAGAGTCAGACACGACTGAGCGAGTAACATTTTTACCTTTTACTTTTCAAACTGCTGAAATCTGCACAAATTATATTTTGCCACAAAAATCTGCATTCCTATAGATTTGAGTGCTTCATCCCTCCATGATCAATTCTCAGAGCTAGAATTTCACTTCTCCTTGGAGTTAAAGACATGTATCCCCTATGAGGCAACCACCTTCTCAGCTGGTGAGGCTGAGGTGGCTTGAAGACCAGGGGGTTCCTCTGGGGTGTGAAATCTGGCATTGGAGTTATCCAAGATCATGACCCTGAAAACTAAGTTAAACTTTTTTCTGTGATTAGTGTGTCATGGTATCTGCTTAGAAGTCCCCAGAGTCCATATCTTTGGGTTAAATCTTATCATTTCTTAACTCTCCCAGCTTATCCCAGAAAATTAGTGTTTCAGATAAACTACTATTTCTCTGAGCGAACAGTGAATGTATGCATGCTAAATCTCTTCAGTCATGTTCGACTCTGTGTGTTTGTGAACACACACACACACACACTTCCTTAAATATCTGATGGTCTTGCGTTCTTCAGCCCTCTAGAAGTATCTATATGTCTCTCTCGCAATTCTAATACTGGATGCCACGTATCACAGGCGCAACTCCAGGAGGCACCAGAGACCGCCATGTGAACCGGACCTTCTGAAATTGTGCACCTTTCAAAGGTATTAAAGCTTTTTCATGGAACCATGACATTCTTTTAATTGGAAGAAATCCTGTATTACTTTATATCATTCTTATCAGCTGGTTTACCACCCTTAAAAATATTAAAATCTACTGATTAAATTGTCATGTATCTTAACCTTCAGTGACAGCTTCTAAGGTCATTCTAAGGATAATCACAGAGAAAATTAAAAATCCAGGAGACATCAGTCTTCACCCACGACTTGATCCAGTACAATCAGAGCTGTCTCTTTTCATCTCTCAGTTCTCAGTTCTGGTTTTTCTCTCTTTCTCCTTTCTATATTGTTCTTTGTTCTACCAGTGTCTTTCTTCTCTTTCTCGAAGAAATTTCCAATCCTCTTTGATTTCTTTCACTTTTTAAAATTCTATTTATTACTCTAGGTTACATAACACCCCGCCTGAAGTTTCTTCGGTAACCCAGAACTTGCCAAATTTTATATTGAGAAAGTATCGATGCTATAATTTTTGAGGAACACAAATATCTTTCTTCTAAACCATCTTTAAAATTCTGTCCATAAGAAGAAATCGCATCAAAAACCAACAATAGAAAGTAATAGCAGATATTTTAGTACCATTTTCTGTTTTCATTTATGTTTAGAGAGCTGTCTTTAAAACCCTGAGCTTTGTTGACTTATAGTTGGACAACTTTAGCCTTGTTTCAAATGAAATCACTATTTTCTCTGAGCTACTAAAGCATATTAATTTCTTTCCTGTAGATGATAAGAAGTCTAAGTGGCAGTCAGGTACCATGATTTTGATGCATCTTTGTATTTTCCCCAAGACCTGGCAAAGGGCCCATCACATACTGCTGCTGCTGCTGCTGCTGCTGCTAAGTCGCTTCAGTTGTGTCCGACTCTGTGTGACCCCATAGGCGGCAGCCCATCAGGCTCCTCTGTCCCTGGGATTTTCCAGGCAAGAACACTGGAGTGGGTTGCCATTTCCTTCTCCAATGCATGAATGCTAGCATGCATTTAATCTGTAAAAACTGTAATAAAAACAGGTACTATGCTAATCAAATTCAACAATGACCTGGAACCAACGGAATCACGTATTTTGATTAATTGACTGAAATAAGATGCAAAGAGGATCTAGGTTACAGTAAAATGAAAGGGAAATCTAACAAAACAGTAGGTAACAGAATGAAGTGCTTTCATTTAGGAAATACTGAGAAAGTATGGAAAGGCATGTCCAGAAATCAAAATTATTTTTTTTTTATTTAATTAATTTTATTTTATTTTTAAACCTTACATAATTGTATTAGTTTTGCCAAATATCAAAATGAATCCACCACAGGTATACATGTGTTCCCCATCCTGAACCCTCCTCCCTCCTCCCTCCCCATACCATCCCTCTGGGTCGTCCCAGTGCACCAGCCCCAAGCATCCAGCATCGTGCATTGAACCTGGACTGGCATCTCGTTTCATACATGACATTTCACATGTTTCAATGCCATTCTCCCAAATCTTCCCACCCTCTCCCTCTCCCACAGAGTCCATAAGACTGTTCTATACATCAGTGTCTCTTTTGCTGTCTCGTATACAGGGTTATCGTTACCATCTTTCTAAATTCCATATATATGCGTTAGTATACTGTATTGGTGTTTTTCCTTCTGGCTTACTTCACTCTGTATAATAGGCTCCAGTTTCATCCACCTCATTAGAACTGATTCAAATGTATTCTTTTTAATGGCTGAGTAATACTCCATTGTGTATATGTACCACTGCTTTCTTATCCATTCATCTGCTGATGGACCTGTAGGTTGCTTCCACGTCCTGGCTATTATAAACAGTGCTGCGATGAACATTGGGGTACACGTGTCTCTTTCCCTTCTGGTTTCCTCAGTGTGTATGCCCAGCAGTGGGATTGCTGGATCATAAGGCAGTTCTATTTCCAGTTTTTTAAGGAATCTCCACACTGTTCTCCATAGTGGCTGTACTAGTTTGCATTCCCACCAACAGTGTAAGAGGGTTCCCTTTTCTCCACACCCTCTCCAGCATTTATTGCTTGTAGACTTTTGGATCGCAGCCATTCTGACTGGTGTGAAATGGTACCTCATAGTGGTTTTGATTTGCATTTCTCTGATAATGAGTGATGTTGAGCATCTTTTCATGTGTTTGTTAGCCATCTGTATGTCTTCTTTGGAGAAATGTCTATTTAGATCTTTGGCCCATTTTTTGATTGGG
Source organism: Bos indicus (assembly GCF_029378745.1). Classification (NCBI taxonomy): domain Eukaryota; kingdom Metazoa; phylum Chordata; class Mammalia; order Artiodactyla; family Bovidae; genus Bos; species Bos indicus. Next base: position 20,725,790 of record NC_091768.1, on the reverse strand, counting down.
TGATTTATTTTTCTGGAGTTGAGCTGTAGGAGTTGCTTGTATATTTTTGAGATTAGTTGTTTGTTGGTTGCTTCATTTGCTATTATTTTCTCCCATTCTGAAGGCTGTCTTTTCACCTTGCTAATAGTTTCCTTTGATGTGCAGAAGCTTTTAAGTTTAATTAGGTCCCATTTGTTTATTTTTGCTTTTATTTCCAATATTCTGGGAGATGGGTCATAGAGGATCCTGCTGTGATGTATGTCGGAGAGTGTTTTGCCTATGTTCTCCTCTAGGAGTTTTATAGTTTCTGGTCTTACGTTGAGATCTTTAATCCATTTTGAGTTTATTTTTGTATATGGTGTTAGAAAGTGTTCTAGTTTCATTCTTTTACAAGTGGTTGACCAAATTTCCCAGCACCACTTGTTAAAGAGATTGTCTTTAATCCATTGTATATTCTTGCCTCCTTTGTCAATCAAAATTAGAACTAAGTCGGGAAAGAAGAAAAACTTTTACTCACTACAAGAAAGAATATCCTAGTAAATATTTAAGGATTGATCAGAACAACTTACTCTTGAATTGTTCACACTGAGAACATTCCCTCAATTTTTCCCCAGCCCTGGTTCCCACACCAGACCTTCTGAACTCAGTCTAAAGTTGAAAACGGCAGATTTTATCTGGACTCTGTATTCTAAGCAATTTTCTACCACGGATCAGCTTTTCCATTGAAAACAGAAGAAAAGAGATTACTGAAATAATAATTTGCACAGCATCTCATACATTAACACTATTTTACAAGCATCATTTTATTTGATCTTCACAGTAACCTTTTGAAGTATTCAATGGAGACATTATTGTTCTCATTTTTAGATGAAAAGTTTGAAATCCAGAGAGAATACAATCTGCCTAAGGGCAGAGTAAGACAGAGCCAAGGTCAAAACCAAAAGTGTCAGTAAAGTTGGTATTAGAGTCCGAATATAGGTGTTTCCTAATAGCAAGGGAGTAAAAATATATGCCCTCTTGTGGAAATACCGATGGAACTCATTGACAGAAACACAGAGAAAAGCTGCCCAGGAAAATATCAGTCTTTTCCTAGCTCCAAAAATGCCCTTGAGTGAACTATTTATCTTTTAAATGCCGCTTCTTGCTTTCTTGTCTGTCCATAAAACATAACTATTATATAACTAATAAAAACTAGTAGTTAAAAGCTAGAAATAAGTTGATAAAGGGGTTAATGAAGAAACTAAAAGCCCAAAATGTGCCTTCTTGAATATTCATGCTTTTTCTATAGAGAAGTTTTTCATATAATATATAATAGTGTTTTATATATTATATAATAATGGTACATGTAATAGTCCTTGCAACAAATCTAGCCCTATAAATAACTCCATTAAACTAAAAGGATATTTTGCTATAGTAATAGTAATCAGTCAACATATAAACAGCTACCATTAAATGCTAGAGAATTTCAGTGTGTAATTTGAGGGCATGGTTTGGCTCGTATGGCTGGGTTGTCCTACCACAAGCGTGACCAGACCATAGGAACTGAGAAACACATTTATCAAAAGTAAAATGTTCAATGACTCCTTTTACTATGTACAAATACACTGTGTACTTATCATGCTTATGCGGTTGTAACTGAACATCGAGTCTCCTGGTTTTGACAAAAAAGTCTTCATTCATACACCGGAGGACATTTTTCAGGCGATGTGTGAGATTTCCCCAAGCTAAGTAAATGGAGACTATATAGAACCCATGGAAATAGTAGAGCATGAATGATAAAAATTTCACTATTTTTATGGAACCGGAGGGAAAGTTACAGAATTGTTATGTAGCAGACGAGAGCTTTATGGTTCACAACTGAATTCATCTTCACTTTTATTTACCATCATTTGTTAGCCTATGATTCAAAATGTGAAATCCAGCCAGGGTAGGTGGGGTCAACTCATTTCTTGGCTTTAATGTTAGGTGTCAGGTGTGAAGGAATTGCTTTTCCAACGTCTACACAAACTTCATCATGGCTCACTGTACTTTTCCCTCATATCATTCAGCACGGCTTGAACTTTGTGTTTGTCTGATGATTTTGTTGAATCTTACACCTCCCATCCCCAGCCAGATCTTATGAGGCAGGGACTGTGTGTTTGATTTCTATGTCATTGCATTCTAGAACCTAGCAGAGGTGGGGAATGGATGGATGACCCGAAGACAGAAGGTGTGCCTTTCTTCAGTGCACTGGATGTAATAATGGCTCATTTAGGATGGCACACTCATCACTGGAAGAAGCGATGGCCAAACCCACAGGAAAAAATGGATATACAATATATATACTATGTATATAATATGCAAGTGTGTGTATATATATATATACTTGCAATGCAGTGTCATGGGACTTTAGCACTCCTAGCCATAATTCTCTAACCTTCTTATTCTCTTTGCTACATTTTTGTTTTAAATATTTCACACTCACCAATAATGTCTATTCCTGAAAATCTAAATTGTCTGTGTGAAAGGTGATGTTGAGGACACTGGAAACTACAGTGATGCTCATGGAAGAGTAATTTAGGACTTCATGGGAATAAAAAAATGAATGGGTCAACAGTGCCGTGGCTAGAGGAAGACCAGGGTGGAGTTTTAGAGAAGAACTGAAGCACTGTGTAGGGAATAAAAAGAACCCCAGTATAAACCGTCCCTAAAATTGACAGATGCAGCCTCTGGTCTACACCCTCCTCTCATAAAGTACATGGAACACTGAAGGAAATCGTCTGGCTTCTGTGGATCTCAGTCCAAAAACAACTGCAAGAGGGCGTGTTATATTTATAGAAAGAGACACCCTGTCACGTTAACCCGAGTTGTTTCTTTACAGTTTTGAAAACCTCTACATTATAGACAATGAGTCCTCCTTCTAGGGTGGACTTTTCTACTTGTTCTCAACACACAAACAAGAATTTTAAAAATAACAAGTTCATACTCAAAGGTACACAAGGGTAGTCACCCGTGCTCATGTTCACAGCTTCTCCACCCTATATTTTTCTTTCCCTTTTTTGACCTTTCCCATTTAGAGGAATTCCCAACTATATCAGAATCAGAGTAGCTCAAGATCTGGACTTGCATGAGTCCATGAAGACATTCCTATCATGAAACTCACAGCCCGTTTCGTCTACTCTTATATCATTTTAAAAATTCCTCTCTATTTCCTGCATTTTGCATTTCTTCAGTAATATATGAGTTACAGTCAATGGAAAAAAAATCAAAGTAAAAATATACTTACTCTGATTAAGAAATGGATACATAGGGAGCAAACATATGGATACCAATGTGGAAAAGGGAGACTGGGATGAACTGAGAGATTGGGATTGACGTATATACACTATTGATACTGGGTACAAAATAGATAACTAAGGATAACTTACTGTATAGTGCAGGGAACTCTACTCAATACTCTGTGATGACTTAAATGGGAAATTCAAAAAAGAGAGGATATAGGTATACATATGTGATGTTGGAGAAGACTTTTGAGAGTCCCTAGGACTGCAAGGAGATCAAACAAGTCAGTTCTAAAAGAAATCAACCCTGAATATTCATTGTAAGGACTGATACTGAAGCTAAAGCTCCCATGCTTGAACCACCTGATGTAAAGCACCACTTCATTGGAAAAAAACTCTGATGCTAGGAAAGGTTGAAGGCAAAAGGAGAAGAAGGCGACAGAGGATAAGATGAACGTCACTGACTCAATGGACATGAATTTGAGCAAACTCTGGGAGATAGTGGAGGACAAAGGAGCCTGGTGGGCTACAGTCCATGGGGTCACAAAGAGTTGGACATGACTTAGCGACTGAATAGCAACTGAACAACAATGACAATAGCTGATCCACTTTGCTGTTCAGCAGAAGCTAATACAACATTGTAAAATAATTATACTCCAACAAAAATTAATTATATATATATATATATATATATATATTTACTCTGCATAATGGGAAACTGTCTTGATAGGGCTCCTAATGCAAATGCTCCTCAAACATTCTGCATCTCATATACCATACCTGACATTTCACCTTTCTCTTTGTTTTTCTGTTTATGCTGATGGTAAACCTCCACTATGGATCCAGTTCTTGCTCTAGGATTAATATCTTGAACAGATTTTCTAAAGCTGAACTCCCACTTCAGTCTCTCACCAGGAACTCAGATCTTGTTTTGTTTTGTTCATGCTTGTAGCCATGAAAGTGAAAGTGAAGTTGCTCAGTCGAGTCCGACTCTTTGCGACCCCATGGACTATAGCCTACCAGGCTCCTCAGTCCTTGGAATTTTCCAGGCAAGAGTACTGGAGTGGGTTGCTATTTCCTTCTCCAGGGGATCTTCCCAACCCAGGGATCAAACCTAGGTCTCCCGCACTGCAGGCAGATGCTTAACTGAGCCACCAGGGAAGCCCAAATTTAATCCAAGTCCATCAAGCCCCAATTTCCAGGAATCCCTGGATACATCACAAGGCCTTTTACTTCCCCAACAGGGTCATTCATGACTGCAGGGCCTGGGAGGGGTCCTAAAATGCTAAGGGAGCCTCTAAGAGTTTAAGGTAGGAAAGTTGTAAACAACACACAAATAAAAGAAATTAAAAATCGATTTTTAAGGTTGTCACTAGGTAAACCCTAGAATTTGCTCAGAGGTGTCTTTGAAGTCACAAGGTTTTAAATTGATATTTTTAGCTGTATAGCATGGGGAACTCTACTAAATGCTCTATGGTGACATAAATGGGAAGGATATTCAAAAAAGATGGGATATATGCAAATGTAGAGCTGATTCACTTTGCTGAACAGTAGACACTAACTCAACATTGTAATGAAAGTATTCTCCAATAAAAACTAATTTTAAAAAATCATTCAGAGACAATGTGATACTTTATATATATATATAAACTTCAACTTTTGTGTGGACCAAAGAAAGCAATCTGAATTGACTTATCTCCTATTCTCATATATGCTCTGATGACAAAGAACAGAGTTATGGCCTCATGTGCTCATAAATTCAATCAGACGTGGAGCTTAAGAATAAATTCAGGTAAATGGGAAGACCTCCTAAGACTACCTGTGTTTCTCCACCTAAACTATTTTTAGTGAATAATCCTAACACTTGCCTATCCAGAACAAACATCAGCACTTTTCTTGACATTCCCTTGAGTTGATTATTTTCTGAAACTTAAAATATAAATACATGGCCCAGAACCAGTACAGCACCAAACCACTAACCACTATTGACATATTCCCAGAAGATGCATACTGGAGAGCCCTGAAAGAGCTGAAAACAGGACAGTGTTTAGATTTTCCTAGAAGTTGGAAACTCGTGGTACATCATGACGTGGGAGGTTGGGCAAAGGAAGATAAGGGTCTTGGGCTATAGAAATAAGGAGAGAGAGAAAGAAGAATAAGAACAAGAAAAAGAAGGAGGAGAAGGAAAAGAAGAGGGAGAGGAAGAAGAAGCAGAAGAAGAAAGGGGAGGCAGGAAGGGAGGAGGAGAAAGAGAAAAGAACATTAGAACATTCCACCTAGCTAAGGCAGCTTCAGGAGGAAGAGTGAAGATCTGTGACTATCATGTGAGCTGTGCTTCCCTCTTCATTCGTGGGGGACACATCAGGCATGAAAGCATCATGAGCAGCCTGAGTAGAAAGAGGTTCGAGGACTTCATTGCACAGTGAGGGAACTTGAACTCAGCCACAAGAATCAGGGTCACAGATGTCAATGATCGGTGGAATCTGCCAGCTGATCTTTGAGAGCTGAAGTGCTTTGCTCAGTGACATGGAATGTAAATGTGACTGTTTTGAGGCTAGAAATCAGGTCTTCTGACTCCTACTTCTGAAGCTGTTAAGAAATACATCTCCATAAGCAGACACTAACTTGAGAAGCCTTGATCCTGTGACCCTCCACACTGGATACTATGAAGGTATCATCTCTCTCATTTCCAAAGTCAGTATCTTTCACTGTAAGTTAACAACAAAACAAAAATCAAAAAGATCCTGTGGGATTTACAATAGGGAAGATATAGATCTAGGGTATAGAATGTAAAAACTTTAACAAATATTTTTTAAAGGCACCATGTAACCTGATTATATTTAACCTTTTCATTATTTTACCTTGATCATCTGGAACTCCTCTGAAAAGTTTCAAAATACACCACACTTGAGCAATTTACAATGGCATGGATTAGTCATAATCAGACTGACATAAAGAAGAAGATTAAAGGGAAGTAAAAAAGTTACTGTTTAATTGAACTGTACTTTACATCTTTGGGAAATGTAAATTAAAAAGCATAAACCATAAAAAAAAGAAGCATGAACCATGACCATACGATTCCCTTGTTTACTGTAAGATGGAATTATATCAGTGGGAAAGGAATCATGATATCAGTCATTTATTGATTTAGTTCCTCATATGTTTTATGCATTATTTGAAAAATATAATATATTTAATATTTAATTTTATTTACTAAAATAAAATATTTTTTAGTCTAATGTATGCATTGCTGCTGCTGCTGCTAAGTCGTTTTAGTCGTGTCCAACTCTGTGCGGCCCCATAGACGGCAGCCCACCAGGCTCCCCCGTCCCTGGGATTCTCCAGGCAAGAACACTGGAGTGGGTTGCCATTTCCTTCTCCAATGCATGAAAGTGAAAAGTGAAAGTGAAGTCACTCAGTCGTGTCTGACTCTTCACCACCCCATGGACTGCAGCCTACCAGGCTCCTCCGTCCATGGGATTTTCCAGGCAAGAGTACTGGAGTGGGGTGCCATTGCCTTCTCCAAATGTATGCATTAGACTACTGTTAATAATTTTAAATAATGAATAAGTTATGAATTTAAGCTTGCTATTTATGTCTGCAAAAACATAAAAGAAAAGCATACACTTTCTAAGTAAAGTAACAGGAATAAAGACAAACTTTTGTAGAAGTTTTCATTCCCTACTTCCATTTTGATTTATATTCCAGTGGTTTATGATCAAAGTTGAAGTATAACAACAACAGGTGTTTAGTGTTAATCACCTGATGCTATCTTACCATGTTAGTTTTTTTACCCTTCAAGTGCTAAATTTGTTTTTTTCGTGTGCTAAGCCTTTATTTTATTTTTTAATATAAATTTATTTATTTTAATTGGAGACTAATTACTTTACAATATTGTATTGGTTTTGCCATACATTGAAACTGTAGGTGAATCAGAAGAAGGGCAAACAGGAAAAGTCCTGGAATACAGCAAGTATAATAAGGAGAAGGACCCAAAGGGACATATCAACTCATAACAAGATATTCAACAAAGGATGCTAGATCATCACCATCACCATGACACTTCCAGACCTTGCATCACTCGTTAACAATTCAAAATGGAGATAACATTATCACAACATCACTTTATCTAAGAACCACCCCAAAATCTCTTGAGGGCTGAAACAGCAAATTTTGTCAACTTAGTCCACCTCTAAAACAGAAAAAAAAAAAAAAAAGAATTAACAAACAGTTCAAATGGTAATGGCTATTTGAAAAAGTATGACATGAACACACTAGATGTTCATCAATGTTGACTCCTATTGTTCTATAGGCATGGAGAACAGCTAAAAAACTTCTGGGCAATCAGAGGAACAGAAAAATACTTTACACCATACCTCTCAAATGGCAAGAACTAAAATGAGGTTTAAAAAAAAATTCAATACTGTTTTCTGCAAGTTTCTTAACTAAACAGAGGCCTGCATCACACTCACAAACTACACAGCAGCACATTCTCATACCAGAGTCTCTGGAGGATGGGCCTGTCAGGAGTCACATATTGAAACAATTTGTTCATGGGTGTTTAGTTATAGATTTCATATTTTTGCCCAGAAAAAGCTTAACAGTATTTCCATGTTACAGAATATGTTGGGTATAATTTACAGTCTGGCATATGCTATATCCTATTCATGATGAAAGAGAATTTGTCAGATGCTTCTAAAACATGTTATTTGCCAGATTATATTCCCTTTCTTATTTTATGAAACCCAATCACCTAAGACAGAAATCTGGAAGTCATTCTATCTTCTTGCCTCTCTCCCATCATCCATTTCACATAGATCATAAAGGCCTGCCTATTTTTCCCCTAAACATCTCTAAAATCCCTCCTCTTTTCTCCATTCTCACTGCTCAGAATTACATCAGTTTCTCCTTTGGATCATTTAAGAGCCTCCTAAACCTTCATCCCTCTTTTCTTCTCCCATGCTGTCCACCCGGCACATTTCTAACCCAGTAGAATATCTCTAGAGCTTGAATATAATTCTTACTCCCTTCAAGAATAAGAGCTCTGCCTGACTCAGTTTTCATTACCGCCTTCCTACCCTGTATGCACACGTCTATTGAAATGTATGCCATCCATTGAATGTGCCCTATTGTCTCACAGTTTGCTATCATTTTTTAATGCCCTTGCCTCTTTTATTCACCTTTACCTTTCAACTCTTGCTTATCCTTCAAAATTCTCTCCTCCAAAAAATCTCTCTTGTTCTCCTTTTTCCTGAATTCGCTTTCTTCCTCATGTTCTCCAAACCCCTATATGTCTCTACTATAGCATTTCAATCCTTTGCCCTGGGAACTATGTGAAGGCAGGGTCCCATGATCCAACAAATGCAGCACAGAATAGACAATAAGTGGTTGCAAAATTGAGCTGAATAAACCAAGTCAAATATTTATCAAGACTGTTCCTAAGTAGCATCTACTAAGTGAAACAAAGATAAACAGAAAAATAATAAAATGACTAAGACTGCAAGCAATTGAAAGTTTATCTTCACTAACACATTAAAAGTGAACTGCATTCCAATATAAAAAATTTTTTAATATAAAAAAGGAGGGAAAAGTAAAACTGAAAGTTTATCTTCAAATTATTTTAACAGCCATGAACTAAGTAATCTGAACTACACACAACACAAACTTATACAGTTTGTCTATACAATATAAATATAATAAATACGATCCCTTTAATGACAAGTTGTCTAACTTGCTGAAAGTTCTTCTGAAATACTGTTGTTCTCTAGTAACATATGACCCAAATCTTGAACTTAAATTTATATAGGGTAGTAACAGAGTTATTGAAAGCCTGAGCATTTTCTTCTCCTGTGAGAGCCTGGGGTAAAAGTAGCCAAAAAGACCTCAAATGCAAGTCCTGAAGTTTAAGCCCAGGTGCATTATTCCACAGGAAAGCTACGGTCTACTCCCTAGCTCAGGATAATCCCTTTATCCAAGGTTTCCTGAAGTCTTTAAAACTATCCATTAAATGCCTTAAGATCATTCCTTTAAAATACTGCCAAGAGGAATGCTTTCCAGACCTGATCCATGATAAATGTAAGTGGAAGAAGAGCAGATTTCTTTCTTTTTCATTAATTTTGTACTCAGGGTCTTGAATGTCTTTTTAGTACTTTTTCCTTATATACTGAATACACATAACAGACTTGGAAACATTACAAAGTTTTAAACTTTTAAATATCTTAACTATTTAGCCCCATTTCTTCTACTTCCCTTCTTCATGAAAATCCTTCGAGATTTTGGTTTCATTCTTTGTTTCAGGGGATGAAACTCATGAAAATAGCTCGCTTGTTTATATACACTATTGTACTAAAACACTCTGAAAGGTTCTTTGCAGCCTGAATAGCTCCAAAATATTCTTCAGTATAATATAATTCAGTTTGTAGAATTAGTTTTTATTGAGACATAATTTATAATAAAACATAAGCTTCAGGTGAGCAACATAGTGATTCATAATTTTTAAAGACTGTACTCCATTCATAATTTTAAAAAAATTGGCTATATTCCTTATGTTGAACAATATGTCCTTGCAGTTTATTTATTTTGTACATAGTAGTTTGACTCTCTCAGTCCTATACCCCTATCTTGCCCCTTCTCCTTCCCTTACCCTACGGCAACCACTACTTGTTCTCTATATCTGAGTCTGTTTTTGTTTTGTTATATTCACTAGTTTGCTTTATTTTTTAGATTCTACATATAGGTGATATCACACAGTATTTGTCTTTCTTTGATTTATTTCACTAAGCACAATACCCTTCAAGTCCATCCATGTTATTGAAAATGACAAAATTTCATTCTCTTTTGTGGCTGTATGCATGTATTCCCATCACATATACATACCACATCTTCTTTATCTATTCATCTGCGGATAGACACTGAGGCTGCTTCCATACCTTGGTTATTGTAAACAGCACTGTGATAAATATCAGGGTGTATGGATCCTTTCAAACCATGGTTTTCTCTAGATATATGCCAAGGAGTGGGATTGTTGGATCATATGGTATTTATCTTTACTTTTTTGAGGATCCTCCATATTGTTTTCCACAGTTGCTGAGCCAATTTATACTCCCATCAACAGTGCACAAGGATTCCTTTTCCTCCAATGCTCTCCAGCATTTATCATTTGTATTTCTTTTGGTGATAGCCATTCTGACAGGTGTGAGGTGACATCTCATTGTGGCTTGGATTTACATTTCCCTGATGATTAGCCATGTTGAGCATCTTTCCATGTGACTTTTGGCCATCTGCATTTACTCCAGAAAAATGTCCATTCAGATTTTCTGCCTGTTTTTGGATTTTTTTTTTTTTTTTTGCTTCTTTTCTATTTATTGAAGAAGAGCTGATTTGCAGTGCTTCAAGTATACAGTGTTTCAAGTGATTCAGTTATACATATGCATATCCTTTTTCATATTCTTTTCCATTATGGGTTATTAGAAGATACTGAAAGTTTCCTGTGCTATACAGCAGAACTTTGTTGTTTGTCTTATATACATTAATAAGAGGGTATATCTGTTAATCTCAAATTCCTCACTTATCCCTCTGCTCCTTTCCCTTTTGGTAGCCATAAGTTTATTTCCTACATCTGTGAGTTCTCTTTCTGTTTTGTAAATAAGTTTGTGTCATATTTTAGGTTCCACATATAAGTGATATCATATAATATTTGTCTTTCTCTGTCTGACTTCACTTAGTATGATAATTCCTAGGCTAATCCACGTTGCTGCAAATGGCATTACTTCATTCTTTTCATGACTGAGTACTATTCCACTGTGTATATATGCCACATCTTCTTTATCTATTTATCTGTCAATGGACATTTAGGTTGTTGTTTATATATTTGGGGTATTAACCTCATAATGGTCAAATCATTTGAAAATATTTCCTCCCATTCAATAGGTTGCTTTCTCATTTTAACAATGATTTCCTTTGCTGTGCAGAAGATTTTGTTTAATTAGGTCCCATGTGCTTATTTTTGCTTCTGTTTCTTTTGCCATAGGAGACAGATTTAAAAAATGCTACAATTTATGTCAAAGCATGTTCTAACTATGTTTTCTTCTGGTAGTTTTATGGTTTCTGGTCTTAAATTTAGATCTTTACTCCAGGTGAGTTCATTTTTATATATGGTGTGAGAAAATGTTACTTCATCCTTTGACATGTTGCTGTCCTGTTTTCCAGCATAATTTACTGAAAAATTTGTCTTTTATCCATTCTTCATTCTTGCTATTTCGTCGTAGATTAATTGACCACAACTCCATGGGTTTAATTCTGGGCTCTCTATTCTGTTTGGTGAATCTGTGTCTGGTTTTTTGCAGTATCAAGTGTTTTGATAACTGTAGCTTTGTAGCATAGTCTGAGATCAGGGAGTTGATACTTCCAGCTCTGTTCTTCTTCCTCAAGATTTTTTTGGTTTCTCTAAGTGTTTTGTGTTTCCATACAAATATTAAAACTATTTGTTCCAGTTCTGTGAAAAATTTCATTGGTATTTTAATAGGAATTGCATTGAATCTGTAAATTGCTTTGTGTAGTATGGTCATTTTAACAACATTAAACTTTCCAATTCATGAGCATGGCATTTCTTTCCATCTGTTTGTGTTGTCTTCAGTTTCTTTCATCAGCATCTTATTATTTTCCAAGTACAGGTTTTTCCCTTAGGTAGAATTATTTCTAGATATTTATTCTTTCTGATGTGATTATAAATGAAATTATTTCCTTAACTTCTTATAGTTTATTGTTAGTGTATAGAAATGCAGCAGATTTCTATAAATTATCTATTCTGCAACTTTACCAAATTCATTGGTGAGTTCTAATAGTTTTCTGGTGGCATTTTTAGGATTTTCTGTATATAGTACTATGTCATCTCTAAACAGTGACAATTTTATTTCTTTCTTTCCATTTTGGATTATTTTATTTCTTTTTTTTTTTTTCTTATTGCTGTGGCTAGGAGTTCCAATACTACAATGAATAAAAGGGTTGAGAATGGGCATCCGACTCTTGTTGTTGAACTTAGAGAAATTTTTTCAGTGTTTTACTGTTTAATATGATGCCAGCTGTAGGCTAATGACATAGGGCTTTTATTATCTTGATGTATGTTCCCTCTATACCTACCTTGTTTTCTTTTTAATCATAATGCATAGTGAATTTTGTCAAAAGCTTTTTTTGCATCTATTGAGATGATCACTTGGTTTTCACTCTACAACTTGTTAATGTGGTGTGTCATACTGATTGATTTGTGAATCTTGACCTAGCTTTGCACTGCTGGGACAAATTCTACTTGATCATGGTTATAATCCTTTCAATGTATTGTTGACTTGGTTTACTAATATTTTGTTGAGGATTATTTGCATCTATATCCATTAGTGATGTGTATGTGTGTGTGTACGTGCATGCTCAGTCATACCCAACTCTTTGGACTGTAGCCTGCCAGGCTCCTCTGTCCATGGGATTTGCTCCTCCAGGGAATCTTCCAAACCCAGGGATCAAACCTGTGTCCCCTGCATTTCCTACATTACAGGCAGATTCTTTACCTGTTGAGTCATTGGGGAAGCCCATGTCTGTCAGTGATATTGGCCTGGAATTTTCTTTTTTGTGCGATATCTTCATTGGATTTTGGTATCAGGGTAATTCTGAACTCAATGAATTTGGATGTGTTCCTTCCTCTGCAATTTTTTGGAATAGTTTAAAAAGGATGAGTGAGTGAGTGAATGAAGTCGCTCAGTCGTGTCTGACTCTTTGCAACCCCGTGGACTGTAGCCTACCAGGCTTCTCCATCCATGGGATTCCCCAGGCAAGAATACTGGAGTGGGTTACCATTTCCTTCTCCAGGGGAATCTTCCTGACCCAGGGATTGAACCTGGGTGTCCCACATTGGAGGCAGACACTTTAACCTCTGAGCCACCAGGGAAGCCCAGAGATTAAATAGTATGCCTAAAGACTTTTTCATTTATTCATTTAATAAGTTGATATTGGTTAAAGTTGCTTCCTTTGCTGATCATGAATTCTCTGAGAATGTAATGATTAATCCCCAAAAGCATGTCCATTCACACAAAAGTCTCATATATAATTAATTTCAAGTGCTTCAAGGACCCTCTGGAGTTTGACCCCACTGTGTCTAGAGCTGTTTATCAAAGTTTTAACATCAGTGTTCCACTTAATGGATTTTGGCACTTCTGCAGAAAAATCCACAACAATACAGAAAAATTAAAATATCGAATTTGAAATTATTGTTAACTGTTTCGTATCTGTGGAAATATTACAAAGCCTTTGGTGTCTCTGTCAGATAGTTTTGCATAATTGGATAGAAGTATAACCAGGAAAATAGAACAGTATTTTACTGAAAGGTATTTTTAAAGTGCCATTAGTTGATAAGCAGATGACTATTTCCTGTTCAAATGCTGGAATGTTGACTGTCTTAACTTGGAATAGATACAGATTCCTTATCTACTCTCTGGTTGCATTTGGCACTGGAAAACCATTACTTCATATTTTGTAAAAATATTTGGATGTGGTTCTAAATTATGATCAGGCATATGACCTCAATTTATTTTTTAGATGAATGAAGAAATTTATCAATCTGTGGCACATGCCTGTAGCAGAAGCTATAATATTAACCAAATATGCCCACCAATTATTCCCTTACATTTCCCATTTCCCCCACAATTAAGTAGAACCATGTGTCTCATTCTGGCCAATAAGATGAAAGTGATATTACGCATATTATTCCCAAGCTGAGGCAGTGAGAAGCTGTGTGTGCCTATCCAAGTTTTTTTTTCTTTTCCACTGTAGTGATTAGAAACTGAGGTAGCTAGAGGACAGTGGAAATTCTGTCAGATTTGATTCTTCTGGGCTATGTGAGGCAGAGCCCTGGCTGTCCCACGATGGTCAGGGTGAGAGTAAGAAATAAATCTTTATGATCTTCAGCCACCGGAATTTCAAGGAAACTTTTACACTACAACATAAGCCCTAACTTAGTCTAACGGTGGTATAATAGTAGCTACTGCAACATTTGCACTCAAGTCCTGTTCATTTTAGTAATCCTGATATCCTCAGCTTTTGTTGAATGTATCATGCCTTGTATGTGACCATTAGAAACCTTGGACATGCTCCTATCAGTTCTGCTGCTGCTGCTGCTAAGTCGCATCAGTCGTGTCCGATTTCGTGCAACCCCATAGACGGCAGCCCACCAGGCTCCCCCGTCCCTGGGATTCTCCAGGCAAGAACACTGGAGTGGGTTGCCATTTCCTTCTCCAATGCATGAAAGTGAAAAGTGAAAGTGAAGTCCCTCAATTGTGTCCGACTCCTAGCGACCCCGTGGACTGCAGCCTACCAGGCTCCTCCGTCCATGGGATTTTCCAGGCAAGAGTACGCAGATAAAATGTTTCCCCTTAGTTTATGGATAAAATCAAATGAATTTAAAGTGCTTATCATAGAGCTTGACACATGGAAAAGGCTCAACAAAAGTAGCCCTTTTATTGCTATGATTGTTATTCCCTTTTAGCTCCATCTTAAAGACTCAGAGTATACAATAGCATAGAATAGTCTCTGAGAAATTATACAGTAAATCAAATCAAACCCAATTAGAACAAAATTTTTTTTAATTCTGTTTGTCAGGAATTTTCTAATTATCTGGCTACATATAGGTATTGTTATGGGAAAACTATATATACTCATTTAATTAAAAGGGAAGACTTTATTTTTCTTATCATTACTGTTAATAACATTCAACAGAAAAATTTTCTACTAACAAAAATTTTTGTTGTACCAGTCGATTCACATGTAGAAGGGTAGCTGTTCAACACAGAAGCGGTCCTCTTAGAAGAGAATGCTTCCTAAGCTGACTGTATCTTGGAAAACCCCACTCTTCTTGAGATAAGTTAGTCATTTAGTGACAGTTTAGTTAACAAACTATCATATTCATGTCTGCTTCATCAAAGATCTGTTCCTTCCTTCACAGATTGAACCTTTTTGTATGTGTTGTCCCAGGCTGAACCCAGTCTGAACTTGCCAAAGGTACTCAGATTTGAATTTCTGATGAAATTCATCTAAGCAGACCACTGTTCCTCCCGGGTGAGAGTTGCTAGAATGCCTCACTGCTCAAGGCCTTTTGGAAGAAGATTTCATGATATGTGTCTCCAGCTTAGTTTTTAATTTTCTCTTGCAAATTTCCTAGAAAATCAGCAAAAAATTTTTTACTAAAAATAGTAATATATGTAAGTCTAGCATAGTAACAAGCCCAGAATAGACAATAAATGACGGTTTCTTTTCTCTTTTTTGACTTTTCTCCCTTCATGTATCACGTTAATGATCACTCCAAGGTAGTTTCAAATTCCTACAATCTTGTGATGCAACTTTCATGAGTGAGGAGCTACTTCTTATGGGTGAACAACAAAAGAGGTTTCTTGAGGTGGAATCTACTTCTGACAAAGATGCTGTGAAGATTGTTGACATGAAAATAAAGGATTTAGAATAGTGCATAAACTTAGCTGACAAAGCAGTAGTAGGATTTGAGAGGATTGACTCAATTTTTGAAAGAAGTTCTACTGTGGGTAAAATGCTATCAAACTACATTGTATGGTAAAGAGAAATCATTTATGAAAGGACGAGTCAATGGATGCAACCAACTTCATTCTTGTCTTATTTTTAAAAATCGCCACAGTCATCCAACCTTCCACAACTCCTACTCTGATCTGTGCAACCATCAACCATCTCTTCCCAAGGAGATGAGATCTGAAGAAAGAAAAAGAGTTAAACTCTACTTGTTCATTGTGTGACTTTGGGGAAACTACTGAGATTAAGTAAGCCTCAGTAATTTTATCTGAAAAATAATAGTACCAGTGTTACAAATTACTGTGAGAGTTAAATTATATCATGCTAAAAAATGTTAATAAAGTATAGTAAAAATACTACATAGTAAAAATGCTATATAGTAAAAAATGCTATATAATAAAAATTTTAAGTGTTTAGAAACAATAGTAATTATTTCAGTACTAATCACTATTTTAAATAACCACAAACTAACAAGTATTATCTTCTGGATAAACCACCAATATTTTTAGAAAGATTGTTGTCAACACTAAAAATAGATGAAAATAATAATATCTAGTTTTCCCTGGTGGCTCAGATGGTAAAGAATCTGCTTGCAAAGCAGGAGGCCTGGGTTCCATCCCTAGATCAGGAAGATCCCCTGGATGAGGCTACCCACTCCAATATTCTTGCCTGGATAATTCCATGAACAAAGGAGCCTGGTGGGCTACAGTCCATGGGGTTGCAAAGAGTTGGACACGACTGAGGACTAACATACACACAAAATAATATCTATTGTTTAGAAAGTGGTTGATAAATATGAAGTTGTCACTTCTGAATGTCAAAAATGGTCAAATATTAGCAATTTATGTGGTTCAACCTAAATATTTTCATCATTGTTTGGGTATCTTTTTTAAACACGAAAAACATTTTGTACTGGGGTACAGCCAATTAACAATGTTGTGATAGTTTCACATGAATAGCACATGAACTCAGCCTTACATGTATATGCTGTTATTCTCAATAGGAATACTAAGATTTATCGGTATTTGCATGAATCTCAGGAAAAGGCTAATTAATGCATACTAGCCTATCTCAAGGGCTTCCCTGGTGGTTCAGATGGTACAGAATCCACCTGCAATGTGGGACACTTGGGTTCGATCCCCAGGTTGGGAAGATCCCCTGGAGGAGGGCATGGCAACCCACTCCCGTATTCTTGCCTGGAGAATCCCATGGACAAGGAGCCTGGCAGACTGCAGTCCATGGGATCAAAAAGAGGCAAACATGACTGAGTGACTAAGCACACACACACACCCTATCACAAATATTTTCTGACCCAAAAAAAAAAAGTACTCTTTTCAAAAGAGGGCAGAGATATTCCTGTCCTAAATTTTCTTCAGACTTTAGAGACCAGCATTACAAATTATTTCACTTCAGTGTGACCAAAGTTATAAATCACTTGTGACAAGATAATGTTTAAAAAGAGCTTGCATTTTCTTTGTAAATATGGATTCCATTGGCAAAGTCACTTTCTTGAAAAGAAAATTAGAGACAACCTAAATTCAGAGAAATTGCCTTACAATTTTCCTGTGATCAAGTAACTAAAGGAAATTGCTGTCCCCTCGCTGTTCTGAGCCCAACAAGTTCACCTATTTTTGTGATTTCAAGTGTGAAACAGGAAGTTCCACATAAAACTCCTCAAGATAGAGATAGGAATGAGATTCTGAGAGATGTATATTTAATTATATAAACTTGTTCTATGATATACAATCAATGGCACATTTCCAGAAATGCAAAAGGCAAAGGCCTCCCAGGCACAAAGCCAAAAATCACTCACGTGTGTCAATTCAGTTGAATCCTTAGTAAGCTTCAACACATCATTAACTTAAAACTTAGGTAAAACTTTTCTATTATAACTGAGTGAAACATTTTGAGGTATATATAATCTTTTGATTAACTGGTAATCATTTGAGAGAAAGTATTGTGCCTGGAGAATCCCAGGGACGGGAAGCCTGGTGGGCTGCTGTTTATGGGGTCGCACAGAGTCGGACACAACTGAAGCGACTTAGCAGCATTGTGCTAAAGGACCTCAGGATTATGCTTTAATCACTCTTGGTACCAGTTTAAGAAATGCCACTTTCCCTTTACTCATCTCAACATGTATCCAGGGTAAACTTTCAAATCTATTGCTTTTTTTGGAGAGAGTAACTTTATAGCAATCAAATCCATATTTCATCATGCAGAATTTTCAGAGATGGGGATGTTAGTGTTGATGCTGAAATCTAGCATGGTTCACCCCATCATTCACAGAAGCACTACTCACAATAGCCAAGACATGGAAACAACCTAAATGCCCATCGCAGATGAATGGATAAGGGAATGTGGCATATATATGGTTGTGTATACATATATTCGTATATACATATATTCACGTATACATGGGCTTCCCTGGTAGCTCAGTGGTAAAGAATTCACATACCAATGCAGGAGACATGGGTTCGATGCCTGGGTCAGAAAGATTCACATGGAAAAAAAATGGCAACACACTCCAGTATTCTTGCCTGGAGAATCCCATGGACAGAAGAGCCTGGCAGGCTACAGTCCACAGGGTCACAAAAGGATTGGAACAATTTAATGACTAAACAACAGTTGCTGCTGCTAAGTCACTTCAGTCATGTCCGACTCTGCACAACCCCATAGATGGCAGTTCACCAGGTTCCCCCCTCCCTGGGATTCTCCAGGCAAGAACACTGGAGTGGGTTGCCATTTCCTTCTCCAATGCATGAAAGTGAAGTGAAAGTGAAGTCGCTCAGTCGTGTCCAACTCTTTGCGACCCCACAAATCACAGCACGCCAGGCCTCCCTGTCCATCACCAAATCCCAGAGTTCACTCAGACTCACATTCATCGAGTCGGTGATGCCATCCAGCCAGCTCATCCTCTGTCGTCCCCTTCTCCTCCTGCCCCCAATCCCTCCCAGCATCAGAGTCTTTTCCAATGAGTCAACTCTTCACATGAGGTGGCCAAAGTACTGGAGTTTCACATTTAGCATCATTCCTTCCAAAGAAATCCCAGGGCTGATCTCCTTCAGAATGGACTGGTTGGATCTCCTTGCAGTCCAAGGGACTCTCAAGAGTCTTCTCCAACACCACAGTTCAAAAGCATCAATTCTTTGGCGCTCAGCCTTCTTCACAGTCTGACAGTCTCACATCCACACATGACCACAGGAAAAACCATAGCCTTGACTAGACGGACCTTTGTTGGCAAAGTAATGTCTCTGCTTTTGAATATGCTATCTAGGATGATCATAACTTTCCTTCCAAGGAGTAAGCGTCTTTTAATTTCATGGCTGCAGTCCCATCTGTAGTGATTTTGGAGCCCAGAAAAATAAAGTCTGACACTGTTTCCACTGTTTCCCCATCTATTTCCCATGAAGTGATGGGGCCAGATACCGTAATCTTTGTTTTCTGAATGTTGAGCTTTAAGCCAAATTTTTCCCTCTCTACTTTCACTTTCACCAAGAGGCTTTTGAGTTCCTCTTCACTTTCTGCCATAAGGGTGGTGTCATCTGCATATCTGAGGTTATTGATATTCCTCCTGGCAATCTTGATTCCAGCTTGTGCTTCTTCCAGCCCAGTGTTTATCATGATGTACTCTGCATATAAGTTAAATAAACAGGGTGACAATATACAGCCTTGATGTACTCCTTTTCCTATTTGGAACCAGTCTGTTTTTCCATGTCCAGTTCTACCTGTTGCTTCCTGACCTGCATACAGATTTCTCAAGAGGCAGATCAGGTGGTCTGGTATTCCCATCTCTTTCAGAATTGTCCACAGTTTATTGTGATCCACACAGTCAAAGGCTTTGGCATAGTCAATAAAGCAGAAATAGATGCTTTTCGGGAACTCTCTTGCTTTTTCCATGATCCAGCGGATATTGGCAATTTGATCTCTGGTTCCTCTGCCTTTTCTAAAACCAGCTTGAACATCAGGAAGTTCACGGTTCACGTATTGCTGAAGCCTGGCTTGGAGAATTTTGAGCATTACTAGCGTGTGAGATGAGTGCAAATGTGCGGTAGTTTGAGCATTCTTTGGCATTGCCTTTCTTTGGGATTGGAATGAAAACTGACCTTTTCCAGTCCTGTGGCCACTGCTGAGTTTTCCAAATTTGCTGGCATATTGAGTGCAGCACTTTCACAGCATCATCTTTCAAGATTTGAAATAGCTCGACTGGAATTCCATCACCTCCACTAGCTTTGTTCATAGTGATGCTTTCTATGGCCCACTTGACTTCACATTCCAGGATGTCTGGCTCTAGGTGAGTGATCACACCATCGTGATTATCTGGGTCATGAAGATCTTTTTTGTACAGTTCTTCTGTGTATTCTTGCCATCTCTTCTTAATATCTTCTGCTTCTGTTAGGTCCATACCATTTCTGTCCTTTATCGAGCACATCTTTGCATGAAATGTTCCCTTGGTATCTCTAATTTTCTTGAAGAGATCTCTAGTCTTTTCCATTCTGTTGTTTTCCTCTATTTCTTTGCATTGATCACTGAAGAAGGCTTTCTTATCTCTTCTTGCTATTCTTTGGAACTCTGCATTCAGATGCTTATATCTTTCTTTTTCTCCTTTGCTTTTCACTTCTCTTCCTTTCACAGCTATTTGTAAGGCCTCCCCAGACAGCCATTTTGCTTTTTTGCATTTCTTTTCCACGGGGATGGTCTTGATCCTTATCTCCTGTACAATGTCATGAACCTAATTCCATAGTTCATCAGGCACTCTATCTATCAGATCTAGGCCCTTAAATCTATTTCTCACTTCCACTGTATAATCATAAGGGATTTGATTTAGGTCATACCTATATGGTCTAGTGGTTTTCCCTACTTTCTTCAATTTAAGTCTGAATTTGGCAATAAGGAGTTCATGATCTGAGCCACAGTCAGCTCCTGGTCTTGTTTTTGCTGACTGTATAGAGCTTCTCCATCTTTGGCTGCAAAGAATATAATCAATCTGATTTCGGTGTTGACCATCTGGTGATGTCCATGTATAGAGTCTTCTCTTGTGTTGGAAGAGGGTGTTTGCTATGACCAGTGCATTTTCTTGGCAAAACTCTATTAGTCTTTGCCCTGCTTCATTCCATATTCCAAGGCCAAATTTGCCTGTTACTCCAGGAGTTTCTTAACTTCCTACTTTTGCATTCCAGTCCCCTATAATGAAAAGGACATCTTTTTTGAGTGTTAGTTCTAAAAGGTCTTGTAGGTCTTCATAGAACTGTTCAACTTCAGTTTCTTCAGCATTACTGTTTGGGGCATAGACTTGGATTACTGTGATATTGAATGGTTTGCCTTGGAAATGAACAGAGATCATTCTGTCATTTTTGAGATTGCATCCAAGTACTGCATTTCGGATTCTTTTGTTGACCATGATGGCTACTCCATTTCTTCTGAGGGATTCCTGACCACAGTAGTAGATATAATGGTCATCTGAGTTAAATTCACCCATCCCAGTCCATTTGAGTTCGCTGATTCCTAGAATGTTGACATTCACTCTTGCCATCTCTTGTTTGACCACTTCCAATTTGCCTTGATTCATGGACCTGACATTCCAGGTTCCTATGCAATATTGCTCTTTACAGCATCGGACCTTGCTTCTATCACCAGTCACATCCACAGCTGGGTATTCTTTTTGCTTTGGCTCCATCCCTTCATTCTTTCTGGAGTTATTTCTCCACTGATCTCCAGTAGCATATTGGGCACCTACTGACCTGGGGAGTTCCTCTTTCAGTATCCTATCATATTGCCTTTTTGTATTGTTCATGGGGTTCTCAAGGCAAGAATACTGAAGTGGTTTGCCATTCCCTTCTCCAGTGGACCACATTCTGTCAGATCTCTCCACCATTACCCGCCCATCTTGGGTTGCCCCATAGGCATGGCTTAGTTTCATTGAGATAGACAAGGAAACTATAAGTAACATGAAAAGACAGCCTTCAGAATGGGAGAAAATAATAGCAAATGAAGCAACTGACAAAGAATTAATCTCAAAAATATACAAGCAGCTCCTGCAGCTCAACTCCAGGAAAATAAGCGACCCAATCAAAAGATGGGCCAAAGAACTAAATAGACATTTCCCCAAAGAAGACATACCAATGGCTAACAAACACATGAAAAGATGCTCAACATCACTCATTATCAGAGAAATGCAAATCAAAACCACAATGAGGTACCATCTCATGCCGGTCAGAATGGCTGCCATCGAAAAGTCTACAAACAAGAAATACTGGAGAGGGTGAAGAGAAAAGGGAACCCTCTTACACTGTTGGTGGGAATGCACACTAGGACAGCCACTAGGGAAAACGGTGTGGAGATTCCTTAAAAAGCTGGAAATAGAACTGCCATATGACCCAGTGATCCCACTGCTGGGCATACACACTGAGGAAATCAGAATAGAAAGAGACACGTGTCCTCCCTTGTCCATTGCAGCACTGTTGAAGTCCATCGGTAGACGAATGAATAAGAAAGCAGTGGTACATATACACGATGAAATATTACTAAGCCATTAAAAAGAAGCATTTGAATCAGTTCTAATGAGGTGGATGAAACTGGAGCCTATTATACAGAGTGAAGTAAATCAGAAAGAAAAACACCAATACAGTATATTAATGCATATATATGGAATTTAGAAAGATGGTAACGATGACCCTATATGTGAGACAGCAAAAGAGACACAGATGTAAAGAACAGACTTTTGGACTCTGTGGGAGAAGGCGAGAGTGGGATGATTTGAGAGAATAGCACTGAAACATGTATATTACCATATGTAAAATGGATGGCCAGTCCAGGTTCGATGCATGAGACAGGGTGCTTAGGACTGGTGCACTGGGATGACCCTGAGGGATGGGATGGGGAGGGAGGTGGGAGAAAAGTGTCCTCCCCCAAAGATGGTGGACACCCATGGCTAACTCATGTGAATGTATGGCAAAAACCACTACAATATTGTAAAGTAATTAGCTTCCAATTAAAATAAATAAATTAATTTACAAAAATAAAACAAATTCTGCTGCTGCTGCTGCTAAGTCACTTCAGTCGTGTCCGACTCTGTGTGACCCCATAGATGGCGGCCCACCAGGCTCCCCCGTCCCTGGGATTCTCCAGGCCAGAACACTGGAGAGGGTTGCCATTTCCTTCTCCAATGCATGAAAGGGAAAAGTGAAAGTGAAGTCGCTCAGTCGTGTCCGACTCTTTGCGACCCCATGGTCTGCAGCCTACCAGGCTCCTCCGTCCATTGGATTTTCCAGGCAAGAGTACTGGAGTGGGGTGCCATTGCCTTCTCCTAAACAAATTCTACTACTCTGTAAAACCAATGACAAAAAGGGCAAAACTGTCAAGATCAACTTATTTGGAACTCTGGAAATTAACTAAAGACTTGTAGCAGCATGGGTAGCACTTATTCAAGAAAAACAGCTGATTTTCAGTAAGAATAGTAAATTTTGTGGCATTTTAACTTACCCCACTCTCATTTTCCTTACCTCAGCTCAGTGGTAGACTTAAAAATAACAGTCTACATTCCTGTTCCCAGAGGGAAAAGAATAAGCCTCATTCACAAAGAATTACAATTATTTTTCACCTGTCTGATGGCTCCCTGGAGGGACAGTCCAAAACATTTGCCTTTACTTTTCCTAATTTGAAACTGACTCAGTGCTAAAGTTGCTTCCTGGGGGATGTTTGTCAAGAAACATTTATAGGCTGATATCTTGGCTGCTGCTGTCTGAGGCAATCAGCGAGATCTGGAACTATTATAGACCATTGTAAACTAGCCAAGGAGCTTGAAAATTAAGGCTGAGGAGTGAGATGTACAAGGGGACTTTGAAAAACTCCAATATACTGTTGGGAATATAGAAGACTGTACACATGATTAGACTGTGCAAATGCTCAAGAAAGACCTGGAGATTCTATGGAAGTAGGAAAATCAAACATTGAAACCCAGGACAAAAAAAGAATCTTGAAAGCAGCAAGAGAGTAGTGACTCATAACATACAAAGAATGCCTAATAAGATTAACATTTGATTTCTCATCAGAAAACAGAGAGACCAAATGGCAATGAGGTTACATATTTGAAATGCTAAAAGAAGAAGAAATGACAAATGATTTTATATCTGGCAAAACTATTCTTCAACAATGAAAGCTAAATTAAGACATTCCCCAATAAACAGAGTTTTGTCAAAAGAACACACTGGTCATAGCAAATACCCTCTTCCAATAACCCAAGAGAAGATTCTACACATGGACATCATTAGATGATGGTGGCTCAGACCATCCGCTCCTTATTGCAAAATTCAGACCTAAATTGAAGAAAGTAAGGAAAATCACTAGGCCATTCAGGTATGAACTAAATCAAATCTCTTATGAATTATATAGTGAAGGTGATGAATAGATTCAAGGGATCAGATCTGGTAGACAGAGTGCCTGAAGAACAATGGACAGAGGTTCATAACATTGTATAAAGGTGGTGACCAAAACCAGCCCAAAGAAAAAGAAATACAAGAAGGCAAAGTGGCTGTCTGAGGAGGTCTTATAAATAACTGAAAAAAGAAGAGAAGCAAAGGGCAAAGGAGAAAGAGAAAGATACACCCGTATGAATGCAGAGTTCTAGAGAATAGCAAGGAGAGATAAGAAAGCCTTCTTAAGTGAATGATGCAAATAAACAGAGGAAAACAATAGAATGGGAAAGACTAGAGATAATTTCAAGAAAATTGGAGATACCAAGGGAACATTTTAGGCAAGGATGGGCACAATAAAGGACAGAAACAGCAAGGACCTTACAGAAGCAGAAGAGATTAAGAAGAGGCGTCAAGAGAAGAATTATATGAAAAAGATCTTAATGACCCAGATAGCCACAATGCTATTGTCACTCACAAAGAGCCAGACATCCTGGAGTGTGAGGTCATCTGGATCTTAGGAAGCATTGCTACAAACAAAGCTAGTGGAGGTGACGGAATTCCAGCTGAGCTATTGAAAATCCTAAAAGATGATGCTGTTAAAAGTGCTCCACTCAATATGCCAGCAAAGTTGGAAAACTCAGTAGTGGCCATAGGGCTGGAAAAGGTCAGATTTCATTCCAATCTCAAAGGGCAATGCCAAAGAATATTCAAACTTCCAGACAATTGCACTCATTTCACATGCTAGCAAGGTCATGCTCAAAATCCTTCAACAGTACATGAACCAAGAATGTCCAGATGTACAAGCTGGATTTAGAAAAGATAGAGGAACCAGGGATCAAATTGCCAACATCCATTGGATCATTGAAAAAGCAAGAGAATTCCATGAAAAACATCTACTTCTTCTTCTTTGACTATGATAAAGCCTATGACTGTGTGGATCACAATAAACTATGGAAAATTCTTCAAGATATGGGAATAACAGACCACCTTACCTGTCTCCTGAGAGACCTGTATGCAGGTCAAGAAGCAACAGTTAGAAACTTACATGGAACAACTGACTGGTTCAAAATTGGGAAAGGAGTACAACAAAGCTATATATTGCCACCCTATTTATTTAACTTATATTCAGAGTACATCATGCAAAATGATGGTCTGGCTGAATCACAAGCTGGAATCAAGACTGCTGGGAGAAATATCAACAACCTCAGATATGCAAATGACACCACTCTAATGGTAGAAGGCAGAGGAACGAAAGAGCCTTTTGATGAGGGTGAAAGAGGAGAGTAAAAAAGCTGACCTGAAACTCAAATTCAAATAAATAAGATCATGGCATCCAGTCCCATCACTTCATGGCAAATAGATGGGGGAAAAGTGAAAACAGCAGTAGATTTTATTTTCTGAAGCCTGCCATGCTGCAGTCCATGGGGTCACAGAGTCAGACACGATTTAGTGACTGAACAGCAACAGAGAAACAAGAATTGTGAGAAATCATTGCTGGCATATCTGCCCTACAAGAGATTCCAAAAGCAGTCTTTCAGGCTGAAATGAAAGAACACTGGGCAGTAACTCAACCCCAGATGAAGAGAAATAAAGGACACTAGGAATGGTAATTACACAGGTAAAGATAAAAGACTGTATAAATGCATATTTTGTTTTTAACTCCTTTCTATCTGGTTTTAAAAAGAAATGCATAAAACAACAATTTTAAATTAAGATTGATTGTCATGCAGTGTATAAAGATGTAATGTGCAACAATTACAGCATAAAAGCCAAGGGACAAATTATACAGAAACAAAAATTTTTACTATTGAAATTAATTTGGTATTAAGTTGAACTTTATTGTTATAAATTTCATAAATGTTAACTGTAATCCCCAGAACAACCAGAAAGAAATTAACCAAAAAAAAAAAAAGTAAAAGAGATGAGAAATTAAAAAGGTACAATACAAAATATCCATATAACACAAAGTAAGGCAATAGTGGAGAAACCAAGGAACAAAACAGGTCAAACAAATTGAAAAAAAATCTAGTGTATGAGCATGGGAGTGAATGAAGAATCATAAAGAGAAAATGATTATTGGAAATGAAAGTCAAGGAATGATCATTTTGGGGATATTGGAGTATTTAACCCCACGGGAATTAAAGTAGCAGAAAAAAATAAGAGGTATTAAGGAGAAAGTAAAGGCCCAGGAGCAAAACTCTCCACTGGGAGACGAGGAGAAGTGAAGCCAACAGGGAGGGAGAGAAAATGTTCTAGTCCTTAAGGTTAAGGAGGACAGGCTCCAGAGTTATGGTTAGTGGCAGTAAAAAGAAGTTGCTAGCCTGTGAGATGAGAGAGAAAAGAAATAAGATGCTCAGAAAGCAACCAGAAAGCATAGTCTTCTGGGTTGGACAGGCTGGGTCTCAACTAAAGCTAGTAGGTAACAGAAATAGTCACACACACACACACACGATTTGTCTATTTTCTTCCTCTTCTAGCACTATTTCCATAATGTTTCCTTCTCAATATGCAACAATGTTAGGACTTGGGTTCTATAGGTAATAACCATTAAGTACCATATGAGAAGAAACACAAAAGCAATGAAATAGCATAGTGTTCTAAGTAGCAAAACTAAATTAAAAAGTAGCTCTGTTTTCAATCAAATAAAATAATCTCAGTTCAGTTCAGTTCAGTCACTCAGTCAGTGTCCAACTCTTTGCAGCCCCATGAATTGCAGCACGCCAGGCCTCCCTGTCCATCACCAACTCCCAGAGTTCACTCAAACTCACATCCATCGAGTCGGTGATGACTAGACGGACCTTTGTTGGCAAAGAAATGTCTCTTGCTTTAGGCATACCTATATTAAGACACCAGATGCTGTAGAAAGTGAAAGTGGAGAGTGAAAAAGTTGGCTTAAAGCTCAACATTCAGAAAACGAAGATCATGGCATCCAGTCCCATCACTTCATGGGAAATAGATGGGGAAACAGTGTCAGAATTTATTTTTTTGGGCTCCAAAATCACTGCAGATGGTGACTGCAGCCATGAAATTAAAAGATGCTACACTCCTTGGAAGGAAAGTTATGACCAACCTAGACAGCATATTCAAAAGCAGAGACATTACTTTGCCAACAAAGGTTCGTCTAGTCAAGGCTATGGTTTTTCCTGTGGTCATGTATCGATGTGAGAGTTGGACTGTGAAGAAGGCTGAGCGCCGAAGAATTGATGCTTTTGAACTGTGGTGTTGGAGAAGACTCTTGAGAGTCCCTTGGACTGCAAGGAGATCCAACCAGTGCATTCTGAAGGAGATCAGCCCTGGGATTTCTTTGGAAGGAATGATGCTAAAGCTGAAACTCCAGTACTTTGGCCACCTCATGTGAAGAGTTGACTCCTTGGAAAAGACTCTGATGCTGGGAGGGATTGGGGGCAGGAGGAGAAGGGGACGACAGAGGATCAGATGGCAGCTGGACGGCATCACTGACTTGATGGACGTGAGTCTGAGTGAACTCCGGGAGTTGGTGATGGACAGGGAGGCCTGGCGTGCTGCGATTCATGGGGTTGCAAAGAGTTGGACACGACTGAGCGACTGAACTGAACTGAACTGAGATATTCCATATTCAAAAAACAATCACATTACTTGTGGTTGAAAAAGGAAATCTGAACAGCAAAATAGTTTGATAGGCTGAGTAATCATGCAGAGAAAACTGCAGTTGAATAAGCAAAAGCATTCACCAAAGATGCTAATAATAATAAATTACTGTCACTTTCAAGAAGCTAATCTGTTGAAATGAGCTTACAAGACTAAATTTGCACAAGAGAAAATAGAGGGATATTTCAATGCAACGTCTCTGTTGCACTATTGGAGTGCATTTAAATGTTTTCTGCTTCAGTTCTTGTTTCTGGCAGCTTCTACACATAAATAACATGAAAACAGAATAGAGTTTTGTTTATTTTCCCAGTGAATTATTCAAATTACAAAACAATCTCCATATCTTAATGTGTTCTATTCACATTTTGAAACAACCACCTTCTGTTCATTCTCTCAATTTTATTACCCTAGTGCACAGTTAAAATCAGAAGCTAGGCAAATGACATTTAGCCAAACTAACCTTGGCTTAGTTTATTAACTTGCCTGTAACTCAATTTCCTCATAGAAAACATGCAGAAAATAATGCAGTTGTCCCTCCGTGTCAGCAAATTCCATACCCATAGATATGGAAAGTCCACTGACCATTTTTCATCAGGGACTTGAGCATATGTGGATTTTGGTATCTGCACATGTGTTGAAACCAATCTCCTCCCATACCAAGAGATAACTGTGTATCTCACAATATTGTGGTAAAACTTCTAATACTAATACATATACGATATTTTGCAAAGGGCTCAGACATGTAAGCGTCAAATGTTAGCTGATATTGCTTAATAGACAAATCTTTTTACTTATTTTCTATTTTTTATTTAAAACTGTTAATGCACTCCAGTACTCTTGCCTGGAAAATCCCATGGACGGAGGAGCCTGGTGGGCTGCAGTCCGTGGGGTCGCTAATAGTCGGACATGACCGAGTGACATCACTTTCACTTTTCACATTCATGCATTGGAGAAGGAAATGGCAACCCACTCCAGTGTTCTTGCCTGGAGAATCCCAGGGATGGGGGAGCCTGGTTGGTTGCTGTCTATGGGGTCACACAGAGTCGGACACGACTGAAGCGACTTAGCAGCAGCAATGCATATAGCTAAAAGCACATTTTTAAATACTCTTGCTGTATCTAGACTGCTGCTGCTACTGCTAAGTCACGTCAGTCATGTCCGACTCTGTGTGACCCCATAGACACCAGCCCAACAGGTTCCCCCGTCCCTGGGATTCTCCAGGCAAGAACACTGGAGTGGGTTGCCATTTCCTTCTCCAATGCATGAAAGTGAAAAGTGAAAGTCAAGTCGCTCAGTTGAGTCCAACTCCTAGCGACCCCATGGACTGCAGCGCACCAGGCTCCTCCGTCCATGGGATTTTTCCAGGCATGAGTACTGGAGTGGGGTGCCATTGCCTTCTCCGGTATCTAGACTAACTCCCTCAAAGCAACACTCTAGGCCAACGACAAAAGCTCAAGACATAATGAAGCTAACTTGTATAATTTTGTCTAATAGGGAATATCACCAATTTTGGCCCTGTGCAAAATATAATTGTAAAGGACACAATTTATTGGCTTGTATGACATTAAGCAGTTTTGTATTTACCCAGAAATATTATCCTAGTATTTCCTTCTTAAACTGTCTATCAATATTTATCTCAAATGCTATTTGAACTGGTCATAGCATCTTACTAGTTCACTCTTCAATTAATGAGTTGAGTAATACAATATATTTGACGTGCTTTCATTTTATTGTTGTATGAGAGACATCCTTTTTAAAAGTTACACTTTACCACAACTAATCCTAATTACTTAACTGTCTTCTCTTGTGGTTACTCAATATATATAAAAATTATTCTAGTGCTATTCCTTAATTTATTAGATTTAGATAACTGAGGACAGATTTTTTTATCTAAGGACTTCCTACTGTGATTGATGAGGATTCAATCTCTGTAGACCTGCAAGTTTTAATATATTCTTTTTTTTAATTATTTATTTTAATTGGAGGCTAATTACATTACAGTATTGTAGTGTTTTTTCCCATACATTGACATGAATCAGCCATGGGTGTACATGTGTCTCCCAACCTGAATCCTCCTCGCACCTCCCTCCCCATCTCATCCCTCAGGGGTGTCCCAGTGCACTGGCTTTGAGTGCCCTGTTTCATGCATCGAACTTGGACATATGGTAATAATATACATGTTTCAATGCTATTCTCTGAAATCATCACACCCTCGGCTTCTCCCACAGAGTCCAAAAGTCTGTTCTTTATATCTGTGTCTCTTTTGCTGTCTCGCATTGGAGAAGGCAATGGCACCCCACTCCAGTACTCTTGCCTGGAAAATCCCATGGACGGAGGAGCCTGGTAGGCTGCAGACCATGGGGTCGCTAAGAGTCGGACACGACTGAGTGACTTCACTTTCACTTTTCACTTTCATGCATTGGAGAAGGAAATGGCAACCCACTCCAGTGTTCTTGCCTGGAGAATCCCAGGGATGGGGGAGCCTCGCGGGCTGCCATCTGTGGCGTCACACAGAGTCGGACACGACTGAAATGACTTAGCAGCAGCAGCATATAAGGTCATCGTTACCATCTTTTTAAATTCCATACATATACACTGTATTGGTGTTTTTCTTTCTGACTTACTTAACTCTGTATAATATTCTTGATGTTATAATAGTTTATTTCCCTTCTAACTTACTGTTATAACATATAAGTAATAAAATAATTTTATTGTTCAGTTTAAAACAGTGTTATTTAATCATTCTAGAAGATGAGGCTATTAATAACATGTCTTATCATTCAAATCTATATTTCTTTCTATCTGTCTTAATATTTTCTGAGTATCTTTAATAAACAGCAGTTTGAATAGGATGAATATAAGTTAATTGTGTGTGTGTGTGTGATTTAATGCCTTTAATTATTGGAGGATAAATTCTCAGCTATGGTCTCTTTATATATTTTCTGCTGCCCCAACATCTTCGTTGGACTTCAATACTAAAGACAGTTTGATATTGTTTCACATCCCATGAATGTTCTGTCTTTTTTTTAATGTATTTTCTCTTTGTGTTTTCATTTCAATAATTTCTGTTGACCTGTCAAGTTCAATTTTTTCTGCTTCTATACTGAATTTAATAAATATGTCACTAGAATTTTTCCTTTCGAATTTTCTGTGTTTTGAAATTTCTATTACTCCTATAGAGTTTTTATAGTTTCCATTTCTCTGCTGAAATTCTCCATCTGTTTATGAATTTGTTTATCCTTTTCCACTAGATATTTAACATATAATCCAGTTATTTTAAATTCCATAAGAGTTCATAAATCTGGGTAATTTCTGTGTCTATTTCTGTTGTTTACTTCTTGAGAATTTATTGAGTTCTTTTTTCTCATGTTTTTGAGTGTGTCAACTGTTTTTTTAAATTG
Organism: Bos indicus; assembly: GCF_029378745.1. Lineage (NCBI taxonomy): Eukaryota > Metazoa > Chordata > Mammalia > Artiodactyla > Bovidae > Bos > Bos indicus. Next base: position 20,694,536 of record NC_091768.1, on the reverse strand, counting down.
AATACAGTTTTTAGTTCATTGTGTTAAGAAAAGTAGAGACCAAGTTAAGTGATATTTATGCACAGACATGTCTCTTTTTCTATGTTCCTCTGTAGGCAATCTACTGCCTATACTCTTAAAATATGAGCTTATTGATACCTACTATCATATTTACAAGTAAAATTTAATTTGCAGAATCACTTGTTGCATACTTAGAACTACTTTATTTCTCTAGAAACATCACTCACGCTGCTATTGCTATCTTTTTTTTGACATGTGTTGAATTGCTGCTGCTGCTGCTGCTAAGTCGCTTCAGTCGTGTCCGACTCTGTGCAACCCCGTAGACGGCAGCCCACCAGGCTCCCCCGTCCCTGGGATTCTCCAAGCAAGAACACTGGAGTGGGTCCATTAAATATTTCCTTTGCTTGTTACTCTATAAATTTAAATCAATTTTTATTTCCAAGAGAAAATAAGTCATCAATAAGATGCTTTTAATCAACATTTCCAGACACTACACGGAAGTGCTCATCAAGTAGTTTCACTCCAGTTTAACCTCATCTTGTATGTAAGTGAACAGTTCTGAGAAGATTAAATGAAGTCAATTTGGCAATGTTCTTCTCTGCCAATAAGTCATGAAAAATAGTCCAACATTTCTTTTCAAAATACTCTACTGTCTATTCTTGGAACAAATATAAATCATTTACAGAAGATTTAAGGTATCTATGTTAAAGAGGAAAAAACTCAAAAATAGAGATTTTGAACCATTTGGAAATTGATTAGGACATGGAACAATTTGCTTTAGCTTTGTAGTCATTGATACCCCCAGAATTATGTAAATAGAAACTATAAAAATATCTCAGACTCATGTGATTTTCATTCCACAGCACTAAAAAGTTAGAAAATAAAAACTAAATTGAATCAGCTTTCTAGAAAAATTATCTGCATAAATGTAAACTAAACAAAACAATATATTTTCCAGACAAAATATAGGCCACTCAGCTGATTTTCAGATAAACAACAAATAATGTTTTAGTACACACATGCCCCCAAATTACAAGCACCACACATTTTGCATGAAAAAATGATTGGGAATGAGACCATATAGATATATAGATAGATGGAAGAAGAATTATAGTAAGACAGATTTGAGTTCTGTCTTTACCTAACAATAAACACTTAAGTGCATCCTTCAACTTCTCTGAAGTTCAATTTCCACAACTGTAAAGTAAGAATAATAATATGTTGCAAATATTTTTGTGAGAATTTAAGGAAGATTTGGACATCAATCCTATAATGAATATTATAACTGAACTCATGTGAGAGAAAATATGGAGAAATTTTTATTGATGCTTATTTCTTCCTACTTTATTCTCTTTATATTGAGACTATGTCATACTCAAGGATGCTCAATGAATGAAACTAGACAAAGCCACATATTATAGAACTTTCAACTGACCTGGACTTTCTATTGACCTATATGTTAAATGAAATGTCATGCCTTGTATTATGCCTGATACATAATTAATGCTCAATAATAAACAATAATATTATATATTTAACTTAAGATGCATGTGTTTATGAGAGACAGATTGAGTTAACCTTCAAATCCTTCTCACTAAAATAATGATGCAAACTGTAAGGCAAGGGGATGCAAAATGTTACAGCCATTCTGAAAACCAGTTAGGAAGAATCTCATAAACTTAGACATTTACTGAAACAATGGCAACAATAAACTCTCTAATACACAAGTAAATGGATGGGAAAAGATATACCATGAAAAAGTTCACCAAATAAAAACTGTTGTGATTACATTAGTATCAGAAAAAGTAGATTTTAGATCAAGGAATAATTCAGAAACAAAGATGAATTTTCTAGTAATAAAGAGACTGATTTAACAAGAAGGTATAAAAGATCTGAATGTGGCTGTAACTAATAAAAAAGTCTCAAAGTACATGGAGGAAGAACTGACAGAACTGAGAGGAGAAACAGAAAAATTGGATATAATTGGGGAAAAAAAATAAACAACATTTATGTTTCTAGGAACATGAAGGCAAAGAAATTGGCAGGAATAAAAGTCTTGTATGATATTATCAATCATCTTCATATGACTGAAATTTATATAACACTCCCCCCAAAAAATAGCAGACTGCACATTTTATATAAAGCATATATTTTCCAGGATGAAATATATGTCATAAAGCAAATCTCAGTAACATTGAAGGGATTAAAACTATGCAAAGAACATTCTTTGACAATCAGGTAATTAGATTAGAAATCAGCAACAGAAAACCATCTGGAAAAATCTTTAAATACTTGAAAATTAAATAAAAAATTATAAATACCCGGTGAATCAAAAAATAAAGAGCAAATCAGAAAATATCTTGAACTGAATGATTATGAAAATTAAACTTTTCAAATTTTGTTGACTGAATATAAAGCTGTCTTTACACAGAATTTATAACATTGAATGCTTATTCAGGAAAAGTAGAAAGGTCTAAATCAAAGATTGATAAACTTAGAAAATTTAAAGTACATGAGATCCAAAGTAAGTAATAATAGAAAGAAAAGAGCAACTATCAATAAAATTTTTAAAAAATGAAAATCAAAATTTAGTATCTATTATTGAAAGTGATCAATAAAATTGATTTATCTATATCTAAACTTAGAGATAGAAATAGAGATGGTAGTAGAAATATAGGAGAGAGAGCATAAAAATCACCAATATCAGACATGAAAACAGAAACTTTCTAAGAGAAAATTTGATTATAGAAATCCATAGACTTCATAAACATTATACTAAAAACTAAAAGAAAGTGATATTGATGAACATAGAAACATGCCTAGCAAAACATCACCAAATTAAATTAGTAATATATAGGAAATAATACATCATTGCAAACTATAGTTACTTGGCAAATAAAGGAAATAACAATGTGTATTATAAGGACAACATTGTACAAAAAGATCTTCACAACCCAGATAATCACGATGGTGTGATCACTCACCTAGAGCCAGACATCCTGGAATGTGAAGTCAAGTGGGCCTTAGAAAGCATCACTACCAACAAAGCTAGTGGAGGTGATGGAATTCCAGTTGAGCTATCTCAAATCTTGAAAGATGATGCTGTGAAAGTGCTACCATCAATATGCCAGCAAATTTGGAAAACTCATCAGTGGCCAGAGGACTGGAAAAGGTGAGTTTTCATTCCAATCACAAAGAAAAGCAATGCCAAAGAATGCTCAAACTACTGCACTATTGTACTCATCTCACATGCTAGTAATGTAATGCTCAAAATTCTCCAAGCCAGGCTTCAGCAATACATGAACCGTGAACTTCCAGATGTTCAAGCTGGTTTTAGAAAAGGCAGAGGAACCAGAGATCAAATTGCCAGCATCTGCTGGATCATCGAAAAAGCAAGAGAATTCCCGAAAAACATCTATTTCTGCTTTATTGACTACGCCAAAGCCTTTGACTGTGTGGATCACAATAAGCTGTGGAAAATTCTGAAAGAGATGGGAATACCAGACCACCTGACCTGCCTCTTGAGAAACCTATCTTCAGGTCAGGAAGCAACAGTTAGAACCAGACAAGGAACAACAGACTGGTTTCAAATAGGAAAAGGAGTACGTCAAGGCTGTATCTGCATATTTAACTTATATGCAGAGTACATCATGAGAAACGCTGGGCTGGAAGAAACACAAGCTGAAGTCAAGATTGCCGGGAGAAATATTAATAACCTCAGATGTGCAGATGACACCACTCTTATGGCAGAAAGTGAAGAGGAACTAAAAAGCCTCTTGATGAAAGTGAAAGAGGAGAGTGAAAAAGTTGGCTTAAAGCTCAACATTCAGAAAACTAAGATCATGGCATCTAGTCCCATCACTTCATGGCAATTAGATGGGGAAACAGTGGAAAAAGTGTCAGATTTTATTTTGGGGGGCTCCAAAATCACTGCAGATGGTGACTGCAGTCATGAAATTAAAAGACGCTTACTCCTTGGAAGGAAAGTTATGACCAACCTAGATAGCATATTCAAAAGCAGAGACATTACTTTGCCAACAAAGGTCTGTCTAGTCAAGGCTATGGTTTTTCCAGTAGTCATGTGTGGATGTGAGAGTTGGACTGTGAAGAAAGCTGAGTGCCGAAGAATTGATGCTTTTGAACTGTGGTGCTGGAGAAGACTCTTGTGAGTCCCTTGGACTCCAAGGAGATCCAACCAGTTCATTCTAAAAGAGACCAGTCCTAGGTGTTCATTGGAAGGACTGATGCTGAGGCTGAAACTCCAATACTTTGGCCACCTCATGCAAAGAGTTGACTCATTGGAAAAGACCCTGATGCTGGGAGGGATTGGGACCAGGAGGAGAAGGGGACGACAGAGGATGAGATGGCTGGATGGCATCACTGACTTGATGGATGTGAGTCTGAGTGAACTCCGGGAGTTGGTGATGGACAGGGAGACCTGGCGTGCTGCGATTCAATCGACTGAGTGACTGAACTGAACTGAGTGTATAAAAATAGAGGTAGGGAAGAAAGAGTTTAGAAGGTGATTTGTAAATTGTCCGTTGGAATAGTAATCTGAAGATAGCCACAACAGTGTAATTACTTTATAATCTACTCATTCATCCTTCATTTCTAATGTAGGAGACCTGGGTTCGATCCCTGGGTCAGGAAGATCCTCTGGAGGAGGAAATGGCAACCCACTCCAGTACTCTTGCCTGGAAAATCCCCTGGATGGAGGAGAGTGGTAGGCTACAGTCCATGGGGTCACAAAGAGTAGGACATGACTGAGAGACTTCATTCATCCTTCATTTCTGTTCTCTGCTTCTGCACTTTTCCTCCTTCAGTTTCTTTTCTAGTTCACTGTCTTTAAATCTGGAATTCACATTTCTTTTTTTGCATTAAATCTGAATATATTGATTACAAGGTAAAAGGACATTTATTTACTTAGCTTGCTCCAAGTAGTGGCGGTCATAGTTTAAAAATGTACTAAAAGAAACGAATCACCAGTCCAGGTTCGATGCAGGATACAGGAAGCTTGGGGCTGGTGCACGGGGATGACACAGAGGGATGGTATGGGGAGGGAGGTGGAAGGGGGGTTCATGATGGGGAACACGTGTACACCCGTGGCAGATGCATGTTGATGTATGGAAAAACAAATACAATATTGTAAAGTAAAAAAAAATAATAATAATAATAATAAAATTAAAAAAAGATATTGGTAAATTTGGCGCTTGTGAATATTTGATGCATATTCTTTGCAACTTCAGAGATCTGTGACTTTGTATTGTAAACTTAGAACTACTCAAATTGAATTATGTTAAGCTCATTTGTTGGAAGTTGGAAAAGACTATTTGTTTAAAATAATAATACCATCAGTAGATACCTACATTACTTTAATGGCAAAGAACTTTGGCTTTTCCCATTGAGTTAAATTTAATTCAAGGGATTTATGGGACAGTTGATCAGATGTGATAGGAACCAGCCATAACTTTACCTCTATAAAAGTCCAGCTTTGTGTCATTTTATAAGGTTTTCCTCATTTTCCCCTACAAAAATCCTAATAAAAGTATGCATAGGACTCTGTGGGAGAGGAAGAGGGTGGGATGATTTGGGAGAATGGCATTGAAATACGTATAATATATATGAAACGATTCGCCAGTCCAGGTTCGATACACAATACTGGATGCTTGGGGCTGGTGCACTGGGATGAACCAGAGGGATGGTATGGGGAGGGGGGAGGGAGGAGGGTTCAGGATGGGGAACACATGTATACCTGTGGCGGATTCATTTCGATATTTGGCAAAACCAATACAATATTGTAAAGTTAAAAAATAAAATAAATTTTTTTAAAAAAGCATGCATAATAGAAACTACTTTGAAAAAGAATTATCTCCTCAATTTCCAATACTTTGGCCACCTGATACGAAGAGCCGATTCATTGGAAAAGACCCTGATGCTGGGGAATATTGAAGGCAAAATAAGAAGAGGGTAACAGAGGATGAGATGGCTGGATGGCATCACCGACTCGATGGACATGAGTTTGGGTGAACTCCAGGAATTGGTGATGGACAGGGAGGCCTGGTGTGCTGCGATCACGGGGTCACAGTCAGATACGACTGAGCGACTGAACTGAACTGAACTAAGGGCAGAAGTAAAACTACTGATTTGCATAAGATGTGATTATGTGTATAAAAAAATGTATAGAATATACAACAAAAAGCTGCTAGTACTAATGTGAATTTATCAAGAAAACAGAATACAAGTTCAATGCTCATGACAATAATTATTTTTCTATACACTAGAAATAAACAATTGGAAAGTAAAATAAAAACAGGTATTTTACAATAGTATCAAAAATACCTAAAATACTTAGACATAAACTTGATAAAAATTGTGCAAATTTCCACACAAACTGAAAACATTGTTGAAGGCTATTATAGAAGAATTAAATAAATGAAGCCATAGGCTAGGATTATGAATTGAAAAAGTTGATATTATTAAGTTGTCAATTTCACCTAATTTCATCTATAGATTGCAATCTCAAACAAAATCCCAGCAAGTATTGTATAAATTCACAAGCTGAATTTAATATTCATATGCAAGTACAAAACACCTAAATACCTGAAACAACTTTGAAATATAACAAAATTGAAAGATTTATAATTACTCGATAAACCTATAGAAGACAAGACAGTGTGGTATTAGCATATAGATAGATATATAGGTCAATGAGATAGAATTCAAAGTAAAAATAAACAGACATACACATATATGATCAGCTTATTTTCAACAAAGGAATTAAGTTAATTTAAAGGAAGAGGATAATCTTTGCAATAAATGGTGCTGGAAAAAGTATAATCTGTCCAAATGAAAAAAGTGAATGGCAACACTTACTTCTCACCTTGCACAAAATCTCACATGGACTCAGTCATATTCCTAATCCTAAAGCTAAAACTATAACCAGAGGAGAAAATAATCTTTGCGAAAAAAAAAAAAAAATCTTTGCAATATTTGGGGAGACCGACTTCTTAAACAAGACACCAAAAATTCTAACAATAAAATAACAAAACTCATAAGGACTTTTTGAAAATTAAAATTGTCTGTTCTTCGAAATAAAAGAGCAAACCCTAAACCTGGAGAACATATTTGGTATCCAGAGTATAAGAAGTTTAAAACTTATGAATAAGACAAAAAAATAAAGAAAGAACACATTTCAACAGCTATTTCATAAACAAAAGGATATGAATGCTAAATATGTATGTGAAAAGATTCTCAATATTATTTATCATCAGGGAAATAGAAATTAAAATCATAATGAAATACCATTACACACTTATCAAAAAAGCTAAAATTAAAATGACTAACAAGTGTTGATAAGAATGTGGGAAAATAAGAATTTTCATGCGTTGCTAGTGTAATATAAAATGGTATTACCACTTTGGAAAACCACTGCTGGGAGTTTCCGTAAACTACCTCATGATAGTCCTTCCTTGGCATCCTTTTTATGACCAAGCAGTCTGCAGGGATTTTGAACTGACTCCAGCCCCTGCCCCAAGCTCAGGCCCTAGATAACAGCTCAGAGAAACACAAGTTCCCAATATGACTCAACCAGTGGTTGCACTAACCAGTCTCCCCCCACCTCTCAGGGACTTTCCCTTGTGCACTTTTAAATAAGACCCTCAAAAAGCTAAGCAAAACCCAGGTCTTCATAGTTGGAATTGATCTATCTACTCTTAGCCCAGGATCCCCAGAGCACTCCATCCAGGTACCCTAATATAGGCATGTGCCCCAGGACCTGCCTAGTTCTCTGCCTACACCCTGCTTCGACCTCCCCATGTGACCAAGAGTTGTGCCCTGTTCTTGCTCCAGGTGAGTAATAAAGCTCTGTATTTCAATTTCCTTGTGGTTTCTTGTTGAATCAGCTTATACCTGCTGCCTGGGACTCTCCCTAACAAATGTTAATCTAACAAAGTCACAACAATCTTGTATAAGATTATTTTATGATGTGAAGTATTATGATACATCTCTCGGCTATAGCCTTTTTTTCTTTTTGAAGTTCAGTATTTTTTTAATTTATTTATTTTAATTGGAGGCTAATTACTTTACAATATTGTATTGGTTTTGCCATACACCAACAAGAATCTGCCATGGGTGTTCACGTGTTCCCAATCCTGAACCCCTCTCCCACCTCCCTCCCCATACCATCCCTCTGGGTCATCCCAGTGCACCAGCCCCAAGCTTCCTGTATCCTGCATCGAACCTGGACTGGCGATTCATTTCTTATATGATAGCCTTCTTAGGAATTACTCAAAAGAAATGAAGACAAACGTCCACACAAAGACTTGTACTCAAATGTCCAAGGCAACGTTATGCATCAAATAATGACCCTCAGAAGGCTTCCTTCATGGCACATCAGTAAAGAATCTGCCTGTAGCCCCCAGCTCGGAACTTCCCAAATGTCCATCAAGACATGAATGAATTGCACGTTTGCAGTAGACAAAATACAGGGCTAATTGTGCACACAGCCTTGACGTGTCCTAAATATAGCCTCATCAAGAAACAGCAGAGAAGGCAATGGCACCCCACTCCAGTACTCTTGCCTGGAAAATCCCATGGATGGAGGAGCCTGGTGGGCTGCCATCTATGGGGTCGCACAGAGTCGGACACAACTGAAGCGACTTAGCAGCAGCAGCAGCAAAAAACAGCAAATTTATTGACTGAAACTGAGGGAACAAAAGTTTCACCACTTGCTAATAAAGATTGGGAGATATATAAAGGCACTTATCAGGCCGAACACAACTAATAGTCTGAGGCTCATTGTAGTTGTTTAGTCACTAAGTCATGTCTAATTCTTTTACGACCCCCTGGACTATAGCCCTCCTAGTCGCCTCTGTCCCTGGGATTTCCCAGGCAAGAAAACAGGAGTGGATTGCCATTTCTTTCTCCAGGGGATGAAGCTTCCCAACCCAGGGATCAAACCTTCATCTCCTGCATTGCAGGCAGATTCTCATGAGGGAAGCCCTCTGAGGCTCATTATTTGATCTCAAATGTAAGTTTCCATGGGAATTTCTAATGTGTAGACCAAATTACAGCTATAACCAATAAAGAAAAAATGCCATGAATTATGACCAATAATAGTTTATGTGAAGGCAATGGTGCTGATGGCAAGAAAAATCCATGGATGTCCAGAAAGAGTAAAAGAAAGTGACCCAATCTAGTATACATCTCTATGAAGATTTGACCATCATGAACCTGATCATGAAAATTCACACCTTTTTCTATTAATTCTCAAGAGTTTCTATTTAGCATAAGTGTCCATAAATATGCCATGATATCACAAAAAGTCAAAAAAAATGTGCTTTGAGTCTCATTAAGGTATCATGTACAGAAAAAAAAAAAAGTTTACTCATTTGAACTCTAAATATGATTAATTCTTTCCTCAGGAAATACTCACATACGTTTCACCTATTCAGGTCAACTTTTTTTTTTTTTTGGCTGCAACCTGTAGCGTATGGAATCTTAATTCTCCAAGCAGGGAATGAACCTGTGCTCCTTGCACTGGGAGCTGGGAGTCTTAACCGGTGGTCCTCAAGGGAAGTCCATATTTTCACATATTCAGAACAGTTACTATATAGCATACATTTTCCAAAACTACTTATTTTACAAATTGATTTTCACAACAAGGAGAGTAATTGCTGGGGAATTTCCATGTCCCCAGAAATGATACATAAAAGAAGAGAATCCAAGTCAATTGGATTATTTTTGCTTCTCTGAATTATAGTCAGATTTAGTTTCAGTGTGGGTTCGGTCCTGGTGGCTCAGATGGTAAAGAATCTGCCTGCAATGCAGGAAGCACAGGAGACGCAGGTTTGATCCCTGGGACAGGAAGATCCCCTGGAGGAGGGCATGGCAATCTGTTCCAATATTCCTGCCTGGAAAATCTCATAGACAAAGGAGCCGCTCAGGCTAGTTCATGGAATCTCAAAAGAGTCAGGCACAACTAAGGGACTGAGCACTCATGCACACAGTCTCTGTCTAGTTCCCAGAGTCAGGATAAACTGGTTCATCTAACGTCAACCTACTAAAAAATTTCGCCACTAAAATAAATTTGGCAGGCATAACCCAATGTGATGAAGACAGGAAAGGCTGATTCAGAAGTAGGTGGTAGGAACGATGAGCACAGTCAGGCAACACTGGCAGTCCCTTTGCCCTTTTTTAGTCATAATGATGAATGAAGGAGGGAACTAAAAATAACTGCACCACAGATGGCAAGAGGCCTAGCAACAGCACCTGATTATCTGCAACGCTTTTTATGGATGCTAACCTGTATATGGCAGAAAGAGAAAACCGATGAAACTTAAAAAACGAGACAGCGTTCAGGAAAATCTAGAGTAGCATAATAAGCAGGGATGACTTGCCCCTAGCTACTGGCTAAGATTTTAAATTCCAGGAGCTTAGGAAACCCAGCCAAAGGATGTAGTCTTTCTTCAGTGTCTGTGACAGGATCGTGCAGCTGCTCCAAACATAGCACACACCACATGACCAACGTGTAGAATCCCATCTTGGCAACATACCATAGTGTGAAATGTTACAACTTTGACACAGCAGCCAAGAAAAATATCAAATGAAATGAAATGTATAAAAACAAGCTCATGCAAGCCTGAGAACAGATTCTGAAAAAATTAAACTCTCAGTCCATAACCTACTTAGGCCAAGAAAGAGTCAAACCATTTGAGGCTGCTTTTGTTGTGACCACAGTTTCAATGACAGTCCTACTCACTAAGTTATCTGCTGTTGTATCCTCTGTTCTGCACTTTTCTGCTCTTATTTGGCCAGAGATATAGATACTATATTGTCAGGATGACCTTGTGCTTTAGGAGGAGTAAAAGAAAAATATTAATGGCATTTTTTTCTTTATGATTAAAAAAATCTTGTATATTCAAAGAACAATGGAAATAAATGCCACTATTACCTGAGGGACTGTTACTAGTTATCTAAGTGCGGGATGTTATGAGCACAGTTGTACATCGGTGTGCAGTTGGACATGTCAATACCCAGCCAAAGTGCAAGTGGGGACTGAAATCTGCCCACAGGATGAAGAGATTCCTTCTTCTGATTTGCAGGTCCAGCTGCTGCTGCTGCTGCTAAGTCGCTTCAGTCATGTCCGACTCTGTGTGACCCCAGAGATGGCAGCCCACCAAGCTCCCCCGTCCCTGGGATTCTCCAGGCAAGAACACTGGAGTGGGTTGCCACTTCCTTCTCCAATGCGTGAAGGTGAAAGGTGAATATGAAGTCGTTCAGTCGTGTCTGACTTCTAGCAGGTCCAGAGGGGGTGCCTATTTGCAATTTGTCTGTTGAAGGGGATTCTGGTGGTAGCATGGCTGGAAGAAGGACCTCAGTCCTTGTCTTCTTTGAAGAAAGAATTCAACAAAGAGACTAAGATTGTGAGTACCATTGACATATATACAATGGACAGCTAGTGGGAAGCTGCTCTATACCACAGGGAGGCAGCCGAGCATTCTATGACAACCTAGAGGGGTGGGATCAGGGTCGGGGGGAAGGGAGACTAAAGAGGGAGGGAATATATGTATGCATGCATGCTAAGTTGCTTCAGTTGTGTCTGACTCTAAAATTCTATGGACTGTAGCCCACCAGGCTCCTCTGTCTATGGGACAAGAATACTGAAGTGAGTTGCCATCGTCCTCCAGGGGATCTTCCCAACCCAGGTGTCAAACCCTAGTCTCCTACATCTCCTGCATTTGCAGATGGGTTCTTCACCACTAGTGCTGCCTGGGAAGCCCAGATATATGTATACTTATGACTGATTTGCATTGTTGTATGGCAGAAACCAACACAGCACTTAAAGCAATTATCCTCCAATTAAAAGTTTTTTAAAAGATTGTGAAATAGAGACAGTGTTCATTAGAAGCAAAGTACACATGGGAGAGCACACAAGCAACCTCGGAGTGAGTAGTGCACAATAGAGGAGCGTCAGCTGTTTTTATGGGGGCAGGTTTCCATTTTCCAGACTGTCTCAGGCCAGTCATCTGAGGACCTCTTCTCTGCATGCATTGGCCTGGGAAATTCCCTTGACCACAGAATGAGAAAGTTATGGTCACTTTGTCTTTCACCTAATAAGGGCCTGGTGCTCCTGCCAGCATCTCAGTGTGTCAGTGGGAGACTAGCTGCAGCTGCTCAGCCTGGGGCCTTTCTGTCTCCTCCATGCAAGTGGGTGTCTTTTAATAAGTCACACAAATATAGTGGTGTGCAATCAAGCATCCTAAATGTGAAAAGAAACTAATCAACCATAAAAACAACAACAATTTTGACAGGTTTATAAGGGTCAGGGAAATTTAAAAGGGAACTGGAAGTGGAGAGTACAGTTTTCACAAAAGTTCCAGCAGGCTGGACCGTGAACAAACAGCAGGCTTGGGTTTCTAGAGAGAAAGCTGCACGTAAGTATCACGGGACATTGGTGCTGGATGGGGGATCCCAAGGGGTACATCATTCATTCAGATTTGCATGAGATTAGAGCTGTGCTCAACAACTAAGATACATGTTCCTGTTCATACACTTTTATTGGTATAGGAAACACTTTAAACTTTTTAAGAAAAAAAATCCCCAAAAAAAGAAGAAGAATTTTTAACACTTAACTGAAAATATATTTTTGCTCTGAATTTTACCTCCCAATAGTACAACAATTCAGGGTTTTAGAAAAATAAAAATTGTCAAAGAAGAGAATAGTTGGACTAGTTGCTTGGGGGGAAAAGTACAGATTCCACTAAACGTGTGAAGTGACATGTCAGTCACATCTGACTCTTTGCGACCCCGTGGACAAAGAGAAGCTTATCAGGCTCCTCTGTCCATGGAATTCTCCAGGCAAGAGTACTGGAGTGGGTCACTATTCCCTTTTCCAGGGGATCTTCCTGACCCAGGGATCAAACTCGGGTCTCCTGCATTGCAGGCAGACTGTTTACTGACTGAGCCACCAGGGAAGACCCTTGTTAAAAAAAAAAAAAAAAAAGATTAAGTAAGATAATCAAGAAGATGGAGAAAAAGATTAAAAAAAAATAAGACATGGAGATTTGCAATGTACCAATTTAATAAGTGAGTTTTAATGTGAGGAAAATGTATCTTTTTTTTCTCTGCATAGATGTAGCAGTTTAGCATAGATTTTAAATAACAAATCTCACACCAATGACAGGGATTGCTGCATTTCTTTTAATACTCAAAGCCATGCTGATCACACCAATTCAGTTCATCCATTTATGAGGCACCTAATTAATTTTCTTCCCTGCCTTTCATCCTTGTAACAACTACCAACTCCCTTTCTTTTCAGCATCATCATTTTTCTGCTTGCCCTTCCACTGTATTTCTTCCTCCCTAATGTCCTAACTCACTTCATAACAACCGACCTATTAAAATCCAACCTAGTACAATGTCTTTATTATACTCAAATATGTGTAGAAATGAGGTCAACTATTTCTGTGCTCACTGGATTCCATTTTCACAAATCTACACATCAAAGTCCTAACATGTTGCCAGACTGGAACAGATCCAAAGGAAGCAACCAGGATGGAAAACACAATATAAATGAGTCCTCCTGAGGAATAGAAGGGTTCCTCCAGGGCCACACGTATGCTGCTGCTTTCTCTCCTTGGAACCCGTCTTGTGACGGGTTCCACTTGGCAGGCCTTCCTACCAGGCATTCTCTAACTTGGTGTCATCCCCTTGCGCAGGCTCACTGACCTCTCACTTTGGGGGCTCTCTCAGCAGTCTATTTAACTGTTAAACATTTACCACGACTCCTTGGTGGCAGAAGATCATGTCTACCCCTCTCATCCACAATTACAACATGGTAGAAAAAGAAAGGAGGGAGAGAAGGAGGAAGGAAGGAAAGGGGGGTAAGGATAAGAGGAAAGGAGAGAAAAAGAAAACAAAGAAAAAAGTAAAAATGTTAATCCTGAAGAAGAGGAGCTCTTAAAACTAATAGCTCTACTGAGACATTTGAAGAACTGTCATGTAAAAAAAAAAAAAAAGAAGCCTCATTCTACATGGTTTAGAAAACAGAAGAGTTTACCGATGATAAGAAAATTCAGAGAGGCAGTTTTTGACTCACTCTCTAAGAACAAACTTTGTATATCAATAGTTGTCTGAAATAGAATAAAATACTACGTTCCTTGTCTCTGGGAATGTCCGTATACAGCCTAGAAAATTATTTTCAAGAGATGCTGGTGTGAGAATTATATAGTAGATAATGACTGGACCAGATTGACATTGAAGATACTTTCAAGCTTGGATTATATTCTTTTTTTTTTAATTTAAAGTTATTTATTTTATTTAATTGAAGGATAATTGCTTTACAATATTGCATTGGTTTCCGCCATATATCAACATGAATCAGTCATAGGGATACATATGTCCCTCCCTCTTGAACCTCCCTCCCTCCTCCCACCCCACCCCACCTCTCTAGGTTGTCACAGAGCACTAGATTTGAGCTGCCTGCATCACACAGCAAATTTCCACTGGCTTTCTAATTTTTCACATGGTAATATATACGTTTCAATGCTACTCTCTCCATTTGTTCCACACTTTCCTCTCATCCCACCCTCTCCTTTTCCTGCTGTGTCCACAAATCTGTTCTCTATGTCTGCATTTCCACTGCTGCCCTGAGGACAAGCTTGGATTTATTCTTTTATTGAACTTCAACATCTTCAGGTAATACATTGATTAAGGCTATATATTCGCACGCTCTTTTTAAGTCATTGAGCCTTGCATGAAGGATAATATTTTCAACAAATATTTATTTTACAAATATGCATTGGTCTTCTGGAAAAACAAAACACATTTCATGAAATCCTTATGGTACGATATCACATTACACAGACTGACATCTGAAAATAGTTTTAAAAAGTACAAGGCAATGAGACATACCACAAGCAAATATTTTAGAGCCTACTGTACATGAGAGAAAGAATTTGAAAATAAATAAGCCATATTTCACAGAAAAGTGTTTGTGATGGGTAAACAAAGCTGAGTAGACTACATGAAATAATTATCATTTCTAAATATAGTCATTACACATTTATATCATATTTTAGCTTGTTACGTGTGGATATATCTAAGTTGTTTTGTCTCAATCAAAAGTTGTCTGACTTTTGGCCAATATTTGGAAATTGGCAAAACTTAAAGTGAATTTTTTCATTATTTATTAAGCCCATGTGAATTTCAAAGATTGTTTACAAGCACAGTCTGATTCATTTAGAAGTTTTCTAGTGATGGATTTGTTTACAAAAGTGTATTAATGCCTAGAAAATGTACTCCATTGAGCAGATTTTTCATATGAAATTTTCCATCAAAAGGAACACAAGTTCTGAACTTATCCTAAGGACTTGGATTCTAATATCTGTTTGGCCAGCTTTCCTTAAAGATTAGCCATTTCCTGAGCACTGTCTGCATCCTAGGGATTTTAATGTGTGCCAAGGATGAATTCAATCCTGAAGAAATTTCTTCTTCAATTGAGAGAAGACCAATTAGCAACTGGACAGGGCTTCATGTAGCCCCATGTAAACTAGACATCTGATGTCCCACAGATGGTCTTACTTCAGACTAAATAGCGTAGATTTTAGGAAAAGAATCTGACATTCAACTACTGTGGGTACTGGGCACTGCATTGTTGACACCACGGGTCCAAACTGGAGTTTTACCCCTAAAAGTTGATTATGAAAATCTAGCATTTTCTATAGATCTTGAAACCATGCCTTTTATCCTGAGTGCCAAATAGTTTAAAATTGTGAGCATACTTCATTAAAAATTACCTAAAGACATGGATCTATGAATAACTGCTAATTCCTGCAAGCTTCTGAACATGAACACAGAGGATGCTTAGAGCCACATTTAATTATTGTGTAGAAAAAGAAGGTAGTGCATAATTTTAAGAATAAATACAAACAAATGTTGAGACGCTTTAAAAAACATTTTCCATGAAAATGCTATGTTAAATTTATGATTCAACTTTCAATAGAAGCCATCTTTAACATTTTTTGTTCTAATTTGAAGGGAGTTAATTCAATCAAATACCATGATCTGGAATATCTTTTGACCACTTCCCTCTCCCCACCCAAACTTTTTAAATACATTAGTGGTATTTTATTCAATTCTGAAACACATGTCAGCTGCAATGCTCTGACTGTTACACTACACTCTGTATCAGACTCAGAGCAAATGACTTCCCTGTTGGTCCAGTGGCTAAGACTCCACGCTTCCAGTGCAGGGAGCCCAGGTTTGATCCCTGGCCAGGGAGCTAGATCCCACATGCCCCAACTAAGAGTTTGCACGCCAGAAGTGAAAGATCCCACATGCTGCAACTAAGACATGGAACCGCCAAAAAACAATCAAATAAACGTATCCAAATAATATGCTGGGTGAAAGGAGTCATTAGGCATAGTAGTCATCAATTTAACTACATAGAAATCTTGGTAGACAGAGATGAGGGCCAGGAGGTTGAAGATTTTTAAAAGTCAAGAGATGATATGATTCTTAATAATATGATTTTGATTCTTTTACAAGTGGTTGACCAGTTTTCCCAGCACCACTTGTTAAAGAGATTGTCTTTAATCCATTGTATATTCTTGCCTCCTTTGTCAAAGATAAGGTGTCCATATGTGCGTGGATTTATCTCTGGGCTTTCTATTTTGTTCCATTTATCAATATTTCTGTCTTTGTGCCAGTAACATACTGTCTTGATAACTGTGGCTTTGTAGTAGAGCCTGAAGTCAGGTAGGTTGATTCCTCCAGTTCCATTCTTCTTTCTCAAGATAGCTTTGGCTATTCGAGGTTTTTTGTATTTCCATACAAATTGTGAAATTATTTGTTCTAGCTCTGTGAATACTGTTGGTAGCTTGATAGGGATTGCATTGAATCTATAAATTGCTTTGGGTAGTATACTCATTTTCTCTATATTGATTCTTCCAATCCATGAACATGGTATATTTCTCCATCTATTAGTGTCCTCTTTGATTTCTTTCACCAGTGTTTTATAGTTTTCTATATATAGGTCTTTAGTTTCTTTAGGCAGATATATTCCTAAGTATTTTATTCTTTCCATTGCAATGGTGAATGGAATTGTTTCCTTAATTTCTCTTTCAGTTTTCTCATTATTAGTGTATAGGAATGCAAGGGATTTCTGTGTGTTGATTTTATATCCTGCAACTTTACTATAATCATTGATTAGTTCTAGTAATTTTCTGGTGGAGTCTTTAGGGTTTTCTATGTAAAGGATCATGTCATCTGCAAACAGTGAGAGTTTTACTTCTTCTTTTCCAATTTGGATTCCTTTTATTTCTTTTTCTGCTCTGATTGCTGTGGCCAAAACTTCCAAAACTATGTTGAATAGTAATGGTGAAGGTGGGCACCCTAGAACACTTTCTAACACCTTACACAAAAATAAACTCAAAATGGATTAAAGATCTAAACATAAGACCAGAAACTATAAAACTCCTAGAGGAGAACATAGGCAAAACACTCTCCGACATACATCACAGCAGGATCCTCTATGACCCACCTCCCAGAATATTGGAAATAAAAGCAAAAATAAACAAATGGGACCTAATTAAACTTAAAAGCTTCTGCACATCAAAGGAAACTATTAGCAAGGTGAAAAGGCAGCCTTCAGAATGGGAGAAAATAATAGCAAATGAAGCAACCGACAAACAACTAATCTCAAAAATATACAAGCAACTCCTACAGCTCAACTCCAGAAAAATAAATGACCCAATCAAAAAATGGGCCAAAGAACTAAATAGGCATTTCTCCAAAGAAGACATACAGATGGCTAACAAACACATGAAAAGATGCTCAACATCACTCATTATCAGAGAAATGCAAATCAAAACCACTATGAGGTACCATTTCACGCCAGTCAGAATGGCTGCGATCCAAAAGTCTACAAGCAATAAATGCTGGAGAGGGTGTGGAGAAAAGGGAACCCTCTTACACTGTTTGTGGGAATGCAAACTAGTACAGCCACCTTGGAGAACAGTGTGGAGATTCCTTAAAAAACTGGAAATAGAACTGCCTTATGATCCAGCAATCCCACTGCTGGGCATACACACTGAGGAAACCAGAAGGGAAAGAGACACGTGTACCCCAGTGTTCATCGCAGCACTGTTTATAATAGCCAGGACATGGAAGCAACCTAGATGCCCATCAGCAGATGAATGGATAAGAAAGCAGTGGTACATATACACAATGGAGTATTACTCAGCCATTAAAAAGAATACATTTGAATCAGTTCTAACGAGATGGATCAAACTGGAACCTATTATACTTAGTGAAGTAAGCCAGAAAGAAAAACACCAATACAGTATACTAATGCATATATATGGAATTTAGAAAGATGGTAACAATAACCCTGTGTACGAGACAGCAAAAGAGACACCGATGTATAGATCAGTCTTCTGGACTCTGTGGGAGAGGGAGAGGGTGGGGAGATTTGGGAGAATAGCATTGAAACATGTATAATATCATGTATGAAACGAGTCACCAGTCCAGGTTCGATGCAGGGTACTGGATGCTTGGGGCTGGTGCACTGGGACGACCCAGAGGGAGGGTGGGGGAGGGAGGTGGGAGGAGGGTTCACGATGGGGAATGTGGGTATACCTGTGGTGGATTCATTTCGATATTTGGCAAAACTAATACAATATTGTAAAGTTTAAAAATAAAATAAAATTTAAAAAAAAATATGATTTTGAAATGAATTTATAATTTTGAACTTTTCAGTTTCAAGGATTTTTTTTTAACTTCCTTAACCATTGAGTTACTAGCTTCCATATATCTTTTTTGTTCTTTCTCTCGGGGTTTTGTTTTTCAAATGTCATGGAATTCTCCTGGGAACATAACCTTTATAACATGAGTCATGTTTTAGAATCAGATATCTAATTCAGTGACCATGGGATCAGAACCATTCTTTTATTTGTCATGGAACATAAGAGCACTGATCACATTTTAGAACAAAACAGAAAGGTAAATAAAATACCTCTCCAACTTTCAACTACATACAACAGAATTCTGGACAGTTGACTTTATTTTTCAGTCTAGAAACTGTTACAACGGCATGGCCATCCTTCTGCTGCATTGATATCTCTTCTAATTTGCTGAGGAGCAGGTGTTGATGGCAGGGGATGAAATCCGGGAAGGTATATAAACCACAGCTACCATCATCTTCCTTTGAGGAAGCCTGGCATTCTAAGGATAAGGAAGAGGTCTGAGCCAAGGTGCGAATCTTTACTAGATTTACTTCCATCCCCATAAACGTCTCATCTTTGTGCACATTACCCTGACTCTGCACACTCTGCTCCTCCTTTTCTTATCTCCACTAGACAGTAAGTTTCTTGAAGACCTAACATTGTCTTCTTTTTCTTCTGAGTGTCCCTCAAGTTGCCATCAGCATGCTTTGTACATAAGCGCTTACTGAATTCTTCTTGGATTATAAAGTTTGTGCTAATGAAAAGGAAACCATAAACTACTGTCAAAGAAGTAAAATAAAATTTTCCAAAGGCTACTAGATTTTAACAGGATTCCTATCAAAAAGGAAGGTGTTTGGACTTAACTTCCTATGATGTCATGTGCACAGTAAGCCCACTCATGTTGAACTTTCCAGTGGTCAGACAAGGCCTGTGCAGGGGTGTTAAAACAAGTGAGGAGAGAAGCACTTTGAACACATCAATTAAAGTTACTCCTCAGAAAATCTGTAAGATAAATCTATTTTTATTTCACTGTAGGTGGCAGATATTGTAGGATGTTGAGCAAAAGCTATTCCCCTCCTCCTGTTCCACTGGTCATCCTCTCTCCCTGCATAATAATTTTGAAATGCCAGCTGTTC
Organism: Bos indicus; assembly: GCF_029378745.1. Taxonomy (NCBI): domain Eukaryota; kingdom Metazoa; phylum Chordata; class Mammalia; order Artiodactyla; family Bovidae; genus Bos; species Bos indicus. The sequence continues at coordinate 20,674,675 of NC_091768.1, read as the reverse complement.
AAGTTACCAGCTTCACCTGCCAGTAGATGAGACTTCAAAGGATTCCACCCAGAGGCTCTCAGTGATAACATTCACTCCCTGATAAAAAGAGCAAGACCTGTGAGGACATTTCTCTCACCCAGTGTCCCTTTCTCTTGTCTTTCTGTGGGTCCTGCAGGGGCAGGTATCTTGCAACCATGAAAAAACAAGGAGAGAATGAAAGGCAGCAACCAGAGCCTGGCAAAGAGTTAAGACTGAAGGAGGCTAGCCTCTGAATGCTGAACTTCTGAAGTGAGATAGTGCAAAACCCCATTTTTTAAGACACATTTATCCAAGGGTTCTGTCCTGCTTGTGAGGTGCTCTGCTACAACATACATCAGATATTATATGATTATAAATATTATAAATAATTATAATTATAAAAGGAATTATAATTATAACTATAAGCTATTATAAAATATACTGTTTATAAAATATTTAAAAGTATAATTAAAAATAATTATAAAGTATACATCACCTTACTTTTTTCTTTTCTTTTTTAAATTTTTATTTTATTATGGAGTATAGTTGATTTACAATGTTGTATTAGTTTCAAGTGTACTGCAAAGAGATTCAGTTGTACATATACATATACTTATTCTTTTTCAGATTCTTTTCCCATATAGGTTATTACAAAGTATTCAGTAGAGTTCCCTGTGCTACATAGTAGGTCCTTGTCAATTATCTATTTTATATCAGTTCAGTTCAGTTCTGTCACTCAGTCCTGTCTGACTCTTTGCGACCCCATGAATCGCAGCACGCCAGGCCTCCCTGTCCATCACCAACTCCTGGAGTTCACCCAAACTCATGTTCATTGAGTTGGTGATGCCATCCAGCCATCTCATCCTCTGTTGTCCCCTTCTCCTCCTGCCCCCAATTCCTCCCAGCATCAGAGTCTTTTCCAATGAGTCAACTCTTTGCATGGGGTGGCCAAAGTATTGGAGTTTCAGCTTCAGCATCAGTCCTTCCAAAGAACACCCAGGGCTGATCTCCTTTAGAATGGACTGGTTGGATCTCCTTACAGTCCAAGGGACTTTCAAGAGTCTTCTCCAATACCACGGTTCAAAAGCATCAATTCTTCGTCACTCAGCTTTCTTCACAGTCCAACTCTCACATCCATACATGACCACTGGAAAAACCATAGCCTTGTCTAGATGGACCTTTGTTGGCAAAGTGATGTCTCTGCTTTTGAATATGCTATCTAGGTTGGTCATAACTTTCTTTCCAAGGAGTAAGCATCTTTTAATTTCATGGCTGCAATCACCATCTGCAGTGATTTTGGAGCCCCCAAAAAATAAAGTCTGACACTGTTTCCCCATCTATTTCCCATGAAGTGATGGGACCAGATGCCATGATCTTAGTTTTCTGAATGTTGAGCTTTAAGCCAACTTTTTCAATCTCCTCTATCACTTTCATCAAGAGGCTTTATATATAGTAGTGTGTATATGTTAATCCCAACCTGCTAATTTATCCGTTCCCTTCACCTTTCCCCTTTAGTAATCATAAGTTGGTTTTCTAAGTCCATGAATCTTTCCCTGTTTTGCAAATAAGTTCTTTGCACAAGTTTTTTTTTTTTTTTTCAGATTCTACATATAAGTGATAGATGTAGCACAAATATACAAAGGAATATTACTCAGCCATAAAAATGAATGCAATAATGCCATTTGCAACATGGATCAATCTAGAGATGATCGTACTGAGTGAAGTAAATCAGACAGAGACAGACAAGCACCACTTTGTTCTTAAAACAGCCCTATGAGAAGGTGTCTGCAGTTTGTTTTAATGCGTAAGGGAAACAGGGTGCAGGGGGTGCTTCTCCACCCCCAAGCCCATCCTAGATGCCAAGGTTGGGGTTCAAAGCCACAGCTTCCTGAGACCAGACTGTTTCTCAATTTCAAAAGGAAAGCATGCACAAGCAACTAGGTCAATGCAATCCAGCTTTACTTTACTTTAAAGAGATGGAAGGAGAGAGCAAAATTGGGCAAAGGTCTTTGGGGACACCTAATAAATCAGGATTCATCATTATGAAAAGTTTTCTTATTTCACACTCTATAAAGTGGGCAGATAACATAATCCCCAAGAGACTCAAGTCTGAGACAATGCATTTGTAGTATTCAACAATGGCATCTGTGTAGGAGGCATTTATTAATAGTAAATACCCATGTATGAATGAATAAGTGAATGAATGCTGAGTATTAGGGCAAGGTGGGAAGTACACACGTGAGGATCAGCTCAAATTAATTCTCTGAGTAGCCACGGGAGGCTCAGGTAGCCTGTAGTATGTCAACTGCATGTTGAATGAAGGAAGGGAGACAAGGATAGAAAGAGAGGGAGGCAAGAAAGAAAGAGCCTAAGAGAAGGCACTACCGTAATTGAAAGGCAGCCATATGTGAATGCTGAAGCTCGTCCAGCTCCCCCTCATCACTCTCACTGATTTTTAGGATCCCAGTTACCACATAGACAGTACTTCAGTCCCCCCTTCTCTGATGGTGGCTTTCCTGGTCTTGCCTTCTGATCTCCTTGATCTCCAATGGCTGGAGACATAGCCCTACAACTAGGCCTCTTTGATGCCATTTGCTTCCATGTGAGTTTCCACAGATGGCTACTATTTGGTCATGGACCTGTCTGCTCAGGCTTATATAAATTTTCTAATTGTTGAATCTGTATTCATGACTTTAGTGTAATATACTCCTGTACTTTTTACCTTTATCCTTGATTTCTTTCTCCTGAGAGTTGTTTCTGCACCCGTGTCCCAACATGTCCTTAGGTATTCTATCTCATTCCCATTTTCGAAGGTCTGAATGTCCATCCTTCCAAAATTCGCATGTTGGAGTCCTAATGCCTAATATAGTGCTATTAGAAGGTGAGGCCTTTGGGGATGATTAGATCATGAAGGTGGAGCCCTCATAAAATGTTAAGAGTGCTTTTATAAAAGAGGTCTCACTGTACCCACTACTATATATATATCTGGTGGCTCAGACTGTAAAGAATCTGCCTGCAATACAGGAGACAAGGGTTTGATTCCTGGGTCAAGAAGATCTCTTGGAAAAGGGAATGGCTACCCACTGCAATATTTTTGCCTGAAGAGTCCCATGGGCATAGGAGCCTGACAGGCTACAGCCCATAGGGAATCAAAGTGTTGGACACAACTGAGCAACTAACACTTCACTTCATATATAAAATAGATAAGAAGGACCTACTGTATAGCACAGGGAGCTATACTCAATAGCATGTAATAACCTATAATGGAAAAGAACTTGAAAAAGAATACACACACACGTACATATGTGTGCTTGTGTGCTCAGCTGTATCCAACTCTTTGCGGCCCCATGGACTGTAGCCTGCCAGGCTCCTCTGCCCATGAAACTTTCCAGGCAAAAATACTGGAGTGTGGTGCCATTTCCTCCTCCAAGAGATTTTCCTGACCCAGGGATTGAACCCACATCTCTTGCATCTCCTGCATTGGCAGGTGGATTCTTTACCACTAGTGCAACGTAGGAAGCCCATACACATGTACATAACTGACTCATTCTGCTGTACACATAAAACTAACACAACATTGTAAATCAACTACATTTCAAAAAAAATTATTTTAGAAGAGAGAGAGAGAGAGATCCCACTGAATTCCCTAGCCCCTCCACAATATAAGGATACAGTGAGTCCTCTGCACCCTAGGAAAGGGCTTTTATCTGATTATGCAGATATCCTGATCTTGACCTTGCAGCCTCTAGAACTGTGAAAAGTAAATTTCTGCCATTTATAAGCCAATATGTCTGTGGTATTTTCTTATAGCAGCCTGAATTGACAAAAACATCATTTATTCTCATTCATGGTGTAGCGTGGACCTTAGATATGCTTAGCTAAAACACTCTAAGGCAGTGGTTCTCAGGGCTGTGGTCCCAGAAACAGCAGAATTAGCATCACCTGGAAATTGGTTAGAAATGCATATTCTTAAGCTCTACCCCAGACACCCCAAAACTACTGAATCATGGGAATAGGGCCCAGCAATCTGTGTTTTAACAAATCCTCCAAAAGATTCTCATGAGTTCTAAAGCTTGAGGACCACAGATGATACTGACAGATATTTATTTTGAAAAAAACACATTTGTCACTATCTTTTTGGTTCAGAAACTATGAGAAACACTTTTATTAAATCACTTCAAAAGATATATAATAGACTGAGTTACTGGGTTTAGTTTGGACTTGAAGCAAAGCCTGAGACGGAAACAAAAAAGCGGGTAGTTTTTCTAGGAAGTAAGACCAGGAAGTAGGAATTGAGAAGACCTGAGGTCACTGTCATCAGCAGCAGAAATTCAGCTTCGCCAGGGCCTCTCAGTAGAGGGGGCGTGGCGGGGGGGGGGGGGACACCATAAACAAAATGACCTACAGGTTCTGAGAAAGTATTTGCAAATGATGCATCCAGCCAGAGCTTAATTTCCAAAATGTACAAATAGCTCATACAAATCAACACAATCAAAAAAACAAACACAAGCGAAAAATGAGCAGAAGACTTAAGCAGATATTTCTCCAAAGAAGACATAAACATGGCCAATAGGCACATGAAAAGATGTTCAACATTGCTAATTCAACAGTGCTTAGTACAGTGTGTTAGTAGCTCAGTTGTGTCCAACTCTTTTGAAACCCCGTGGACTGTAGCCTGCCAGGCTCCTCTGTCCATGGAATTCTCAAGGCAAGAATACTGGAATGGGTTGCCATGTCCTTCTCCCGAGAATCTGCCTGACCCAGACACTGAACCCAAATCTCCTACATCATAGGCAGATTCTTTACCATCTGAGTCACCAGGGAAGCTAATTCTTAGAGAAATGCAAATCAAAACTACAATGAAGTATCACTTCAAACCAATCAGAATGCCCATCATTAAGAAGTCTACAAATAACAAATGCTAGAGAAAAGACAAACTTCCTGTACTATTGGAAGGAATGTAAATTGGTTCAGCCACTCTGGAAAACAGGATGGAAGTTTCTCAAAAAAAAATTGAAACAGAATTGCCATATGATCCAGCAATCCTATATATTAATATATCTGGACAAAACTATAATTCAAAAAGATACATATACCCCTATGTTCATAGCAGCACTACTCACAATAGCCAAGACACGCTGCTGCTGCTGCTGCTAAGTCACTTCAGTCGTGTCCGACTCTATGTGACCCCATAAATGGCAGCCCACCAGGCTCCACCATCCCTGGGATTCTTCAGGCAAGGACACTGGAGTGGGTTGCCATTTCCTTCTCCAATGCGTGAAAGTGAAAAGTGAAAGTGAAGGCGCTCAGTCGTGTCCGACTAGTAGCAACCCCATGGACTGCAGCCTACCAAGCTCCTCCGTCCATGAGATTTTCTAGGCAAGAGTACTGGAGTGGCTTGCCATTGCCTTCTCTGAGCCAAGACATGGAAGCAACCTAAATGCCCATCAATAGGTGGAATATAATATGTGACATAAACGTGCTTATCTATGAAACAGAAAACAGATGCACTGACATACAGAATAGACTTGTGGTTGCCAAGAGGGTATCAGGGTCAGGGGCGGGGATGGATTGGGAGTTTGGGATTAACAGATACAAACTACTTTGTGTACATATAACTGAATCACTTTGCTGTACACCAGAAACTAACAGAACATTGTAAATCAACAATACTTCAATAAAACAATTTAAAAAGAACAGTATTTCATCCAAAGTCTAGAATTGTGGGACACTCTTCTATAGATTCCTGTCCCCCAGTCATTTATAGTTTGCCCAAGGGCTACTAATGCCTTGCATTATGACTGTACCTGTGTGGACCTGAGGTTGACAGCTTTGATTGGGGGAAGTCCTGAGGCAGAAAGGTGGAATGAAGCTTGGGAAGCCCCTGAGGCAGGACCCTTGCTATACACAGACATGCCCAGCACAGCTAGGACTCTGATTCCATGTGGGCTGAGAGGCTAGAACAAAGCGGGGCATGTAATACTTCTGCTATTATTTCTGTCATAATATTACCCCAAAGTGTTTTTAGGGCTGAAAAAGGGCGGGTCTTGGTAAATTGGAGAGAAAAGATTGATACGTTGCTTTTCTTGTTTGTTTTTAACTCATAGTAGTTTGATTTTATATTTGACATGACTGATGAGAGGTACACCTCATGAACAGTTAATATTTCCTGCATGAGCCATATTTTATAATCAACCACAGTTACCTGATACATGTTTCATAAATCTTGACAATCAAAACAAACTTAGATGGGAGTCAAGGTTTGAGAACCTGGCTTGGATAACGGTGGAGAGTCACAAAACATGAGTAATAAGTCTACTGGTTAAAATTTTTTTTTTTACTACATCAAAAATTTCAAGTATTTTCCACTACTGTGTATAAAATAGATAAACAAGGATCTCCTGTAGAATATAGGGGACTATTTTTAATATCTTATAACAACCTATAATGGAAACAAATTAAAAAAAAAGATATTTCTCTTTCCTATGATTTAAAAAAAAAGAATTCAGTGACAGAGTAATCATGTTCAGTCATGTAGTCAGTAATTCAGTTCTTCTGCCTCTTCATCTCCACACTGTACACTAAACATCAGAGCCTGTTTGTTGCCCTGTAGTGTTATTTTCCCCTTCCGCCACAGAGAAAGAACCTCCAATTTTTACCAGGCATTTGACTTATCAGCATGAAGTCTGCTAATTCCAGATTCCCTTGCAGCTAGATATGGCCATGTGATTAAATCTGGCAATGAGATGCAAAGGAATATCACATGGCAGTTTTTGGCAACCTTTCCTAAAATCCAGCCTGAACCTGCCCTTTGCTTCCCGTTTCTTCCTCCCCACCTTCCTGCTGACTGATAAAGCTGTGATGCTTAATTAGCAACCATTCGATACTTTAGATGATCTGGGGGCAGGGGTCAGCAAACTACAGCCCTGGAGACAAATTCAATCAGGTGTCTATTTTTATACAGTAACAAGCAAAGAATGAATTTTACATTTTTAGATGTTGAAAAAATTCAAAGAATAGTGTTTCATAATACATGAAAATCTTTTGAAATTCAAATGTTAGCATCCATTTTTAAAAAGTATTGGAATACAACCATATTCATAAGTTTACTTACTATTTACAGTTGCTTTCACACTACCATGGCAGCATTGAGTTGTTACAATAGAGACCTTATGAACCACAAGCCTAAATATATTTGTATCTGGCCCTTTATAGAAAAAGGTTGTTGACTCTTTACTCTTGGCAATGGAGGACATGCCAAGGAGAGTAATAAGACAGAAAATAGAAGAAGCCTGGGTCCTCCAGGACTTCATGGAGTGAAACTGCCATGCAACCCTGGATCAGGTACCTCTAGACTCTCTTGTGATAGTGAAACAAACACCTATCTTTTTAAGCCACTGTTCCATAATTTAGTAGACTCAATAGTGGCCCCAGTTTCTCAACCCTTCTTGAATCCCACCTGCTATCCATCTTTATAGCTCCTCCCACTAAAGACAGAGGATTCTTCCCCAACCCTTACCTTTGGTCTTCATCAACATTAACATCAGAGACTTGAAATGTATTTGTACAGTCGAGCTTGCCCTACTGTGCTTGTTTTTGCCATGAGGAGAAACTGGCCTCTTAACCTTCAGGTGCCTGACTAATTGGGCTGCCCTGTGACTCAGCCATAAAGAATCCATCTGCCAATGGAGAAGATGTGGCTTCAATCCCTGGGTAAGGAAGAATACCTCAGAGAAGGAAATAGCAACCCACTCTAGTATACTTGCCTGGGAAATCTCCTGGATAGAGGAGCCTGATGGGCTACAGTCCATGGGGTTGCAGAGTCAGACATGGCTGAGCAGCTAACACTTTTACTTTCTTTTCAGGAGAAATCATCCTTTGCTATCTGGTAAGCTAAATGCACCACCAGATGTTGACTCTGAAAGCAGAGAGTTGATCCCCACTTTTTTAAGAGCAGACTTGGTAGCACCCAGGTATACCTCAAACTAGTGGTGTCCTAGTAAACATTTAACAACTAACTCACTTCCCCATTCCCCACCATTTACAGCAGTTAGAGATTTCCATGGTGTAAATATCACCAGGAATGATTTCAAACTACCAAACTAAGGGTCCCTGATCATGGTTGGAAAGAACGTGCATGATGGACTATCATACTTGGTTGGCATACCACTGCTTTCAAACCCACTGTGTAAAGAGACTATTCACATCTAGAAAGAGTCAAAGGAATGAGTGCAGACAATTTAACTTTGTTTTGGATGTCAGAGGCAGAAATTAGACTGACTGGTTACAAATTTGCAGATAAAAATGCTTCAAAATCTACACAATGAATATCACTGTATTGCAAAGTAAAAGTGTTAAGATAGGGAACTCCCTGGCAGTCCAGTGGTTGGGACTCTGTGCTTACACTGCAGGGGACCCAGGCTCAGTCCCCGGTTAAGGAACTAATCCTGCAAGGTGCATGATGTAGCCAAAAAAAAAGACAGGAGAAATGTTTGGGGCTAAGGATGAGCCAAAGGATAGTCTGCTGCTGCTGCTAAGTCACTTCAGTCGTCTTCAACTCTGTGCAACCCCACAGACGGCAGCCCACCAGGCTCCCCTCTCCCTGGGATTCTCCAGGCAAGAACACTAGAGTGGGTTGCCATTTCCTTCTCCAATGCATGAAAGTGAAAAGTGAAAGTGAAGTCACTCAGTCGTGTCTGACTCTTAGCGACCCCATGGACTGCAGCCGACCAGGCTCCTCCATCCATGGGATTTTCCAGGCAAGAGTACTGGAGTCGGATGCCATTGCCTTCTCCAAGGATAGTCTAGGTTACTGCAAAAAAGCTTCCAAAGTCATATTTTTTAAGACACATGATGACTGTATACACACACACACACACTAAAAATATGTACTGGAATGAATAAGGTGTTTTCAAGTTCTGCTCCTCTGTGACTCAAAAACTGAGTAACTAGACTCGTGTTTGAAGACTGTGTGTAAAACAATTCTTCAGGAATCTTCAGAATTAATTCTGTTCATGTAGTCTTTATCATGATCCTATGAAACAATATTATCTTCTCTGTAACAAAACAAACTCTTAAGTGACAAAATTCTACTGATGTCTGCATTCCCTGTTATCCTTAATTAACCTAATATAATAAGCCAAATGTCTGCTTTGAATTTCAAGTGTTTTATTTTTTTGAAGATTCTATATTCCTTGTGAACAAAGGTGCCCTGCTTGAAAATGTTAATCTCCAAAGCAGTATTAGTTACTAAGCTACCAGCTCTATTTCCATGGTTTTTAAAAAATACCTCAGACAGAGATTTGGAATGAAGATTTCCAAAATCTGGGACCAATCAAGAAATCACTCCCTAAAAATCTTGTTAGCTCCATTAAGAGTTTCCATCTAAAAAAACGAGTTTTACTTTAGAACAATGCCAAACCCTCTGAATTAATTTTCCATTTTCCCTTTTCACTGTTCCAGGACTTCTTTTCATATATGCCTCTGTTTTTTCCAGCATGGCAGATGTTTAAAAATTTTAATGAGGAAATTCAAGTCCTTAAGTTAATTCAGAAGGACAGGATTATACCAATCTATTTTGGCCAGTAAATTATCAATTTAAATCACTAAGCAACCAGAATCCATATTACTATTAAAAAATCATCAAAATACACCAGAGACTGTCTAAACATTTCATAACTTGGGGGCAATTTGCTGTTGCCAGTTTTCAGAATCGATATAAATGTATGGAATTTTGCCAGTGAATACAATTTTGAATGGTCTGCTGTCCAAATCTTATCAAACTCCATGTGAAGGAGAGTGATACTTATGGCATATGGTTTGAAGCATAGGCACAGGCAGGCACCTATCCCTCTAAATCAAGACCTTCCCCATTGTGTTCTAGAATTCTATGGTTGGGTTTCAAGAACAAGGGCAGGCCAAGGTGGTGGATTTCAGACTCACTCCCATGTAAATCAAGGGAATTTGGTTTTATACATTGACATTCTGCTAAAGATTTCATTTGAAAAGAGAGGAGGGATTCTGACACTTTAAAACTAATGAAATCTACTGCTATTATAATGCTAGACTTTATACTTAAATCAATCCCAAGCATCATAAATCTGTACCACACTGATTTCAGGATAGTAATGATCTTGATTCTGTTATTAAGGAACACACCAAGAAACAAGGCTATGAAACCTTAATATAATTATTGAGATTAGTTACTGAGGTCTCTGTTCACTGCATACATCATGGCAACATTTATCATATGTCAAGTAGAAACACCTGAAAAAATTGTTTTAGATTTAAGTCATAGCCAAGCTTTCCCTTATAATTGGAGAAAATAATTCTAACTATATATACCTTTTTACTTCTACTTCACAGAAACTTGGAACCAAATGTGTGTCCCAGAGATAACCAGTTTGTATAAATAAATTTGTATAAATTACTTTATTTAACTTTGTATAAATGACCAGTTTGTATAAATGACTTAATTTCTGGTTTTTATTCTGATTGTCATATATTAATTTATGTTTTAACCAGGCTGCATGCTTTATTTTATTTTTTACAATTTTATTAAGTGTTATGATTTAAATATAGCTTGATAGCAATATAATGGAGATCTGAACTATAAAAGCTGGATATAATGGCTTTTTCTCTCTCTTGTGAAAGGCTCTAGATTGTCCAGGGACTCAGACTCCCTCTATCTTGTTGCTCCCTCACACAACAGTGTGGTCCTCATTTGCATGGTCCATGACGGTCTACATCCCATTCATGCAGCAAGATGAAGGCAGGACCGGAAGAGTGGCTCAGTCTGTCTCCTCAAGGACAATTCCAGGAAGTTGTACATGTGACATTAGCCATATCTAGTCACACAAACAATTTTTATAACCCTCTTCATCTTTAGGTTTCATTGATATAAAAAGGAAACAGAGAATAGATACTGGAAGAAGAAAAGAAACACCCATTTTTATAATATTTTAACCCAAATCATTGATTCTCAAACACTAGCAGGCACCAGATTCACCAGGAGCTTGAAACACAAATTCCTCGGCAATCAACACTGGCTTTCTAAACTAGGACTTCAAGGCAAGAGGCCTGGTAATCTGCATTCTTAACAAACATTTCAGATTATTTTGATCATCAGATATATTTGAGAAACTGAAGAGTAAATTATCTTTCTTGTTTTCAATAAAATATCTGTGCTGAACTAAGTAATTCAGGTATATTGTTATTCCTTTAAGTCATGTTGGAGGGGAAAAAATAACATGATAAATAATACCCCCACCTCCAGGCTGATCTGCAACAACCAACACACACCCTTCAAAGGGTCTCTGCTCTTTAGTTGTTTTTTTTTGTTTTTTTTTTTTTATGCGTGATGCCATTTCCTCCTAAATTAGACTTTTTCATTCAGTTCTACTTGAGTCCACCTCTTTTCTTCCTAAAAGCAGCCCCATAGTAACTTCAACATTACCCTTGACAGTATGTGGCATCATTGCAACGTGACAACTTCAATTTTGGAGGCAAGGACAAATTGCCCAAGATGATAAATAAAGCGGTGGTATCATGGAAGTCTCAAAGTGGAAGTCCATATGAAGCATGGTTATAGTAACTGGAGAGAAGAGTAAAGAACAAAAAGCCCAGGCTATATGGACAGCGGTCACAGAAGGCCAAAGGGGAACCAAGGCTTTTTGCAGCTCACAAGGCTACACCAAAACCCTGATCAGACACCTATGGGGAAAAATCAATATGTTCCTCTTAACTCCTTCTAATATCATTTTCCTGCTATTGTCAGGGTGGCTCAGGGACTGACATCTCCCTGAAAAGCCTCTGCGTCAGCTCCCCATGGTGCTGACCAGGTCATCATCAAAATGGATCATCTTTCTTGTCTGAGTTCTTAAGCCAGATCATTCAGAGAAGTCAAAGGAAAAGTTCCCACTGGCTCTTAGGAGCTTCCCAAATCCTGTGGGTTATACACAAGCAGATGTCATGGCCAGAGCAAATAGTGCTCCCTCCCAGTGCCCCCTTAGCCAATTCCTGATTTGCTTCAGTAAGTTTGTACTTAATCACATTGATTGTGTTTAAAACTCCACAGTATTCTAAAGTAAGCTTACTTACATTTGAAAATTATGTCTCATTTCTAACTTTACAAAGAAATCATGAGAAATCTGAATAGTATTACAGAGATACACTTAACATCACATTTTTAGGCTCACACACTCCAGAAAGATCAACTTAGCCTTCTAACATCAGACAAGAAACCATGCAATGCACTCTAAAAACCACACTTTCCAGGAGGTTAACAGTATAAAGGCTGATATGCATAGCATGCATGGGCTTAAAGCTGCCTTACTAAACAAGTGACAAAGAAAAAAAGATTCCCATTCTAGGTGTCCTAATAGACCTTAGCATAAAAAAGAGTCATGAAGGAGGAAAATTTTTCTGAAAAATACAGCCTTTTTAACCAATATAAACAGAAATGGTAAAAAGGATTTGGGAGCTCATGCCCAGGGAAGTACATTCAAAATGCTGTCCCTGGTATTAAAAAACAATGATATTTGACTCGAGTCATTTCTTTATGTGCAATTGTAGCACTGAAGAAGGTGATACTTTATATATAAATACATGTGTAAGGTGATGTTTGTATACAACTGAAATTAGTTCGTGATACACAATTTAAAAACACAGGTCTTTTAGCAGTAAAGCTTCATCTCATTTTCCACCGTGAATTTGACGTACAAGATACTCACTAGAGCTAAAATAATTCAAAAATATTTTACCATTACTGTTTCTCCAGAAATGTACAATGATTTTTAAATATTAGGAATGAGTTAAAAGCACCATATTTTTAAGATGATATAATTATTTAACAAAAGTTCCATATAATCAGCATAAAATTATTAGATAATAAGAAACTTGATTCAGTGGTTGGATATCAAAAAAAATGAACAAAAGTAAAGAATTTTTCCCATCACTATTTAGAATATTGAGTATGAAATACTAATCTAAATACAAAGAAAATACAAAACAATTATATAAAACACCTGGGAACAAAAAATATATTAATTTTAAGGAATCTATAAAAATAAAAGTCTAATACTTTACTGATGATATAAAAAAGATTTTAATAAGTATTGAACCAAACTATGTTGATAATTTGAACATTCAATGTTGTGAAAGTATTGATTCTCTATGTGTTGGTTTTATAATATATATATTCCAGTAAAAGTAAAGATGGAACTTTTGGCTTATATTGAGTTGATTCTGAAGTTTCTTAGGAAAAAAGACAATATAAAGAAAAAATATATTGTATTGGTTTTGCCATACATTGACATGACTCCCCCACGGGTGTACAAGTAATTAGCCTCCAATTAAAATAAATAAATTTATATTAAAAAATAGAAAAAAATAGGTGGAAATGAGCAGGGAAATGTTAATTAGCACTTTAAAAGATTTTAAAGTATAGTATAAAATCAAAATATTATTATATACTATGGTCTAATATACAATGAAATAAAGGAGATCCTGAAAATATAATTAAATATAAAAGCACGTATTCAATAAACATTATAATAAATAAAACTGGTGACAGATAACTGATTTTAATATATAAAAATGTTGTCTTCATATTACTTATGTTTTTTAGTGTTGCCACCACCCCACTCCAGTACTCTTGCCTGGAAAATCCCATGGGCGGAGGAGCCTGGTAGGCTGAAGTCCATGGGGTCGCTAAGAGTCAGACACGACCGAGCGACTTCACTTTCACTTTTCACTTTCATGCATTGGAGAAGGAAGTGGCAACCCACGCCAGTGTTCTTGCCTGGAGAGTCCCAGGGACGGGGGAGCCTGGTGGGCTGCGGTCTATGGGGTCGCACAGAGTTGGACACGACTGAAGCGACTTAGCAGCAGCAGCAGCAGCAGTGTTGCCATGTGTTATGGGGTTTTTTTCTTCCAGTTTTTTATTGAGGTATAATTGACATACAACATTGTATAAATTTGGGGTATCCCAAGTAGCAGTAGTGGTAAGGAACCTGCCTGCCAATTCAGGAGATTTAAGAGGTTCTGGTTTGATTCCTGGGTCAGGAAGACCCCCTGGAGGAGAGCGTGGCAATCCACTCCAGTATTCTTGCCTGGAGAATCCCATGGACAGAAGAGCCTGGAGGGCTACAGTCCATGGAGTTGCAAAGAGTCGGACACAGCTGAAGTGACTTAGCATGCATGCACATACTTTATAAGTTTAAGGTGTATAGCATAATGATTTGACTTGTATACATCACGAAATAAGTTTAGTGAACATCTATCATCTCACATAGATGCAAATATTAATAGAAAAAACATTTTTTTCTTGTGATGAGGAATTTTAGGCTTTACTTTCTTACCACCTTTAAATATAATATAAAGCTGTGTTAATTATATTTACCATGTTGTACATTACATCCCTAATACTTATTGATCTTATAACTGGAAGTTTGTACCCTTTGACTGCCTTCATCCAACTCCCACATGCCAACCCCTGCTCTGATAACCACAGATCTCATTTCTTTTTCTATGAGTTTGTATGATTGTTTTTAAAGTATGATTGACCAACAACACTCAGTTTCTATTATACAACAAGTGATTCAATATTTCTATACATTTCGAAACGATTGCTATGATAATCCTAGTTATGATATGTCACCACAGAAAGATTATTACACAATTATTATTACACAGTTATTACACTCTATATTCCCCACACTTGCCTCAATGACTGAGCTGCTACATCTTACTCATTTCTCCAGCACCTGCACTGGAATTTTCACCATTTACCACCCTGGTTCTCAGACCTTCAGATTTGAACTGACTCACACAATCAGCCTGCCAACTTTCCTGGTAGTTTTGCTTCTCTGAAGAACTTTGATTCATACAACTATAAATCAATCTAAACACTGGAGGAGATGCATAGATTCCTGTGCTCTTAATTTAACCAAGGAAGTTAAAAAATGGTTATTAAGCTTAAGCAAAGAATCCAGCCATTTAGCACCACTTAAAAATAAATATCTAAATAGGCAGCTGGGTTTTCCACTTGAAAATTGTTGGTCTGATATTATTTAGGCACAAGCTGACCTGGAAGTTCAGAATGTGTCCAAGTACCACTGACCATCTGACTAGATCCACGGATGAAACAGTCCAGCAGCTAACATTTTCCTCATCACTCCGGTGTGCCTAAAGAAATCATATAAATCATTTCAAATCAAAGTGGGAGCCGTTCTCAGCAGGACCCTGCTACCAACGGTGGAGCCAAGGGAGGTGCTGACTGAGTAAACAACTCAGCAACAAACTGGAAAATGAAAAATCAAATTGCTGGGTCTTGGAAAGAGCGCAAGAGTAACACCCATAGGATCAAGCGGAACGTTTACATGTCATCAGCTCTGGGACTGTGGGAGACACATGCTTTCTGCTACAGCCACACATAGTCTCTCCTGCACTAGTTGATGCTTATGCCAAACAGTGAGAAACTCTATAAATTCTATCTTCTGTGTAACTCCACCGGTCCCGTCCTCATTCAGGAGATTCACTGTTTACCCACTTTCTGCCATTACCTTCTCATCCTTCTCCCTTCCACACTCTATCACATCCCTAATCTAGGGATCTCCAAAGTGAGGTCCATGTAGCCCATGGAGGATGAGGTGAATCTCCTAGAGTACTAGGAGAAATACAAAATCTTCTCTTTATGCTTACTTTTTACCTGCCCCCTAAATTTAATGAAAATAAAATTAAAATGATACATTACTTTATATATAATAGGAAGATAATATTAGTCCTTTTCTCATTAAAAAAAAAAGGCTGTGAGAACTGATTAATCAGTCCTGAATATTCATTGGAGGGACTGATGCTGAAGCTGAAACTCCAATAATTTGGCCACCTGATGCAAAGAACTGACTTATTTGAAAAGACCCTGACACTAGGAAAGATTGAAGGTGGAAGGAGAGGAGGACGACAGAGGATGAGATGGTTGGATGCCATCACCGACTCAATGGACATGAGTTTGAGTAAACTCCGGGAGTTGGTGAGGGACAGGGAGGCCTGGCATGCTGCAGTCCATGGGGTCACAAAGAGTGGGACACGACTGAGCGACTGAACTGAACTGAGATAAGATTATCTATAATTATGAATAGGTAGGGCTTCCCTGGTAGCTCAGCTGGTAAAAAATCCACCTGCCATGCAGGAGACCCTGGTTTGATTCCTGGGTTGGGAAGATCCAGTGGAGAAGAAATAAGCTACCCATTTCAGTATTCTTGGGCTTCCCTGGTGGTTCAGACAATAAAGAATCCACCTGCAATGCAGGAGACCTGGGTTAGATCCCTGGGTTGGGAAGATCCCCTGGAGAAGGGCATGGCAACCCACTCCAGCATTCTTGCTTGGTGAATCCCCATGGACAGAGGAGCCTGGTGGGCTACAGTCCATGGGGTTGCAAACAGTCAGATACTACTGAATAACTAAGCACAGCACAGCATATGAAAATGTAAGTAATGCCTCTACCAGACACCACCTTTGCCAGCTTTTCCTTTGATGCGGTAATTCTCCTTTGGGAATAGAGGGTACTCATGAGCAGAGGAGTTGACCAGTGATGGTCCCTTCAGCACACTGTTTTGCAAAGTACTTAAAGTAGGGTTTTGATAATATTCAAATTTTTTATATGGATCACTTTTAAAGTCTTTATTGAATTTTTAGCAATATTTGCTCTTGCTTTATGTTTTGGTTTTTTGGCCCCAAGTCATGAGGGGTCTTAGCTCCCTGACCAGGGATCGAACCCACAACCCTTGGAGTACAAGGTATTAACCACAGGGCCAACAGGGCAGTCTCATGATGACATTCAGTTTTAATCAAATTGCTTATCATGGAAGAGCAGTAAAAAGATTTTCACATAAAAAATAAATAAAAAGGAAATTAAGCAGTAAACAGAAGAGACCACTAAATTGTCAAATGCCAGGACCAGAAATGAAAATTAGAACATCAGTATATTTAAGCAGCCACATTCTGAGATAGAAACATTATGAACTAAACAGAGGTATCGTGATTATATAATTTTCCCACAGACAGTAATACCAAAAACTATAAAAACCTTTACCACACATTTGAAAATTCAAGATGAGTCTCACTTACTTATTAAGAATTTTTATAAATAGTATCAGTGGGTACAGAGCTATTGTATTAAAACTTTTAAATCATACAACTTCCAATTAGCTTGTAACAACTTACCCAATACTGGGAAATATGGAAATTTCCTAGCCAAATTTTAATACAAAACTTGTCTTAATTGGAAGACAGAATTTAAAATTGAATGAATATGAAAATTGAATAAATATAACTGTGACAGCAGTGGAATTAAAGCATCAAGAGAAACTAACACCAGCACTTTATATCAGCTCTGTGACAAAGTGCAAACTGCAGAGTTGTTGGGTTTTTATTTAAGAAATACATTCAATCACACTGATCTCAATATAAACACACATAAATTGTATATAGTAGCAAAACTATATGACTATCTTAATTATATATTAAGCAAAAATATTTTACTGTTAGTAATAAAATTTTAAAGAATTTAAAATTTAATCTTTTTATTTCTCTCATATAATTTATAATATGCATAATTTTAGTACTATAATATAGTAATATAATTTACAAACAGTAAATATGTAGAGGGCTCATGAGCAATCAAAAAAGCTGGAAAAATAAACACTATTCCAGTCTTTAAATCTCACAGCTGCTAAAGTTATTCTCTTAATACACAACTGAACTATGCCTTGTGCTTCTTTTAAAATCTGTTAATGGCTCCCTATGGCCTAATGAACAAAATGCAAACTTCTTAGCAAAATATATGAGTGACCAGGTCAAACGTTTTCAGCCTAATATCTATTTGGCCTTTCTCACCCTCTCAGACATGATTGATTCCCATATTTCCATAGCTCTTCACCTGTAATTCCAGCAAAGAACTCATTTTACTCTGCAGTATTAAAAGAAGTCTATATGGAGTAGTGAATAGAACACAGGACAGAGTCAGGAAACCTCTGGTTGCACTCAGTTCTACCATTGCCAAACCATGAGACCCTGACTTGGCATTTTATCTGACATTCAGTTCCTCATCTGTAAACATGGGGCAATAAGAGATCGTTAGCAATAGTATACATATATTTTCTAATTAAGTTGTGGGTTTCCAGAAGTCACTCAGTACATACTAGTTGAATCAATATATAAATGATTCAATAAATCATTCAAGAAATGATTACTCAATAAATCAATGAGTAAATGATTCATTTTGAGAAATGGATTTATATGCAGAATTTGACCCAAAGTAAATTACATTCTTATTTTTGTAGATCTCTAAAGGAATTATGGAAACCAATTAATTAAAATGTATAATTTAATAGAAGTACTTTCATGTTATATGGGACAATAATTTTCAAGAAATGTAAATATAACAAACTCACAACACTTGTAACTTCATTTAATCATCTTTTATTATTTACAAATTGTGTGGCCATTTAGGGATTAAAGCATTTGATTCTATTTCCTGTTTCTGATAAATTTATTTTAGGATTAACAGAAGTTTTACCAATTTGGTTTTCCAGAACTTTTACCACTCCTCACCACATATCCAGAAAAAAAAAGGGGGTGGGGGGAGAAGTGTGGGTTTTAAAACATCTAGAAGTCTCAGTCTACTGTAGGACTTCTCTCTAATGCTCCTCAACAAACAGCAGAAATCACTCTAGATGAAAGTAATCTTAGACCATAGCTAGGAAACTTGGCTAACAAAGCAGTTAAAATAAGTGTAACTAATTTTTTTTTTTTTTTAAGTATATGACCATGTAGCCTGGTGGATGAAGTAAGGTTTTGGGAAATGATTAGCTCCTTTACTGATGCAGAGCACTAAAGATCCCACCTGTGGACTAGGTTTATTGGTGACGCTTTGAACCTCTGGCAACTAAAAAGAGCAATGAAAGAGAGCTGTTTCTGAGTTAAATCATTGTGGCTTTTCTCTACACTCCATAAACTAAGAGGAGAAACCAATTTAACCACATCACTCTTTCCAAACACATACATATATTAGAAATGAGGAAAAAAACACAATAAGCATATGTATGACTTAAAGGACAAATAAAACTTAAAACTTTTGGCTGGGCTCACGTTGATGACTAGAAACAATGTTTATGGCGTGCCACGAAAGCCTCTATTTATATATATTTATGTTGATGGACAGGGAGGCCTGGCGTGCTGCTATTCATGGGGTCGCAAAGAGTCGAACACGACTGAGCGACTGAACTGAACTGAAGTGATGTATTAAACAAATGAGCGTGCTTAGTGACTCAGTCGTGTCCGACTCTCCGCGACCCCATGGACTAGAGCCCACCAGGCTCCTCTATCATGTAATGTGATCCATATTTTGAGTAGGATAAAATACGAACATATGTCTGTCAATGTTACAGAATCATTTGTATAGGTGTATTGCATGGATGCATTTTGCAGAAAAATGTCACAGGAATTCATCCATGAATGGGGTGGATAGAAAGAGAAAAGCAGTAACTCAGTTTCTATAGAACACTGAATGGTTTTAATGCCCCTGGTGAAATCCAAGCCAGGAATACACTGAAATCTTCTGGCTAAAAACATTACTAATAAAATTATTTACTTTGAAATTCTTTCTTGTTTCTAAAAAATGCTACAATACTCTAGCAAGCCCACCACGAAACTTGACTAGCATCCTTCAGATTTAAGAGCATTCATCTTCATTTATCCATCCAGTAGAACAAGCACAAATCCTGAAACTCATGGATTTTGGAAACCAAGAAAAAAGATGCGGAGAAAGGAAAGTAGACAGTAAGATTTTGATATCATTTACAGATTTCAACTTTCACTTCAGTAAATAGATAGAAGAATCTTTGACCACAGATTGAAGATACACCCTTTGCTATTGGTCTTCCCTGGTGGCTTAGCTGTAAAGAATCCACTTGTCAACACAAGAGTCACAGTTTCTATTCCTGGGTCAGGAAGATCCCTGGAGAAGGGGATAGCTAGCCACTCCAGTATTCTTGCCTGGAGAATTCCATGGACAGAGGAACCTGGCAGGCTACAGTCTATGAGGTCACAAAGAGACATGACTGAGCACACAGCATGCGCATGCACACACACACACACACACATATTTATACATATATAGAGAGATTTACTAATTTCCTAATGCTGCTGTAACAAATAGCCCCAAACTTGGCGACTTAACAACACAACTTTATTCTGGAGGTCAGAAATCCAAAACATGTCTTATTGAGCTAAAATCAAGGTATTAGATGGGTTATATTCCTTCTCTGTGTTCTAGAGGAGAATTAATTTCCTTGTTTTCTCCAAATTTCGGAAGCCATTTGAATTTCTTGGCTGGTGGCCTCTTCAACATCTTAAAAGTCAGCAGCAAAGCATCTTCAAATGTTTCTCTTACTCTGAGTCTCCTGCATCCCTCATGGAAGATAAGGACCCCTGTGATTACACTGAGTACACTTGGATGATCCAGAATACTGTTCCCATCTCACAATCCATACATTAACCACATCTGTAAATTCCCTTTTCCGATATGAGGCAGCACATTCTTAGGTTTTTGAAATTAAGAGATTAAGGTGTGGATATATTTGAGAAGGGAGCATTATTCTCCCCATCACAGAGAGACACATATATTTTTTTCTAGAGATACATTAAAACTGGTAATACTGGATTCATCTGGGGAGAAAGGCTATAGCACTGGTGATCTAAGATAGGAAAGATATTTGCTACTTACTGTGTGTCATTTTGCCCTCTGAATCTTTTCCTTGTGTGCATAATTTTAAAGCATTCTGTTTAAAAGATCCCCATTTGGACAATGTTTTAAGAAGCTGTATTTGTACCTGTCAAAAAACTCAAGTAAAAAGTTATAATTTTTTAAAAATTACTTTCATACAAAGCAGACCCTTAAGAGATGGCTATTAACTTTAAATACTCCTTAAATTCTGAATATTTTATAGCCTTTGTCTCCATTTATTTAAAGATGACCACGGTCTGCTTTAAGCCGTAATGGACATTTAGAAGATCTAGCCACAAGCTTAAAAATAATCACCCTGAGGTTAGGATGTACTTCTGAAGAAGTACCTCCCACTAAATTATTTGCTGCTTAATTAATTCAAATGAGTATTATGTTCTTGGAAACATGACAAAGGAAAAGTTAAGTAATAACACAAAGGAGTTTATTACAGTCTGGTGGACAGGGAGGCCTGGTGTGCTGCAGTCCATGGGCATGCAAAGAGTCAGACACGACTGAGTGACTGAACTGAACTGACCCCAGATATTACCGCCACTCTCAGATATGCAAAGTGGTAGGTGCTATGTCTGAGAGAGCATAAATGTGTTCTCATTAGTGGTGAAGACAATGAAGAGTTGTAAAAGCTAAACTCTGGTTATGAAGATGGATGGCATATGTGGAAGCAGTCAGGGTAGTTGAGGAGAGAACTTTCAGGGTCAAGATTATAGGGAGAAGAGTCAGAACCATGAGCTGTAGTGGATGGACCATTGGTAATACAAACAGGGCTTGTGCACAAATGTGAGTTGCTAAGTCTTAGTAGAAAAATAATCAGAAGTCACGTATTTTATTCAGTTTCCGTTAGTTCTTCAATTCAGTTTAGTCACTCATTCATGTCCAATTCTTTGTGACCCCATGGACTGAAGCATGCCAGGCCTCCCTGTCTATCACCAACTCCAGGAGCTTGCTCAAACTCATATCCATTGAATCGGTGATGTCATCCAACCATCTCATCCTGTCATCTCCTTTTACTCCTACCTTCAATCTTCCCCAGCATCAGGGTATTTTCCAAGGAGTCAGTTCTTTGCATCAGGTGGCCAAAGTATTGGAGTTTCAGCTTCAGCATCAATCCTTCCAATGAATATTCAAGACTGATTTCCTTTAGGATGGACTGGTTGGATCTCCTTGCAGTCCAAGGGACTCTCAAGAGTTTTCTCCAACACCACAGTTCAAAAGCATCAATTCTACAGCACTCAGCTTTCTTTATGATCCAACTCTTACATCCATACATGACTACTGGAAAAACCATAGCTTTGACTAGACAGACCTTTGTTAACAAAGTAATGTCTCTGCTTTTGAATATGCTGTCTAGGTTGGTCATAGCTTTTCTTCCAAGGAGCAAGCATCTTTTAATTTCATGGCTGCAGTCACCATCTGCAGTGATTTTGGAACCAAAAAAATAAAGTCTCTCACTGTTTCCACTGTTTCCCATTTGCCATGAAGTGATGGGACCAGATGCCATGATCTTAGTTTTCTGAATGTTGAGCTTTAAGCCAACTTTTTCACTCTTCTCTTTCACTTTCATCAAGAGGCTCTTTAGTTCTTCTTAGCTTTCTGCCTTTAATTCTTAGTACCTTTGTTTTTTACAATGGCTGAGGAATTGCCAAATCTTGTTTCTATTGCTTTACTCCCATTTCCCTAGATGCTGAATGATGCAGTGAAAACATCCATTTTAAAGGCTGTTCTATTTTTGTTTTTGATCATTAACGTTCTACACAGCATGTCTCAGGAAGCATAAAATGAGATGTTCAGATTCCAATTTGCATGAATGAATTAATGAGGGAGCCAGAAAAAGGTGGTAGCTTAGATACCAGATTCAGGAATGAAGAATGTCACATTTCAGTATAAGATTGATATCTCAGCTGCAATTTCTCTTGTTAACTTCATTGTTAAATCTTATTCAAATATTTCCCATGTTCTATAAAAGATAAAAATTCATTCATGGATTTAAATAAAGCTTGGATGTATGCCAATTTTGTATTCTAATGTGGAGATAAGCAAATCTTGTTCAGATTAAAAAAAATCATCCAACATTTTTGAGATTTATAAATAGTACTTAAATAAATAGTACTATTTAAATCTAAGCATTCATTTGCATAAATCTAAGCATTCAATTGAAAATACTTTCATTTTGTTTCTTCCTATAAATTATATATGGGAAGATGGGCATATCTTAGTGGCATACATTTATTTTTCATTCATACATTCTTTTCACACTTACTGGTAAATTCAGTCTATAAGGGATTCTCCCCTAGAGAAGAAAATGGAAAATAATATTTTGAGCACACGTTAGGTGCCAGTACTATGATCTGCTATGAAATACTCATGAAAGCTTGATGAAGTTAGTGTCATCATCAATTTAAAAATAAACAGTAAAAAACAAGGGAATTTACTTGAGAGTGCTCATCTGGTGATTTAAACCCAATCTAAAGAATTTCAAGTCCTCTCATGCCACATCCAAACACCATACAATCATCCCCATAATATTTTTCATTTGGAACTAGAAGTATGTCTACCAAGAATCATTTTATTTATTCAAGATAAAAAACACACACCCATGGACCTATACAGGTAGTCAAGAATTTTCTGCTGTATTAAAATTTTAGATCTTAATCATCTTTAAAGTTTTTATTAATAAAGAGAATAGGAACATAGTAATGATAATTCCATCTTGATATCACTTTAAAACATTAAAATAATCACCGTGATTTAAATTATACCTAGAGTAAGCATTATAGTATACAACAATCTAAACAGACTGAAATTTAACAGCAGATGCCTAAGGTTGAAAAGTTCAGTGAACTGATGTATTTTCTAGAGGTTCCGGTTGAAGGCACAGAAATTGCTGACTTCCACCAGAATAAAACCGCTGTCAGACAAGACCCTCTTATCTCTACAGAGGCCATCCGGGCTTATTCCTTTTATCCATGTGGGCGATTCTGAGCCAAACAAGAACCACCCAGGCAGCACCTTCCTTAAGGAGTGAGCAAGTAGCATTGTAAGATGATCCCTAGACTACCAAAAACGTGTTTCAATTAATGGTTCCTTGTTATTTCTATTATGTTTGGATTATTAGCTTTTACTACTCCCTTTCGTATTGGTTTCCTATAGCCTTTGAGAAGACTTGCACTAAAAGCCTGCTGAGAGAGGCAGGCTGGGAAAACCACAAGCATTTCCCACAATCACTACGCCCAGAGAGCAGGGAGAATCTTCCAGCTGAGATCTGAGCTGAAGAGCCTAATGTGTCTGCTGGCAAACAGGCTTCAGTGTTTTACCCTTTCTCATCCCTTCTCTCCTGGCCCCAACCATGCAGTGACATTCCAAAAGTGTGGCATCATAGTCTTCAATTCTAAATCAATCTTCATAAATCTCTTTCATAGCTTCATCTACTTTCATCGACAATTTGGGACTGCCCTTTCAAAACCTCTTGACACAGTTCTTTCTCATCGCTGGCCTCATAGTGCAGCTGTCACCATCAATGAGATGAAATCCAGAGAACCTCTGAATGCCAGCCCTTCTACCAAGGTCTGGTGTCATTAGAGGTAGACACTCATCTACCCAGTACATACTCTCTGTGGGCAGGCAAAGCAAACAATTTCCAAGCGGTGTTTACGAGTTGCATGTGAAAGTGATATGCATGCCATTATTTGAGCTATATTTTCATTCAAGCAAGCTTTCCATGAAAACTATAGTCGCCATTACATTTGGAAGAGATGGTCAACAAGTAAGTAATCACACTGCGCGTGCATGCATGCTAAGTCGCTTCAGTCATATCTGACTCTTTGCGAGTAGCCTGCCAGGCTCCTCTGTCCATGGGATTCTCCAGGCAAGAATACTGGAATGGCCTGCCATACCCTCCTCCAGGGGATCTTCAGGACCAAGGGATCGAATCTGCTGTGTCTCTTATGTCGCTTGCATTGGCACGCGGGTTTTTTTTTTGTTTGTTTGTTTTTTACCACGAGTGCCACCTAGAAAGCCCAAGTAATCACACCAAACAGTATGTAAATAACAGTAGTAAGAACTTGACCAAACTTATCTTCCAAGCATTATCTAATAATTAGGTAGGGGCTAGTTCCCACAGATTGCCATCACCTAAGTAGCTTGAAATGTTCTGAACTATCCTTACAGATGCTTTTATAAAAGGGACATAGGGAGGAGATGAATTGAAAAGAGGTTCTTCTGCTATGTCCCCATCATGCCAACCCAAAGGCTTGGTTCTTCTCACTATCAGTGCAAATGAGTGCTAATGAGCTTTATTACTCAGTCAACTTCTCACACTAAGGATGAAGCTAGATAACCATGGATGAAGGAGAGTTGGCTTTTATTTGTTTTAAGGTCCATCTTGGATTAACTCTCACCTTTCCCCTCCATCCTACTTGGATGCCATTATTACCTTCAAGATTCATGATATTTTGCTGTTTGGGATGATTATAATGATAGTGAAGGATAACATTAAATTTTCCCATATAGATAATTTTTTATTTATTTGAGCCTCCAAGTAACCTAGTTGAAATTTTCATCGTCCATGTTATAGATGATAAACCAAGGCTTATAGAAGGGTAGGTATCTAAGCTAAAGTCACTCAACCATTAAGTATAGAGTCAACTCAAGCCCATTTTTTATTTCAAAATTCTCTGCTGCTTCCACTATGCTATACAGCTTTCTTTGGTGGAAGAATGTGTGATCCACTCAGGTAGATTCTTACTGAAAACTGAATACCTTTTGATTCTGAATGTGAATCCCTATTTGAAGTATATTTACTTCAGTAGTTCCTAAATATGGTAATAGTGTTTTACTATATGCTAATATCCTTAATTAATGTTGATTTTTTAAAAATCTGTTCAAAATGTTTAAATGACTTGTCAATGGACTAGAAAGCTATTGTGCCTTTTCCTGTGCCTGTAATGTCTACAATAGAATCTGCTAAATTTTTTCTGAAGATTCATAACTCCTGAAGAGAAAATATATAGCAGATAAACAGCTTAGTTTCCTCCAAGAACTTAGATATCACACTTGGACTTGTTCACTGAGACACTGGGAAAACTTCTTATAAAAGCCAAGGTAATAAAATAAATTTAGAACTTAATTGCTGCACTTTTATAAAACCTTAATGACTCAAAGCTAACATTAAAAAAATTATACAATAGGAAACACAGTAAGGACTTATGATACTACTGTGTCATTAATGAAACGGAACAAACATCTATTGAATCCATATTAAATAGACATTCATAAATAACCCTAACAGATGGGGCTTCCAAATTTCAAAGGAACTGAAGAATTTTTCCAATGGTCTTATAAATCATTAATGGCAAATCTCTAATTAACACATAGCACTAACAAGATTCCCTAGGGAAGAGAAAGGCTATCAATTCCAATATTATGGCCTGGAGAATTCCATGGACTGTATAGTCCACAGGGTTGCTAAGAGTCAGACACGACTGAGTGACTTTCACTTTACTTCACTTCTAACAAGATTAAAAACTATATGCTCTTTTAAAACAATGGCAAACCTAGACAATGTATTAAAAAGCAGAGACATAATTTTGCCAACAGAAATTTATATAGTCAAAGCTATGGTTTTTCCAGTAGTCACATATGGATGTGAGAGTGGACCATAAAGAAGGCTGAGCACCAAAGAATTGATGCTTTCAAACTGTGGTAATGGAGAAGACTCTTGAGAGTCCCTTGAACTGCAAGGAGATCAAACAAGTCAATCCTAATGGAAATTAACCCTGATTATTTATTGGAAGGGCTGATGCTGAAGCTTAAGCTCCAATATTTGACCATCTGATGTGAAGAGCTGACTCATTGGGAAAGACACTGATGCTGGGAAAATTGAAGACAAAAAGAGAAGTGAATGTTGAAGATGAGATGGTGAGATAGTGTCACCAACTCAATGGATATGAACTGAGCAAACTCCAGGAGATAGTTAAGGACAGGGAAGCCTGGCATGCTGCAGCACATGGGATTGCAAAGAGCTGGACATGACTTAGCAACTGAATAACAAGATGCTCTTTTTTTGAGTGCCTTCAGCCATCCTGCTAACACCGTTTCCTCAAATATTAAGTGTTTTACACTCTACAAGTGAAAATAAACAAGTTCCACAGAGTGGCAGACAAAATTTTTCTTTAGTTGGTCCCCTCTTTCTTCTGGTATGCCTCTGGCTACTGTCACCACACCTCCATGCCCTACTTTTGCCTTCCTGACGTCTATTTATGTTATTGACACAATGACCCTTTTAGATACGGTCTTCAGTTTATTATTAGAGTTCAAGATCAATTTTATCTTCCCAGAACCTTAGCACATTAAAAACTTGCTCAAGCTAAGTGCGAGTTTAATGGTGGATATTTTATATGCCACAGCCATCTAAGTGGACAGTTTGCTTTCCAAAAGCCTTCTGGAGAAGGGATGAAGCTATTCTAGCCTCTTTTTCACAAATATGTGCATGCTTAGTCACTCATGCTTGTGTCCAGCTCTTTGCAATCCCATGGACTGTAGCCTGCCAGGCTCCTCCATCCACGGGATTCTCCAGGCAAGAATACTGGAATGGGTTGCCATTCCTTCTCCAGAGTATTTTCCCAACCCAGGGATCAAACCCATGTCTCTTAAGTCTCTTGCATTGGCAGGTGGGTTCTTTATCTCTAGTGCCTCCTGGGAAGCTCTTTCTTCACAAATACAGGCACCCTGAATACAAAAATGAGGGGAACAGGACCTGAGTTAGTGAGTTTCACAGACTACCATTTTCCAAAGTCATTTCTGGGTCATAGTCATGTTGGAAGCTAAGTGATGATTTTACTTATCTACTTATCTTTAGAGAGGCAAGATAGAGTTAAACATATTTGGGGTTAAATCTCAGCTTTAGCTCTTATCAGCCAGGTTATTAAAATAATCATTAGTTTTCTGTGTGTCTGTCTCTCTCTATCCCCTTCTCTCTTTCTATCTCCACCACTTTCTCTTTTTCTGAAACTCTATTTTGCTTTCATCTGTAGAAAGATGATAAGACCACCTACCTTGCGTTGAAGCTTAAGCAAGTTTATGTATATAAAGTTTCTAGTACCTGATCCATAGAAGATGTTTTAAAATGGCCACTCTTCATATCTGAGTTTGCATATAAATATTCTGACCACTCACTGACAAAATGTAGCATATTATCTTATTTTCATGATGCCTAGCCTACACATTGGAGGACATTCATTTTATTTTTTTATGATTTCTCTAACACCAAATTTATAATGATGATCATTAATAGAAACCCCTTAGATTTATAAAGCACCTCCCCCCTAAGAATCTCTCTTTAGAGATTGTCTTCTTTATCCTCATGGATCCCAAGGGATCAGGAGGAGGCATTACTATCATTTTTACATTATGGATGGCATGATCAAGAGGTTTTCATCGCAGTATCTGTTTTTAGGTGAAACTGTGTTAGGTACCACATAAAGAGATTCCACTAGTTCATCAAGTATTGTTTTGAGTGACTTTTATATGCCAAAATAACCATGTGATGCTGACATATTATCCCATGTTACAGATGAAGAAATACAGTCTCAGAGAGGTTAAGCAACTTGCTTATCAGTATATACAGATAACTGAATAAAATGTGGTCCCTGCTCTCATGAAGAACACAAGTCTTTGGTGAGCATTTACCATGTGCCAGGTGCTATGCCAAGAAAACTACAGGAGTTATTTTGTACATTCGTTTAACAGCCCTACAAGTTTGTTACACTTTAGTGATCTATGATTATTATCTCCATTATCTCCATTTAACAGAGAGGGTGAGGACCTTGCCCGAAGCTGCACAGCTGGTAATGGCTGACCTTGAAGGGGAAAAGAGCAGAATGGAGCCAGGTTGACTGAGTAGGACTCTAGCTCCAACACTCTGTGTGAGTTGCTTAAATCCTGAGCAAGTTGCTTAATCTTTCTATGTCCCAGCTTCTTCACCTGGAAAATGAGAATATAAGTATCTACTTGATAGGGTTGTTATGAGGATCAAATACAAGTGTGTGTGTGTGTGTGTGTGTGTGTATATATATATATATATATAGTTTATAATTCTGTCTTGCATGTATTAACTGTAAGTATCTGGGATTCAAATCTAAGAACTCTGATTCTAAAACTATTATATTATTCTGCTCCAAAAATAATTCTTCCGGGGGAAGAAGCAGTAACACTTGAGCTGACTTTCCAAAGAATACATGGTCAAAAGCTTGGTTCTAGAAGTCTAGTTCTAATTCAGTCAATGGAGAGCTGCCTGTAAAGACTCAGATGTCAGGAGGCAGAGTAGCCTTTTCCGTTTTTCTTTTTTCAACTTGGACTGGAGAATAGTTGACTGCCAATGTTGTGCTACTTCTGGGTGTACCGCAAAGTGATTCGGTTATTGTTGTTTAGTCGCTTGGCCATGTCTGACTCTTTTACCCCATGGACTGTAGCCCGCTGGGCTCCTCTGTCCATGAGATTTCCTAGGCAAGAATACCTGAGTGGGTTGCCATTTCCTTCTCCTGGGGATCTTGTCTTTTTAAAATTTTTTAGAATTTGGACTTTGGGATCTAAGTATCTGTGTTTCCTCTGTCCAGGTTATTTATTTCCTTAGATACATGAAAATTCTGCCATCCATGAATGTTTTCATCTACCCTCTAGTTATTCAAAGATTTTTTTTTTCTCTTGAGGAGATTCCAAAATTGTGCTTAACTATGTGTTTACAAAATGATATTTCTTTGAAGATTCAGCATTATGAACATGGGCCAATCCCCTCGTTACAAACAAACAAATAAAAAAACCCAGAAACTGCTGCATTACCTTCAGAGAAAATAATAGAACAGCTTAAATATGTAAGCCTTAAGCTTTGTGGAGGGCATTCATTTTAAATGATTAGTTTAGCTTTAGGAATGAGTACTAATTTTTGTTTTCAACTCACCATGATAATTTAACTTTGGATGCAGAAGAGGAAAGTAAAAAGAAAGATATCTGGGAGAGAAGAAAATGTAGGACTTTAAAGAGGGATTAACAGTATTGGCAATCAAAATGATTTTGGCAGTTACAGAATCAATGAAGGAACATCCTCCTGTCTAGGCAAATATCCTCTAACTGAAAACTACTTGTGTATTTGCAGATTATATTTAAGCCATCATGGATTTCAAAATTGAAGACCTTAAAAACAGAATAATTGTTCAACTGCTATTATTTTAGTGTAAGATTTTACATATGAACTATAATGGAAAATTCATGTTTGATTATAATATAATTAAAAATGCTAGGAGATACCTATGCCCTTTGACATAAGACCCAGCAAAAATGCAAGAGCAACTATCAGCACATGCCCATCAGTGTTCAGTTCAGTTCAGTTCAGTCACTCAGTCATATCTGACTCTTTGTGACCCCGTTGACAGCAGCACAGCAGGCTTCCCTGTCTACCACCAACTTCCAGAGTTTACTCAAACTCATGTCTATTGAGTCGGTGACGCCTTCCAACCATCTCATCCTCTGTCGTCCCCTTCTCCTCCCGCCTTCAATCTTTCCCAGAAACAGGGGCTTTTCCAAGGAGTCAGTTGTTCATATCAGGTGGCCAAAGTACTGGAGTTTCAGCTTCAGCATCAATCCTTCCAATGAATATTCAGGACTAATTTCCTTGAGGATGGACTGGTTTGATCTCCTTGCAGTCCAAGGGACTCTCAAGAGTCTTCTCCAACACCACAGTTCAAAAGCATCAATTCTTCAGTGCTCAGCCTTCTTTATGTTCCAACTCTCATATCCATACATGACTACTGGAAAAACCATAGCTTTGACTAGATGGACTTTTGACAGCAAAGGAATGTCTTTGCTTTTTAATATGCTGTCTAGGTTGGTCATAGCTTTTCTTCCAAAGAGCAAGTGTCTTTTAATTTCATGGCTGCAGTCACCATCTGCAGTGGTTTTGGAGCCCAGGAAAGTCTCTCTTTGTTTCCATTGTTTCCTCATCTATTTGCCATGAAGTGATGGGACTGGATGCCATGATCTTAGTTTTCTGAATGTTGAGCTTTAAGCCAACTTTTTCACTCTCTTCTTTCACTTTTATCAAGAGGTTCTTTAGTTCCTCTTCACTTTTTGCCATAAGGGTGGTGTCATCTACATATCTGAGGTTATTGATATTTCTCCCAGCAATCTTGATTCCAGCTTGTGCCTCACATGATGTACTCTGCATATTAGTTAAATAAGCAGGGTGACAATATACATCCTTTCCTGATTTGGAACCAGTTTGTTGTTCCATGTCCAGTTGCTTCTTGACCTGCATACAGATTTCTCAGGAGTCAGGTAAGGTGGTCTGGCATTCCCATCACTTTCAGAATTTTCCACAGTTTGTTGTGATCCACATAATCAAGGGCCTTGGTATAGTCAATAAAACAGCAGTAGGTGTTTTTCTGGAACTCTTTTGCTTTTTCGATGATCCAATGGATGTTGGCAATTTGATCTCTGGTTCCTCTGCCTTTTCTAAATCCAGTTTGAATATCTGGAAGTTCACGGTTCATGTATTATTGAAGCCTGGCTTGGACAATTTTGAGCATTACTTTGCTAGCATGTGAGATGAGTGCGATCACCCATCAGTGTGGAAACAGCCAATGAGGCATCATAGGTGATGAACTGCAAATACACCTCTCAGGACATTCATTTGCCATTTTTCTCATCTCTAATAAAGACAATAAGCAGTCAAAGCCTTTAAGTTTTTCTGGGTGAGGGACTTCGCTTTTAGCCCAGTGGTTAGGAATCAGCCTTGCAAATTCAGGGGACATGAGTTCCATCCCTGGTCAGGGAACTGAGATCCCACATGCCGTCAAGCAATGAAGCCCATGGGCTGCAACTACTTAACCCGAGCATCACAACTGGAGAGTCTATGCTCATGCACTGCAACAAAAGATCTCACATGATGCAACAAATTTCCCACGTGCCACAAGATCCAACACAGCCAAATAAATAAATTAAAAAAAAAAAAAAAACAGTAGTAACAAGAAAAGAAGGGGATTCCCTGGTAAAGAATCCACCTGCCAATGCAGGAGATGTGGATTTGATCCCTGAGTTGGGAAGATCCTCTGGAGAAACAAACGGTAACCCACTCCAGTCCTCTTGCCTGGGAAATTCCATGGACTAGGGAGCCTGGTGGACTGCAGTCCATGGGGTCACAAAAGAGTTGGATATGACTTAGCAACTAAACAACAACAGCAAGAAAATAAATTGACAGAAATAATTATAAAAAATTGAGTTATTTAAAAAAAAAACTCTTTTTTTCTGAGTGAGTTTCATACATTAGGGAAGTGGAAAAAAATTATCCCTTTGCATGATAACTAGCAAACAACCCTTCCTAATGTTAATGGAGGCTAATGGGCCAGGACCTAACAAAAGCATTCAAGTACATGAGAAAAGACAAGGAAAAGCAGAACTGTTGGGTTCACTACTCAAGCTCACAAAACAATTTAGCAGACTTCTCATAATGTTCTAGGTCACACTAGTATGCACCTGCAGAGAAAATGACATCATGAAATTCCACACCACATCTTGATGTGCTAGATCCTCACAGCTGGATTTCAGGAGTTAGAATGTGGTTCTAACACATAATTACATTAGAATGAATTCTAATGAGTTCTGGTTGCTGATACCTTTCTCCTTCGTAATCCAAGAGCAGACGAAGTGAACTAAGCGGGGGCACCTTTGAGGATACATAAGGCAATGGAGACCCACTCCAGTACTCTTGCCTGGAAAATCCCATGGACGGAGGAGCCTGGTAGGCTGCAGTCCATGGGGTCGCTAAGAGTCGGACATGACTGAGCGACTTCACTTTCACTTTTCACTTTCATGCATTGGAGAAGGAAATGGCAACCCACTCCAGTGTTCTTGCCTGGAGAATCCCAGGGATGGGGGAGCCTGGTGGGCTGCCATCTATGGGGTCACACAGAGTCGGACACGACTGAAGCAACTTAGCAGCAGTAGCAGCAGCAGGCCAAAGGAAGATCAATTAAGCCTTTAGTTTAAAAACTAAAAACCTGCACTGGCCTCTCATAAGTCTGCTGTGATGACCTCGAAGCAGAGAGTATGCTATTGCCAGAAACATCTGCCAAGATAATGTTGCCAGAGCCTTCAATTGCCTCATTTACCAACCTTCACAAGACTTCACCTTGGCAAATTTGGGTTAAGCAGAGTTGGCTTCAAGAATTAGCTGTAGGATAATCTGTAAAGCACATGAAATTTGACTGCAAATATGCTCAACTGTCTTTCCATCATTATCTTTTATTTCTATATTCCACACCCCCTGCCGAGCTTTTATGAGCCTTCTCTTTCCCTTTCCATGTACCCAACAAAATGCTAATTGTCCCGGGTTTCAATCAGTAAGCAATGGAGTACATTGGTTTAATCAGCAACCTGTTTCTAAGCACTTATGTTCTGAGCCGATAGAAAACAACAGGAATACAATGTTGTTAAGACCTCCCATATACGCTAAATGACTTTTGCAGTTACTTTGGAGAAGAAGGTTGCTCATGAAACAATTAATGAGCAACACTGTACAGTAAAATGTTAATGTCATTCGTGTCCCAGGCACAAAAGGGCTTAGAGAAGCAAGATATCGGTATGAGATTGTAAAGTGAAATAATTTCTTAGCAGAGGTGAGACTACAATTGAACTTGGAAGTATGAGGAAAAGCACATGATATGTGAAGAAAGAATTGTCAGTGGGAAACAATTAAATCATGATACAAATAGACTAGAAGCTAGTGGATTTGATACTATTTTTGCTTGAGCAAAAAATGTGGCTTTATATTGAAATTTCATTTCTTCAACTCACACGGATACTAAATGCTAGCACAATATTTTGGAGGTGAGAGGTCTTGGAAATCTTTGAACTCATGCCTTGTTAAGATTTGTCCAACTTTCTTGCACATGCAAACAAGCCTGAGGAGCTTTGAAAACAGAGTCAACTTTTGAAAATGTCTGGGCCCCACAGAAGGTAATGTGTCATTTTAGGATCAGATGTGTATCTAATTCTATTTTTGTTGCTTTATCAGGAGACAGTGTTTTCTCTCTTAAACAAGTGTATGCTCACACACACACTCACACCACACACATAGACATATATACACACCCATGTTTTATTAAAGATCATGTCCTAAAGAATCTGGACAGGGTGAAAAACAAAAACCTTTTAATAACATGACGTTTTCACTTACAAAAATATTAATGCCTTGCTATGTACTAGCCATATTGGCATGCATGCTAAGTGGCTTCAGTCGTGCCCAAATCTTTGTGACCCTAAGGACTATAGCCCACCAGGTTCCTCTTGGAGAGTCTCCAGGCAAGAATACTGGAATGGGCTGCCATCCCCTCCTCCAGTGGATCTTCCCGACCCAGAGATCAAACCCAAGTCCCCTGTGTTTCCTTCATTGCAGGCGGATTATTTACTGCTGAGTCACTAGGGAAGCCCCACTAGCCATGTTTATATGAGACTGAAACAATGAGCTGAAAGGTGAAAGCTGGAGTCAAATATTTGTTGGCAGCAGTGGGGGAAAAAAATGAAAAATGTAGTTGTTTTCTACATTCAGAATCGCTCCAGAGGCTGGCTTATTTTTAAAGCTGAATTTGATCAACCAGGTATTTGTATGAAAATTCTTTCCCTATAGAATTATAGGACTAAAGGACAGTTTTCTTATGAGGAATTTGGTGAAATGTAGAGGCCAGTGCTGCAGGTCTGAGAGTCTACAGATTTCACAAGTTCCCAGGTGGTATCTATGCAGCTGGTTCATGGGCCATACTTTCAGCAAGGCAGGAGAATATGAAGCATGGGTTTATTTTCTTTCTTATTTATTTAGCTGTGCTGGATCTTAGTTGCAGCATGCAAACCCTGAACTGCAGTATGCGGGATCTAGTTTCCTGACCAGGGATCAAACCCAGGTCCCCTGCATTGGGACCACTGAGTCTTAGCCACTGGGCCACCAGGGAAGTCCATGAAGGATGCTTTTCAATCTTTTACAGTGATGTTCACTTTGCAAGTTGTTTATATTTCAGCACAGATAAGTTTGTAATTATACAATCACAATAATGAGTGTTGTTATTGTTCAGCTGCCAATTCATGTCCAACTCTTTGCAACCCCATGGACTACAGCATACAAGGCTTCCCTGTCCTTCACTATGTCTCAGAGTTTGCTCAAATTCATGTCCATTGAGTCTGCGATGCTATCTAAACATCTTATCCTCTGCTGCCCTTTTCTTTTGCCTTCAATCTTTCCCAGCATCAGGGTCTTTTCCAATGAGTTGGCTCTTCATATAGGTGACCAGAGTACTGGAGCTTCAGCTTCAGCATCAGTCCTTTCAATGAATATTCAGTGTTTATTTCCTTTAGAATTGACTGGTGTGATGTCCTTGCAGTTCAAGGGACTCTCAAGAGTCTTCTCCAGCACCACACTTCAAAAGCATCAATTCTTTGGCTCTCAGCCTTTGTTATGGTCCAGTAATGAGTATGCTTTGTCAAAGTACACTTCCTTCAAAATATTTCTACTGCATTTGAGGAACCTGGGATTAGAACAATTCTAGAAGTTTCCTTCCCATCATGACCCTTTCTCAATTTTATTTTCCCTTAATCCAGGATGTTGTTTCACCACTATTTTCAGAATGTGAAACTTTTACTCTTGATTTAACTTCAAGGCAATGGCACCCCACTCTGGTACTCTTGCCTGGAAAATCCCATGGATGGAGGAGCCTGGTGGGCTGCCGTCTATGGGGTCGCACAGAGTTGGACATGACTGAAGCAACTTAGCAGCAGCAGCAGCAGCAGCACACATTTGTAAGGCCAAGCCTGTGGATGCTGTTACCTAAGATTTAGTAACTGGTTGAAACCAGTATCATCTGTAGAGCCTCCAGGGTTCCAGGAGTTACTTCTCTGGCCTTCAGAGCTACTTGTACAAATGTGTATAGCTATGTATAAAAGCTTTGTTTTAAAGAAAAAAAAAATCTTAGTGTGTGAGGAACTCAGAGAGATCCCCTAAGAGGATAATAGCCAAAAGGAGATGCCCCAAAGGTACCTTGAGGCCCAATTCAATACCACTCACCAGCTGAACCTCCAGAAAGTACTAAAATGAATGTTATGAAATATTTCATTCTTGTTTCCCACTAACTCCATTTAATGTAAGCTCTGTGAAGCCAGAAACATTCTTGTTTGTGACTTTTTCTCAGCACAGAAAACACAGCTGGGTATATCGTTGGTGATATGTAAGGGTTGATTGAATGAATAAATGGAAAGCAAAATTAATAGCTCAATGCCTTCACCCTGCTAAAATTTCTTTCATGCTAGTAATTCTTATGCCTTTCTCTGTAAGACAGTATTTAAATCCAATTCTTCCAATAAAATCTATGGTAATGGAGTCAGCTTGTGTTCCTTTAAACAGTGAAAATCAGTGGCGACCTCTCTTCATTTCTAGCAGGCAAAGCAAAAACTGAAACATAATCTAGAGTCTGTTTTTCCTTGAATATCTCAGCACAATGCCCTGAGCCGAACACACAGATCAATTTCCCTAACATTTCTTAGTTAACTTATAAAAGTATAAAAACAACTTAAGCAACTATAATTTATCATGGAATTCAAGATTCACACATATCTAATATTGAGCACAATTGCTTAATCTACACTTTCCCTGCACTCTCCTACTTGACATGATTGGGGTTTTGTACTAAACTTCTTTTTTTCTTTTTGCCACAACTCCAACCCAACAATGAACCCATTTTCTCAGTTTAAAATATTTAGCCAGACCTCCAGGACAATATTAAATGCTACAACATTCGAATCATAGGGGTCCTAGAAGAAGAAGACAAAAAGAAAGACCATGAGAAAATACTTGAGGAGATAATAGTTGAAAATTTCCCTAAAATGGGGAAGGAAATAATCACTCAAATCCAAGAAACCCAGAGAGTCCCAAACAGGATAAACCCAAGGCGAAACACCCCAAGACACATATTAATCAAATTAACAAAGATCAAACACAAAAAACAAATATTAAAAGCAGCAAGGGAAAACCAACAAATAACACACAAAGGAATTCCCATAAGGATAACAGCTGATCTTTCAATAGAAACTCTTCAAGCCAGGAGGGAATGGCAAGACATACTTAAAGCGATGAAAAAAAATAACCTACAGCCCAGATTATTGTACCCAGCAAGGATCTCATTCAAGTATGAAGGAGAAATCAAAAGCTTTTCAGACAAGCAAAAGCTGAGAGAATTCAGCACCACCAAACCAGCTCTCCAACAAATACTAAAGGATATTCTCTAGACAGGAAACACAAAAACGGTGTATAAATTCAAACCCAAAACAATAAAGTAAATGGCAACGGGATCATACTTATCAGTAATTACCTTAAACGTAAATGGGTTGAATGCCCCAACCAAAAGACAAAGACTGGCTGAATGGGTACAAAAACAAGACCCCTACATAAGTTGTCTACAAGAGACCCACCTCAAAACAGGGGACACATACAGACTGAAAGTGAAGGGCTGGAAAAAGATTTTCCATGCAAATAGGGACCAAAAGAAACAGGAGTAGCAATACTCATATCAGATAAAATAGACTTTAAAACAAAGGCTGTGAAAAGAGACAAAGATGGTCACTACATAATGATCAAAGGATCAATCCAAGAAGAAGATACAAAAATTATAAATACATATGCACCCAACATGGGAGCGCCGCAATATGTAAGACAAATGCTAACAAGTATGAAAGGAGAAATTAACAATAACACAATAATAGTGGGAGACTTTAATACCCCATTTACACCTATGGATAGATCAACTAAACAGAAAATTAACAAGGAAACACAAACTTTAAATGATACAATAGACCAGTTAGACCTAATTGATATCTATAGGACATTTCATCCCAAAACAATGAATTTCACCTTTTTCTCAAGCGCACATGGAACCTTCTCCAGGACAGATCACATCCTAGGCCATAAATCCAGCCTTGGTAAATTCAAAAAAATTGAAATCATTCCAAGCATCTTTTCTGACCACAATGCAGTAAGATTAGGTCTCAATTACAGGAGAAAAACGATTAAAAATTCCAACATATGGAGGCTGAACAACACGCTGCTGAATAACCAACAAATCACAGAAGAAATCAAAAAAGAAATCAAAATTTGCATAGAAACGAATGAAAATGAAAACACAACAACCCCAAACCTGTGGGACATTGTAAAAGCAGTGCTAAGGGGAAAGTTCATAGCAATACAGGCATACCTCAAGAAACAAGAAAAAAGTCAAATAAATAACCTAACTCTACACCTAAAGCAACTAGAAAAGGAAGAAATGAAGAACCCCAGGGTTAGTAGAAGAAAAGAAATCTTAAAAATTAGGGCAGAAATAAATGCAAAAGAAACAAAAGAGACAATAGCAAAAATCAACAAAGCCAAAAGCTGGTTCTTTGAAAGGATAAATAAAATTGACAAACCATTAGCCAGACTCATCAAGAAACAAAGGGAGAAAAATCAAATCAATAAAGTTAGAAACGAAAATGGAGAGATCACAACAGACAACACAGAAATACAAAGGATCATAAGTGACTACTATCAACAATTATATGCCAATAAAATGGACAACGTGGAAGAAATGGACAAATTCTTAGAAAAGTACAACTTTCCAAAACTGGACCAGGAAGAAATAGAACATCTTAACAGACCCATTACAAGCACGGAAATTGAAACTGTAATCAAAAATCTTCCAGCAAACAAAAGCCCAGGTCCAGACGGCTTCACAGCTGAATTCTACCAAAAATTTAGAGAAGAGCTAACACCTATCCGGTTCAAACTCTTCCAGAAAATTGCAGAGGAAGGTAAACTTCCAAACTCATTCTATGAGGCCACCATCACCCTAATACCAAAACCTGACAAAGATCCCACAAAAAAAGAAAACTACAGGCCACTATCACTGATGAACATAGATGCAAAAATCCTTAACAAAATTATAGCAATCAGAATCCAATAACACATTAAAAAGATCATACACCATGACCAAGTGGGCTTTATCCCAGGGATGCAAGGATTCTTCAATATCCGCAAATCAATCAATGTAATATACCACATTAACAAATTGAAAAATAAAAACCATATGATTATCTCAATAGATGCAGAGAAAGCCTTTAACAAAATTCAACACCCATTTATGATAAAAACTCTCCAGAAAGCAGGAATAGAAGGAACATACCTCAACATAATAAAAGCTATATATGACAAACCCACAGCAAACATTATCCTCAATGGTGAAAAATTGAAAGCATTGCCTCTAAAGTCAGGAACAAGACAAGGGTGCCCACTTTCACCATTACTATTCAACATAGTTTTGGAAGTTTTGGCCACAGCAATCAGAGCAGAAAAAGAAATAAAAGGAATCCAAGTTGGAAAAGAAGAAGTAAAACTCTCACTATTTGCAGATGACATGATCCTCTACATAGAAAACCCTAAAGACTCCACCAGAAAATTACTAGAACTAATCAATGATTATAGTAAAGTTGCAGGATATAAAATCAACACACAGAAATCCCTTGCATTCCTATACACTAATAATGAGAAAACAGAAAGAGAAATTAAGGAAACAATTCCATTCACCATTGCAACGGAAAGAATAAAATACTTAGGAATATATCTACCTAGAGAAACTAAAGACCTATACATAGAAAACTATAAAACACTGATGAAAGAAATCAAAGAGGACACTAATAGATGGAGAAATATACCATGTTCATGGATTGGAAGAATCAATATAGTGAAAATGAATATACTACCCAAAGCAATTTATAGATTCAATGCAATCCCTATCAAGCTACCAATAGTATTCTTCACAGAGCTAGAACAAATAATTTCACAATTTGTATGGAAATACAAAAAACCTCGAATAGCCAAAGCGATCTTGAGAAAGAAGAATGGAACTGGAGGAATCAACCTACCTGACTTCAGGCTCTACCACAAAGCCACAGTCATCAAGACAGTATGGTACTGGCACAAAGACAGAAATATAGATCAATGGAACAAAATAGAAAGCCCAGAGATAAATCCACGCACATATGGACACCTTATCTTTGACAAAGGAGGCAAGAATATACAATGGATTAAAGACAATCTCTTTAACAAGTGGTGCTGGGAAAACTGGTCAACCACTTGTAAAAGAATGAAACTAGAACACTTTTTAACACCATACACAAAAATAAACTCAAAATGGATTAAAGATCTCAACGTAAGACCAGAAACTATAAAACTCCTAGAGGAGAACATAGGCAAAACACTCTCCGACATACATCACAGCAGGATCCTCTATGACCCACCTCCCAGAATATTGGAAATAAAAGCAAAAATAAACAAATGGGACCTAATTAAACTTAAAAGCTTCTGCACAACTA
Source organism: Bos indicus (assembly GCF_029378745.1). Taxonomy (NCBI): domain Eukaryota; kingdom Metazoa; phylum Chordata; class Mammalia; order Artiodactyla; family Bovidae; genus Bos; species Bos indicus. The sequence continues at coordinate 20,634,444 of NC_091768.1, read as the reverse complement.
AGGAAACTATTAGCAAAGTGAAAAGGCAGCCTTCAGAATGGGAGAAAATAATAGCAAATGAAGCAACTGACAAACAACTAATCTCAAAAATATATAAGCAACTCCTGCAGCTCAATTCCAGAAAAATAAATGACCCAATCAAAAAATGGGTTGAAGAATTAAATAGACATTTCTCCAAAGAAGACATACAGATGGCTAACAAACACATGAAAAGATGCTCAACATCACTCATTATCAGAGAAATGCAAATCAAAACCACAATGAGGTACCATTTCACGCCAGTCAGAATGGCTGCGATCCAAAAGTCTACAAGCAATAAACGCTGGAGAGGATGTGGAGAAAAGGGAACCCTCTTACACTGTTTGTGGGAATGCAAACTAGTACAGCCACCTTGGAGAACAGTGTGGAGATTCCTTAAAAAACTGGAAATAGAACTGCCTGATAATCCAGCAATCCCACTGCTGGGCATACACACTGAGGAAACCAGAAGGGAAAGAGACACGTGTACCCCAATGTTCATCGCAGCACTGTTTATAATAGCCAGGACATGGAAGCAACCTAGATGCCCATTAACAGATGAATAGATAAGAAAGCTGTGGTACATATACGCAATGGAGTATTACTCAGCCATTAAAAAGAATACATTTGAATCAGTTCTAATGAGGTGGATGAAACTGGAGCCTATTATACAGAATGAAGTAAGCCAGAAAGAAGAACACCAATACAGTATACTAACGCATATATATGGAATTTAGAAAGATGGTAACAAAAACCCTGTATGTGAGACAGCAAAAGAGACACTGATGTATAGAACAGTCTTGTGGACTCTGTGGGAGAGGGAGAGTGTGGGGAGATTTAGGAGAATGGCATTGAAACATGTAAAATATCATGTAAGAAACGAGTTGCCTGTCCAGGTTCGATGCACGATACTGGATGCTTGGGGCTGGTGCACTGGGATGACCAGAGGGATGGAATGGGGAGGGAGGAGGGAGGAGGGTTCAGGATGGGGAACACATGTATACCTGTGGTGGATTCATTTCGATATTTGGCAAAACCAATACAATATTGTAAAGTTTAAAAATAAAATAAAATTTTAAAAAAATATTTAGCCAACTTTAAAGAGTTGAGTTTTGCTTTTTGTTTGTTTGTCTCTCCATGTTTCTAGTTAGCAGAAATAAAAATGTGGAAAGACATTTGAACATTTTGGCCGGGGGCCATGTCTGACCCAGAAGAAAGCAGGAATGAAACCTACAGAACTATATAAATACTTCTTTTCCCCCCAACTTAATATCTCCTTTGCTATTAATAGTATGAGGTGATGTTGGTAAAAGCAGTAAAATGTCTTGGTTCAGGACATGAATTATGATATCAGACAGATTTGGAACTCTTTTGGTTCAATCCACTGACCAGGTGTGTACCTTTGGTGCCGGGAGCCAGCGTGAGGAACTCCACCCATGGCAAAGGTCATGAGGAAGGAGGCTCGGCATACGCAAAGGTGGGATCGAGCCTCAGGAGTCCCCCTGGAAATTCTCGAGCATCTACCCCCAAAACCAGAGTCTGCCTACTTTCTGCTTTGTGCTCTCACCTACACCTCTGACTTTACTGGGGGCTGTCCCCGACTACCTCTCTCTGAAAAAAAGAGTTAACTTACAGCTCCAGTTAATAAAGTTCCTGGGTGTGATAGTGTTTCAACCTACAAACTCCTTTGGAAGTCCTCTAGCCTGCCTGAACAGGTTTTTCCAGCCACATGTGATTGCTCAGAGCCTCCCAACTGTGAGAGGCATGAGATGTTCTAAACTGTCTAAATACAGATTCCTTTGAGCAGTTAAAAGATTGATTAGAAATTGTGTTGGTGAAGGGTTTTTCACTTGTTGGGCCAATGTTTGCTGCTAAGTTTCCATATCCCTTACCTGCTGTGTCCCTGGAAGTGTATTGATTAATATAATTGGTGTAAGTAGTAGCTTTAATGTTTGTAACCTTGGACCCTTGAATTAATTCTTTTTCTTGTTGTAGCCCACCACACCTTTGCCCTATAGGAATGCAACTTTATCTAATGCTTTTGGAGGGTGGCACCTGACTAATCACCTTTAGAGAAAAATAAGTTTTCTGAAGAAAGGGTCTTAAAATGTTAACAGGCCTCTCCTGGCCAGAAGATGACCCAAATCACCTAAACTTTTGCATATGATAAGTTTGCAGGAAGAAAGTCTGGCTTACTGCATGACTCTACCCCTTCCCCCATTATCCTCTATGCATAACTTAAGGTATACAAACTACTTTGGAAAATAAAGTGCAGGCCTTGTTCACCGAAACTTGGTCTCCCCATGTCGTTCTTTCTCTCACTTTCTGGCTGAATTATTCAGCCTCTTTTCTCCACTAAATTTTCTCACTGAGCTATCCTTATTCTATTACTCTTTATATCTCTAATTAATATTTAATTAAGCAATCATTTCCTGATCCTTGCCAACGCTGTCCCCACTTCTAATTCCCTGGATCCACCGGAGCTGGACCCCGGCACTTTGGGTTACTCCTTTGTCCTCTCTTCCCCAGCTCAGCTGCCTCACATTTTAACATGAGAGAGACAGGAGCCCCACATTAGGGTGCTGTTGCGAAAATCAATATGATGGTACCTATAGAGCAGTAAGCTTCATGCCAGGCATGTGATGGTGGTAAGCAGTCAATAAACATGAGCTTATGTTACTAGTATCAGTAATAATATAATAAATAGTTCTATAAAAATAGGACAAACCAGCAAGGCAGTCACCAAATATTAAACCACACATCAAATTGGTAAGCAATTAAAAGTGTGATGCTAGCATTATTTGTTAGCATAAAGCTCCACTGTGAAAATCATTATTGTCTTATTTAAAAGAAAAATGACTTGCTTGAAAATACTGGCTCCTATAAGTTTTCTTAGAAGAAATGGAGTAGCCATCATAGTCAACAAAAGAGTCCGAAATGCAGTGCTCGGATGCAATCTCAAAAATGACAGAATAATCTCTGTTCATTCCCAAGGCAAACCATTCAATATCACGGTTAATCCAAGTCTATGCCCAGACCAGTAATGCTGAAGAAGCTGAAGTTGAGCAGTTCTATGAACACCTACAAGACCTTCTAGAGCTAACACCCCAAAAAGATGTCCTTTTCATTACAGGGATCTGGAATGCAAAAGTAGGAAGTCAAGAAACACCTGGAGTAACAGGCAAATTTGGCCTTGGAATACGGAATGAAGCAGGGCAAAGGCTAATAGAGTTCTGACAAGAGAATGCACTGGTCATAGCAAACACCCTCTTCCAATAACACAAGAGAAGTCTCTGCACATGGACATCACCAGATGGTCGACAGCGAAATCAGATTGATTATATTCTTTGCAGCTAAAGATGGAGAAGTTCTATACAGTCAGCAAAAACAAGACCAGGAGCTGACTGTGGCTCAGATCATGAACTTCTTATTGCCAAATTCAGACTGAAATTGAAGAAAGTAGGGAAAACCACTAGACCATTCAGGTATGACCTAAATCAAATCCCTTATGACTATACCGTGGAAGTGGGAAAAAGATTTAAGGGACTAGATCTGATAGAGTACCTGATGAACTATGGATGGAGGTTTGTGACATTGTACAGGAGACAGGAATCAAGACCATTCCTAAGAAAAAGAAATAAAAAAAGCAAAATGGCTGTTTGAGGAGGCCTTACAAATAGCTGTGAAAAGAAGGCAAGCAGAAAACAAAGGAGACAGGAAAGATATACCCATTTGAATGCAGAGTTCCAAAGAACAGCAAGGGGAGATAAGGAAGCCTTCCTCAGTGATCAGTGCAAAGAAATAGAGGAAAACAATAGAATGGGAAAGACTAGAGATCTCTTCAAGAAAATTAGAGATACTAAAGAAACATTTCATGCAAAGATGGGCTCCATAAAGGACAGAAATGGGACCTAACAGAAGCAGAAGATATTAAGAAGAGATGGCAAGAATACACAGGAGAACAGTACAAAAAAGATCTTCATGACCCAGATCATCATGATGGTATGATCACTCACCTAGAGCCAGACATCCTGGAATGTGAAGTCAAGTGGGCCTTAGGAAGCATCACTATGAACAAAACTAGTGGAGGTGATGGAATTCCAGTCGAGCTATTTCAAATCTTGAAAGATGATGCTGTGAAAGTGCTGCACTCAATATGCCAGCAAATTTGGAAAACTCAGCAGTGGCCACAGGACTGGAAAAGGTCAGTTTTCATTCCAATCCCAAAGAAAGGAAATGCCAAAGAATGCTCAAACTACCGCACAATTGCACTCATCTCACATGCTAGGAAAGTAATGCTCAGAATTCTACAAGCCAGTCTTCAGCAATATGTGAATGGTGAACTTCCTGATGTTCAAGCTGGTTTTAGAAAAGGCAGAGGAACCAGAAATCAAATTGCCAACATCCACTGGATCATCAAAAAAGCAAGAGAGTTCCAGAAAAACATCTATTTCTGCTTTATTGACTATGCCAAAGCCTTTGACTGTGTGGATCACAATAAACTGTGGAAAATTCTGAAAGAGATGAGAATACCAGACCACCTGACCTGCCTCTTGAGAAACCTATATGCAGGTCAGGAAGCAACAGTTAGAACTGGACATGGAACAACAGACTGGTTCCAGATAGGAAAAGGAATACATAAAGGCTGTATACTGTCACCCTGTTTATTTAACTTATATGCAGAGTACATCATGACAAAAGTTGGGCTGGAAGAAGCACATGCTAGAATCAAGATTGCCGGGAGAAACATCAATAACCTCAGATATGCAGAGGACACCACCCTTATGGCAGAAAGTGAAGAAGAACTAAAGAGCCTCTTGATGAAAGTGAAAGAGGAGAGTGAAAAAGTTGGCTTGAAGCTCAACATCCAGAAAACTAAGATCATGGCATCTGGTCCTATCACTTCATGGCAAATAGATGGGGAAACAGTAGAAACAGTGGCTGAATTTATTTTTCTGGGCTCCAAAATCACTGCAGATTGTATTGCAGCCACAAAATTAAAAGACACTTGCTCCTTGGAAGGAAAGTTATGACCAACCTATACAGCATATTAAAAAGCAGAGACATTACTTTGCCACCGAAGGTCCGTCTAGTCAAGGCTATGGTTTTTCCTGTGGTCATGTATGGATGTGAGAGCTGGACTATAAAGAAAGATGAGCACCGAAGAATTGATGCTTTTGAACTGTGGTGTTGGAGAAGACTCTTGAGAGTCTCTTGGACTGCAAGGAGATCCAACCAGTCCATCGTAAAGGCGATGAGTCTTGGGTGTTCATTGGAAGGACTGATGTTGAAGCTGCAACTCCAATACTTTGGCCACCTGATGTGAAGAGCTGACTCATTTGAAAAGACCCTGATGCTGGGAAAGATTGAGGGCAGGAGGAGAAGGGGACAACAGAGGACAAGATGGTTGGATGGCATCACCAACTCGATGGACATGGGTTTGGGTGGACTCCAGGAGTTGGTGATGGACAGAGAGGCCTGGCGTGCTGCAGTTCATGGGATCACAAAGAGTTGGACACGACTGAGTGACTGTACTAACTGAACTGATAAGTTTTAAAATCACAGTTCCAATTTCAAGGAAGAAATGCATCTTGACAGAGGCACTTACAGTCTATTCACAATGTTGACATCTAACTGTCCATGTTTCTTTTGTGCTCAAAATGTTGAGGCTTCAGAACCACCAAGCTCAGTGAGAGTCAATACAGTGTCCACTTTTTAAGGCAACAATTCACTAGATTTGGGTAGGCGCAGGTATTGACTGTGATCAAAAGACTCCAATCCCATTGCAGTACAGGCAAGTTACATGACTGCTCCCACAGAAATCTGGATATACCAACAGGGTCATAGACCACAGCTACTCTCCCTACCTGTTACCATGGATAGCCCATATGCCTGTACCTCTGATTGGACTGTTCATACACCAGTCAATAAGAGCTAGCATGATCATTTCGATAACTTGATAATTAATTGCTTACTTAGTCAATGAGTTTAAGTGATCAGTGTGAGGAACCCAACCAGGTGTTAGGAGAAAATCCATAGGAGAGACTCCCATGTAGAGTTCTTCATCCAAATGTTGGAGAGTCTAATGTGATCATTTCACTTTACTGACTAGGAAACTGAGAGCCCGAGATGAGCAGTAACAGGTTCAAGGTCACCCAGCTAGTAAGTGCATAGCTGAAATGATGTCTTGGTTTCCTGGTTTCTAGTCTCAGAGAAGTATTTTTTTTCACCAGCTTCTATATTCTCTATATATCAAGTAAAATATGTCTATTTTACTTGCTAAGTAAAGTATCATTATTTTAGTAGACTATAACAAAACTGTGCAATGGTGCAACAATTGCAACTGCTTACTAATGACCCTTAAAGACTTCTCTGCCTTATTAAGGTATAATTGACAAAATTGTAAGATATTTGATGTATACATAGTAATGATTTGATATTTGTGAAAGGATTATTTTCATATAGTCTATTAACACATCTGCCCTCTTAGCAAACTTCCATTATACAATACAATATTATGAACTATAGTCACCATTTTATACATTAGCTCCTCAAGACCTTTATATATATATACACACATTTACTTTATCCATTCATCCACTAACAGACAGTTGTTTCCATATCTTGGCTATTGTGAATAATGTCACTATCAACATGGGGACACAGACATCTCTTCAATATCCTGATTTCATTTTCTTTGGATTTAAACCCAGACGGGGACTGCTATATCACATCAAGTTCTAACATTTTCTTCCAGATTTACTGAGATATAATTGACCATATTGCACTGTATAAGTTTAAGGTGTACAGCATAATGATTTGATTTACATACATCATGAAATGATTATCACAATAATGTTTAGTGAACATCTATCATCTCATACAGACAAAATTAAATAGAAAAAAATACTTTCCTTGTGATGAGAACTCTTAGGATTTACTCTCTGAGGAACTTTCATATATAAAATAGCAGTGTAAATTATATTTATCACTGTGCATTGCATCTCTAGTACTTATGTATCATATACAAGCTTGTACCTTTGACTGCTTTCATCCAATTTCCCCACCTCCCACTCCCTTTCCCTGTAACCACAACTCTGATCTCTTTTTCCATTTGTTTGTTTTTGAAATATTATTGACCTACTATTACTTGACATAATGATTCAATATTTCTATGCATTTCAAAAGGATCACAATAAGTCTAGATATGATCTGGCGCCATACAAAGATATTGCACAATTATTAACTATATTCCCTGTAGCGTGCATTTCATACTCGTGACTCATTTATTTTGTAACTCAAAGTTTGTATCTTTTAATTTCCCTCACCTATTTCTTTCCCTGCCTACATCCTTCTTCTTCTCTGACAACCACCAGCTTGTTCTGGGCAAAGAGTCTGAATAGACATTTTCCAGGGAAAACATACAGATGGCCAACAAGCAGAAAAGATTCTCAGTATCACTTATCACTGCTGCTGCTGCTAAGTCACTTCAGTCGTGTCCGACTCTGTGTGACCCCAGAGACGTCAGCCCACCAGACGTCATCCCCCATCCCTGGGATTCACCAGGCAAGAACACTGGAGTGGGTTGTCATTTCCTTCTCCAATGCATGAAAGTGAAAAAGTGAAAGTGAAGTCACTCAGTCATGTTCGACTCCTACCAACCCCATGGACTGCAGCCCACCAGGCTCCTCCATCCATGGGATTTTCTAGGCAAGAGTACTGGCGTGGGGTGCCATTGCCTTCTCCACTTACCACTAGGGAAGTTCAAATCAAAACCACTATGAAATACCAATTCACAACTGTCAAAATAGCTATTATCAAAAAGTTAACAAATAACAAGCATTGGCGAGGATATGGAAAAATGGCAACACTTGTGCACTGAAGGTGGGAAAGTTAAGCTGTGCACCCACTATGGGAAACAGTATGAAGAATCTTCAAAAAATTAAAACTAGAACTACCATGCTGCTGCTGCTGCTGCTAAGTCATTTCAGTCATGTCCAACTCTGTGCAACCCCATAGACGGCAGCCCACCAGGCTCTTCTGTCCCTGGGATTCTCCAGGCAAGAATACTGGAATTGTTTGCCATTTCCTTCTCCAATGCACGCATGCATGCTAACTCGCTTCAGTCGTGTCCAACTCTGTGCGACCCTGTGGACAGCAGCCCACCAGGCTCCTCCATCCACAGGATTCTCCAGGCAAGAATACTGGAGTGATCTGCCATTTCCTTCTCCAGAACTACCGTATGATCCAGTAATTCAATGCCTAAGTATCTAGATGAAGAAAATGAAAACACTAATTAGAAAAAATACTTGCACCCTTATGTTTATTGCAGCTCTTTTTTTTCAATAGCCAAAATATGGAAGCAACCTAAGTGCCCATCAATAAAGGTGAGGTGTGTATACATATTGGAATACTATTCAGCCATTAAGAATAATGAAATCTTTCCATTTTCTACAACATGGATGTACCTTGATGGTATTATGCTAAAAGTGAAATAAGTTAGACAGAGAAAGACAAATGTGTGATTTCACTTATGTGTGGAATCTTAAAAAATAAACATAAAACAGAAATAGAATTATAAAGAACAAACATGTAGTTCTATCTGTAGTTTTTTGAGGACGCTTCATGACTTCACTAATTTACATTCCCACCAACAGCTTACAAGGGTTCCCTTTCTCGTCCTTTGTTACACCTCTTGCCTTTTTCAGGATAGCTGTTCTAAAAGTATGAAGTAACATTTCATTGTGGTTTTAAGTGATTTCCCCTGATGCTTTCAGTGATGTTAAGCACCTTTTCACAGTCTTCTTTGGAAAAATATCTATTCAGGTTTTCTGTCCATTTTTTAATCATATTATTTGGGGTTTTGCTGCTGAGTTATGTTACAGTTTTTAGTAACTGTTTCTGTGTTATTTGTTCAGATTGAACTCAGATTGCATGAAAAACTCTAATATTCCATTTAATCTCTCTATTTGCCTTCCCTCCCAAGTGGAGGAGCAAAAACAGAAAGAGAGAACAGAATCTTGGCTTGGACTGTGGAAGAGTCTGACTTCATTTTGGGGGTTTGCCGACAGTGGTCAAGAGCCCCCCACCCACTGCCCTCCTGGTCTCCTGCTCCCCAGCATGCAAGCTGATACAAAAGCACCTGTGTTTCCCTCTTTTGTGCCAACAGGAAGTTCAAACCACATAAGCCCTTATTTTCAAGGGAACCTCATCCCTGCTCTTCTCCCTAACCACAATGAAAACCCCAAACCACTCTCCTTTCTCTGCTCTCTTAGGCCATTTCTGGACATGCTTGGAGCTTCCCTGGTCTCTCTATAAAGCCTCATCACGTTGAATTAAACTGCTGGTGCATGTGCAGTATCGCCACTCTGGACATCTGAACCACACTTGGGGTGAGGGTCATTTTGTCTCTGCAGAGTGTTCTAACAGACTGCTTCCAGGCATTTGTGTAACCAGTAGCAAAAAGGAGGACTACAGTGAACAGATCCCTAAGATGCAAAAGTGATAAAAAAAATTTTAGGCAATCTGCTCATTATTTCACCAAAGGATTAGAAGCAAATAATTTACCAATGCATATTTAGCAACAGGATTAGACAAAAAAATATTTTTTACTCCCTCGGTGCTGTGAGTCCTCAATTAAAATGTTATATTTATATTAGGAAAAAAAGCAATTCCAGTCCAAGTGATTTGATGTGTATATTTTTAGTATGACAAGCACTCTGTGTAACTTAATAGTGTAAGAGACATATCTACACTTTGTCATACCAGAAGTATTATGCTTTTGAATAACCTATCTCAACTCAAAAACCCATCCACAAATCAAGTTTTTCCAGAATTTTTAGGTTTTCCTTTATAGATCTATCATACTCCTCTGTTTAACCCTCACAATATATATATATAAGTTATAAGGAGTTTGTTGTCTTAACTTTCTAACTTATCCTGAAAAACTAATACAATTCCTGGAAAATAACACTCATTCAACTCAAATATTTGTTGCGTGAAACACATCCAACCAGATGTATCAAATACCTAAGTGTCAGACACTGTTCCAATTACATCTGCTAAATATTTTGGATTCTTTATAAACACAGAATATTATAAATAAAAGTTAACTGGATACATTTGGTTACAGTGATTTTCCTTTTACTGAGAATGTTCCAGAAACACACAGAGATGTGGTGACAAGAATCGAGACTTATTCCATGACCCCAAATCCGTAGCCAAAATGTTGAAAGGGGGAGGTTTAGACTGATAGCCAAGTCAGCGCAGTCAGAAACATTTGCCAGATATTCTTCTGACAGGAACAAAAGGAAGATGGCCAGCCCAACTCTGATGTGGAGGCTACAGGATGTAGCGTTCAAGAGTTAATGACAGCCGTGTTTTTTATCCTGTGGAGGAAATCTCGAGTGAGAGAGGATAAAATCAGCTAAAGAGAAAAGAGCATCTAGACTGCATTAGTAGCATCCTTCTTTATCCATGTCAGTAATGATACCCTTTACCTTGTGACTCTGCAGTTTTCACTGAAGGGGCCAGAGTCTGTTTACCCATCCCCTGAATCTGAGCTTGACTTTATAGTCAATAGCCAACAGTCCATACAATAAACAGGTTACCATGCACTAGTTTCAAAGCCTCGTGTATTCTTATTCTCACTCTTGTGACTCTGCTTCTCCTGCAAGAATAGGTTCAGACACGAAGCAACCTAAATGTGCATCAACAGATGAATGGATAAAGAAGATGGTGTATACGTGTATATGTACATATATACATATGTATATATATATAGAATATATACTCCCTATATTCCATATATGGAATATTACTCAGCCAAAAAAGGGACAAAACTGGGTCATTTATAGTGAGGTGGATAAACTTAGAATCTGTCATACAGAGTGAAGTATGTCAGAAAGAGAAAATTAAGTATTATATACTAATGTATATATATGTAGTATCTAGAAAATTAGAACTGATCAACCTATTTGTAGGGCAGGAAGAGAGATACCAACATAGAGAATGAACTTGTGGACATGGCAGGTGGGGAAGGAGAAGGGGGAAGAACCGAGAGAGGAGCACTGACATACATACACTGCTGCTGCTGCCGCCAAGTCGCTTCAGGCATGTCCAACTCTGTGAGACCCCATAGACGGCAGCCCACCAGGCTCCTCGTCCCTGCGATTCTCCAGACAAGAACACTGGAGTGGGTTGCCATTTCCTTCTCCAATGCATGCATGAAAGTGAAAAGTGAAAGTGAAGTCATTCAGTCGCGTCCGATTCTTCACAACCCCATGGACCGCAGCCTACCAGGCTTCTCCGTCCATGGGATTTTCTAGGCAAGAGTACTGGAGTGGGGTGCCATTGCCTTCTCTGATACATACACTATCAGAAGTAAAATAGATAATGGGAAGCAGATGTATAGCACACAAGGAGTTTAGCCTGGTGCTCTGTGATGACCAGGGGGGCGAAACGGTTGGAGGGTGGGAGGGAGGCTCAAGAGGGAGATTTTATATATATATATATATATATATATATATATATAGCTGATTCGTGTTGTTGTACAACAGAAATTAACACAGTTTGTAAAGCAGCTATAGTCCCATTAATTTTTTTTTTTTTTAAGAACAGGTTCAGGTTAATCAGCTGTAGCAGAGTCCAGGGCCCCAGCATCCTCAGCTGTCAGGTGGAAGTCCTCAGACACAGAAGTGAGCCCAGGCAAGGTGAGCAGCGCTTCTTTGCCATCCTGTAGTTTATCCCAGACACAAAACCAATAAAATAAATTTATTGTTAAGGAATCCTCAATTGGTCTAGAACAACAATACTGCACAGTATTCTTGTGGGCATAACCATAACAATACTGCCCACATTCTTGTGGGCATAACCAATAAACTCCCCTTTCCCTAAGTTTAGGGTCATTTGGATATCCAAATCCACTCTTTTATGAAGTGTCTGTCCATTCAAGGTCTCTGATGATCTCAAGAAAATCTATAGACATGATTTGTCAGGCTTTTCATTATTGCAAGGATGGAAGCTAGGTTCTTACTAGTCTCTGCCTTCCTGAATCAACTACAAATGTCCTGATCTTTCATTCTCTGCTGAATCGAATATTTGGATGACTCCTGGGTCTGTCTGTATCACCTGTGCTTTTTTATCTTGATTATCAGCTATATATTTTTGCCTTTTCATATGTCTGTGAATATTTATTACATGCAGAACATAGTATAAATTTTAAAAAGGTATAGGCTCCAAATGGTATTATCTGTTATAATATTTGGGCTTCATGGGTGGTACCCAGTGGCAAAGAACCTGCCTGCCAATGTACAGACACAAAAGACATGGGTTCTAACCCTGGGTCAGGAAGATCCCCTGGAGGAGAGCATGGCAACCCACTCCAGTATTCTTGCCTGGAGAATCCCATGGACAGAAGAACCTGGTGGGCTACTGTCCATGGGGTAGCAAATAGTCACACACAACTGAAGTGATAAGAATACTACCAGACAGAATTCCCCCACTCCTATCAGATGCACAGGAGAAAGGGCTGAGGAACTCAATTCACATTAGACACTGAGCTTGCTGGGACTGAATTTCAGTTGTAACAAATCTCTGTCTATATCTAGCTTTCTCTTTCTAAGATGGAACCCTTCTGGGATTCTTTAGAGAGCCTTCTCCTCAGCACTGAGATTCCAGGGAAGATCCAGACCTGGATCACCCCCTCAGGGTCTCCCAGCTCAGATTCTGCCCTCCAACACCCAACCACCTTCAACATCAGTCTTGTTTCCTCCGAGCACTGTGAGCCTGGGAGGTTTCACTGCTCCTTGCAACGGTTCCAGCCTAGCTCCTCATGGTACTAGAACTCTGCGAAAAGGCCGGCTGTGTGGGCCTATTGTTTCCAGTTTATAACACTGGCCCTGCATGATCAATGAAAGCATGGCTAGTTTCACTTCCTCCCAGCGAGTCCTAGGAGGAAAACCAATGGACAGAAGTAAGCATCTCCTACACCTATTCCTAACAAACATTTTCAGGAAAAAAAAAAAAGCTAACCTAGACCATGTTACTCCACAACAATAAACTGGGAATATATTTAGAAGTTTAAAAACATTGATTAATCAAAATACAATAGTTCCAAGATTTGGAAATACCTTAAATGTATTCATTTTCCTAAAACCTGAAAATATACTATGAAATATATGCTCAGATTAAAATATGGGGCTTTGATTTGCAACAACACCTTTTGGGCCTTACCTGTAACACCTCCAAAACCTAAATATTACCTTGTTTCTTTCCTTATCCATCTACTATTCATATAACTAATTTCTTCTACTTATAATTTCCTCAAGCACAGGAATAAGTGGCATTGCTGAGCAGCCTAATAAATTGATCTCCACATGTCAACATTCTTAAAATATCTGTACAATATTTACATTGCATTTTCTAGGGAGAGACATTGTTTTAAATTAAGGGAGTATACCTCTTTCATCTGAAAACTGGTCATCCACATATCAGCTGATACTTGATGCCTCCTTTGATCTTCCCCAAAGCAACACTCCCCTTGGCACAAGGTTATTGATTAAAGGAAAATTCTGTAGAGAAGATGGAAGTGGCCATTTAATTTATATTATAGAGCATACAGTATTTTGTAAGAAAGAGGGTAAATAGATGTGTCCCTATACTCTCACCTCCATGTAAAAAATATTTATAAAATATATCAAAATTGTTACACTAATTTTATGATTTAATAATAAAATTTAGTATGTCACAGTGGGTACCACTAAAGGTGAGGGTGGGGAGGTATAAATTATTGAGTATAAGATGGGCTTAAGGCCATATTATTGTACAACATGGGGAATAAAGTCAATATTTTATAATAACTGCAAATGAAAAGTAACTTTTAAAATTGTATAAATAATAATTTTAAATATTTTTTAAATTAGTGCATTATAAAAATATTATAAAATTATAAAAATTGATACATCATTCTAATTTTATGCCTTCCATGTGAGAGTAACATGCATATATTTGAAGTATGTTCTGAGACAATTCTTCACAAGTCTCTCACACATCTGTACATCTTATGAAAGAAGTACTGGCTGCTACCTTTTGTTCCAAACTTTTGTTTCAAAGCGGGTATAGTGAACAGCCTTGGAAGATTGTAATAACCCTGTAGAGCAATGGTCCCCATCCAAGAGTGACTTTGTCCACCAGGAAACATTTGGCAATGTCTAAAAATACTTTTGATTCTCACGACTGAGGGTAATACTGGCATCTAGTGGGCCAGCGATGCTGCTAAATATCCTACAAAGTACAGGACAAACTTCCATAACAAAGAAACTTCTGGCCCAGAATGTGAAGACTGACAGGATTCAGAAATCATGCTTTAGATCAAAGAGAAGACATGCTTGCTGCCCATTATAAAACATCCGGTTTCCCTAAGCTCAGGATTCCCCTCCTGTATTACATCCTACCATATGCTAGTGTCATAGTGGGGCTCAGGGAAGTCACACAAAAGTGTAGGTCTTTTTGCTACTGCTTTCATTGTGAGCACTACATCGCCCCTCAGAGCTGAGTGAGGAGACTCATTCTTCTACCAGCACTTATGAAACCATGGTACAGTGAAAACAGACTGAAATAACAGACCCTTCACACATCTTTACAGATTGGTCTATATTTTAGACACAGATTGGTCTATATTTTAGACAATAGAAAATAAATGCAAAAAGAAACTGTTTTAAACTGTGTTTTCAACCTAGATGACATAAAAAAGGATTTGCATGTTAATTTTCTTTTTATTTTATTTTTTAAAATTTCTTTATTTTTTTAATATACATTTATTTATTTTAATTGGCGGTTAATTACTTTACAATATTGTATTGGTTTTGCCATACTCAACATGAATCCGCCACAGGTATACACGTGTTCCCCATCCCGAACACCCCTCCCTCCACCTTCCCCGTACCATCCCTCTGGGTCGTCCCAGTGCACCAGCCCCAAGCAACCAGTATCATGCTGGCATTCAGAAATTGTTTCGTGGAATTTACTCAGTGTTTAAATGTTCTCTTGATGAATTTGTGGGGGAGAAAGTGGTCTCCCATCCTATTCCTCCGCCATCTTAGGACCGCCTCAGTCCATGTTAATTTTCAAAGCACTTTTATAAAGCTATTAAAAAATAAGAAACCTAAAAGAAAAATCATCACAGATATATAATTTACATATTTAAAAAGATATAGGCTCATGAACAATTAAAAAGTTCTGCCTCATTCTTAATTTTAAAAACACAAATTTAAAAAATGAAAACATTTTGTTCTCTGGCAAAATTTTTTAATATTAATCATATCCAATCCTGATAAAGTCTGGGGAAAAGGCACTCTTCCACTTCATGTTGGAATATGATTTAGATCAAACATTGTGGAGGAAAATTTTGATCAAAAATTTTATATAACATTTATATTTCTAAGCCTTTACTCTAGCTATTCTCAAAGTTCAGCAAGACCCAGTACAAAGATGTTCATTTTATGGTCTCTTATAATAGAAAAAAATTTAAAACAATCTAAATTTATATCACTAAAGCAATAGTTAAATAATGTTTAGTGTATCCAATTAATGTAATTATATGCAGCCATTGAAAGAATGACCTAGGTATAAATGCACTATAGTACTGTAGAAGTCCAAGATTTGTTACTAAGTGAAAGAAAAAGAAAAATACATATATAATATAGTGTACTTCATAGGTACTATTTTCAGGAACTAAAAGAAGAATAAAAACAGATATTGAATAAACAGGTGGAAGAGGCAGATAAAACTAGTATTTAGGATGCTGAAAAAGGGGATAATACCCCTTGGTGCAGCCACTATGGAAAAAAAGAGTATGAAGATTCCTCAAGAAACTAAAGATAGAACTGTGAATTTGTTCTCTATAACTCTGCTTCTGTTTTATGCCTGTTCATTTTTTTTAGATTCCACATATAAGTGAAATCACACAGTATCTGTCTTTCTCTGACTGATTTATTTCACTAAGCAAAATACTGTCTAGGTCATCCATGTTGTTGAAAACTCTTCCAACTCTCCTGCATAAAAAGAAAAGGTATCCCCTCCTGGTTAAGGTCTTCTTAACCCCAACCTGGTTATCATCACTAACTCCTTTCCTAGCCCACACCCTTACTCAACATAAAGAGTTCAGTTCAGTTCAGTAGCTCAGTCATGTCTGACTCTTTGGACTGCAGCACACCAGGCTTCCCTGTCCCTCACAAACTCCTAGAGCTTGCTCAAACTCATGTCCATGGAGTCACTGATGCCATCCAACCATCTCATCCTCTGTCATCCCCTTCTCCATGTACCTTCAGTCTTTCCCAGCATCAGGGTCTTTTCCAAGGAGTCAGTTCGTCACATCAGGTGGCCGAAGTGTTGGAGTTTCAGCTTCAGCACAGTCTTTCCAATAAATATTCAGGACTGATTTCCTTTAGGATTAACTGGCTGGATCTCCTTGCAGTCCAAGGGACTCTCAAGAGTCTTCTCCAACACCACAGTTCAAAAGCATCAATTCTTCAGTGCTCAGCCTTCTTTATAGTCCAACTCTCACATCCATACATGACTACTGGAGAAACCATAGCTTTGACTAGATGGGCCTTTGTCGGCAAAGTAATGTCTGCTTTTTAATATGTTGTCTAGATTGGTCATAGCTTTTCTTCTAAGAAACATGCGTCTTTTTCATGGCTGAAGTCACCATCTGCAGTGATTTTAGAGCCCCAAAATATAAAGTCTCTCCCTGTTTCCATTGTTTCCCCATCTATTTGCCATGAAGTGATGGGACCACATGTCATGATCTTCATTTTTTGAATGTTGAGTTTTAAGCCAGCTTTTTCACACTCCTCTTTCACTTTCATCAAGAAGCTCTTTAGTTCTTCTTCACTTTCTGCCATAAGGGTGGCGTCATCTGCATATTTGAGGTTATTGATATTTCTCCCAGCAGTCTTGATTCCAGCTTGTGCTTCATCCAGTCTGGCATTTCACATGATGTACTCTGCATATAAGTTAAATAAACAGGGTAACAATATACAGCTTTGAGGTACTCCTTTCCCAATTTGGAATCAGTCTGTTGTTCCATGTCCAATTCCAACTGTTGCTTCCTGACCTGCATAGAGATTTCTCAAGAGTTAGGTCAGGTGGTCTGGTATTCCCATCTCTTCCAGAATTTTCCACAGTTTACTGTGATCTACACAGTCAAAGGCTTTGGCATAGTCAATAAAGCAGAAATAGATGTTTTTCTGGTATTCTCTTGCTTTTTTCATGATCCATCCGATGTTGGCAATTTGATCTCTGGTTCCTCTGCCTTTTCTAAAACCAGCTTGAACATCAGGAAGTTCACGGTTCACACACTGTTGAAGCCTGGCTTGGAGAATTTTGAGCATTACTTTGTTACCATGTGAGATGAGTGCAATTGTGTGGTAATTTGAACATTCTTTGGCATTGCCTTTCTTTGGGATTAGAAGGAAAACTGACCTTTACCAAAAAGAGTTACTGTGTCATATTTTTATGGTCCTATAAGTATGGTTGAATCCATCCTCCAGGTTGTTCTAAAGTATGAGCTGAAGCGGCAAGATAAAAGTTGCATGGAGGATAAAATAAGAGAAAAATAAATGGTTGATTAAGCATCAGTGTTTATATGAACAGCTGGGTCCATGATGAGTTTCAGTCTATAATGATTCTCGTACCCAAGAGAAAAAGAGAACAAACTGGCAGGGGTAAAGATAGAGTGCATGCATGCTAAGTCACTTCAGTATGTGACCCCATGGACTGTAGCCCACCAGGCTCCTCTGTCCATGGGGATTCTCCAGGCAAGAATACTGGAGCGGGTTGCCATGCCCTCCTCCAGGAGATCTTCCTGAAAGATAGGGACTGCCTCACAAATACACAGCCCTTTTCAGTTTAGACTGAGAAGTTAAATAAGAAGAGTGAAGAGAACTGTGGTTCAGGGTAGCTTTGCTTTGATTTCTCTGAAAGCCCACAGTTACAACTGCCAGGGAGGCTTTGTAATAATAAAAGGCCTGCTTCTAAAGCCTACCCATCTTTGCAGTATTGAGTAATTTTACCACTACTCAATTTAGATTGATATGCCATTTGTCATATGTCATTAAGTTTCCTTTTCATTAATGTTGCTAAACATTTTAATGTTTTTAATATCACTTATATGTGGAATATAAAAAAATACAGCAAAATACAGCAAACTATATTCACATATAACAAAAAAGAAGCAGACTCACAGATAAAGAGAACAAATTAGTAGTTACCATTGGCGGTGGGGAGCAATAGAGGAATAGAAGAAAAAAGGTACAAACTAACAGATCTAATATAAGCTATAAGGACAGATTGCACAGCATGGGGAATATAGCCAATATTTTATAATAACTATAAGTGGAATATAACCTTAAACATTGCGAATCACTATATTGTACACCTGTAACAAATAATATCATACATATAGCAACTATACCTTAAAATAAAATTCTATAAAATAAAATTCATTTAGATATACTCCCATTTGGGAGTGGGCTTCTTTGGTAGGCATTTTTAAGAATAACTTTTGGCGACTCAACTGAACTGAACTACCATGTTCAGTTCAGTTCAGTCGCTCAGTCGTGTCCGACTCTTTGAGACCCCATGAATTGCAGCACGCCAGGCCTCCCTGTCCATCACCAACCCCCGGAGTTCACTCAGACTCACGTCCATTGAGTTGGTGATGCCATCCAGCCATCTCATCCTCTGTCGTCCCCTTCTCCTCCTGCCCCCAATCCCTCCCAGCATCAGAGTCTTTTCCAATGAGTCAACTCTTCGCATGAGGTGGCCAAAGTATTGGAGTTTCAGATTTAGCATCATTCCTTCCAAAGAAATCCCAGGGTGGATCTCCTTTAGAATGGACTGGTTGGATCTCCTTGCAGTCCAAGGGACTCTCAAGAGTCTTCTCCAACACCACAGT
Source organism: Bos indicus (assembly GCF_029378745.1). Lineage (NCBI taxonomy): Eukaryota > Metazoa > Chordata > Mammalia > Artiodactyla > Bovidae > Bos > Bos indicus. The sequence continues at coordinate 20,615,468 of NC_091768.1, read as the reverse complement.
TCAAAAGCATCAATTCTTTGGCGCTCAGCTTTCTTCACAGTCCAACTCTCACATCCATACATGACCACAGGAAAAACCATAACCTTGACTAAACGGACCTTTGTTGGCAAAGTAATGTCTCTGCTATGTTAGTCACCATATTTTCAAAGTATGTCCTTCGAGAAATTAACTAGAGGTGATGCCCATCAGACCCAAATATTTATTAGTCAGTGTCCCTCCAAACTTGTAAATATTTATTAACCTTTCAGTCAAATCTTTCTTACTACACGGTGTAGAATAATAGTGCTTTGCCTAAGCAATGGGCTTGTTTTCATCCTACAGACACTGAAGGAATAACTCATCATGTTGTCCTCCTACATTGAAGTCCTAAAAGCTCAAAGCCAATTCCATGGCCCCCCTCTGTGCACATTAGGGCAATCTCAACTATGCAAAGTGCAAACTAGCTTCTTCCCATATTCATTATTTTTCCATCCTTCGCTTTTGCTCAGCTGGCTCACTTAGTTGTGTCACATCTTATTTCAAAAATTGGCTTAAATAACTTGGGGAACCAAGCAGAATATAAATACATAAATTAGACTCCAGCATTGCAAGAACTCCTACAGAAGCAAAGGTTTTCCTTACGATGCTCACCTCCTCCTGGTTGATAAATATCATTCTCCAGAATAAAAGTGTCCCTCACTGAAGACTTAGCCATCCCTCAAGGCTTCAGCATCATTTGTTCAGTAACACAAATTTGAAATCACCATTTGTTTCCATTAATAGCCCATGTACACAAAATATTTCACTGCCTTCCCACAGGCTAATCAGAAAGCTTTGTACCATCTGCTGCTTGTTGACTATTTAGTGCTGTGGAGTTTTCCTAGGAAAGCCCTGGAGCCATAAATGTCTCCTTGCTTTCTGCCATTTGTAGCATCTGTGATTAGGAATGGACCAAACAAAAATAAACTAATATACAAAATCCCACAGAGCAAGGGTCCCATGGGGCAGCATTTACTGACGCCCTACTCTTAGCTGTTCAGTGGTTCCTGCCTTACCAGGCTCTCCAAGGCATGTTTCATTATATTTGTACCAAAAAAGCAGGCTTGCTCTCAATTCTATTTGTTTGGCTTTATGTTGTCAATCAAGCAATATCTTTAAAAGGGTCTGTGCTCTTAGTTTAATCTTATGCATTTAAGAGCATTTCAACCTGGATGATCAAACCTCAGTAGGAGGAGGTAGGTGCGAGGATGATTTCAGGAGAACAAATCAGTGCGTCCTTTTAAAGGAGCACCTTCCGATCAGCTGTCTCCCAGCAGTGGACAATTGCCAACCGTGACTTTTGCTCAGGCCAGGAAGGAACAAGTGTCAGTGGTGACGCAGGAGGCCAAGCAGGCTAAGTGGACAAGTGACTCACATCCATTTGCGCACCAGCTCGCTTTCAGTTTGCTCATTAGCATCAGTGCTGGGGGCTAATGGATACTTGGGAGGAAGTCATTTTTCTCTGCAAATGTCTGGTGGAAATGGAAATGAAAACCCAATGAGTGCTCTGTTCCTGACAAAGCTTTCCAAGGCTGATAGGGATTGCTGATAGTGAGGGCCGGTTATAAAGTTCACCTGTGAATTTTGTGTTCTTAGGATAGTCTTCCTCCTGAGCTAGGCTTTGAATCACACACAAAAAATTGTTTGAAAAATAATCAAAGCTATCAAAGAGGATGCAGTTATCTCAGTTTTCTGTTTGTTTTGCTTAAAATTATCAGAGGGAAATTTTTAACTGCTGGGCATTCATTATGTATTCCAGCACCCAGTGGTGTGCTCATAAATACTGACAATTACTCTGGGGCAAAAGAAAAGTCCCTGATTTCCACCGTTTCCTGATTTCCGTGGTGTGGATACATTCACCATGGCCAATTTCAAGCCACAACATGAGTCACTAAATGTAGAATGGAAAAAATTGCAGTCAGCAGTCTTGTGAGCTATTAAGATCCAACACCTCTGCCCTGTAAATGCAAATGGGGGTTCATCTTCATGTAGAATAAAAGATCATTATCTTTTTTTACAGAGGTACCCTAAAAATCAAACTATGATTCTTTGTCTAAAGGAGATAGATAGATAAATAGAGATATAGAGAGAAATACTTATAAAATAGAAACTTTTTCAAGTTATGTATATCGGGCTTCTCTGGTGGCTCAGTGGTAAAAGAAGCTACCTGCCAATGCAAGAGACGCAGGAGATGCAAGTGTAACTCCTGTCTGGGAAGATACTCTGGAAAAGGAAATGGCAACCCACTCTAGTATTCTTGCCTGCAGAATCCCATGGACAGAGGAGCCTAGCAGGCTACAGTTCATAGCATCGCAAGGAGGCAGACATGACTGAGCAACTGAGAGCACACATATCCATTTATAGGTATAGAACTTGAAAAAGTTTCTATTTTTTTATTCTCATTCTTGACTCATTCAGCTCTCTTGGGTCCCTCTAGTTGCCCTACAAGTAATACTTCAGAAGTTATAGAAACAGTCAATTCACTGAACATAAAAACTGAGGTGTCCTCTGATATTAGGAAGGTTTTTTAAAATGTTTTTCTGCACAATAAAAATTATCATGGGAAAAAAACCATTGACACACTAACCATAGGAAGTAATTTACTGCCTGCCATTCCAAGTTTTTCTTCAATTTTTGGTTTTGTATCCAAATATTTAAGCTTTGGGGTGATAATTATTTTCATGAAAGTTATAAGAGTTGCTGTTGTTGTTTAGTTGCTAAATCATGTCTGACTCTCTGTGCCCGTGGACCACAGCATGCCAGGCCTCCCTCTCCTTCATTATTCCCCAGAGTTTGCTCAGACTCATGTTCATTGTCAGTGATGCTATCCAACCATCTCATCTTCTGTTGAAGAGATGATATAATTCTGGGGTATACCCTTGTGTTTCTAGAAACACAGGCAATATGTCTTTATTTGCCTTTGGAAAATGAAGTGAAAATACTGCTACTTAAATAAAATCTATCACCTGATCCATTTGATATCATGGCTACAAATCTACTGTGCAGAAACAAGTTGAGCTGTAAGTAAAGTACTATCAACATACTCTATGTTAAAATTCTAGAAGGCAGAGGATTTTAAGATATAAGACAACTAACAAGATTCTGAATCAGTCTGACTGTATGTTCTGCAAGGCCTGGAGCAGTGGCTTAGGGCTTGGGCCCTGGAGCCAGACTACCTGGTCTAAATGCTGATTCTCTTGCTTGCTAGGTCTGTGATTGTAGGCAAGTTTCTCATCCTTTCTCTGCTTGTTTCCTCCACTGTTAAGTGGTGATGATGATAAAATTTAATTCATTGGGCTATAATAAGAATTAAATCTGTCATATTTTCAATAAAAAGGCATTTTATAATTACCACATTGTGTTTTCTAAATAAACATAAGAATTTTCAAGGACTACAAAAAAATACATGGAGAGCTAACCTAAATCTTTCAAGGGAGCTGATTTATAGAAGAAAGTGCAGCTTAGTCTAACAAATTACGTGACCACTCAGTATTGCTCCCATCCTTCTAACTATGCAAGTTAATACTAATGCCACACTCTGGGTTGCAAGTTTTTAACAGTCTAGGTGAAAGAAGTTCCTTCTCTCTTTCAATCAACCTGGAGAAATGTCTTCAATGTGAACATTCAGGCAATCTACAGGGTACCAGTCTGAGGATCACAAAGACATTTACAGAACCTTGCAACATTCCCATCTCAGCAGTGTGTAATGGCAGTGGTGGGGGCGGGGTAGGGAGGGCATGGATAAAGCTCTAAGGAGTTTTGTGGTATTGCTAGTCATATCTGGAATGGTCCTCAAAGTATTTCATGGAGCAATGATTCATAGTTCCTGTCAAATATCAGAGTCCTTGAGTTGGATTTAAGTCAATCGTTCTTTCTACTCCATGAACCAACCCTGAAAGTGAAAGTGAAGGAGCTCAGTCGTGTCCAACTCTTTGCGACCCCGTAGACTGTAGCCTACCAGTCTCCTGTGTCCATGGGATTTTCCAGGCAATAGTACTGGAGTGGGGTGCCATTTCCTTCTCCAGGGGATCTTCCCAACCCAGGGCTCGAGCCCAGGTCTCCCGCATTATAGACAGACGCCTTACCATCTGAGCCACCAGGGAAGTCAGTGTTGATACTGCACCTGAACGCATTGAAAGAAGAGATCGGCTACTGCCTTCTAGCTGTTTGACCTTTCTAATTCTTATCTGCCCTCTTTGTTTCCCCCTAATCGTCTCGTACTGCTGACCTCCCCCTAAGTTTCAAATCTTCCTTTCTCCAACCAAACAAAATAGACTTTGTGTCTACTCAGTTCACAGCAATCTATTCATTTTGGAACTAAGGAGGACCCTGTGCCTAGGAGCCTTTCTGTTCAGCCTCCATGACTTTCCTTGAGCTCCAAAGGGAAGGTTCAAACAGTTGCTAATCAGGGAAGAGAGGGATTGGAAAGACAAGGGAGGAACAGCCAAGAAGTAACAATGCAGCCTTGGGGCAGGGTCCAGGTTTTACCTCAAGGGATACACATAACAACATCTTTAGATCTTCACAGAACTAAAAACCCAACAGATGGAAGATGTCAGCACTCTTCATACCAGAGAAGGCCATGATTAATAGAACTAGAGAAGCTCATCAAGAGATTACTTGAGGCCATATTAAAGGAGCATCATCCCTGCAAACACCCTAATCTTGTCAGCAACCGCACCCTTGAATTACTGTTATGAAACTCTTCATCACATCTTCTCAGGTTGGGACACAAAGTTTTCCAGGGCAAGAGACTGCTGTGTCCCACTTTGCCTGACAAAGCACTGAAGCAATTCTTTTCTACTTCACCCAAAACTCTGTCTCTGAAATTTGATTCTGCACTGGTACACAGAGGCTGAGTTTTCAGCATCAGCTACAATTGCTAACCTTTTTTAAATGTGTGTTTGTGTGTGTGGGTGTGTGTGTGTGCTCAGTCATGTCTGGCTCTTTTATATATCCTTCCAGATACACATTTTCAAAGGACACTTGTGAAAATATATTCTCATAATCATTTTGCTGCTACTGCTGCTAAGTCGCTTCAGTCGTGTCTGACTCTGTGCGACCCCATAGACAGCAGCCCACCAGGCTCTGCTGTCCCTGGGATTCTCCAGGCAAGAACACTGGAGTGGGTTGCCATTTCCTTCTCCTTTGCGTGAAAGTGAAAAGTGAAAGTGAAGTCGCTCAGTCCCGACCGACTGGTGGCGACCCCACGGACTGTAGCCCACCAGGCTCCTCCATCCATGGGATTTTCTAGGCAAGAGTACTGGAGTGGCTTGCCATATCAGATATGTGGCAGACTAACAAAAGGACTAGGGGAAATCATTTTTGGTAAGGGGGCATTTCCAAAGAAAACATGTTCTCCAATTTCCTCCGAAACCGCAATACACAAGGGGTCACTCATTCTGACTGACAGGATTTTCTCTCATATTAAGACTCCCCAAAGAATTAAACATTTCCCCAAGTTAATTTGATTGTATTGTTTATTCAAATTTTTCACATTTGCAAATACTATATATTTTTGTAATCTATTTGCTTCTTTTTATTTTTGATATCTAACAGATTCAATGAAAGTGATGTAGGTACCTGAGTCTTTAACCACATTGGCTAACAAAACAGAACTCATGCAAAATAGCTGGGAAACAGACATTTCTTATAATTTTTAGACATATAGATTTTCAATGTAAAAATAATTAAATCACTCAAGCACCATTTTCATGATCACTGCAAATAGTCACTTCAGCATAAAATAGTAATAACCACAAAATTGGAGTGGCCATTCTTTGAGTGCCTGATATGTATTCTGTATCTCACACAATATGTATTCTGTATTTCACATGTGTTGTTTCATATAACTTCACCACCAAAGGATGTTAAGTTTTTCTGGTTTCAGGCATCAATGTTGCCTACACGTTATCTATTTCCACCTTGTTTCTGACTAGCCAAACTCAGGTTTTATCCAGGGTGTCAATATGTTCAGAAAAGCTATAATGTCCTCAATTCCCTCATAGCTGGGGATAACATTGTGTCAGAGTTCTGGCCAGTGAAGCAGAAGTGGAAGACTCTTGGGTTGTGAGACTTGTTTTCCCCATGGAAATTCACCTGAAATGCCCCTTTTGGTTCCACCCTTCCCCTCTTCTTGCTTAGAATGTGGATGCTGTACTTGGTGGTGCAGTCATAGAGATGAAAACCACACGCTAAGGGCGGCAGAGCAGACACACAGAAACAGCCTAGGATAATAATTACATGAAAGAGCACATGCACTAACTCTAGACTGCCTATTTCCAGACACCTCAATAAATGAGAAAAATAAAGCCATTGTTTGTCCTGTTACATGTAGCCAAACACAAAAACATCTCTATCCCCTTTTACACATAAAAAATACAAGCTTGGAGAGTTCTGGTCCAACATGGCAACCTCAGAAGATGCTGAACACACCTCCTCCCACAGACACACCGAATGTGCAGCTACATATGAAAGGATCCTCTCTTAAAGAATTCCCTCTGATGACTCCCGCACATTGGGTGAACAAGAAAAACCCACATGGAAATGGGTAGGAAAAGCTGAGGCACAGGCTTGCCATAAACCCCACTCCTGGCACAGCAACATACAATTGAGAAGGAACCCACAGTTCCCAGTTTCTCCCTGAGGAGTGAAAGATTTGAACCCAACATCTAGCATCCCAATTTTTAAGACTTCCACCTCAAGGACTGAAGCCCAAAACACCTAGCTCTGATAGCCAGCCAGGCTTGCATCCATAAGACCCGGAAGATGACAGCAAACAAACAGTTCTTAACAGATTGTAGAGGATTTATTGTGGCTATCACCCTGAGGCTCAGCACAGAGGGAACAGAAAAGAAAAAGAAAAAATCCCACCTCCCAATCTTTCCCTGAAAATAGTCTGTTCATTTATGTTAAAAGCTGCTGCCTGAAGATGAGATTTCTAGAGCATACATCTAGGAGCTGATTGCCATCCTTCTTGGAGACCAGAGCCTGGGGAGGCCAGCAGAGGCCATCTCTGTGATCTGTCTGCCTCATCCCATGTTACTGTTTTCTCCCTAAAAGGAGTTTGTGCACAGGTCTGGTGCCCCAACTTTTGCTCCTGCCACCCAGAAGATGCACCTTTGATCACATGACCCTCGTGGCCAATGGGACTTGTGTTTCCAAGTCCCACAGGACTGCAGCAAACAAAGAATAAGTTCTTAACTGGCTGTCTCCCCCAGGGCTCAGCACAGAGGGTGAAAACAGAAACACCCTAACCCCAGGTCTTCCTTTAAAAATATCTATTTGCATGCTTTTAAAGCTGTTGCTTAAAGGTCCAGTTTCCAATCAGTTTCCTTCATCCAGGTGTTGACTGAAATCCTTCCCTTTAGGATAATGAGAGTCTTGACATACCCTCAAGTACCGGGAGCCACCAGGAACAAAGAAGGTGGTTTGGACAATCACAGAAGTGTGAGAGACAAGCAAAAACTAAGGTCAGGTTGAAAGATAAAGTTCATCTTCTATACAAGACCTCTCCATCAAAACTGGGAGGGGTAGCTGTTTCATCAAAGGCACAGAAACCAACAAAAGAAAATAAAAGAAAATGAAGAAACATAGGAATATGTTCCAAACAAAAGAACAAGGTAAAACCCCAGAAATAGACCTTAATGAAATAGAAATTAATAACTTACCTAATAAGGAGCTCAAAATCATGGAATGCTCACTAAGGTCAGGAGAACAATGCATAAATAATGTGAGAATTTCAACAAAGACATAGAAAATGTAAGAAAGTACCAAGCAGAAAACACAGAACTGAAGAAAAGAACTGAAAAATTCCAAAGAGGCATTCAACAGCAGACGAGATTAAGCAGAGAAAGGATCTACAAACTCAAAGACAGGGCAGTGGAATGCATTCAATCAGAGGAACAAACAGAAAAATCAATGAAAAAGAAATTACACATCTGAAAACAATAAGCACCAAAGTGGGTCACAGAGCTCCAAGAGCTGCACTCAGCTTTCTTTGATGCAAAGCCTGAATTCTTTCCATTCTTCCATACTGCTCTGACAGACATACAGGCATTCCACATTAACTCTGGAAAAGACCTTAGGGAGGATACAACCAAAATCATCCTTTTAATCATAAGGAAACTGAGGTCTAAAACAGTTGAGTGATCTGTCTTCTAAAGTGTAATCAAAAATGAAATAGAACAACAAATACATCATAACTGAATATACTCAGAAAGCATTGAGATAAAACAGATGGAAAGTTAACTTGAAGCCAAGTAAATGTTCAGGAAAAAGTCAGTGAGATTAAGAATCCTGAAGAACACTAAAAAAAAATGCAAGTTCGTTACAACAGATTATATTGGCACTGGTAAGGTGTGGTGTTGCAAGAAGCAGATATTTTGGTATCACAGAGGAGGATCTGAGGATTTCCAGGAAATGAAGAAAGCTGTAACTGAGGAGCACAGCCTCTGAATGACCCAAGTTGGGTCTTGCCAGGAAGGCCCTGTTATTAATTTCCCTAGTATGCTCTTACACAAGCAAAGCCAAACAAAAATTAGTTTCTTAAAAAGTCAGCATTGATGATATACCTTTTGAATATGTTCACAGTCCAAGGCCCTTTCTTGTTTCACAATTATATCACTACACATATCCTGTGTAACCTGTGGATGATTCATGCTGATGTTTGGCAGAAACCAACAAAATCTTGTAAGCAATTATCCTTCAATTAAAAAATAAATTAATTAAGAAAACAACCAGTTACAATATACTTATTCACCACCCTTTTTGATAAGAAGTGAAAAATCAGATATTGTAAAAGCTGTTTTTTTTAAAAAATCAGATCATTATTGTTTTAATTTTTCAAGACTGTGAGCTAAAGTACAATCCTGTTATATTTGAATATCTATATGCCACACAAAAATTTAATAAGCCATCTACTCTCATGTAACATAAAGTATCATTGATGTAATTTATTAAGCTTTAAAATCATTTATTAGTAATTGTTTAGAAAAGTGCATTTGAACTTAAAATCCCTAACCTAATATTACGAAGGAAGTGATCATGGCATATTCTAAAAGAATCTTGTCTAAAAATATTGAAAGAAATCTTTTCATACAAACAGTTTGAATGTTTATTTTAAAACATATTTACTATTGAGAAAATACCTAGGTGAATGTCAGTGAAAATACTATTTAAATATAAAAAAATACATTCAATTCATAGACTCACAGATTCAGGAATATTTTATTTTCAAGAAAGTAGCCTAACATATAAGGAAAAGTCAGTAACAAACTGTTTAAAACTCTTTAAATATTGATGCAAGGGAAAATATGCTATGGTAGACATTTATCATTTTGGATTACCCAGATATCTTCCTATTTGAGGGAATCTCAAACAAACTAAAGGAGCAAAAGAAGGTAAAATATTCCCTTTTCCAACTCCTAAGTTTGACAAGTCAGACGCTCAATACTTTATTTTGCTCTAAGTGACTCACAGACTTGACACCGTCTGCATTATTTGTGGTGCCTGATGCTGAATTCAAAACATTCTGCCACAATGCTGAGTATCTCTAGGGAGCCAGGTCCAGAGGCTTCAGCAAGTGGTTTTTAGTGATGGTACTAGTGCTGGCATCAGAGACAGGTTACTCCTACATCTTTAGTTCATTTTGTGTCCATTGGTTCCTGCCATTTTCCAAGTCTAGCTCCCATCAACTTTGTGAACTACTACTCAACAAATATTATTCTCCTATTAAGAAAATGCTCATGCACTTTTAACTGTCCTGGTCAAGACTGAGCTATCTGCTAAGTTGCTTCTGTCATTTCTGACTCTTTGCAATCCTATGGACTGTATCCTGCCAGGCTCCTCTGTCCATAGGGATAGTCCAGGAAAGAATACTGGAGTAGGTTGCTGTGCCCTCCTCCAGAGGATCTTCCTGACCCAGAGATCAAACTGCATCTCCAATGTATCCTGCATTGGCAGGCAGTTTCTTTACCACTGGTGCCACCATAAAACCCTATAATCCAAATTGTGCCAGATTAGGCAAAAACCTTTGGATGCAGTGGAAGAGGTTATAAACAAAAAATGATAATGATTGGGGTAGCCAAGGCAGTGGACTGTGGTAAATACTTGTCATTTTGGAAGCCCAGCAAGCAAAACGCTTTCTTTCTGGTGTCAATCCCAAAACAAATGGGAATCAAAGTCTCAGCTCCCAATAGTGAAGCCAGAGAGCCTACTTTCAGATTCCAGACAACCAGTACTTAGGCTCAGCCATTCAAATACTGCCAGCTAGGACTTGGAATATGGAAGTCATGACCCCAAGCCTCAAAAAAGTCATAGCTTACTGATTATGAGTTTGGCAGAGTTGAAAGTACATCCACAGAGCAGCAAGTATCCCAGAAGAGCAGAGTTGAGTCATGGCAGCTGCTCTTCAACGCAAAAGCACAAATGGTGGTGCCCTGAACATTGCTGTGGAATGACGGTAAGTTCTACTGGTCTCCCTTGGTGCCTGCTCGTTTTCTAAGCTTGGTACTCCTGTGTCCTGTTGCTTTCATGAGTTACCCAAATTTCTTACAACAAAATTCCTCTCCATCTATTTAGATGGCTATTTCCATTGCTTGCAATCCTTATCCTTTACTTCTCATCAGATCACTGACCCAATAGTGAGTTTCTTGCTCATTTTTTCCATCTATCCAGAGTGCTCTTCCCTCTCATTATCCTCTGATTAATGTTTATTCATTCTCTACTCTTAGCTCAATGTTTATGTCTTAGGAAGATTTCCTGATATACCCAGACTAGGTCAAGTCTATCTATTTGTATATTAACTAATAGCCCTCAGTTCAGTCAGTTCAGTCACTCAGTCATGTCCAACTCTTTGCGACCCCATGAACCGCAGCACGCCAGGCCTCCCTGTCCATCACCAACTCCCGGAGTCCACCCAAACTCATGTCCATAGAGTTGGTGATGCCTTCCAACCATCTCATCCTCTGTCGTCCCCTTCTCCTCCTGCCCTCAATCCTTCCCAGCATCAGGGTCTTTTCAAATGAGTCAGCTCTTTGCATCAGGTGGCCAAAGTATTGGAGTTTCAGCTTCAACATCAGTCCTTCCAATGAACACCCAGGACTCATCACCTTTAGGATGGACTGGTTGGATCTCCTTGCAGTCCAAGGGACTCTCAAGAGTCTTCTCCAACACGACAGTTCAAAAGCATCAATTCCTCGGTGCTCAGCTTTCTTCACAGCCCAACTCTCACATCCATACATGACCACTGGAAAAACCATAGTCTTAACTAGACGAATCTTTGTTGGCAAGGTAATGTCTCTGCTTTTTAATATGCTGTCATTACTTTCCTTCCAAGGAGCAAGTGTCTTTTAATTTCATTGCTGCAATCACCATCTGCAGTGATCCTAGAGCCCAGGAAAATAAAGTCAGCCACTGTTTCCACTGTTTCCCCATCTATTTCCCATGAAGTGATGGGACTGGATGCCATGATCTTAGTTTTCTGAATGATGAGCTTTAAGCCAACTTTTTCACTCTCCTCTTTCACTTTCATCAAGAGGCTCTTTAGTTCTTCTTCACTTTCTGCCATAAGGGTGGTGTCCTCTGCATATCTGAGATTATTGATGTTTCTCCCAGCAACCTTGATTCCAGATTGTGCTTCCTCCAGCCCAGCGTTTCTCATGATATACTCTGCATATAAGTTAAATAAGCAGGGTGACAGTATACAGCCTTGTCATATTCCTTTTCCTATTTGGAACCAGTCTGTTGTTCCATGTCCAGTTCTAACTGTTGCTTCCTGACCTGCATACAGGTTTCTCAAGAGGCAGGTCAGGTGGTCTGGTATTCCCATCTCTTTCAGAATTTTCCACAGTTTATTGTGATCCACACAGTCAAAGGCTTTGGCATAGTCAATAAAGCAGAAATAGATGTTTTTCTGGAACTCTCTTGCTTTTTCCATGATCCAGCAGATGTTGGCAATTTGATCTCTGGTTCCTCTGCCTTTTCTAAAACCAGCTTGAACATCTGGAAGTTCACGGTTCACGTATTGCTGAAGCTTGACTTGGAGAATTTTAAGCATTATTTTACTAGAGTGTTAGATGAGTGCAATTGTGCAGTAGTTCGAGTATTCTTTGGCATTGCCTTTCTTTGGGATTGGAATGAAAACTGACCTTTTTCAGTCCTGTGGCCACTGCTGAGTTTTCACAGCTATTTGTAAGGCCTCCTCAGACAGCCATTTTGCTTTTTTGCTTTTCTAAATCCTGTTAAACATAGAGCTTAATTATTCTTTCATTAACAAGTATCTAATATATGCCAAACACTATTCTGGTCTACAAATTAGTTAAAGTGTCATGGTGTACACAATAATTAACATCTCAGCTTCTGTATATCATGTGTTCTAGAAAGTGACTGCCCATCAATAAGGAAACAAGATTCATCTAGGAATAAATGATGTAAAAACATTTTAAAAGGAGATGAGATTAAGAATGAACAGATCTTTATTTGGTATATGTCTATGCATTTACCATGAGCATATACATGCTCATCTTAGAAGTGACTTTTGAGCTGAGACATGAAGAGTGGAAAGAAATAAGAGAAGTTCTAAGGGAATAACATTTCAGGAAAGGGAAATAAAATATACAAAGACCCTGAGGCAGGCATGGGTCTGGCAAGTTCAAGGATCTCAAAGACACTGTGTGACTGAAATGTAGTGAACAAGGAGACCAGTGTAGATAAAATCAGATAGAGAGAATGTACAATACCACTGCCCAACAGAAATATAATGGGAGCCAAAAATTCCAGTTATATTTGTAATTTTAAATGTTTTAGCAGTTATGTTTTAAAAGAAGTGAAAAGAATCAGGTGAAATTCATATTAATACTATATTTCCACTATAATTCCAAGATATTATCCTTTCAGTCTGTAACCACGGTTCAAAAATTATTAATAACATATTTTACATTCTTACTTTGTTATCAAGATTTAAATGTGTGGTAGATTTTCTGTAAACAGCACATCTTGTTTTGGAGTAGCCTTATTCCAAGTGCTCAATAGCCATCTATAGCTAGTAGCTACCATATTGAACAGCACAGGAGATCAAGTTGGCCTTCTAAGTCATTGGAAGCTTTGGAATTTAGTCTAAATAGAATGAGAACCCATTGGATGGTTTTTCCATAGGAAGATAACGCAACTTATGGATTTTTTTTCCCTAAAATTCAAACATAATTAAAACAATACACTAGAATGTATTTTGGTATGGTACATGAGCCTAACTTTCTTGGTTCAAAATATAGTCAGTGCTAGTGTACCTTTTATTTGGAATAATAGAGTATATGAAGGCACCCACAAAATCTCACCACCCCCACCACTGCTATTCTGGGCCAATCCCCATCATCAAATCTTATTAAATATCTGAATCAGAGACCTTCCTCCCAACTCTATTACTCTCTGCAGTCTATTCTCAACTCAGGAGTCAGAATGATCTTATTAAAACCTAAATCAGATCTAAAGCCTTCAGTGCCTCCCCATCTCCCTTCCTCCCTGCCTTGGCTTTGTGTTACATCCATGACATCATCAGATACATGTTGCCTGCTTGCTCACTCTTTTTTGGCCTCTCTGGCCTTCCTGGTGTTCTGCAAACCCACCAGGCATCCTCATGCTCAGGACTTTGCCCTTTTCTCTTCCCTGAGAAATATGACTCTTGCCTTCACTTCCTTCTCTTCTTTGTTCAAATGTCACTTTTTTCCGTGAAGCCTTACCGACTCCCTTATTAAAAATTGCACCCATATGTCCTGCTGCTGCTGCTGCTGCTGCTAAGTCACTTCAGTCGTGTCTGACTCTGTGCGACCCCATAGACAGCAGCCCACCAGACTTCCCCGTCCCTGGGATTCTCCAGGCAAGAACACTGGAGTGGGTTGCCATTTCCTTCTCCAATGCATGAAAGTGAAAAGTGAAAGTGAAGTCACTCAGTCGTGTCCAACTCTTAGCGACCCCATGGACTGCAGCCTACCAGGCTCCTCCATCCATGGATTTTCCAGGCAAGATTACTGGAGTGGGGTGCCATTGCTTTCTCCGCCCATATGTCCTACTACTTTCTATATCACCACATGATTTGTTTTTCTCCATTCTTTATTATCATCTGACATCTTACCATTTTTTTTCACTTTTTTTTCCATTTATTTTTAGACTTTTGCCTCTCATAAGAATACAAGCTCAATGAGGCAACAAATTTTTTTGTAGGTCTTTTTTAATTTCTACATCCTCAGTACCTGAAAAACTGCCTGGCACAAAAATGTACTCAATAAGCATTTGTTTAATAAATTATAATTTGACTAATGTCTATCATCCCACTACATTCTAAGCTTCCATGAGGAAAGGACCATAGCTTCTTTGGTTCACAATTCTATCTCTAGGGACTAGTGTCCAATAAATATGTATTGATTTTGTAAAAATGTAACAAACAGGTATTAAACAAACAAAACTAATTCTTCTATATTATATAGTATTATTAAAAATAATAATTCTTCAATGATAGGTGGACAGAATGACTAAAAACATGTTGTGAATAGGAATTAAATCAGCTTTCAGTTATGGCACCTCAAAGATGATGTTGTTCAGTTGCTAAGTTGTGTCCTGCTCTTTGCAATCCCTTGGACTGCAGCATGCCAGGCTTCCCTGTCCTTCACCATCTCCGAGAGTTTTCTCAAACTCATGTCCATTGAATCCATAATACTATCTAACCACCTTATCCTCTGCCTCCCTCTTCTCCTTTTGCCTTCAATCTTTCTCAGCATCACAGTCTTTCTAATGAGTTGGCTCTTCCCAACAGGTGGTCAAAGGACTGGAACTTCATCTTCAGCATCAGTCCTTCCAATGATTATTCAGGATTGATTTCCTTTAGAATTGGCTGGTTTGATCTTGCTGTCCAAGGTACTCTTAAGAATCTTTTCCAGTATCAAAATTCAAAAGCATCAAGTCTTCAGCACTCAACCTTCTTTATGGTCCAACCCTCACATCCATACATGACTACTGGAAAAACCATAGCTTTGACTATATGGACCTTTGTTGGCAAAGTCCCATCTCTTTAATAATTTTCCACAATTTGTTGTGATCCACACAAAGGCTTTTGCATAATCAATGAAGCAGATGTAGATGTTTTTCTGGAATTCCCTTGCTTTTTCCATGATCCAACAAATGTTGGCAATTTGATCTCTTGTTCCTCTGTCTTTCCTAAAATCCAATTTGTATATCTGGAATTTCTCGGTTCACATACTGATGAAGCCTATCTTGGAGGATTTTGAGCATAACCTTACTAGCATGAGAAATTAGTGCAATTGTTCAGTAATTAGAACATTCTTTGGTGCTGCCTTTCTTAGGCACTGGAATGAAAACTGACCTTTTTCAGTCCTGTGGCTACTACTGAGTTGTCTAAACTTGCTGGCATATTGAGAGCAGCACTTTAACAGCATCATCTTTTAGGATTTGAAATAGCTCAGCTTGAATTCCATCACCTCCACTAGATTTGTTCATAGTGATGCTTCCTAAGTTCCATTTGATTTCACATTCCAGGATGTCTGGCTCTAGGTGAGTGATCACACCATCGTGGTTATCTGGGTCATTAAGATCTTTTTGTATAGTTCTGTTTATTCTTGCCACCTCTTCTTAATGTCTTCTGCCTCTGTTATTTCCTTATCATTTCTGTCCTTTATTGTGCCCATCCTTGCATGAGTTGTTCCCTTCATATCTCCAATTTTCTTGAAGAAAGCTAAAAGCAGAGTTCCAGACAATAGCAAAGAGCGATAAGAAGGCCCTTCTTCAATGAGCAATATAAAGATGTAGAGGAAAACAATATAGGATGGAAAAGACTAGAGATCTCTTCAAGAATACTGGAGATATCAAGGGAACCTCAAACACAGTGCTGGTTAATTTATGTGGACTATGTATTATTTTGGCTGCAAAGGGGAAAAAAAGAGTCTGAAAAATATTAACCCGAGTTTCCTTTATTTTCCTCCAATTACGACAGCTCTGCCTCAAGTATGTGAAAGTGAATCCACTCTCACTGATTAACATCAATCACCTCTGAGGAAAAGCATTTAAGAAACAGGAAGATGTGCACACTCTGAGTAAAAATGCTCTGATAGCTGACTATTAACCATTCTAATCTAGATACATTGTATTTTTCCTTGTAAAACTGAACTTATCAGTACAGTTCCTGTTCCATTTTCACCTAAATCTGTTCTCTCTCCTAATGCTTTTTTTTTTAATTCATTTAAAGCAATTTTATAAAGTGGATTGAAATCTGTATATGATTCATGGCATTTTGTCAAATAAGGACTTTTTCAGAAGAACTGAAAACAATCAAAGGTTTAATGATGACTTGCCCAGCTTCTCTGCCAGCATCAATAGGACATACTTGTTGGGCAATTTCTTCCAAGTGTAAAGAGGGATTTGCTTTTTTCCATTCATATTGCACTTTGCTTTCAGCTAATAGTATGCATTAGCAAGGAGGTAGGCTGAGGTCAAGGGTGCAGCATGACCAAATAAAGTGGCCTACACAGGCACTGAACCCATAAATGTGACTTAATTCAACTGAATTAAGCAACCACAGTTCATTAAAGATCTAAACTTCTCTGTCACTCACATATGTCTGACCTACACATCAATCCATATGTTGTCTCTCTGCACCACTGAAATACTTGGTTTTGGGATAAGCTTAATTAACACTCAACACCAGCAAAGAGCCATAAAAGACCATGTCACATAGTTTTCCTTTACTGTTCTATGCAGTGGAATAGAGTATATATATATATTTTTTTTTTTTTTTAATTGCTACTTTCCCAAACTGACCATTTCATGAATGACAGAAACATCACAAAGAACACAAGTTGTAACATGATCTAATCAGATCTTGAAGAAGAAGCGGAGTGGAATAGAGAAGCAAATGGGGTTTCAGAGGTTGAGGGTTCAACTCTGGTTCTGCCTCTTCCTACTGTGTGACCTTTGGGCAACTTGGTTTCTCCTGGCTGATATCACCATGAGAATTAAAAGAGCTGATGGATATTAAGTGCCTGGCATACAGTAACCCATCAATGCATTTTGTTATTATAGACATTTACTCTGGTAGCTGTTTCAAGAACAGATTCAATAAATCAAGGATGGAGGAAGGGGAATTATAAAAGGGTTGTTATAAGAATTCTGGTCTCAAAGACAGATTTGAGAGATGTTGAATGGACAGAATTGATCACTGTCTGGCATGTGGTGGCAAGGAGTGGTGGAAACAGTGAAATTCAGGGAAGGGGTGACAAAGAAAGAAGAGTCTGAAAGGGCTTTCCTAAAAGGATATTCTACAGAGTTATGGAAGAGAAAGGTGATACAGCCAGCAAAAGGAACATGAAGTAGTGTCTCTATGCTAAAATCCAGTCTTTCCAAACTCAGCCCTGAATCCTTGGGATAAGATATTTATATACATATCTTATATATATATATATACTCATAAGATATATATATAAATCTATAAGAAATCTAAGCTATCTTTGTAAATGAATTAAATACTATTCCTTTCATGTAATTTGCCATTATTTTTCTAATTCATGTCAATGTTGTAGTGATTAATAAATGATAATTTCTTACACAGATTTTTTAAAGTAAATTTTATCCTTATTTATACTTTTTAATTGTAAAATATGTCATATTTTGGTAAATGGGCCAGAATATAATTCTCTTATTTTCTTTAAGAAGAGTCCTTATCTTAAAATATAATGGTAACTATGTATAGCCAGTTCTTGGGAACCACTTCTCAATCTCAGAAATTTTTCCTGATTAATTGAGATTTAATAAATACAATCATAAAGGAATTGAAAAGGAAGCCATGAAATATTCTGCTATATCCAAACAATGTCATTTTTGCTTCATAATTGTCTCTATTTGCATCTATTGACTATTCCCAGAAATAGTTGTATATAGCTAGACATAATTCTGCAGTGCTTAATTCCCTCTTAAAATCTCAACTCAACCCAAAGGGCTTCCAACAAATATTTGAGAGGCAATTCCTCCAGTTAATTGCAATAGAATATGTATCTGTCTGTGAAAGGACTTAGACTGATGAGTTAAGAGGACACTAACATTAATCTAGAAACAGAGGGAAATGCAAAATAGAGAGATGAGTTACAAACGCTGCCTTCCTGCCATTTTGACACACCCAAGACATTAGTCATTGGATCTGCGTTTTCAGTTAGGTTGTACACAAATAAGAAAAGCTAGCATTATCCACGTCAGTAAGGATATGAGGAAATAATTGCTACCAGCTCAACTTTCACCACCAACCTACTTCGCAGCCTATTTAACAGTTCTCTAGAAAAGGAAACAAGTATGAAAAAATACTCAACAATTATTCAAACAGGATGACATTTCTACTTATTTTATTCATTTTGTTCCCGGGGCATGGAACAAGCGTATTCTTAGTCTAAGCTCAGTTAGAGTGTGAATTTCCCTTTCTTGCCCATCCCATCACCACCACCACCGCCGCCTACACATACACATACAGACACAACACTCATAAGGACAAACAGACACTTCATGTTTAGAAATATTTTGGTGACATTTGATATTTGGGGAAAAATGTTTACTACATGCTATGCATTGTCAGCTCTACAGCTGTGCTTTTCAAAACCAAGGGTAACAGCTGTGGACTTTTCTTTTTGGTCAGAATAGCAGAGGCGAATTTGCCCTAAGGTACACTACACCACCAGGGATCTAAGAGGCCTCCAATTTAGCAGGAAAGTTAAAGGACTAAGAGTCAGGAGACCAAGCTTAAAGCCAGCTCCATCACAACTGCAGCCTAAGCTGAGGTCAGTCACCTTGGTAACCTGGACCTCTGATTCCTGGCACAAAATGGAAGACTCAGCCTGGATGGTATCTAGTCTCTTGCAGTTACTGAGGTCCTTGCTTCTCTGAGATGCCTGTCTCACACATTTTGTATTTTGCCAACAAGAGACAGCCAGGCTCAGCACCATCCTGATCTGAAGAGAATCCCTAGGCCTCACCCAAAATACACGTTTAAATCATTTCTACATTTGTCTTTTTGCCTTTTCATATAGTTTATGGGGTCCTTGAGGCAAAATCAATCCAAAGAAATAGAGAAAAACAATAGAATGGGAAAGACTAGAAATCTCTTCAAAAAAATTGGAGATACCAAGGGAATATTTCATGTAAAGATGGGACAATAAAGGACAGAAACAGTAAGGACCTAACATAAGCAAAAGAGACTAAGAAGAGGTGGCAAGAATACACAGAAGAACTATACAAAAAAATGTTTTAATGACCCAGATAACCATGATGGTGTGGTCACTCACCTAGAGTCGGACATTCTGGAGTGTGAGGTCAAGTGGACCTTAGGAAGTATTGCTACAAACAAAGCTAGTGGAGGTAATGAAATTCCAGCTGAATTATTTCAAATCCTAAAAGATGATGCTGTTAAAGTGCTGCACTCAGTATGCCAGCAAATTTGGAAAACTCAGCAATGGCTACAGGATCAGAAAAGGTCCATTTTCATTCCAGCCCCAAAAAAAGTCAATGCCAAAGAATGGTCAAACTACCAAACAACTGTGCTCATTTCACATACTAGCAAGGTAATGCTCAAAATCCTTCAAGCTAGGCTTTAGAAGTATATGAATCAAGAACTTTCAGGTGTACAATTTGATTTTAGAAAAGGCAGAGGAACCAGAGAACAAATCTCCAACATCTTCTGGATCACAGAGAAGCAAAAGAATTCTAGAAATGCATCTACTTCTGCTTTATTGAGTACACTAAAGCCTTTGACTGTGTGAATCACAACAAACTGTGGAAAATCTTAAAGAAATGAGAATACCAGACCACCTTACCTGGCCCCTAAGAAATCGATATGCAGGTCAAGAAGCAACAGTTGGAACCAGATATGGAAAAATGGACTGGTTCAAAATTGGGAAAGGAGTATGTCAAGGTGTACCCTGTAAGCTTGTTGAACTTATATGCAGAGCACATCATATGAAATGCCTGGCTGGATGAATCACAAGCTGCAATCAAGATTTCTGGAAGAAATATCAACAACCTCAGATATGCAGATGATACCACTCTACTGGAAAAAAGCCAAGAGAAACTAAAGAGCCTATTGATGAGGGTGAAGGAGGAGAGTGAAAGAACTGGCTTAAAACTCAACATTCAAAAAACTTGAGGTCATAGCATCCAGTCCCATCGCTTCATGTCAAATAGATGGGGAAAAAGTGGAAACAGTGGCAGATTTTATTTTCTTAGGCTCCAAAATCACTTCAAATGGTAATTGCAGCCACAAATTAAAAGACACTTGCTCCTTGGAAGGAAAGCTATAACAAACTTAGACAGCATATTAAAAAGCAGAAACATCACTTTGCTGACAAAAGTCCATGTAGTCAAAGCTATGTTTTTTTCAGTAGTCATGTATGGATGTGAGACCTGGACCATAAAGAAGGCTGAGCACCAAAAAATTGATGCTTTCAAATTATAGTGCTGGAGGAAACTCATGAAATTCTCCTTGGACAGCAAGGAGATCAAACCAGTCAATTCTAATGGAAATCAACCCTGAATATTCATTGGAAGGACAATGCTGAAGCTGAAGCTCCAATCCTTTGGCCACTTGATGAGAAGAGTTGACTTAATAACAAAAAGACCCTGATGCTGGGGAAGATTGAGGGCAGGAGGAGAAGGGGTTGAAAGAGGATTAGATGGTTGGATGGCATTACCGACTCAATGGACATGAGTTTGAGCAAACTCTGGGAGATGATGAAAGACAAGGAAGCCTGGCATGCTGCAGTCCATTGAGTCACAAAGAGTTTGCATGACTTAGCAGCTAACCAACAACTTTGTGTTACTCTGTGATGAGAACCTAAGTCTAGTTTGCCAAAGGATGAATGAGAAATACATATGAAAATGTGAGTAGAATGAAGTTAGAATAAAGTAGAATGAAGTATAGACCATGCCAAGACTTCCGTTGACTCAATAGAAACAGTGATATACCTGAAATACATAGGGAAGAGGAAATTGGAATAAATGACCCATTCCGTTCAAAGTTAAAACAGAGCAATAATTACCAAATGTGTTCCACGAGATGTTAAATGTGTTCCTGTTAGAAAGAGAGGGTGTGGTTATTATGATCAAATTAGTTTGGGAGTAGATGGATTAAATGAATTAAGCAGATTATTTTTGCTCTAGAACCTCTGAGAATATGGTATGAAGCCTTTCCCAAACTCACTGTCAATGGAGCATATCTTTCCCAGAGAATCTCACAGGATCACTCTGAAAGAAAGATGCTTTAGAATATACTGTCTAAGATAGATTAGGGAAAATAAAATATATTGACAAAACCTGTCAATTTGCTTTCTGATATTCACTAATATATTAACATATCATCTTTTAGAGATGCATCCAAATTTGATGTCTACTTGAAATTTTACCCAGACAGGAATAAAATCATTTGTTTCAGACTAACATTTGTCAAATGTCTGAATGGTTCTCAGAATCCCTGCTATTATATTCCAATACAAATATGGTGTGTGTACCTTTTGAAAGTGGGCTTTGATATTTATGGACTGAAGAGCCAAAGGGAATTGGGAGGAAAATGATTTTTAAAGTGATCTATGTTCATCTTCCGTGGAATTTTTTCCATCTTTTTAAAAAGGAGCTCCTTGGCCAATTCTGGCTTCTCTCGGGAAACTACAAGCCAGGGTAAACCAGGAGCCTGCTATAACACTTCATTCTTATGCATCATTTAAAAGGCATGCACACTTCGTGTGATTCCAATAACACTAGGAATCAGAGAGCGAGGGTTATGTTAGGACCCCATAAATAATGCTTCATCTTGCCTTTTAGGTTCCATGAACAAAGAAACCTTGCAGAAGAGAGAAGTTACATTTTAGAATAAGCCATCTTACTTTGTGAATACATTGAAGAAGTCTTCAAGCCTACAACCACAAAGATGAGTGAAAGTCTATAAAACAACAACTTTACTTAAAAACGTTGAGATGGATGTTTTTTGCAGCAATGATGGCTGGGAGGGCTGTCCATGACCCATACGTGTATGAAGTATTGTATTAACACACACACAAGAGTCCTCTCTAAGAATCAAACTAAGGGAAAAACCTCAAAGTTGGCATGACCAAGAGATTTTAGGAGGGTAATTGGGTAAGTGTATCAGTTTTGGCTAAACAATATTCGCCTGTGTCTGGTAGGGCACCACAGGGTGCTGGTGGGAAGTATTACATGGGCTATTAAAACCTCTCCTTGGATGAAAATCAAAGAGAAAAAGAATTGAGCACACATGCTTGGTTCAAGGATGATGTGCCAGAATCAAAGGATAGAGGTAATTGGGAGGACAACACAATGTCAATCTCTCATACTTCCATCTCCCCAGAGCTTACAGACTTGTATCCAAGTTCCAAAATGTGGACGCATCCACTGAAGAACAAGCGAAAACAAGAATATCTGGCACAGATGTGCAGCTCTCAAACAACGGCAGCCTCGGGGCCAATCTCACCCCCACAGTAGGAGACTAGGGGTGGTTTGTGCTCTGACAGATTCATCAAGATACTCAGCAATAGACACTGGCAGGCTGGAAGAAGACTCTATTGCTCCTAGAATCATCTCCATAGGGTGACATTGGCAGCAAAGTTGCTGTTGTTAATACCACAAGGCAGTGAGCATCCTCTACAGAATCAGGGTAACAGAGAAAGAAAATAGAACAGGGGATGCCACTGGGTGGTTAAAAGGATAAATTTGCTGATGGTATATGACGTACATCTTAAGAATGCTACAACAATTTAATAGACATGCAAGAGTGGTCTAGAGTTCTCATATAGGGAATAGAAGCAGAGCCAGAGAAATTCCATTGGCAACCATCATAATATTCTATTTTTATCTTAATGAAAGTATGGCCTGACAATCAAGAATTACATAAGGAAAGATTGCATAATATTGAAACTGCTTGTATTGGAATGGAGTCCTGGCTGACTGCAGTCATCTTCGTCAACAATGGAAAATCTCATTTAACTGAGTTGGCTTAAACTTGGTCCATTGTATGAGGTTGTGAATTTGATAACCTTTTAAGGTCATCTCCCTAACCATTACAAAGGTTCTAATGAACGCTACATTTTTTTCATCTTATTCCCAAAGATTAGAGCACTTTGGTGTAGTCCTAGTTACGTTTTATTGTTTTCAAACAATAGATTGTAGAATATTTTAAAAAGCCATATGATCATCTACTTGAGTGTTTTTCATAGCAACAAGTAATTTTTATAAAGGTAGCTCATATTTTTATAGGTATTTTCAAAGTTCCTCTGTCTGATCATGTTTTCCCATAAGAAGAGGTAAGATATTTGGCAGGTAAGGAAACCAATGTGTTGAACTGGCCAAGGATGATCAATTATTCAGTGACAAAGCTGGGTCTAGACTGACACCTCTGGACTGCTAATCCAAGCCAACTCACTGAATCACAGGAGACCACCTTTCTTCTGGTACTTTCTCTCAATCTTTGCATCACTTCAACAAGTTCAAATGTTATCCCTGCCCTCTCCTCCAAAACACTTAAAACAATGGGCTTATCTAAGCTACATTTAGCCAAGAAATACCAGGCAGTTATATGTCCCTAGGGCTTTAAATTATTTTCAAGGAAAAGATATTTTTTGACTTTGAGTTTTCAAACTTTGCTTTATTAGTGTCTTTCATGAAAAGAATGCCAACATTAGTTTATTTATTTCTGTTCTGGATGTTCTTACAAAACACTCAATGGAGTGTTCTCAAGCCATACTCTGTTCTTTCCATGAGTTGCACAACCCAGCTACCCCGCCAAAAGACAGAAAAGGTATCACCCATAAAGTTTCAGTTACTCTGTGATTTTATGCCTCCAGCATGAGAAATGACCACATTCTAATAAAAATTAATTCACTACAGGATAGAAAGCAACAACAGAGGGAAAAGGACTCTCACAATAATTATAAAGTTTGTTTCTTTCTTGAGGAAGCAAATATTAAACTTATTTCTGTTGATTAGTCACACAAACCCCTGCGCGTGTGCACACACACACTTATTCAATTTACTTCCTCATAAAAATAATCTCATTAGTCTCAGTCAGGGGAACCTTTGTATGAATTATTTTTTGAAGATCAACTCAAATAACTAAATCTAATCTAATTCTACTTAGAGTAGAAAAATGATAAGAGCAATGAAGATGTCCACTAGGCCAGGATATCTGGAAATTCCCAAGTTTGTATTATATTTTGTTGGTATAAGACTTTATACATCCCCAACATAAAAGAAGCTACACAGACATTATTTATAATTATCTCTCTTTAAAAATGAAACACTTCCTATTTCTCATATCCTTCAGCAGATGAATAAAATAATTCATATTAAACTCACAGTAGCTTTGCATTATCACAGATTTTTCTTCTTCTTCTTTTTTTTTTTTTTTTTTGCTTCTTCACTTCCCTGGTGGCTGTGCTTTAATATAACTTTATTAAATTCAAGGAACAGTTTGGGAAACTAGATCTTATATATCCAAGGAGCCTTCATATTGAACTCACCCAAAGAATTCAAGAAATGACATTCCTAAAGCTTTGCAAGGGATGCTGTAAGCCACACAGAAGTCTTTGGCCATCTTCATGATTATACATGACAGAATTATATAAACCAAAATGCTCAAGACAATGAGAAGCTCTTTTGGCCTATAATGTTTTGATAGACATTTTAAATGGGAATGTAGACAACATGTATAGTATAGGTATTCTATGTGAATACATATAGTACAGGTACTACATGTGTATACATGTGTATATATACCTATACACTTAAATACATCATTTAAATCATTCTTTTCAGAATTACCTTCTCTATGTTATTTTCCTAATCATACATAAATTACAATTTTATTGTGAACATAGTAAAATCCCCAATGCAGAGTATGTGTGCAAATCTCTTCAAAAGTTTTAGACAACATGTACGAGCATGTTCAATCCCTTCAGTCATGTCAGACACTTTGCAACACAATGGACTACAGCCCTCCAGGCTCCTCTGTGTATGGGATTCTCCAGGCAAGAATACTGGAGTGGGTTGCCATGCCCTCCTCTAAGGAATCTTTCCAACCCAGGGAACGAACCAACATCTCCCATGACTCCTGCATTGTAAAGGGATTTTTCAACCACTGAGCCATCTAGGAAGCCCTAGACAACATAGATCATAGCAAAAAATTATTAACATTGGTTATCCTAAGTAATAGCTAGAAAACTATTTTTTTATTCATTTAATAGAAAGCCCAGAGATAAATCCACGCACATATGGACACCTTATCTTTGACAAAGGAGGCAAGAATATACAATGGAGAAAAGACAATCTCTTTAACAAGTGGTACTGGGAAATCTGGTCAACCACTTATAAAAGAATGAAACTAGAACACTTTCTAACACCATACACAAAAATAAACTCAAAATGGATTAAAGATCTCAATGTAAGACCAGAAACTATAGAACTCCTAGAGGAGAACATAGGCAAAACACTCTCCGACATACATCACAGCAGGATCCTCTATGACCCACCTCCCAGAATATTGGAGATAAAAGCAAAAATAAACAAATGGGACCTAATTAAACTTAAAAGCTTCTGCACAACAAAGGAAACTATTAGCAAGGTGAAAAGACAGCCTTCAGAATGGGAGAATATAATAGCAAATGAAGCAACTGACAAACAACTAATCTCAAAAATACACAAGCAACTCCTACAACTCAATTCCAGAAAAATAAATGACCCAATCAAAAAATGGGCCAAAGAACTAAATAGACATTTCTCCAAAGAAGACATACAGATGGCTAACAAACACATGAAAAGATGCTCAACATCACTCACTATCAGAGAAATGCAAATCAAAACCACTATGAGGTACCATTTCACGCCAGTCAGAATGGCTGCAATCCAAAAGTCTACAAGCAATAAATGCTGGAGAGGGTTTTCTCCAAGAAAAGGGAACCCTCATACACTGTCGGTGGGAATGCAAACTAGTACAGCCACTATGGAGAACAGTGTGGAGATTCCTTTAAAAACTGGACATAGAACTGCCTTATGATCCAGCAATCCCACTGCTAGGCATACACACTGAGGAAACTAGAATTGAAAGAGACACGTGTACCCCAATGTTCATCACAGCACTGTTTATAATAGCCAGGACATGGAAGCAACCTAGATGTCCATCAGCAGATGAATGGATAAGAAAGCAGTGGTACATATACACAATGGAGTATTACTCAGCCATTAAAAAGAATACATTTGATTCAGTTCTAATGAGGTGGATGAAACTGGAGTCTATTATACAGAGTGAAGTAAGCCAAAAATAAAAATACCAATACAGTATACTAACGCATATATACGGAATTTAGAAAGATGACACTGATGTATAGAACAGTCTTTTGGACTCTGTGGGAGAGGGAGAGGGTGGGATGATTTGGGAGAATGGCATTGAAACATGTATGATATCATATATGAAACGAGTCGCCAGTCCAGGTTCGATGCATGATACTGGATACTTGGGGCTGGTGCACTGGGACGACCCAGGGGGATGGTACAGGGAGGGAGGAGGGTTCAAGATGGAGAACACATGTACACCTGTGGCAGATTCATTTTGATGTATGGCAAAACCAATACAATACTGTAAAGTTATAAAATAAAATAAAAAATAATAAAAATAAAAATAATAAAATCAAATCCCTCTGTCATCATTTCTAAACTACCTAGAGTTTTGAAGGCCTAAAATGTTAGGCCTGAATTTTTACCTTGTACCTTCAGAGGTTTTCATGGGACTCAAAATTGTAGAAAGAAATCCTTTAGGTAGAATCTCTTAGCACTGACTTCACAGGTGCATGGTAATTATAAAGCAGTATTTCTGCCTTGGGATTGGGGGAATATATATTTAAAAACACAGCCTAGCCCTAAACAGCAACCATCCTGGAAGGTCCGCAAGCAGGAACAAAGACGCTTAAACATCTCTTTTGCTCCCTCTGCTGGTTGCTTTCTGAAATAAAAAATGGGTGTTTTGACCTCTTTCCAGAAAGGCTGATGCATTTTAACTTTTCCAGACTTTGGGTGTCGAGACTTACCTATTTGGTCTGTTATGACTATTTTTGACTGAGTTGCTATGATTGAGTTGAGGCTTTACTTATCAAAGTTACAAATGAGTATGAAATATTACCTAAAAAGAGATTATGAAAATGGAAGTTCCATTATATTAACAGCTCAAAGGTTTTGAACATGGTACAAAGGAGAATATAAGATATCCTCATCTCAAAATAATATATCAAGGAAAGTATAAGCACTTACATATAAAGTTAGTTAAGAAAAAGAGTATATAATTAAGGCATAAATTATTGGCTATAATAGTGTTATAGACTTCAGAGACTGGAAAAATTTCATAAACAAGAGACAGGAGTTGTACTGAGATTCAAAAATGACTGATATGGAACACAAGCTGGAGTGTGATAGGAGTGATTATTGGCATTAACTGCCATAAATAATCCAATCCAATATTCCAATACAAACATAACCTTCTTCCTATACATGTCATTTCAAACACTACTAATAAAAACAACAGCATGCTCATACCTGGCATAAAGAAAAAAAGCTATGTTCCAAAT
This sequence comes from Bos indicus, assembly GCF_029378745.1. Classification (NCBI taxonomy): domain Eukaryota; kingdom Metazoa; phylum Chordata; class Mammalia; order Artiodactyla; family Bovidae; genus Bos; species Bos indicus. The sequence goes on along the minus strand of NC_091768.1, from coordinate 20,587,794 downwards.
TAAAGCATGTGCCTCTTCTCTCCAAAACTGAATATCCACAATCATTCAGCCATCATAGCTTTCTAAACTGGAGGGTAGTCAGCCTTTCTCTATCAAATTCAATCGCAAGCACATTTTGATAGTCAGCTACCTATGGCTTAAATAATAAGTTTCAGTTCAGTTCAGTTCAGTCGCTCAGTCCTGTCTGATTTTTTGTGACCCCATGAACCACAGCTCTCCAGGCCTCCCTGTCCATCACCAACTCCCGGAGTTCACTCAAACTCATGTCCATCGAGACGGTGATGCCATCCAGCCATCTCATCCTCTGTTGTCCCCTTCTCCTCCTGCCCCCAATTCCTCCCAGCATCAGAGTCTTTTCCAATGAGTCAACTCTTCACATGAGGTGGCCAAAGTACTGGAGTTTCAGCTTTAGCATCATTCCTTCCAGAGAAATCCCAGGGCTGATCTCCTCTAGAATGGACTGGTTGAATCTCCTTGCAGTCTAAGGGACTCTCAAGAGTCTTCTCCAACACCACAGTTCAAAAGCATCAATTCTTCAGCGCTCAGCTTTCTTCACAGTCTGACTCTCCATACATGACCACAGGAAAAACCATAGTGTTGACTAGATGAAACTTTGTTGGCAAAGTAATGTCTCTGCTTTTGAATATGCTGTCTAGGTTGGTCATAACTTTTCTTCCAAGGAGTAAGCGTCTTTTAATTTCATGGCTGCAGTCACCATCTGTAGTGATTTTGGAGCCCAGAAAAATAAAGTCTGACACTGTTTCCACTGTTTCCCCATCTATTTCCCATGAAGTGGTGGGACCGGATGCCATGATCTTCGTTTTCTGAATGTTGAGCTTTAAACCAACTTTTTCACTCTCCACTTTCACTTTCATCAAGAGGCTTTTTACTTTCTCTTCACTTTCTGCCATAAGGGTGGTGTCATCTGCATATCTGAGGTTATTGAGATTTCTCCCGGCAATCTTGATTCCAGCTTGTGCTTCTTCCAGTCCAGTGTTTCTCATGATGTACTCTGCATATAAGTTAAATAAGCAGGGTGACAATATACAGCCTTGACGAACTCCTTTTCCTATTTGGAACCAGTCTGTTGTTCCATGTCCAGTTCTAACTCTTGCTTCCTGACCTGCAGACAGGTTTCTCAAGAGGCAGATCAGGTGGTCTGATATTCCCATCTCTTTCGGAATTTTCCACAGTTTATTGTGATCCACACAGTCAAAGGCTTTGGCATAGTCAATAAAGCAGAAATAGATGCTTTTCTGGAACTCTCTTGCTTTTTCCATGATCCAGCAGATGTTGGCAATTTGATCTCTGGTTCTTCTGCTTTTTCTAAAACCAGCTTGAACATTAGGAAGTTCACGGTTCACATATTGCTGAAGCCTGGCTTGGAGAATTTTGAGCATGACTTTACTAGCGCGTGAGATGAGTGCAATTGTGCAGTAGCTACTTCCAAAGTCTTCTGAATGTCAAATTTAATTATTATCACTCTCACCCTGAGGATTATTACAGGTACCACACCACTCTACTTGGCTAATAAAGTGCTGCTAATTTGTCCTCGATAGACGTGAGCTACAATGTACCTGATAGTATTATCCTATTCTGAAGATGCTAGCCACTGCAGTTTTTTTCAAAGGTGCTGCACTCTCCTTACCAATGAATTTCTTCATGTCTAGAAGTATTTTCCTTTTTTTCAGTTAATTTTTTGAAGGATAATTGCTTTACAGAATTTTGCTGTTTTCTGTCAAACATCAACATGAATCAACCATAAGTATACATATATCCCCTCCTTTTTGAGCTTCCCTCCCATCTCCCTCCCCATCCCACCCCTCTAGTTTGGTACAGAGCCCCTGTTTGAGTTTCTCAGCCATACAGCAAATTCCCGTTGGCTGTCTGTCTTGAATATGGTAATGTAAGTTTCCATGTTACTCTTTCCATATGTCTCACCCTCTCCTCCCCTCTCCCCATGTCCATAAGTCTATTCTCTATGTCTGCTTCTCCACTGCTTTCCTGTAAGTAAATTCTTCAGGATCATTTTTCTAGATTCCGTATATATGTGTTAGAATATAATATTTAACTTTCTCTTTCTGACTTACTTCATTCTGTATAATAGGTTCTATGTTCATCCACCTCATTAGAACTGACTCAAATGTGTTCCTTTTTATGGCTGAGTAATATTCCATTGTGTATATGTACCACATCTTCTTTATCCACTCATCTCTTGATGGACATCTAGGTTGCTTCCACGTTCCAGCTTTTGTAAATAGTGCTGCAGTGAACAGTGGGATACATGTGTCATTTTCAATTTTGATTTCCTCAGGGTATATGCCTAGGAGTGGGATTGCTGTGTCATATGGTGGTTTTATTCCTAGTTTTTTAAGCACTCTCCACGCTGTCTTCCATAGTGGCTGTATCAATTTACATTCCCATAACAGTGCAAGAGTGTTCCCTTTTTTCCACACCCTCTCCAGCATTTATAGTTTGTAGAATTTTTGATGATGGCCATTCTGACTGGTGTGAGGTGATATATCATTGTAGTTTTGATTTGCATTTCTCTAGTAATGAGCAATGTTGAACATCTTTTCATGTGTTTGTTAGCCATCTGTATGTCTTCTTTGGAGAAATGTCTGTTTAGTTCTTTTCCCCACTCTGAATGGGTTGTTTGCTTTTCTGGTATTGAGTTGTATGAGCTGCTTGTATATTTTGGAAATTAATCCTTTGTCAGTTATTTCATTTGCTATTATTTTCTCCCATTCTGAGGGTTATCTTTGCACCTTGCTTATAGTTTCCCTTGCTGTGCAAAAGATTTTGAGTTTAATCAGGTCCCACTTGTTTACTTTTGTTTTTATTTCCATTAGTTTAGGAGGTGGGTCATAGAGGATCTTGCTTTGATTTATGTCATCAACTATTCTGCCTATGTTTTCCTCCAGGAGTTTTATAGTTTCTGGTCTTACATTTAGGTCTTTAATCCATTTTGAGTTTATCTTTGTGTATTGTGCTAGGAAGTGTTCTAATTTTATTCTTTTACATGTAGCTGTCCAGTTTTCTCAGGACCATTTATTGAAGAGGCTGTCTTTGCTCCATTGTATATTTTTGCCTCCTTTGTCAAAAATAAGGCACACATAGGTGCATGGATTTATTTCTGGGCTTTCTATCTTGTTCCACTGAGCTATAGTTCTGTTTTTGTGCCAGTACCATACTGTCTTGATGACTGTAGCTTTGTAGTATAATCTGAAGTCAGGAAGGCTGATTCCTCCAGCTCCATTCTTCTTTTTCAAGACTGCTTTGGCTATTCAGGGTCTTTTGTGTTCCCATATGAATTGTGAAATTTTTTGTTCTAAATCTGTGAAAAATGTCATTGGTAATTTGATTGGCATAGCATTGAATCTGTAGATTGTGTTTGATAGTATAGTCATTTTCACAATATTGATTCTTCCTACCCAAGAACATGGAATATCTCTCCATCTGTTTATGTCACCTTTGATTCTTTCATTAGTGTCTTATAATTCTCTGTGTACAGTTCTTTTGTCTCCTTAGGTAAGTTTATTCCTAGATATTTAATTCTTTTTGGTGCAATGATGAATGAGATTGATTCCTTAATTGCTCTTTCTGATTTTTCATTGTTAGTATATAGAAATGCAAGTGATTTTTGTGTATTGATTTTTTATCCCGCAACTTTGGTAAATTCACCTATTAGCTCTAGTAATTTTCTGATACTATCTTTAGGGTTTTCTATGTACAGTATCATGTCATCTGCAAACAGTGAGAGCTCTACTTCTTCTTTTCCAATCTGGATTTCCTTTATTTCTTTTTCTTCTCTGATTGCTGTAGCTAGGACTTCCAGGGCTATGTTGAATAATAGTGGTGAAAGTGGACACCCTTCTCTTGTTCCTGATCTTCGGAGGAATGCTTTCAGCTTTTCACCATTGAGAATAATGTTTGTGTAGGCTTATCATTTATGGCCTTTACTATGTTGAGGTAGGTTCCTTCTATGCTCATTTTTTTTGAAAAGTTTTAATCATAAATAGGTGCTGAATTTTGTCAAAGGCTTTTTATGCATCTATTGAGATTATCATATGGTTTTTATCTTTCAGTTAATACAGTATATCACATTGATTATTTTGTGTATATTGAAGAATTTTTGCATCCCTGGAATAAACCCAACTTGTTCATGGTGTATCAGCTTTTTGATATGTTGCTGAATTCTGTTTGCTAACATTTTGTTGAGGATTTTTGCATCTATCTTCATCAGTAATTTGGCCTGTAGTTTTCTTCTTTTGCATTGTCTTTGTCTGGTTTTGGTATCAGGGTGATGGTGACCTCATAGAATGAGTCTGGAAGTGTTTCTCCCTCTGCAATTTTCTGAAAGAGTTTTAGAAGAATAGGCATTAGCTCTTCTCTAAAAGTTTGATAGAATTCTCCTGTGAAGCCATCTGGACCTGGGCTTTTGTTTTTTGGAAGATTTTTGATCACAGCTTCAATTTCAGTGCTTGTAATTGGGTTGTTCATAATTTCTATTTCTTTCTGGTTCAGTCTTGGAAGACTGAATCTTCCAAGAATCTGTCCATTTCTTCCAGGTTATCCATTTTATTGCCATATAGTTGTTCATAATAGTCTCATAATCATTTGTATTTCTGCATTGTCTGTTGTAACCTCTCCTTTTTTGTTTCTAATTTTGTTGATTTGATTCTTCTCTTTTTTTCTTGATGAATCTGGCCAAAGGTCTGTAAATTTTGTATATCTTCTTGAAGAACCATCTTTTAGTTTTATTAATCTTTATTATTTTTTTTTTCATTCATTTCTGCTCAGATTTTTATGATATCTTTCCTTCTACTAATTTTGGGGCTTCTTGGTTCTTCTTTTTCCAGCTGTTTTAGGTATAAAGTTAGGTTGTGTATTTGATGTTTTTCTTATTTCTTGAGATAGGATTGTATTGCTATAAACTTTCCTCTTAGAACTATTTTTTCTGCATCCCATAGATTTTGAGTTGTCATTTCTTTCTAGAAATTTTTTGATTTCACTTTTGATTTCTTCGGTAACCTGTTAGTTATTTAGAAACATATTGTTTAATCTCCACATGTTTGTATTTCTTACAGGTTTTTTTTCCTTGTAATTTATATCTAGTCTTATAGCATTGTGGTTGGAGAAGATGCTTGATACAATTTCAGTATTCTTAAATTTACTGAGATTTGATTTGTGACCCAAGATGTGGTCTATCTTGGAGAATGTTCCATATGCACTTGAGAAGAAGGTATATTCTGCATTTGAAACGTCCTGAAGATATCAATGAGACCCATCTCATCTAATGTATCATTTAAGACTTGTGTTTTCTTATTAATTTTCTGTTTTGATGATCTGTTCATTGGTGTGAGTGGGGTGTTAAAGTCTCCTACTATTATTGTGTTACTGTCAATTTCTCCTTTTATGTCTGTTAATGTTTGTCTTATGTATTGAGGTGCTCCTATGTTGGTGCATAAATATTTAAAATTGTTATGTCTTCCTCTTGGATTGATCCTTTGATCATTATGTAGTGTCCTTCCTTATTTCTTGTAATCTTCTTTATTTTAAGGTCTATGTTGTCTTATGAGAATTGCTACTCCAGCTTTCTTTTGCTTTCCATTTGCATGGAATATATTTTTCCATCCTCTCACTTTCAGTCTATATATGTCTTGAGGTCTGAAGTGGGTTTCATGTAGACAGCATATATATGGTCTTGTTTTTTTATCCATTCAGCCAGTCTGTGTCTTTTGGTTGGAGCATTTAATGCATTTACATTTAAATTAATTATTGATATATATGTTTCTATTGCCATTTTCTTAATTGTTTGGGGTTGATTTTGTAGATCTTTTTTCTTGTATTTTTTGACTAAGTCTTTTTAACATTTTTTGTAAAGCTGGTTTGGTGGTACTGAATTCTCTTAACTTTTGCTTGTCTGAAAAGCTTTTTATTTCTCCATCAATTTTGAATGAGATTCTTGCCAGGTATAGTAATCTTCATTGTAGATTTTTCCCCTTTCAGAACTTTAAATATATCCTGCCATTCCATTCTGGTCTGAAGAGTTTCTGTTGAAAGATCAGCTGTTAAGTGTATGGGGTTTTCCTTTGTATGTTACTTGTTGCTTTTCCCTTGCTGCTTTTAATAGTCTTTCTTTGTGTTTAGTCTTTGCTAGTTTGATTAGTATGTGTCTGGGCATGCTTCTCCTTGGGTTTATCCTGTATGCAAATCTGAGCCTCTTGGGCTTGACTATTTCCTTTTCCATGGTGTGGGAATTTTTAACTATAATATCTTCAAAAATTTTCTCATACCCTTTCTTTTTCTCTTCTTCTTCTGGGAGTCCTATAATTCAAATGTTGGTGCCATTTGATATTGTACCAGAAGTCTCTGAGACTATCCTCTGTTCTTTTCATTCTTTTCACTTTATTTTTGCTCTTCAGAAGTTATTTCCACTATTTTGTCTTCCAGCTCAGTGATTCGTTCTTCTGCTTCAGTTACTCTACTATTGATTTCTTCCAGAGTATTTTTAATTTCAGTTATTGTGTTGTTTGTCTCTGTATGTCTATTCTTTAGTTCTTCTCAATCTTTGTTAATTGATTCTTGCATTTTCTCCATTTTGTTTTCAAGGTTTTTGATCATCTTTACTATCATTATTCTGAATTCTTTTTCAGGTAGTTTGCCTATTTCCTCTTCATTTATTTGGACTTCTGTGTTTAATTTTTTCCTTCATTTGTGTGGTATTTCTCTGCCTTTTCATTATTTTTTTTAACTTATTGTGTTTGAGGTCTCCTTTTCCCAGGCTTCAAGGCTGAATTCTTTCTTTCTTCTGTTTTCTCCTCTCCTAAGTTTGGTCCAGTGGTTTGTAAGCTTCCTATAGGGTGAGATTTGTGCTGAGTTTTTGTTTATTTGTTTTTGTTTGTTTTTCCTCTGATGGGCAAGGCTGGGTGAGTTCATAATCCTGTCTGCTGATGATTGGGTTTGTATTTTTGCTTTGTTTGTTGTTTAGTTGAGGCGTCCTGAACAGGGTGCTACTGGTGGTTGGGTGATGCTGGGTCTTATATTCAAGTGGTTTCCTCTATGTGAGTTCTCACTATCTGATACTCCCTGGGGTTAGTTCTCTGGTAGTCTAGGGTCTTGGAGTCAGTGCTCCCACTCCAAAGGCTCTGGGCTTGATTTCAGGGCCTGACTGCCTCCACACAGCAACCATTCCCCGTTTTCAGCCAGTCTCTGCCAACAGGAACATCACACATGCAATGCAAGTCAGCATCTGTGCTTTACCTCCCATTCACCAGGCACTGGGCCTGGTTCTGTTCAAAGGAAGTGCTCCATCCACCTATAGTTGCAGGTCATGTTTTCAATGTCAGTGTTATTAGCCTTTGGTTTAATATATTTAAAATAAAAGTAGCAAAAATAGGAATGGTACTATAATCCTGGTACCCACTATCTCATTTTAAACCTTCACTGTACCTGTGATGCATAATCACCCCAGGTGAGAAACTGAGGCTCAGAAAGGTGAAGTGACTTGCTCAAGATCACCTAGCCAGCGACTGTCAATGTCTAGAAGTACTTTCTACATCTTCTTCAGGAACAAAGTTGGGATATACCAAACCTCCCTAAATTCTTTGGCTTTATCTTTCCATAAGAAATCAATTTATTGAAATTATCTGATAGTCTAGTGGTTAGGACTTGGCATTTTTCACTGCCATGGTTCCCTAGGTTCAATCCCTGGTGGGGAGCTCCTGTAATCCACACCATGCAGCCAAAACACAAACAACAACAGAAAGATAGTCATTTATTTCTGGCACTTCAGTTGCACCAGGCACATTCCATTTGATAAGTCCAGATTTGAGGCCATCAGCCAAATAATCAATTAGAACAATTTCCAGGTGTTCAAGCTAGTCCCGTGAACCTATTTATTAAATCACTTTGTATTCATTCAAAATATTTATTCGGTTTTCATTAGGTATCTGACAATATTCTAGTCTTGGAAAGATGACAGCATTGAATAAAGCAAATAAAAGTATATTAAATAAATAAAGTAAAAGTACCTGGCATTCTAGAGTTTACATTTGATGGGGACATTTGAGAAGAGAAACAAAAAACAGAAGTGTTTTTAAATACACAGTGCTTTAAATGATGCTTAGATTGGGCCTCTAGAATGAAACAGAACAGATGAAGGGAAATTGGAAACACTGGGGTGTGAAATTTTAAGTAGGGGGATCAGAGAAGGCAATTCAGAAAATGACCAAGAGCAGAGTCTTGAAGGACATAAAGAAATGGGTGGTGCAAATATGGGAGAGGAGAGCAGGCGAGGCAGAGGCCACAACAAGTTCAAAGTCTCCAAGGCTTGTTTAAGAACAGAAAGGAGTTACTTCACTCTGTATAATGAGCTCTAGGTTCAACCACCTCACTAGAACTGACTCAAATTTGTTCTTTTTTATGGCTGAGTAATATGCCATTGTATATATGTACATCTTCTTTATCCATTCATGGACATGGGTGGATGGACATCTAGGTTGCTTCTATGTCCTGACTGTTGTAAACAGTGCTGCAATGAAACTGGGGTACGTGCGTTTTTTAGAACTGTGATTTCCTCAGGGTATATGCCTAGTAGTGGGTGTAACACAGGGGTCCAGTCTGGTGCTCTGTGGTGATCTAGAGAGATGGGATGAGAGTAAAGGAGGGAAGCTCCATAGGAAGGGGATATATGCATAATTGGGGCTGATTCATGTTGTTGTATGGCAGAAAACAACATTGTAAAAAAAAAAAAAATTTAAAGAACAGAGAGCAGGCCAGTCATGCCAGAACAGACTGAGCAGATGGAAAATAACTGTTGGCATGATAAACTGTTGGATGATAAACTGTTGGCATGATAACTTCAGATAAACTTAATAGTTTTGGAAACAAAGGTGGCTACAAGTTGAATTTTCCTCAGTCTCCCAACTCAGTTGCAGGCTTGTTAATAACATGTGCAAAACTTACCATTTTATATTAGCAAATACTTCATAGCAACCAGTATTTCTGGTTCTCTCAAGTATATGGGTTAAGTTAACTAGACTAATTCAAAGTCGTTTTTTTCCATCTTAGTCAACTCACAGCAAGTTTATGAATTGTCTACTACAATGCCCCCTAAGCACCACAACTACAGGGGAATCATCAGTGAGAACTGGGTATGTATTACAAAGTAGGGATATAACGCTAAGACTTAAGCAGCCTTTTCAAGAGTAATTAAAATTTCTTCTCAAATAAAGCAATGGTCTTCAGAGAGCTTATAAAAAAAGCCTAGCAACATCTTCCAATTTGTCAGTAAACATAAACTTTTTATAGCCTGGCTTTTCTATTTTTAACTGGCATGCTTTAAGGGGCACACCCAAGTCATAGCTTTTAAGTGGGTAAATTAATTATTGATCACCCTCGAGGCAGATAATTAAATCTGTATGCTAATTGACTAGTTAGTTTAAGAAACTGGATGCAGAAACTCTCCTCTTTTTTAAAAATTGTGTGATTCACCTCAATTATCAAAGCAGATTACATGTTGTAAAAACAATAAATAGGTTATAATATGGAAAAAGCATGCACTAATAAGCAATAACAACAATAACTTTTTTTTTTTTTTTTTACAGAGCAAAGCCTCATCCCCTAAAGAAGGGAAAGGCTACCCACTCCAGAATTCTGGCCTGGAGAATTCCATGGACTGTATAGTCCATAGGGTCGCAAAGAGTCAGACACGACTGAGTAACTTTCCAAAAAAAAAGCCTCATTAGAAAGTCAGAACTGCAACCTCACATTAATGGATGATGTTACAGAGAAATGACTCTTCACTGAAGTTTTCTGAAAATAAACTCATGATTTAGGTCTAATCATTAATATAAAAAGATTAAGTAAATCAAGACAAAAATAACAGAACTTATACTCCGTTTCAGTGAAAAGATTAATTCTCACTTTATTGGTTGAATCTAGTGTGTTTACCTGTCCCTGTTATTATATTAAACTATTTATAAATGCAATCTGATGCCATCATCATAACAGTTTGCAGGGGCAGGTATCATTATCCCCATTTTACAGATGAGGAAATTAGGTTCCAAGTTAGCTAGACATTCCCAAGATCACACATATAGTAAGTGGCAGAACTTTTGATGCTGGTTGGATGACATCACCAACTCAATGGACATGAGTTTGAGCAAGCTCCAGGAGTTGGTGATGGACAGGGAAGCCTGCCATGTTGCAGTCCATGGGGTCGCAAAGAGTCAGACATGACTGAGCAACTGAACTGAACCACACCTCAAGCCAGCCCTGCCACTCTCTCTGCCTTCTGGAATCAGGTGCATTTCCCATAATGCCTTTATCAAACTATCACTTAGCATCTTTCTATAACATTTCCTACATATTTTTCAGGTTGATATTTATTAAGAAGTCATTGCTGCAGAAAACTGTTCTGGCTTCTTGCAAGCACTATATTGGTCTATGTTATAGTAAAGAATTTAACAATCAAACAAACAAGCAGTCTCACTTGAAATTTAAACAGTGGGAAGCAATCTTTTGCTCAAATACCAAAGAAAATACTCATTTATAAATGTTCATATACAAAATATCATGAAATATTAAATTAATGTTTTGGCTACAACAATATCTAAGAGATTCTATTCTATATATTTTCTTGGGCTATATGTCTCTATATTGTTAATTATACTATAACTGGTGCCATTCCTAAAAAATCTATTGTTTATTCGTCTTTGAGTATCACTATTATAATTACTACCAATATTATTATTAAAAGTTAGACCTTTGATTTAGATATACTGTTTATGTAATTTTTAGTTAAACAGCTTCCAAAAGAAACCTGTATGCAGGTCAAGAAGTAACAGAATCAGACATGGAACAATGGACTGGTTCCAAATTGGGAAAGGAGTATGTCAAGGCTATATATTGTCACCTTGCTTATTTAACTTACATGCAGAGTACATCATGCTAAATGCTGGCCTGGATGAATCACCAGGTGAAATCAAGATCGTCGGGAGAAATATCAATAACCTCAGATATGCAGATGACACCACCCTTATGTAAGCAGAAAGTGAAGAGGAGCTAAAGAGTCTCTTGATGAAGGTAAAAAAGGAGAGTGAAAAAGCTGGCTTAAAACTCAACACTCAAAAAACAAAGATCACAGCATCTGGTCCCATCACTTCATGGCAAATAGATGAGAAAACAATGGAAAAATGGAAACAGTGAAAGACTTTATTTTCTTGGGCTCCAAAATCAATGCAGATGGTGACTGCAGCCATGAATTTAAAAGACATTTGCACCTTGGAAGATAAGCGATGACAAACTTAGACAGCATATTAAAAAGCAGAGATATTACTTTGCCAACAAAGGTCTGTCTAGTCAAAGCTATGGTTTTTCCAGTGGTCATGTATGGATGTGAAAATTGGACTGTGAAGAAAGCTGAGCGCTGAAGAATTGATGCTTTTGAACTGTGGTGTTGGAGAAGACTCTTGAGAGTCCCTTGGACTGCAAGGAGACCAAACCAGTCAATCCTGAGGGAAATTAGTCCTGAATATCATTGGAAGGACTGATGCTGAAGCTGAAGCTGAAATACTTTGGCCACCTGATGCAAAGAGCCGACTCATTTGAAAAGACCTTGATGCTGGGAAAGATAGAAGGCAGGAAGTGAAGGGGACGACAGAGGATGAGATGGTTGGATGGAATCACTGACTCAATCGACATAAGTCTGAGCAAGCCCCAGGAAATAGAGAAGGACAGGGAAGCCTGGAGTGCTGCAGCCCAAGGGGTCGCAGAATAGGACACGACTGAGCGACTGAACAACAACGTACAGAGGGAACTGTGTATGCTCTACAAGTATTATGTGTGTGTGTGTTTGTATTACAAAGTAAGAAACAAAGGTTAAAGGAAGCTAAGCAATGTGCCCAAAGCTACACAGAGACTGAATCAGAATTTGAACTGAAGCCTGTCTGATGCCAAGTATATGCTTTTACCACTGCGATGCACTGCTTTCCTCAAACTTTAATGAATCCTTCTAGATATCTCCAGCTCCTGCAGTTACAATCAACAATGTAGATTTAGAAGGCAATGTTACACTTATCATTTTAGCAAAAATAAAGAGCCAGTTGATGTCTGGTACAGGTATTTACACTGACTTTACAATATTAGATTATATGTTTATATTTGGAAAAAGCTATCGACTTGTCTAAGATACAGTCACAGTTTGCTTCATAATTTATTTTTTTATTAACAACTAAACATTTAAGGAAAGTTTAGGAAAGGAAATATTGTTCCCAAAGATTTCAAGCTTCTATAAAGAAAGTGTATCCTAGATGATATGAATTCTCCATGCAAATGGAGGATAAATTTTTAAAAAGAAAAACTTTTTCTAAATATCAAGAGGAAAAAAATCCCTTAAATCAACTTTCACTATTAATAACACCAAGAACCAGTTTCGGCCAATGACTAGCAATTCAGGTAAGAGAAACTCATTTTCCCTCATCTTTCACCTATATCCACCCACACACAATAATTCTTTTGCATCCCACCTTTCTTGCAATTCCCTCTTTCTCTCTATGCATAGTAACAATATTTTGTTGGTCTGATGCCTTCTTCTCTTATCTATGCTTCATTTAAAGCATGACTTTATTACTAAAATCTCCTCCAAGTCACACTCACTCCTTGTTCAGACCTTAGATCTCTGAGATGCCCATCAATCCCTATGCTTGGCAATATTCAGCCTGTAAATCAAACGAGACTTGGTAACCATACATACTTTGAAACCTGTGCATGTGATCAGATGAACTTGAGAAAGAAACAGATGTGTAGAAATCTGGGAGGAGGTGTAACCCTTGGGAAAATAAAATTTGCCTGTGCCAATCTGTTACTCATAGCAATTTCTCCACACAACCTGTAAATTATTGCCAGAGGACTTTATTTTCCTTGGAGATAACACTTTCCAAACTGTTCAGACATGATTTAGGCTACTTATTTTTTTTTTTATCTGACTTCATTAAATTAAGGACTAATGAGTCAAACCATCATTATCATTTCTTTCCATCATCATCAAAATAAGAAAGGTAGTTTCCTGGATAAGAGGGTAGAGGTTAGGAACAAAATATCAGACAGTATTAGCCTGACAACAGTGGAGGATAAAACAAAGTAGGCTTACTGTAAGTGATACTTAAACACAGCTTCCTTAAACCACTTACTTGCACCATTTTTCTTCAGAAAAAAAGCAACCTTCCCAAAACTGACTAAACAGACACCACAGACAATCCATAACAAAGAAGTAGTAAAACAAGATAATCAAGATAAACAGTAGGACTTACACAAGTGACTAGTTTACACATAAGTAGCGAAAAATAAAGGTGTTTGTATTGTTTTAATGCAGTAGTTATAAGTAAGCACATAGAGAGGAAAATGCGTGTGTGTGTGTGTGTGTGTGTGTGTGTTAAGTCACTTCAGTTGTGTCAAACTCTTTGTGACCTCATGAACTGTAGCCCGCCAGGCTATTCTGTCCATGGGATCCTCCAGGCAAGAATACTGGAGTGGATTGCCATATATTACCCTAAACCCCAGGTAATATTTATCACAACTCAGATGCATCTTAGGGAAGAGTAGGGTCTGCAGGTGGTTAAAAGGTGAAAACAGCTCTTCTACAAGATCTGACAAGTGTGTTGTTAATTTAAGAGTGCAACCCAGGACCTATAATTGCTTCTGAAAAGAACTGGTAGCAACTGAGCACATTAACTGCCACCAAATATCTGCTAAAAGTGGTAATTAGCATCTTAAGGCTCATGGAAATCAAGACAGACATCAGATCAGCCATGTAACATCACAGTAATATTTGCTGGGACATCAGGCCATCTTAGCCTTGTCTGAAATTTTTTCTAATTAAATTCACCTGCTTAATAATCTAAACTGCTTGTTTCAGAAAAGCATGAAGAATCAAAAGTCTACACTATCAGGTGTTTTTAAAAACTAAGGTCATTGGAATGTTTGCAATCAAATACTAGGTGTCATGTCTCCAAAAATAACCTACTAACAAAAAGGGAGAAGTAACTAAACAGTCAGAATGGTCATCGCATAATCCATCTTCTAAAGACCTAATGTAATCTTATCAAGAAACCACTGAGCATCTATTTGCTATTATTTTAAACACCTTTTCAACAGATTGTTAGAAGAGACCTTCAGGGCCTATATTTAAAAGTGGATTATTACACTCACAACAGAAAGAAGAGTCAGGTGACAGCTGGTGTCCAGTCTGGAAGAGAAGAAAGAGAAAAACAATAATGAGAACATAAAGGGTGGTTGAAGGCAGTCACCCGTGACGGTTACTGAAAGATCCATCTTTTGTCAGAAAGTCACTCAGGTCTATATCAATCAGCTGAAAATTCCAACTTCCCAGATCCCTCTTCAACTTCCACACTGCTGTTGTTGCGGCTTAGTCATACTAAGCCACGTCCGACTCTTAGCAATCCCATGGACTGTAGCCCACCAGGCTCCTCTGTCCATGGGATTCTCCAGGCAAGCATACTGGAGTGGGTTGCCATTTTCTCCTCCAGGGGATCTTCCCAACTCAGGGATCGAACCCAGGTCTCCTGTGTCTCCTGTATTGCAGGTGGATTATTTACTACTGAGCCACCTGAGAAGCCCTTAACTTCCATGAGACTATTTCATATATGCCTGTGCATACATGTAACTGGAATTTTATAGGAAATATACACATGAATGTTACAGACTAGAAATTGCATCTTGTTGACGTGGTGTTTGAATAATAATATTTGTTTACATACACTGCTTGAGTTTTCTGTTCAATTACATTTGGTACTTCATTTAGCATAAAAGTAGATGAATATTAGTATATACTCAACATCATTAGTTATTAGGAAAGTACTAATCAAAACAACAATGAGATATTCTGCAGAATGGCTATAATTTAAATAAAACAAAATCAAATAAAACAGAAAATAAATGTAGGGGAGATTATGGAGAAATTGGAACATTCACCATCATATATTGCTGGTGAGGATGTAAAATGGTTTGGCTACTGTCCAACTGGACAGTTCCTCAAAAAGTTAAAAATAGAGATACCATGTGACCCAATTCTACTCCTATGTATATAACCAAGAGAACTGAAAACATGCTCAAATGAAAACTTGTACAAGAATGTTCATAGCAATATTAAACATAATGTCAGAAAGTGGAAGCAACTCAAATATTCATCAACTAATGAATGAATAAATGAAATTTGCATACAACCGAATATTATTCAGTCATAAAAAAGTAATAAAGTATTGATACATGCTATAGCTTGGATAAATCTTGAAAATAGTATGCTAAGTTAGAAAGGCTACATATTACATGATTCCATTTATATGAAATGTCCAGATTAGGCAGATCCATAAAGACAGAAATTAAATTTGTGGTTGCCAGGGGATGTGGGAGCATTGGCTACAGAATTTCTTTTAGGGGTGATAGAAGAGTTCTAGAATTAGGGCAATAGTAGCACAGTATTGTGAATATACTAAACACCACAGGAGTGTACATTTTAAAATGGTTAAAATGGTGAATTTTATGTTACATGAATTTTATGTCTATAAAAAAAGAGGAAAACAAAATATGTGCATTTTGTTTCCATGCTATCATTTTCTAAGTCCACTGTGTATAAATGTTCCCACAGATAAATGCATTCAAAAAGTCAATCAATGTTCATCTCTCTGCACTGACAAGCAAGATTGCTTCTAGATACTTCATGATGTTTCAATTTCCAAATGAATATACTTTACTGAACTTTATAAAACAGTTAAAGGGATATAATATAGATATAAAACATTTAAAATAGAATGTGTTACTTACATAACAATCTAACATGATATTCCTATTATTCTTGACAAAGGGCAAACTTCTCAAATATTCCATACTCTTAGAAACAGAGGAAAAAATATAAAAATCATATTCGATAAGATATATGAAAATCATATATGATTAGATATTAGACTTGTATAATATAGGTCTAATATCTAATAGGTCTAATATAGGTCTAATACAGTTGGTCAGTATTGATCCTTCTATATGATAATACTTTAAAGGATAGCAACTCAGAATAGAATTTTCTAAACAACACACTCCAGTTCCCCTTCTTTAGAGAGGTAATTTGTTTCCTTTAAATTTTAAATTGTTTTCAAAAAAAATGTTTTTAAGGATTTTATTATTGGATGTTGTAAATCTTACTAAGACAAAGAATGAAGCATTAAAACGTACTTTAGAGTTAATGGATATACTTGCTTAGCTAACAGCTTGAATTTTAGAAAAACAAGAATACTGATTACTTAACAATTTATTAACAAAGGCCAAAACATTACCCTCCTTTGTGCTTTTAAAAATCATTGATGAATAGAGTTATTCACATGATCAAATGAATAGAAATCCAGGGTTACAATTGTATGGCATGCTGGTAGTGAAAAAGTTGGCTTAAAGCTCAACATTCAGAAAACGAAGATCATGGCATCCAGTCCCATCACTTCATGGCAGATAGATGGGGAAACAGTGGAAACAGTGTCACACTTTATCTTTTTGGGCTCCAAAATCACTGCAGATGGTGACGGCAGCCGTGAAATTAAAAGACGCTTACTCCTTGGAAGGAAAGTTATGACCAACCTAGATAGCATATTCAAAAGCAGAGACATTACTTTGCCAACAAAGGTCCGTCTAGTCAAGGCTATGGTTTTTCCAGTGGTCATGTATGGATGTGAGAGTTGGACTGTGAAGAAAGCTGAGCGCTGAAGAATTGATGCTTTTGAACTGTGGTGTTGGAGAAGACTCTTGAGAGTCCCTTGGACTGCAAGGGGATCCAACCAGTCCATTCTGAAGGAGATCAGCCCTGGGATTTCTTTGGAAGGAATGATGCTAAAGCTGAAACTCCAGTACTTTGGCCACCTCATGCGAAGAGTTGACTCATTGGAAAAGACTCTGATGCTGGGAGGGATTAGGGGCAGGAGGAGAAGGGGACGACAGAGGATGAGATGGCTGGATGGCATCACTGACTCAATGGATGTGAGTCTGGGTGAACTCCGGGAGTTGGTGATGGACAGGGAGGCCTGGCGTGCTGCGATTCATGGGGTCGCAAAGAGTCGGGCATGACTGAGCGACTGAACTGAACTGAGTATTTCTTTAACTTCTTCAGGATCACCAAGCTCAGTCACCCAGCAAACCATCCCAATTTTTGGAGAGTACCCTGACCCACGGATAAACCGGGACACACTGTGCTCCCATCACCTCAGTAACGTCCCTATTTGCCGTATGCTTTCAATTCCATTCACCATTGCAAACAAAAGAATAAAATACTTAGGAATACATCTGCCATATGCTTTCAAATCAAAATTGCTTCTCAACTCAAGTGGCAACAGAGTGACAAGAGAGTGCTTGGGTCTGACTCTCCATTTGCTCTTCTGAAAGACAATCCATTTTAGAGCCCTGGGATATGTCTTTTATCTTGCTTGGCTTCATCAGAGTCACTTTCCTTTGCTTCCTGCAAAGAACTTAAGTCATGTCTCAGGACTCACATTCAGAGCATTTTGCAGCAGCGCAACTGGTAGAAATGGCTCTGGGCTTGCTTGGGGCTGTGGGGGAGAGCACAGGTAAAAAAAAAAAATGCCAGTTTTGGTTGAACCGGATTCCTTGTGACACTGAGCACTCAGGACACTTCTCTGAGGCCTGTGTCTCACAGCTACCAAATAAGGAGCTGATCGTAGAGATGCTTTCTTCCAGCTCAAAAACTGGACAGTTTTATGAATGAAAGGCAATTAAGAGGACAGGGGGGTATGGTATGATGCAGACTTGCTTGGCCAACATGACTTCAAAGGACTTGGAGGAACTTTTGTGAAGGAATTGTGGGGCACTCAGCACTATTGCCTTCTACCACCGAGAGGATTCAGCTATGAGCTAATCTGCTGAAAGCTGCTGCGAAAGGGCGCCTGGCCAACAGGGCCTGCTGCCCCAGTTGGAGGCCTTACCCACTGAATGAAGTTGCTGCCAGTAAGGGGCCGCTGCCTCAAAACCTTGCTGGGATCTTGCCAACAGTTACCATTTCTAGAAGGGTGTCAGCCCATGGTGACTTTAGCCAGCTCTGGCCACTTTAGTGTGAATCACTCTTAAAATCTGAAGGAGAGAAGTGACTGCCGGCTTTTGGCATACATTTTCTGAGAAGAATAACAGAAATTTCATACCAGAAACACTTTGTGGGTTTGATTCGGGGAAGACGTGTGCAACGATCTGTGGATGTCACCAGTCCCTAGGGTCCCAGTATGCTGTGACCAGATGTTTTTCTCAGGTGGCTCACAATCTGCAACCATGGGACATCATGGCCACTGGAGCACAAGAGAAAAATCAGGGTTGGTAGAAACTGTCACACCTTCTAAAGAAGAGCCTGGGGAAATGGAAGGAGAAGTCTGCCCAGAAGCAATGAGCCAACTTGCTCCAACAGAGAGTATTAGCCCCAAGGAACACTTAACTTCTAGAAAATGTGTGTGTGTGTGTGTGTGTGTTAGTTGCTCAGTTTGTCCAACTCTTTGTGACCCCATGGACTGCAGCCCACCAGGCTCCTCTGTCCATGGAATTCTCCAGGCAAGAATACTGGAGAGAGTTTCCAACCCCTTCTCCAGGGGATCATCCCAACCCAGGGATTGAACCCCAGTCTCCTGAATTGCAGGTGGATTCTTTACCATCTGAGCCACCAGGGAAGCCCCTAGAAACTGTGTAACAGAATGGAAATAAACAAATGGTTATTCAGGGCACCAACCAACTCTGGTTCTGCTGACCACATGGTCAGAGAAATTCTGAAGAGTGAAAAGATGTTTTGGAAACTAAGTCTTCTCAAGTTAACTGGGACCCCCAGAAAGCAAGAATCCAAGAAAAGGATGTAGTACATTTTAGACATGTCTCCTGTACATTTCTGTCTTCTGTTGTTATTCAGTCGCCAAGTAGAGTCCAACTCTTTTGTGATCCTGCTCCTCTGTCCACGGGATTTTGCAGGCAAGAATACTGGAGTGGGTTGCCATTTCCCCCTTCAGGGGATCTTCCCCACCCAGGAATCAAACCCGCATCTCCTGCTTGGCAGGTGGATTCTTAACCACTGAGCCATCTGGGGAGCCTTCTTCTGTTGTTAACTTACTCCAAAGCCCCATTGAGGTATATCGATGAGCAGAAGGCTCATTTATAAGCCAAAGATAAAAGTGTTTGTCAAAGTAAATTGTGATGTTACCTATGAGGCCAGAATAGCCCTATTTGAAGCTCATCAATAACTTTTGAGTCAGGTTTAAAAGACCAAACTGAAGAAAGAAAGACAAGAAAGAGTTAAACAGCAAGCAACAAAGAAGAAGATGGACAGATCTTTGTCTCTTCCTTATTTCCAGCTGCTGAAAATGAGTAAGAAGGGATACAAGAGACACATATTTGTAAGTAAAACCTACACATTAACACTAAGGGATTTCTAAATATTGGAAGGAAAGCTAAATGTCACTCACCCTGAATATTATATTTTACCACCAAAATTCAAGTTACAGGCGTTCCTTCAAATTGAGGCAGCACAGAAAAGAAAGTATTTTGCCGTAAGCAATAACCAGAGTGCACTCTCTTGTAAGTATCATAAACTCCCTGCACTCTATGCACCTGGGTAGTAGGCTCACAGGAACCAAAATAACTAAAGCATGATTTCTAAAACTGTGCTCTATAAAAATTGGTTCATTGAAATATTACTAGATGCTTCACAACAGTCTCTCCACTGGCAAAAATAAGTTGAAAACATTCACCTCCTGCAGGTATTCAATGCACATTAGAATTTTAAAGACTTTTAAGAAGTCCTGCATTCAAATAACTTATTTATCTTCATATAACCTAGTGTTTCTAAAAATTATTTGGCCATGGGACCATTTTTTGTTTAAAATGTTCTGGTATAGTTTTCCAAAGAATATAATTTATAAAATATATATCTATAAAAATTAATGAAGCTGGTGTAAAGGCTAAATTTTTAACAACTGTAGACAAGGAGATTTCTTTTTCAGTTTGTATATGATACTAAATACAAGAAAATTACAACTTCAATCCAAGCTTTACTGAAGTTGTCTGCCATACGGCATCAGTCGAGAAAGTGCTAATTCTGTTTCGGTCACTCACTGGCTTGTATATTGGACAACTTAACCTCAATGACTTTCAGCCTTCAAAACTGAGAAAATCAGATGCTCAACATTGCTAATTATTAGAGAAATGTAAATCAAAACTACAATGAGGCATCACCTCACACTGGTCAGAAGGCCCATGATCAAAAAGTCTACAAACAGTAAATGCTGGAGAGGGTGAGGAGAAAAGGGAACCTTCCTACACTGTTGGTAGGAATGTAAATTGGCACAATCACTATGAAGAACAGTATGCAGATTCCTTTAAAAATTAAGAATATGATCCAGCAATCCCACTCCTAGGCATATATGCAGAGAAAACATAATTCAGAAAGATACATGCCCCCAGTGTTCGCTGCAGCGCTGTTTACAATAGCCAAGGCATGGAAGCACCCTAAATGTCCGTCAACGGAGGCATGGACAAAAAGGATGTGGTGCATACATACAATGAAATATTACTCAGCCACGAAAAATAATGAAACAATGCCATTTGCAACAATAGGGATAGACCTAGCAATTATAATGAGTGACTTAAATCATACAGAGAAATAAATATCATATGATATCACATATATGTGGAATCTAAAAAATCATACAAATGAAATCATTTCGAAAACAGAAAGAGACTCACAGACATAGAAAACAAGCTTATGGTTACCAAAGGGGAAAGGTAGGAAGGTAGGGAGGGATAAATTGGGAATTTGGAATTAACATATATATACTACTATATATAAAATAGAGTGTCAACAAGGACCTACTATATAGCACAGGGAACTCTACTCAACACCCTGTAATAATGTCTATGAGAAGAAAACCTGGAAAAGAATGGATATATGTATAACTGAGTCACACTGCTATACACTGAAATTAACACAGCACTGTTAATCAACTATACTCCAGTATAAAATAAAAATTAAATTAAGAAAATAATTTTTAAAATATTGATTTCTCAGCAAAAAAAAAAGACTGAGAAAATCATTAAGAAAGATATGTGTGTACACAGAAATGTAAGTTGGTGCAGCCACTATGGAGAACAGTACGGAGGTTCCATAAAAAACTAAAACTAGAGCAGTCAGGTGACCCTGCAATCCCACTCCTGGGCATATATCCAGAGAGAAATATGGCCTGAAAATATCCATGCACCCCAGTGTTCATTGCAGCACTATTTACAATGGCAAAGACATGGAAACAACCTAAATGTCCATCAACAGAGGAATGGATGAAGAGGGTGTGGTGCATATATACAATGGAGTATTACTCAGCCATTAAAAAGAATGAAATGAGGCCATTTGCAGAGACATGGATGGACCTATAGAGTGCCATGCTGTGTAAGGTAAGTCAGATGGAGAAGGAGAAATACCCTATGGCATCCCTTATATGTGGAATCTAAAAAGAAATGATACAAATGAACTTACTTGTGGAACAGAAAGAGACTCACAGACTTAGAAAATGAACTCATGGTTGCCAGGGGGAACGGATGGTTGGGGATTTTGGAAAGGGCATGCACACACGGCTATGTTTAGAGTAGATTAGAAACAGGAACCTACTGAATAGCACATGGAACTCTGCTCACTGTTACGTGCCAGCATGAATGAGAGTGGGGTCTGGGGGAGAATGGATATATGTATATGTACAGCCGAGTCCCTTCGCTGTTCACTTGAAACTATCACAACAGTGCTAATCAGCTATACCCCAATACAAAATACTTTGGTGTTAAAAAATAAATAAAATAATTTTTTTTAAAGATATGTGTGTACATAATTTAGCTCAAGGGGCTTCCTTGGTGACTCAGTGGTAAAGAATCCACCAGCCAATACAGGAGATCTGGGTTCAGTCTCTGGGTCGGGAAGATCCCCTGGAGGGGTAAATGGCAACCTACCCCAGTATTCTTGCCTGAGAAATCCCATGGACAGAGGAGCCTGGCGGGCTACAGTCCATGGGATCACAAAAGAGTCAGACAGGACAGAGCAACTAAACAAAAGCAACAATTTAGCACTATATTAAGCACATACTAAGTACTCAAAAACAGTTTGTATTCAGGTAAGAAAATCAGTGGGTAGCCAAGAACTAGATTCATGAATAAAGAAAAAGTCCTACACAGAACTAGGACAATTTCCCTAAGAAAGCCCATTTGTCCAGTGCCCAATATAGAAGAATTCACACTGAACAACAGACCTAGAGGCAGGCATGCCTAGATACTCTTTACACGTGTTAACTAATTTATGTAACACTCCAGCAAATTTTTTGAAACAACTGTGTGTTCCTAGAACAGGCCAAGTTTTTTCTTGACCTAAAGTCTTCATACTCCAGCAACATCATGGATGGACCCTGAAAGCATTATGCTAACTAAAATAAATCAGATAGGGAAAGACAAATATTGTATGATATCACTTATATGTGGAATCTAAAAAAGCCAAACTCTTTAGAAACAGAGAGCAAAATGGTAGTCACCAGGGGAAGAAGGCTGGGGTTTGGGATGAAAGTGAAAGTGAAAGTCACTCAGTTGTCTGACTCTTTGTGACCCCACGGACTATATAGTCCATAGAATTCTCCAGGCCAGAATACTGGAGTGGGTAGCCGTTCCCTTCTCCAGGGGATCTTCCCAACCCAGGAATCGAACCCAGGTCTCCCACATTGCAGGCGGATTTTTTTACCAGCTGAGCTACCAGGAAAGCCCAGGGGTTTGGAATCCAACCTGTTTAAGGATACACACTTGCCACGGGTAGTCAGTAAGTCCCGGATATCCATTCCACAGTGTAGTGAATATGGGCAACGGTATTGCCTTAAAATCACCAAATTGCAAAAAGACTGGAACTTAATTATTCCAACAACTAAAATGAAGTGATAATTGTGTAATGTGTTAAAGCCTTAATTATACACTACAATGACAATCTTCTTATATAAATGGATCAATTTTTTAAAGTCTTGATCCTCACATGTATATATGGCCTGTACCCTCAGCTCCTTTCAGGACCCTTATCTGTGAGTCACCTAGCCTCTGAGGTCTTCCATGATAACTTAGTATAAAATTAACAGTCCCTACCCTACCCACCCTAAAGAGCAATGTCTGCTATTCTCCACAAATATTTTCTGACATACTCCATATCGACTTGACATTTGCCTATCATCTGTTTCCCCTACAAAAACATAGGATCTATGAAGGCCTTGTCCGTTTTGTTCATCCCTATGTCTTCATCTCCTTGAATGGCTCCTGACCCATAGTGAGAATTCATAAATATCTGAATAAACAGTATGAAGATAAGTATCTTCTCTTCACCTCCTTTCATTAGTCTTCCAGGGACAAAAGTAAACACTCGATGACATTTCTTAAGTCATTATTGTTATTCTTATGCTCCGTTTTTTTCTAAGAATGTTTTAAAGTGTCAAGATGATATTTAGAGCCTTAAATTTAAAATACAAACCTATGACATTAATATACAATTTAGGCCTTATAAATTATGAAGTTATTCTTGATGCTTTTACACCATGCAGTGCACAAAGCACACCATTAATTAACTCAAAAACAGTTTCCTGAATTAAAAGCACTTACTCTCATCAATTCCCTTACATTCCTTAAATTTGAAACAGAACAGTGATATGGGGCTTTGTCTTGAAAATAACTAAGCTTCTCTTTATCCTATATAAACTTGTAACTCTGTGAGTTAAATCAATATTTATAAACAAACTGCCCCATGAACATGGCTTATTATCCCCTTACCTAGAGAACACTTTGGCCTTCAGTCAGGCTAATATCTCACCTGCACTTCTTCCAACCCTTCTAGCCAGCCATTCTTGGCATAGATTGGGTTCTATCAAAGAGAGATTACCAAAATTTTGCTTAATGTAGCAAATACCCTCCCCCCACCCAAAATAACACATAAACATTAAATATACATCTATATCATAAATAGATTTAAAATATCTAAATAAGGGCATTTCTTTTATACACATTCACACAGAATATCTCTGTCTGGATCAAGAAGCAGGCAGTTTTCACAATAACTAGTGTGGTACTTGATGAAATGTCCATGAAGTGAAGTGTGAGTTACTGCTCTTATCCCATCAAACTATAGTTCTAGTCTCTGGCTTCAGGAACCAAAAAAAAAAAAAAAAAAATGGAGAAGACATTCTGGAAACATTCCATGTGGTAGAGAGAGAGAGAGAACTGCTAATATGTGAGAATCAAGGCTGCAGTGTGTCTACCTCCTTGGTGTCCTGAAGCCTCAATAAAGATAGATTCTGGTCCCTGTCAAATGAAACGGGCTGGCTTTTCTGTTTATTGGCCTTATGGGCCAGCATCCACAAGGCCCTCACTCCTTCCTGCTGCAACGCAGAGCTTGAATGTTCATAGGGCCAAGTCCAGTCCACACACTCACTGGTTCCACGTTACAGAGTATCAGGGAGACCAGGAAAGGGTCTGACTTCTAAAATGTATTACTGCCATTTTTCTAACAATTGAATAAGACTATTCAATATCCTACCCTGGGCATAATGAGCTAATTTACAGCACATACTAGCCTGGTCCAGTAATAGAGAAGAAAAAGTAAAGACAAAATTTCATTCTTTTAGCTGTCTGAGAATATTGCCCTGCCAAATGAAAAATACCTCCTAAGTTCAGGGCGTTTTGTCTAATGCCTATATTTTTTGTTTATATGCTCAATTTCAATATGTAATTTAGAAATCTGAAAATCAGGCTCAGGTCTTTTGTTCTTACTCTTTTGTGCCCAGAGTAATTCATGTTGTTGAAGTCATATTTGCCATTACTTGGTGGATTTTTTTGTTGTTGCTAAAGGCAAGCCTCTTGATGAAAGTGAAAGAGGAGAGTGAAAAAGTTGGCTTAAAGCTCAACATTCAGAAAACTAAGATCATGGCATCTGGTCCCATCACTTCATGGCAAATAGATGGGGAAACAGTGGAAACAGTGTCAGACTTTATTTTTTCTGGGCTCCAAAATCACTGCAGATGGTGATTACAGCCATGAAATTAAAAGACGCTTACTCCTTGGAAGAAAAGTTATGACCAACCTAGATAGCATATTCAAAAGCAGAGACATTACTTTGCCAACAAAGGTTCGTCTAGTCAAGGCTATGGTTTTTCCTGTGGTCATGTATGGATGTGAGAGTTGGACTGTGAAGAAAGCTGAGCGCCAAAGAATTGATGCTTTTGAACTGTGGTGTTGGAGAAAACTCTTGAGAGTCCCTTGGACTGCAAGGAGATCCAACCAGTCCATTCTAAAGGAGATCAGCCCTGGGTGTTCTTTGGAAGGAATGATGCTAAAGCTGAAACTCCAATACTTTGGCCACCTCATGCGAAGAGTTGACTCATTGGAAAAGACTCTGACGCTGGGAGGGATTAGGGGCAGGAGGAGAAGGGGACGACAGAGGATGAGATGGCTGGATGGCATCACCGACTCAATGGACATGAGTTTGAGTGAACTCCGGGAGATGGTGATGGACAGGGAGGCCTGACGTGCTGTGATTCATGGGGTCGCAAAGAGTCGGACATGACTAAGCGACTGAACTGAACTGAACTGAAAGACAGGTTATTTTTTTTTTTTCCCTTCTCTAGGATCTTCTGTTCCATGGTTAGAGTACTAAGGAAATAAAGCATCAGAATTTTTACTAGAAAATATACTCAAATCTAAATTCTAAATATGTAAATATGAAAGTATTAGATTGAAAGACAAATCCTGGTACATGACTACTAACCACATTCATAATAAATAGTATGTATTGTAACCTGGCTTTATGCCAGGCACCTGCCAGGCCACCTCACATAAAATAAACTTACACTTCATACAGGGCCTTTCTTGCCAGACATTCCTGCAAATATTCACTTAGTTTGTATTTCCGTGTGATAACTGGAAGGCAAGTACTATTTCTCTTTCATTTACATAAAGAAAAATTGTGACAAAGTTCATATTTTGCTTCTGATAAATTCAAGTAACAGCTTAATGTTTCAAGGAAGTCCAGTGCCTTTATACACTTCTACTTTTCCCTCATAAAATATATTCTATGAAATTATATTTACCAAGTATTACCAAGACATCTCAAGTGTTTTCTCATACAGTATCTCATTGGAACCTCACAATCCCTCTCCAGTTTGAACAGCAATATTTTGCCCATATTCCAAAAGTAAGCATAACTCTATTTTTGTGTGTGTGTTAAACTTTTTAATCCATTTGTTTGAAGTAGTCTTTCAAAGGCCCAGTTAAGCTGTAGTTTTCATATTTGTTTAGAATAAACACATTTCTAGGGTATCCAGAACCCCTGTGATCCATCACATAGAAAATACTAGCACAGATGGAAAATGAGCTCTATTTTGATAAATGAATATATTTGCAGGAACATGGAGTTACAAAGAGTCAGACATGACTTAACGATTGAACAACAACAGGAATGCATGCACATTAGCAGATGTTCTTCAAAATCGCCACACTTGAAAATCTGCTATTTATTGACATTTCATTTTCTATTTTTCTTGTATTTGTCAGTTTTGTAAGATGTGATATATCATTAGTTATGACTCCACTAATCTTACATTTATGTTACATTGGATGAAGAAAGAGTTGGCCTCTTCTTTCACCTACCTTTCCTTCCTTCCTTTTTTCTTTCTTTTCTTCATTTTCTTTCTTCTTACATTTCCCCTCTCTTTACTTCCCTCCCTCTCTCTTTCTGCTTTCTTTTTTATAATTTTTAAAAGTTTTTTGCTTTGACTTTTTTATTTAATCTTTATCTTATATTGGAGTATAACTGATTTATAATATTGTATTAGAGTCAGTTGTAAAGCAAAATGAGTCAGTTACATATACACATCCATTCTTTTTCAGATTCTTTTCCTATATAAGTTCATTACAGAATATTGAGTAGAGTTCCCTGTGCTTTACAGTAAGTCCTTTTTGATTATCTGTTTTATATATTCTGGTGTGTATATGTTAATCCCAAACTTCTAATTTATCCCACCCCAACCTTCTTTGTCAAAGTGACTGATCTGAGTTTCACATAGCCCCAGCTCTGGCCTTCCAATAGGTATCATACTCTTTCCTCCAAATATACTACATCAAAAACTTGACTCTTTATTGTTCTATAAAAATTTAACTGTGTATTGCTCCCATGTCTTAAAATCATCAAGAAATTTTCACTAGACATCAACACCCTCTACTTCTCTCTCTTTATAAGTTAAAACCATAAACACCATGAAACTGGCTTTCTAGCCAACATACTGGAACTTATACTAAATTTATCTTTCAAAGCCATCACCTTGAAAATCCTTTGTCCTGTTACAACCATACCTCACTGATCAAAGTATGTTTCAAATGCTTTGGGAATGACTTTGAAAACCAGATTACAAGCCACAAAAGAATGTCCCTTTCTTGACTTAATAGTCACACCCCATTTTTTAAAAAATTAGTAACAGTTTAATCTCTCACTTTCTTTACCAGCTGAGACTCTGTTTTCTTTGGATCTCTCCCAAATGTAATATTTGCACTCAAAGTATGAACATTTTTCTCTGTTAAATATAATTTTTGAAGCTTGCCATGGTCTTGTGGGACAATTCCACAAGAGAAATTACAAGAATGACTTATCCAAAGGCAGGATCCCTGAAATGAATATAGAGGCTGCCAAACTGATGTCTCGGATGGGACTGTCTTTCCCTTAGTTTTGAAATTTTATTAAAAAATAAGTTTTTGAACCTTACAGTCACACATTGAGTATATATGAGTCTGCCTATACACACGGAGCTTACATCTATTCTACACTGATGTTTAGAAAGGAGAGACTGTTCCCATGGCTGCCTAAACAAAGTCCTCTAGAAATAGACAGTGATTTTCTGAACTAGCGATGCTTCAGTTGACAAATGACATCTGTTTCTTCCCATTAAGCAAGTTTCAGTTGAATCTATCCATTTTCCCATTATGCCATTTTTAAGAGAAAGGATCATTTTAACCCCAGTAAAGCATGTCAATAAATTGGCCACTATCAAAATGCAAAGGATGTGTTATAACACCTTTTTCCTTCCTCGGAAATAATACCTTTCTGACATTTTGACAAGTTAATGAAGCATCTCTTTCCCATCTAAAAAAGTCAGTTGGCATTCTTTCATCAAATAAGTTTCCAAGTGTTTCTTCATTTGACCCTCAAAACACCTTTTAACACATTTTTATGAGTGATGTCAACTGGTATGCAAGCCACTTGGTATATTCCCAGACCCTTTAAAATAATTCCATCATATTGGCTAATCCTAGGGGGTCTCTCCAGAGCTAAGTGCACTTGTAAAACTATTCATAAAAAAGAGTCTCTTATTTCTGTCTCTACTTCCTTTAACACCCTGGTTTTATTTTACTTGGACCAAGAAATACATCAAATCTCAAAGCTTAGAATATTGGTCTATTTTTCAACTGCTTCAAGGAGCCTGTTCTCTCTACCCTCATCCTTCTTACTAATAAATTTGATTAAAGCAAATTCCCCTTTGTGAAACCAGAAACCAAATTTTTCTGCTATACTCCCAATGCTTGCATTTGGCTTCAGTCTTCATTAATTAACCACTTGAATCTTTAAAAGTCCTCACCTCTTTTTCCCATATGTATATATTCTTCAAAATTTTCTCAGCAGTTGGTTGAAATGTTTAGTCTTGCTTGAAATTAATTTTCCACTTTTATTGTTCCAATTATTTGGCAGGTTTTAGGTCTTTATAATAAGTCCCCAGAACCCTTTGAACTTGTCATTCTTTTTATGTTTGTGCTTGACATGTTTCCTTAGCAACACTTCAATTCTGCTAACCCTGTTCCAAGAGATTTAAAGAGTGAACATGTCTGGGATATGAATATGACTGTCATAGGTTTTGATGTTTTGATGATCCTCAAAATAGTTTTTGAGTTATGGTTGCAATCAGAACATATACTTTTTATTTCAACCCTATTTTTTTAAACCAATGTGCTTCCTATATTTCTTTGATTCATTTCTAATTCCTTAAGATTTGGTTAATTAATAAGGTCATGGAAATATTACAATAGGAAGAGTCTATCAGTTCTAGAAAAACCAATATGTTCCACAAATCTCACTATTTTAGCTATTTTAAACACATAAATTAATCAAGAAGACTTAATTAAGACTTCAACAATAAATTAATTGAAGACTTCCCTGGTGGCTCAGATGGTAAAGCATCTGCCTACAATGTGGGAGACCGGGGTTTGATCCCTGGGTTTGGAGGATCCTCTGGAGAAGAAAATGGCAACCCATTCCAGTATTCTTGCCTGGAAAATCCCATGGATGAAGGAACCTGGTAGGCTACAGTCCATGGGGTCGCAGAGTCAGACACAACTGAGCGACTAAACTTTTCAAGCCCTGATAATATTATAATTTGACAGGAGAAATAACATCTATTCATTCATTTAACAAGCATTGTGCTGTACTGTGCTTAGTCGCTAAGTCGTGTCCAACTCTGCAGCCCCATGGACTGCAACCCGCCAGGTTCATCTGTCCATGGGATTCTCCAGGCAAGAATACTGGAGTGGGTTACCATACCCTCCTCCAGGGGATCTTCCCAACCCAGGGATCAAACCCAGGTCTCCAGAATTGCAGGCAGATTCTTTACCATCTGAGCCACCAGGAGAAACCCTGACAAATACTGGGTTCATCAAAATGTTCATTCAAGTTTTTTCAAACCATCTACTTACAACTATTTTAACAGCATGGAAGACCTCTTACAAACTTTTTGGCCAACCCATTATTAATACGGTAGTATTAAATACAGACTTTTAAAATTATAGTATGCTTTACTGAAATTTTTTCATGGTTTCTTGCAGGTATTTAGACTCTGCTAGTTGGAGAAGGAACTGGCAACCCACTCCAGTGTTCTTGCTTGGAGAATCCCAGGGATGGAGGAGCCTGGTGGGTTGCCGTCTATGGGGTCGCACAGAGTTGGACACAATGGAAGCAACTTAGCAGCAGCAGCAGTCTTTGTGAATCCTAATGAATAGGGTTCCTACTGGAAATAAGTGGGGTGGTGTTTAGTAGTTCTCTGAGGCAGGACTGGTTAACCAACATATAGCACTCCCTTCCTATACAAACTCCTTGACGATTCAGAGAATGACTATCATTTATATGGAGACCAAGATTACAGTTATTAAAAACATGTATATATTTCAAGCCAACAGATCTGAGTTCAAATCTTGTCTGTGTTCCTTACTGTGTGATTTGGGCAGGTGTTTACTCTCACTGAGTCCCAGTTTTCTTATGTGTAACATGAATTATTATGCTAATTAATATATATGAAGTGTTTGGTATGTAGTTGGCACATACTAAATATTTCTTGAGTAAATATTTCAATTAGTACTTCTGAATGCATTAACATTAGAAATTAGATTTTTATCTTCACAAGAACAGCACAAATATTAATGGTTTAAATATTATATAGTAAATCCTTCTCATCCATGGAATTTAGATTCATGAACATTCTGGTAGTAAGAGAATCCCTGTTGAGAAACTTAAAAGCTTACAATAAAAAGTGTTCGGTTTTATCCATTTTGCTGTATTTCGAAGCTGAGATGTTAGCTGCATAAACATTTTGGGTAGTTAGATGCTTTGGATAAAACAATTATCAAAATGTAATCTCTCTTTACTCCTGGTAATATTTCTTGTTCTAAAGTCTACTTTGACATTAAAATACAGTCTTCTGGTTCCTTTTGATGTGTTTTCATGATGTATCTTTTCCTATCCTTTTCTTTTAATGTACCTATGATCTTATATTTAAAATCAGTCTCTTGTAAACAGGACATAGTTGGGTCTTACTTTTTAGTCAATCTGCTTTTTACATGTGATACCATTACAATACATTTATACCTAATCATATAAATATAAACATGATTTGGTTAAAAATCACCATCTGTCTAAAGGTTTCTGTGTCCCATCTGTTCTTTGCATCCTGTTCGTCTTAAATATTTTTTATTCCCTTTTATCTTTTCTACTAACTTATTAGCCATGCTTCTTGGTTTTTTCCTTCATGATGGTTGATCAGAGATTACAATGTAACTCTGTAACCTATCACATGCTGACCTTATGTCATTTATCATTATACGTACTGTAAAAAAAGTTTATGGAGGTATACTTGAATCTCTCTTTTCTATCTTTTATGCTGTTATTGTCATGCATTTTACTTCTACATATGTCATAAATCCCATAATTCATCGCTCTTGACTTTAAACAGTAAATTATTTTTGAAGATTTTTTAAACAAAGAAAAATGTCTTTTGCATTTACCAACTTTTACCACTTCTAGAATTCTCAATGCTATTGCCCTTCCTGCAATAAATGTACAATCCCATGAGCAAAAATTAAAGTTATAAAATTTGTATTCAGACTCAATATAGGTCCACATCTTATCAAATAATCAGATGTCCAAAATACAACATGGTATATGTTGATAGTTGTTTGAGATTTTCAGGATATTTCCAAACCTTTAAAATAAAATCACACCAAAACAAGTTTGCTCACTTGAAGTCTAAAGTAGTTTAAAATAAGCAAGCATTTATTAACCTAGGTCAAATCTAACATTACAGAATCACTGGTGTTTTTTACCTCTAAAAGAGCAGTGAGAAACGGTCCTTTTCATCTCCAAGGAAATCCAATTAGTTTCTCACTTTCTACTGTTCAGAACAGCAATATATGCCGTCATTCTGATTCTAATGATTTTTTAAATTATCCTCATAGAGAGACAAGGATGAGTCTGACTTCCTGTATCCATCCCCTTTCTAAAACTTAAGAAGTCAAAAACAAGAGAAAATCTGTTTTCTTCTTTAGTTACCCAAACTATAAAACAAAAGCAATGCTTTCTGTGAAATAATATCCTATCAGCCAAATAAATTGACCAAATTGGCACCTGCTAATATGGTGGTCATGATGGTATATACTGCACACTTTCAAGTCTGGGTATTATTTGAGACATTCAGTACCAAGATCAATTTTGTTTTCCACCCAGAGCTTTCTGGTATTAAAAATAGTTATATAGATTTCGCTAAATAATCAATGAAATAATAGTGACTTAATTATATCCTGGTGAATTCTGATCATTTTATGGTAGAAAATAAGTTGGAGATTAGGGTGAGGAGACTCAGGTGATAACCATAGAAACACAGCACAATATTTCTAGCACCTAATTCCATTGCAAATATTAAGACATATGGTGAAGCTGTTTTCAGTCAATAATTATTGACTCAGAGCCCACAGTGCTCTGGGTGCTGACAAACACCAGTGAACAAGACAGACAAAAATCCCTGCCCTTAAGGAGATTTTAATTCTAATTTTTACAAAACACAAACACAAATCCTTCTCTCTTTAACATTTCACAGCGCATAATGGAACGTAACCAGGGTAACCATGTCCCAGTCTGAAATTTCATCTGGTGCCACTTAGGAATCTTGACATAATGAAGGGAAATAAATCTTTTTAGACCTGTGCTTGGATACATGAACAAACTAGATACACTCAACATAGTAACCACCTTTTTAAACCATTCACAAATCATAGATCTGATTGACGTATTTTTTTCTACTCCACTGTGCATGAAAATAATAGAACTGTTTCCATTACTGAAAGTTCAGGTACATGGACTGGTTTTAGGGCCAATGGTAGTGTGGAAGTGTGCCGAGATATGTTGGAAGGTTGGTACCCAAACAGGTGGGCACCTAATATTTAGATGTGGTGAAATGGAAATGTCATGATAATGGAAACCAGAAGATTTGCCACATCTTAGGGAACTCTTAAATTTGGGGTTTGCATGAACTCATTCTTTTTTTAAAAAGTTCTAAACTATAGTCATGCTGCTGCTGCTGCTGCTAAGTCGCTTCAGTCGTGTCCGACTCTGTGTGACCCCATAGATGGCAGCCCACCAGGCTCCGCCGTCCCTGGGATTCTCCAGGCAAGAACACTGGAGTGGGTTGCCATTTCCTTCTCCAATGCGTGTAAGTGAAAAGTGAAAGTGAAGTCGCTCAGTCGTATCCGACTCTTCGCGATCCCATGGACTGCAGCCTTCCAGGCTCAACTCTAAAACTGTGACTCTAGATTCCCTGGGCAAAACCTAAAGTTCCAACTCCTGATCTTTACCTACAGGGTTCAGAAGACAGTCCTGTACACTAAGAAAGGAGTAAACAATGAGGGTAAAAGATCAATAGTCTCAGACATACTCGTCTTTCCACCACTCAGTTTCTTCCCAGAGTTTGTGTATTTGGAAGGTCTGATCAAAACACAAGTTGCAGGATTAGCATGTGCTAATCCTGATGAACTGAGGAAGGAAGGGGGTTAATGAACAGGAGGACATGGCAGGGAATCCTTAGAATTTCGATGAGGTAAGCGGAAGGCTGCAGGGTACCATGAGGAAGTGGGGTGGGCAGTGAAATTACGGCAATGACAAAGCAATGATATGAAATTAAAAAATGACTGCTCTTGGGGACTTCCCTGGTAGTTCAGTGGTTAAGAATTTATCTTTCAATGTAGGGGACAGGTTTGATTTCTGGTTGGGGAACTAAGATCCCACATGCCCTGGGGCCACAGTTCACCCCACAGGAACTTCAACAAGAGCAGCCCTGAGTGCCACATCTAGAGAAAACCCGTGTGCCACAAATAAGACCCTTGTAGAGTCAAAAAAAATTTTAATGGATCAAAAAAAAAAAAAAAGCAGCTCTTATCATAGCACCCTCTTAAGGATCCATAGCACCCTCTTGAGGCTCTATGGTACTCCCCAGGTTCCATCAGACTCCCTCCCAGTGACTATCAGTGTCATCGTAGTATATATCCTTCTCTAATATATATAATTAATACATATAATTAATATGTATATATTAATATACATATTCTACCTGGGAAAGAATTTAATTAGTGAATGCTTACTAGGTATTAGTGATTAATTATTAATCCCAAGAGATTGTGCATTTTAACAGTCATTACCTTCACTTAAAGGGTATTAAAGGTGGAAAAGACTTTAATTTACAAAGAACTGAAGCCAAATTCATCTTCCTGCCTGTCCACCTTGTTGTCACACTACTTCCTGCCACACTGGTCCTGACACTCTCTGAAACAGTCCTTCTTGTACTACACTGCCTCCAACGGAGACGTTCCCAGCAACAGGAGAGGTTGTCGGCGATAATTTGGAAATAGGAAAGTCTTTCCAGTAGTCTTAAACATTGCCTGTAGATCATCATCTTCTTGACTCACACATTAGACTTCTCTGAAAAATCAGACTAGAGCACACTGAAGCAGTATCTTTAGCCCTGGATATAAAAACTTACCTATAAAACCAAGTCAGTCTGTCGTTACTTTAAATATCTTGCTAAAATTTTGGATAAATGGTTTTGATTCAATTATCTACCCTTACATTGTTTACTACAGTCTAAGTTTGCCAAATGCGTCCCATTCACCAACTTCTTTGTCTCTGAACACAATCACATGAGATAGTTGGGGAATTACGAACATCGGACATATCACTCTTCCATATAAAAGGTATGGGTTTCAAGAACAGTACTTAACTCCCTGGTGTTCAATCATACCTCTACCACAATTACTATGTGATCTCAAACACATTGTTAACAATCTCTGTTTCTCAATTCATTTGTAAAAATAGGGGTAAAAATAATACCTACCTATTAGTGGGAGGGATTGGGGGCAGGAGGAGAAGGGGACGACAGAGGATGAGGTGCCTGGATGGCATCACTGACTCGATGGATGTGAGTCTGAGTGAACTCCAGGAGTTGGTGATGGACAGGGAGGCCTGGCGTGCCACAGTCCATGGGGTTGCAAAGAGTCGGACACGACTGAGCAACTGAACTGAACTGAACTGATTAGTGGTCCTTGGGGATCAAATGAATTAGTGCAAGAATAGTGCTTAGAACAATGCCTGATACCCAATAAGCACTTGAGAAATGATACTTGTTGTTAATAGTATTATCATTCTCACCATCTCACCACCACCACCACCATCATCATCACCATCATTATCTTCTGAGGTTGTATTTACTCTGAGAAAATTAACCATATGACCACCAAACTCACCTCACTTTCTGCCCCTGTAGATATAGTCATAATGTTGATTTTCATGGCTAGTATTTCCCTTTGTCAGCAATTATTTTCCTCTTTTTTTGCACAACTGATTTCAAGAAACGTTGAACTGTTTCATGAAACTAAATGAATTCAATCAGTCATCTTAATATTTGAAGTGGAAGCATGTTCAAAAGGTGTGTGAGAACTCTCTCTACCATGAATGAAATACAGTACTAAAATACTTCAGGACTATACATTACTGTTATAGAACATACAAAAGTTTCTAAGTAGCCTTGTATTTGGGCTTTTATTCTTAGCCATAATATCCTTATATGTTCTTCATACTAGAATGAGTAATATATTTTTTTTAAGGCTTCAAGCAATTAGACCCAAAACAATAGAAAAATTCACTAAGTTTATGACTCTAGGACAGTAAGCTAACACCAATAACTCAACATTAGCTCCACCATAACAATGGTACCAATAAAAATTGTCTTTATTTAACAAAACTAGAATTTGAAAAACAAAACTATATCAACTTATGTTTCCCATTAGGGCTGAAAGATTTTATAGGAACTGTTTGTTTTATTTTTTTCTGATTTTTTGATGTTTAACACAGTTAAAAAAGATAGTTACCAAAATATATTTTTTTATGAAGGACAGGTAATATGATATCATATGATAATATGTTATTGATAATATGATAATATAATTGATATAATATGATAATATAATTGATAATATGATCTAGGAAAATCCATTCAATCAAATTACACTTTATGGCCCATAATCTAAATACTTCTATTTTCATCAAAGACACATGTCTGGTATTAGCCCCTTTTCCATTCTTAACCAACAACCTTTATAAATTATCTAAGTAGTGATCATAATCTCAAGGTCAGATTATTTTGTCTGCATATAGTAATAGTCTTTTGAAAACCACCTCCTTATTTTAGGTTGGAAAATGCACATCTTCTCAGTTGAAGAGAGGGGACATCTTTCTTGACCGCTTTTATCTTCATTTGACAATCTGAAAACAAAACCAGCACCTCTTCCTATTAATGTAAATGCCTCTGATGCCTATTTTCTGGGTACTTTTCAGAAAACCTAATCTTGAACATGGTGTCTTACAATGACTATCAAAAGCCAAGAGAAGCAATATTTATTAATGTTTGAGAGATGCCAGTTGTCAGTGCCACCAAATGCTCTAAAATCTGTCCTTGGATTAAGATTAACCAGCAAGTAGTCCATTGCCCACTTAGACTGAACTACTAATTTGCACATATTTCCCTTTCTCCTTCCTAACTTATTGGCTTCTACTGAGACGTAGTTTAAGAAACAGCCTTCTGAGAAGTACTTTTTACCATCAGAATGTTGAAGAGGTTATTATTTAATACATGACAATAAGCCTTCATGAGGAGAAAGGTAGAGAATTTGAGGCAAGCTGCTCAAAAAAACTATAATCAGAGTAAATTCAAGACAGCACCACAGCTTTATATAGAGGGATTCATGTCCCCAAAGTCAGACCCTCTAGCTTTCCTAGGTGAGGAAAACATCCATCCCAGACTTCTTCCCTGGTCTTAAGGTTCCACCACACTGGAATCTCCCTCTGGATTCATTTTCTACTTAGTCTCCAGTCTGCCCTGTGGGCCTTCAGCCATCCTAAAGAATTATCTGGAGAAAGTCTTCTATTTTTGTAAATCTCACTCTCTTCCCAGGCTCAATGTCTCATCAATTAAAGCAGGTTCTATTTTTAAATGAAGTGGATTTCTTACTATAATACTATAAACGTATTTCTGACCCAAATGCCAGTATCTATGGCCCCAAGGCAAATACCACATTCCTAGAAGTTTTATTGCCCTGTATATTATACCTGTAACTTTTCTCAATCCACTGCTTTTTTTCTGGTTCACTATACCCTAACTTTTTCCTGGATGTCCCATAGTAATCAGAATGTTTTGATGAAAATAAAAGTGTGTGAGTGTGTACATGTGTCTATCAAGAAAGAGTTAACACAGTATTTTTGAGGTTGCTATCTTTGGGAAAGATTGAAGGCAAAAGAAAAAGGTGGCAGAGGATGGATGAGATGTTTGACTACCATCACCGATTCAATGGACATGAACTTGGGCAAACTCTGGGAGATGGTGAGGGACAGGGAGACCTGGGGTGCTACAGTCTACAGAGTTGCAAAGAGTCAGACATGAGCTAGCAACTGAATAACGACAAATCTTTGGAAGGATCTGTTTGCAGCATTGGCCTTTGGTTGGTATCTGGGGACTTGGCTTTTGGAGTGCTCCATACATTAATAAGGCTATCTTGCTCAACTTGGGCACTGTACCCTGTTGCACCAGGCTGCCATGACTGTACAAAAAATGTGATTCATGGTAACTACCTACTTTTCTTCTGAAATTTTGGTACTACGGCTGGTTATGTCAGCAACGCATAACCTGTAAGACTTGCCCCAGTTGGAAACTGTGGACTCTGGAGTCTCAAACAAGCTTCGCTGGACCAAAATACTGCAGCCATACTGCTGCATCTCAGTACTGGTGAAAGGAATGTGTTGGGTGTAATCCCTCCTAAGAGGAAGCACGTTGGAACTCTGCATCAGGTTCCTCCAGACTACCTAGTACATCCTTTTCTATTGATGATCACTGTTCTAAAACACACTCATGAGTACCTCTGACTTTGCATCCTGTGAGTATTCCCAGCGAATCACCAAACATGTGGATGGTCTTGGGGCCTCTGAGTTATACACAAGAAAATTTTAAAAGAGTTTAACACATACTGCATGAAATATATATGGCAATACAGATATCAGAAAATACAGGAAAGGAAAAGGCAGGCAATACATATACAGGAAAAGATGTTCAATGTTATCAATCATTCAGTTCAGTTCAGTCGCTCAGTTGTGTCCAACTCTTTGCAACCCCATGAATCGCAGCACGCCAGGCCTCCCTGTTCATCACCAACTCCCGGAGTTCACTCAGACTCAGGTCCATTGAGTCAGTGATGCCATCCAGCCATTTCATCCTCTGTCATTCCCTTCTCCTCCTGCCCCCAATCTCTTCCAGCATCAGAGTCTTTTCCAATAAGTCAACTCTTCGCATGAGGTGACCAAAGTACTGGAGTTTCAGCTTTAGCATCACTCCTTCCAAAGAAATCCCAGGGTGATCTCCTTCAGAATGGACTGGTTGGATCTCCTTGCAGTCCAAGGGACTCTCAAGAGTCTTCTCCAACACCACAGTTCAAAAGCATCAGATCTTTGGCACTCAGCTTTCTTCACAGTCCAACTCTCACATCCATACATGACCACAGGAAAAACCATAGCCTTGACTAGACGGACCTTTATTGGCAAAGTAATGTCTCTGCTTTTGAATATGCTATCTAGGTTGGACATAACTTTCCTTCCAAGGAGTAAGCATCTTTTAATAAGGAAGTACAATTAACACCACAATGAGATACCACTATTCAGCTATCAGACTGGCTAAAATTTTAAAAACTGACCATACCAAGTGTTGTCAACTACTAGCAGTGAGCAAGTGAAATCTGAAATTAAAAACACAACTTCATTTGAACTGGTACCCAAAAAATGAAACCTAAGGATAAATCTAACAAAATAGGTACAAGATCTGTATGTGGAAAACTGCAAAACTCTGATAAAAGAAATCAAAGCACTAAATAAATAGAGAGAGTCCATGTTCATGGATAGGAAGGCTCAATACTGTCAAAATGTCAGTTCTTATCAATCTGATCTATAGATTCACCACAATCCCTGGAAATGATGAGAGAAGACAGAGGAAGGCAGGAAGGAGGTGCTGTCAAAAGACAGGGGCACTCTCGAACATGATGAATATGCTCACTGTCTCCACTGTAGTGATGGGTTTCCCAGATGTACACATATTACAAAATGTTCAAATTTTACACTGTAAACATGTGCAGTTAGTTATACATCAACAATACAGAGGACCTTCCCCAGAGGCCCAGTGGTTAGGACTTTGCCTTCCAGCACATGTGGTGCTGGTTCAATCCCTGGTCAGGGAGCTAAGATCTTACATGCATTGTGGACAAAAAAACCAAACATAAAAAAAAAAGAAGCAATATTGTAACAAATTCAATAAAGACTTTTTAAAAAAATGGTCCACATCAAAAGAAACAATCTTTAAAAAATACATAAATAAAACTTTTTTAACTTATATAATTCATCCTTTCAGGCTCCAGTTACAGGCTGTTAGAAACACCACCCATCTCAGGTTTCCCATGGTAATATATGCAATTTTATAAATAGTCATTTAAAACCAAGAGGAAGTAATCTTTAGGAATTTTAGCAATAAGCATGATATAACTCCTACCAAGAAAGTATATCTGAAAATTGACTCAGAGAAAAAAGGGATTAAGGTTAGAAAGACAATGACTGGACACATTCCAAATTTACAGTCAAAATCTTGCAAAATAATCCTTAGTTACTATAGGTTATATAAATTCAGAAGGTACCCTAAGTCACTGAAGTCTCAGAGCATAGAGCTTGTCTAGACATAAATCTCTAAGATCTATGATATGTTATAGTGATCATTGAAATTCTGTGATTAGGGAAAGCCATCCAAGTCTTATTCAGAATTTTGATGTCTTCAAAGCCCTCTAGGAAACAATTAATTACCAGGTATGTGAAAAAATGCATTCTTAAATGAAATTCTCACTAAAATTTTTTTTTATTTAATTACACTAAAAAGTCATAAAAGCAAAAAACTTTAGCAATTTAATTCAAAAGCATAGTTTTTATTTCATTGGTCTTATACCTACGAAGAAAGTTAGGATATCAGAACCAACTCCAAACACTGTCCACAAAACAGAATCTAT
The DNA here is from genome assembly GCF_029378745.1 of Bos indicus. Lineage (NCBI taxonomy): Eukaryota > Metazoa > Chordata > Mammalia > Artiodactyla > Bovidae > Bos > Bos indicus. The sequence goes on along the minus strand of NC_091768.1, from coordinate 20,547,753 downwards.
TATCTTAAGTGGTCATTTCTAGAAATTGACAGGCAAAGTTCTGAAGATTTTGTGATGGATACAGGTTTCCCAAGTGGCGCAGTGGTAAAGAATACACCCTCCAGTGCAGGAGACACAACAGACTCAGGTTCGATCCCTGGGTCAGGAAGATACCCTGGAGGAGGAAATGCCAACCCACTGCAGTATTCTGGCCTGGAGACTCTCATGGACAGAGGAGCCTGGAAGGCTACAGTCCAGAGGGTCACAAAGAGTCAGACACGACTGAGCACGTGCAGAGAGAGAAAGAGATGGTTGATCTTGGTGATTTCTTACTCAAAACATTAACCACTTTAAATATTCTCAATCAACTGATAGATTATATGAACATTTCTGAGTATATCAACATCTGGTAATTAACTTCTCTCCACTGAATCCATTAAGGGGACTTTTGTAAAATAGTTTACATTCCTAATTATGAAGCTGATTCTAGTGTCAAGCAAGTGCTCCAAAATCATTTTCTGCATATACACAGGAAATAAAGCACATTCCCTGAAGTCATGGTAATCTTTGGAAGTACAATATTTTTAATTAACAAAATTCAGATGTGTAACATAACGTATCTCTCTCTAATGGAGCTTAGTTGCTGGATGACTGAAACTTAGCTAAACCCATTCCAAGTTTTTTTTTTTTCCTCAGACACTTTAGAGTTTTCTTACTCAAGTGAGACACAAACTTAGTC